>NC_055992.1:46475408-47754766 GCF_018446385.1 Zingiber officinale | reverse complement strand
CGCCCATAGAGAGCCTCATAAGGTGCCATGCCGATGGTGGCCTGATAGATGTTGTTGTATGCAAATTCTGCTAAACTCAGATATTTACACCAACTTCCCTTGAAGTCTAGGGCACATGCTCGGAGCATATCTTCGAGTACCTGATTTACTCGCTCTGTCTGGCCATCTGTTTGAGGATGGAAAGCTGTGCTAAATTTTAACTTAGTGCCCAACGTTAACTGTACACACTCCCAGAAGTGTGACGTGAATCGACTGTCTCTGTCTAAAATAATGGTTCGTGGGACTCCATGTAGTCTGACGATCTCCTTGAGATACAACTGAGCTAGCTGCCCCATGGAGTAGGATATCCTGATAGCTAAGAAGTGGGCTGATTTAGTCAATCTGTCGACTATTACCCAGATGGTATAAAAACCATTCGTGGTTCTGGGTAATCCCACTATGAAATCCATAGAAATGTCTTCCCACTTCCACTCTGGAATCTGAATGGGCTGTAAAACTCCTCCTGGTCTCTGATGTTCTGCCTTAACCCTCTGACAGGTTAGGCAGGTGCTGACATATCGAGCGATGTCTCTCTTCATCCCAGGCCACCAAAAACGTTTCTTCAAGTCCTGATACATTTTAGTGGAGCCAGGATGCATCGCATAGGGAGTCTTGTGAGCCTCATCTAAAATCTTTCTTCGTAGTTCCTCCTGATTTGGAACACATAGCCTGTCACCAAAACACAACACCCCGCTAACGGACACTCTGAATTCTCCACTTTCTGATTCTGCTAATCCTTGCTTGATTCTCTGAATTTCAGGATCTTGCTCCTGAGCCGTTTGGATGTCACCAAGCAAGGTAGACTCTAATGCCATAGTAGAGAGCTGTTCAACTATGAGTTCGAGACTGAAATCTATGATCTCTTTCTGTAGGGGTGGTGACATGGCTGCTAGGGATAATAAGGCAGCACTGGACTTCCTGCTAAGTGCGTCTGCTACCCTATTTGCTTTTCCTGGGTGGTAGAGGATGTCTATGTCGTAATCTTTGACCAGCTCTAGCCATCTGTGCTGTCGCATATTCAGATCCTTCTGAGTGAAGAAGTACTTCAGACTCTGATGATCTGTATACACTCTGCACTGAGCTCCATACAAGTAATGTCTCCAAATCTTGAGAGCGAACACCACTGTTGCAAGCTCAAGGTCATGAGTAGGGTAATTCCTCTCATAATCCTTGAGTTGTCTGGAGGCATAGGCGATCACCTTGCCATTTTGCATCAGCACTGCTCCTAGTCCCAACTTAGAGGCATCACTATATATATCAAAGCTGTCTGTATTTTCTGGTATTGACAGAATAGGTGCACTGGTCAATCTCCTCTTTAGCTCGCTAAAGTTGTTCTCACAATCCTCAGTCCACTAAAACCTTCTGTTCTTCCTGGTAAGAGCTGTCAGTGGGGAGGCTATCCTGGAGAAATCTTCTACGAACTTCCTGTAATAACCTGCTAATCCCAGAAAGCTTCTGATCTCACTAGTGTTCTTGAGTCTTTTCTAGTTACTCACAACTTCTATCTTACTGGGGTCTACTATGATACCATCCTTTGAGATGATATGACCAAGGAAGGACACCTAATCTAACCAAAATTCACATTTCGTGAACTTGGCGTACAGCTGGTTCTGCTGAAGGGTCTGCAGTACTATTCTCAGGTGCTCTGCGTGTTCTTCCTGAGTTCCTGAATAGATAAGGATGTCATCGATGAATACGATAATGAACTTATCTAAATATTCTCTGAATACTCTGTTCATGAGGTCCATGAAAGTAGCTGGAGCATTTGTCACACCAAAAGGCATGACTACGAACTCGTAGTGTCCGTATCTAGTCCTGAATGTTGTCTTGGGTATATCCCCTTCTTTAACTTTCACCTGATGATAACCTGATCTGAGGTCTATCTTAGAGAACATTGTTGCTCCCCTTAGCTGATCGAACAGGTCATCTATTCTGGGAAGAGGATACCTGTTCTTGATGGTAACTTGGTTCAGTGCCCGGTAATCTATACACAGGCGCATGCTCTCGTCCTTCTTCTTCACAAACAATACAGGTGCTCCCCATGGTGAGTGACTAGGGCGTATGAAGCCCTTGTCAAGCAGCTCCTGTAGTTGCTCATGAAGTTCCTTCAGTTCTGCTGGAGCCATGCGGTAGGGTGCTTTGGAAATAGGATTGGAACCGGGAATGAGCTCTATCTCGAATTCAATCTCCCTGTCTGGTGCTAAGCCTGGTAACTCTTCAGGGAAGACTGCTGGGTAGTCACATACGACTCGGACCTCTGCTAACTGTTGGTCCTTGTCCTGACTGGTACTGACTACGTGTGCTAAAAATCCCGTACATCCTGACTCCATTAATCTCTGTGCCTTCATAGCTGAGAGAGACTTCTTGGCCTTTCTCTTGGGTTCTCCGACGTATTCAAACTGCACTTCTGTTTCAGGTTGGAATATGACTTTCTGTTTACGGCACTCTATAGAGGCACCGTACCTGATCAGGAAGTCCATTCCAAAAATGACATCGTAATCAGTCATGTCTAGCACTATCAGATCACAAAAGAGTTCTCTGTCTGCTATAATAACTGGCACTGCTCTGAGCCAGTGCGTGGATGCCATAATTTCTCCCGAAGGTAGTGTCGTCAGAAACTGACTACTGAGTCCCTCTGAGGGTATTCCTAACTTTTCGAAAAACATCCTGAATATATAGGAATGGGTTGCTTCAGTATCGAATAAGACAGTTGTACTTTGTTGTAAAATAATGATCTGACCTGTAACAACTGTCGAGGCATTCGCTACGTCCTCTCTGGTGAGTGCGTAGATCCTCGCATTGGTCGTAGCTGGAGGGGCTTCTAGTCTGCCCTGGCTAATATGTGGACCATCTAAAGCGGTCTGCATCTTATGTAACTGAGCTGGCTGGCCTCCGTACTGAATCGGTCGGGGTTGAGGAAGACTAATCTTGTTTGGGCACTGCTTAGCCATATGCCCTTCCTGTCCACATTCAAAGCATTCTTGTGTGCCCTTGCGACAAACTCCTGGGTGAAATTTCCCACAAGTAGAACATTTGGGATAACTAGTCCATTTGCAAGTCGGTCCTCCTTTGTAACTCCACGGCGCTTGTTGCTGGAGTTCCTTCCGCTAAGAGTGGCCCTGTTGTTTCGAGTACCTAAGCCTCCTTGCCCTTTGGACTCGAGAGGACTTGCTTACGCTTGATATTATTCTGGTAGTGCTCGGTGGTTAGAGCACTGCTAACTAGTTCTTCGGTGGTTTGCGGCCTATGAACGCCGCCCGCCACGTTCATTGTTATTTCCGGCCTTAGCATCTTGAGCATTAACCGGACTCGTTCTTTTTCTGTGCTGACTAGTTCAGGGCATAGACGAGCTAATCTGTTGAATTTCTTCACGGCTTCCTCAACTGATAGGTTGCCCTGACGAAACTCCGTGAACTCGTCGTAGTGGCGGTTTGTGACCTGCATGTGAAAGAACTCCTCGAAGAATTCTTTCTCGAAGTCGGCCCACGTCATCTGGTTCACTGGGCGCTTCGCTCTAATTCTCTTCCACCACATACGTGCATCTCCCTGTGCGTAAGGAGGCGACTTCACCTTTTCATGCCCGCCACCCGTAAGCTCCATCGCTTCTAGTGTTTTGAACCGGGCTTGAGCATCCCATGGTTCACCTGGTGCCGAGAAGTTCTCGCTTGACTCTCGCCACCGGATCGGATAGGCTTCTTCTTGCCTCGCTGCTGGGCCACTCTGTGTCAGGTCGGATGGTGGAACCTCTAAGACTACTGGCGTTGCTAGGTTTGGTTCCGGGGTGACTGTGGGAGTATTCTGCTGATTAGCCTTTAAGGTGGCTATCTCCTGTTGCTGTTCAGCTAACTGCTGCTGCAACTGAGCCACTAATGTTGTAAGGTCTGGGGGAGGCACTGAACTGCCTGCCTCGTGCTGGGGCTCAGTAGCTGGTGCCCTTCTAGCTGGGCGCCCTCTTGCCATTTCTAAAGGAAGAGAGGACATACATAACTAAAGCATCATGGTTACATAGCTAATACTATCATGTTAGTTACTATCACAGATAAGCATACTTTAGTTATCTACAAACAGGAAAGCAATAAACATAACAAAGTGAGAGGTATTCTTACTTGGAAGCTGCAGGTTCAATGCTGATGTGTGTGAAGGAAGTATGGAACTTTGCTCTAATACCACTCTGTAACGACCCGCCTTCTACTAACTAAGCTGTAAGGCCGGACCGTCACAATATGCTGTGCTAAGCTACATCCTTGACCATCATTAAATCTAGATGCGGAAGCTGTACTAATTAAAATTTTGCTAAACTATTATCATTTCTTGGTTCTACATGTGTTAAGGGGTGTAATCTAAACTATTCATGACATATATTACATCCCCCAATGGTCAAGGAACTTAACTAAGAGTTTCTTGCTGATATCAGGCCTCCCAATCGATCCACGGATCGATTGGAATGGCCGGATCGATCCATTGATCGATCCAGGTGGCTACTGTATACGGAACTTAGGTTGGATCGATCCAGTGATCGATTCAGCACGCTACTGTGCTCCGGGCAATATTCTGGATCGATCGGATGATCGATCCAGACTGGCCAATCGATCCAGTGATCAATCCCAGGGCTTTCTGTTCGCGACAGAAGGCATCCGGATCGATCGGCTGATCGATCCAGGAGCCTACTGTTCGCGGTGCGAACTTCTTGATCGATCGGTTGATCGATTGAGAAGCCCCAATCAATCGGCCGATCGATTGGGGTTTCTGATTTCACACCAGAAGCCTGATTTCAGCACTGTTTCGTGCCAAAATCACTCATACCAATTCCAAACTAGATGAAATGCCTCCTAACATCAATTATCTAGCATTCTACGCATGTCAGGGTGCATAATCCACTAATTCATAACATTTAAGCAAACTGAACGACAAAAACTAAAATAACAAAGTTCTAATAATTAAACTTGCTAAACTCCCTAAGATCTTTGTTCCAAGTTCCATCCACACACATCTTCATCACTGCATTGACCTCCAGCCTCCACTAGTCCATCTTCCTTTTACCTTTATCTGCAGTATAAGGAAAATAGTATCTGTAAGTTTGAGAGCTTAGTAGGAAACCATCTACCTCACAAAAACATGCATACGATGCTATTTATGCTTTGAAAACATGTTATTTGAAAAGAACATACTGAATATGCTAAACATGGCATGGCATACAACACATGGAAATCGAAACTGATCATGGCAATAAATGCTAATCATAATCTATCATGTTGTATCAATTGAAACTAAAGTGATACAAAAGCTGAGCTAAGCTAATACTAAACTGATACTAAAGCTGTACTGATTCACATAACTATTTTGTGATGTTTGAAGACTATATTCATAAGTAGATTAAAATAATAATCAAGTTGTTGTTTGGGCCCGACAACTGTACTTGCTATGCGCGCATCCCTGACTAGACCCGGGTTTGCAAATCCTGAATTTAGTAGGGTTTACTAGGTTATCTAAACCTAGGGACGACTATGGGAGCCCAACCCAATGGATATCTAATCCAGTACAGTGCAACTGAGAAAGTAAAATACTAAACATAAGCTAATAATTCTTGTCTTTCTTTTACTAGGTTGTCTAAACCCAGAACTAGGTTATCTGAACCTAGAGGCGACTGTGGGAGCCCACCCATTGGACGTCTAGTGCATAAAAGCTGTAGCAAGACTATATAAGCTGTAAAAATGCTTCTATGGCATTCGTCTAAGCTAATAAAATGCCTAAATTGCATTTTGACCGTGCTAAACATTCTACCGAGCACTTGGTGTATGCTGCTGCACACCCTATATGCCCAAAAATCCATAAACTACTAAACTAAGGCATGCAATCACACGAGAGCTACTTATACTGCAGGTGAAGGGTTTCTTACCTCGTGCGCTAGTTTTCTTACGAATCTAGTCGCTAGTTTTCTGGTGGAGACGATCCTCTCGACGATCTTCTCGCGTCTATGCGTTCTTCTCGCGGAGAGGAGCGTCCTCGTATCCTTTGTGTTGCCGGGAGGTGTTCCTAGAACCCTTGGTTTGGTGCGCCGAGAGAGGGAGGGAAAAAGAGAGGTGGGCGGCGGTGGGGTTATGGTGAAGGAAAGTTACGATCAAAATAACTCTTCACTAAATTATTTCCCTATTTATATTAAGGAATTAATTCGCCCAACTCTAACATAAATATAATTGATTCCCTTTCCTTTCAGCACGACCCTGCTGGGTTCACCTGGTTACTAAGGTTCACTATAAGTCATAGAACCCAATAGGTATCGGGTTCAATTCCCGCGTGGGCTATTTTACGACTCCCTTTATTTTTGCTACTTCCGCTACTCTAAAAATTCCATAAAAATATCCTAAAATTCCAGAAAAATACTAGGATATTTCTAATAATTGTTTTGAGAATTTTCGGGCGTTACACTAACTGTAGCTAGGACTTTTACCTAAGTACACTTAGGACTTTCCTGCAAGCCCATTCAAACTGTTATATCACAAAGCAACTTAACTTTGAATCCTTTGTCATTATCAAAACTTGGGTTCAATCGTCGGATGTTTCCCGCACCAACACCAAGTTCAGAATGTACGCCGTCGTTTCGAGAGCATATCCCCAAAATGAATTTGGTAATTCTGAATAACTCATCATTGATCTAACCATTTTCATAAGAGTCATATTCCTTCATTCCGCCACACCATTCTATTGGGATGTACCAGGTGCAGACAATTGGGATTGAATCCCGGTCTCTGATAAGTAACTCCTAAACTCTCCTAAGAGGTACTCTCCACCACGATCAGACCATAGTGTCTTGATACTTTTACCATGATGTTTCTCCACATCAGCGTTGTACTCTTTGAACTTATCAAAACACTCAGACTTACGGCGCATCAAGTAAATGTACCAATATCTCGAATAGTCGTCTATGAAAGAGACAAAATATTCAAAACCACCTCTTGCCTGGATAGTCATAGGCCCACAGAAATCAGAAAGAACCAATTCCAACACTTCTTTGGCTCTATACCCTTTGCCTTAAAACGTCTCTTGGTCATTTTTCCTTCCAAGCAAGACTCACAGGTCAAAAAGTTTTCCACTACCAATGAACCCAAAGGTCCATCGACTATTAACCTTTGAATCCTACTCAAGTTAATATGACCCAACCCTATATGCCAAAGATATGTTTGGTTCATTACCGAAGGTTGCTTTCTCTTATTAGAATTAGAAGATGTGTTATTAATTTCCATTTATTGCATCGTTGGAGTTATTGGATTAAGAGTATACAAATTGCAAACCAATGCACCAGAACATATAATCACCCTATTTTTCTTGATAACCACTTTGTCATCAAAAGAAATAGAATATCCATCCATAAATAATTTAGAAACTAAAATCAAGTTCTTTCTAAACATGGTACGTAAAGATAATTTTTCAAAATCAAAGTTTTATTCCTATCAAAAGATAAATAAACATCTCCCACTGCAATAGCCCTCACTCTCGTAGCATTACCTATGTAGACGGTGATCTCCCCTTCATGTAGTCATTTGGTTTCCTGGAACCCCTGCAATGAATTGCAGACATGATCAGTGGCTCCCGTATCTACACACTAAGTACTGGTAGATAACATCACTAAACATGTTTCAACAACTAATGAATAAGATATACCTTTATTGTTCTCCTTTCTGCAAGGGCAGTCCACCTTCCAATGTCTAGACTGCTTGTATGTGAAGCACTTGCCTTTCGGCTTCTTCACACCTGCCTACGGCCAAGTCCCTAGAGGTTGAATCACTTTCTTTGCCGAACCAACTTGTTTCTTCTTCTTCTTCTTTCCGCCTTTCGTCTTAGAAGCAGAAACATTTTCAGCAATATGAACTTGAGAACTTTGACAAAATAGCCCTTCTGCCGCTTGGAGTTCTGTCAGAAGTTCTGCCAACGAATAAACCCTTTTGTTCATATTGTAGTTCAGGCAGAACTGCTCAAAACTCTTGGGCAGCGTTTGGAGAATGATATCGACCTAGGTTTCCCCATCGATTTCAGCTCCAAGGACTTCCATCTCATTCAAATGAGCCATCATCTTGAGGATATGATCTCTTATGGGTGTCCCCTCAGTCATGACGGTCGTCATTAAGTTTCTCATGGCCTCCTGCTCGGCAGCCTAATTCTGGTGTCCGAAGAGTTCCTTGAGATTGAGCATCATGTCATAGGCAGTGGGTAGAGCCTGATGCTGATGTTGCAGTACATTTGACATAGAAGCTAAAATGTAACACCGCGCCATCTCATCTATCTTGACTCATTTCCTATGTTTCTCTATCTCCTCTTCACTAGAATCCTTATCAAGCAAACTAGGACAGACCTCAAGAAGTACGAACTTATATTCTTCAGCAGTTAAGACAATATCCAAGTTTCATTTCCAATCAATATAATTTGGACCAGTAAGTTTGTTTTCTTTTAAAATAACAGCAAGAGGATTGAAAGCCATTTTGAAATCCTAAAAATCACAAAATAAAATATTTGGTCAAAACTTTAGAATTTAAAATAATATTGATTCTTCAAACAATATAATTTAAATTCACCAACACCTCAAAACACCGTGAATTTCGTATGTCATGATAGTGTAGACATATACTAATTCAAACATTTGTAAGAGGAGGTTTTACCCATTAATTTTATTATCTTGTCAATCTAACTTTATGACAAATAAAATTAATAGTAGGTTCATCTTCGGTCACACAAATAATAGCAGTGACTCCGATGGGGAGGATACTATTAATGCGCCTAAGTATATACATTTATTTGATACTTAGTCCATTAATTAGGATTGTTCCCCTTCATATGGAGAAGATCACATATACCTAACTAATTTCCTATAATCATCCATAGAGGAAGTTTGATCTAGTGATCCACAAACAAACTCATCCGATATGGAGGAAGGCACTTAAAGCTAACGTGCAAGTTTGAATGCATCACTTACAAACCAATAATAGAGATCGTGGAATTTATTTAAATAATTTCTCTCCTACTTAGTTATTTAAATTGAAGAATTTTAACATGCACACACAACACATCACACATCATAGCACATAAAACAGCATATAAATGCAATAAATATGAAAATTAAATTTACAACTATTATGGCTTCATCCAACGTTGTCCTCCAATATGTCACCAATGGATTGTCGCCCTCCAATATGCCGCCAATGGATCAAGTCGTCGCGTCTATCTTGCTTCCTTCTCCGCCGCACCTCCGGTCCTCAAAATGGCACCACACTTAGCAAGGATACAAGCTGCAACAAAAGGAATAAAATTTACATTTACCGATCATATATTCCACAAAGGAATTTACATGTAATTTAAATCAAACAGAATGTAAAAAATAATAATAATAATACGGTAATCGGTTGTATTTAATTATTACAATCATGCATACACAACAACCTCGACATGTCCGAGGGTTCAAATCACACACAAACACACAAAGTCATAATAGTTGGACTTAGGACGTCTGCAATCACAGAGTTAATCTTTCTTGCACATTCTACTATTATCCGGCCTAAATTTATGTATGAGCAGTGCATAATTTAACTCAAAATCAATCACACAGAGGCAGAAAACTCACTTTGATACCACTTGAAGGCGCTAGAATTCTATTCTGTTTAAATTTCCCTGTACAAAAATTGTACAAGTACAGAACTATTCCTAGCAACACGCATGTTCGATCAGACATGTGTTTGATCAATCAAGCAAGTTCTTGAATTATCAAAGTACACCTTGATCGAAGTACAAGATCGCTGGCCTCTTGTACTGGTATTCCAAAAAATGATACAAAGAAAACTAACTAATTACGCAGCGGAATTAAGAACTAGTTGTACCTTTCTTCGTAGCTAAAGACCTCTTGATCTTCTATCATATTCCTCTCCTCTTCTTGGACGTCGTGTGGGCGACGATCTACCAAGATAAAACCACCCCCCTTCTCTTCTCGGTTTCCAAACCGCCGACTACAAAAGGAGCTCTTAGGATGAGGCACCTTCTCTTCTTCTTCCTCTTCTCCAAGTCGCCACCCGCCAAGGAGTAGAATAGGGGGGCGCCGACCTTAGCAAGGAGGGGGCCGCCGACCTTAGCAAGGAGAGGGGTCGCCGGCTCTGAGCAAGGGAGAAGGGGAGGGGCGCCGACCCTAAACAAAGAGGAGGGGAGGGGTGCCAACCCTAGGTGAGGAGGAAAGGGAGGGGCACCAGCCACAAGGAGGAGAAGAGAGAAAATTAGGTTTTAGGAGCCACCACCTCCTCCTTTTTATAGGCTTGCCGTCGGTTACAAAGAAAGAAAAATAACAGAATTCTGTTAAGAAAAAATCTCCCTTTCTATAACTTTGTCGCTGGCCTAAACCAAGTTAAACCAAATCAAGTTATGGATGGGTGGATGCGAGGCTTTATATAGAAGGTACAACAGGGACCTAGAGGAGGAATTGGTTTATGCCTCCTGATGGGCTTGAGCTTCCTGTGTTCGACCCGAACACCCAACCCAAATCCATCAATAATAACACATACCACTAAAGGGTTATTATTACCACACCAATCTCATATTATAATATAGGCTCCTTCTTATCATGAGTGCGCTAATCTTTCTGTGTTTAAGATATCGTATGCCCATTAATTAATTGAGTTACTGACAACCCAATTAATTAACATATGATTCCAAGAGTAGTATCACTCAACTTAATTATCATGCCGGACTAAGTCCACCTACAGGGTTTACATGATAATCCTTATGAGCTCCTCAAATAGACATCATCAACCTAAATAATTAGGATACAGATTCCTTCTATAATCAACAACACACCATATAAATAATACTACCTCCCAACTCATCGGGCCTATTAATTTAACGAATAAATCTCACCCATTGATAAGTTAAAGAATTAAATACTAAGTATACATGCTTGTTATTATATAGGGATTAAGAGGATGCACATCCATAATAACAGAGGTTATGTTCTTTTATGTAGTCAGTATAAATCGAACAACCTCAAATGGTCCTGCTCAATACACACATGGTGTACATACCAAATTACACTATAACCGTTCCAATAGTTTGTCCCAATCTATCTTGGTTGTAAGCTACTATTTATAATTTATAAGGAACCGATAACATGATCTTCTGTGTGGCACCACACACCATGTTATCTACAATATAAATTAAATGGACAACTGCATTGACATATATATAAATATAAAATGCAAACATTTGGCCAAAGTGTTTCTCATTTCAAAATATTTCAAAACAGATGTTCATACTGTTGGATCACGATGACCGGCTAAATGGGGGGTTGAATAGCCTGAAAAATTAAACGCAAAACCTTTCTCGAACTTTCTTAGACTAACACTTCCATAAAATTAGCTAAGCAGAAAATAACAAAAAGAAGAGGCACCAGATTTGACTTGGTTACAACCGAGAAGGTTGTTAATCTAAGGAAGATGATCACACTAAAAACTCCTTCAGGTGGAGAAACCTCTTACAACGATGAAGAGCATAAATAAAGAAGCTAACTAGAAACTGAGTGTACAAGTGTTGGAAGTGAATTGCTTGAGTTGTTGAAAAGCTTTTGGACCAAGGATGTATTTATAGCCTTGGTCAGGGGCCCTGGGGGAATAAAATTTTATCCTCTAACGTTCAGATTACGATTGACGCGATCTGGTCAAAAAGTAAACTCCGAGCGCTCGGAAGGGTTCCGAGCGCCCCGGACGGTTACGGGCACCCCGGTTAGGAAAGTCAACCCGTTGACTTTTTTCAGCCCGAGTCTTCTGCTCCGGCTCCATTCTCCTCAAACCGAGTCTTCCGCTCGCTTGGGTGATCTCTATCATCCGGAATAGGGCTCACCCGAACCCAACTTCCGGTCTTCTCGAGCAGGCTCCGCTCCGGCTTCTCGTCCCTCGAAATCGCTGTGTGCTTCTTTCTCGTCCGCCAGTGTACTCATCCGCAGTCTTCATCCCTTGGTCGCACCCCGTGCTGACCTTCTCGCTAGCTGCGTCTCTTGCTCCTCGAGCAGTCTTTCGCTCCGGTTTCTCATCCCTCGGAACCACCGCACGCTTCCTTCTCGTCCGTCGGTGTACTCTTCCACAGCGCCTCGTCCCTCGGATGCACCGCTTGCCGTCCTTCTCGCTAGCTGCATCTTCCGCTCGACTACTTGTGCTCCTAAGCTCCTACACACTTAGACACAAGGTTAAAAACACACATGACCTAACTTAACTTGTTGATCACACCAAAACAACCTTGGGGTTTCAACAATCTCCCCCTTTTTGATGTGAGCAACCCAAGTTAAGATAGGGAAAATGACATAAAAAATAAACTAACTAATTTTGCAATAAAGTACAAAAAGATAGAAAATTTAAATTTTGGTCTACCTTCCCCTAGATTTATATTTTTCCTTCTCTCCCTTTGATCACATAAAAAATGGGGTTTCGAAAAAGTCTAAGAGTTAAAAAAATTTCTAACTTTCCTAACAAAGATTCTAAGTTGAATAAATTCTAAGTTAGAGAATTTGCAATAATTTTTAGCAAAAATGTTTTAAGTTAAAAAAAACTTTAAGTAAGAGAATTTTTTTAAAAAAATTCTGACTTAAGAAATTTTGCAAAAAAAATATTTTTGAAAAATTTTCTAAGTAAAGATTTAAGCATAAATTTCTAATTTCATAAAGACTTTTAACTTTTAAGTAAAAGTTTTACGCATAAAGAAAATTTCTAAGAAAAAAATTTGAATTTTTTTTAAAAAATGTTTAACAACTTTTTAAAGCATTATTAAATTTTCACCTTAATGTTTTTATCAGAAAGTTAATTAAACATTTTTTTTCAATAATTTAGCTTCCAGGTCATGGCAAGACACTAGGCCTTTTTGGTTATTGGAGCAACAACACTTCCTTAGACAAAGCCTTATAAAAAAATTTTAATGTCTAATTTTCTTACTAAAAGCTCTAAATCTAATTAGTTCAAGTCCAAGTCAGACAGGACTTTGGAACCCAATATAGGTTCCAACCTACTGAATTGACTAGGAATTTCTTAGGACATTTTTCTTAGAAATATTTCTAATCTGTCCCTTATGATATCGAAAATACCAATTAAAATTGTTGTATTTTCTAAAATATATTTTATTTGAACATGCATGATTTTTTAGACTATCTATTTGTATTTTTCAAATTATTATTTTCTAATTTTAATTTTTTATTTTCTAATTTTGATTTGTCTAAATCTTCTAGAGGGCAAGATTTAGCTAGTATTATTTTTAAATTTTTATTTTTATTTTCTAATTTGCAGTAATCTTTTGTTAATAATTTAATGAATTTAAAAAGTTTATCAGGAGGAAGAGATGTACCTGACTTACCTTGTTTGAGTATGGAGATGATCTGGTAGAATTCTACTCATACATAATCCAAATATCTGGTTAAATTATATATATATATAGCTAATTTTTTTATATTTAATCTTTTAATTTTTTATGTTTAATCTTTTTTCATATTGTTTGATTAAGAATTTGGTAAATATACGTACCTTCATCAAAATAATTCTTTTTTTTAAAAAATAATTATAGGTGGTAATAAGAAATTTGGATAGGGTATGGATATACAATCCTCCAAAAGGTATGAGGATGAGGATAAGGATGAAGATGAATATAATAAATAGGGATAGAAATGGAGGATATGAAATTTGACTTAAATCTGACCCATTGTCATCCCCAGTCAAGACAACCTCTTCAATCATTAGTTGCACACATCCATCTTCGTTCACTTGCTAGCTTATTAGGGAAGCACTAAGAGGAGTGTCGCGAGACTCGAGGCTTTATACCGAATTGGATTCCTTGCTTTATTTTTCTTATATTACTACTCATATTATTTTTATTGTGATTATCTTACAAAATTAGTAAGCGTTATTTATAATAACTCTAATAGAAAAAAAAATAATAAAAGATGTATTATTTCACTCCCCTCTAGTATTTAGGTAAGATCCTAACCTAGGAATGCAAGCGTAACAAGAAAAGATTTCCACTTTATGCCCCCTTTTATATTGACGAGGGAGGTCGAAGATCAAAAAATATGACTCTAATATCAAATATAAGATACGATAATTAAATAATAAGTGTTATTAAAAGAAGTAATCTTATAAATTTTTTAAAAGATTTTTTATAATTTTTTTAAAATTTAAATTGAATATATATTTTAAGTGGATGATTTTATAATGATAAAAGAAAATCTGTTTTCAATATGAGAGAAGAGAGTGCGTTTGGTTTGCATGTTTTTTATTTTCATTTTTGAAAAATACGTTCAGAAAAATGGTATTTGATTTACATTTTTCATGTCCATTTTCTAAAAAAATAATTGGTATGCGTGTTTTCCATTTTCATTTTCTGGAAAACGCGCGTTTTCTGAAAAACGGTATTTGGTTTGCATTTTTCGCGCGCGTTTTCTAAAAAATTGGCTATCGTTTTCTAGAAAAACAGAGAATGACAAAAAGTCGTTTTCTGTTTTCTAGAAAACGTGCATTTTTCAGAAAATGAAAATGAAAACGGTGTAAACCAAACGCACCCTTAATATTTTCAGAAAATGAAAATGGAACATCGTAAACAAAACACACCCAAAGAGGCGTTTGGTTTGTGTTTTTCACGCTGTTTTCTGTTTTCATTTTCTGAGAAAATGGAAAACGCGTTTGGTTTGCGTTTTCCACATTCATTTTTAAGAAAATGAGAGAGCATTTTCTAAGAAAACGAAAAACAAGCGTTTGGTACGCGCGTTTTCCATTTTCATTTTCATTTTCTGGAAAACGCATGTTTTCTAAAAAACAGAAAACGACTTTTTGTCATTTTCTGTTTTTCTAGAAAACGCTAGCTATTTTTTTAGAAAACAAGCACGAAAAACGCAAACCAAACATCATTTTTCAGAAAACGCGCGTTTTCCAGAAAATGAAAATGGAAAACACGCGTACCAAACACACCCTTATTTTTTGAAAAATGAAAAACGCACGTTTTCAAAAAATGAAAATGAAAATGGGGCAAACCAAACGCACCCTTAAGATTCACATTTTTTTTTCTGTTTTGTTTTATTTTTGTAAAATATTGAAAAAAGATGAATAACTATAAGTAAATTTTTAAAAATTTTTAAAAATTTTCTGAAAATTATGATTATCCACGAGGAAAAGTTTTATGTTTTTGTTTGCTTTTTCTTTCCTCCGTTTCGCACTTGAACCCCTCTCCTCCCGATCCCTTCCTCCTCCTCTCCTCTGCGCGGCGCCAACCGATCGCCTCCCTCAAACCGACGGCGCTTCCTCTCCTCCCCTCGCGTACAAAACCGCCGGCGGAAGCTTCGAGTCCTTCCCATTTCCTCTTCCCCTTCTTCCGTGCCCTAGCCAGCCCCGACGCCACTGCCGCTCTCCCTTCTTCCCTTTGCGGCACTGCCGACCACCGGATCGAGTCGGTGTCATCCTTCCTCTTGTGTCGTGCCCTAGTTTTGGTCTCTCGCCGGGGCGTCTCTGCTCGGGTTGGTTTCGGACAGGAGCAAGCAGTGCCGAGCCCTTCTTCTCGCGTCTCTGCTCGACACTGCCGAAGCCGTCATCGCCGTGCCCTAGATCCATCGCGTTCTTGTTGCGATCCATGCCTAGCAGAGGTCCTTAAGGTAGGTGATTTATCGAGTTGTGGATTTGAGTTCTTGGTTTCTATTTTTGATCTGATCAGTGATCTTCTTGCTTGCTCTCATCTTGTTCCGTTCAATGATGGATTCCAGTAGGAAGGGTTGTTCGGTGGGCTTTCTTGGGTTCCAGCAGCAACGATCCTTGGTTGTGGATCAATGGATGAGGGCTGTAAGGTGAGGTTGAGTGCTGTGGATCAACAAGCACAGCATGTGAGATAGAGATATTGTGTCCTGTGGATTTGAAATTGTGTGCTGTGGGTTGCTCTTTGATCCAGCAGCTCACCTTGGTTTCGGCAGGACCTCCTTCCGGCAGCAATCTTTTTGGTTGAGCTTGAGGTATGATGTAGTAATTTTGATACATGATGTTGATGAATTAGGTTTATGTATTGAATTAGGGATAATTGAATTTAGATTAGAACATGTGGTATGATTAGGTTTAGCATTAATCTAATGGAATGATTAGGGTTAAGGCAATTAATCCTAATTAATCGTTAGATTTAAATTAGGTTGGCTTATGGTTATGTTGATTAGGGTTTTACCCTAATTTAGCCTTGAGGATTTAATTTAGCTATTCATTTGAAATTTTAGCTAAATAAAAGCTTATATATATATATTGTTTGACGCAGGACTCTGATTCGAGACGGACGTCTTGACGTCAGATTGGTTCGATTGGATCTTCTATTTAAGGTGGGTACCTTGACTTATCTATTTTGATATGTGCTTAGTAATATTTAACGAGTAGTAATATTTATGTTCATTTTTGCATCGGTATGCCATTATCTATTACCTGAGCATGTTGTATTTATTTTCTGTTTTTGCATTTATGTTCCTTTGATTATTTATGTCTTTAAGGTAATGATATACCATGCCTTATTATGTTCAAGACCTAGATTTATTCTACCGTACCTAACCTGTGTACCTAGGATATTCTATTTGATCCATATACCTTTTGGTACACATTATATAGAGATGGATAGGATTAGGATATTTCCTTGCTTAGTGTCATGCACCATCTTGCATGATTGCATGCTGAGCGATTGACAGCTCCATTATTGTTGAGCACATCGTCAGTTACATGGATCTGCATACACAATCACTCATGGGTTTGTGGTATATCAGGCAGGGTGTATGACATTTATGCTCTGTTAGGCTCCGCTGGTCCACTATTGGGTAGTGGGACGCAGCGTGGTAGCCGACAGACAGATTTGCTCTGTTTGGCTCCGTTGGTCCGCTCATGGGTAGTGTGACGCAGCGTGGTAGCCGGCAGAGATCTTTCCTCTGGATTGTCTCCATTAAAACTTAGTTAGTAACAATAAAATAAGATAAAATATATTTAAATATAGATGATAATATAATAGGGACGATGGAGACAAGTGACTCCATTAAAAGTCTATAACAGCAAAAATAAAGATTCGAATACTCCACTATTAATTTGACATGTCTTGGAAGATGATAAACCTACTTGGAAAATACTATGAAGTTCATCAATTCCAAAGGATTGAAGTCAAAAGTGAGCATTAAATAACCAACAATTCCAATATGCTTTAATTTGCCATGTTTGGATAATTATAGCATATTTATGAATCTTTTAAGTTTCCTATGTGTGAGTCTTTTAAGTTTCCTATTGTCTTTATGAGTATTTTATGTTTTCAAGGAGTCTATATACTAGCATTTATGTTGCTTGAGTTCTTTGTGAGTCCTAGTATAAACATGTGTACTATTGTAATGCTGGAATATGGAATAGATATCAAAATTTTGAGAGTTCTCTTTGATTGTGTGATACAATCTCCCTATGGTGTGATGCCTAGGAACCCTTAAGTGTGATACCTAAGTTTCTACATTTCTGTATACAATCTCCCTATAGTGTAATGCCTAGGAACCCTTAGGTGTGATACCTAAGTTTCTACAATCCCTTTACCACTTCATTTCAAATTTCTACTTCCCAAACCACCCAACCCTCAATCTCCGCTTGTGCTACATCAAGGGGATAGAGCCTAATGGCTAAGAAGGATATATGTAGTCGACCCCATCTAATGGGATAAGACTTGGTTGTTGTATTTCTTTGTCTCTTTACTTTTTTAAGTTAGATGGTGGTCCAATCATGATCGTGACACTCTAAACTTACAAAATGGCAATGAGACTTCTCTAACAGGTAGTTCGGGGTGTAAAAGAAATTAGATTCAATTTGAAGGGGTAAGTAGTAATTCAGAAATTATGTTATCTATCATTTTTTTTAGTTTTAAATAATTTTCTAATTGTTTAGATACATAATAAGAAGAGAAATACACTTGAGACATCAAGATTGAAAGATCTTGTATATGTTAAATTCAATGTCAATCTTATAAAGAAGAAAAGTAAAAGAGAAATAGGTGGAAATTTGCTTCTATCCTCCCAAGCTAGTAAAGCTAAAGGTTAGTTTGTTGATGGTGGTGATGAAGATGAGATCGAGCTGGGTTTGGAACTTACTTGGAGAATGGTGGCGGAGACCTCAGGAGCGGATGAATTGCTACAACCAAGTACGAGTGCAAGGAACATCCCTATTAGAGAATTTGTTGATAATTTAGATACATCGAAGGAGAATGAAGATGTTGATTTTAAGTCTGATGATAAGAGGATTATGGATGTAGTTGATAATGCATGTATAGATGATTTAGAATATTAGTTATATTTAGCCTACTTCTTATTGGCTTGTTGTCATGTTGGATTGATACTTTGAATTTTAAGTTTAAGCCTTTGAAAGTAATGATATTACTTTTTTACTATTAATATGGTGATAATCTTTATTAATTATCTTGTTAGTTGCATTTATATATTCATGTGCACCTTATATACATTGTATTATATTGTATGAAGCTTATTTATACATAAACATCATTTAATTACATATATATTACATAAAGAATAATGACTATTTATAATATTATGTATAAAAAATAATTTAAAAAAATTTAACCACCGCCTACCACCATTTAAACACTGGGTGAATGTCATAACTGGAGCTAATAATGAAGAACATGCAACTAAATGAAATGGTAGGTGATCACCAACGTCAACCGTCATTTTCAGCACTGCCTGAATGTTATAACTGCATTGTTCATCTGAACTGAATCAAGGAGCAAATAATGGAGAACATGCAATCAAATGAAAGGGTTAAAAAATTACTTGAAATTATAAAAAAGAGAAGGCCTCCACCAACCAGCCTATAATGGATCCTCATCTTGAACTAGTTACTACTAGACATAACTAGGAAAGGATGTGATAGAAGTTGTTGTGACTACAGTGATACTCTTATTGATACTCCAATGTGGCTAAAGTTGGTACCTCATAGGAAGAGGAGTAAGAGAGAAATATGTGATCCTAATATAATTCAAGATATAGAGGACATAAAAGGATAAAAAAAGTGGGGAGGATGCTTGAAAGAAATATATAAAAAGAAGATGTGGGGGGAACAAAAAATAGTGATATGGATGAAATGCAAGAAGCGAGAGATACTATCTCACATTCTGAGGCGAACGATGATGCAGAGGCCCAGAAGAAGGAAGCAAGGATTGATGAACTTAACAAAATGAGATTGGAAGTTATTGTTGTAAGTTTACATCTACAAAAGAATATATTTTATTTTTTGCATTTTAGTTTCTAATTATGTGTGTGTTTTGTTTATTTATTGTATGCCAATTATCAGACCCCTACCCCAAGAAGATAAAAGAAGTTGAAGATGCGGTCTACTTGTTGAAAACATTGAAAAAACTAAAGAATGATTGTTACATCCTACTTATCAGTAAATTAGTTATTTTACAAGTTTAATATTATAGAACTTACAAATATTCATTAAATTGCATTTATTCATTATGGTAAAAAACTAAAGTATGTGAATTTACCTCCTTTGATTTGATTATGGTAAAAGTTGCATTTATTCATGGTATGGAAAAGTAGATTTTCCATCGGGTTCTTTACTTATGGCTATAGTTATCCACATACATATGGATATGGCATAGCAATGAACTATTAGCCAGTCCATGATATACTGATCAAGTACGTGTATCACAACTTATAGATATATTTTGCATATGTTTATGCTTAGATACCGTTTGTGATATAAAACAAGCAACACCAAGTGCAATCTTAGTTAGAACTCAGACAAGCTGAACATCTACCTTACCATCAGTTAGTGAACCAATAAGTTTGCATTTGTCTGTTTCTGCATCTGTCATTCCTTTCCTGTTTATTCTTGATCAGGGATTTTAATTTTTATGACTTCCTTTGATCTTCTTTTGGCATCTAAATCCAAGATAAAGAAAATTTGGAAGTATAAAGCTATTGGAATCTCATTTGAGTGCTAAATAACCAATACAGAGAAAATGAATGTTCATTCCATTAGTCATTGGTTTCTATGTTCTTAGAGAAAACTTAATACAAATACTTTCACCTTTCAGATGAAGGTCTTTTGGCTTAATGCAAATGAGATAATGTCTGATTTTTTTTCTATTTACTAGAATGCAGTGTCTTGATTATCTTCCAATTAAATGCAGTGTCTTGTTACAACAATTTTAAGATGCATAACCATTTTTTGGTTGAATTGTAAGGGAGTAGATTTGGACACTCTACAGGAAGTTAGGATATGAAACAAAATCTATTTAGAGGGCAAATGATTCAATGAGTACCATAGTTATGAATGAAACAACAATCGTCGAAGTAATAGATTCAAGTATTAGGCGGTTATTTCTTGCCTGTGCTTTTAAAGTGAAGCAGATACAAGCTATCCATGAATATGCGGAGTCACTATGAATTTTTAGTTGTGTATAGGTGTGGATATATGCAATGCTATTTTCTTTATTGTTTATTTCGGTACTATATTACAGTTTCAGTCTCAATGTTGTTTTACTCTGGAAATTAGGATAGCCCTTCTTCCTCCAATCTTTTGCTTGCTGCATTTTGCCATTGGCATCCATCCTCTTTTTACAGAATTTTTATTTCTTGTTTAGGTATATAGAAACATGAAAAGAGTGATGGTCATGAAGACTATGGGCTACTTGCTAGTGAGAATGCTAGGAAGTATGTGATTGTAAAGGAACTTGATGAATCTACTGTTCTGAAGGATACAACAGTTCTTCATTTGGAGGTTCGATTTCAGAATGGACTTGAAATTGCAATAGTAGTTAACATACATCATCAAGTAGTAATCCACAAATTTCTATTCCATCTCGTTCATTTTTACAAGTAAGATTTGTTTAATTACTTTTTTTTAATTATTTGTTCCACACATCTACGGACTTATGACCAAATAATGAACTTGATGATCAATTAAAAGTAAGGTTTTGATTTTTTGATTTAGGCATTTAGCATGACATATTTTGGTGGATGGTAAATATTTTCTACAAACTTTTGTTCTCTTTTACACTTTCATGTAGATTGGATGTTCTATTTTAATCAAAAAACTTTTGATTCCACAAAAATAGTGACAAAAGGTGTGCTCCATAGTATGAATCCAAATTCTATAGTAGGGAGATAAACACGGGAGCTTGAATTGTTTCAGTAATCTCTCATTCATTCATATCACAGTTGTATCATTTACAATAAAATGCAGTAAGATCAACAATTAACAAGTACAAGTATACAAGTCACACCAATTTACGTTTACAATCCCTACTCAAGTCGTCTTGACTTTATGTTGGATGTCTGGTTTACCCAAATATTGAGATTCTAGGTAGATAAATCATTCAACTAGAAAATTTTAGAACTTGTCTCTCAAAATTGAGACTGAGATTTCTATTCTAAATTTGGTCATGTCAGTTTGTGTGAAGTCCGTCATAAAACCATATAGCAGACATCTCATATATTGTATTATAAAGAAGCCACAATCATTGCTATAAATAACACGATCAATTTAGTATTTTAAATAGGATAAAATTCAACATTAAAAGTGATTGTTTTTACTTTGCCTGTTGTTGGGACAATCAGCTGTAATAGAAGCTCAATTTTCCATGGGGTGGTAATATTTAATATCATGATGAAGAATTCAGATACCTATAAGCAAAAAATGGTCAAACCAACTTAATCATTGATTTAGATTTTCAAATAATGCGATAGTGATATTTCAAAAGATTGTATACTCGCCACTGCTTCAAAACCTAATGCTTGTTTATAATTATATCCAAGTGAATTATAATGATTGAATATCATTATTTTTGTGTCAATTGACAAAAGTGAAAGTGCATTTTATCACAGTTAATAAGTATAAAAATATACCTAACCCTTTCCTCTACCAAGTCTGTTTTGATAGTCTGTGTAATGGCAGTCCTTTACAAACATTTTGATGCTAAATGCAACTGTGAAAATTAAGTCATAATTAGCAAATTAATAGAATATTAAATATTATCAACTAAATTTAATTCCTTACAAGGAATCTGGATGAGCAACATACAAACTTAATTGTATGAGCTATCCGACGAAGAGACACCCCTAAACAACATCAAATAATAAGTATCAATTAACTCCCTGATTATAAAAACATTGCCTATTGTACTTAAGAAGAAAGAAGCCCTTTCCTCTCATACAAAATCCTAATAGGTCTGCAATGATAATAATGATTTTTAAAAAATTTAATAAATATTTGTAATTTCTATAATATTAAACTTGTAAAATAAGTAATTTATTGATAAGCGGAATGTAACAATCATACGTTAGTTTTTTCAATGTTTTCAACAAGTAGGTCATATCTTCAACTTCTTTTTTCTTCTTGGGGTAGGGGTCTGATAATTGACATATAATAAATAAACAAAAGACACATAATTAGAAACTGAAATATAAAAAATAAAATATATTCTTCTGTAGATGTAAACTTACAACAATAAACTTCCAATCTCATTTTGTTAAGTTCATCAATCCTTGCTTCCTTCTTCTAGGCCTTTGCATCATCGTTCGCCTAAGAATGTGAGATAGTATCTCTCGCTTCTTCCAATAAAACATGTCAGACATGTGTGGACATACAACATAGGTATAATCAACCAGATACTTCCAATAAAACATACCAGACACGTGTGTACACACAACATAGGTAGATCCAGAAAATGATCCATCAATCACATATATCTATATATATGAAAAGATCCAACACGTGTCTACTAACAATATATACAGTAAGTAGCAACACCTATACACGTGTACACATTAAAATATGCATAATCAGCATGATAACCCCTATAGTACATATCATACAGAGTAAGAATATCCAAACATGAGATTGTATTGATAATAAACAGATCATCTCTAAGATCAAGCATGTAAGTATCAAACTTAGATAAAATATGTGTAAAGCAACCTAATCAGTCAACTAAATCCATGCACTAAGGTAAAATTACTGATCAAGGAAGAAATACCCACCTTTAACTATAGATTACCCTGAACTGTCTCCACGTCGGAATGCTCGTCTCGTGTCTGAATCCTGTAACACAAAATACATATTTATAGCTCATGCCACCATAGATCAAACAACTAAACTAAATCATGATTAATTTCAATTAATACCTAATTTCTTGATTAAATTATACCTAACTCATCATTAACCCTAATCTAATCCATCCAAATGATTAGATTAGGTTTAGCCATAACATCATCCCTAATACTCACCAAATCCGGTGGTGGTTGATGGTGGCACACGATCGGACAGTGACTCACATTTGGAAAGATGGCCGGTGATGGTGAGCTGAGCTAATGGTGGTCACAAACCAACTGTGGTGGCCATCGAATTTCCCCAAGTGTCTGGTTGCACAGCTGCGATGGCCGGAACAGAAGAATGGCGACGCTATGGTAGCCGCAGACAACCACCCGCACCTGGCCGCTGTGGTTGCGGCGGCCGGAGTAGAGGACAGGCGGCGACGACTGGCTCTCTGGGATGAGCACGGGCACAACAAAGAGGGTCGGCGGCGTCGATGAAGAGGAAAATCGACGGAGTCTAGAGCACGACTCGATGAAGAATGAGAGCCGGTGGATCTATCGGTTGGGCTCTGCTGAAAGGGCGACGACGACTCTCACTCGGCTTCCAACGAGCGCCTAGTATCCACAGCAAGGAGAGTGAAGGAGGCGGCCGACGTCGGTAAGGAGATGCGAAGATGGGAGGCGGCGGCTGTAGAATCGGAGAGTAAGAAGAGTTCGGGAGTTTTGGGAATTCGGCGGAGAAGGAAACAAAACGAAACGGAAAGGGAAAAATGAGAACCTTGGTTTTTAAATAGGTTTTTAAATAGAAAGGGTGCGTTTGGTTTACGATGTTCCATTTTCATTTTCTGAAAATATTAGTTATTTTTTTAGAAAATGGACATGGAAAATGTGAAATGGAACACTATTTTTCAGAAATGCGTGTTTTTTTTACATTTTTTACATTTTCCATGTCCATTTTCTAAAAAAATAACTAATATTTTCAGAAAATGAAAATGGAACATCGTAAACCAAACACACCCTTTCTATTTAAAAACCTATTTAAAAACCAAGGTTCTCATTTTTCCCCTTCCGTTTCGTTTCCTTCTCCGCAGGGCTGCCCAAAGTTCTCTTATGTTCCTAGAGTAAACGAACATAATGTTCACAAACAAACTTGTACATGCCCCAGAGCATAACCGAGTGGGTCACAACATAGTAAATTTACAGAATTGAGTAAGGGTTGATTTCCGGCGAAGTCGGCATAAAATTCCCTCTCACTTGGTGGCCTACTCAATTTCCTGATTTACCTCTCTGCATATGGCTGTGGGCCGACCCTGTGGGGCGCATGAGGTCCGCATATTACCTTTTTGTAGAAACGAGCAAACTTGTACTTGGTTTGACATGATCTCATTTATGTAGGTGTGATGTCAAAAAATATATAGAATTAACAAGTTTGAATACTAGTGAGCTTATTCGTTAATATTCATGAAGAAGCTCGTGATTGGTTCATAAATAAATTCTATTCAAATACATAAAGAGTATAGTATTTATATATATATGGTATTATTTATTCCTTTTTCTTAATATCTTAGAAGTTTCATAGTTCCAAACTATGTATAATAGGTTAAAAATAAGAAAAGAATATAAATTTCATTTATTGGATTAATGTTTTAACTAAATGATAAGTTCAAGTTTGTTTCTAGTTAAGCTTTGGTGAAAGCTCGAGTTCAATAAGAATTTATACAAACAAACCTTAGCATGTCTTTTTAACCTTGATACGATAAATGAATAAGTTTTAACACAAGTACAGTGTCTCATTTGTTACCCTACTTGGTTTTTTCTTTCATTCTTTCTATTATAGGAAACATAGGTAAAACCATATGAAGCTCAATGAAAGAATTAATTTTTATGTTTCTCATGAAAAAACTGAATTTTATATTAACTTTGATATTACTATATTCTCTGTTTTTTGTCTCAATATTTCTTCCTCGTTTATTTAATATGCTCTCATGTTGCTCTCTCTTGTAGTTTTCCTTTCCATTTATTTCCGCACTGGAGGAGCTGTCAGTGGAGGTGCTGGTGTCTCGTGATGTGAATTTTGAAGTGGATTATCATTTGCTGCTTAAGATCTGAAGTTTTATCCACAATTTTGCCCTAAAGCATAAAGGAAGTTGAGCTGTGATGACGAGAGAAAGAGAAGATGCAACCTCATTGGATTAAACTGGTGAGATTAGGGATTTTCTTTACTGTTGCTACTTCACTGAGTTATCTCCTCCTGCTTCAGCTTTGTTGCAGTTTGGAATAGTCTTTTAAATACACATGGCATCAGTCATGCTCTTGATGAGACACAAAGTTTTGGTAAATTCATCATTTACTTGTAAATTTTGGGTAAGAGCTTTTCAATCCTTTGGAAATGATCTCAGACAGATTTTGCCAGCCTCAACCGATACTATTTCTGTCAAGTTGCCACAGATCATCTCACCTAACCAAGGTAACTTGGAAAAGGATTTCCGAATTGAGCTTTTTGACACAGAGCTTTTGGGGGTTTCTTTAAGTCACATGGAATCTTCAAATCAAATGGAAGGGGATCGAGAAACTAGGTCTTCTTCGATGGTGATCAATAATGAGCCTGTTTGTTCGTCTAGATTAGATAAGACTTCATTGGATTTTGAGGAGATTGAGGAGTTGATGCTTCATAAGAGGTTGGTCTACAAGCTTGACAAAGGTTCTAAAGAATTTGAAGAATATAACTTACGCTTACATCGGAAGAAATCAATGAATAAGTGTCATGAGAGGGCAAATCAAACTGAGTTTAGGAAAGAACAAAAGGAGCTTCAAAAGAAGCAGAGCCAAAGGGTTGCAAAACCATCAAAGGTGTCAAAATATTTTGAACAAGAAGCAGAGAGTTCTCACGTTACAAAAGACGAGGTTGTAAAATCTTCAATAACGGAGGGAAAGAGGGTGAGGACACCTACATTTAACCAACTCACTGATCCATATCATCTGCCATTTTGTTTGGATATATATGTTTCAAAAGGGTCTGTTCGTGCTTGCATTGTTCATAGATTAACAAGTAAGGTTGTTGCTGTAGCGCATTCCATTTCTAAAGACATGAAGTTTGAACTGAAATCTCGGAAGGATGCAATAGCTTGTGCTTCTGTTGGAGAAGTTTTGGCCCAGCGTGCAATTGAGGATGATATTCATAATGTGGTCTATACACCAAGAAAAGGGGAAAGTATTGAAGGGAAAATTCAGATTGTACTTCAGTCCATCATTGATCATGGTGTTGATGTGAAGGTGAAGCTGAAACTGAAGCAAAAGCGCCCTCTCAAGGTCAGTACTCAATGCAAGTTTAAGCACTATTATGTCATTATTTCTTAATCCCTTTGAACAGGATAGACTATTAATCACTTACTACACATTGTAGATTTTCCTAATATATTCTTTTCCTTATGTTTATTCAGTTGTGGTCAGTGGGGAAAGAATGATTGTATATAGGATGCTGAGCTAAGGAAATCATAAAATGTTAAGGATGTCCAATATTGATTATAGGCTATCATGTTTTGCAGGAGCTAGACTTGCTGTGAAATTAGTTTTACTCACTGTGCGTGCCTTAGCAATACTGTTAGAGCAACATATACACAAAAATTAACTAAATATATACCTGTGAAGAAATTCCACCACTACTATGCACAAAACTTAGACAATAACTTGGAGATAAAAAACTTTCATATAGTGAGCATAAAAATACAAAGTGGGTATAAGAGAGAAGTATATGATATAAGTAGCATATTTCGTAACAAAATTTAATAATCAGTAACTAGTGAAAGATTTCTTATCATAAATCTCTTGAATTCGCTTTTAACGAATTCATCATTTCTCATCTTTTCTCTTATATTCTCTTAGAAGTATTTTTTATTTAATTTATCAAGGAGTTCACATATATACATAAGGAGTTCACATATATACATAGTATAAAGGACATACGACTTGTAATCTCTGCCTATTAAAAGATGCATCGTATAATGGGACGAATGATCTGCAATCCATCCAAAATGAAATGCATCATAAACATATATCAATATATAGAGTGAACAATCCACAATTCACATGTATTGTATATACATGGGACGAATAACACATTATCCACCTAATATGAAATTCATCATATAAATATATAAAGCATGAATAACCGGTAACCCATCTATAGATGCACCTCACAAAAGAAAAGGTAAAAAATGAGAAAATCATTGCACATAAAATTGCCAAAGGTTACATAGACGTGTAAAGGGGCCAAGGGCGCTTTTAAGCATGGAGCTAATGCTTTATAACATAAATATTTTATTTTATTTATTTATATAATAAGTCTCACAACTCTTTCAAAGTGCAAAGTCAAAGCTCTATACTATGTCACATTTATTACCTTGTCAATTTAATATCAACAATAACACAGTCCCTTCATAGTGTAGAGCCAAAATGTTAAATGTTGTATCCATTATCTTATTAATTTAATATCAGTAACAACACAACCTTTTCAGAGCACGGAGTCGAAGCTCCACAATATAATTTATCTGTTACCTTATTAATTAGCATATTTAGTTATGTAATTTAATTGGTCATAGTTCTCAAAAGGGAACAAACAAAATAGGTATCAACTATGTATATAAAAGGGCAAGCAGTTTGAGACAAAATTATCAAGCAATACGAGTAGGGATGAGAACTTAAATAGTTCTATTTCTAACAACTTCATAATTGTATCTACTTTCATAAATTTAATCATGCACACCGTGAATAAAATGAAACACACAACAAAAAAAACCAAATAAGAGCTTCCAGATGAATACTTTTTTATTCCACAATGCACTTCTGAGCCTAACCATAACTCAACTTGTGATATACAAAACAAATACAACTCCTTAAACATGCAATACAAAAGTGAAAAAACTCAATGTCATTAGGGCTTCATACCATCAAGTGATAAGATCTAGCAAGGGTATCCATGACTTGAAGGGATGCAGCAAATTTCCTCAAAGCATGCATCAGTTCCATCCATTCTAACTTGCTCCTTTGGGAGAAATCTGAATTCAGTTTGCTGGAAGGGAACAGAGAAAGGCTACCCTAAATGATCGGGTTTAGATCTCGTGTTAACCTAAGGAAAGAAAGTGTCACCACTTCTGATCCACAAGGATCCTTGCCTTGTGTTCTTGCAGCAACCACAAGCACTGGTTCCAATGGTTGTTGGGTAAGACGGCAAGGTGGCGACAACAACAATCAGTGGCAAGAGAGGCGACTGATGGCGGCAGTGACGAATGGTGGCGGCAAGGCAAATGACAACACAATTGGACAGCAACGACAACAAGGTGGCAACAATAGGAATGCATGTGAGAGAGAGATGTCAAGTGTGGAAAACAATGGAATTTAAGATTTGGGGTTTGTAGTAATGAAAAGGAGGCAGTGCTGGTTGAGATGGAGAAGATGAAAACATGGGATTGGGAATGAGAGAAGAAGATTAGGTTTTAATTGATTCCTAAGAACAACTATTATAACATCCTACACCCCTAAAAAAATTTGGTCCTCCAAATTTGACTTGACCACTAGAAAAAAATGAGGGTATTGAACTCACATCCTTTTCTCTTCATTGTGTTATAATTCACTAATACATTCTTCAATTAACCTCTAAATTGAATCAAATCTGCGTTTAGATTGAAATAAACACTAAATTATATTAATAGCTTCCATTAACTCCCACAGAATCATTTAGTTCGATTAATTTGGCTTCAACTCGAGTCTAAAACTTGAACCCCACTGGAAGTGAATACACTTCATACTGAAACAGATCTCAAAATTTATCAAATTTATTTGAAATCAAATAATATGAAAGAAACACTTTCCTTAAAATTATGCAAGCATCTTCTTTAAGGCACAAGAATCTCTGCTCTTCTAGTCTTCAAATTTCTCAAAAAAGTTTTTTTTTTTTTTTTGCCAAAATTAGCTCATATTAATACATTATTTGGATTCACTAGTCAAGACTCTGCATATCATCACGCCATCGGCTAACAATTTTAAATCTTGGCTTGTAACTGATATATCTCAATCGTCAAGTCACAAATCACAATTTAGCAACCCAACACCCATATTTAGGTGCATTCAAAACTTTTTAAAAACGCTTTAGCTTGCAACTTTTTCCAAGGTTACTTGACCTAAAATTGGTCCAAAATTATGATAGTTTTCAACTAATTTTTTTTTGAAGTCATACACCTTTATATCAACATAGTTTTAAATAATTTCTTCTAAATTCATCTAAGAATTTCAGCTTAGTTCTAGCAGCAATCCATGAAGAACTCAACAATATGTTAATAAATTTATCAAACTAAGTCGACTCCACAATAGTAAACAATTTACACCAACCTACATACTCTCATTAATGAAAATTATTTCTAGCAAAAAATTTTGTTAGTGCTAAATCTTCAACTCATTTCACACCAGCAAATTTTAAATCTAATAGCTCCAAAATCAAATATTCCTATTTCACAAGTTTCCTTATACATGTTACAACAATAATGTATGAATTTTCACTTCAAAGTTCTGATCAGACCAACAAATCTACAGCTAGATAATTACTGAACTTATGCAAAAACAACTTATTTCCTTCTCACCATGAACAATTCAACTTAGAAATAGGCCAAATTTCTAGTTACAATCACAATTGAACTTATAACTTTGATCCTATGAGGCTTCATCTTATAATTACAGTCAGTAACATTATTAACATCTAGAAGCATTTCTCAAAGGAATCAACATCTTAGAGAGAACTATATTTCAGTTCCCTAAGGTCCAGGTTTTGATCCACCACTACACCTGGATAGAAGTGTATAGTGGTAAAGATAAATCAGATTGAAGAGTCAAGAAAAGAGTATAGTCATATCTAAAGTTGTCAAAACTTATAATAGGGTTCTGGCTTAGATAATTTAAGAATCCAAGTATCTATTGCATAGGATTAGTAGCATCAAAATCAAAAGAGATATAAAAATGAGAAAAATATAACAAATTATTCCATTTTTATTTAATATAAAATTAGTTAATAATAAATATATCATAACCGAAGGGGAGTCTTGACGCAGTAGTAAAGCTGTTGCCATGTAATTTGGTGGTCATCGATTTGAGTCATGGAAATATACTCTTGCAATGCAGGAGAAGGTTGCGTACAATAAACTCTTCTTTCAAACCTTGCATTGGAAGAAGCTTCGTGCTTCCAAAGAATTCAATCAAATTTTTATTGTAATCTAACTTATTTTATTTTATTTTTTTTTTTGGAAATACCTACTTTTCTCTAAACTTCTTGATCTTTTTGGGATGTCAATTTCTTAGAAAACGTCAAATGCGTCATTTCCATGCTAGTCTAAATTTGGCTATCCATATCAGTATCAATCGAAGCGTTTTACCCTCAATAAAGGTACACAAAAAAAAATAACATGAGGTGACAATCTTCTATTCCTAAAAATCATAGTCCACATAATATCAAGTTTTACATTTGGTAACACCATTGCTACACATGTGGCTTGGTTTGATGCATGCAAAGTATAGATACAAGCAAGAGTAAATTCCATATATACAAGGTTATTACTAGTGCATAAAGTTTTTATGGAAGTGAAAAATGTATCTTTGTTTCAAAATACAGGTTTTGATCACCTAAATAGCCAATCACTCTAATATATTGTTAAAGCGTATCAAAGCATGAGTGTTGATTTTCACATCCTATCCATGGCAGTAATATTTTCTTATCAATTTCAAGTTTTAGGTTTGCGCCAACCAAGTAAAGTAAACATATCCATCCATATGGGGGAATATTAACATTTAGGATTAATTCCTTTTCTTATATCCTGAGTTTATAGGATAAGTGTTTTGCCAAATTTACAAACATCTATGTGATATGAGAATGTCATCAATAAAAGTTGTAAAATAATGAAAAACTTTAATTATTAGACATATTCAAATCATCAATTTCAAATATATATTATATAAAAAGATTTATGTACAGTATGTTTGGAAGGAATATATACACAATGGATTTCAAACATTATAAGTTAGACTGCTATACTTCCCTGAGAACTTGAATATAGTGTTAAAATATATAAGAGTTTCACACCCTAGGTTGGATAAGAATAAACATTATAAGAATATCGATTGTCTTAGATTTGTAATATAGAACATAGCAATGCTAGTAAAGAGGTAATAGATATGATGATTAGGAGAATAATTAATATTTTATATTTACAAGAGATAAAATGAGGAGAGAAGACAAAGATGATAGAACTCATATTTTAAGTCATGGAAGTAAAACAAAAAATAGAGCATGTATTATTGTATATATTTATTAAAAGATTAAGTAGTAAGAGTAGATACGAAGGGAGATAGAATTATAACTTTTAAGATAGTGGTGATGAAAGAAACTATTAATATAATTAGCATATATGCAACTCAAGTAGGATTACATGAATACACCAAATATAGGTTTGGGAAGGATCTAGATGAGGTAGTACAAAAATTTTATCAAACAAAATGATTTTAGTAGATCTAAATGGGCATGTAGGAGTAAGAAATGAAAAAAATATAATGGCGATTATGGTTTTGGAATAAAAAATAAAGAAGGAAAAACTATATTGAACATTTAAAAGTGGGAACAGTAAATCATAAATTGACTTTCTTATAATCAGAAAGAAGGATAGAAAGATTTGTAAATATTTCAAGGTCATCTTTGTAGAAAACTTCACTACCTAACATAGGTTAGTAGTGTCAAATATGCGTCTCAAGTATAATATCAATAAGAACACATGCATAACTCTTAGAATCAAGTGGTGAAAGTCAGAGGATGAGAAACAAAGTATTTTGAAGGAGAGAGTAGAACTACAAGTATTAGGAGAAATACAAAATGGGATAAAATGATATTAATGTTGAAAATGGTGGCCAAGAGAGTAGTTAGTGAATCAAAAGGAAGATCTCGCCCAAATAAAATGCAATAAAGATGAATATAATAAGGTACTAGTGAATGATGAAGAAATAAAAGAGCGATGGAAGTGATATTTTCATCAATTTTTTTAATGAAGTTTAGGTGACCAACTTAGCTTAGGTAATTTAAGTAGGTCAAAAGAGTATATAAATTAAAATTTTTATCATATAATTCAAACTTCAGAACTAGAATATGCTTTGAATGAGATACAAAATGGAAAAGTAGTAGTACGATCAGATGATATTTGTGATAGAGGTATGGAAGTCTTGGAAAAGTAGGATATTCAATGACTTACGAAGTTATTCAATTTGATATTAAAAAAGAAAAAGTGTTTGATAAGTGGAGGGTAAATATTGTAGTCTCCTTATATAAAAACAAAGGAGACATATAAAATTGTGCAAATTATAGGGGGCATTAAGCTAATGAGTCATAATATGAAATTTTGAAAAAGAGTAATAAAAAAAACTAAGAAAGGTGACCACACTGGCCGAATATTAATTTGGATTTATGCTTAGAAGGTCGAAATAGAAGTTATACATTTTCTTAAATAGCTAATTGAAAAGTATTAGGAATAGAAGCAAGACTTATATATAGGGGTATCAATTTGGTTGGGTCGGGTCGGGTTCGTGTCGGGTTGATTTTTTTTATCCCAACCCGAATTCGACCCAAACCCGAATTCAACCCAAAACTCCTAAACTCGAACACGAACCCGACTCGGATAACCCGAAAATATAATTTACAACGATTTTTTTTTTTGGCTATTTTTCTTATAATTCTTCGCTTTTATCTCAATACTCCATCATTATTATACTAACATTAATATTAATATACATAAAATGTTAAAAACATCTTAATTTTCAAAATAAAATTTGATTTAACCCAAAAAAAAATCCACTAAACCCTATATTTGGATCAAGCCGAACCCAACCCGACCCAACCCGACCCAACCTGAAATTTTTCAACCCGAAAATGCTCCAACCCGGTCGGAATCCGACAATGCCCAATCCGAACTTGATTTTTTTCAGATCGACTCATGTTGGGTCGTCAGGTCGGGTTCATTTTTGACACCCCTACTTATATATATGATATTTGTCGACCTAGAACTAGATTATGACTGTCACGAGGAAAATTATGTGGAGAATTCTAAAAAAATAAAGTATTAACATAGCGTATATTGAAATAATTAAGAAATATATGAGGATGTAATGACAAGAGTGAAGACTCTAAGATGATTAACTTAAGTGTTTTCTATAAAAATAAGATTACATTAAGGATCAACTCTAAATCCTTATCTTTTTACACTAATTATGAATGAACTTATTGGACATAATCCAAACACATTACCATGGTGGATGTTGTTTGTAGATGATATTGTTTTAGTATATGAGACACGGAAAGGAGTAAATGCTAAGCTTGAATTTTAGTGGAAAATGATTTTAGGCTTAGTAAAGTAAAGACAGAATACATGAAATTTAAATTTAGTAATATTAGAAGTAATAAGACAATTGTTAGGACAAGAGTTGATGAGTTAGCTCTAAGTGAGAGCTTTAAATATTTATGATCATTTTTGCAAAAGGATGGAGGAGTTGAGAGATGTCTTACATAGAATCTAAGAAAGATGGTTGAAATGGAGGAGAGCGTACTTAAAGGGATATTATACAAAACAGTGATTAGATGTTTTTGTTATGTTATATGAAGTTGAATGTTTAGCTATAACTCAAGCACACGAGTAAAAGATGAGAGTTGCAGAGATGAGGATGTTAATGTGGATATGCAAACATATGAGGATGGATAGGATAAGAAATTAGAACATTATAGAGAAAATTATGATTGCTTCTATCGAGGGAAAACTCCAAGAGACACATTTAATATGGTACAAACATGTATTTAGACACTAATAAATGCTCTAGTTACATAATGTGAAATTATGACAAATATGCATATTACGAGGAAAAGGAGGACCAAAGAAGACTTATTAGCAATGATAAAATAGAATAAAATTTATTTAAATATAGAGCTCAATGGCGTAGAAGGATCCATATAACCGATCCTATCATAAAGCTTGAGTGTTGTTGTTGCTGTATACATATAATATATACACTTACATATTAACCTTAATATTTAGTATGTATTTGATTATTTTCTATATTGTTATTGTTTAGGATCCTTAGTGGACAACATAATGATTCTTTCAATCAAAATTTTATTAACACTATAAATATTTATTATTTATATGTTGGTAGCGTGTGAATTAATTAATATAGAAACAATCTAAAAGTATATTTGATAAAAATTTGACAAAATATTCATTATGTAATACTGTAAGAATTATTGAAATAATATTCAATTAATAAATAATATCATCATGATTACTGTAATATAATCATAATTTTTATGTAACAAAATTATTATTATTATTTGAATATTAAAAGTTTTTTTTTATATATCATGAACATGTTAATATCAATAATAATGTATTTTAATAAATAATTGTAGTAGAAGCAATGTAAATATTTTTTTTTTATCAACACAACTATGTTTTCTTCATAAATTGAGTGTCAATATAAAGTATATATTAATAGCTTGTAGTTAGTACTATATTGTACTTTTATATTTATGGCATTAGCCTAGGTCTACTCAAAGTGAATGAAATATCAATGAATTACACAATGTCAGAATGTGAAACTTCTCATATTCTTCATATAATTTTATAAACGATTGACAATAGTCATACTATTAAACTTTATATAATTATTGTTATCTATGATAACAGTAAGACTGAAAAACTCTGGGCATTGAATTCGCCATTGGTAGCCTCTATCCTGGAGTTTCTATATTGGAATTGTTTTGCATTTTCTTTCTGTTTTTTCAGTTTACTTCTCAAACAATAGTTTTGTTTACTTAAATGTGTTGATAGAAATTTCCCTTCCAAAAAAAATGAGTGCAGTGCATATGGGAAAAAGGCAAAGAGGTTCTTATATACAGAGCGTAGTCAACAGATGTTTGTATGAAAATTCAGTGACTTTTCTTTTCATTTTACATGTTTTTCTTGGAAACAAAAGTTGATCTTTTCTAGATGTGTTGATTGTCGATGATATTATGCCTTTTCAGGCTATATCTTTTTACATTATAACTAATGGTAAAACCTTCATTTTCATTGCATTTTATGCGGTGTTCTATTATTAGGGGACTGAAGGTTGTGCATACATAACACAGATCAGCATTGTCAGCCAAAGTGTTTGTTAACTCTTTGATTGGTTATATCTAATCTAAACTCAAGTTTGGAAAGTGCAATTTATATTTTAATATTTCAATATGCCTTCACATGCACAACTTGAACTAGAAGAATATGGTCAACCTATGAAATCTGAAGAGTAGAGTCGTGCATCCAAGGAGAAACTGCTAAATAAGTGAAAGAGTATGCCACTTTTCCCCTGCCTGTCATACTAGTGCTTAGTGTCACAATAATAATGAAATTCCTTAAGCTAGACTTGTTGACTCAGATTATTCTTGAGGATTAGATATTTTAGAGACTACATTTGAGGATTAAAGTCCGTCCATGTTCCAAGACAGCCCCCTCATTGTTCTCCAAGTTGAAAGATTATCATCGTAATTTTAGGACACTTAAATTTCTTTAGTTAAATATGGGATATGCCTAAATTAAATCTCTTAATTGTTTCTGGTATGTGAATGTGTTATTGTGTAGTGATATCATCATCACCAGCATGTTTTTCCTAATTGTTTGGGGTTGGTTAATATGAATTTTTGCTCTCCATTGGAGTATCCTTAGGTCTCTCTGGCCATAACACTTTTCATTCTAATTAAACCAAAATTGCTAATTATAAGATCCATTGATCACATGTCAATTGTTAGAGTATATACTAAAAGCCTAGCTTTTGGTATAAACATTTATCTAGAAATAAGAATCACATTGGTCAAATGTCTACATTTATGATAAATGTAGTTGCTCAATTAATTTATATTGTAGATAACATGGTGTGTGGTGTCACACACAGAAGATCATGTTATCGGTTCCTTATAAATTATAAACAGTAGCTCACGACTAAGATGGAAAGGAACAAACCATTGGAAGGTCGTAGTGTAATTAGGTGTTAGTTTATCTTAACTATATAATTACACTAGTACACTTAGAGTGTATTGAGTAGGACCATTTGAGGTCGTTCTTTTTATACTGACTTTATAAAGGAACAAAGACCTCAGTTATTATAGAAGTGTGTGCTCTTAATCCTAATATAATAACAAGCACATATATTTGATATTTATTTCTTTAATTTATCAATGGGTGAGATTTAGTTCGATGAATCAATAAGCCCGATAAGTTGGGAAATGATATCACTTATAGTGTGTGTTGTTGATTATAGAAGGAAACTGTGTCCTAGTGATACTAGGTTGATAATGTCCTCAAGAGGAGCTCATAAGGATTGTCATGTTAAACCCTGCAGGTGGACTTAGTCCGACATGATAATAAGGTTGAGTGGTACTACTCTTGGACTTAGATATTAATTAAATGAGTTGTCAGTAACTCACTTAATTAGTGGACATTCGATATCTTAAACACGGAGACTAACACACTCATAATAAGAAGGAGCCCAAAATGTAATTTGGGATTGGTGCGGTAGTTCAATGATAGTTCTCTAGTGGAATGAATTATTGATAAAATTAAGTTGTGTGTTCGGGGCGAACATGGGATGCTTAATTTTATCGGAGACCAAAACCAATTCCTCCTCTCGGTCCCTATCGTAGCCTCTTATTTATAGAGTACTATACCCACATATACCCCCTTCTATACCCACCTAAAGGAGGCCGGCCAAGCTAGCTTGGGAACCAAGCTAGGGCCTAAGCTTGAGTTTAAGGTGGCGGCCCTAGCTGAACCCAAGCTAGTAGGGCCGACCATAATTAATTAAAAAGAAAATTTAATTTTAATGTTTATTATTATGTGGAAGATTTAATTTAAAAGAGAATTAAAATTAAAATATCTCTCTTGTAAAAGATTTACAAAGATTAAAGAAAGAGATTAGATCTCTTTCCTTATTTGTAGATTGGAGAGATGTTTTATTTTCTCTTTAAAATTATTCACATGTTAATAAAATTAAAATTATAGATATTTCCTTTTATTAACCATGAAGAGATTTTAAAGAAATTTTATTTTTAAAATTTCCGGAAACAAATAAGGAAAGTTTTAATTGTTGATTGAAACTTGTCCAATTTGCTTCCTATTGATTTGGCCGGCCATCATTGTTTAATTGGGAAATATTATTTTATTTTTCTCAATTAAATCATGTCAAGGAAATTAAGGAAAATTTATTGTAATTAAATTTCCTAATTTACCTAGGCAAGGAATATAAAAGAAGGGGTGAGTTCATAAGACACAACATCTATTATTCCTCTCCTCTTTTGTTCCTTGGTGTGGCCCATCATCTCCTTCTCTTCCTCTTGTGGTGGCGAACCTCTCCTCTCCTGGAGTTCTTGTGGTGGCGGATACTACTTGGAGAAGAAGAAGAAGAAGGGAGAAAGCTAGCATCTCTTGGAGCTTGGTTAGTATTTTGGTTTTCTCCTTGGTAAAGCTTTTCTTTTGTGGCGAACCTTGCTTGGAGGAGAAGAAGGTGGTTGGTGGTTTCTCATCTTGGAAGATCGTTGCCCACACAACGTCCGAGGTTAGAAGAGGAATACGGTAGAAGATCAAGAGGTTTTTCTACAAGGTATAACTAGTAATTTCTATTTCCGCATCATGCTAGTTATTTATGGAAATAATACCAAATACAAGAGGCTTACGTTCTAGTATTTCGAATATGTTTTTTCGAAGTTGTGTTCTTTTGTTTCTTTCTTTTCCTTGTGATTTGATTGTTCTCTTTGGTTAACCTAAAGTTATTTTAGGAAATTAAATATTAGCTTTCTATTAAAGGTTTTGTCTAGTCGGTGGTGGTTGCTCCCATATCCAAGAAGGCCATGTGCCTCGCCACGTCAGTACTGGGAACCTTTTATGGAAATTAATATTTAATGGAATTAATAACTTAAGGAGACTTGGGTCGAACGTGTTAAGTTCCGCAGGAGATCCAAGTCAAAACCTAAAAGAACAAATAGATTAAGTTTTGGATCAAACGTGTTAAGTTCCGCAGGCGATCCAAAATTTAATTTAAAAGAACACATTGTAGCTAGGAAAAGGTTCAGACCTTTGTACAAAATTTTTGTACAGTGGAACCTATAGGTTTTCCGAGTAGCAACCAACCTATAGGTCTATTATTCAGATTGAGACCTTTGTCATCTCAATCCATTTTTTGCAAGGTTCTAAAATTCGCTAGGCGTTAGTCGGACGGCATACCAGTGCCTAGCGCCTAGGCTGCCTAGGCGGGGCCTAGGCGCCGCTTGGCAGATTCCTCGGTATCCCTTAATTTATGTGGATTGTGGACAATGTCATATGCAAATCTGAATGTTGTCTTAAACAATTTCATAGCAATGGAGATCTAACTATGTATGCTGAAATAAATACATTCTTTCCAATAGCAAAAAATGGAAAATTAGAAAAAAAACTAACATTTTTGTGCAAAGGAAATATAATAGACTCAGTAAATACAAGCAAAAGAAACAGTTGAACGGTAGAACATGTAGTAAGCCATCATAATCATATAGTAAACAGGAGAATATATATCCAACTTGAACTTTAAAATCTTGCTATAAGCTAAAACAACTTTAGTGGTGGAAAACATTAAGAAATAGTAGCAAGAGTTCAATTCAAGATTACATCATTATGAACCACTAAGCAAAATATAATTGTTGAATAACATAAGTCATGCCTTAACAAAATGAGTTCAAAATTACACAGCTAATAATATCTCATAGACTCATATATATTCTACTTCTTCTTCTCTATAATTTTCAATAACTTATTCTTTTTCTAACACAAACTCAATATCATTATTGTGATCCTCCTCTTCTTCGGATGCAAAATCATCTTCATGAAGTTCTCTCACTCTAGAGCTTCTTCGGGGTTGTAGATTTTCATCTGCTCCACTTGTTTCATCAACCATTTGTCAAGTGAGTCCAAAACCTAGTTCAACTTCATCATTTTCCCCACCATCCACAATCCAACCTTGTGCATTTGAAGCATCTTTTGCAAGAAGGACATTGACATTCCTTTCTTTTTCTCTTTTTTGTTTGTTCAACAATCTAGCATTAAATTGGACAAATACTAGATTGTTCAACCTATTGACGTCAAACCTATTTCTTTTCTTTGTATGAATCTAAAGAAAAAGAGAGTAAATATTATAGTTAGGACATGAATATAAACGCTAAAAATTATAGCTACTTTAATTAAAGACTGAAAGTTTCAAACTTACTCTTTCAAATATACTCCAATTTCTTTCACACGTAGATGAACTTGTAGTTAATGAAAGTATCCTCAATGCCACCCTTGCAAATTGGGTGTGTGAGCACCGTGTATACTCCACCATGCATATGGATTAAATGTATCATCATTTTTTTCACATGCTTTTGCTGCCAATGTTTTTCCAAATAACCCAGTCTTATCTCTATATTTTGCAAATTCCTTGTTAATAATTGTATCTTGTAGATCTAACTCATTGGCATACCAAATTTTCATGCATTCAAAAATCCCCATCACAACCTCCTCATAAAGAGCAATAGAACTATCTTTATAGTAAAAATAGGGATTCAACAAAAAGACAGTGATATGTAATGATGTATCAAGTTTATCCTTCATTTTTGACTCAATAATGACTATGATAGGCTGATAATTTGATTCCATGTTGTTTATGGTCACCTTGATATCTTCTTTAGCTTGAAGAAACTCCCCATATAGAAATCCCATCGATGACTTTCTATCTCCATTTACCAATCGAAGAACTCTTATCAAAGGAGTAAATATTTTCAAACAAAGTGTCACACCATTCCAAAAACTCATGCTCATCATTGTAGAGTAAGCCAATTTTCCTTTGTTTGTTTTTGACCATTTACATTTCTTCCACATATCACTTGTAAACATGATCTTAAACTAGTTTTTTTTTCAATCAAACTTTGCAATGTGAGGAAATTTAATGCAAACCTGGTAACTCTTGGTCTTCGTGAAACTTCTCATCAATGACAAAGTCTAATGGTGAGCATAGATGAAAATGGTAAAAGCCTTGGATTGCTCAATCACCTTTTTATACTGTGGAAGTTTGTCAATACTTTCAAGCATGCGATTAACAGTGTGAGCTGCACAACTCCAAAAGATCCCAGGTCGTTTTTCTCTCATCAATTTAGCTGCAGCCATATTGCTGGTGACATTGTCTGTTACAATCTAAACAATATTTTGAGCTCCTACTTGTTCAATACACTTGTCAACATACTCAAAAATAAGTTCAGCTGTATACGCCTCATCTGAAGATTCCTTAGACTCTAAAAATATAGTACTCTCCTTGCAATTAACACACAAATTTAAGATATTTCTTCTTTTTCTAACACTCCATGCATATGTCATGATCGAGCACCCATTTTTTGCTCATTCTTCATGTTTCTTCAGCAATTGTTTTATTCTTTCAACTTCGGCTTTCAACAGTGGCTCCCTAAGTTGATATTGAGTTGGAGGCTTAAATACTGATCCAAATTGACCCACTGCCTCCATTAGTTGCTTGAAGCTATCATTATCAACAACATTGAATGAGATTCCATTTTCATAAACTCATCTCCCAATATATTGTTGAACTTATTGAGTTCTCTTTTTGAAAAGACCCTCATTTATATTTTTTTGACGAAGCACTTTACTCCCACTTGAATTTATATTTTCTGGAGCAATTACTGATGCATATCTATCCATGGGGCCAAGTGGAAGAGGTTTTTTAATTTCATCCATCCCTTCAATTTCAAGACCTTCTTTGTCTAGAGAAATAGCCACCTCTGCTTTACAACTTTGCTCTTCCATTATTTTGTTTTTCTTTCTATTCTTCCTTTCTAAAATAGTCTGTTTGCATTTATTTTTGTCTTTCTGAGATGCTTTTCGACAACCAGATACATTTCCAGTTATATTTCTAATGTGCTCCTTAATTCTGTAGACTTCCCCGATATTATTTTTCCACATAATTTGCATTTAATTTTGTCGAGGTTCTTAGGATCAATCAACATCCCAAACTCCTATTTGATGTCATTTGATTTTCTTCTAAAAATCTCGAATTCGGGTTGAGTGACGAATGCTGTCGAAGATGGATTGTTTGCCATTATGATAACCTGAAAAAATTATATATAACATAACAAAACTTAATTATACGACACAAAATATAGCATTAACACGTCTTAGAATATTTTTTTATATATCTTAATCTAATTAATAAAATTTATTAGATATTTATCAAAAAAATTAAATTTTAAATATATTTTAAATATTTTTAAATCTGATTTATATAAATTAATAATATTTATTAGAATTTTTAAATTTTAATATAATTTTAATATTTTTAAATCTGATTAATATAAATTAATAATATATAAAATTTATAAATCTGATTTATATAAATTAATAATATTTATTAGAATTTTTTAAATTTTAAATATAATTCTTATATTTTTAAATCTGATTTATATAAATTAATAATATTTATTAGGATTTTTTAAATTTTAAATATAATATTTATATCTGTTTTATAAATTAATAATATTTTTTTAAAAAAATTAAATTTTAAATATATTATTTATATATTTAAATCTGATTATATAAATTAATTATGTTTATTAGAATTTTAAATATAATTTTTATATATTTAAATATGTTTTATATAAATTAATAATATTTTTTTAAAAAATTAAACTTTAAATATATTTTTTAAATATTTAAATCTGATTATATAAATTAATTATGTTTATTAAAATTTTAAATATAATTTTTATATATTTAAATCTGTTTTATATAAATTAATAATATTTATTAAAAAAATTAAAATTTAAATATATTTAATTCGGATAATTTAATTAGACTTTATGAAATCCTATTATTGAAATTATCTCGGTGCGGAGTTATTTTATTTTATTAAATCCTAAAAACAAATTATGCTCAGTACCTTAAAACACGCGACGACACGACCGCGATCAGATGCCTCATGGGAGGCATCCGGCACTGCCGGAAGCGTCGCCGGATGCGTCTAGGGCGTCCGACGAAGTCCGGTGTTGCATTCAGTGGCTCCGGAAGCGTCGTGGAAAGCTTCCGATGCCACCGGAAGCATCACGAGATGCCGCTAGATGCGTCCTGCGATGCTTCCGGTGACTATGGATGCGTCTGGTGCCACTGGAGATGTGCCGTGACGACGACTTAACAGGAGAAACAAAAAAAAAACATAAAACTTACTGGAGCGACGAAGGCTTAAGTAGCAGCGATGAGAGAAGACGAAGCGGTTACGAGAGAAGGCGAAGAGCCTCTTCATTTAAACACGCAAACGAGCAAATTAGGTACAAACATATTAAAACTAAAATATCTACACCTCAATGCCGAGAGCCGCCGAGAGCCGCCTAGGTCAACTGATTGGGGGGTTTCTGGTGCGGCCTTCTGCTGTACAGCGCCTAGGCGGCCGCCTAGGCCGTGTTTTCGAACACTGATTTTTTGGAACTACACCTAATGGCTCTTGGCTAGAAGGATATTTTTTCCATTCATCTTTACATGGTCATGTTATTGAATTTAGTTTAATTAATCAGTTGCTTTTATTTGTGCAGAAGTAACAAGAAGCTGCTCATCTTGAATCCAGATTACCTCTGAGATCCTTATGACAGGTGTGGATGACAAACTAGCTCCTACGGTATTGTTGCTGTATGACAATTATAATGAAACTAATTGCTATCAGTTGCCTACTGTAGAAGTTATGTTAGACGTAGAAAATCATGTTAGACGTAGAAAATCATAGCTAAGTTATCGAGCTGGTTCATCATGATGCACATTAGGTTATATTTGTTTTTCTGAGATTATGACTCAACTTTCTTCAGTTATTTACAAGGGATTTTCAACTGGCGCTAATGAGTATTTTGAATCTCATAGTTGCCGGGCATTGTAATGCTTCGTGTTTTTAAGATTTATTTTATTTTATTTCAATGTCACTGTTGATCTTTTATTCTTGTGCTAAAGCACTTCAAACCTGTAAAATTTTAGGAGTGACGGAAAGGTACATTCCATATTTCAGCATGATTGTTAAGTAAGATACTATCAATAAAAGAGTTCAAAGTAAGATATTTCATGTTGATCCAATTTCTTTTCTTATTCTCTCAAGGCTGACTACTCCCATATTGGGTTTGTTGTTAGTGCTAATTGAATTATGGTGGATTTGGATTCATAGCAAGGCTGAACCGGTTGAATTTTCATGACCTATTGGTACAATCGAACAAAATAAGTTGTTTAGTTGAGGTGGTCCCTTTATTCCTCGTCTGCCATAGCAACAAACAATTCTCATTTGAGTCATTTATACCTAGTTGTTATGCCCCCATCTTCTCTAGTCCTCTCATAATACATTGGTTCTCCCTTTATTTTTATATCTGCACTATTAGGTACCTACAAGGCTTAGATAATAGGGAACACAGTTTGACCCTTGAGCTAGTTTCCCCCTTGTGCTAGAAGAGGAATGACTCCAAATCCTACTTGAGCAGTATTAAGTGTGAAGATGGTTTGATATTGACATTGCAAGTGCAATGAATGAATCTCATGTGGGTTAAAGTTAGATTGGACATTTAATAAAAAGGAAAGTTCGATAAGAATTGACAAATGGATGAAACTCAATTGGGTTGAGGTTAATTGGACATTTGAGATAAAAAAAAAAAGAAGAAAAATCAATGGGTGTGTTGACGAATCAATGAAGACCAAATGGACTGAGGTCGATTGGAATTTGACAAAGGAGAAGTTGTAGACATTGGCAGATAAGAAAATCTAACAGGAGTTGGACAAGGAAGACCCTAGATAAGGCCTTTTGGCAAAAGAAAATTCTCAATAGGTAAAGGTTGATCTCATATGTAACACATAAGAAGTTTTGATAGATTGAGATAAATTGTATACATAACACATGAAAGTTTCAGAGGTCAAATTTATTGACATATGAGTTATGAGAGACTATGTGTAACTTGTATTTTGACGTTTGGATAAATCTCTTAGATTGATACTCCGTAATAACATGTGATTGTCAGGGATGGACCAGCTGGGTTAAAGCCGTAAAGAGAGAGATTGAATTTGGTGTTGGGGTCTTATAATGTAGCACTCGGCAAGTGGTCGGAGTTGTACAATGTTCGGGAAATTGGGTTCGGAGTTATTATTGGTATAGCCGCCATCGATAATAGAATGTATATTTTGATGTATGGTAAATGGTTAAAGTTAGACATTATGTGTTTAATGGGTAAACTAAGTGTGCATGTTTCTAAACATAAAAGCCCTAATGGGTCAGGAAGACCAGACATTAGGCATCAGAAAAACCTAATGGGTCAGGATGATGACATACTAGGCAAGGAGTCTTAGTGTATGAGAAGGACCAGACACTAGGCAATACACTTGATGAGATCTTGGTGTGTCGATCAGACACTGAGCGAAAGATGAAGTCCAAACAAGTTTGGAGGACGAGATGTTTGGTAGGTAAGTCAAGATAAGCTCCTAGAGTGGAGTGTAGTAAGGTCGTGTCTCGGTTGGACAAACTTTAGGCGTTGATGGGGAAGGGGAATAACCTACACGAATAGTTAGAATTTCACTTGCTATCGATCTTAGCAAGGACACACTTAATTAATTAAAAATAATAAAAAAATATTAATTAAAGAATAGTAGAGATTTACTTGGTTTACAATCGGAGAGGTTACTGATCTAAGACCGTGAAAGTTTTAATAAAATACCTCATTCGAAATAGGCAGAGTAGCCTCTTTACAAATTGAAAGTTCAAAACGACAAAAATAGAATTTGAAAACGAAAGTATAATTGTGTTATATTAGACTTTGAGCACTAGAGCTTTATTTATAGTCCACTGGTCAAAGTTAGCAATTGACTATGTGGAACCTCCCGGGCATTGGATCTAGTACGGGCGCTGGATCCGATCCAGGCACCTGGACTTAGTTGACTCGATCCACTCCACAATGATTTCTTTCCAACGGATCTTTGCTTCCCGGGCGCTTGGACCCAATCTGGGTGCTTGGACCCAATCCGAGCGCCGGGAGTCGATTGACGTGGACTCCATCCTCTTCACAAAACAATTTGCTGACGTGGTGGAACAGTTTGGACGCCTGGAGTCCGGGTGCCTAGACCTGGTCTGGATGCTTGAAGTCTAGGCGCCTAGACCTAGTCCGGACTCTTAGAGTCTAGGCAACTCAAAAGTTGACTCGTCCGGTCGCTTGAGTGATATTCTGAGCATCTAGAGTTGAGTTCACCTGAACCCAACTCTGGTATTCTCCTCGAGTAGTCTTCCTCCCCGCCTTTTCGTCACTCGGAAGCGTCACGTGCGTCCTTCTCGTCCGTTGGTGTACGCTTCCATAACTTCTCGTCCATCAGATGCACCGAACTCGTCGACTTGTTTTCAGTGCCAACCTTCTCGCTCGCTGCACCTTCCGCTTGACTTATTGTGTTTTTAACTTCCTACACACTTAAACACAATGGATCAAAATCACAGAGCCTAATTTAATTCGGTTGATCATATCAAAATCAATTTGAGGTACTTACAATCTCTCCCTTTTTGATATATATCAACCCAAGTTGTGTTAGAGTAAAATAAATAATAAAATAATTTGTTCTAAAATAAATAAACTTACAATTTAGAATAAATAATAAATTTGCAATAAATACAAAGAAAAATATTATACCTCCCCTTTAACTTAATCCCTAATTTTCTTCTTTGATTATATATAAAAAAATTGTTAAGTAAAATATGAAAAAAGTTAGAAACATATTGAGAAATTTTTCTAGGGTTTTAAGCAGAGTAAACAAGAACATATCTTTTTACATAAATCATTTTTCAAAGAATTTTTTATCAATTAATTCTCTGTTTGTACAAAAATAATTTGAAAATATTTTTTAAGCTCCAAAAACTCCTGAAAATTTTGTCAATATTAAGCATAAGTATTTGAATCATAAGAAAAATTTTCACAAACAAAAGAATTTTTTCTTCTATTCAAAATAAATAGTTTTTAAATATAATAGTTATTTTTTTTTAATATAAATACTTAAAATCAGATTTTGTTTTCGAAAAGTCTTGATGATTTTTCTAAACATTCAAATTATAGCCGTCTTTAATTGAAAAATCTGATTTAAGAAATTTTTGATCATATAAAATAAAATTGTTAAGTAAAATATGAAAAAGTTAGAAACATATTGAGAAATTTTTCTAAGGTTTTAAGCAGAGTAAACAAGAACATATCTTTTTACAGAAATCATTTTCAAAGAAAGTAATTTTTTATCAATTAATTCTCGGTTTGTACAAAAAATAATTTGAAAATATTTTTTAAGCTCCAAAAACTCTTGAAAATTTTGTCAATATTAAGCATAAGTATTTGAACTTTCTTCTATTCAAAATAAATAATTTTTAAATATAATAATTATTTTTTAATATAAATACTTAAAATCAGATTTTGATTTCTAAAAGGCTCGTTGATTTTTCTAAACATTCAAATTATAGCAGTCTTTAATTGAAAAATCTGATTTAAGAAATTTTTCTAGTGTTTTAAAGAGAGTAAACAAGAACATATCTTTTTATAGAAATTATTTTTCAAAAAAAGTAATTTTTTTTCCAATTAATTTTCTGTTTGTATAATAATTTTTAAGCTCCAAAAACTCCTAAAAATTTTGTCAATATTAAGCATAAGTATTTGAACCATAATAAAAATTTTCACAAACAAAAGAATTTTCTTTTATTCAAAATAAATAATTTTTAAATATAATAGTTATTTTCGAATATAAATACTTAAAATTAGATTTTGATTTCTAAAAGTATCAGAAGACCCTCTACGTCATTTCTGTTACTTTTTTACTACTCTGCTCTTGTCTAACTTAAGCATCAGAAGACCCTCGTTGGGACTAGATCGACATTCTCTGACTTCATGTTGACTTTGGTTAGGAAAATCCACTTATTGTGATATGACGAATGGAAGGAGCATCCGGACATCGTCATCCAAGGAGTATACGGTTGGGAGCTTTCTGATTTTTGCCATATCATAATCTGTGGAAACTAGGGCTAAAATGTTGATGTTGAAATGAAGGGAGAATGAAGACCTTACACCTCTCATTGGATGCTAGACGCGAGGTCATTCCTCTACTTCTCCGTGATTGCTCATGTTCTAACATAATTATCGACTCTTCCGCAACATGTAACGGTGGCCTCTTCTGAATCATGCAACTGCTACTCTTCTACAAGTAATCATTGCCTCCTCCTTGATTGTTGGAGTGTTGTTGTAACCATCACCACCTGGGTGGTTGTTATAGGATGGGCCGAGACGTCATCTCCTCACTGCATTTTGATTACTCCATTAATTTTGCCAGATTTAATATTTTTCCGATTGGAGAGCATGGGACGCTACTCTTGGCCATGACTGTTGCTATTTTCGTTTGTGTTTGACGATTTCCTCCCTTCTCCATGGTCGCCGCTACCTCTACCAGGTGCCCTATCACGATGAAACTTGGAGTCATCGCTGATACTCAGCATTTCACGAAAAATGAGTGAAACCCTCAGGGTATGAAGATCATTACGGATGTTGAAGTCACCACTGTAGATGAGAATAAATATTGCTTTTAAGATGATATGGTGTATGATAATATTGGCATGTCCGAGCTTGAGTGGGTTGCAGACGTTGAACGACTGCTTGAGTTCAAGTGGGTTGTAGACACCATACGACTGTCTGAGAACTGGACCAAGCAGGAACAACCTGATCAAGAGGGTGCCATGGCGACAAAGGCATGAGAAGCTCAACCATTGATCGTGTGTGCTATGAGTGGCCAACATCTTGAAGATAGACAAGGCGCTATTGATCGGTATGTCATTGTCCACATCACTGAGTCGTAACCAATGTCTTGGAAGTCCTCGACTGCAGGCGCCCAAATTTGGATCAATCTTTAGACACTTGATCTTCAGATTGAGGACTAGTAAGTGTATAAAAAGAGGAAGGGCAATTCGATAAAGTAAGAGTGTGGTGTAGCTGATTCAGGATGTGAAGATATGATGTCTATTGTACAGTCGGTTTCGGATGTGAAAGCATCATGTTTAATGTACCAAAGTAGATGTGAATGTATGATATCTATTGTGTCGAGAGAAAAAGATGAGGAGATATGATATCTGTTAAGTCGAGGCGAGGATATGAAAGTATTCAAAAGCCAGAGCTTCGCCACTTGAGCCTATTTTTGATCGGCCTAAACTCAAAAGCCCAACCCCCAAATTGGTAGCCTTTTGAGTCCTTGTCTCGATTGCACATTTATAATCCCAAACTGAGTCGACAGCTTAAGGCTGAACTACACTGTTTGACTTGTGAGAGGGGTGACTAATGATATTCCATAATAATCTGTGATTGTCAGGGATAGACGGGCTAAGTTAAGCCTGTAAGTAGGGAGATTGGATTTGGTGTTGGGGTCTTGTAAGGTATCCACTTGGGAAGTGGTCAGAGTCATACAATGTTCAGGAAATTTGGTTTGGAGTCATAAGGTGCTTGGGAAGCGAAGCATAGGTTTGGTTCAGGAAACAATAGGTTTGTAATGGTAATTATAAGAGGAGGTTTTGGGTGATTGTTGCTAAATGAAAAGGTAATGACGGTGGGCGATCATTACAGAAGGAGAAAATAAATATCATAAAGAATATCGTTACATGTTGAAAATTATATAAAAAAAAGGGCAATTGGCCAAAGGAAGGAGAGACTTAGGGGGCGTTTGGTACGCGCATTTTCCATTTTCATTTTCTGGAAAACGCGCGTTTTCTGGAAAATGGTGTTTGGTTTGCGTTTTCCGCGCGCGTTTTCTAAAAATTTGGCTATCGTTTTCTAGAAAAACAGAGAATGACAAAAAGTCGTTTTCTGTTTTCTAGAAAACGCGCGTTTTCCAGAAAATGAAAATGAAAACGGTGCAAACCAAACGCACCCATATTTTCATACATTTTCTATTGCATTTTCTACCTTATTTTTGTTACTTTTTTACTACTCTCATTTGATTTAAGCATTGGAAGGCTCTCGTCGGGGACTAGACCAGCCTCCTCAAACTTTGTGTTGACTTTGGGTAGGGAAACACTCTTATTGTGATACGACGAACGGAAGGAGCGTACAACCATCGTCATCCAAGGAGTATATGGCTGGGAGCTTCTGGATTTTTTCCGTATCATAGATGAAAGCTAGACTATGAAATATGAGATGTCGAAGTTGATGGCTTAGTTGACTAATGGTCACATACAATGAAAGGTGGATTTGTCACCTCAGCTCCCCTTAGAATTAGCCCCACGAGTATGAAGGGAGATAAATTTATATATATAAACGGGAGGCATATGGTAGGATGAATTTCAGATCATAATTCCTATAAGATTTGACCCCTGGATGTTATATTAAAAATGTCATAAGCTCATTGTATACGTTACGCCATGAGGGCAATGATCACATATAATAAAATAAATGTAAAATCGTCATATCAACGGCCCCTTAGAGTTAGTCCCATGGATATGAATAGAGGTAAATATAGATATACAATTAAAAAATAATATGATATGTAGTCATGGGCTTAATCATCCTTGCCTAGTGTCGTAACTCACAAACTAGGTTGAGACCAACTCAACATGACTCATTCCTTTATGGGTTGTGTTGAACACGATCAAAATCGAGCCAAATTAGTCGCTGCCCCAATTTACACCTCTAACTAATCTCATTCCTTATAACGTGCATTGCAAATATACACTAACTTTTACTCTATTCTCAAAAACACCCTCAAACACCCTCCGATCGTAGCAACATGCTACTAAACCTCCAATACCAAATCAAATTGACCCAAAAGTCACCCAACTTTGCTCGACCAGAGCAACACCACTTACAAAGACCTTCTATTACCGTGATCACCAAATGCAACAACACTCACCAAAACTAAATAAAATCAATACACATCCAACAAATATGGTTTTCTAGGCTTCAGCAGAGTCGATGAAGACAGATCGCTCTATTCATGTTTGATTTTCATTCTAAATCGTTCATGTAAATGTGTTATTTTACATGGCCAAATGCCGCACCCTTTGTACAATTAAAAATACGTGAGCCACCTGTCCAAAGGAAATTGAAATGTAAGTATTCCAAGAAGGTTTTTTATTTGTGAAATATTTCTTTTTTAATTAGACATCAATCAAAATACACTGTAGTTTGTAGACGATTTATTACCTTGTCTGATGGGTCCTTCCTCTCCTTCCTCGAAGCCAGCGGTGATGGCTGTCCTCTCTCGAGTCTAGGGGTGAGCAAAAATTCAGTTAAACCTAATAAACCGATTAAACCGATCGAATTTAAAAATTCGGTTCGGTTTATTCGGAAATTCGGTTTTTTATTTCTAAAAAATCGGTTAATTCGGTTCGGGTTCGGTTTTGATTTTTTTTTATTCGGTTAAACCGAATAAATCGAATAGACCGAATTTTTAAACCAAATCGATTTTTTAGACCATAAATTTTAGACCAAACCAAATTTTTATTAAGCTAAACCAAATTTTTAGAAAAAATCGGTTTATTCGGTTCGGTTTGTTAGGTTTTATTAAAAATTCGGTTCGGTTCGGTTCTTATCAAAAATCGATTCGGTTCGGTTTATTCGAAAACAAATCGGTTCGGTTCGGTTCGGTTAATTCAGTTCGATTCGGTTCGGTTTTAACCGAATACTCACCCCTACTCGAGTCTGCTCTCAGAGTCCTATAGATTAAAGCACATTAGTTGGGGCTTGACATTGCTGGTGTGACTCCTCTAACGGCCGAAAGAAGAAAGACTATTGTGTGCGAGCGTTTAAGAGAAAGATGGAGAAAATTAGTCTTTGCGTGTGAGAAGAAAATCATATCTTCAATTATCTTCGCAGAATCTTATATAGTCGTGGAGCTGGGAGGTCCATGTAGACTACCACGTAAGCCCTGAATGGGCTGAGTGGACGAATGCAAGATCGAGACGCCGTCTATTGACCAACCACATGAGCGGACTGTTGCACCAGGGGCGGCAACCGTTTGTCAGAACTACTGGTGATGTTCGATCGTTAGCCTAATGTAGTTTTTGTTATTCCCGGGTAGCTTCTGGAGTATGCAAACTGATCGTCGAGGCTAGTGTTCGACACTATCTCCGTAAACGATATTGCTCCGCTACGGTGCTTAACGGATTGTTGCAATTCGTTCCCAAGATACAACGATTACGAACGTCTCGGAATCGAATCACTCCGACTTCCGAGACCAGCGAACCTTCTAGTAGACTTCTTGGACTCTTGAATGCACAAGATGAGATGAATGCTTGAGGAAGAGAAGAGAGGATTGAGTGAGTATTCCATCATCTGGAGGGTTCTATTTATACTGAAAGAAGAGGTTGAGTGTCCTTTGGGTGAGTGGATGTGTTCCTTGGGCTGGATCGATCTAGATCATCCATTCTGAAGGGTTGTAACCCTTCACCAAGCCCACTTCAATCTCATCCATCAGATCTGAGGAGTTGTGACCCTCAGATCCCGCCTATTGTCATCGGCCATCGGATCTGGATCCATTGATTCGATGCTTCAGATCAAGTCTCATCCCAAGCCGTCAGATCGTTACTCTTTGCGATCCAACGCTCTAGATCGCATCACAAGCGATCCATCATACCTATTTGATCAATGTTGATCAACGGTAGCCATCCATTCCCTAAGTCAACTGTCCAGTCATCTCCCTTTGCCCACGAGGATGCCGTATAGGTACTGCCACGTCAGGTACGAGCCTGACACGTCACCCGAGTGCCACATAGGCACTGCAATGTCACCTGGAGCATAAATTTAAGCTCCTTAATGCTCCTCGCGAAGTGCAAAGTGCAAAGTGCGCCTACAAAGCGCCCATTGCGCACGTGGCGGGTGGCGGGCTCACAGGTGCGAGCACCTGCTCGCCCTGGGCTAAGGGAGCACCTGTCCTTTTATTTTTGTGTTAACTCCATTAACACATCTTCATTAATAAGTAGAGAATACACATCGAGAATTTCCAATGTGGGACTATTCTCCCATGCACTTTATTAATGAATAATAAATGTTATTTTGGGCTGACTTTAAACATTAATTTCTCATTCACCCTTAATCGGTTTTGAGCAAATTAATAGTCTAAATCTATCTACGCGAATCGTAGATTTCAATTTTGAAGTCAATTACGACTTTCAACAATTGATGACTTCCTTCCTCAAAATCGTTTTTGGTCCATTTAAGGTCCCAATATCCAACAATCCCCCACATGAATGGAAATTAATGCAATGCGTGTATGCATGCTGACACTTTACAAGAGTCCAATCGATAAGTCACTGCATCGGGAGAGGTAGCTTGTGACTTTGAACCTTCCGTAGTGAAATGCTATCGAGTATACTAGGCTGCGCAGTGAACGTGATGTTTTGAACTGCTCAGCTGTTGGTGTATACTTAGACAATAACACCTACACAGAGATCTATCTCACCTACTTTAGGTTCTCATGGTTGGTTCCGTTTCGGCTATGGATACCATCTTGGATTCATGAGTGTTTCATTGAAGTGGTCTGTCTTCACACTCACATAGGTGACACTTCTATCAAGAGTATCCTACCATACTCCACCTTATCAGGTATAGAAGTCACTAAAAGCATAAGCTTAACCTCACGACATGAGGTAGGACAGCACAAATTCATCCTAGGATTGGGATAGAGATAAACTATCTAATGTGCTAGACCACAACTTCTGTAACTTCGTTGTCCCATTGAACCAAGATCTTGGGATCTTCAGTCAACAAGGTTGGGTTACTGCTATAGTCGTTTTCAGTTGTAGATTTTTAATCCCATTCCTCTTGATGAGCAGTATACTTGATCTCGACTCAACCCCTTCGTTAGAGGATTTGCCAAATTATCTTTGGACTTAACATAGTCGATTGCAATCACTCCATTCGAGATCAACTGCCTAATGGTATTATGTCTACGACGTATATGTCGTGACTTCCCATTATACATATTACTCCGTGCCCTTCCAATCGCCGATTGACTATCACAGTGGATTAGTATGGCAGGCACAGGTTTCATCCAACTCGGAATATCTTCCAAGAAATTCCGCAGCCATTCAGCTTCCTCAGCTGCTTTGTCTAGTGCTATAAACTCGGATTCCATAGTTGACCGAGCAATGCAAGTCTGCTTAGTGGATTTCCAAGATACTGCTCCCCCACCGATCGTGAATACATATCCACTAGTGGATTTGGAGTCTTTTGTATCTGATATCCAATTAGCATCACAATATCCTTCCAACATAACGGGATATTTTCCATAATGTAATCCATAGTTCATAGTATATTTCAAATATCTGAGAACTCGCATCAATGCTTTCCAATGGGTGTCGTTTGGATTACTCGTAAAATGACTCAGTTTGTTGACCGTACAGGCAATATCTGGACGTGTGCAGTTTGTGAGATACATCAAACTGCCTATTATCCGAGAATATTCCAACTGCGATATGGTCTCACCATGGTTTTTCGCTAAGTGTTGACTTAGATCCATAGGTGTTTTCACTGTAGAGAGATCGTACGCATTGAATTTTTTCAATACAGATTCTACATAATGGGATTGTGTTAAAACTATCCCTTCTGATGTCCTGAGAACTTTAATTCCCAATATAACATCTGCTTGACCCATATCTTTCATATCAAAATTTCTGGTCAACATTTTCTTTGTAGTCATGATTACATCATGATTACTGCCCATTATTAGCATGTCGTCTACGTATAGACAGACAATTACATAGCCTTCAGGTGTGTTTTTGACATAAATGCATTTGTCACATTCATTTATTCTGAATTCGTTTGACAGCATTACTTTGTCAAATTTTTCGTGCCATTGTTTAGGCACTTGCTTAAGTCCGTACAACGACTTAACAAGTCGACACACCTTTTTCTCATTTCCAGGAGCCATGAACCCTTCGGGTTGCTCCATATAAATTTCTTCTTCCAACTCACCATTTAAGAACGCAGTTTTAATATCCATTTGATGTATTTCAAGGTCATACAGTGCTGCAATGGCTATTAGCACTCGTATGGACGTAATCCTTGTCACCGGTGAGTATGTATCGAAGTAATTAAGACCTTCCTCTTGCTTGTACCCCTTGGCTACAAGTCTGGCATTATACTTGTCAATTGATCCATCAGCTTTATACTTACGTTTTAGTATCCACTTACAACCTAATGGTTTATTACCAGAAGGAAGGTTTACTAATTCCCAAGTATGATTATTCATGATAGACTCAATTTCACTATTGACAGCTTCTTTCCACATTGGAGCATCGGGTCTAGAGAGAGCTTCACTTAATGTTCTTGGTTCCATTTCTGACATGAAAGTCATGAAATTTGGCCCGAACGATTTCTCAACTCTAGCCCGTTTGCTACGACGTGGCTCTTCACTTTGATCGTCAATAGTCCTTTTATAACAGCTAAGATCGGTAATGTCATTTTTGTTTGAACTTCCGTTGTTATCACTTTCAACGTTTCCCTTTTTATTTGGGAATACGTTTTCAAAGAATATCGCATTCCGAGATTCTATGGTTGTTCCCACATGTATATCAGGAATGTCTGATTTGTGAACTAGGAAACGATATGCACTACTATTATGGGCATATCCGACAAATACCGCATCGAACGTTTTAGGTCCGATCTTTACTTGCTTTGGTTTAGGTACTTCGACCTTTGCCAAGCACCCCCACACTTTCAGGTATTTGTACGATGACTCGCGGCCTTTCCATAGTTCATATGGAGTTTTATCATTTTTCTTATGAGGGATTCTGTTGAGAATGTGATTTGCCGATAATATTGCTTCTCCCCACAAGTTTTGAGGTAAGCCTGAATTTATCAACAAGGCATTCATCATTTCTTTTAGTGTCTGATTTTTACGTTCGACAACACCGTTTGATTGAGGTGAGTAAGGCGCCGTTGTTTGATGGATAATGCCAGATTTTGTACAAAATTCATCAAACGGTGCACCATATTCTCCACCTCTATCGCTTCGAATTATTTTAATTCGTTTGTCAAGTTGGTTTTCAACTTTTGTTTTATAGGTTCTGAACGCCTCTAGGGCTTCGTCTTTACTTCTTAAAAGAAAGACATAACAGAACTTTGTGCAGTCATCGATAAAAGTAATAAAATATTTTTTACCTCCTTTAGTTTGCACAAATTTCAAGTCACATAGATCACTATGTATCAACTCTAGAGGAGTTGTTGTCCTTTCCACCGAATGAAAAGGTAGTTTCGTCATTTTCGCTTCCACGCACACTTCACATTTGTGTGTTCCGTCAACATTGACGTTTGGTAATAAATTTAGTTTGACGAGACGTTTGAGAGTATTATTGTGCACATGTCCGAGTCGATCATGCCATAAATTAAAACACTCAACAACATAGCTGGAAGCATTTATTTTATTACCATCAAAATTTCGGAGTACAGGCATTACAACCATTTTGAATAGACCCTTTTCTAGGTACCCCTTTCCTACGAAGACACCATTCTTCGTAAGTACAAAGTTGTCTGACTAGAACACTAGCCGAAATCCGGCCTTGACCAATGCCGCTCCAGAAACTAGGTTCTTACTGATGTCGGGAACATGGAGTACATCAATGAGTGTTAGCTCCTTTCCGGACGTCATCTTCAGAACAACCTTTCCGAGTCCAACAATTGGCGACGTCGTGGAATTATCCATATAGAGCTTCCTGCCATTTATCGGAGTATACTTGGAGAACATCGCCTTATCGGAACAGATATGACGAGTTGCTCCAGTATCAATGAACCACTGCTTCGGGTTGGTATCCACCAAGTTGGCTTCAAATACAACCGCAGTGAGATCCAAGTCCTCAAGAGAGGTTGCGACATGATTCGCAGCATCCTTTGGCCCCTTGGTTGGCTTCTTTGGGCGTCTGCAGTCCTTGGACAGGTGTCATGCCTTTCCACAGTTGTAGCAGGAGCCTTTGAACTTCTTTGCTTGAACCTTCTTTTTGAACTGCTTCGGCTTTTTAGCGTTCGGCTCGACCAGGTTGGACATTTCGTCTATAGTCCGCTTGGTTCCTCTGGAGTCGGATAACTTTCGATTATCCTCCTCTATTCGTAGCCTCAGGATCAGGTCTTGCAGTCATATCTCCTTTTGCTTGTGCTTTAGGTAATTCTTGAAATCCTTCCATGACGGAGGGAGCTTCTCAATTACCGCAGCAACTGCGAATGTCTCATTCAGCTTCATGCCTTCGGCGTCCAGATCATGCAGTATTATTTGCATATCTTGGACTTGAGATGAGACGCTTTTTGAGTCCACCATCTTGAAATCCAGAAACCGGCCGACGATGAATTTCTTCAATCCAGCATTTTCGGTCTTGTATTTCTTCTCAAGGGATTCCCACAAAGATTTCGCCGTCTCCAGAGAACAATATACGTTATATAACGTGTTGTCCAAGGCGTTGAGTATATAATTGCGGCACAGAAAATCTCCGTGAGACCACGCATCGCTAGCAGCCTTACTACCTTCCGTAGCGGCTGGCGTGTCTTCGTGCAAAAACCGTACAAGGTTTAGTGTTGTTAGATAAAACAGCATCTTCTGCTGCCATCTTTTAAAGTCGGTTCCGGTGAATTTCTCCGGCTTTTCTCCGTGCGGAATGGTTGTCGGAATGGTGGTCGGAACGACGGTCGGAACGGCCGTCGGAATGTCGTTGGTAGCCATATCAGTTTGCACGAAATATCGTTTACGACTGTTATTCCCGGGTAGCTTCTGGAGTATGCAAACTGATCGTCGAGGCTAGTGTTCGACACTATCTTCGTAAACGATATTGCTCCGCTGCGGTGCTTAATGGATTGTTGCAATTCGTTCCCAAGATACAACGACGACGAACGTCTCGGAATCGAAGCACTTCGACTTCCGAGACCAGCGAACCTTCTAGTAGATTTCTTGGACTCTTGAATGCACAAGATGAGATAAATGCTTGAGGAAGAGAAGAGAGGATTGAGTGAGTATTCCATCATCTGGAGGGTTCTATTTATACTGAAAGAAGAGGTTGAGTGTCCTTTGGGTGAGTGGATGTGTTCCTTGGGCTGGATCGATCTAGATCATCCATTCTGAAGGGTTGTAACCCTTCACCAAGCCCACTTCAATCTCATCCATCAGATTTGAGGAGTTGTGACCCTCAGATCCCGCCTATTGTCATCGGCCATCGGATCTGGATCCATTGATTCGATGCTTCAGATCAAGTCTCATCCCAAGCCGTCAGATCGTTACTCTTTGCGATCCAACGCTCTAGATCGCATCACAAGTGATCCATCATACCTATTTGATCAATGTTGATCAACGGTAGCCATTCATTCCCTAAGTCAACTGTCCAGTCATCTCCCTTTGCCCACGACGATGCCGCATAGGTACTGCCACGTCAGGTACGAGCCTGACACGTCACCCGAGTGCCACGTAGGCACTGCAATGTCACCTGGAGCATAAATTTAAGCTCCTCAATGCGCCTACAAAGCGCCCATTGCGCACGTGGTGGGTGGCGGGCTCACAGGTGCGAGCACCTGCTCGCCCTGGGCTAAGGGAGCACCTGTCCTTTTATTTTTGTGTTAACTCCATTAACACATCTTCATTAATAAGTAGAGAATACACATCGAGAATTTCCGATGTGGGACTATTCTCCCATGCACTTTATTAATGAATAATAAATATTATTTTGGGCCGACTTTAAACATTAATTTCTCATTCACCCTTAATCGGTTTTGAGCAAATTAATAGTCTAAATCTATCTACGCGAATCGTAGATTTCAATTTTGAAGTCAATTACGACTTTCAACAATTGATGACTTCCTTCCTAAAAATCATTTTTGGTCCATTTAAAACCCCAATATCCAACAGTTTTCCAGATGGGCAGCCTCGCTGGTGTCAATTTTACATTAGGGACTATTTGAAGTTGGTGTCCGAGAGAGCCCGCTCGGCCAAGATCCCACATCATTTTGGAACTATTATGGCCACTCGACGGATAGAGAAGGTTGGGGATAGATGGACCTCTGTTGTTGTGAGGGGAGTCAGCCAAGTATACGAGGTTACGATAAGATGACTACCTGGCAGGGTTCACTCTGGCTGCATCTTCTTAGATCTGAAATCGGAGCATGACCCATTTCATGATTAACAGTATATATAACCTGAACAGGATCCATATAACGGATGGGTCAAATTTGTGACTTGAACACGATGCAATTTTGAACGAGATGATAGATTTGACCTAACTTTTTTAATTAAAAGGATCATTGATCAGTGTGTATCTTGGCACAGCCTAGTTTACTCGGGAAAAAATATTGTGGTTGAGGAGAAAAATGAGCAATCTAACTTAGACAATTTGATGTTTAAACAAATACCCAATTTAAAAAGGATAAAAAAATCAAACAATTGAATCAAAAAATGATCCATATATTCATTTAAAATGGATATAAATGAATCAACTTATTTATGAACCAACATATTTAACTCAAATTCAAAGCGATGAAACTAAGAGTACAAGTGGATTTTTTGCCATCCCTAGTGAAACTTCCACTTAGATTCATCCAAAAGGCTGTTCAAGCTCCAATTCACTACAAAACTTATGCTAGTTTCTACACCGACCACCATGAAGATTAACAAAACCAAAACAGTAGTGCAAGGGGCTGGATCAATTGACTCTATCATGAAGAAGTTGAATCTATTTTAAGCTTCTAGTATAAAATTGTTTGAGAATCGCAAAGAGCCATGACTAGAAAATATTTTATGACTAATTTATTTGGAAACAAACACATGCAACTTCTCAGTAGAGAGTATCATACCAGAACCACAAGATTTAGCTGAAAAGTGCATCGAGACGAGACAATGTCAATCTCCTCTAGAGTAGTGGTTGTTCTTTCGAAACCTGTAAAGAAAGCAGGAGGATAACGTAACTACAAAGAGATGTGACCACTACTGCAGCAATACGAGTTCAAATATTCTCTTTCATCCTCAATTGATTTTCGTTCAGTACATTTGATATGACCATTGAGTAAATCACTTGCAGGAGGTAAGTACAAAATTTATAACATGCATGATCAATGGAATCCACTGTAGACTTGCTCAAAGATTGGCCTCACATATAATGTGATCATTGGATCAGCTGGGTTGCCCCAGGGCTTAACACATGGTAAATAAATGATAGTTTGTCTGTAGTGGGAAGCATTTGAGTCCCAAGAATGCATCTCATGTATTCGTCTCGTCATACACTTGACACCTGTGCCTCTGATGAGGCCCTTTACATCAGACATGGGGTTGTCGTGTGGGGTACCGTTAATGTGGCAGTTCCACATTGGATCAGCTGGGTTGATTATTACAGCCAACCATTCTGAACGTCTCATTGCTAATATCGCATGCCAATTGCTGCAGAAGAGCTAGAAGGACCCCTTGACTCAGGGTAAGTGATACTGTAGAACAAATTGAATGCAAATCAACCTGAAAAATGATTCAATGCATCAAGAAAGAATAGGGATAGGAACAATTAAGATTTAAAAAAGCAAATTTTATCAGAATAAAGTTGACATGGAAATATCAATGTCAACCCAGCTGTTCAAGAAAATGAGGCCAGCACCTGTGCACATAGCAAAGACACAATCCATACATCACCTCTTTGAAGTGTCATTATGAATTATTATTCCTCATATTTTAGCTCAGAAATCAATCTCAAGCATTCCTTTGTTGGATCCAGAGGTGCCCCAACCTGCACGACAGACAAGGAAGACTGCCATGAGCACCATGAAGAATTACTGAATTTTATACTCGGAAACCATAACCATAAAACACAGTCTACAATGCTGAAACACTTATCTAAACAAGCTGAATTTATGCAACCAAGAAGTTTAAGTTTTACCATCTCAGGAAGGATAGCTGTAGGACCATTAGCTTGTTGCACAACCTGAGGGTTTGGAAACTTCATATTTCATGCAGCCATGAGAGCCAAAAGTTTGTGCTGGTCATCAAGTAATTCATTGGTGAAATTTTGGGTGATTGAAGAGCAGAGTTGATTGCTTCCAGCATATATGAATAAAAAGTAAGTTGCAAGTGAAATAATTTACTCTGCCAAGTAAAGAATACAAAGATCACAAAATATAGTCAGCAGAAACAACAGTAAGTATGATAATTATGGTATTTACCCTCAAAGCAACTGCTATCGGTGAAATTGACAACTCAAGTTGCTGATGAGTTGCAGCAGTGTCTTCACTCATTCCTTTGATAATTTTATGTAAATACATATTTTACGCTGTCAATAAGACAAGCTCACATAAAAGAGATGTAGGATTTAGCTAGACCAAGATAGATTCACATCAAAAATTTCATTAACATGGATCTTAATTAGATGTATATGTTATGCACACAACAGTAATAGCAGTGTTTAGTTGGATAAGAACCATCAGTCAGGCCTAAAACAGGGGACCCTAAATGGTCATTTAGAATTCATAGTAAACATCAAGTAAATTTGTCCCATCTCTAGGACTACGTATCAGTCTCAATACTAAAACAGCAGGGATCTTAAGTATCAGGTCTTACAGAATATCCATTAAGTATGGACTAGACAAACTCTATTAGTTTCAGTCTCGAGTCTAGATAACAGAATATCCATTAAGTATGGACTAGACAACATCTAGGTTACTTTTTTTTATAAGAGACTGTTTTTGAAAATTGAATCCGTGACATATAGGTCGCACGACAAATAACTTTACTGTTGCATAAAAATTCTCCTTGACAAATAGCACAAACCTAACTCATGAATTTGACAAAATCTACTAATTACATTTAAAACTTTAATAATTTTTTTCATCATCATCATTATTTTTGAATTAGATTCTCATTCCCTCTCATTATCTCATCATCTTCTACATCATCAACGATGCTATCATCGTTCATTGCTGGTCTCCCCATCCACCCTAACACTACCAACTGTAAAAGCAAAAAAAAAGGGTAAATTTTGATTAAAAAAAGGAAATATTACTATAAAAATGGGGGAAAATTTTGAGAAAAAAAGAAAGGAAATAATATTGTTGGAAAAAGAGAGAAAATAACATAATAAATTTATGTTGTTCCCTGCCAAAGGCATTTATGGCAACAACATAAAGATCTTATCGTCTCGATCTTATTACTTTTGGTCATACTATCTTCAAGACATCATCATTTCTAGCTAGACACGGCCCGTAACCGTTAACTTGATTCGAAATTAGAAACCCTTGCCAGGTCAGTTTTGATTTCAGCCCATAGTACTTTCAATCATACTATATCCAAGACATCATCATTTCTAGCTACACCTGGCCCGTTAACTTGATTCCAAATTAGAAACCCCAGCCGGGTCAATTTCGATTTCAACCCTTAGTTCATTTTTTTTTAATATGGATGAAAATTTATTTAAAACAATGATATTGTGAAGACATGAACATTGGTCTTTTGGGAGAGAGAGCCTAGAATCTTAACTAACCAGGCTATAATATATTGATTTTTTTAGTTGTTAGTTAATTATTTAGTAAGTAATCAATATTTTATTTTTACTATAGCATTATTCTATAGTTGAAAGAAAAGTAAGAATGTAAAAAAATAATTTCTTTATTAATAGTTTATTTATACTAGTATAATTTAAAATTTAGAGGAAAAGAGTAAAAACAATTCCAATCGTTAGACGATTCTTACTATTGGTGTAGTTGGCACCAATGATCAAACCTGAGTTTTGATAAATGACAAATGGATTAAAGTTAGATGTTATATGATCTAACCTTGTTACCAAGTGTGTAGGAATTGATAGGTCAAGTTGACCTAACACCAGGCTGAAGTCCAGTTAGGTTTGAGAACCTGATAACTGGCATGAAGTCCAAATAGGTCAAGGAGTGACCTGATATCTGGTAGGAAGTCCAGTTAGGTATGCGAGACCTGACAGTTGGCTGAAGTCCAGTTGGGTCTGTGGATTTGACAACTGGTAGAAAAACTTGGTGGGTCAAGACACAAGTCAAGTGATTGCAAATGGTAAGTAAGGTAAGCACTGGAGGAGAGTGATCTAGTGAGGATGACTCCCATTTGAGGGTGTTAGGTGCATGTCCAATTTAGGTTCATTTCAGAAATTTAAATTAAGACTGTGACTCGATCCTAGTCTCGGGGAGACATGATATAATTATTATTGCTATCTTATTATTGTTCTGACTTTATTTTGGAGATTAGATATTTTGTGCTAGACTAACACATTTGCCAAGACAAAAGGAGTACAAAATGCTTTGGGTGAACAGTACCTGAGGCACCTTCCATGCAAAGGAAAGGGCCTTGAGCTGGGCAATGGAAGGGGCCTTCGAGAGTTTGGAAGGTGCCTTTAGTTAAATAACGCAAAAGACCTTGGCGACGATAAGATAAGACACTAGTTTTTTGGGATAAAACTTTGCACATTGAAGGTGTCTTTAGTGCTATGGAAGGCGCCTCCAATGCTCAATAAAAGAGTGATTCGTCTAGCCTTCAAGATATATCTCTTCTACAAGCTTCTACACATTCATTTGATGTTCTGACTAAGCTGACTTTATGCTGCTGCTCTGCTACGACACTACCACGTTCGACTGTAGCAGATAGATTGTCACTAACACACGAGTGATCTCGCTTATACTTCGGTTATTGGTAATATTAAAATTAAGTTGTTCATTTATATTATTAAAAGAAGTGTAGGTTGTTACACTGTCCTTTGTTAGTTTGTATTCGATTTCCTCTTCTAGTGGTTCTAAAAGAGGCTACTAGTGGATTACCCATCAATTGGTCTGAGGGACTTAGGTCTTGGAGTAGGAGTCACTGAAGGCTTCGAATTAAGTAAAACCACTTGAGTTCTTGTGCTTTCTTGTTTCTATTTATTGTTCCGATGCACGCTCTTTGTTTTAAAAAAGATTAAAGAGAAAAGTTTTTAAAATCATGTGATTCACCCCCTCTCATGTGCGATATGATCCAACAAGTGGTATCAGAGTTTTGTTAGCTTTGAATTGATGCAACCACTAATTAAGTAAGGGGTTTATTTACCTATTCTTTTCACTTTAATTTTTTATTTTTTTAAATCAATCTAAACCGGAATTGTTGCCTCTTCAGATAAATTTTTTTCTTTAATTTCCTTGAATTGCTCGAATTGGTGCAACACCACTCGAGTTTTTTTTTTTCTTTCTTCTCCCGCACTACTAATCCAAGACCATGTCTTGGTACTTCTTTCTAGTTTTCTATTTTAGTAATCACATAGCCTAAAACAAAGGCTTTGTTGGTGCAGGAAGCATCCGACGATTGACCGTTGTTTTGATAATGGCAAAGGAATTCAAATTTAAGTTGTTTTGTGATCTAATGCACTTAATTGAGTATTTCAGGAAAGTCCTAGCTGCGGTTAGGTAGGTAGAAAACCTTAGGGGGTGGTAACCCTAGGTCATAGGGGGTGGTAACCCTATGCGGAAAGTCTTGGCGGGTCGAGAGCTTCAGGCAAAAGTCCGGGGGAGGGGGGGGTAACCCTAGGTGGAAAGTCCTGGTGTCGCGAACCAGGTGAAAGACTGGACCAGCCGTGAAACGGAAGTCCAGCAGAAAGTCCGGAAGCTTCGAACGCTGAGCAAAAGCCTAGTCGATCTGGAGGATCGCACTGGCACCAGGTAAATCTCCTGAGTGGAGTAGGTGAGGACGCGCTCCCCGTAGAGGGAACAGTAGGCGGCAGGTCTACCTAGGGTTTCCGGTTGGAAATCCGAAGTCAGACCCGGACAGTCCGACGACTGTCAAGTTTATCTATCATATTATTTCTGTACTAACTTTGTTTTGCAGGGTTTGTGTTTGAGACTAACACAATTTGCAGGAACAAAGGAGCAACTCAGACCTCGGATGAACAGTGTCCGAGGTGCCTCCATGGGGCTTGGAGGCGCCTCAGGTGCTAGCCGAAGCCAGCTGTCCAGAAACGCTGGAGGCGCCCTATATGGACTTGAAGGCGTCTTGGAGCTGGGGTTCAAGGCGCCTTGGACTGGCCTTTATGGCGCCTTGAGGAAGATAAGCGCAGAAGGAGTCTGCGCTGATCTACGCGGCTGAATCGGCTCGTTGGAGGCGCCTCCAGCACTGTTTATAAGGGGACCTCGAACAGCAGCTCAGAACAACTCCTTCCAAGCGATCTTTGTGCTACAAGCTGCTTACGAGACGACCCCGAAGTGCTATAACGAGATCCCGATGACCCAGAGCTTCATCTTTCAGTATTTCGTTGTCGGTATAAATTTTGTTTACTGCTTTTACATTGTACTTAGTTTGTAATAACAACTTTCGAGCTTATAGTTGTTTCCCACCGAAAGCGATCAACGATCGCGGGCCTTGGAGTAGGAGTCGCCACAGGCTCCGAACCAAGTAACCAACTTGTGTTAGCGTGTGCACTTTTACTTTTCCGCTGTGTTTATTTACTCGATTGTTTTACGATTCCGAAACGAATGAAATAGCCAAGAGCACTATTCACCCCCCTCTAGCGCTTTTGATCCAACAATTGGTATTAGAGCGGGGTTGCGTTGATCTGGTGCAACCACCAATCACACAATCTTTTTTCGTGGTATTTTTAGTTTTACAGAGTCAATTAGAATTAGCTTAATAGCTATATTCTAATTAATTTTTTTCGAATCGGTTTTTGCTCGAGACTGGTGCAACACCACTCGAGTTCGCAAATTCTTAACTTTATTTCCCGCACTGCTAATCCAAGACCTAGTCTTAGGATATTCCTATTTTTTTTGTTGTTGCATATCGCTAATAGCCCAACAAGAAGGTTTCAACACCGTTCGCCCCCCACTTTTCTCCGGAGAAGACTTTGGATATTGGAAGGGGCGAATGGAAACCTTTCTCAAGACACAGTTCGACACGTGGATGATTATCAAGACTGGACTAGAACTGCTATCCGACGAAGACGGCAAGCTGACACCCTGTGAAAAATGGGAACCGACCCTAATCAAGAAGGTGGAAGCAGATGCCAGAGCAACCTGCACCCTCCAGTGCGGACTGACCAAGGAGGAACTCAACAGAGTTGGACCATTCTCCAGCGCAAAAGAGCTTTGGGAGAAGTTGATCGAACTCCACGAGGGCACCTCCGACACTAAGGTAAGAAAGAGAGATCTCTTGTTCAATAAATTATATAATTTGAAAATGCAAGAAGACGAGACGTCCAGCCAACTTCACGCTCGTATACAAGACATACTAAACTCCCTCCCCGCGATCGGGCAAAAGGTCGAGAACAGGGACATCATAAGGTACACACTTAATGCTTTTCCGAGGAGCACATTGTGGGCATCAATGGTAAATGCCTACAAAGTCTCCAAGGATTTATCATCCTGTCACGCCCCAGAGGAGTCTCTGTCCGAGAAAATTTCGGCAGCATCTCCCCTGTACGGTGGACAATCTGAAACTTTTTTACATCCTCATATACTTCAGCCAGAGGCGGCTGGAATAATAAAAACAATAAAATACAACCACACATACATCCACGCAGTTTATATATAAGTACACAGATCAGTAATATCATGACTCGAAAACAACCCTACTCCACTACACTCGTAAAGCTCAAAACCGACAATAAAACCAACTTACCTCTTCTGCCATCTAAGCAGGCATGTAGTAAAAGCAAATCCAAAACCAAATCCATCGACATCACAAAATCCATACAATGTCCAAGTATCATCAAACAAGAACAGAATCTAAAACAAATTTAGCATAGTCCATGTAAGAAAAACCAAAAGTCCAATAATATCCTCGAGGTCTGCAGGGGACTAGCAACTGGAACTCTCTCCTGACAGCATCAACTTGAAAAAAAATAACCACAATGGAGGCGGGGTGAGTCCAAAACTCAGCAGGTACAACTGATATACAAAGTAAGGAAATAACACCTAGCACTAATCATGCGTACAGTCTCCTGATGTAATTAAAAGTAAATGCAAACTGAAGTAAACAGGAGAATACTGTACTAACCAGAACCTGGGCATAAAGACAAGCAGTCCGAGAGATATGAAAATCCTGTATGCATGTCAAATATAGGTATCCAAACAATATGCAGCATATAAATGCAGCAAACACAAACACAAGCAATAAATGCATCATGCATATGATGCCAATGATGCGTCCTGGTCACCCCTGACGCCAGTCATCATCTCACACAATAGAGAGGCCGAGTGGGTAGGGCTGTGACAACCGTGCACTCTGTCGTCACTACTCCTGATGAGTGATCGAGTGGACAGGATGCTGTCGGAGTACCCCTATCCTCCTACTCCAAATCATAAATGGGGGAGCGCAATGCTCTCATCTCCCGGTACACGATGACGGGGAGGAATCCCTGCCGGATAACACGTTGTGTCACACTACCCATGAGCGGACCAACAGTGCCTAACAGAGTCCCTGCTGTAACACACTCTGCCTGAATCGACCACTAACCCATGAGTGGTGGTGTGTGCAGATCCATGTAACTGGCGATGTGCTCACAATAATGGAGCGGACTATCGCACAGCATGCAATCATGCAAATGGTGTATGACACTAACAACAAAATATCCTGACCTAATCCATAGATATATAAAAGTGTATCATAGGTCAACGAATCAACTCAAATCAAAGGTACACAAAAGGTATAAAAACCTAGGTCCTGAACATGGTGAAGCATGGTATATCACTACCCCTATAAGCATGTATCAACAGGTAAGGAATACATGAGATGCAAAACAAACAATCAATCAATCATGTAACAATTATCGGGTAGTGATTAACTGGAATAAATAAGAGACATAATTAATGCAACTTGTTATATTCACTACTATGTATATCAAATGACATAAGTCAAAAGTACCCGCCTCCAAATAGAATAGTCCAAACCGGTAGTCGAGATACTCGTCTCGCGTCAAGGTCCTGTGATAAATCCTACAATTTAGCTAAGTATAAACAAATAGCTAAATAAATTCCTAATCCATCGACCATCTAGGGTTAGTTTCATTAACCCTAATTACACCATCAATCAAAATCAACCAACATATTTGATTGTATTCATTAAGCCTTACCTCTGGATCAAACAAAAAAAGAAGATCACAGCGGTTAGCTCTCTCTCCACCAATGTCTGCAAAGGAAGTCACCATATAAGGTCTACACAGGATTTAATATAATTAACCCTATGCTTACATAACAAAAGTAATACCAATAGCTCAAACCATCGAAATCATCAAATTCATCTTCCCAAACTCACCTCAACAGATTCCTAATTCTTCAGCCGAGACCTCCACATCATAGACTCAAATCAAATCTTACCCAAAGATGAAATGGTTAATGGTGGCTACCTTGGGTAGAGCTAGGCACAGCCCGGGAAGTCTTTGGCAGATCTAGGGCACGACACAGTGGTGGCAGCCGGCCCTAGGGCTCGGCTGGATCGACGTCGGTGAAGGGAAGAAGGTGTCGCCTAGGGCACGCGGCTGGAGGCCAGGACACCGGTGGAAGTCGGCTATAGGGCGGAAGAAGGCCGGCGGCAGCACTATGTCGGTGGCGGCGAAGCAATCTCGATGGCGGCACAACCCAATTAGGGCATGGCGTCGCTGTGGTGGCGGCAGAGGAGAGGAGAAGAAACGTCAGCACGGCTTTGATGCACTCGGGGAAGAAGGAAATGAAGAGGAGTAGCGGCGCCGGAGGAAATAAACCGAAGACGCTCGTGCGGTTAGGGCAGGGGGAAGGAGTCGCGCGGGAGAGAAAGGAAACAGTGAGAAGAATTCAGCGAAAACAAAAGAAAAAGAAAAGGAAAAGAATATAAATAAATTCAACTTTTCCTCGTTAAAACGGGGTAACCTAAACAGACTTTTCCGGAACCTCGTTTTATCCCCGTAAACTCGTCCATACGAGCTCCGAAAAATCCAGAAAAATTTCCAAAAATTCCAGAAAAATCCCTTATTAATATTCGCCTATTTTCCGGTATTTTACATTCTTCCCCACTAATAAAAATTTGGTCCCCCAAATTTCGTTATCTACCATCAGCAAGTACTACGATAGATATAGAAAGTATGAATGTTGAAAGGTATACTAAATCACATACCTCAAGTGAAAAGATGAGGATAACGAGCTCGGATCGTATCCTCGAGCTCCCAAGTAGCCTCCTCGTATGAATGATGCTGCCATCCGACTTTAACCAGCCGGATAGTCTTGTTCCGCAACTGACGCTCTTTCCGGTCGAGAATCCGTACCGGAACCTCCTTATAAGTAATGTCAGGCTGAACTGGAACTGGAATATCTGCCAGCACATGCGTCGGGTCGGGCACGTATCTCCGCAGCATAGATACGTGGAATACATCGTGGACGCCTGCCAGGGACGGTGGTAGTGCCAGTCGGTAAGCTACCGCTCCGATCCTCTCCAAGATCTCGAAAGGGCCAATGTACCGCGGAGCTAGCTTACCTTTGAGGCCAAATCTCTTCACCCCTTTCGTGGGTGAAACCCGTAGAAACACATGATCACCAACAGAAAACTCTAGTGGTCTGCGCCTCCGATCAGCATAACTCTTCTGGCGGTCCTGCGCCTCTGACATCCTCCGTTTGATAGTACGGATCAACTCTGCATCCTGCTGAACTCTATGAGGTCCCAACAACTGGGCCTCTCCAACCTCATCCCAGAGGACGAGTGTCCGACAAGGCCTACCATACAACGTTTCAAACGGTGCCATCTGGATAGCCGAATGGAAGCTGTTGTTGTAAGCAAACTCTACCAACGACAGATGGTCCTCCCAACTGCCTCCGAAATCCATAACACATGACCTCAGCAGGTCCTCTAAAGTCTGAATGGTCCGCTCTGACTGTCCATCTGTCTGTGGATGGAAAGCTGTACTGAAATGAAGCTGTGTGCCCAAGGCCTGCTGCAGACTCTGCCAGAAACGAGACGTGAACCGTGGATCTCTATCCGAAATGATACTCAACGGAACACCATGTAGTCTGATGATCTCCCGACAATACAGATCTGCCAATCGATCCAGGGGATCAGTCCTCCGAATCGCTAAAAAGTGCGCGGATTTGGTTAATCGATCAACGATTACCCAAATCGCGTCATGGCCTCGTCGTGTCCTCGACAAACCCACCACAAAGTCCATGGTAATGTGATCCCACTTCCACTCAGGAATAGGAATCCGCTGAAGTAATCCTGCAGGTCTCTGGTGTTCAGCCTTCACCTGCTGACAGACAAGACATCTAGCTACGAAATCCGCGATGTCTTTCTTCATGTCGTTCAACCAGTAGGAACACCTCAAGTCTCGATACATCCGGGTCCCGCCTGGATGGATCGCAAATCGAGAACGGTGAGCCTCCTGAAGTAGCTCTTGTAAGACCGGATGAGACTGAGGTACGCATAATCTGTCTCGGAAGTATATAATACCCTCCTCGTCACGTGTAAACTCGGTCTGCTGCCCAGAAGCTATGATTTAATGAGCAAATCGATCACCACCGGCATCTCGATTGTCCCGATCGACGATCGAGCAACCATAGTAACAAGAATACCCTGCTCTGTCCCCGCTTCTCAAGGTCTAACTCAGAGAAACCCGAATCACGTGACTGAAATCCGGTGGCAAGCCAAAGTCCCTCTGGACTTCCTGAGTGCATCAGCAACCACATTAGCTTTCCCTGTGGTAGCTAATGGTACAATCGTAGTCCTTCAGGAACTCCATCCATCTCCTCTGTCGGAGATTAAGCTCCTTCTGAGTGAAAATATATTTGAGACTCTTATGATCAGTGAGAATCTCAAATGTGATACCGTATAAATGATGTCGCCAAAGATTCAGAGCAAAAATGATGGCAGCTAACTCCAAGTCATGAACTGGGTAGTTCTTCTCATGCTCCTTTAGCTGACGAGAAGCATAAGAGACTATTCTTCCGTGCTGCATCAGAACAGCACCCAAACCCTGCAGAGATGCGTCAGTGTAAAGTACAAATCCATCCTCTCCAGAAGGTAAAACCAAAACTGGAGCCGACACTAATCTCCGATTTAGCTCCTGAAAGCTGGTCTCGCAATCCTCGGACCACATGAACTTCACGCCTTTCCTGGTAAGGCGTGTCAGCGGCATAGCAATACGCGAAAAACCCTCGACAAAACGTCGGTAATATCCTGCTAGTCCCAGAAAACTGCGGATCTCCTGAACTGACTTCGACTGCTCCCAACTGGTGACAGCCTCGATCTTCTGAGGATCAACTGAAATACCTCTGCTTGAGACCACATGTCCAAGAAAACCGACTGAGTATAGCCAGAACGCACACTTGCTGAACTTCGCGTACAACTGATGTCGTCGAAGAATCTCCAAAACTGTGCGAAGATGCTGTGCGTGCTCCTCCTCAGAACGAGAGTAGACCAATATGTCATCAATGAAGACGATAACAAACTGATCCATACTCCAGAAAGATGCGGTTCATCAAGTCCATAAACACCACTGGAGCATTGGTAAGCCCAAATGACATTACCAAAAACTCATAATGACCGTATCTCGTACGGAAAGCTGTCTTCTGGAGGTCGGAGTCTCTGACCCTCAACTGATGATATCCGGATCGCAGATCAATCTTAGAATACACTGATGTACCTCTGAGCTGATCAAACAAATCCTCGATCCGTGGTAAAGGATATTTATTTCTGACGGTCACTACATTCAGCTGTCTGTAGTCAATACATAACCTCATGGTGTCGTCCTTTTTCTTGACAAATAATACCGGAGAACCCCATGGAGAAACACTAGGGCGAATGAATCCCCTGTCTAAAAGCTCCTGGAGTTGAACCTTCAGCTCGTTCAACTCTTTTGGTGACATACGATAAGGAGCTTTCGATGTCGGTGCGATCCCCGGAATTAGCTCAATAGCGAACTCCACTTGCCTTTTGGGAGGCAAACCTGGCAGCTCCTCTGGAAACACATCTGGGTACTCCCGTACAACAGGAACGTCGGAGAGCTGCGAACTACTGCTGTCCTCAGTACTGATCAAAGATAACAGAAAACCCTGACAGCCATGTGACAGCAGCTTCTGAGCCTGAATCGCCGAAATGATCGATATGCCGTCATCTCTCTGATGTCAGTGAAATCCCACGAGGGTTGGTTCGGAGGCCGGAAGGTGACCACCCTCGTCTGGCAATCAACGGTAGCATGATATACTGATAGCCAATCCATGCCAAGTATGATATCAAACTCGACCATCTCCAATACTAGTAGATCTACCGTAAGTATCATGTTGCCAAAGTCTAACGGGCAACCTCTGACCTCCTGGGTGACGTCTAAAGTATCACCGGACGGTAGGGAGACGGTCAATCGCTGCAGTCTAACAGTAGGTAATCTACCAATCTCCCGCATAAAGGTACGAGATATAAAAGAATGCGAACTACCGGTATCAATCAATATATCAGCGGAAAATGCATAAATGGAAATCATACCGCGGAAAACGGATCCGTCGGCTCGCTGCGCATCCTCCCTGGTAATCGCATGAACACGTCCAGTCTCTGGCAGAGGAGGAGGTGGTAACGCTGCCAGCGGCTGCTACGGCTGGGCAGAAGCCTGCCACTGAGGCGGTGCTGGATAATGTGCCAGAGAAGACTGAGAGGACGGTGACTGATACTGTGCAGCTGGCTGGGACTGAGTTTGGTACTGGCCTAAAGGCTGAGGCTGCATCTGATACTGCCCCTGCGTCAGATAATAAGGTTCCGGAATGGAAGCACTGGAGTACTCCTGTCCAAGCATGCCAAATGCTGCTGCTGCAGGTGAAACTGTCCCCTGCTGACGATGTGAAGACTGGGCTTTCTGCCCTCCTCGATATGCCCCTGATTGACTAGACTGTCCCCTCTGACCTGACCCTCCTGAAATCGTGTGCTGAGCCTTCAGCTGACAATCTCAGCTCTGGTGCCCAGGCAGTTTGCAATAAAAGCAAACTGGCTGTCCCAGAGAGCAAGCTGGGGTGAGATGATCTCTGAACCCACATCGAAAACAGTGAGTATCGCTGGCGGGTTGTTTCCGGCTCTGCTGGGAAGATCGGAAATGTCCTGAAGAAGACTGCCCTGATTTCTGAGGTTTACGTGATACCCCAGATGTACCCTGATCTGATCGACTACGCCTGCTCTGCTGTGGTGTAGCCTGAGGCTGCTGGATCTGTCCAGATGTCTGACTCGGCTGCTTCCTTTTCCTATCCGGAAAAACTCTATGCTGAGCTGACTCAATAATGAGGGCTCTGTCCAATATCTCCGCATAAGATGTGATACCAAGACCGACAAGTCTTATTTGCAAATGTCCATCCAGCCCCTGAATGAACTGCTGCATACGTGAACTGTCCTCAGCAACTAGCTCTGGACAAAATCTGGCCAATCTGTCAAACTCTGCATTATACTCAGTCACTGTCCGATTGTTCTGTCGCAGACTCAGGAAATCCTGCCGGCGAGCCATTTGATAAGATCGTGGAAAGAAACGGCTCTCAAAAGCCTCTCTGAATCTGGCCCAAGTGATGTTCTGCTCACCAATGATGGAACGCTGGGTAAGCCACCAAGTGTCGGCCGTGTCCCGTAAGTGAAAAGAAGCCAGCTCTGCTTTCTCCCACTTGGAGCAAGCTATATAGAAGAAGGTCCGCTCCATAGTCTCAATCCAAGACAAGGCCACACTCGGATCTCGGTCTCCTCAGAAGAGTGTGAATCGACTCTTCATCGACTCTGCCAACACTGGAATCCTGGCTCGTGTCGCGACAAAGTCAGTGAGGTGTGTCGGAACAGCTGTCGGAACTGGCGGAACCACTGGAGCTGGTGCTATAGGTGGTACTGCTGCATAACCTGGAGGAGGTACTCCCGGTGCTGCTGGGTAAATTGGAGCATATGCCGTCGGTGGCACTGTAGGGTGAACATAGGTGGTCGCGGCTGGATGTACGGTAGGCAATGGTACCGGATGTGGAGTAGCCGGTATCCCTAGTGCAGGTGCTGCGGGGTACACTGTATGTACTGGGGGCACAGGTGCTGCTGGTGCCGGATACACGGTGGGTCCAGGTGGCGGTGGTGCCGGGTACACCGTAGGCTGCACTGGAGCAGGTGTCGGGTATGCCAATGGTACCCCTGGTGGTACCGGAAATACAGTAGAAGTAGATACTGTCGGTGCAGCTGAGGTAGGTAACTCTAAGGAAGCCATCGGGGTCTGAGAGCCCGACGCGCCCTCAGCATGCTGAGTCTGTCCCTGGCTGACAGGCTCATCAACAGAAGGCATCTCTGGTGTATCCAGAGATCCTGCGGTCCTCGTACGTGGTTGTCCAGCACCACGTCTCGCAGCAATACATGTAGATCGCCTCATATCTGTTAAATTATAATACAGATATTACTACATGTGTCAACAATTACTAAAATAATTTCATACCTAATTGCTGTCTGGAGATGTTCCATCGCTGTCCAGTCCCCAAATTGACCTCGGAATTCTATACAAGAAAATCATCGGAAATCCATAATAAAATCCGAAACGAAAGTCCAAAACATATACGTAATGGAAAATCCGTACAACCAAAAATAACTACCCAGTTTGACTCGCAAACTTGGGCTAGCACAATATATCCAGAATACTAAAAGCAGATATCACACCCTGCTCTGATACCAATAAATTGGTATAAGATAAATCTCGAAAAATTAAACACACGGAAACCAAACAAGTATCGCCAAACTTTGGGGCTCTGATACCATATCAATAGGTATCAGGTTATCCCAATCATCCAAAATACGAAAACAACGATCGTAAAACTTAAGCTCTGATACCACTAAATTGTCACGCCCCAGAGGAGTCCCTGTCCGAGAAAATTTCGGCAGCATCTCCCCTGTACAGTGGACAATCTGAAACTTTTTTACATCCTCATATACCTTAGCCACAGGCGGCTGGAATAATAAAAATAATAAAATACAACCATACATACATCCACGCAGTTTATATATAAGTACACAGATCAGTAATATCATGACTCGAAAACAACCCTACTCCACTACACTCGTAAAGCTCAAAACCGACAATAAAACCAACTTACCTCTTCTGCCATCTAAGCAGACATGTAGTAAAAGCAAATCCAAAACCAAATCCATCGACATCACAAAATCCATACAATGTCCAAGTATCATCAAACAAGAACAGAATCTAAAACAAATTTAGCATAGTCCATGTAAGAAAAACCAAAAGTCCAATAATATCCTCGAGGTCTGCAGGGGACTAGCAACTGGAACTCTCTCCTGACAGCATCAACCTGAAAAAAAATAACCACAATGGAGGCGGGGTGAGTCCAAAACTCAGCAGGTACAACTGATATACAAAGTAAGGAAATAACACCTAGCACTAATCATGCGTACAGTCTCCTGATGTAATTAAAAGTAAATGCAAACTGAAGTAAACAGGAGAATACTGTACTAACCAGGACCTGGGCATAAAGACAAGCAGTCCGAGAGATATGGAAATCCTGTATGCATGTCAAACATAGGTATCCAAACAATATGCAGCATATAAATGCAGCAAACACAAACACAAGCAATAAATGCATCATGCATATGATGCCAATGATGCGCCCTGGTCACCCCTGACGCCAGTCGATCATCTCACACAATAGAGAGGCCGAGTGGGTAGGGGTGTGACAACCGTACACTCTGTTGTCACTACTCCTGATGAGTGACCGAGTGGACGGGATGCTGTCAGAGTACACCTATCTCCTACCCCAAATCATAAATGGGGGAGCGCAATGCTCTCATCTCCCGGTACACGATGACGGGGAGGAATCCCTGCCGGATAACACGTTGTGTCACACTACCCATAAGCGGACCAACGGTGCCTAACAGAGTCCGTGCTGCAACACACTCTGGCTGAATCGACCACTAACCCATGAGTGGTGGTGTGTGCAGATCCATGTAACTGGCGATGTGCTCACAATAATGGAGCGCACTATCGCACAGCATGCAATCATGCAAATGGTGCATGACACTAACAACAAAATATCCTGACCTAATCCATAGATATATAAAAGTGTATCATAGTTCAACGAATCAACTCAAATCAAAGGTACACAAAAGGTATAAAAACCTAGGTTCTGAACATGGTGAAGCATGGTATATCACTACCCCTATAAGCATGTATCAACAGGTAAGGAATACATGAGATGCAAAACAAACAATCAATCAATCATGTAACAATTATCGGGTAGTGATTAACCGGAATAAATAAGAAACATAATTAATGCAACTTGTTATATTCACTACTATGTATATCAAATGACATAAGTCAAAAGTACCCGCCTCCAAATAGAATAGTCCAAACCGGTAGTCGAGATACTCGTCTCGCGTCAAGGTCCTGTGATAAATCCTACAATTTAGCTTAGTATAAACAAATAGCTAAATAAATTCCTAATCCATCGACCATCTAGGGTTAGTTTCATTAACCCTAATTACACCATCAATCAAAATCAACCAACATATTTGATTGTATTCATTAAGCCTTACCTCTGGATCAAACAAAAAAAGAAGATCACAGCGGTTAGCTCTCTCTCCAGCAATGTCTGCAAAGGAAGTCACCATATAAGGTCTACACAGGATTTAATATAATTAACCCTATGCTTACATAACAAAAGTAATACCAATAGCTCAAACCATCGAAATCATCAAATTCATCTTCCCAAACTCACCTCAACAGATTCCTAATTCTTCAGCCGAGACCTCCACATCATAGACTCAAATCAAATCTTACCCAAAGATGAAATGGTTAATGGTGGCTACCTTGGGTAGAGCTAGGCACAACCCGGGAAGTCTTTGGCAGATCTAGGGTACGACACAGTGGTGGCAGCCGGCCCTAGGGCTCGGCTGGATCGGCGTCGGTGAAGGGAAGAAGGTCTCGCCTAGGGCACGCGGCTGGAGGCCAGGACACCGGTGGAAGTCGGCTGAAGGGCGGAAGAAGGCCGGCGGCAGCACTATGTCGGTGGCGGCGAAGCAATCTAGGCGGCGACACAACCCAATTAGGGCACGACGTCGCTGTGGTGGCGGCAGAGGAGAGGAGAAGAAACGTCGGCACGACTTTGGTGCACTCGGGGAAGAAGGAAATGAAGAGGAGTAGCGACGCCGGAGGAAATAAACCGAAGACGCTCGTGCGGTTAGGGCAGGGGGAAGGAGTCGCGCGAGAGAGAAAGGAAACAGTGAGAAGAATTCGACGAAAACAAAAGAAAAAGAAAAGGAAAAGAATATAAATAAATTCAACTTTTCCTCGTTAAAACGGGGTAACCTAAACAAGCTTTTCCGAAACCTCGTTTTATCCCCGTAAACTCATCCATACGAGCTCCGAAAAATTTCAGAAAAGTTTCCAAAAATTCCGGAAAAATCCCTTATTAATATTCACATATTTTTCGGTATTTTACACTTCCAATAGATTAGACGAATTATTTTCTGAATTTGAACTTCATGAGCAGACTAATACACAGCCACCCGAGAAAGGTATAGCTTTGCTTGCAGGTACCAGTAGAACACGCAAACCAAGATCACGACGAAGAATCGAGCCAGAGTCGGAACCAGAACCAGACTCAGACGATGAAGACGACGAACTAATAACCGAACTTGTGAACTTGGTAAAGAAGCTCTACAAGAAAAAGAAGGGCTTCAACAAGAAAGATCTAAAGAAGGTTGTCCAAACAAAGGAGGGTTAACCGAGCTCAAAAGTCAAGTTTGAGGTGACCTGCTACGGATGCAACCTGAAGGGGCATATCAAGGTCAACTGCCCCAGTCAGAAGGATGCAAAGAAGCAAAGAAAGAAGAAGGTACTAAAAGCAACCTTTGAAGAATCTTTAGAAGAGGATACCGACGACGAGCTCGAACAGACGAACCTTCTTGCCCTGATGGCCCGAGACCAGATCGGTGTGTCCGAGAGTGAGTCGGAAGCAGAATCGGAAAGAAGCCACGGATTTGTATTCGTTTCAGAAGGGCTCGATCCCTCTGTAAGTATCCCTCGACTTAACAACCTAGTTAATTATTTGTTACGAAAATTAGCTAAGTCTAATCTTAGAATTAAGTCACTTCTAAAGGAAGTAGCTGTCCTTAAAGAAGTGACTAACTCCGAATCTTTGACTGAACCAGTTCAGATTGGAAACTCGACTCAAGTCCAAAACCTTGAGGAAGAGAATTCTAGCCTGAAAACTCGGGTCAAGGATATGGAGAAAATATTAGAACGATTCTCTTTGGGTTCCAAGAACCTTGACCTACTTCTTGGAACACAAAGGGCAATTTACAATAGAACTGGACTAGGATTCAAATCGAAAAAGAAATATAAATTATATTTATCACTTATACAAAGAACAAATAGAAAAATGGTCCAAGAATGGGTCCCCAAGTCCAACCTGATCAATCAAGTTGGACTTGGACAATATTGGGTCCCTAAGGATCAAATACATTACCTCGATAAACCATATCGAGGTTATAATCCAGGGGGAGCTAAAAGAAAAATAATAAAAATAAAACTAGATTCAAATTAAATTAAGAATAAAATTAAATTAAGAATAAAATTAAATTCAAATTAAATTAAGAATAAAATTAAATTCAAATTAAATTAAATTCAAATTAAATTAAATTAAAATTAAATTCAAATAAAATCAAACTAAATGCAAACTAAATCAAAATCCAAAGGAAGGCTCCAGATAGCTGACACCTCCGAAATTAATCCACCCGATAAGGGTAAACAAGAGTAGATTACCCGATCGAGTAATTAAGGTTAGATTAAAATGGGCTAAGTTTAACTTGACCCACGGTACTGGTGAAGTATTGGATGATAGTACGTTGGGGTAACTTAGTCATCGCATGTCTAGGAAGATATGGCTTCGACCTGGTACATTTGGCTAAGTGGAACTGACCGAAGCTACCCTTTATGGATCCTAACCAGTTAGACCAAGGTTTTGTACTAAGTTCAATGGGTAGGACTATTTGGAAAACCTCGAAAGCATGGTTACTTTAATGATGTCCTTGTGACTCACCATAGCACAGAAATTTATCCAAAGAATGCTTACTTGTTGAACCCAAAGCTAAATTTAAATCTAACACAAAGTTAAACTAAACCCTAAAATTGAACCATAATTCATCTCACAACAATTATAGGATTCCCTGATTGAAAATTTAGATCAGGTGAGATGACTAAGGAATTAAAATTAATTCAAAATTAAATTCGTAATTAAAATTAATTCAAAATTAAATTCGTAATTAAAAATTAAACTCGTAATTAAAATTAATTCAAAATTAAATTCGTAATTAAAAATTAAATTCGTAATTAAAATTAATTCAAAATTAAATTCGTAATTAAAATTAAATTCATAATTAAATTCGTAATTAAAATTAATTCAAAATTTAATTAACTTAAACTTATTTTTCAAAACTAAATTTAATTAACTTAAACTTAGTTTTTTAATTAACTTAAACTTATTTTTCAAAACTTAATTTAATTAACTTAAACTATTTTTTTTCAAAAATTAATTAACTTAAATTATTTTTCAAAAGTTAATTAACTTAAATTATTTCTTCAAAATTAATTAACTTAAATTATTTTTAAATTAATTAACTTAAATTATTTTTTCAAAATTAATTAACTTAAATTATTTCTTCAAAATTAATTAACTTAAATTATTTCTTCAAAATTAATTAACTTAAATTATTTTTAGATTAATTAACTAAAATTATTTATTCAATTTAATTAGCTTATATTATTTTTCAAAATTTAATTAACTTAAACCTATTTTTCAAAACTTAATTAACTTAAAATTATTTTTTCAATTTAATTAACTTAAATTATTTTTCAAAATTTAATTAACTTAAACTTATTTTTCAAAACGTAATTAACTTAAAATTAATTAACTTAAATTATTTTTTCAAAATTAATTAACTTAAATTATTTTCTCAAATTAATTAACTTAAATTATTTTTCAAATTAATTAACTTAAATTAACTTCATAAATTAATTAACCTAAAATTCCCCTTTCAAAATTTAAATTTTCTTAACATAACGTTTAAAAAATTATTGAAAAAAAATTTTAACAGTAATAAACACGTGGCGCCTCTCAGAAGGCGCCTCCCACACAAGGGAGGCGCCCTAAACAGAGGCGGGAAAAATCCCGCCGACCTAGCACAAGGTGCCTCGGCTTACCCACGAGGAGCCTCCAACCGATCCTTCAAGGCGCCTTAAACTCGACTTAAGGCGCCTTCAATGCAAAATATGATCACGAACAAAAGGTTCTCTGCTCGTTTTCTCCCGAAGACAAGCACACGATTCTCGTGCGAAATCCTCCCCTAAGGCGCCTTCAACCCTTTGCAACTCCCTCACCCCCTCTATAATGCCTCCTAGGTATGTAGGTAGGGATTATTTTGCCCAATTTTGTCTCCCCGCAGTCCAGATGATAGACTACTATCATCTAGATAAACTGGTTAACTGCACCACTACAGTGAATCAAGACTTGTGTGCTCAGTTCTATCACAACCTTGAAAAGATGGATGATAGCACCTATTCCACCAGAGTTGGTGGCACTGACCTTCAGTTTACTCCCTCCCTGCTTCGCACTAGCTTAGAGCTTAGGGAGTCTCAGTGTACATTTTTATGTTACCCGAGTAGGGAGCTACCTTTCGGTGATCCCTATTCCCACATTACCTTAGATGACATCTACATGCATTTTTTTGGGGAGGAGAGACCCTTTGGCCTGATTGAGTTCAGGTCTACTCTTCTTCGAGTTCAGGACTATGTTATGTACAGAGTCTTGACAGCATGCATCCTACCCATCACATCTTGAGACGTCTCGAAGATGCGATCATCCCACTCATTCTTTTTGTACGCTCTTAGCCAGCGCCTAGATATAGACATTGCACTGCATATGTTTCATAACATTATTCAGGCATCTAGTACAGTCACGACTGGAGTGATCCATATGCCCTACTGCCATATCCTGACCCAGATTTTCTCCTCCTCTAGGATAGACACTACCAGAGGGACACTCATACCGCTTACTATATATGATGAGTTAGGTCAGCGTAGTCTTAGATTAGCGGGTGCAGAGGTCACTGCCAAGGGGATTCTGGCCTAGAAGGGTCGACCACCGCCAGTCGCTGCTCCTGGTGCTCCAGAGGCCGAGGACGTACCAGGTGAGGGTGAGGAGTGGCCCGACTTCCTGGAAGAGGAGTTTCTCGCAGATCCTTCTACCTCTGCCAGACCCTCCACCTCAGCCGGGCGTTCGACTTCGGCTCTTCCTTCCGTCGAGGACAGACTTACTCGGCTCGAGATCCAGTCCATTCAGACGCGACGGGCTGTGCTAGATAGCCATCGCTTCCTCCGATCTCTCGGATCCGAGATAGCTGCAGGGTTCACGTCTCTCCAAGGTGAGATACGGCGCCAGGGACAGCCTCAGCCGGCACCCGAGCAGCCTCTTGCACCACGTCCAGTTGATGACCCTCCAGCTGATGATCCTGCTCTTGATGATCCTGCCTTTTGAGACTATCACTTGATGTATCTTGGACAGACACCTATTTGTCTTCTCAGATTGTATTAGTATTTGGTTGACTTCTACTTACTCATGTTTATTAGTTTTTAGTTGTTTACTGAAATAGGTATGTGCTGGGTACAATAGTTTCTGATTTTCAAATAAGCTTCGTACAGTTTCAAAATCATCGTATGTTCTAAATTCTAGGAAATTATTGTTTTTAAAATTCCAATTTTACTAGACTTTCAAAAAATATGGAATTAACTTAGGCTCTATCCTAGAAATCTTGCTCCCCTAGAATTCAGCCAGAGCATCTTACAAACACCTAGGCTTACCTTGCTTGTGTTTGAAAAACATAGAACGGCGTGAGATGCATAGGGTATAGCCTGGACTCAAGAATGCTTATATCTGTGCATCAATATGAGTCTGGGCGTTAAACACCTAGTCAACAGTAATCAAGTCAAGTCTTCCAGCACTAGTCAAATCTAACTGGATCTAGTGACTTAACTTGACTAACCAAGTGAAAGCTATTGCCCTCTAGGTAATCAGCTAGTAGCTAACTGGTTAGACATATGGCCGCGAACCCAAGTGCTTGATTTTTAAACCTTTTCTTTTAGGCATGAGCATTAGGGCTCTGATACCTTACTTAAAGCGGAATTAACTAATTAACAATCAATCTAACTCAACTCATGCTTGGATATTAAGGATTAAAACTCCTCCCTTGCCCTCAAAAGCTTTAAATTAATTATTTGACTAAAAGAAAAATTCTTTCAAATTGAAACTTTAAGCTAAGTTTTCAAAACCTTAAACTTTCGAATCATTTTTGTGTACTTTTTTTGAAAATTCTGGCTAAGTATTTTTAGTCTAAGCTTTCAAAATTCTGGCCATTTTAAAAAAGCCAAAGTATTTTGAAAATTTAACAAAGTACTTTTCAAAGTCAACTTTTTAGCTTTTTGAAAGAAAAATTGCTCTTAAACCTTGGTTTCACTTAGCTAAAGAATATTATACAAAACCAAGTGTTACCAAAATATCTTGTCCCTTATTAAAAGCCTAATGTTTCAAAATCCTAACTAAATTGCTTAAAACTAAAATTGTTTTTGCTATACTACAAAAGAAAACTCTTTCTCCAGCAAAATTTAATTTTTTTTTGAAAACTAAACTTCGAGCTCAAACTGTTTTAACTTAGTGGATTTGATTTACAAGAAATGTTGCTTTTAAAAAGTTCAGATTTTTTTCTCTTTCCTAAAAATCTTAACAAAGACTTAAGACTTTGTTCAAACGTGCCTATTTTTTGATGAATGACAAAGGGGGAGAGTAGACAAATTCAAAAGAAAGGTTAAATAAAAAATCTTTTTTAGTAGGCAAATTCAAAAGAAAGGTTAAATAAAAAATCTTTTTTTAAGAATGCCTTTATTAAGGGGGAGCCTGACGAAGTTTAAGTGTTTAGCTTAACCATGCGTGCATTTAAAATCTATTAAACTTGCTTACTTAAACTTTATGTATCTATTTTACTTAGCTTTGAATTTCAGTTGCCATAATCAAAAAGTGGGAGATTGTTGGTGCGGGAAGCATCCGACGATCGACCGTTGTTTTGATAATGGCAAAGGAATTCAAAGTTAAGTTGTTTTATGATCTAATGCACTTAATTGAGTGTTTCAGGAAAGTCTTAGTTGTGGTTAGGCAGGTGGAAAACCCTAGGGGGTGGTAACCCTAGGTCATAGGGGGTGGTAACCCTATGCGGAAAGTCTTGGCGGGTCGAGAGCTTCAAGCAAAAGTCCTGGGGGGAGGGGGGGTAACCCTAGGTGGAAAGTCCTGGTGTCGCCAACCAGGTGAAAGACTGGACTAGCCGGGAAGCGGAAGTCCAGCAGAAAGTCTGGAAGCTTCGAAAGCTGAGCAAAAGCCCAGTCGATCTGGAGGATCACACTGGCACCAGGTAAATCTCCTGAGTGGAGTAGGTGAGGACGCATTCCCCGTAGAGGGAACAGTAGGCGTCGGGTCGACCTAGGGTTTCCGGTTGAAAATCCAAAGTCAGACCCGGACAGTCCGACGACTGTCAAGTTTATCTATCATATTATTTCTGTGCTAACTTTGTTTTGCAGGGTTTGTGTTTGAGACTAACACAATTTGCAGGAACAAAGGAGCAACTCAGACCTCGAATGAACAGTGTCCGAGGCGCCTCCATGGGGCTTGAAGGTGCCTCAGGTGCTAGCCGAAGCCAGCTGTCCAGAAACGCTGGAGGCGCCCTATATGGACTTGAAGGCGCCTTGGAGCTGGGGTTCAAGGCGCCTTGGACTGGCCTTTAAGGCGCCTTGAGGAAGATAAGCGCAGAAGGAGTCTGTGCTGATCTACGCAGCTGAATCGGCTCGTTGGAGGCGCCTCGGACAGCCTTGGAGGCGCCTCCAGCACTGTTTATAAGGGGACCTCAAACAGTAGCTCAGAACAACTTCTTCCAAGCGATCTTTGTGCTACAAGCTGCTTACGAGACGATCTCGAAGTGCTGCAATGAGATCCCGATGACCCGGAGCTTCAGCTTTCAGTATTTTGTTGTCAGTATAAAGTTTGTTTACTGCTTTTACAGTGTACTTAGTTTGTAATAACAACTTTTGAGCTTATATTTGTTTCCCACTGAAAGCGATCAATGGTCGCGGGCCTTGGAGTAGGAGTCGCCACAGGCTCCGAACCAAGTAACCAACTTGTGTTAGTGTGCACACTTTTACTTTTCCGCTGCGTTTATTTACTCGATTGTTTTACGATTCCGAAACGAACGAAATAGCCAAGAGCGCTATTCACCCCCCTCTAGCGCTTTTGATTCAACAGGCTTCAGCTCTATGCGTCTACCACTGTTCACCAGTGACGACTTTCAGTATTAGAAGAGGAGAATGAAAGTATACCTCAAGACGGATATCGACCAGTGGTTCTCGATTCGACGCGGGTACCAGGCACCGATTGATAAAGCTACCAAAACACCTGTGGATCTAAAGAATTGGAACCTAGACATGAGAAGGAAAGCTTAGATCGACTCCAAAGCACTAAACACCCTCCAGTGCAAACTGACCAAGGAGGAACTCAACCGGGTTGGTGCATTTAAAAATGCAAAGGAGCTCTTGGACAAGCTAATCGAACTACATGAGGGCACCAGTGATGCAAAGGTAACAAAAAGAGACCTCCTACTAAATTCATTATTCAACATTAAAATGCATGATGGAGAAACGACAATACAACTCTACGTGAGGATCAAAGACATCCTCAACGGACTGTACCTTATAAGGTATGCTCTAAACGCATTTCCTCGAAATGCACTGAGGACATCCATCGTGGATGGCTATAAGGTTTTGAGGAATTTATCCAGTTAAAGTTAGATGAACTTTTTTATGAATTGGAGCTACACGAATAGACTAATGCCAAACTTGAGAAAGATGTTGCTTTTATTACAGGAACATCAAAAGAAAAAGCCAGAACCAAACCGGAACCTGAAGTTGAGTCTGACCAAGACTCAGACGATGAAGAATACCTGTTGAACCTAGTAAGAAAGATGTTCACCAAGAGAAAGAAGAACTTCACTAAAAGGGACCTGCAGAAGATCAACTCCGGCAACAAGAAGACAAATGCCACGTGTCTTGGATGCAACAAAGGGGCATTACAAGAATGATTGCCCAAATATAAAGAAAAAGAAATCCCTCAAAGCAATGTTGGATGAATCATCCGTGGATGAATCGGACAGCGGTGAACCAAAAAACACCAACTATCTCATGCTAATGGCATATGGACCAGGATCGAAAAGTGAATTAGAAGACGGGTCCGAACCCAAATCGAACCTTGAGTATGTGCTCATTTTTTAAGGTTCCGATGAGGTACAATTTAATTTAAGCAAGAATTTTTTTTAGATAATTGCATGTCTACATAAGAGATTAATCTTGTTTGAAAATCAAGTAAATGAAGTAAATTTAGAAAATAAAACACTTAACAAACAATTAAAAATAATCTTAACGACCGAGCTGATTCAAGCTAAAACTCCAACTCAAGTTGTAACACTTGAAAATGAGAATTTCAGTTTGAAAGGAGAAGTAGTTGAACTAAACCAATTACTAGAAAAATTTACAACTCGATTCAAGTACCTTGATATGATACTTATATCACAAAGAGTTGTGTACAACAAATCCAGACTCAGATACGAGTCTAGCTCAACTAATAAAACATTTATATCTCTAATCACTCAAAATAAAAATCAAACTAAGGCCTGGGTTCCGAAAGCTTGCTTAACCACACAAGTAGGACTTAACCTATACTATGTACCAAAAAATAACATTCATTACATAAAGCAAAATAAATCAAATAACTCACCCTCAATTTTGAAAATTAAAACTTTAAACTAAAAGAATAAAATCAAATCTAATAAACCTAAATTAAATAAAAAAAACATCAAACCAAACTATAACCAAGTCTATCATAACTATAAAACAAATCAACACAAACCCAAAATCTAAAACTTAAGTCCAATAATTCAAGGGGAGACTCCAAACTAGTTGGCACCTCCAAAATCAATAAACCTACTCGGGTGGATAATTAAGACTAGTTTAAAAAGGGATAAAAGTTTAACTTGACCAACGGTACTGGTGAAGTTTTGGATAATAGTAAGTTAGGGAAACTCTGTTTATGCATGTCTAGGAAGATATGGGTTCGACCTAGGAAGATATGGGTTCGACCTAGTGCATTTGACTTAGTGAAACTAACTGAAGCTACCCCTTACGAATCCTAACTAGTTAGACCAAAGTTTTGTATTAAGTTCAATGGATAGGACTGTTTGAAAATTTTCAAAGGTATAGTTACTCTAATGATGTCTAGATGATTCACCATAACTCAGAAGTTTATCCAAAGAATACATATTTGTTGAACCCAAAGCTAAACTTGAATCTAACATAAAGTTAAACTCAACCCTAAAATTCAATCTAATTCATCTCACAAAATTATAAGATACCTTGATTGAAAACATAGATCGGGTGAGATGACTAAGGATTAAAATAAAATAAAATAAAATAAAAATTTAAATTAAAATTCAAAATTAAAATTAAAATTAAATTAAATTAAAAATCCAAATCTAAATTCAAAATCAAAATTAAATTAAATTTAAATTTAAATTCAAAATTAAACTTAAATTAAGAATTAACTTAAATAATTTAACAACTCAATTCTTGTTAACTTAAATTAAGTTTCTAAATTGAACCCAAATTAACGATTCCTACCTTTCATAGGAAACTAAGTGGATATTGAATAGTGGTTGTTCCAGACACATAAATGGAGATCACACCAAGTTCACTCAATTAACATACAAAAGTTTAGGAATAGTTGCCTTTGAAAACAATGACAAACTTAAGGTAATTAGGATAGATAATATCGAACTCAAAATTGACTTTATTATTAAAAAGATATTACTTGTTGATAATTTTAAATACAATCTACTTAGCATTATTCAATTCTGTGATTCTAAGTATAAGGTTAGGTTCCTATCTTCTGAATGCTTAATTAAGCACATAGATAACCCTAACATAAATCTAAAAGGGTTTAGAAAGGACAACGTCTATACAATTAACCTAACTAATTCTTCACTTAAGTGTCACTTGACACAAAAGGAAGAAACCTAGTTATGGCATAGAAGAATGTCTCACACGAACTTTAAAAACCTAACAAAATTAAATGGTTTAGTTAGAGGATTACCAAAATTAGACTAAACAATTTGTAATACCTATCAACAAGGAAAGCAAATCAAATCAACCCACAAATCAACTAATCAAACTCAAACTAATTCAATACTAGAATTATTGCACCTAGACCTATTTGACTCCCATGGAATTAAATCCATAAATGGGAGTCTCTGTTGGTGTTGCAAGGTTGCAAACATAGTCCCACATTGAAAACACATGGGAAAAATCATGGGTTTATAAAGAGAAAAATATCTCCATTGGCATGAAACATTTTGGGGAAAGCCCAAGAGCAAAGTCATGAGGGTCTAGGCCCAAAGTGGGCAATATCATGCTATTGTGGAGATATCTAAATTCTTTTCGATTCTACAATTGGTATCAGATCCTGGACTGTCAGAAGGTTTAATCGGCGACTGTGCACAAGAGTTATGGTCTGATTGAGCCATGTGGGTACAATATTGACCTCGAACAAAGAAAGTGGGGGCTCCTATGTTCGGATCAAGAGGACCAGACACCAGGCAGGAAGTCCTAGTTGCGGCTAGGCAAGGAAGTCCTAGTAGGTCGGGTGGATCGAGGGGTAGGAAGACCTGGTGGGTCGAGGATCGGACATGGGAAGCTTATGGTCCTTTGTTTGAGGGGGGGGGATTGTTGGTGTTGCAAGGTTGCAAACATAGTCCCACATTGAAAACACATGGGAAAGATCATGAGTTTATAAAAAGAAAGATATCTCCAATGGCATGAGGCCTTTTGGGGAAAGCCCAAGAGCAAAGCCATGAGGGTCTAGGCCCAAAGTGGACAATATCATGCTATTGTGGAGATATCTAAATTCTTTTCGATCCTATAGTCTCTATTGCCTAGTAATAATAGATGATTTACTCGAGATTTACTTGGGCAAAATTCTTAAAAAATAAAGATGAAACGTTTAAAGTGTTCAGTAATTTTTGCAAACAAACTGAAAATGAGAAAGACTAAAAAATCAAATGAATTAAAAGTGATAACGGAGGTGAATTTAAGAATCATAACTTTAATCTATTTTGCCTTGAAAATGGTTATCATCACGAATTTTCATGCCTTAAAACACCACAACAAAATGGAGTAGAAGAAAGAAAAGAACAGAACCCTACTTGAAGCCTCTAGGACAATGCTAAATGAATATCAACTTCCAAAATACTTTTGGGCAGAAGCTGTTAGTACAACCTCCTATATACAAAATAGAACCACAATAAATAAAAATCATAATAAAACTTAATTTGAACTCTATTATAATAAAATACCCAATCTCAAATACTTTAAGGTATTCAGATGCCCAGTTTATATATTAAATACAAGAGAACACTTAGAAAAATTTACCTCAAAAGTAGAAAATACAATTTTTGTGGGTTACTCATTAAACAGTAGAGGGTACAGAGTATATAACAAAAATACACTAAAAATCGAAGAGACCAAAAATATAAAATTTGAAGAATCCAACCTAAACTTAGAACAAACTCATATTCAACCAATTGACTTTGTTAGAGGTAGCACTAATCTAGGGGGAGCAAGCGACGAAGAAGAACATCAACCTCAAGAACAACAAACTAGAACCATAAGGCTTAACCCAAAACATCCACTTGCCCAAGTAATTGGTGACCCATACCTAAGAGTCCAAACTAAATCAGCCTTTAGAAACTTAAGACAAATAGCTTTAATCTCTAACATCGAACCCAAAATAATAGAAGAATCATTAAGTGATCCAGATTGGATCTTAGCCATACAAGAGGAACTAACCCAATTTGAAAGAAATGAGGTATGGGATTTAGTTCCATTACCAAAAAATAAAAGGATAATTGAAACCAAATGGGTCTTTAGAAACAAACTAAATGAAAAAGGGAAAATTGTTAGAAACAAGGACAGATTAGTAGCAAAAGGATTCAACCAAATTGAGGGACTTGATGTTGGGTTTTTCGGGCCGTGAAAACCGCTTTTTCGCGTCGCGGAAACCCCGAACCCCCATGCCATCGGATCCGTGCGAAGAGTATAGAACAAAAATTTACATGTACGAGTTTACTAACTAGATCTACACTTAGATCTACATGTTTAGAAAGTTAACCTTGTTGCGTGCCCTTTGCAAATCCCGCTCGTCCAAGGTACGCCGGATCTCGAGTGTGTTCAAATGTACACACCTCTAGTAGTATCCACACGAACAAGAAGTGTTCTCTAACACTCAAGGATGGAGAAGAGAACACCACAAGTGTGCTAGCACTTCTTGATGCTCTCGGATAGGATTGGAAGATGAAGAAAGGAAAAGAAGAGAACACACTCCTCTAAAAACTCTATGTGACTTTCACTAACCTTTCTTCTTGGATTAGATTCACTCTCCTTTCATCTCCCTTGCTTGAAACCCATGACCAAGAGAAGAGAAGGAGCAAAAAGAGAGCTTGAGGAAGAAGATGATGTGAATGTGAGTGAATGAAAAATTTATTCTCATTCAAACCAAAAAGGTAACCCCCATTCTCATTAAATGTGGCCATTAAAGAGAATAGATTTGTAACCCCCATGAGGTGGCACACTTTGATGAGGTGGCACATCATCATTAGTCCTCCTAATGCCAAATCACAATTGATGTGGCAAATAGTCAAGTCAAACTTGACTCTTCCTCTTCCTCTCAAGTCAAGTCAAACTTGACTTAATCTCTCTCATGGTTGATCTAATCCAACCATTTAATTCAAGCCAATTTAATATAATGAATCTAATTCATTTAATTAAATTGATTCAATGAGTCATAATCTAAATTAGACTCATTGAACACATTAATTAACTTGAGTCCAACTCAATTAGCCCAATTAGGATTACTCTTAATCCAATTTGATTCATCATATGAATCTAATCCTCTTGGTTCATCATATGAACCTAATCTCCATTCACTTGTTCTTTGTGTGTGACCCAATAGGTTCTTGTAACGTTGGCAATGCCCCTAAACCCATTTAGGACCATAAGTAATGAGCGGTATCTAGCAATACATCATTATTACCCAAGTTACAAGAATGTTGAGATCCAACATCACCTTGTGACTCCTCACAATATATGACAAGTGTCCTTCTATCCAAGACATCTAGATTGATCAATGTGAGGCATAGACCGTGTCATCCTCTAATCAATCTAAATCTTGAACTCCAAGTAGACTCACTAAAACAAATGAGCTCAATATCTCATATTGACTCATTTGGGCATGACCATGCACTTCGTGGTCTCACTCTATCAAGAATATCGATGTCTCTCCCGTCATATAGGAGGGATAGATCCCATCTACATCACTCACATCCCTCTGCATAATTTGTTACATACCCAGTAATCGCCTTTATAGTCCACCCAGTTACGGGTGACGTTTGACGAAACCAAAGTACATAACTCCTTATATAGGGATCCATGGTGACTTCAGGTCCAAGGACTAGTAGTCATACTAATTGCCACATAAGAAAGTATATGACACTCATATAACGATCCATGATACTTTCTCATGACGGGTCATTCAGTATACATTCTCTAATGCATACCCATGTGTCAACTTGATATCTCTATATCCATGACTTGTGAGATCAAGTCATCGAGTTGACCTACATGCTAGTGTTATTGCATTAACATTGTCCCTGAATGTTAATACTCGACTAGGAATGATTAAGAGTAGTGTTCCCTATATCATCTCACTATCGGTTCAGCTAACCGATTGTTATAGGTAAGAACCTTCTACTCAAGGACGTTATTATACTTAGTTTATTTGGCACCAATACAAGTAAGTATAATAACCAAAAACCAAATGCCTTTATTTATATAGAATATGATAAAACAAGTCCATAATACAATCATCAAATGATTGGTTCTAGGGCTCTAGCTAACACTTGACTACGATGAAACCTATGCACTAGTTGCTAGACTTGAATCAATTAGAATATTACTGAGTTATGTAGCCTATAAGGGATTCAAATTATATCAAATGGATGTTAAGTCACCCTTTCTAAATGGACTGATTAAGAAAGAGGTGTATGTAGGTCAACCCCTAGGTTTGAAAACTTAGAATATGCTAATCATGTGTTCAAATTAAAGAAAGCCCTGTATGCCTAAAAAAGGCCCCTAGAGCTTAGTATGAAAGACTGACTACATACTTAATCTCAAAAAGCTTCAAACAAGGTCAAATAGACTCAACCCTTTTTGTAAAAGTAATTAATCAAGATATATTTATAGCTCAAGTCTATGTGGATGATATAATATTTGGATCAACTAACTCAAAACTTTTACAAGAATTCATAACGTTAATGGAATAGAAGTTTGAAATGAGTCTAGTATGACAACTAACATTCTTCCTAGGTCTACAAAATCAAACAAACAAATGAAAGTAACTATGTTTATCAACAAAAATATATACTTAAATTACTTAAGAAATTTGGAATGGAAAACTCCAAAGACATTAAAACTCCAATCACTACCAATACAACCCTAGATAGTGACCAAAATGAAAAACTTATAGACCTCAAATATTATAGAAGTGTCATAGGAAGCCTACTGTACCTAATTGCAATTCAACCAGATATCTTATTTACAGTCAGTATATGTATTAGGTACCAGACTTGTGCCAAGGAATCACACTTGGGTAATGTTAAAAGAATTTTTAAATATTTAAAGGGTATGTCCAACGTAGGAATGTGGTACCCTAGTATAGTAAATTTTGAACTTATAGGGTACTTTGACTCAGATTATGTCGGCTGCAAACTCGATAGGAAAAGTACAAGCATTGTCAATTACTTGGATCATTACTTATCAGCTGGTTTAGTAGAAAGTAGCACTGTGTTTCTTTATCTACTATTGAGGCATAATATATAGCAATAGGGAAGTGTGTTGCACGATCCTATGGATGATGTACATCCTAAAAGACTTCAATCTAAACCTTAAAAACACAAAAGTGTTTATTGATAATATTAGCTCAATCAACTTAACAAAAAATTTAGTGCATCATTCAAGAACTAAACATATTGAAATAAACCCTTGACTATTTCCCTAATTACTTTACTTAGCACACTTTTTCACCTATTGATTCATTTTTATTCTCATTTTTTTGATGAATGTCAAAGGGGAAGGGTTAGTGTTAAATTTAGAAAACAAATGCAAATAAAAATAACTTAACTCTAAAAATGATAAAGAGAACAAAACTAACTATCTCATTTTTTGTTGCTTCTCTTAGAATCATTTTGTGTGTACTTGTCATATATTTTTCCTAACTTAACCCAAGTTGCCATTGTATCAAAAAGGGGGAGATTGTTAGTACAGTTTGCACTAGCAATCTAACTCAGATTTTGATGAATGACAAGTGAGTTAAGTTAGGTATTTTGTGATCTAATTGCTTTACCAAGTGTGTAGGAATTGACGAGCCTGAAGGACCGGACACCAGACTGAAATCCAGCTAGGTCCGCGGGACTAGATAGCTGGTACGAAGACCAGATAGGTCAAAGGGCCAACTGGATATATGGCAGGAAGTCGGGTTGGCTCCGCTGGACCGGACAACCGGCAGAAGTCCAGTTGTGTTCGCAAGACCGGACAACTAGCATGAAGACCTGATGGGCCAAGAGGCTAGTCAACAAACAATAAATTAGTAAGTAAATGTAGGTCACTGGAGAAGAGTGACTAGGTGAGGACACGTTATTCGAAGAGGGAATAGTAGACATCGATCCGACCTGGAGTTTCAGTGAAACTCAAAGTCAGGATCGGATAGTCCGAAGGCTGTCAAAACTTATCTTTATATGTTTTATTATTTGTTATTATAACTCTATTTTGTAGGAAGACTAAAATTTGTGCAGGTTAGAATTTTACCAAAATCAGTCGACTGAACGTCCGGATCAGTCGATCGAACCCCGAAGATCAGATCAGCATGTGGCTTAGGCTAGACCAAGGGATCGATCGACCAAACCTTAGGATCGGTCGACCAAATAGTGGATATGTGGTGATTGAGATCAGGCCAGTTTGATCGGATTAGAAAAGATAAGCTAGTGAGGATAGCCGGATTGGTCAATCAAATGAAGTGATCGATCGATCGAATGAAGACTCATCTGAAGTTGAATATGGATGGGAAGACGGACCAAATCAGGCAGGAACGATTGACCGAACAACTGGATCACTCGACCGATCAACGTTGAGTCAAACCCTAATCCTGAGATCATTGGATCTGGATCATGTCTAGATCGGCTATATAAAGGGGCTCGACCAGCACTGCGAAGACACTGAAAAAAATAGAACTTGATACTAAACTTCTACGATTCTTCTGCTGCTTCGACTACGATCTGCTGCTACTGCACTACTACCCCGCGATATTCGACCGCTGTCGACAGTCTAACACCAACACACAAGCCTATTCAGATTCCTATCTTTTAAAGTGTTGGTAACAAATTTTTTATTTACTATTTACTTGTCATACTTACAAAAAGGAAGTGTAGGTTGTTACACTGTCCTACTTTCATCTTGTATTTGATAACCTTTTTCGAGGATACCGGAAGAGGCGTTTAGTGGATTACCTATCGATAGGTCCATGGGACTTGGGTCTTGGAGTAGGAGTCATCGCAGACTCCGAACTAAGTAAACCGACTGTATTTGCGTACTTCCTTGTGTGTCTTTTTTGCTTTGCTATCTAACTTAGTTTTCCACTGCGTACTTTGATCTTAGTTTTAAAAAGAAAAGATAAGTTTTCCAAAACCACGCGATTCACGCCCCCCCCTCTCACGTCACTACAACAAAAACTCTCATAGACATCGGTTTTCCACCAGTGTCTATTACATTTTCGACCGATGTCTATGAAGGCGATGTAAAAGGTTTGCCATTTTAGACATCGGGTTAAAACCGGTGTAGTATCACTTAACGACACCGGTGTTCGAATCGGTTATTAACCGGTGTAGTATCACTTAACGACACCGTTTCATCAACGGTGTAAAATCGATGTAATATTATATGTTAATAACACCAGTTTTGGCAGCGGTATACGACCGATGTAATATTAGTTAATGACACCGGTTTTGCATCGGTGGAAAACCGATGTAATATCAATATTTTTTAACAACACAAATTTGATTTCCGAAACAGTGAAAAACCGATAGTAACCAAAAAAATACACAAATATTCACAAATTACACAAATATTCTTCATTCAACAGTATCCATAAAATACACAAATATTCACAAATTACATAAATATTCTTCTTACAACAGTATCCATAAAATACACAAACATTCTTTTCACATCAAAAGCTAATAGATATCAGAATCAAGGTAGAACATTCTTTTAACAACACATCAAGGTAGAACATCGTGAGTCAAAAATCAAGCTGAGGCTACATTAAATTATGAGAATCAGAATCTGTTCAACCTGCTATACTGCTCCATTCTTCTTGCGCCTTTCATTTCCCTAATTTCACCGCTTTTCACCTTCAAATGCCTAGTTTTGAGTTAAAACATCCACTGTTCTAATCTGTCAAACAAAAGTATCATTTGGTCTACTTAACTACAGCAAAGAACAAAAACAGAAGAATTATACATGTTGCAGAAGTCCTAGAATATCACCATCAGAAAGAAATTGACATGGGACAATATATGAAATTTACATTCCATACAAATACATGCATCATCCAAAGTTTTCAAAAATCAAATACCTTTTCTACTCAAATGTAATCTAGCATGCATTCAATTCACTCGAACCGCACTTCATCAATTTCAACTCTGGAGTACTTGAGATTTGTAAATTGTAAAAACACATAAATAATATATTAGTAAATCATGACAAAAAATCATAGTTGAAAAAGCAATAAGAGCATCAGGTAACAATATGAGTAATTGGAATGCTTAAAAAGAGAAATGTTCATCAATTATCTCAACCACAAATAAATAGAAAGAAGAATCATAGATGTAAGATACTGATATAGTCCAACACCAGCACAAATTCAAAGAAGAAATTACCTATCTTTGTAAGCTGAAGCCAAATTTGCATGGGCTTTAGGCATAGTTGGTCTGATATTCACAGCACATATATAATCCTGAATTGCTTCAGTAACTCTACCAATCTCCTTAAATGTGTTCCCTCTATTGACAAGACCATCAGCAGCAGTCTGCGAAGAACTTCATTGTAATAGGCAATCGCTTCTGCATAAGTTCCCTGGTGTAATACAAGAGAACTATCAATTTCCAACTAGGGGCAAAGACAGCAAAGAAGAAGATAGACAAATTATATGACTTTCTTCCATTAAATGAGGCAATATGCAGTAACTCTCAAACTAGTGATGAAAAAGGCAGATATAATACTCTACCTGTTGCTTGTATATAATAGCCAAGTTGTTGAAGGGCGCAGATATCCCTGTTGTAACTGCTAAAGTTGCCTTATAGAATGATGTAGCAACACTCATCATGTTGTTGCATGAAGAGAAGTTTCATTAAGGAACAAAAATAAACTATCCGCACAGTTGTCATCAAACATTTCTAAAGCTTACCAGTCCATGTATATGTTGCCAAGGCTTGACAAGGCTTGTGGATGGTTAGGTTGTAAAGCAAGGCATGACTTGGGAAAAATTATTAAAATGAAGTTATTCAACAAGGAAAAAATACTTAAGAGAATAAAAATATCCAAATTAAAAGGTCACCCTATAGAAGTTGATAGCCTCTTCCACATGTCCAGCGTCTTTGAGAGCATTCCCCTTTTAATGTGCAAGAAAGTCGATCATTAACTAACCTGGCTCACCATCAAGAAGGATAACACATTTTGACATATTAGACCATTATCAACTTACCAGATTATTGTAAGCTTCAATAAAGGTAGAATCACAGTTGATAGCTTGCTTGTAATGCAGAATTGTCATGTCAAGTTGACTTTGTTCATAATAGATGCCAGCAAGGTTTCCTGCGTCCAGATATCCCCAATGCATAGTTGACATAATAAACTCTCTTCATAGCATAGTTTGCAACAAAGTTATCCACAAAATCAAAAAGAGATTAACAGTCCAGTGGAAAAATAGGAGTTATTGAATCACGTAGCATATTCCAGTGAAAGTATGCTGCAACAACAATGTTATGAAGAACCTGAAATAAATAGAAAATGATTAAGAGTTCACACAAACAAGAACTACACATAGTAAATAAACTTCTTTTCTTTTGTATGCAAGTCAACAACAAATCATCATGTACTTTAAAAATGAGTAAGATATTAGTTAAAATAGAAATAATTAGAGGAAAAAATAGACATGTTTCATATAGCAGCCAATTAATATATTTTTACATGGAGAAACAACATCAAACCCTTAGTTGCAACTATTAAGGAGACTGATAACTCGTATTTTGCGATTAAATATTTATTATTCTTTTAGGTGTTTTAATTAGTTCGTGCGAAAATTTGTAAGTATTTGGCAGTTTTCACAAATATGGTTGGTTTATTATTTTGTTGCAAATATCTGCTAAATTAATGATATTAGTACTAATTTGGTGTATTGAATGATGTAGGGAGCTAAGGATTAAGTGGAGGACCTTTTGGCCATACACATGCAACCAACGGATGGATGCGGCTAAAGCTTTATTTTGTGGTCAGATTTGTTGCTGGGAAGGAGGTATTAAAGTTATGAACAGCAGTTGAGTGAGGCACCTTTTTTTAGAGGTGTCAAAAATGAACCCGACCCGACGACCCAACCCGAGTCGACCCGAAAAAAATCGGGTTCGGGTTGGGCATTTTCGGGTTCGGGTCGGGTTCGGGTTGGAGGGTTGGAGAGTAAAAGAGTCTCGGGTTGGGTCGGGTTGGGTTCGGGTTGACCCGGGTTGACCCGGGTTGACTTAAATATAGGGGTTTATGAGTTTTTTTGGGGTTAAATCAAATTTTATTTTAAAAATTTAGATGTTTTTATGTATATTAATATCATGTTTGTATGATAATGATGGAATATTGAGATAAAAGTGAAGAATTATAGGGAAAATAGCCCAAAAAAATCGTTTTGAATCGGATTTTTGGGTTATATGAGTCAGGTTCGGGTTGATCAGGTTGGTCGGGTTCGGGTTCGGGTTGGGTTAAAAAAAAAAAAAAAACTCAACCCGACCCGACCCACCCGAATTGACACCCCTACCTTTTTTCAACCTAGAAGCCCTAGCCGTCATCCCCATCTCTACGCACACTACTTTTTCCTTGGATTCAAGGTGAAGGCGCTTCATCAATGCACTCCAGCAAGCGCCCTTCGTTCCATCATTGTCCATCTTCCCTCCTTCTAAGGATTCGAGGAGGAGGTTCACATCCGACGCGCCCCGCCTTTGTCATCTGCTTACGGAGTCTTGATCGAGATTTCGACGGACGCGTGTTGTAGGGTGTTGCTCATTTTCGGGCATATTCTGGTGAAACTGGTCATCTCTATTTTTTTGTCCTTTTGTTTGCATTAGTATAGCTTCATCTGTTTTCTCCAGTTTGGATGTTTGGTTTTCGCATTGAGTTTAGCTAGTCAATTCTTGAATTTAGAAGGTGTTGAATGTGTGCTTGGAATTGTTCGCTGATAGATTTCTTTAAATCAGTAATCAGTTCATGTTTTCTTTTCTCTTCATTTCTGTAGTTTAATCTTTTAGTTATTATATAGTTGTTGACTTACGTGATTTCCAAATGAGAGCATTTTAATTTATGTGGTAAAGAAAGTTCAAACAGTCAGACAATTCATTTTGAAATTAGCTTTCACGATAATTTCTTTGGGAAACGATCTGTGTCTTTTTCCATATCTGTTATTTAGTGTACATGCGAGACGGAAATAAAGTTGGTATTGTAGTGTAAATCGCGCAACGACATAACCATTAGTAATCGGTTTATAGTCCAGTATCAATTTTTGGCGCCGTTGCCGGGGAAATTATGGTGTTGGTTAATCTTTAGATTTGCAATATATTTTGTGCAGTTTTTGGTTGTTGAATTTATTGACTTGGTGAAACAGCAGCTAAATGTATGACCAGATCATCTACCAATGATCTACTAGATTTTGATTCAGAAATTGATAGGACATTTCATATTTTGTTGAGAAATTAGAAGAGAGCAAAAACAACTTCAACAAGTAGCTTCCCAGTGACTGAATTTAACATGGAGAACAAACAAACACTTAAGGAGTTGGCTGCACCAGATGTTTCTTATAACTCATTGTGCATTCAATATCCAGAGTTGGATGTGGATTTTGAACTGCGTTCAGGGCTTATTCATCTCCTTCCTAAATTTAATGGATTATCTGGTGAAGACCCTTCTAGGCACCTTCAGGAATTTCATGCAGTTTGCTCTACCATGAAACCACACGGTATTGGGGAGGCAGATATTTATCTGAGAGCTTTTCCATTTTCGTTAGCAGGAGCAGCGAAGGATTGGTTGTACTCTAGAACTCCCGGTACGATTACATGTTGGGTAGATATGAAAAGATCATTTTTGGAAAAATTCTTTCCTGCTTCATGAGCAGAAGCTATTAGGCGAGCAATCTGTAGTGTCCAGCAACTTTATGGGGAGACATTGTATGAGTATTGGGAACGTTTTGAAAAGTTATGTTCTAGCTGTCTCCATCACCAAATCAGTGATCATTTGCTCATACAGTATTTCTATGAGGGACTCCTGCCCATGGATAGATGTATGATCGATGCAGCAAGTGGGGGAGCGTTGGTGAATAAAACACCTGCAGAGGCGAGAGAGATCATTTCTACTATGGCAGCCAATGCCCAACAGTTTGGGAATCGACAAGCATCTACTAAGGGAGTAAATGGAGCCCAGTTATCTAAGTTAGATGCTCAAGATATTAAGAATAGCTTGTTATAGGAGATGACTTCAGCATTCAGGCAATTGGCACTTAGCCATTCACAGCAACCCACAACCCAGGCAGTGCCAACAGCAATGATTTGTGGACTTTGTTTTTGTTCATCTCACACTACTGACATTTGCCCTTTGTTGCAGCAAGAGGGAATTTCTTTTGTTTTCGACCACGTGGCAGTAGCAAATAATTTTCAGCCCCGATCTCAATTTTACCAACAGCCATCTGGGAATAAACAGCCATACGATCCTTTTTCTACTACATATAATCTCGGATGGAGAGATCACCCTAATTTGAAATATGGGAATCCATATTATCAGCAGCCATATCAGCAGCAGCTATATCATCAACTATCTTCTTCATCCCAGAGACCAGCAGTGTGCCCACTTCCTCAACTCCCTTACCGTCCATCACAACTTCAATTGCCCAAACCAGAACTTACCACACAAAGGCTGGAAGAGCTTATACAGCAGATGCAGTTAATGACAAGTAATCAGCAGAACTTAGAGAGACAAATTGGACAGATGGCGACAAGTATCACTCAATTGCAGTCACAGGGATCGGGCCAATTACCATCACAAATAGTGCTCAACCCAAAAGGAAATGTCAGTGTTATTACACTGCGAAGTGGGAAGTCCACTGGGGAAGTAGAGCTCACACCATTAGCATCAGTTACGAATTCAGTAAGTTTGGAGCAGGAAACTGAACAATCTGGGCACTTACCTTTTCCGCAGAGATCTGTAGAAATTGGGCAAAAGGATGATCGGAAGGCAGAGGAACTACGAGAGTTAGTGGATACCTTCAGCAAAGTAGAAGTTAATATTCCATTACTAAAAGTCATTAAGCACATTCTGAAGTATGCAAAGTTTTTGAAAGACCTGTGTGTTCATAAGAGAAAACTAAAGGGCAGCGAGCTAGTCAGTATGGGTAAGAACGTTTCAGCACTAATTCAGATGATGCCACAGAAATGCAAGGATCCAGGAGTCTTTACGATACCTTGTGTTATTGGGGATAGTGATTTTGGAGATGCAATGTTGGATCTAGGAGCCTTAGTTAATGTTATGCTAAAATCCATTTTTGAAGCACTTTGTATTGGACCTTTACAAACAACTGGAATAGTTATTCAGCTGACCAACCGTAGTTTAGTTCATCCTGTTGGGGTGATAGAAGATGTCTTGGTGAAAGTAAAAGATTTAATTTTTCCAGCAGATTTTTATATTTTGGATATGGAGGGGAATGTCTCTCCGGGACAAGCACCATTAATTCTTGGAAGACCGTTTCTAAAAACTGCTAGGACTAAAATTGATGTACATGCCGGGACACTTACCATGGAATTTGGCGATACAATAGTACAATTCAATATTCTAGATGCAATGTAATACCCAGCAGAGGATCATTCACTCCTGAGCATTGATGTATTTGATGAGCTGGATTTTGAGATGCTAGGTGATGCTGCAGCAGAATTAATGAACATTTCTAAAGAGACCAACTGTGCAGTAGATGAAATATCCTCCGATCTAGAGGATAATGGCAATGACTACAGTCTGGAAAATGGAGCTATTGTAAAATTCATGGCAGAGTTGTATTCAGAAAAGTTAGATTCAGTAGTGGAACAGGAATCAAAATTAGAGTTGAAGCCCTTATCAGATCATCTCAAATATGCTTATTTGGAAGCTGGTAATCAGTTGCCAGTAATCATTTCAAAGAATCTGGATCCAAATCAAGAAAGCAAGCTTTTGGATCTATTACGACATCATCAGAGAGCTATTGGTTGGACGCTTGCAGATATACCAGGTATTAGTCCGGTCATATGCAAACATCGGATATTTCTGGAGGCTGATGCTAAGCCAATAAGATAGCCACAACGCCGTCTTAACCCACTTATGCTAGAGGTAGTCAAGGCTGAAGTGACTAAGTTGCTGCGAGCAGGAATCATATATCCCATTTCAGACAGTCAGTGGGTCAGTCCGGTGCAAGTGGTACCGAAGAAATCCAGCCTCACCATGGTGGCAAACAAAGAAAATGAATTGATACCTACCCGAGTGCAAAATTCATGGAGAGTCTGCATAGATTATTGCAAGCTAAATCAAGCCACAAGAAAAGATCATTTTCCTCTACCATTTATCGACCAAATGTTGGAAAGGTTAGCAGGAAGGTCACGTTATTGTTTCTTGGATGGTTTTACAGGTTATTTCCAAATTCCGGTGGCTCCAGAGGACCAAGAAAAGATGACTTTTACGTGCCCTTTCGGAACTTTTGCATATCGACGAATGCCATTCGGACTATGTAATGCTCCAGGTACTTTCCAACGATGCATGATTAGTATTTTTTCCGATTACCTTGAACATTGTATGGAAATATTTATGGATGACTTCATTATTTATGGTTCATCTTTTGATTCATGTTTGGATAATTTGGCTCAGGTGTTACTTAGGTGTATAGAAACTAACCTTGTGTTGAACTTTGAGAAATGTCACTTCATGGTTGAGAAGAGTATAGTCTTGGGTCATATAATTTCAAATGTTGGAATACAAGTAGATCCTGCAAAAGTTAATGTGATATTATCTTTACCTTACCCCGTATGCGTACGGGATGTGCGATCATTTCTTGGACATGCAGGATTTTACAGACGGTTCATACAGAATTTCAGCAATATCACGTTGCCACTGACTCAATTGCTGCAGAAAGAAGTGGAGTTTAATTTTGACCAGGATTGCAGAGATTCATTTGATAGAATTAAGAAGGCTCTTACTTCTGCTCCAATTATTAGACAGCCGGACTGGACACTTCCGTTTGAAGTGATGTGTGATGCGTCGAACTTTGCAGTGGGAGCAGTTTTAGCTCAGCGGGTTAGAGGAGTGCCTCACGTCATTTATTATGCTTCCAGAACTTTAGATTCAGCGCAGTCTAACTACACTACAACCGAGAAAGAATTGTTATCTATTGTGTTTGCACTAGATAAATTTTGATCTTATTTATTATGCTCTCACGTGATTATTTTTTTTAGATCATGCAGCTATTAGGTACCTTTTAATGAAGCCATCGGCAAAACCAAGGTTGATTCGGTGGATGCTCCTACTGCAAGAATTTGATATAGAGATACGTGACAGGAGCGGAAAGGAAAATTCGGTAGCAGATCACTTGAGTAGGATTGAAGGGAATTTGAGTCCGTGTCCAATTGCCGATTGCTTCCCTGACCAGCAACTTTTGCAGATTCAAGTAAGGAACCATGGTATGCTGACCTGGTAAATTAGTTGGTTGCAAGTGTTTTCCCTACACATTATTCTAGAACTCAACGTGACAAATTGAAGAGTGATTCCAAATACTATGTATGGGATGACCCATATTTATGGAAATTTTGTAGTGATCAAGTGATTAGGAGATGTGCTCCAGATAATGAATTTGACTCTATATTATCTTTTTGTCACTCACTCGCATGTGGAGGCCATTTTGGGCTGCAGCGCACAGCTAAGAAAGTCTTAGATGCAGGACTATACTGGCCCACACTATTTAAGGATACATCTAGATTTTTAAAGAATTGTGAATGTTGTTAGCGAATAGGTACCATAGGACAGCGACATGAAATGCCTCAGCAACCTATATACTATTTTGTGAGATCTTTGACGTATGGGGCATTAATTTTATGGGTCATTTTCCTAATTCTTTTGGTTTTATTTATATATTGCTCGCTGTTGATTACGTTTCTAAATGGGTGGAGGCAATTGCTACCAAAACTAATGATGCTGCTGTTGTTGTGAATTTTGTTTGGAATAACATATTTTGTAGGTTTGGAATACCTAGGGCAATCATCAGTGATCAGGGATCACATTTTTGCAATAGACATATGAAAGCCCTGCTGAGCAGCTATGGCGTAATTCATAAGGTGTCGACCCCTTATCATCCTCAAACAAACGGGCAGGCCGAAATTTCTAACAGGGAAATCAAACTAATTCTGGAAAAAACAGTAAGACCCGACAAAAAAGACTGGAGCAGAAGATTAAGTGATGCGTTGTGGGTCTATCGGACAACATTCAAAACACCAATCGGTATGTCACCATACAGAATTGTCTATGGCAAGTACTGCCACTTGCTTGTGGAAATAGAGCACAAGGCATACTGGGCGGTTAAATCCTGCAATATGAACCTGGAAGAGGCTGGAATTGGGAGAAAACTGCAGTTGCAAGAACTCGAAGAACTTCGACTGGAAGTATATGAAAGTTCCCGTATTTATAAGGAAAGAGCTAAGGCCTTCCATGACCAGCATATATTGAGGAAAAATTTCAAATCTGGAGATAGAGTGTTGTTGTATAATTCAAAGCTTAAATGGATGTTAGGTAAATTGAAATCACGATGGGAAGGTCCATTCATTATTGCTAATGTGTTGCCCTATGGTGTTCTAGATTTGTAGGATCCTTCTACGGGGCGTGCATTTAAAGTTAATGGGCACAGAGTCAAGTTATTTCAGGAGCTAGATAAAGATTCAATGATGGAGGCTGCGTCTTTGATTGATGCCAAGTATCGAATTTGAGGGAAGTTGTTGTTTTTATTCAATAATTTTTTGTCCAGTTTCAATTTTCTGGCAGTTTCATTAGATGGTTCATTTTAATTATCTAGCAGTTACATTAGTTAAGTTACTTGGTGTGGTTGTTGTGCTCATTTTCTAGAAACTAAATTCATGCCTCAAATGGTTCTCCTTTCACTTTAATTTTTTTTTAAAGGCTGTTTCGTTGATTGTTGCTCCTGGGTAATCTGTCTACCTGATTGATTTTGTTTATTGCATGTGGTTGGAGGTTTGGTGTTGGATATGATTTTGTTGGTTTGGGGATGATGTGTTCTTTTACCTAGTGAGGAATTTAGCTTGTTATTTTCTTGTGTGCGTCACTCTTGGTACTTAACTCCAGAATTTGCTCTGCTCTTTTCGAAATCACGTGACCATTGGTGCATTTTTTTTGCTGGGGTTTCCTTCCATCTGCTCCTGTTGGTTGTGCATGCTTTTGTTTTGTTTTGTTCGATACTTTTATTTCCTTGTCTCCTTTATGTGATTGTTGTGTCTTTCTCCTTCCACCTTCTACGCTGACCTTGGTTGCTACCAGTTGCTATCGTTGAGTTGTTGACCGAGACGATCTAGTTCAGGTGTGGGGGAGGGTAATGGAGGATATTGAAGCTTGTGTGTTAGACATGTTTTAGTTATTTTAAGCACACCAAATTTCTGTGAGTGCTGGATTTATTTTAGAGGATGATTGCAACCAGTGTTTGATTAGCACCTTGAGGTCGTTTCAGAATGCAGTACTTGACAGTAACTGCGAAATGTTGGAAAAAAAAAGTTTTGATAGTGAATATGCGACGAAAAAAAATAAAAAATAAAAAAAAAGTGTCATGTACGTGTTCTTTTGAATTTCTCTTATTGACTACTACAACCCATTTTGTAGTTGGCTGAGAGAAGAGGGATTGTGTTTGAAAAAAAAAAAGTTGCGGGATTGTGTTTGAAAAAAAAAAGTTGCAGTGAGCTCAGTTTTGATAGCATGCTGGTAGCTTTGGGTTCGTTCTGCTTGTGTTTCCTCTTGTAGTTTCTGCTTGTGTTTCCTCTTGTAGTTTTTGCTTGTGTTCCATAGAAATTCCTAGAAGGTCTTCACCAATAATGTGCTGGTATGTCAGAGTGATGGAGATTAAGAAATGAGCAAGCCTATGGTAGTTGGATATTATGAGTGGCTTGGAGTGAAATCCACTTTGATGATAATTGTGTGTCAGAGAGCATCCACAACTTTATACCTTTGGTAAGGATTTATCATTTTTAGGCTTTCAAGATCTATTGAAAGCGCCATACTTGTTAGCCGATGTAAAAACTGAGTCATGAATGTGGCAATTTCGAGGGGATTGACAATTCGAATAGCAATCTTTGATAATTTTTCTTGATGTTGGGAGAAGTTGTTTGAGGCAATGAACTTGGTTTCCTGTTGAAATTTGATTACTTGCACGAGACGTGCAAGAATAAGTGTGGGGGAATTGATAACTCGTATTTTGCGATTAAATGTTTATTATTCTTTTAGGTGTTTTAATTAGTTTGTGTGAAAATTTGCAAGTATTTGGCAGTTTTCACAAATATGGTTGGTTTATTATTTTGTTGCGAATATCTGCTAAATTAATGGTATTAGTACTAATTTGGTGTATTGAATGATGTAGGGAGCTAAGGATTAAGTGGAGTGCTTTTTGGCCATACACATGCAACCAACAGATGGATGCGGCTTAAGCTTTATTTTGTGGTCAGATTTGTTGCTGGGAAGGAGGTATTAAAGTTACGAACAGCAGCTGAGTGAGGCATCTTTTTTCAACCTAGAAGCCCTAGCCGTCATCCCCATCTCTACGCACACTACTTTTTCCTTGGATTCAAGGTGAAGGCGCTTCATCAATGCACTCCAGCAAGCACCCTCCGTTCCATCATTGTTCATCTTCCCTCCTTCTAAGGATTCGAGGAGGTTCACATCCGACGCGCCCCGCCTTTGTCATCTGCTTACGGAGTCTTGATCGAGATTTCGACGGACGCGTGTTGTAGGGTGTTGCTCATTTTCGAGCATATTCTGGTGAAACTGGTCATCTCTATTTTTTTTGTCCTTTTGTTTGCATTAGTATAGCTTCATCTGTTTTCTCCAGTTTGGATGTTTGGTTTTCGCATTGAGTTTAGCTAGTCAATTCTTGAATTTAGAAGGTGTTGAATGTGTGCTTGGAATTATTCGCTAATAGATTTCTTTAAATCAGTAATCAGTTCATGTTTTCTTTTCTCTTCATTTCTGTAGTTTAATCTTTTAGTTATTATCTAGTTGTTGACTTACGTGATTTCCAAATGAGAGCATTTTAATTTATGTGATAAAGAAAGTTCAAACAGTCACACAATTCATTTTGAAAATAATTTTCACCATAATTTCTTTGGGAAACGATCCGTGTCTTTTGCCATATCTATTATTTAGTGTACATGCGGGACGGAAATTAAGTTGGTATTGTAGTGTAAATCGCGCAACGACATAACCACTAGTAATTGGTTTATAGTCCAGTATCAGAGACCTAAAGACAAACAATGTAAAAGCCTTCACACAAAAATTAGAAGTGTGGATACCAAATATGCAATTTCTTCTTTCATATCAAACCAAGCAAAGAATCATTGGATCACTGTCATCTTTGGGAAGCAATGAGATTTCAATTAAAATAGAACAAATTTGAGGAATTTTACATTCTTGATTTGTATAATAACTGGTCAATTGATTTTCGTATGGAGAAGAACCAAATATGGTCAGTGTAAAATCCTTATGAGTTGAAGTCGAATTATATTTCAACTAAAATACAGATTAAATCAATGACAAATGATAATAAAAGTGAAGAAATAAACAAGTAGACAATAGGTTCCATTATCACAACAGTTCACAGAACCTAAACATTCTAAAAACACTAAATCTAAGAATTTATTTGTGGTAAAGAATCTAAGCTTGCTGCGCATGAAATGTAATGAATCTGGAATGCAAATGCTAAACGCATTAGGAGTTGAAGTCTTATGAATGGTCAGGTGCAAGAAAAGGTGAGGAGGGCCCCTTTTGGTTTAATCTTAACAACTTAACATTTAATATTTGGATGCTAAAGTTAATGCAGGCTGATGACTTTGACTCTGAAATCTACAATATCCACAGTTCACACATGATTACAGTACACTCTTCTTCATAGCAAACAACATAGAGTAAGAATCTACAAGTTCCGTTATGCAAGGTTGACCATAGAGAAAATTAAAATCCTGTTGCTCTTACTTGTTGGTCTCACCGCAGAATTACATCCGTCATGCATTTGCTGCAATTTCATAAAAGATATCCTTAGGTCATTAAGCCATGTGCAAGCTCTGTTCATCTTTTCACCATTTTTAAGCCCCAAAATCTTATATATTTTTCATCATAAAGGACCTTTCGTTTGCTCATAGCTTGGATATGTGGTAGCGCTGATCAGGCAATTTCTTAGATTTAGGTTCAAATGACATCAATCTATATGACTAAGGTAATCTTGCAATAACTTGAACATAAATTTGAAATATTTTGTATTTTTTTCAGGAGGGATAACTCTAAAAAAGATAATAGCCATTCCATATCAACTATGTGAGTTGAAGTGCTAACTAAGAGAAAAACCATAAAGGTACACAAACTTTCAAAAAAATTTTTTGTAAAATGTCAATTCTGATTGACATAAAAAATCATTACCTAGGTCGAGGGCTACAACTTCTTAACCTTTCTCTTGTCTTTGGAACTGCTTCCATAATTTTTCCTTTATGCCTAGAAAATATTAAAAAAAAAGATACATACAACTTATTAGATTTCATGTTAAACAGAAAAGAAACATCACATTGCTTAGTGTTTACATCCATAGAAGATGAGATACACGTCTACAAATTGACGAGATGCAGTCAAAAGGGCAGCATTACACTATGAATTGTTAAGAGATTAACTAAACTTGTAAAACTCTGCACAAAACTAACAATGTGTGAGGAAGAACCTCAAACAGTCACCCACTAACCTATTGCTAACAATGGGATAGTAGTTTAGAACATCAAAGGCTGCTTGAATTTATTAAATACTAAAAATTCTTTCAAGTATACTTTGCATTTATTGTGCAACTTGTGTTCCAAACAATCATATAAGATTTCCGATGACCGCATTAATATCCCTTGTCTTTGTCTAAGTAACTAGATGCACACAAAATCAGATATACAAGATCAGAAGTGTTGGAGTGACAGTACTCATGTCTTTAAGATATTAAAATTTGGACCACTTATTCAGTAAATTTGTTCAAGTATTGTAAAGGAGATATACAAAATAATTCTTAAATGCAAAACCTTCTAGTTATTTCTAATCTATTGAATTCAAGTCAGTGCAACAAAAGTAAAAAATAATCACTTCAACAAAAAAATCTCAAAAGAATACTAGCAATTCCATAACTTACATACGCTCAGCATTTGGTCCATATTTTGCAAACTGAACCATAATATTCCGACCATCCACATTCCTCCCTACAATATCCAATAAAAATAATAATCAAATTACAGGTTACTTTCCAGAAGATGAAACATCGTCAGAAAAATAATTATCAAAACCAAAAATAAAGTAGAAGAAACTTGCCATCAAGTCTATCGATAGCCTTCTAAGCCTCATCAGCATACTTATACCTCACAAACAAGTATGAAATAACAAACAAGTATGAAATTTAACCTAAGGAACAAAAGAACAATGCAAGTATGAAATCTAATCATAATTAATTAAAGACATCCTATCTATCCATTAATATTGATTTCATAGTGCATTGTCACTCTACGCTACGATTTCACCATTAATGAATTAAACTACGGAATGAAATAGAAAAGCATTAAATGAACCTAACCTAGTAAATGAAAGACAGTACAGGTAAGGAAACCTAGTCTAACTTAAACTATGATTGCAAGGAAATTAAAGACAATAAAAAATAAGCAACTAAAGAAATTAAGCACAGAACGTAATCTAACCTTATCTAATTGCAAGTAAATGAAGACATAACATAAGAGAACCATGCATCATTCAATTAACAAAGCGTTGCAAAAATCAAAACTAAGAAAATACAAAATTAGGATGACAAAGATGGTTGGGGCATTTCAACAAACACTTGATGAGCATTCAGTAAACTAAGCAAAGTACGTGCAAATTTAAAACAGGGAAGAACAGCTTAGTACAAGCATGCATCAACCAACTAAAAGAAACGTCAATTACATCGAATCTTCAACCATGCAAACCACAGTATCAACAATAGGAGAATAAACTTGCTGTTCGGACTTGGTGGATCGAAGAGGCTGCTGTTTGGGATCTGATGAAGGCGGAGCTGTGAGGTTCTGTCCAGGTCTGTTGGAGAAGAGCTGCTGCTGGGAAAAGGGCAGGGATGGCCGGAAGGTGAAGAATCTCATCGGAGAACCCCTCCGGTGAGGTGGATGATCGGAGCCGAAGCTTGCCGCTTGGAATGGCTTGCCGTCGTTGCTGCCCTAGCCCGCACGCCTATGGAAATCCCGAAGAGGAAGTGTGGCTTTGGATAGGAGATGACCGCGGAAGGTGAGGGACAAGCTCCGGCCAGCAGCAGTGAATCAGGAGAAGTGACCGCCGACCGTCGGTGCCCTAGCTCTGTCGTGAGGAAGAAACGCGCACAGTGATCAGGTTGTTGCCAAACGGAATGAGAGAAAGCTTTGGGGATTTTATTTCTCCAGATTTGATCCGACGGTCCTGATCAATCCAGATTTGATGGAACGGTTGAGATCAAATCTGAATAAATGGTCGAGATAAACTAGAACCCATTAAATGGTCAGGATGGCTAGAACAAGATGAGCGGCTCAGATCATTCCAGATCTACACAGATTGACCAGAATCAATCAAATCTTGATGAATGACTATAATTAATCAGATCTGAATCTTACATTTAATTTGCTTCCGATTTGATCCAATGACTCAGATTTCTTCAGATTGGACTTCTCATTAACTCAAACCTTTATGTTCATTTTGGTTCAACTTGAGCTCAATCCCTACAAAAATAAAAGTGCACAATTATAAGTATAAATCCATAAAAATAAGAAGCATTATAACCAAAGTCAAAATATGAATCTAACTCAATAAACATGATAAGAATCAACAATTAATCATATGAAGGATTAAAATATGAAAATTAAGGGCAGAAATAATGCATCAAAATGCTAATTATCATGGCGCTGCGACGGTATATGGTGGACAGCGCGATAAAGGTTTAGGTTTAGGTTTGGAGGGAAGAGTGAAGTGTTGCAAATTTCGACTAAGTATTGGTGGGGAAATTAAATTATTTTATTTTATCATAGACACCGGATTTTAAAAACTGCTGTTAAAATCGGTGTCTATTAATGGAAAAAAGACCCTCATAGACATCGGCTAAAATCTATGAGCAAAAATCTGCACTCATAGACACCGATTTTTGGAAAAACCGGTGTAAAATACTCAAAGACATCGGTTTTTGCTTAAAACCGTTGTTGTTCCACCGATGTCTATGAGGGTTTTTGTTGTAGTGCGTGTGACTTGATCTAACAAGGAGGTAGTAGACATACCTCACTTACCTGATATGCTCTAAAGATTCTTTCTTCCTCCTCGTTGTAGGTTTCTTCTAAGGAGCCTCCCCCTTTATATATTCTCTCCTCTTGGTGACTTTCCATTAGTGCAAGTCCAGCATACTCCTCTAAATCATATTCTGATGACGATTCGTCCCAAGTCACCTTCAGGATTTTGTGCTTGGTCCTTTCTTGTTGTCATTCTTCTTCAACTTTAGGCAATCATCCTTGATGTGCTCCTCTTCCTTGCAGTTATAGCATCTTATCTTCCTTGCTCTTCTTTTCTTCGCCTATACTTGATTAAATTTATTAGATCTAATTTTTTTTTAAATTTTCTTACCATAAATGTTGTTTCATCATTGTTAAGGAAAGTGTCAAAATTCATCCTTCTTGGCTATTAGAGCAATGTTGCTTGATTTTTCTATGTCCTGAGTATCTACACAACAATACTCGTAAAGTTCAAAAGTAGAAAATAAACTTTCAAGCGTACTTGCCTCGAGGTCATTAGAGATATAATAAGCATCTACTAAGGCTAACCATTATGGAGTTCTCGGAAAGGAGTTAAGTGCATACCTTAAAGAGTAACTATTTATTACCTTTTATCTGAGGTTGTTGAGTTGGGTGATCAAATCTTTAATCTTAGCATGGAGTAGAGCTACTTTCTCTTCCTTGTTTATCGAAAGATTTGTCAGTTGACTTAGGAGGATGCCCCATCTCACTAGTTTTGCTTTCGAAGTGTCCTCGTGAAGTTCTAGGAATTTTTCCTAGAGCTCTTTTGTGGAGTCATAGCTTCCGATCCGGCTGACCTCTTGTGGTGGAAGGACGCTAAGCAGATGGAATTCTACTTTTACGTTAGCCATGAAGTTGGCTTGTTCCTTCTTCGTCCACATGTACTCTTCTTTATTGACTCCTTTTTGATCCTTAGGTGCTACAAAATCGTATTTTATAATTAACAAAATTTCAAAATCGGTCTTAAAGAATATCTCCATATCTGGATTGAGGCCGAACGAACATAAAGGTTCTCTGTGAACACCTGGCCGTTCAAAGCCCGGGCGGGCCTAAAAATAATACACGGTTGGTTAGGTAAAGCTTGGATGGACTTAGAGATACGGGGTCTTATAAAACTCTTAATATAAGATCGACTGGATGAAGACCGATTGAACACATGGCTTCCCTTATACGCCCCGCTAGGTAAAGATCAAGCGAGCTTAAAGACACTTATTCTTAGAAAATTCTGCATATCCACTCGGTCATGCATAGGTTGACCGAGTTTTAGTTACTTAATATCGTCTTGTCTCTAAAATAAAGCTCTAACATACATAATCTACCATGTAACTTCTTGAATTAAGTTTTGGTACACTATGGACACTATATTAGAATAGATCCTTGCAGTATTTAACATATGATAGAGCAAATTGATACAATGGCAAGTAATACGGCCAGCCTTATAGACCGACCAAGATACTATGACAGAATACAATGACAACCAATATGGTCGGCCTTGTGAACCGGTCGAGATATATTCAGCAGACAAACAATCGACAACATTTTAACAGCCTGACATAATTATAAGAGAATATTCCTTTAGAAACTCCTCCGGAGTCTATTTAGTTTCTCATCGATGCTTCATCTATAAAAACATCTCCCTCGAACTACTTCAGAAGAGGTTTAAGTTATAAACAATAAAAGAGGTACATCTGTGGGTACAAAAAAGATTCCTTGTAAGCTTATCGAGGAACTACCTAACTGTTACATCACCGCAAGAGCACTATTTTGTAATCAGTAATAAAAAGATATCAATCCCACAGGGACTGATTATAAGTTTTGGTGCAGTTAGCACTAACGGTCTAACCCAGATTTTGATGAATGACAAAGTAGGTTAAGTTAGTTTCATTGTGATCTAACATTTTAACTAAGTTTGTAGGAGAAGCTCAGACTGGTTGATGGACTGACCGAATGTCTGACACGAAGTCCAGCTAGGTTAATGGGTCGACTTGATAGTTGGCACGAAGCCCAGACTGGTCGATAGGTTGACCGGATGTTTGGTACAAAGTCCATCTAGGTCGACGGGCCGACCGGATAGCTAGCACGAAGTCCAGATAGGTCGACGGGCTGACCAGATGTCTGACACGAAGTCTAGATGGGTCGAAGGGCTGACCAGACGTCTGGTAGGTAAGTTAAGGTAAGTCACTAGAGGGAAGTGACTGTGAGGGCGCGTTCATGAGAAGGGAACTTAGGCGCCGATCCAACTTAGAACCATTTCGGAGCTCTAAGTTGAGATCTTGACTAGATTCGGGTCTCGATGAGACAGAATCTAATTAATACTCTATTTGATTATTATAACTGTGCTAACATTTTATTTTGCAGGATAATATAATTTACATTGTACTTCGGACTAACATTTTCTTGCAGGGAGTTGAAGCTGTTGGAAAATGGGGTCCGAGCGCCCGGAAGGGATCCGGGCGCCCGGAGGTCCGAGCACCCGGAAGGGGTCCGGGCGCCCGGAAGGGGTCCGGGCGCCCGGAAGGGGTCCGAGCACCCGGAAGGGGTCCAGGCGCCCGGAAGGGGTCCGGGCGCCCGGAGTGCAAACTTTATCCTCCTCGCTGCTTCACCACGTGGAGCTCTATGGTTGGCTGGGCTACTCCACACTCCAGGCGCCCGGAAGGGATTCGGGTGCCCGGAACCTCCTATATAAGGAGGGTGAGTCATGGAGCAGCAAAGAACAACTCACAACAACGTCTTCCAATGCTTGCTCTACTGCGCTATGCTCCTGAGATGCTGCGAATCTTCTCCGACAACGTGCTGCTTTCTCTTTACTTAATTGTTGTCGGTATTTTATATCTAATCTTTTCTGTACTTTCATTTGTAATATCCTTTTCGAACTTCTAGTGGATTTCCCAACAAAAGCACTTGACGAGTGCGGGCCTTGGAGTAGGAGTTGACGAAGGCTTCGAACCAAGTAAAATGGTTCTTGTTAGCGTTGTGATTTTACTTTTCCGTTGCTTACTCTAAACGAATTTTTAAATTACTATTCACCCCACCCTCTAGCTGTAACAACCCCACCCTCCTCTGTACTAGTTTGTGAGGGTGGGACGTTACTGTACTATTAACTTTTCTTAACTAGTGTTGCTCACATGTAAATATCAATACTTAAAACTCTCAAAAACTCAAAGGATATAATAACTAACCGCTGGAAGCATAAATAACTCATCTAATACATTCTACTCAATTATTTGTTCTCAACTAAATCTATATATATTAATCTGAACATGCTAAAACTATCTATTAATCTGAACATGCATGCAACAATAATACAACTCAGATAGAGAAACTAATGTGCATAGCAAATAAAAGGAAAAATTCTAAAACTCAAAATATTCAATGAACAAATCCAGCAACATGAAAGAATAACCCTAACAGTCTAAATACAAAATCTTAATGAATTCTTAAGCAAAATCCCAAGGCTTCCATAGTCCAGACATCACACATCCATCTCACATCTCCTTGTCGCCTTCCTTCTCTATAGCTTTCCTTTCCCTTTATCTACAGTAAGAGGAAAATGCAACTATAAGCAGAATGCTTAGTAAACGCTATCTAACTCACAAAACTCGGATATGCATATGAACAGGAAGAAATATAAGAACTATATGCTTAAAAGAAACACTACTCATGCTCATCTAATAGCACATAACAGTAAGGAAACCAAACAACATGCTAGAATAGAAGAAGACTAAACTTGCTGATTTTTAAAATTATGTGGAGCTTATTCCACTTGTTCAAAACTTATACTTTTATACTTCAAAATAATAATCTCTTGGGTCCAAACTTAGTACCATTGCACGCTCCCTAATAGAAACTGAGGTAGCGAGCCACCAGTCCTACGAGGGTAAAGACCTTGGTTTTACCAGGGCCGAGACTATTGGGTTTTTCGGGCCGCGAAAACTGCTTTTTCGCGTCGCGGAAACCCCGAAACCCCTTAGCCAACGGATCCGTGCGAAGAAAAATTTCGAAAACATACGAATACGAGTTTACCTAGATCTACAATTAGATCTACATGGAGAAAATCTTATACCTTCGATGCGTGCCCTTCGCGAATCCCGCTCGCCCAAGGTACGCCGGATCTCGTGATTGTCAACATATACAATCCTCTAGAAGTATCCACACGAACAAGATGTGTTCTCTAACACACAAGGATGAAGAAGAGAGCACCACAAGTGTGCTAGCACTCTCTAGGGCTCTCGGGTAGGATTGGAAGAAGAAGAAAGGAAAAGAAGAGAACACACTCCTCTAAAATCTCTATGTGACTTTCACTAACATTTCTTCTTGGATTAGATTCACTCTCCTATCTTCTCCCTTGCTTGAAACCCACGACCAAGAGAAGAGAAGGAGCAAGAAGAGAGCTTAGGAGGAGGAAGATCACTTGAATGAGAGTTACACTTTCAAAATGAAACTCTTTTCATCTAATTAAGTGGTTTGTAACCTCCATGGGATACCAAGAATCACAACTCTTGGTAACTCCCATGAGGTGGCACTTCACTTAAGTAACCATGATGATGTGGAGCATCATCATTGGTCCACTTAATGCCAACTCACCAATGAGGTGGCATAAAGTCAAGTCAAACTTGACTCTTCATCTTCCTCTCAAGTCAAGTCAAACTTGACTTAATCTCTCTCATGGTTGATCTAATCCAACCATTTAATTCAAGCCAATTTAATATAATGAATCTAATTCATTTAATTAAATTGATTCAATGAGTCATAATCTAAATTAGACTCATTGAACACATGAATCAACTTGAGTCCAACTCAATTAGCCCAATTAGGATTACTCTTAATCCAATTTGATTCATCAAATGAATCTAATCCTCTTGGTTCATCATATGAACCTAATCTTCATCCACTTGTTCTTTATGTGTGACCCAATAGGTTCTTGTAACGTTGGCAATGCCCCTAAACTCATTTAGAAACATAAGTAATGAGCGGTATCTAGCAATACATCATTACTACCCAAGTTACAAGAATATTGAGATCCAACATCACCTTGTGACTACTAATTGTGACTCCTCACAATATATGACAAGTGTCCTTCTATCCTAGACATCTAGATTGATCAATGTGAGGCATAGACCGTGTCATCCTCTAATCAATCTAAATCTTGAACTCCAAGTAGACTCACTCAATCAAATGAGCTCAATATCTCATATTGACTCATTTGGGCATGGCCATGTACTTCGTGGTCTCACTCTATCAAGAATACCGATGTCTCTCCCGTCATATAGGAGGGATAGATCCCATCTACATCACTCACATCCCTCTGCATAATTTGTTACATACCCAGTAATCGCCATTATAGTCCACCTAGTTACGGGTGACGTTTGACAAAACTAAAGTACATAACTCCTTATGTAGGGAACCATGGTGACTTCAGGTCTAAGGACTAGTAGTCATACTAATAGCCACATGAGAAAGTATATGACACTCATATAACGATCCATGATACTTTCTCATAGCGGGTCATTCAGTATACATTCTCTAATGCATACCCATGTGTCAACTTGATATCTCTATATCCATGACTTGTGAGATCAAGTCATCGAGTTGACCTACATGCTAGTCTTATTGCATTAACATTGTCCCTGAATGTTAATACTCGACTAGGAATGATTTAGAGTAGTGTTCCCTATATTATCTCACTATCGATTCAACCAATCGATTGATATAGGTAAGAACCTTCTACTCAAGGACGTTATTATACTTAGTTTATTTGGCACCAATACAAGTAAGTATAATAACCAAAAACCAAATGCCTTTATTTATATAGAATATGATACAACAAGTCCAAAATACAATAATCAAATGATTGGCTCTAGGGCTCTATCTAACAATCTCCCACTAGCACTAGTGCCAATCAGTGTAGGCTCTAAGCACCAATGACCTAGTGTGACCATCATGCTTCCTCTGTGCTAAAGCCTTGGTCAAGGGATCTACGATGTTAGCCTCTGTAGGTACTCTGCAAATCTTCACATCTCCTCTCTCGATGATCTCTCGAATGAGATGGAAGCGCCGTAGTATGTGTTTGGTCCGCTGGTGTGAGCGAGGTTCCTTCGCCTGTGCTATAGCTCCATTGTTATCATAATAGAGCTCAATAGGGTCAGCAATGCTAGGAACCACCCCAAGTTCAATGATGAACTTGCGAATCCAAACTGCCTCCTTTGCTGCCTCTGATGCAGCAATATACTCGGCCTCTGTCATAGAATCAGCTACTGTGTCCTGCTTCGAACTCTTCCAGCTCACAGCACCACCATTAATGCAAAACACGAACCCCGACTACGATCTATAGTCATCCTGGTCGGTCTGGAAGCTAGCATCACTGTAACCCTTTATAGCTAGCTCATCATTGCCTCCATATATCAAGAAATATTCTTTAGTCCTTCTTAAGTACTTAAGAATATTCTTGACCGCTATCCAGTGACTTTCACCTGGATCTGACTGGTATCTGCTCGTCATGCTCAAAGCATACGAGACATCAGGTCGAGTACATAGCATGACGTACATGATCGATCCTATGGCTGAGGCATAAGGGATCTGATCCATGCGGTCTCTCTCCTCTCTAGAAGAGGGACCTTGAGTCTTCGAAAGACTCACGCCATGTGACATCGGCAGAAATCCCTTCTTGGAGTTCTGCATGGCAAACCGAAGGAGCACCTTTTCAATGTATGTACTCTGACTTAGGCCAAGCAACCTCTTAGATCTATCTCTATAGATTTGTATCCCTAGAATGCGGGATACCTCACCTAAGTCCTTCATTGAGAAGCAACTCCCTAGCCAGATCTTGGCAGACTGAAGCATAGGGATGCCCTTCCCAATGAGTAGTATGTCATCCACATACAATATGAGGAAGACAACTATATCCCCTACAACCTTCTTGTAGACACAAGGCTCATCTTCGTTCTTGATGAAACCAAACTGTTTGATTGCATCATCAAATCGAAGATTCCAGCTCCGAGAAGCTTACTTTAATCCATAAATGGACCTATGCAGCTTGCATACTCTGCTAGTATGTTGTGAATCTATCTGCCACATCCTCGAGTAGGTTTCCATTCAGAAACGCGGTTTTGACATCCATCTGTCATATCTCATAGTCATGGTAGGCTGCAATAGCAAGCATGATCCGAATGGACTTAAACATCGCTACTGGAGAAAAAATCTCATCATAGTCAATACCATGAATCTGCTTGAAACCTTTAGCTACCAAGCGACCTTTATAGATAAGTCCATCCATGTCAGTATTTCTCTTAAAGACCCACTTGCACCCAATGGGTTTTACCCCTTCAGGTGGATCAACCAAAGTCCATACTTGGTTGGTGTACATGGATTCCATCTCGGATCTTATGGCTTCTAGCCATTTCTCGGAATATGGTCTCATCACAGCTTCCTGATAGGTGGTAGGCTCATCCTCTATGAGCATAACGTCATCATGGTCAGACAAGAGAAATGAGTATCTCTCAGGCTGACGACGTACCCTATCAGACCTGCGAAGAGGTATGTCTACTTGCACTGGTTGTTGTTCCTCAACTCTTTGTGGAACATCATCATCCACAACACTTTGTGGTTCCAGTTCAATTTCCATCGAGGCATCAGTGCTATTGTTCGTATCTTGAACTTCTTCAAGATCGAACGCGCTCCCACTAGTCTTTCTAGAAACAAAGTCCCTTTTTAGAAAGACCCCAGTCTTTGCCACAACTACCTTGTGTTGACTGGGAATGTAGAAGTAATATCCCTTAGTTTCCTTGGGGTATCCAATGAAAAAGTACTTGTCGGATTTGGGTCCTAATTTGTCTGAGACTTGACGTCGAACGTAATCCTCACAACCCCAAATCCTCATGAAACACACCTGGGCATCTCTCCCAGTCCATATCCTATATGGTGTCTTTATCACGGCCTTGGATGGAACTCGGTTGAGTATAAAAGCTGCCGTGTCTAGAGCATAGCCCCAAAGGTATGTCGGAAGATCTGTGTGACTCATCTTAGATCGTACCATATCTAATAGGGTACGATTCCTCCTTTCGGATACATCATTCCACTGTGGTGTTCCAGGAGGAGTGAGTTAGGATAGAATCCCACACTCAGCTAGGTAGTCACGAAACTCATGGCTAAGGTATTCTTCACCTCGATCGGATCGAAGTATCTTAATACTCTTGCCAAGATGGTTTTGTACTTCATTCTTGAATTCTTTGAACTTTTCAAAGGATTCAGACTTATGTGTCATCAAGTACACATAACCATATCTACTGAAGTCATCAGTAAATGTGATGAAGTATCTATAACCGCCTCTAGCAGTAACATTGAAAGGGCCACATACATCACTATGTATGAGTCCTAACAAATCATTTGCTCTCTTACTATGCCCACTAAAGGGAGTCTTGGTCATCTTGCCTCGTAGGCATGACTCACATATCTCATATGATTCAAAATCAAATGAGTCCAGCAAACCATCCTTATGGAGCTGGGATAAGCGCTTGTCATTTATATGATCTAAGCGACAGTGCCAGAGATAGGTTTGGTTCAGGTCATTTGACTTGAACCTCTTGGTATTTATGTTATAGATAGGGCTCTCAAGGTCTAGAATATAGAGTCCGTTTATCAGAGGTGCACTACAATAGAACATTTCGTTTAAATAGACGGAGCAACATTTATTCCTTATTATAAACGAAAAACCTTTCTTGTCCAAACAAGAAACAGATATAATGTTCTTAGTTAAAGCATGCACATAACAACAATCATCTAATTCTAGTACAAGCCCAGAGGGCAGAGATAGATGGTAAGTTCCTACAGCAATAGCAGCAACCCGTGCTCCATTGCCTACTCGTAGGTCTATCTCACCCTTCGTCAATGCCCTGCTATTTCTCAGCGCTTGTACATTAGTACAAATGTGCGAAGCACATCCGGTATCTAATACCCACGATGAAGAAATAGAGAGGTTGACTTCTATAACATGTATACCTGAAGTAGAAATCTTATTTCTCTTCTTCGTAAGATCTTCCAGGTATTCTTTGGAGTTGCTCTTCCAGTGCCTTGCTTGTCCTTGATATAGGTGACAAAGATGTTCAACCATATCGTAAGCACCCATCAACTCATGTTGCTTCTGAAGCTCAGAGTTCATGGTCGCGAGCATAAGACAGGACACATCTAATGCATCATCTTGATGCTTCTTGTAAGCATCTCGGTCTACTCGCGTGGCAGTGGCAGGAGGAGCCTCCGGAATGGGCTGCTCCAGAATGTACAGTTTACGTTCATGGGTGAGAACTATTCTCAGGTTCCTGTACCAGTCCAGGAAATTTGCTCCGTTGAGCTTGTCCTTCTTAAGGACAGATCGCAGAGAGAAGGTGTTCATATTCGACGTCATGGTAATCTACAACAGAAATAAATACAGAAATAAATATCATATTCTTAATCATTTAATTAGGCCTTTAACTAAATGATGCTCCCACTGAATTCTATAATTCATGTGGGACAAGATCCACATCATACTAACCCTTGAGTTAGCTTTGGCTAATACGCCCAAGACTTAGTATGATCGGTAGGTAACGATTACCAATTACATCTCTATATAACTCTTGTTTATAGGATCAATATCCGCATTTATATTAAAACTCGAGTTAGCTTTGGCTAATACGCCTGAGAGTTAATATATATGTGATTTTTGACCTATCTTTCCAACCGTTGGAAGAATGCCTATAGTTATACTCGATCCAATCGAGTTAACTAGGAATACTCAATCTAATTGAGTTGTACTCACCCATGCATTGATAGGCGGGACCAAGATTGTCCCTCCGTACCCTACCAAGATAATATGTGTTGCTCTGCTTTGGCAGATTCAACAACACATGTGATCGAGGTAGTAGTAGGTATCACGGCACGGTAGGCATTAGAGTTGACGTGATTTAGATCTAATCTAAATGATGATGCATATCAAATACTTGATTTAGATCTAATCTAATTGTGGGGTGCATCATGTGCACGATTTAGATATAATCTAATCGCTAGACACTAATTAACTACTTAATTAAACATGCATCACATACATATAAGCAATTAATTAAATTATTTTGTGATTGTGGCATGCCCTGTAACACCCCTAGAAAGCCTAGATAAGAAAGTAAGGATAATGAGAGTTTGAAGGTAGTGAAAAGAAGGTGTAAATATTCTAAGTTAAATATTAAGATGGGAAGGATTTAGATGATTAAAACTTTATGAAAGAAAATAAAGTTGAGAATATAAATCATCTATATTTATAATACATGGAATTAATGTAAACAAAAGGAAGGAATATGAGATAATATATATGTGTATGAAATATTTATGCATAATGCATAATATGGTGATATATGAATTATTATGTACAAAAAAATATCAATAATATGTTAGAAGAGAAATAGGATTGAACCTTGGACCTCTTGTAAGGAACATGTATAGGATATCAAAGGGGATAGGAGAATTATTGATAAGGAGAGAAAGGACTAAGTAGTTAAGAATAAGAAAGGATTCTTTTTACTTAAAAGGAAAAGGAAGTAAAAAGAAGTAAAAATATACATAACCAAGTTTTGATCCTTGGTTCTCTTGTGGATGCATGCATATGTTAACCAAGTGTGATAGGAGAGGATATTGTAAGAGGAGAGATAGGAATTTTAATTAAAGGAAAGAAAAGAGAGAAATTAAAGGAAAGAAAAGAGAGAACTCAAGAAGCATTTCTCTAGAATATTCTTATCATTAAAGAGGAGAAATAAATAAGGAGGATGAATCAAGTCAAGTTTTCCTCCCTCATTTTAGTATAAATAGGCATGGAGGGTGGCTTCATCCTCAACTCACTCTCCTCCTCTTCCCTAGAGGTGCCGAGACACTCCCTCTTTTCTTTCTTTCTTTTTGTTGCCGAGCAACACAAGAGGAAGAAGCCTCCTCTTCTTCCTCCTCCTCTCCACCAAAAGACCTAGCCACTTCTTCCTCCATTGGTGCCGAGCAAAGCAAGCAAGGAAGAAAGGTCCACAAGCAAGTTCTCAACTCTAGGAAACTTAAGCAAAGAAGGTAAGCTTCCCCTCACCTGTGGTACAAGGCTTTTATGTGATTTTCGGATTTATAAGATTAGAAAACCTAGGAAAGAATTTAAGAAAATTCGGCTAAAGAAAAGGTTTTCAAATCTAAGATGATTTAAACAAGACCTCATTTCATGATAAGATTTTCTATGCTATGTAGAAGGATTCTTTTCCATGATTTTATACTGATATGATGTATGATCAGAGGAGTATCTAACCCTAGGATTTAACCAAAAATATTTTAAAGAGGCTAGGAAGATTATTGTCTAACCAAACTAGTGCAAGGTTCCTTCTATGAAATGCTAAGGACCTTTCTATAGTTTTCTTGCTTGGAAATTAATTGGAACCAAAAGAAAACTCACTTGTATGCTTCGGACCAGAAAGGTTAAGGGTTAGAAAGACCTTCAAAAAAAAAATTTTAAATAAACATGCTCCTATGATAGGATATAAAGTTTCTTAAAGGGTGTTCACATTGCTAGAAACTCATGAACTCTTTTTAGGGTTTTTCGGCCATGATAAAAGGGATAGCTTAGATTAGCCTAAACAAAAATATTAATATGCTCAAGACCTCTGTGATATTATGATATGAAAGTTGATTAATGCTCTCATGTTTAATTGGAATGTAGAAAATTAGTTACATGATATAAGACATGTAAGATCACAAGAGTCCTAGCTTGTTTATGATCCAATTTTGTGTATGATGTTCTTAGTAACTTTTGCCATGATATTTACTTAGGCTTTCCATGCTTTAGGCCACTTAAGAAACCTAGCTTAAGGACTGGTAGGTTTCGGCCATGAAGGAAAATAAAAGAAAAAAAAAAGGAAAGAAACCTAGGAAATGCTATACATAATGAGAAGAAATGAAATTATGTTATGTAATATGCCATGATATGTTATAGCATAGGAAATGCTATACATAATGAGAAGAAATGAAATTATGTTATGTAATATGCTATGATATGTTATAGCATAGGAAATGCTATACATAATGAGAAGAAATGAAATTATGTTATGTAATATGCCATGATATGTTATAGCATAGGAAATGCTATACATAATGAGAAGAAATGAAATTATGTTACGTAATATGCCATGATATGTTATAGCATAGGAAATGCTATACATAATGAAAAGAAATGAAATTATGTTACGTAATATGCCATGATATGTTATAGCATAGGAAATGCTATACATAATGAGAAGAAATGAAATTATGTTACGTAATGATATATTATAGCATAGGAAATGCTATACATAATGAAAAGAAATGAAAAAGGAAATGCATGAAAGATTGTTAGGGACATGATATGATAGTTATGCATGATAAGTTATTTTTTTGTATGGTTTGTACCAAGGGTGGGCTCCGTAAACGCCCCGGGGTCGATGGAGTAAGACTCGGGCCTCGTCAGTAATGGGCCTCTGAATGCCCTAGGTCGATGGAGTAAGACTCGGGCCTAGTATGTATGCATGGTAGGGTTCAAGACTTGCTACCTTGGACCTACCTATGAAGCGCACGCATTATGTATGTGGTACAAACCGGGATCCCCTCTAATGATGATATTAATTTCAAGTACTTATAAGTATAAGTTTTCAAATTCATGATGCATTGCCTACATATGTGCTTGAATTATCTGATGATTAGATATAATGTCATGTGATATTATGATATGAATATGAATATGATACCCTTGTATGTCGTATGCTTATGATACCTCGCATGATATTGATATGCAATGATATGAATTCGGTTTTAGTGAGTAGGAAAGGAACTTACTGAGCCATGAGTGCTCATAGCTTACTTTCCTTGTACCGCAGATATGGGGGACGGATATTCGGAACGACGGAGCAGCAGGAGGAGCAGATAGTGATGTGTGTGGTGGTGGCTCGGCAAGAATGATTCGGACAAATTAATATTTTTAGTTATATGATCAATATATGCACATTCGAACTAATCAGAATATGTGATATCATGCTTATTTAAATAAAAGGAATGATTTAAAATTTTTCGCTGTTATAGTATAACTAAAGCATGTACGTAAGTAGTATAAGATCGTAGCGCCGCCCTTGGGTAAGAAGGGTGGGCGTTTTTACATGACCCTACTACGATCTTCTTAAGCCAATGAGAAGATCGGATGGTCAACCTAAGGTCAATAGCTTCTCAAGCTCCTTCCTTTTGACCACCTTGTGTTGCTCGCGCCTTCCTCGTAACACCGTCTCGAGTGGATCTTCCACCGCTCCAATTTTGTACATTATAATTTTAGAAACTCGAGTTACATTCGAGTCTAAATCTAATTTACAACCATAATATAAGAGAAAGGCACGACGCGCAGGTCGCGAATAAAATAAAAAATAAAAATACAAGTACAACACGCACATCACATCACGGCGCGCAGGCCGTATTATGAATTACAACACAAATTGTCCAATCGAATTGGGTCTTTGGGCCATGACTATCACAAAAATAATATATAATTCAAAATTATATATTTTTCATAATTTTCTGTAATTTTTCATAATTTTACAGATTTTATGAGTAAATTTTTCCCGGCGGTCCCGATTAACGATTTCGGGCGCAATCGCGGAGCAAATCCCCTTACGGGGTTAGGGGCAGTACCCCTACCCGCGATCTAACCATTGCGAGTTGCTCCTAAGCGATCCAAGAGCACCTTAGCCCGCTGTCCCAAAAAATTTTGGGGCGAAACTTTGCCGTATTGGAAAATTTTTCTCGGTAGTCGAAGCCTACAAGTGCCGAAACACTTGTGCTTCGCTTCTACGAGAAAAATACCCATAAAAACTCTAAAAACCATAAAATTACAGAATATCACAGAACTGAATTTTTGTCATAAAAATAAAAACTAAACTCGTACAAGCTTCGCACGTGGCTCTAATACCACTGTTGGGTTTTTCGGGCCGCGAAAATCGCTTTTTCGCGTCGCGGAAACCCCGAAACCCCTTAGCCAACAGATCCGTGCGAAGAAAAATTTTGAAAACATACGAATACGAGTTTACCTAGATCTACAATTAGATCTACATGGAGAAAATCTTATACCTTCGATGCGTGCCCTTCGCGAATCCCGCTCGTCCAAGGTACGCAGGATCTCGTGATTGTCAACGTAGACAATCCTCTAGAAGTATCCACACGAACAAGATGTGTTCTCTAACACACAAGGATGGAGAAGAGAGCACCACAAGTGTGCTAGCACTCTCTAGGGCTCTCGGGTAGGATTGGAAGAAGAAGAAAGGAAAAGAAGAGAACACACTCCTCTAAAATCTCTATGTGACTTTCACTAACCTTTCTTCTTGGATTAGATTCACTCTCCTATCTTCTCCCTTGCTTGAAACCCACGACCAAGAGAAGAGAAGGAGCAAGAATAGAGCTTAGGAGGAGGAAGATCACTTGAATGAGAGTTACACTTTCAAAATGAAACTCTTTTCATCTAATTAAGTGGTTTGTAACCTCCATGGGATACCAAGAGTCACAACTCTTGGTAACCCCCATGAGGTGGCACTTCACTTAAGTAACCATGATGATGTGGAGCATCATCATTGGTCCACTTAATGCCAACTCACCAATGAGGTGACATAAAGTCAAGTCAAACTTGACTCTTCATCTTCCTCTCAAGTCAAGTCAAACTTGACTTAATCTCTCTCATGGTTGATCTAATCCAACCATTTAATTCAAGCCAATTTAATATAATGAATCTAATTCATTTAATTAAATTGATTCAATGAGTCATAATCTAAATTAGACTCATTGAACACATGAATCAACTTGAGTTCAACTCAATTAGCCCAATTAGGATTACTCTTAATCCAATTTGATTCATCAAATGAATCTAATCCTCTTGGTTCATCATATGAACCTAATCTCCATCCACTTGTTCTTTGTGTGTGACCCAATAGGTTCTTGTAACGTTGGCAATGCCCCTAAACTCATTTAGAAACATAAGTAATGAGCGGTATCTAGCAATACATCATTACTACCCAAGTTACAAGAATGTTGAGATCCAACATCACCTTGTGACTACTAATTGTGACTCCTCACAATATATGACAAGTGTCCTTCTATCCTAGACATCTAGATTGATCAATGTGAGGCATAGACCGTGTCATCCTCTAATCAATCTAAATCTTGAACTCCAAGTAGACTCACTCAATCAAATGAGCTCAATATCTCATATTGACTCATTTGGGCATGGCCATGCACTTCGTGGTCTCACTCTATCAAGAATACCGATGTCTCTCCCGTCATATAGGAGAGATAGATCCCATCTACATCACTCACATCCCTCCACATAATTTGTTACATACCCAGTAATCGCCTTTATAGTCCACCCAGTTACGGGTGACGTTTGACGAAACCAAAGTACATAACTCCTTATGTAGGGAACCATGGTGACTTCAGGTCTAAGGACTAGTAGTCATACTAATAGCCACATGAGAAAGTATATGACACTCATATAACGATCCATGATACTTTCTCATAGCGGGTCATTCAGTATACATTCTCTAATGTATACCCATGTGTCAACTTGATATCTCTATATCCATGACTTGTGAGATCAAGTCATCGAGTTAACCTACATGCTAGTCTTATTGCATTAACATTGTCCCTGAATGTTAATACTCGACTAGGAATGATTTAGAGTAGTGTTCCCTATATCATCTCACTATCGATTCAACCAATCGATTGATATAGGTAAGAACCTTCTACTCAAGGACGTTATTATACTTAGTTTATTTGGCACCAATACAAGTAAGTATAATAACCAAAAACCAAATATCTTTATTTATATAGAATATGATACAACAAGTCCAAAATACAATCATCAAATGATTGGCTTTAGGGCTCTAGCTAACAGAGACCTCGGAACCGATCACCTAAATGTGTTTAACGACAACCTCGGAAGTCGGGTACTAGCCTTATCAAATAAAATACTTATTACTTGTTAATACTTATAATAAAAGACTGCCTCATACGAAACTGCAATACTTTAAAAAAATTCTAAAACTGCCACGCTTAAACAATTCTAAAACTGTAATACTTAACAAAATCTGCACTATGATACTTAACAAAAATCTGCACCATGATACTTAACAAAATCTACACTGTAAGCTTAACAAAATTTGCACTATAATACTCAACAAAATTTGCACTGTAAGCTTAACAAAATCTGCACTATAAGCTTAACAAAATATGCACTATAAGCTCGATAAAATCTGCACTATAAGCTCTAAAGGGGCTGTTCGTGCCCCTTTTACATCACAAAACAAAATTGAAACTTGTTGGAATTAAAGCCTATGTGAAGCTTGCTGGAATTTTAAACAAAACCCATAAACATAGCACAAAACTGAATTGCACAGAAAACTCAAAAGAAAGCTACTCGTGCCCTTTCACAGCAAAAAATCGGATTGCACAGAAAACTCAAAGGAAAGCTACTCGTGCCCTTTCATAGCACAAATATCTGAATTGCACATAAAGGCCTAAAATCTCATGCTTGAGTCAAACAACAAGATTTAAACTGAAATACTAAAACTATAAGCACAAACTGAAAACTAGGGTTCGGATTATAGCACTTGAAGTAATCGATCACACACGTATGCTAGGGTTCCATGGCTACCACAACCTTTGCAACAACAAGGAAAAAAAAACAATCTTGGAACTACTCTTACTGCAGGTGAGAGCACTTACCTTTGTTCTTGGACTTACAACCGAAATCGCTTCTCGTCTTCGGAGAAACTCAAGCTCTCGGCAACTTCTTCACATCCACTTGTTCTCCTCGACAAGGTGGTCGCGATGGTGGAGAAACCTCTCGGAGATCACCCTACACCAGTCACCGGAGAGAAGCCCTAGCTTCTCTTTGGTTTTCGCCCAACAGAGACGCTGCGCGCATGCCATCGGGAGAAGAATTTAGGTCACGGATATAACCCCAATTCTTCTCTTAACTTATCCCTTTTAATACCTAAATATTTCTGTTATCAACTACTACTTAAATTATTTACGCTCTTTCCTTAATTAGCATAGCCTTGTTGGGTTCCTGGTCATCAGAAACAACTTAAGGCTTTGCTTAACCAAAGGTCTCGGGTTCGAACCTCAGCCCGACCTCTTTTTGCCTCTAACTTGTTTCTTTTGGTAAAAATACCAAACGAAAAAATTGCATAAAAATACTCTAAGAATTCCTAAAAATCTCTAGAATATTTCTAAAGCATTTTCTAAATATTTATAAGCACTATTAGAACTCGTAATGAGGAAATTTGGGTTGTTACACTAGCGAATTCCTCGATCCAACAAGTGGTATCAGAGCAGGTACTGCTCTGATTTGGTGCAACCATCAATCAGACAAAGGGTGTCCTTTTTAAAAGAAAAATTAGATATCGTTATTGCTTAAAATATATTCTTTGCGCCTTTCATTTTTTCAAAAATAAAGTATTTTTGAAAAATTCATTTTCATTTTTTCACCGTAGTGTTGACAAAATATCGCGTTTAACAAAATTTGTAATAATATTTTTTAATATTTTATTTTATTAATTTTTTAAAAAAATTTATTTTTTTTACGCATATTTCTTTATCTCCCACAACTTACCCCAAGACAAAGTCTTGAAAATTGTTTCTTGTCTATTTTTTTTTTGCAAATATGTCTATTCAAGAAGGACGAAGCATCCACGAACCACCACCATGTGATCAAGAAGATTTCAACTACTGGAGGTGAGGAATGGAATGGTTCTTAGGAAGCCTAAATTTTGATAATGTGTTGATATTGAGAAAACCTTCTCGAGACTCAGAATTGAACGAAAATGTAAATAAACTTATTTGTAACATTTTACCTAACAATGTTTTATGCAGACTAGAAAAGTACAAGAATGCACATGAACTTTGGACCCAGTTGATCAAGCTACACGAGGAGTCGTTAGAGCTAGAGGATCAAGTCAAAATCAAATCTGGACTCGAGTCAAATCCAATCGAAAAGCCTACTGAATTAGGGATTGCGGTCAAAGTTAGTAATATTTACCAAAATACCCCTGCTAGTAGTAGTTTAAAAAATATGCATGTTAATTTGGATATTTCTGAAAACATATGTGAAAATAGTGTATTTGATAATACATGCAAAAATACCTCTAGGATATTATCTGATAAAACAAATATAATTAATTTAGAAAATTTAGAAAATTTAGAAAATAATTAATAACCCTAAAAATTCAAATGATAACCGAATCAATTTGAATGACTCTACTTCTAAAAAAAATTCAACTAATAATATTAAAAATATTACTTTACACAAAAATTTAAATAAATTAACAAAATCAGAAAAGTTAAATATTAAAAATTCAAATTTAAACTTAAATAAATTAAAAATTCAAATGATAATGATGACAAGGTCAATCTAGATAAAATTAATAAATTTCTTAATAAATTATTTAATAATCTAGACAATATCAATCCAAAAAAGTCTATCTAAATCTAAGATAATTTAATTAAGAAAGGATTAAATTTTAAAGATAAGACTAATATAATAAATTCAACTAATAATATAAACTTAAAAAATAAAGAAAAATATAAGGATAAAGTCAAACAATTTAATCAATTCAAATTTAAAAACTAATAAAAACTTAAACACTAAAAATCTTAACTTAATAAAATTAAAAATAAAAAATATTAATATTAAATACACTCCTTTAAAGAAGGAAAATTTGACTAATTTAATTAATTCAAAATTAAAAACTTTAATTTAAATTACAAATTAAAAAATCTTAAAAGGAAAATCAATAATTTAGGGGAGGCTCCAAATTAGTTGGCACCTCCTAAACTAACCTACCCGGTAGGGTAACTAGGATTAGTTTAAAAAGGGACTAAGTTTAACTTGACCTATGGAACTGGTGAAGTTTTGGATGATAGTAAGTTAGAGAAGCTCAGTTTATGCATGTCTAGGAAAATATGTGTAACGACCACCCTTCTTACTATGCTACTCTCTAAGAGTGACCGTTACTTAACTACTAACTCTACTTAACCGGTATAATCGAAACCACGAGGAGTCTCTACCGAAAAATTTCGGCAGCATCTCCCCTGTACCGGTGACCATAAACTGAGATACATATATAGTATACATCAGCCACAGGTGGCTAGAACATATATCAAACACCCACGCAGTTAAATAAGTGTCAAACACCAAATGAACTCAAATGACCTGGAGAATAAAATACAATCTCAAATGACCTGAACTATAAAGTACAACTCAATTGTTTCTTATCCACTAAACATGAAAACTCAATAACTTCCCAAGTCTCTCTCATAGTCCTGGCATCACACACCATCCGCGCCACCTTGTCGCCTTTCTTTACTATATCTTTTCCTTTCCTTTATCTGCAGTAAGAGGAAATGCAAACTATAAGCAAAATTACTTAGTAAGCGCTATCTAACTCACAAAAACTCGAATATGCATGTATACAAGAAGAAACTAGAAACTGAATGCTTTAAAAGAAAACATATATAGCTGCTCATGTTAAAAGTGCTAAAATTAGGAAATAAATCTGCTCATGCATAATCCATAGCAAAGAACTAAAATCTGCATACACATGATGTACAAGGATAAAACTGCATGCTGGAAGATAAGGCTAATCATGCTCAATAAACTAATCAGGAATCAAATAAAACTAGCACTGCATGCTTTGAATTAAAAGAAGCTAAACTTGCTGACTCTAAACATAAGTGAAGCTTGTTTCATTTGTTTCAAAACTTATACTTTAATACTTCAAAATAGTAATCAACTTCTCTTGGGCCCAGGCGTAGTACCAAAGCGCGCTCCCTAATAGAGACTGTGGTAGCTAGTCACAAGTCTTACGAGGGTAAAGACCTTGGTCTTACCAGGGCCAAGACCTTGGAATTGGTCACCTGGATTTGTTTAACGACAACCTTGGAAGTCGAGTACTAGCCTCTTCAAAGTAAAATATCTTAATTACTTCTTCTTTAAATGTCTTGACATTTTAACAAGCACCTTGTGTGCCAAAACCCCTAAAGTCTTGACTTTGGGATCTACTTAAGGCCTTGACCTTTTTCTTTCTTTTCTTTATCTTTCTTATCCTTGTTAATACCTCTAATAAAAGAATGTCTCATACAAAACTGCACTAAAATGCTTATTAACATTGCACTGAAATGAGTAACATAATTTCATGGAAATACTTAATAAAACTGTACTGAAATGCTTAACAGAATTGCATGAAAGTACTTAATACAACTGTACTGAAATGCTTAATAAAATCTACTCTAAGATTTGAGTTCTGCATATAATACAAATCAAAATATGCAAGCAATATTTATAAACATCTGCGCACAATACTTATAAAAATCTGCATGCCATACTTATCAAAATCTGCATTTTAAGCTCTAAGAAATCTGCACTAAAAGCTTAATCAACATTCTGCCTACAAACTTAACCTAAATCTAAAACTTGTTGGAATTAAAACCTACAAGGAACCAAAGCATGATTGTTCTTCTTGTTATGTGCCATGGCAACAAACTAAACGGAAATCATTGCTGTACAGAAAATCCGAAGCAAGGAAAACAAGGAACAATTGCTACTCTTAAATTCAAGCCATCCCAATGCTGTATGAAAACAATGATACACTTGCTGCTTTTAAATTTGAAGCTATCCTAATGTTGTATAGAAGAAAATACGAAACAAGGAAACAATGAAACACTTGCTGCTCTTTAAATTTCAAGCTATCCTAATGCTGTAAGAAAACAATGCACACTTCACTTACTTAGCCCTTTTTATGTTCTTCCCTTGGAAACTCACGGCAGCAAACAAGGTCTTTAAACTTGTTACAGTGGATATGCAAGGAAGAAGGAAAAAGAATCTTAAATCTACCCTTAACCCTCCAACATACAGATTCGGTGCAACATGATCCGAAACAAAAGAATTAGATCCCTAGCAAACATGAATTCAGCTCCAACACAAACCAACACAAGAACATGCTGTGGATGGTAAAGAATGAAACAAAGTTCCAAAGCTCCTCTTACTGCAGGTGAGAAGCGACTTACCTTCGTGTTCTTGAACTCACAGCCGTGAAGAAGGGTTTCAAGGTTCTCAGAGACTTGAAATCTCGGCACCGTCCTCACCTCTGTGCGCTCTCCTCGACGAGGTGATCGCGATGGTGTAGATGGCGCTCAGAGAACCCCCTCGACTGGCCGCCTGAGTGAAGCTAGGGCTTCGTTTTGTCTTTGCTCGGACAGAAATTGGCACACGCACGAAGAGGAAGTGTCATGCCCCGGAGGAGTCCCTGTCCGAAAAAATTTCGGCGGCATCTCCCCTGTACGGCGGACAATCTGAAACTTTCTACATATCCATATACCTCAGCCACATGCGGCTGGAATAACAACGATAATAAAATACAACACACAGGCATTCCACGCAGTTTAATAAGAAATAAACAAATCAATAATACCATGACTCGAAAACAACCCTACTCCACTACACTCATAAAACTCAAATTTGATTTTTCCTACTCCACTACACTCATAAAACACAAATCCGACGAACTCACCTCTTCTGCCGTGCAGGCAGGCATGTAGTAGAACAAAACCAAATCATACCAAAATCCATTTATGATAAGAATCCATACGAGATCCATAAGTAAAACCAATACAAGACTAAGACATAGTCTGATAGAGATAAAAAAAAAATAACAACTCGAGATCAGCAGAGGACTAGCACTACGTGTAATGGGGACTAGCGACTAGAACTGCTCCGGACAGCCTCAACCTGAAAATATCAACGGAGGAGGGTGTGAGTCCAACACTCAGCAGGTACGACTGTTATGCATAATAAAGTAAGTAACAGACAACACTAATCATGCATACAGTCTCCTGAATACGAGAAGAATAAATGCAACTGAAACAAAAATAGGAGAAAACTGTACTAACCAGGACCAAGGTATAAAGGTAACAGGTCGTCAAACCGAGGGTGTCATAATCCTGTATGCATGTCAATCATATGCATCCATATAAATATAACAAGTAAATGCAGCAAACACAAACAATAAATGCATCATGCATATGATGCCAATGACATGGTCACCCCTGACGCCAATCAGTCATCTCACACACAATGGTGAGTCCGAGTGGGTAGAGCTGTGACAACCATGCACTCTGACATCACTGCCCCTGATGAGTGACCGAGTGGATGGGATGCTGTTGGAGTACACACATACTCCTACCCCGAAATAATAAATGGGGGAGCGCAATGCTCTCATCTCCCGGTACACGATGACGGGGAGGAATCTCTGCCGGCTACCACGCTGAGTCACACTACCCATGAGCGGACCAACGGAGTCAAAGAAAGTCCAACTGCCTGCCGGCTACAACGCTACTACACTAAACCAACGGAGCCAAACAGAGCGGAACTGTCTGCCGGCTACCACGCTGAGTCACCAGACCAACGGAGCCAAACAGCAGAACTGCCACACACCTGTCTGATATACCACTAACCCATGAGTGGTGGTGTGTACAGATACATGTAACTGGCGATGTGCTCAATAATAATGGAGCAGCATGCAATCATGCAAGATGATGCATGACACTAAACATGGCAATATCACGAATAGCATAACATGCTCCATACATAAATATAAAATGTATACCACAAGACAATGAATCAAATGGAAGGTACACAAACAGATAGGGTACCAAATAAACCCTAGGTCCTGAACATAATGTCTCATATAGTTGTGTCACTACCTAAAAGCATGAATAATCAGGTAAATAATAACATGCAGTGCATAATAAGTAAACAAACAAACATGTAATAGATCATGTAGTGACCAACCGAAACAAATGGAAGAAACACAACCATTGCTATATGTTAAACACATTATTATGCATATCAAAAGACATAAGTCAAAGTACCCGCCTCCAATCGAAATGGTCCAATCCGACAATCGAGATACTCGTCTCGAATCAAAGTTCTATAATAAACCGTATAGTTTAGCTAAATTTAATTATAAGCAAAATAGCTAAACCAAATTATTTTTCTCCAGGAACCCTAATTAAATAATTAATCACAGTTAACTATCCCTAATCCAAAGTTTAAGGTTCCATTCCTAACTTAACCACAAGTCGACCTAACTACACATGAACCACCAACTATATAATGAATCAAACCTATCCAAACAAACTCAATTAAGTATCTTACCCAATTTAAATCTGTACAACTCTAAAGCTTCTGTCAATAGCACAACTGGAGATCGACTTGTCGCCGCTAGCAACAAAATAAATTGTTGGATCAAGGAAACCACAACAGTCCCATTAGAAATTCTTTCCCACTGTCCAATTAAGATGAGGACATCATAAAATCAGCATTACCTAACCACATAACACAATGCCTTACCTGAAGTGGAATCACGGTTGCCAATTGCTTCCTCTACCCGAGACTTCACTGAGAGTGTCTGAAGAAGGGGTCGAGAAAGACCAGACAGTGGAATCACGACCAAATAGGTGGCTCGGCAGTGGAGAACTAAAGCAGATTAGGAGAGGGCTTGATACTGAGTCTAGGGCACAGGAGGTGACACTAAAGCATAAGCACAAAGGAGGTCGGCGAACGGCTGGCACCGCTGTGCTGGCTTCGTGCGGGAGGAAGACTCGGCTAGGGCACGGTTCGCTGTGAGGAGAGCTCGGCTCTGATGTGAGGAGATCGGAGAGAGCGTCGACACCTAGGGCTCGGCGTCGGGTCAGAGTGGCGGCGACGCGGCTAGGGCTCGGCTCCGGGTCGGAGTGGCGGCAGAGGAGAGAAGGAAGGCGTCAGCAGCAGTGATTAGGGCACAGAGTCGGCGTCGACTTCTCCTCTTGGTCATGGCTTAAGCACGAGGGATGAAGGAAAACCACCGCGGCCGACGGTTAGGGCAAGGAGAGTCGGGCGCGCGGGGAAGAAATCGGGCATGGGTTCGGCGTCGAGGGAAACCGGAGGAAATGAAAAAAAGAAAAGGAAAAGGAAAAAGAAATAAAACTTTTTCCTCATTAAAACAGGGTAGCCTAAACAGACTTTTCCGGACCCTGTTTTTATCCCCGTTAACTCGTCCATACGAGCTCCGAAAAATTCTCGAAAAATTTCCAAAAATTTCGGAAAATTCCTTTATTAATATTCGCCTATTTTCGATATTTTACATTCTCTCCCACTAATAAAAATTTGGTCCCCAAATTTTGTTATCTACCATCAGCAAGTACTAATAACAGGTAAAGAGTATAAATGCTGAACGATAAACTAAATCTCATACCTCAAGTGAAAAGATGGGGATAATGAGCTCGGATCGTATCCTCGAGCTCCCAAGTAGCCTCCTTGTCTGAATGATGCTGCCATCTGACTTTAACCAGCCGGATAGTCTTGTTCCGCAACTGACGCTCTTTTCGGTCGAGAATTCGTACCGGAACCTCCTCATAAGTAATGTCAGGATGAACTGGAACTGGAATATCTGCCAACACATGTGTCGGGTCGGGTACGTATCTCCTCAGCATAGATACGTGGAATACATCGTGCACGCCTGACAGGGACGATGGTAGTGCCAACTAGGAAGCTACTGCTCCAATCCTTTTCGAGATCTGGAAAGGTCCAATGTATCACGGAGCTAGCTTACATCTGAGGTCAAATCTCTTCACCCCTTTCGTGGGTGAAACTCGTAGAAATACATGGTCACAAATGGAGAACTCTAAGAGTCTTCGACTCGGGTCAGCATAACTCTTCTGGCAGTCTTATGCCTTTGACATCCTCCGTCTGATAGTGTGGACCACTCTGCCTCACGCTAAGCTCTATGAGGTCCCAACAACTGGGCCTCTCGGATTCTCGTCCTGATTGACGACTGAGCAACTATGGTAACAAGAATACTCTGCTCTGTCTGTCCCTGCTCCTCAAGGTCTAACTCGGAGAAACCCTGAATCAAGTCTGTGACCACAACTCAGTGACAAGCTAAAGTCCCTCTGGACTTCCGGCTAAGTGCATCAGCAACCACATTAGCTTTTCCTGGGTGATAGCTAATGGTACAATCATAATCCTTCAAGAACTCCATCCATTTCCTCTGTCGAAGATAAATTTCCTTCTGAGTGAACAGATATTTGAGACTCTGATGGTCAGTGAGAATATCAATGTAATATCATACAGGTAATGCCGCCAAATCTTCAGGGCAAAAATAATAGCGGCCAACTCCATATCATAAACTAGGTATTTCTTCTCATGCTCCTTCAACTATCGAGAAGCATATGAGAATACTCTACCGTGCTGCATTAGAACAACACCCATACCCTGTAGAGACGCGTCGGTGTAGAGGACAAATTCGTCCTCTCCAGAAGGTAAAAACCAAAAATCGAAGCCGACACTAGTCTCCGTTTCATCTCCTAGAAGCTGGTCTTGCAATCCTCAGTCCAAATAAACTTCACGCCTTTCATGGTCAGGCGTGTAAGTAGCATAGCAATCCGTGAGAAACACTCAACATATTTCCGGAAATATCAAGCCAAACAAAGGAAGTTGCAAGCCTCTTCTATAGACTCCGTCTACTCCCAACGGTAACGACCTCGATCTCTTGTGGAACCATGGTATACTCCTACTGGTGACCGTGTGTCTCAAACATCTCACAGAAGACAACCAAAATACGCACTACTGATATTCACATCTAAACGTTTCCATCAAAACACCTCTAGAACTATGCAAAGATGATGTGCGTGACTCACCGCGGATCCGAAATAGATCACATCCTCGTCAACAAAGACAATGGAATCCGATTCAAACATCCTGGGAAATACCAAAATCATCAAGTCTCTGAAAACATCTAAGACTCTGCAAGCCCTAATGATAAAACCAAGATACATAATGTCCGTATCACAGACGTTTCTAATCATAACATCCCTGACAATAAATCTGAAATATAATCACCAACAATACAAATCATCAAAGAATAGATCCACCAGTGTGAGAGCAACGCTCCATCACAGAAAACACCACATATGTGGGAGCAACGCTCTACCACAAGAAATCCTCAATATGTGGGAGCAACTCTCCACCACAAATAATCCGAAATATGTATCCACGATAAATATAGGAGCAATGCTCCGCTACAACCAATCCGCAATATGTGGGAGAACAAACCTAAGTGCCTAAAGCACCTAACTATCTAACGAGAGACTATCTGGGGTCGCTCTACCACAGATCACTATGGGCAGCCAAAGGTATAACAACCTAGTAAGCAAATCAAATCCATAGTCAACTCTATCATCATCCTAGTGGGTCGGTCACCCACTAATAGGAGAATTAGTTGACAGGGTAATACAACCAATAATATAATGTACACACTCAACATTCCACATTCAACATAGGTAAAATCATAATGATGCTACCAACCATACATCTGATACACGTGCACACACCACATAGGTATGATCAACATAATCCTCCAATTATTATACACCAAACACACACACAACTCAGGTATATTTAGTATGATACTTCCAACAATACATACCGAACACGTGTGCAAAAATCAGCATAGGTAAAATCAACAATACACCTCAAACAACACTCACATGACATATATACACCTATGCCAAGAGTATAACCAACATATACTTCCAAAAAAAGCATACTAAACCCAGGTGCACTCACAAATCAAACATAATAAAAAAAATACCTCAGATACCACACCAAACACATATGTACATATCACAACTCAGATCAAATCGACAAGATACCTCCATCAAAACACCACAGATGTACTCATACTACAACTCGGATTTAATCGACAAGATATCTTCAATAATACAATCAGACACGTACATCTAACTACATAGCTAAAAATTCACAAGGAACCTACAATAACCATATCAAAACATGTATACAAATACTACTCGCAAATGGGCAGTCTATCACAGGACTCCTACAACACATGACAATCATATGAGTAATCAACATACTTAACCCAATCAGCCTGGCATTCCCTATGTTACCTTCCAAGTTATCCAACTAGGTACATGCAATCAAAAATTAAAGTACCCTATGGAATAAGATACATCGATCTTCTATAAACTATCTAAGCTGACAATGGTATACGACTAAATCAGTCCTTTCCACGTCAGTACCAAACATGTACTCAAAGGTGCTCTAGATACATAACTAAGCACAAATAACCTAAAGGTTCGAATATCTAAAAATAGAGTATGACAATTCTCTACTGATCAACTGTAACGACCCACCTTTCTACACTACTACTATTCTCTAAAGGTGGACGCTACTTGACTACTAACTCTACTTAACCGGTATGATTAAAAATCACATAGAAACTCTATCGAAAAATTTCGGCAGAGTCTCCCCTGTACCGGTGACCCCAAACTGGGATACATAACATGTATACTCAGCCACAGGCGGCTGGAACATATAAAAATATGAAACTACTCTAGCAATGGCAAACAACCATATCACTCCAACAATAGGAGGTATCAAACTACAATGCGGAAATAAACTCAATTACAATCTCAACTTCATAATAACATAAACCAAAACTCTAAACAGGTAGGTCCTGAAAATTCACTAGCGAACTCTGGATCTCTCCATAGTCCTGGCATCACACACACTGTCACAGCATCTCCTTGTCGCCTTCCTTCTTATACTTTTCCTTTTCCTTTATCTGCAGTAGGAGGAAAATAGTATCTATAAGCTAAAAGCTTAGTGAGCGCTATCCTACTCACAAAATCTCGATATGCATGTATATAAACATGCTAAAACTGAATGCTAACATGTAAAGCTACTCATGCTCATAAATAGCCAAGAAATCAACTAACTGGAAAACTAACATGTATAGCTACTCATGCTCATGAATAGCAAAGAAATCATATCATGCTAACTGAAATACTAAACATGTATAGCTAATCATACTCATAAATAGCAAAGGAACTAACTGAAATACTAAACATGTATAGCTAATCATGCTCATAAATAGCAAAGGAACTAACTGAAATACTAAACATGTATAGCTAATCATGCTCATAAATAGCAAAGGAACTAACTGAAATACTAAACATGTACAACTAATCATACTCATAAATAGCGAAGAAACTAACTAAAAAACTAACATGTAAAGCTAATCATAGAACTATCATGTGTATCAATAAGAAACTGAATTCATACCTAAGCTAAACTAATTAATGCTAAACTGAGTCTAACTTTTATTCACATAACTAATTTGTGAAGTTTTGAAAACTATTTACATAATAGATTAAAATAATAATCATGCTGCTGATGGGCCCGGCAACTGTACTTGCTGTGCGCGCATCCCTAACTAAACCCGGGATAGGTTATCTAAACCTAGGGACGACTGTGGGAGCCCAACCCAATGGATATCTAATCCAGTACAGTGCCACTGCTGAAAATAAAATACTGATTTCATAGCTAATTTTCTTACCTTGCTTTAACTAGGTTATCTGAACCTAGAACTAGGTTATCTGAACCTAGAGGCGACTGTGGGAGCCCACCCATTGGACCGTAGTCCCATATAAGCTGAAGCAAGACTAAATAAGTTATTTTAAATGCTTCTACTGCATTAACTGAGCTATTAAAATGCCTACTGTAGCATTATATTGAGCTAAGCATTTTATCAAGCACTTGGTGTGCACTAGAACACACCCTACGTACTGAAAATCTGTATACAAAGCTTAACATAAATCTGCATGCAAAGCCTAACAGAAATCTGCATATTAAGCCTATCAAAATCTGCATACTTTACTTATAAAAATCTGCATGCTATAAAAAATAGAACTGCTCATGTTATTCCAATAGCAAATAGGAAACTAGAACAACTTAAGCATGTTGTGAAAGTAAAACCAATTCAACTACTAGGCATGCAATAGAATCTAGAAAATAAAGGAATCGTTGCTGCATGGAATTAACAGAATATCATGCTTCATCAGGAAATACTAAACAGTAATGAAAACTAAAACTGCTCATGTTAAACTGATACTTTAAAATGGCAGGGCTGCTCATGCTACTAAATCAACAATAAGTACTAAACCTGAAATGCTACAAGGTGCTGTTCGTACTTGTAAAATGCTCAAGAAATAGATATTGAATTGCTAAAAAAAAGAATTAACTATGCATACTTTAAGCTTAAGCTGTTCATGTTCTTTGAGCATAGGGATCCAAGACTAAAAATGCTAAACATACTAAGGATCCAAATATGATTACCCATTTCATGCTTACTGGAAATAGCAAGGAACAAAACTAAAATCTACATTTGCTTAAAAAGGAAACAAAACAATTCTGTTTGTGAAAGCAAGGAAGTCTAAAACTAGAAACTTGAACTCCAAGGAACATCTAACTAAAATGTTATTCATACCAACATAATAAGAGTCTATTCATGCTTGTTAAACTAACAAACTTCTAAAACCATCTACTCAAAATAAAGGGATGTTTAGTGCTTATTAATATGCAAGGAAACTAAATCCGCAAGGCTAATTTTAAGGCTGTTCATGCTTACTAAATGCTAGGTTGTTCATATTCTTTGAATAAGGAAGGTTCTACACATGCATGTTGTTAATAAGAACCTATTCAACACATAATTGCAATTGAACCTCCTTAACTAAACTTAATGGAATTCGGTTTCCATAGAGCAACCAAAATCTCTATAGCAAACTACTACAGTAAAGAAGGAGAATCAAAATCTCAAAACTGCTCTTAAGCCTCAACAAGTTTTAACAGGATACCTAGGTTTCACATGCACACAGATTTTAGGATTTACTTAGGGTAATAAAATCCTTTAAAGAAAACTTGCTACTATAGATGAAGACCACTTCATGCTCACAGCAGTAACTAAGAATCTAAGAATCGTATGCCTCAACAAAAAGGGTAAACATGACCTGGAATCAAAAGCTCCTTAAAACATGTTGTTCTAAGCTCTAAACACACTTCAACAGGTTAGCAACAAAGCAATCAAAAATCTTAAATCTATCCACTTCCCTTCAAGCTTCCAATTCCTAAAAACATGCTTCAGCCATCACTTCCCACATCTTGTGCCACGGCAAGAAAACAATAAAAGAATGCAAAGCTTCGGCAACAACATGAATGCCATAAAATACAATCCGAAAACATGGAATCAACTTAAAACTCGGAACAACTCCTACTGCAGGTGAGAAGCAACTCACTTTCGGTTCTTGGACTTACAACCGAGCAAGATAGCTTCTAGGGCTTCGGAGAAACTCACGATCTCGGCCTCTTCCTCGCGTCTTCGAGTTCTCCTTTACGAGAGGAGCTTGGATCGGTGAAGAACTCACGGAAGAAGACGCTCGCCGACCGCCGGAGACGAAGCCCTAGCTTCGTCTCTGTTTTCGCCCGAGAGGAAAAAAACGCCGTCACGAGAGGAGGAGAGGAGAAGATTTTTGTCACGGGGAAAACCTAAGTTCTCTTCTTATAACTTTAATATTCTGTTAACTAACTATTGCTTAAATACAACTTGATTCGGGTTTTATTAACAAACCCGCGGCTGGTCTATTGGTGGGCTGCGTTCTGCTTAAAGCCCAACTCGAGGGATCGAATCCCAGCTGCAACCATTTTATTTTAAATATTCCAACTTATGCTTAAATATATTTGTTCTCCTATCTAGTTAACAAATCGAGCACAGCTCGGTTGGTCGGACTGAGTTCTGCTCGGGCCGAGGAGCTCGGTTCGAAACCCAGCTTCTTCAACTTATTTTCCTTCTTATTATTCTCCATTACCATGTTCTACATCATATACATTTCATCTCATTTATTATTAACAAAACGTTTCCAGACCAGTTGGTTGGCTAAGTCCGGATTCGGGTCCGGGGTCTTGGGTTCAAAACCCGGCTTCAACATTTTTTTGTCACAACTTCTTTCTTTTGGTAAAAATATCAAACGAGCTCCAAAAATTCCATAAAAATACTCTAAAAATTTCTAAAAATCTCTAGAATTTTTCTAAAGCATTTCTAAATTTTAATAAGGTCTTTTAGGACTCGAAATAGGGAAAATTGGGTCGTTACATCAACCAACAAAACTAAATCATTCATCTACTAACTAATCAAGAATACCTTAATCCTCCACAAGCAACTAAGGTAGATCAAACCACGACTACCCAACTCGACAAACATAAATCAGTCTTCTACTGACCGATCTAACAAGAGTAAATCAATATTCACTAATGAAAATTAACTAAGATAAAATGGTATACTACATTATCAAATAACTAAATCAGTTCATGGGTCAATTCAATACTAATTACATCAACTCAAACTAGAAAATGTCAACCCACATAATATCATATGTATAAATGTGTACGACCCAAAAGAAAAAGTCAGAATTCAAGAACATCAAGACACCCTCATTTTTTATCCTCAAAAATATCAGCCCACACAATATCAAATGAATAAGTCTCTACTCCCCATGAGAGCAAGTTAGCATTCATGTAACGCCCCGCCCCTTCCTGCTCAAGCTGACGGGGGTTACTTATCTTTTCTTCTTAAAAAAGCGGAAGTCTTATCTATAGTATATATTTTTTTTCTTTAAAACTTTTTCTTTACTTTTCAAATCATCATCACTAACTACCTATCATATGAGTCACATAACATGTTTAACATAAATTTAAACCATAATATCAAAGAGCATGATGAAATGTCATGGAGTCATAAAAGAGTGACATAAATATAATTCTTATTAACTAGAAGCAGGTCTTTCTCTTTAGCCGAGTCACTACTACACACGTCCTTCTTGCCCCTCCTGCTGCTCCCTTAGTACATCCATTCTTTACCCTTATCTGTGGTACAAGGAAAGTAAGCTGTGAGCACACAAGGCTCAGTAAGATCCTTTCCTACTCACAAAAATCGTATAGCATAATTAAAACTCCAAGGCATGAAGCATAAAGACAACTCATCATATCATGTATAGAAGCACCATATCATAACATAATCGTAAGGTATCATGGCCTATCATAACATGCATCCTAGCATAACATAATCATAATCATAGCGTATCGTAACATGATCATAAAGTTCATCCTAGCATAACATAACATAATCATAAGTATTATAGCATATCATGATATAATCATAAAGTACATCCTACCATATCATAATCATGATCATGGCATATCATAACATAATCATAAAGTTCTTCCTAACATAACATAACATAATCATAAGCATTATAACATATCATGATATAATCATAAAGTACATCCTAGCATATCATAATCATGATCATGGCATATCATAACATAATCATAAAGTTCATCCTAACATAACATGTCATAATCATAAGCATCATGGTATATCGTAACATAATCATAAAGTGTTATGCGAGATGACTTTCAAAAACATGATTCATGCAATAATATATGCAACATGTCCTTTGAAAACTTATTACATACATACTTAAACATAATCATAACATGATTAGGGCCCCGACTTGTACCACATACATAAATGTGCGCGTCCTATGTAGGTCCAAGGTAGCAAGTCTTGAACCCTACAAGGCATACATACTAGGCCCATTTCTTAGTCCATCGACCTAGGGGCACTTAGGAGCCCATCCCTAACGAGGCACGTTTCTTAGTCCATCGACCCCGGGGCGCTTATGGAGCCCACCCTTGGTACAAGCCATATAAAGTAAAGTAGCATGTCATACATATCATGGTTCTTAATATTTCATGCACATCATATTTCTTATCATATCATACCATACAGAATTTGGGCACACAACTCATCATAATGGTATGTAAAATTTGGGCACATAGCACACCATAATTACATGCATAATTTGGGCACACAGCTCATCATAAATAGCATGCATAATTTGGGCACACAGCTAATCATCATAACACACAGCATAGCATAAGGGTTACCATCATACATAGATCATAAATGTACATAATTAAACATAGAAGCATAACAAGCTCTTACCACATTATAAACATTTCATGTGAGATACATGGGAAATCATATTTAGATTTCTAACCCTAATGTCATGTAATGGCCGAAACATATAGATGTGACTTAGGTTAGAAATCAACATACAAGCATGTGAACCCTAAAACCAATATCATATCATATACCATAAGGAAACATCATGAGCATGCTTTAGGTTAGGTTCTAGGTTTCCTAAGCTTATAAATCTTATCATGGCCGAATCTTATCAATCATTACATTGGGTTAAAAACAACATTCAAGCATGTGAAACCTAAGCAAATGTTACAAGGAACATCATGAGCATAGTTAGGTTAGGTTCCAAGTTTCCTAGGCCCTTAAACTTGTTGTGGCCGAAAGCTTTAAGGCTTGGAGTTAGGTTTCAAGTGTCATAAAAACATGGAAACCCTAAACAAATTTCATAGCAATTATTACAAGGAACATCATGAGCATAATTAGATTAGGTTCCAAGTTTCCTAGGCCCTCAAACTTGTTGTGGCCGAAACCCTTAAGGCTTGGAACTAGGTTTCAAGTGTCCTAAAAGCATGGAAACCCTAAACCAATTTCATAGCAATTATTACAAGGAACATCATGAGCATAATTAGGTTAGGTTCCAAGTTTCCTAGGCCCTTAAACTTGTTGTGGCCGAAACCCTTAAGGCTTGGAACTAGGTTTCAAGTGTCCTAAAAGCATGGAAACCCTAAACCAATTTCATAGCAATTATTACAAGGAACATCATGAGCATAATTAGGTTAGGTTCTAAATTTCCTTAGGCCCTTAAACATGTTGTGGCCGAGACTTGTAAGGCTTGAATCTAGGGTTCAAGTGTCATAAAAGCATGAGAACCCTAAACAAATTTCATAGCAATTATTTCAAGGAAAAACATGAGCATAATTAGGTTAGGTTCTAAGTTTCCTAGGCCCTTAAACATGTTGTGGCCGAGACTTGTAAGGATTGAATCTAGGGTTCAAGTGTCATAAAAGCATGAGAACCCTAAACAAATTTCATAGCAATTATTTCAAGGAACAACATGAGCATAATTAGGTTAGGTGCTAAGTTTCCTAGGCCTTTAAACATGTTGTGGCCGAGACTTGTAAGACTTAAAGCTAGGGTTCAAGTGTCATAAAAGCATGAGAACCCTAAACAAATTTCATAGCAATTATTTCAAGGAACAACATGAGCATGTCATATTAATTTCATAACTTGTCTTAAGGAGGATCATGGCATAATTAGTTTAGGTTTAACAATTTTTTCTAGGCCCCTAGTCATATCATGGTCGAATACATATGAGCATGGAATAAAGTTTAATCATCATATAGGCATGAGCATATCATGTTAACAACTTCCTCATCATGAGGCACATATCATAAACAAAAATAAGAAACATGCTTGGTTTGAGTCTTAACTTACCTATTTCCTTTGTTCATGTTTGGCCGAGAGTCTAGGGGTATGAATCTAAGTTCTAACCAACATTCTAGCATATGAACATTAGATAAATCCCTACCATAAGATACATGTTACAAGAAGCATATTGAGCATGTCAAAATTTAGGTCTTTACATTTCCTAGATCTTTCTTTTTGGTCTTGTCTTGGCCGAAATTTTCATGAAGGTATCCTAGGTTTTTAGGCAACCAAATCTCATAGAAAAATACACAAGCTATTGTACCACAGGTGAGGGAAACTTACATCCTTTCGCTTGTGGTTTTTCTTAAGGAAAAAGATATCCTAAGTGCCAAGGAAGGAGAAAGCTTCTTCTTCTTGTACCTCCTTTTGCTTCTTTTGCTTGGAAGGGATAGAACTTGAAGGCTTCTTCTCGAAATTTAGTTTTCTTGGAGAGGAACTTAGCTTAGCTTTTGGAATAAGGAGAGGGAAAGGCTCTTGGTTTCGGTGAAGAATGAGGAAGGAGAAAGAAGGAGGAAGAAAAAGGAATTTAATCTCTTGTTTTTCTTCTCCCAATCTATTTATTCCTTTGCCAATGAAACATGTCTTCATTCATTCCCTCAACTCCTCTTTTCCCCCACTCCTTTAATTCCCACGAAAAATAGAGAGAGGGAGGGAAGTAGGCAATTTACCTTTTGCTTGCTTCTTCTCTTAACCAAGAGGAAGAGGAGGTAAGGCACTTGGTTTTCTCTTGCTCTTTTGCTTAGTTTTCTTTTATTTTCTTCTCATCTTTAACTAAATTTTCATTCCTTTCTATCCAAATATTATTCATTATTCTAGTGGTTATCATATATCAATTTATCTCCATTATTTGTGGGAGGTTCAAGGTTTAATCCTTGACCTCACCTCTTCTTGTTCTTTTTTTTTTTTTGGTTTCTATTTTCCCTTTTCTCTTATCCTTTTTATTTCTATGCTCTAAAGAAAATAATACCCATATACTTATCTTATAATTTCGTGGGTGTTACAATTCAAAACATCAATCATTATTTATCCATATAGTCCAATATCAGAGGAAGCAATTATCAATTTTTATCATCCTGTTAACTAACCACAACTAACCAGATTTATTAAAATATCATAGGCACACTCAACCGTAAACTCTCTAGCACCCGATTTATAATCTGATCACCAACTATAATCATCAAACCTGTGAATATCATACATGACACTCACTATGTCACCATCAACGACAACCCAAATAATAGATCATCAAAATAGTTATCCACTAATAGATCATCAAAACAAATATCTAGTAATAGATCATCAGACAACCACATAACATTTACTCTCATAAATCAATAGAAATCAACATATCACAATATCTGATCTCACAATATCCCTCAACCTCAAACCATTCTCAACAATGATTAAACATGATAACTCCCAAATGACCAATTTTCATCATATCGGGTACCCTAATATCCAAAAAATATGAGTATAAAAACTCTACTAGCTAAGTCAACGGGAATATGTAGGTATCATCCACTACCCATCAAACAATATCAGAGGTTGGTATGTGCCTCCATCTCCTACTAGTAGTAACAGAAGCTAAAACTACTGATGGCATGATATGAAAAATCACCAGAGACTATAATCCTTGATCTCTATTAAGGTCAACCATGCTCAATGGCTAACCCATCACATGAAATATGTGCTACAACAACCAGACAGGTACTAAATAAAGAATGCTAATACATGTCATAAACTATAAAATTAAACATCATACCTATATGCCGTCTGGAGATGTTCCATCGCTGTCCAGTCCCCAACTTCTGACCTCAAAATTTTGAACATGAAAATCACCAGAAATCCATATAAATTCAAAACGGAGTCTATAACATATACATAATGGAAAATCCGTGAAATCCAAAATAACTACCCAGTTTGACTCGCAAACTTGGGTTAACCCAAAAATCTAGAATACCAAAAGCAGGTATCATAACCCACTCTGATACCAATAAATTGGTATCATCCAAATCTCGAAAATCTGTAACATGAAAATCAAACAAGTATCGCCAACCTTGGCGCTCTGATACCAATAATAAATTGGTATCAGGTTATCCCAAATATCCAAAATATGTAAACAAATAATCGCAAAACTTTGCTCTGATACCAAATAAATTGTGACGCCCCGGAGGAGTCCCTGTCCGAAGAAATTTCGGCAACATCTCCCTTGTACGGCGGACAATCTGAAACTTTCTACATATCGTTATACCTCAGCCACATGCGGCTGGAATAACAACGATAATAAAATACAACACACAGGCATTCCACGCAGTTTAATAAGAAATAAACAAATCAGTAATACCATGACTCGAAAACAACCCTACTCCACTACACTCATAAAACTCAAATCCGATTTTTCCTACTCCACTACACTCATAAAACACAAATCCGACGAACTCACCTCTTCTGCCATCCAGGCAGGCATGCAGTAGAACAAAACCAAATCATACCAAAATCCATTTATGATAAGAATCCATACAAGATCCATAAGTAAAACCAATACAAGACTAAGACATAGTCTGATAGAGATAAAAAAAACAATAACAACTCGAGATCAGCAGAGGACTAGCACTATGTGCAATAGGGACTAGCGACTGGAACTGCTCTGGACAGCCTCAACCTGAAAATATCAACGGAGGAGGGTGTGAGTCCAACACTCAGTAGGTACTACTGATATGCATAATAAAGTAAGTAACAGACAATACTAATCATGCGTACAGTCTCCTTAATACGAGAAGAATAAATGCAACTGAAACAAAAATAGGAGAAAACTGTACTAACTAGGACCAAGGTATAAAGGTAACAGGTCGTCAAACCAAGGGTGTCATAATCCTGTATACATGTCAATCATATGCATCCATATAAATGCAGCAAGTAAATGCAGCAAACACAAACAATAAATGCATCATGCATATGATGCCAATGACATGGTCACCCCTGACGCCAGTCAGCCATCTCACACACAATGGTGAGTCCGAGTGGGTAGAGCTGTGACAACCGTGTACTCTGACATCACTGCCCCTGATGAGTGACCGAGTGGATGGGATGCTGTCGGAGTACACACATACTCCTACCCCGAAATAATAAATGGGGGAGCGCAATGCTCTCATCTCCCGGTACACGATGACGGGGAGGAATCTCTGCCGGCTACCACGCTGAGTCACACTACCCATGAGCGGACCAACGGAGCCAAAAAAAGTCCAACTGTCTGCCGGCTACAACGCTGCTACACTAAACCAAAGGAGCCAAACAGAGCGGAACTGTCTGCCGGCTACCACACTGAGTCACCAGACCAATGGAGCCAAACAACAGAACTGCCACACACCTGTCTGATATACCACTAACCCATGAGTGGTGGTGTATACAGATATATGTAATTGGCGATGTGCTCAACAATAATGGAGCAGACAATCGTACAGCATGCAATCATGCAAGATGATGCATGACACTAAACATGGCAATATCACGAATAACATAGCATGCTCCATACATAAATATAAAATGTGTACCACAAGACAATGAATCAAATGGAAGGTACACAAACAGATAGGGTACCAAATAAACCTTAGGTCTTGAACATAATGTCTCATATGGTTGTGTCACTACCTAAAAGCATGAATGATCAGGTAAATAATAACATGCAGTGCATAATAAGTAAACAAACAAACATGTAATAGATCATGTAGTGACCAACCGAAACAAATGGAAGAAACACAATCATTGCTATATGTTAAACACATTATTATGCATATCAAAAGACATAAGTCAAAGTACCCGCCTCCAATCGAAATGGTCCAATCCGACAATCAAGATACTCGTCTCGAATCAAAATCCTGTAATAAACCGTATAGTTTAGCTAAATTTAATTATAAGCAAAATAGCTAAACCAAATTATTTTTCTCCAGGAACCCTAATTAAATAGTTAATCACAGTTAACTATCCCTAATCCAAAGCTTAAGGTTCCATTCCTAACTTAACCACAAGTCGACCTAACTACACATGAACCACCAACTATATAATGAATCAAACCTATCCAAACAAACTCAATTAAGTATCTAACCCAATTTAAATCTGCACAACTCTAAAGCATATGTCAACAGCACAACTGGAGATCAACTTGTCGCCGCTAGCAACAAAATAAATTGCTGGATCAAGGAAACCACAACAATCCTATTTGAAATTCTTTCCCACTGTCCAATTAAGATGAGGACATCATAAAATCAGCATTACCTAACCACATAACACAATGCCTTACCTGAAGTGGAATCACTGTTGCCAATTGCTTCCTCTACCCGAGACTTCACTGAGAGTGTCTGAAGAAGGGGTCGAGAAAGACCAGACTGTGGAATCATGGCCAAATAGGTGGCTCGGCAGTGGAGAACTAAAGCAGATTAGGAGAGGGCTCGATACTAAGTCTAGGGCACAGGAGGTGACACTAAAGCACGAGCACAGAGGAGGTCGGCGAACGGCTGGCACCGCTGTGCTGGCTTCGTGCGGGAGGAAGACTCGGCTAGGCATGGTTCGCTGTGACGAGAGCTCGGCTCTGATGTGAGGAGATCGGAGAGAGCGTCGACACCTAGGGCTCGGCGTCGCGTTGGAGTGGCGGCGACGCGGCTAGGGCTCGGCTCCATGTCGGAGTGGCGACAGAGGAGAGAAGGAAGGCGTCGGCAGCAGTGATTAGGGCTTGGAGTCGGCGTCGGCTTCTCCCCTTGGTCACGGCTTAAGCACGAGGGATGAAGGAAAACCGCCGCGGCCGACGGTTAGGGCAAGGAGAGTCGGGCGCGTGGGGAAGAAATCGGGCACGGGTTCGGCGTCGAGGGAAACCGGAGGAAATGAAAAAAAAAAGGAAAAGGAAAAAAGAAATAAAACTTTTTCCTCATTAAAACAGGGTAGCCTAAACAGACTTTTCCGGACCCTGTTTTTATCCCTGTTAACTCGTCCATACGAGCTCCGAAAAATTTCCGAAAAATTTCTAAAAATTCTAGAAAATTCCCTTATTAATATTTGCCTATTTTTGGTATTTTACAGGAAGAAGGGGGAAGAAAAGGTTTTAGGGCACGGCTATTACCTATTTTCCCTTTTATAACTATGCATTCTATTAGCCAACTACTACTTAAATACAATTCATCCTTTATTTGATCAACATCGCCCACTGGCACACTTGGTCAGTCGGGTTCGCTTAAGGGTTGACTCGGCCGGAGGTCTCGAGTTCGAATCTCGGCTTGGACATTTTTTTTGTCGAAACTTCTTTCGTTTATTAAAAATACCAAACGACCTCCAAAAATTACATAAAAATACTATAAAAATTTCTAAAAATATCTAGAATATTTCTATAGCATTTCTAAATATTTTTAAATTACTTTAGGACTCGAAATGAGGAAATTTGGATTGTTACAATATGGCTTCGACCTGGTGCATTTAGCTAAGTGGAACTAACTGAAGCTACCCCTTATGGATCCTAACTAGTTAGACCAAGGTTTTCTACTAAGTTCAGTGGATAGGACTATTTGGAAAACCTCGAAGGCATGGTTACTCTAATTATGTCCAAGTGACTCACCATAGCCTAGAAGTTTATCCAAAGAATGAATATTTGTTTAGCCCAAAGCTAAACCTGAATCTAACACAAAGTTAAACCAAACCCTAAAAATTGAACTTAACTTCATCTCACAAAAATTAGGTTTCCTTGATTGAAAATATAGATCGGGTGAGATGACTAAGGACTTCAAATCAAACCAAATCGAATCGAATCGAACCAAATCAAATCGAATCGAGCCAAATCGAATCGAATCTGTAACGACCACCCTTCTTACAACTCTACTACTCTCTAAGGTGACCGTTACTTAACTATTAACTCTACTTAACCGGTGTGATCGAAACCACGAGGAGTCCATATCAAAAAATTTCGGTAGAGTCTCCCCTATACCGGTGACCAAATTCATCAATACATGCAAATAATAAACCATCAGCCACATGCGGATGGTATATATACTTCACAACCACGCAGTAATAAGACACAACCACTTAAAAAAAACTAATCTAGCAATGGTAAATGAATAAAGCTCCAACAGTGGAAACAACCAAACAAACAATGCGGAATAGACTCAATAGCAACATCAGAAAAATAGAAACAACTCTTTATCAATCTCTATTGACATAAAGCATAAAGTGTGACTCAATTCCCCTGATCTCTCCCACAGTCCTGGCATCACACACCATCCGCACCACCTTGTCGCCTCCCTTGCTATATCCTTTCCTTTCCTTTATCTGCAGTAAGAGGAAATGTAATCTATAAGCAAAATTTGTTTAGTAAGCGCTATCTAACTCACAAAAACACGGATATGTATGTGAAACATCCCAAGTTTTTTTTTTTACCAATCTCTCTCAACAACTCTGATTTGAATGATCACATTACAGAACCATAACGGAACTATCATAACCAATAGACAAGACTGTATCAACAAATGTGTATCGTTAAGAACAATAACCCCTCAACATTCCCCACCCGAATGACATAGAAAGTGAAAATCTCTCGCGGTAGATCCCGTATACACTGCACTCCCGGACAACGGACAGAACCATGCGTCCATCCCGCCTCCTCGTCTACTCCATCCGTGGGCCCTCCAGCATATCTTGGAAGTCATCCCCACCTGTAATATAAATGTGGTGAGTCTACGACCCAGCAAGTACAGACCAATATGAGTATGTAGATATCCATAAGATAGTGGAAATAGCAACTAGAAGCCTTTTAAAGAAAACATAGCACAACCAGGTACGACATAAGAAAGATATAACATGCAACAGTGTTCCTACGTAGCTAATAAGGTGAATATGTCACATATCCGGTAACCACAATTAGAGCCAGTCAACAGTCCCATGAACCTAGAGGTACCTCGTAGAGAACATGCATCCAGTCATATAGCCCAAGCTAACCATACTAGTCAAGTTTGGATGGGCCCTCCCCGGAGCTCATCCCGGGTCACCCATCCCGTACTGCTACCACATATGCTCATACACATCCCATTAGCCACATAAGATTTATATACCCATAATAAATTCCAGTCATTCATTCCATAGCATATTTCAGTCATTCCTTCCATATCCGTTCCTGTAACCATAGTCTATCTCATTTATTCCTTAAGCATATCCATTCGCAACGAAAACTTATCAAAGCCAAATTTGTGCATTTCATAAATAATCTACGGAGAAATAATTCAACTCATGCATAACCAAAATGGAGGATAGCTCACAAGTATTAAAACTAGCATAGAAAAACTTGGACTACAACAAACTACCATAACTAGAGGAAAACCAAACCATTCCGATACAAAATTCCAAGTTCATCGGTAAAACACATGAACAAACTCAAAATCAACACATCACCCTCTACATTTATCCAGAATTCGAACAGCCACTAAAGCACCAAAACCAACTCACAAACCATTATACTATTCCACAAATTCAACACCTACAGCAAATGGTCATAACTAAAAAAAACTACTCACATAATAAGAACTAAGGTAGAAGTTGACACAACATATAGGAATAAGTAAAGAACTGGAATGAGTTCAGCATAACAACAGAATCAAACTACCATAGAATTAGCACTGCCACCTATCAATTCATACACAAATCATGGCAATCTCAAATGAATCCCGAGAACAGCAATAAATACCCGAAACCACCACTAAACAAAGAAACAGAACATATTCAAGTTAAAACACCAAAACCCATAGCCCTTCTGTGGAATAGAAACACAACGGATAGACCCTGCACCAATCAAATCTGTTCACAACTTCTGAAACAATCGAACAAATGAGAGCATCTTCCATCAAGGCCTAAAGGACAGGCCATCTGTTCAACTTCTTCAAAGGTATTAACAAACACAAAACACCATCCCAAGGAACATATACGACACAAAACCAAATCACCACTTCCAATTCAACCTACCAGCAAAAGAGGAAGTAAAACTTCTTAGATCAAACCTAATTCCATTCGCAACCAGTTCCAAAACCTTTGGAAACAACATGTAGAGGCAGAACCAGATCAAGTTGAATCCAACCAAATTCCATTGCAATTCGGTAGATCAGTACCGCATCGAAGAAAATCCATCTATCCAAGCAATCCAGCAATTCTAGAAGAAATTTAGAAACGTAAAGGCATCTTCAACTAAAGCTTGAATGCCACAATCTGTCCAGGCTTTCGGAGCCTACCGAAGGGAGCAAAACTTCATCGGACTAGCGAAACCACCAAAACCTGAACCAAAAGCTCAATCGATCCAAAGAAACCCGTACGACATCAGATTTAACCATCGTCCTCCAAATTCTTCGCGAAAACTCAAAGAAACACAAGATAAAGCAAGAGCGTCACAAGAAAACTCAAATCGCAACCCATTCAATCAAACGGACCACATAGATAAGCTTATCCACATCTCCTAGGTTCCTATCCCTTACCTCACAGATCTCATACATTCATAGGAAAAATACTTGCCTCTTCCTTCCCTCATCGCTGCCGAATCCCTAGCTCGTGAGGTTGCGCCGACAGAGTACGTGAATGCCCCTGTGTCTCGTCGTCGTGTCCCCCGTTGCTCGCCGGCTTGAGGATCTGCTTGGCCGGAGTCCCGATCCTCGACGGAAGCTTCGTCGAAGCGGCCAAGATCGGCAGCGAAGAGTTCGGCGATTTGGCATGGGGAAATGAGCCGAACTTAGGTTAGGGACTTTATACCTATGCTAATTAGATCAATTAACTCCCATCTTAATTGGCGTATTTCTAAACAGGCTTTCTCCTACCCAATTATACGTCTTAAAATTTAACATAATTCCCTAAAAATTCATAAAAATTCCAGTAAACTCCATAAATTCATATCAACTTAATTCCTGATAAATCATTCATGAAAACATATTTATTCACTATTTTTTTTTTAAAAAAAATAATCTAACTAGGTTAGATTTTAATTGTTTACACCTTTATCTATATTGTTGGTATCTAATAACCTTATGTATTTATGTTTACACCAAATTTCTCTTTTTTTTTAATAAGTTTTATGCATTTTTGGGTCATAAAATTTATTTAAGTTCGGATATACCTTATCCGATTTAATTAACATAATTAAAACTAGCCACTTAAGTTAAACTTCATTCTAATTATACCCCACTAATTAAATGATTACTTTCAATTTAAAACAATTAGTTTTGGGACATTACAGTATGTATACAGAAAGAACTAGAAACTGTATGCTCTGAAAGAAAGTAAAGCATAAACATAACTGCTCATGTCAAACTAATAGCAAAGAAAAGCTAAGGAATCTACTCATGTAATTCTAATAGCTAATCATGCTACACAAGGATAAAACTGCATGCTGGTAGATAAAGCTAATCATGCTCAATAAACTAATCAGGAAACAAATAAAACTAATACTGCATGCTAGAATTCAAAAGAACTAAACTTACTGATTCTAAGCATATGTGAAACTTGTTTCATTTGTTCCAAATCTTATACTTAATTACTTCAAAACAATAATAAAGTTCTTCTTGGTTAAAAAACTTATACTTTAATACTTAAAAATAGTAATCAACTTCTTTCTTGGGCCCAGGCTTATTACCAATGCGCGCTCCCTAAAAGAGACTGCGATAGCTAGTCATCAGTCCTACGAGGGTAAAGACCTTGGTCTTACCAAGGCCAAGACCTTGGAATTGATCACCTGGATTTGTTTAACGACAACCTTGGAAGTCGGGTACTAACCGTTTTTTAAAAAAAATACTTATTATCTTTTTATGTTCTTATAATAAAATGCCTTGGCATTTCTTTGGAGCACTTAGTGTGCTACTGATCCCAATACTTAAAATTTAGGGATCCTATCAAGACCTTGGTCTTTTATTACTTATAGCTACACTATAAAAAGTTTAACAGAACACATAATTATTCCACTAAAATACATGGCTGCTCATGCTTGTTAAAATAACAAATGAAAGCTAAAGAAAACTACTCATGTGTATCTAGTAGTAAAGAAAACTGATCATGCTCAACTCATGGCAAATAAAAGCTGCACGTGCTCAATAACAGCGAATGAACACTAGAAGATCTGCATATATGACTAATGAAAATCTGCACATGTTCAGCTAAGGGTAAATGAAATCTGCACACTAATACTTAATAAAATCTGCACACTAAAATGCTGCATATTAAGCTAACACAATTCTGCATATTAAGCTACACAATTCTGCATACTAACTTAACTAAATTCTGCACTATAAACTCTAAAACTGGTATAGATCCATGAGTTGTTCTTGTTCATTGTATAGCATAACCGAAGCTAACAATAAGGGGATGTTCGTGTCCATTTCGTAGCGCAACACGGTCTAAACAGAAATGCTAATTATAGGGTTGTTCTTGCCCAATGCAAAGCACAAAACAGACCAGATTAAACATGCTGAAGACGTAAAACAAAACTATATATATACTGATTCATTGCTTCAGCAGAATTGTAAGGAAGAAAGAAAAAAGAAGCTTGGATCTATTCCAACATTAAGGCAGGTATTTCGTGGTCTATTAAATACCCAAAAATCTAATCCGAAACCTAGTTATATTGTTGTTTCTAGCATTAAGGCAGGTATTTCGTGTTATTTCTAATCCCTTCTCATCTCCTTAAGAATTCACGGCAGGAAACCTAAAATCTTTAAACATGCCTCAGCAGATTTGCAAGGAAGAAAAACCAGCATCTTAGATCTTTCTTAACAATCCCAATTCTCTACGCAAAAGTCCGAAAACCAAAAGAAGGCAGATTCCTCTGTTCAGGGGAACAACAAGAAAACCAAAAGGAACAATATGCTCACATACATAACCTTCTCATGTTCCTTCTTGAATCTTACGGCAGAAAGCCTTACACAACAATCCCTACAACCAAATCCGAAAACAACAGAAGCAATCAAATCCCGAAACCACTCTAGGGTTCTCAACAAGCCCCGAAAAAAAACAAGAAGCTAACAAGAAATCCGAGCTACTCCTACCGCAGGTGAGTAATCAACTTACCCATGCTTTTAGGACTTACAACCAGAAAGGCCAAAACTCTAGGGTTCGGAAAGGTGAAGGTCTTGGCGTCTCCTTCGGGTCCGCGTGCTCTCCACGACGAAAGGGTCACAGTTGGGTGAAGACTGGCCGGAAAGAGCCTAGCTCCATCGCCTTCTCCGCCCGAACAGTGAAGTCGCCGCCGCCGTTCGCGAGAGAGGAGGAGAGGGATCAAGAGATTTAGATCATGGGGAAAAACTTAAGTCTTGTCTTAATAACTTGGTATCTGATTATCTAACTACTGCTTAAGTATTATTCATCCCTTATCTGTTCAGTAATGACTGCTTGCCCACTTGGTCAGCCGGCTTTTAACCGAGTCAAAGGTTTGGGCTTCAATTCCTCAGCCGCACACTTTTATTTCAATCTATTTTAAACATTCATAACTACTGCTTATATATATTTCATTCCATATATTTTCACAAAAAGGGTCGCGGACCAGTTGGCTGGCTGGTTTCGGTTAAGGTTCGGTTCAGGTCCGAGGTCCACAATTCGAATCTCGGCTTTGACAATTTTTTGTCAAAACTTCTTTCGTTTAGTAAAAATACCAAACGACCTCCAAAAATTGCATAAAAATACTCTAAAAATTCCTTAAAATCTCTAGAATATTTTAAAAGCATTTCCAAATATTTTTAAGGACATTTAGAACTTGAAATAGGGAAAATTGGGTCGTTACAATCCCCCATACCTTATAAAAAGTTCGTCCTCAAACTTAGAATAGTTCTGGATATTTCTGTCTCATACTGTCCTCACGCTCCCAAGTGACTTTCTCGTGCTTCTGGTTCTGTCAGATGACCTTCACTAGTGGCACTTCTTTGTTTCTTAGTCTCTTGACTGCTCTGTCCACTATCTGTGTAGGTCTGCTCTCATAGCTAAGATCCTCATGAATCTGCACTGGTTGAGGCTGAATCACTTGGCTAGGGTCGTGTATACACTTCTTTAGCATAGAGACATGAAATACATTATGTATTGCTGATATGTCCTGTGGTAAGTCCAGCTTGTAAGCTACTTTCCTAATCCTTTCTGTGATCAGGTAAGGTCCTACGTAGCGAAGACTTAATTTTCCCTTCTTGCCAAATCTTATCACTCCCTTCATAGGAGCAACCTTGAGAAAGACTGAATCCCCTACTTGGAATTCAAGTGGCCTACGACGTGTGTCAGCATAACTCTTCTGTCTACTCTGGGCAGTCTCAATTCTCTGTCTGATCTTCTGAATAGCCTGAGTAGTCTCATCTATCAGCTCTGTCTGAATGCCCAGTTCCACTTCCATTTCTTTTCTTTCACCTGCTTCTTGCCAGCAAATGGGTGATCTGCACTTCCTACCATACAACGCCTCATAAGGTGCCATCTTGATGGTGGCTTGATAGCTATTGTTGTAGGCAAACTCAGCTAAGCATAGATACTTGCACCAACTTCCCTTGAAATCTAGTGCACAAGCTCTGAGCATATCTTCTAAAATCTGATTTACTCACTCTGTCTGTCCATCAGTCTGAGGATGGAAGGTTGTGCTGAACTTGAGTTTAGTGCCTAGTGCATTCTGAACACACTCCCAAAAGTGTGAGGTGAAGCGTCCATCTATATCAGAAACAATAGATTTAGGAACTCCGTGAAGTCTGATCACCTCCTTAACATATAACTGTGTCAACTGCTCTATAGAGTGGGACACCTTGATGGCTAGAAAATGAGCAAACTTGGTCAATTAGTCTACTATTACCCATATAGCATCATATCCATTTGTGGTTCTTGGGAGACTTATTATGAAGTCCATAGATATGTCTTCCCACTTCCACTCTGGTATAGGAAGAGGCTGTAGAACTCCTCCTGGTCTCTGGTATTCTGCTTTGACCCTCTGACATGTCAGGCAGGTACTGACATATTTAGCTACATCTCTTTTGAGTCCAGACCACCAGAACCTCTGTTTCACGTCTTGGTACATCTTGGTAGAACTAGGATGCATGGAGTAGGGTGTACTATGAGCTTCTTCTAAAATTTTCTTTCTCAGCTCTTCACCATTGGGGACACAAAGGCGACTCCCTTGATAAAGAATTCCACTGTCTGATACTCAAAACCCCGAATTTTCTTCTTTCTGTATCCTTTGCTTGATCTTCTGGATATCTGGATCTTCACTTTGCTTTCTCTGTATATCCTCAAGCAGGGTTGACTTTAAGGTCAATGCAGAGAGTTGCCCATAAATAATTTCCATACCAAAGTCTGACAACTCCTTCTGCAGTGGTAGGGCTAATGATAACAAAGACATCAGGGATGCACTGGATTTTCTGCTTAGTGCATCTGCCACTCTATTAGCTTTGCCTGGGTGGTAGAAGATTTCACAGTCATAGTCTTTGACCAACTCTAGCCACCTACGCTGTCTCATGTTTAAGTCTTTCTGGGTGAAGAAATACTTCAAGCTCCGATGGTCTGTGAAGATTCTGCACTGAACTCCATACAAATGATGTCGCCAGAGTTTTAGTGCAAAGACCACAGCTGCCAGCTCAAGATCATGAGTGAGGTAGTTCTTCTCATAATCTTTGAGTTGTCTGGAAGCATAAGCTATAACTTTTCCTTCTTGCATGAGTACAGCTCCTAGGCCCATCTTGGAAGCATCACTGTAGATGTCAAAACTCTTATCACTTTATGGAACTGTCAGGATGGGAGCACTAGTCAGTCTCCTCTTGAGCTCTTGGAAACTCTGCTCATATTTGTCTGACCATTCAAACTTCTGTTCTTCCTGGTTAAGGCCGTTAGTGGAGAAGCTATCCTGGAAAAGTCCTCCACGACTTTCCTGTAGTACCCAACTATACCAAGGAAGCTTCTGATCTCCCTGGCGTTCTTGGGTCTATGCCATTTGTTGACCGCCTCTATTTTGGCTGGGTCCACTTGAATACCTTCTTTAGAAATTATGTGACCTAGAAACGCCACCTGCTCTAATCAGAACTCGCACTTTGAGAATTTAGCATACAGCTGCTTTTGCTAAAGGGTCTGCAATACTATTCTCAAGTGCGTGTCATGCTCCTCTAGGGTTCTGGAATAGACTAGATTGTCATCGATGAACACAATGACAAATTTGTCAAGGTATTCTCTGAACACTCTGTTCATTAAGTCCATGAAGACCGCTGGTGCATTAGTCACACCAAAAGGCATGACTACAAACTCGTAGTGTCCGTATCTGGTCCTGAATGTCATTCTGGGTATATCCCTTTCTTTCACTTTCAGCTGATGGTACCCAGAGCGCAGGTCTATCTTTGAGAATACTATTTCCCTCTTTAACTGATCAAATAGATCATCTATTCTGGGAAGAGGGTACTTGTCCTTAACTGTTTCTCTGTTCAGATGGTGCTCACTAATACCCTGCTGATCAGCTCTTCACCGATCTGTGGTCGGTGAGTTTCATTACTCACATTAAGTGCTATTTCTGGTCTCAGCCTTCGGAGCATCAGTCTGACTCGTTCTTTCTCTATACTTACTAACTCTAGACAAAGACGAGCTAGCCTGTTGAATCTTTTTACCGCTTCTTCTACTGGTTGGTCACCTGGTCTAAATTCTATAAACTCCTCATAATGTTTATTGGTGATCCATTGACAGAAGAATTCTTCGTAAAACTCTATCTCGAAGTCAACCCAGCTCATCTGATTGGCTGCCCTCTTGGTCTTTATCCTCTCCCACCACATACGAGCATCTCCTGACAAGCAGAAAGAGGCGCACTTGACCTTCTCGACTTCTGGCCAATCGAGAAGATCCATTGTGCTCTCCAGTTTTTTGAACCAAGCCTGGCATCCTAGGGCTTAATCGTGCTTAAGAAGTTTTCTGGTTTCAGCTTTAGCCACTGGATGAGGTATGCTTCTTGTCTTCTAGGTGTTGTGGTGACTTTTAGGGCAACTGATGGGACTTCAGTCACCACTCGGGTCTCCACATTAATGGTTGGGGGAGTGGGAGGAGCTGGCTTCTGATTGGCCATCAGATTGGCAATCACTTGTTACTTCTCTGCTACTTGTCTCTGAAGTTGAGCAACAACTTCAGAGAGATTAGACCCAGTTGTTCTGGGCTCTTCATTCTTCTAAGCTCGGTCCTCAGTACGAATGGTATGGGGATGTTCTCTTCTTGACATCTAGTTATGCAGAGAAAAACTTGATATCTTCTCTATCCTTTCTAAACATACATATATATGAATAAAGAAAAGAGAAACAAAATCTTCTATCTTACTTAAGCACTCATAAGCAAATACTCTGTACTGCAAATAATAATAAAGGAAAGCAATAAAGAAAGAACTTAAATACTTTCTTACTTGAAGACGATAAGGCTGATGCTGATGTGTGTGATGCTGGAAAAATGGGAACTGCTCTGATACCAACTGTAACGACCACCCTTCTTACAATTCTACTACTCTCTAAGGTAACCGTTACTTAACTATTAACTCTACTTAACCGGTGTGATTGAAACCACGAGGAGTCCTTACCGAAAAATTTCGGCAGAGTCTCCCCTGTACCGGTGACCAAATTCATCAATACATGTAAATAATAAACCATCAGCCACATGCGGCTGGTATATATACTTCACAACCACGCAGTAATAAGACACAACCACTTAAAAAAAACTAATCTAGCAATGGTAAATGAATAAAGCTCCAATAGTGGAAACAACCAAACAAACAATGCGGAATAGACTCAATAGCAACATCAGAAAAATAGAAACAACCCTTTATCAATCTCTATTGACATAAAGCATAAAGTGTGACTCAATTCCCTTGATCTCTCCCACAGTCCTGACATCACACACCATCCGCACCACCTTGTCGCCTCCCTTGCTATATCCTTTCCTTTCATTTATCTACAGTAAGAGGAAATGCAATCTATAAGCAAAATTTGCTTAGTAAGTGCTATCTAACTCACAAAAACATGGATATGCATGTATACAGAAAGAACTAGAAACTGTATGCTCTAAAAGAAAGTAAAACATAAACATAACTGCTCATGTCAAACTAATAGCAAAGAAAAGCTAAGGAATCTACTCATGTAATTCTAATAGCTAATCATGCTATACAAGGATAAAACTGCATGCTGGTAGATAAAGCTAATCATGCTCAATAAATTAATCAGGAAACAAATAAAACTAATACTGCATGCTAGAATTCAAAAGAACTAAACTTACTGTTTCTAAGCATATGTGAAACTTGTTTCATTTGTTCCAAATCTTATACTTTATTACTTCAAACCAATAATAAAGTTCTTCTTGAATAAAAAACTAATACTTTAATACTTAAAAATAATAATCAACATCTTTCTTGGGCCCAGGCTTAGTACCAATGCGCGCTCCCTAATAGAGACTGTGATAGCTAGTCATCAGTCCTACAAGGGTAAAGACCTTGGTCTTACCAGGGCTAAGACCTTGGAATTGATCACCTGGATTTGTTTAACGACAACCTTGGAAGTCGGGTACTAGCCTTTCTTTAAAATAAAATACTTATTTTCTTTTTATGTTCTTATAATAAAATGTCTTGGCATTTCTTTGGAACATTAGTGTGCTACTGATCCCAATACTTAAAATTTAGGGATCCTATCAAGATCTTGGTCTTTTCTTACTTATAGCCACACTATAAAAAGTTTAACAGAACACATAATTATTCCACTAAAATACATGACTGCTCATGCTTGTTAAAATAGCAAATGAAAGCTAAAGAAAATTACTCATGTGTATCTAGTAGTAAAGAAAACTGATCATGCTCAACTCATGGCAAATAAAAGCTGCACGTGCTCAATAACAGCGAATGAACACTAGAAGATCTACATATATGACTAATGAAAATCTGCACATGTTCAGCTAAGGGTAAATGAAATCTGCACACTAATACTTAATAAAATCTGCACACTAAAATGTTGCATATTAAGCTAACACAATTCTGCATATTAAGCTACACAATTCTTCATACTAACTTAACTAAATTCTGCACTATAAACTCTAAAACTGGTATAGATCCATGAACTGTTCTTGTTCATTGTATAGCATAACCGAAGCTAACAATAAGGGGATGCTCGTGTCCATTTCGTAGCGCAACACGGTCTAAACAGAAATGTTAATTATTGGGTTGTTCTTGCCCAATACAAAGCACAAAACAGACCAGATTAAACATGCTGAAGACTTAAAACAAAACTATATATATATTAATTCATTGCTTCAGCAGAATTGTAAGGAAAAAAGAAAAAAGAAGCTTGGATCTATTCCAACATTAAGGCAGGTATTTCGTGGTCTATTAAATACCCAAAAATCTAATCCGAAACCTAGTTATATTGTTGTTTCTAGCATTAAGGCAGGTATTTCGTGTTATTTCTAATCCCTTCTCATCTCCTTAAGAATTCACGCAGGAAACCTAAAATCTTTAAACATGCCTCAGCAGATTTGCAAGGAAGAAAAACCAGCATCTTAGATCTTTCTTAACAATCCCAATTCTCTACGCAAAAGTCCAAAAACCGAAAGAAGGCAGATTCCTCTGTTCAGGGGCACGACAAGAAAACCAAAAGGAACAATATGCTCACATACATAACCTTCTCATGTTCCTTCTTGAATCTTATGACAGAAAGCTTTACACAACAATCCCTACAGCCAAATCCGAAAACAACAGAAGCAATCAAATCCCGAAACCACTCTAGGGTTCTCAACAAGCCCCGAAAAAAAACAAGAAGCTAACAAGAAATCCGAGCTACTCCTACCGCAGGTGAGTAAGCAACTTACCCTTGCTTTTAGGACTTACAACCGGAAAGGCCAGAACTCTAGGGTTCGGAGAGGTGAAGGTCTCGGCGTCTCCTTCGGGTCCGCGTGCTCTCCACGACGAAAGGGTCACGGTTGGGTGAAGACCGGCCGGAAAGAGCCTAGCTCCGTCGCCTTCTCCGCCCGAACAGTGAAGTCGCCGCCGCCGTTCGTGAGAGAGGAGGAGAGGGATCGAGAGATTTAGATCACGGGGAAAAGCTTAAGTCCTCTCTTAATAACTTGGTATCTGATTATCTAACTACTGCTTAAGTATTATTCATCCCTTATCTATTCAGTAATGACTGCTTGCCCACTTGGTCATCCGGCTTTTAATCGATTCAAAGGTTTGGGCTTCGATTCCTCAGCCGCGCACTTTTATTTCAATCTATTTTAAACATTCCTAACTACTGCTTATATATATTTCATTCCATACATTTTCACAAAAAGGGTCGCGGACCAGATGGTTGGCTGGTTTCGGTTAAGGTTTGGTTCAGGTCCTAGGTCTAAGGTTCGAATCTTGGATTTGATAATTTTTTGTCAAAACTTCTTTCGTTTAGTAATAAAACCAAACGACCTCCAAAAATCCATAAAAATAATTTAAAAATTCCTAAAAATCTCTAGAATATCTTAAAAGGATTTACAAATATTTTTAAGGACATTTAGAACTCGAAATAGGGAAAATTGGGTCGTTACAGAATCGAATCGAACTGAACCAAATTAAATTAAATCAAATCTAATTAAATACAAATTAATTCTAATAAAAATTAAATTAAATCTAATTAAAATTAAATTAAATCTAATTTAATTAAGTTAAACCAAATCAAATTAAATTCAATCAAAATTCAATTTATTTCAAAAAATTATTTAACCTAAAAAAAATTATTTTAAAAATTTATTTAACTTAAAAATTAATTTCATTTATTTATCTTAAAAAAAATATTTTAACTTAAAAATTAGTTTAAAAACTAACTTCAAAATTATTTTAAAATAAAAATTATTTTAACTTAGAAATTAAATTAAAAATCATTCTAAAAATTATTTAAAAAAAATATTTCAACATAATAATTATTTTAAAAGATTATTTGAACTTAAAAACTATTTAAGCATAAAAATTATTTTAACTTAAAAACTTATTTTAAGGTAAACATTATTTTAAAAAATATATTAACATTAAAATAATTTTTAAAATTAATTCAAAAAATTATTTTAACATAAAAAATTATTTTAGCCTAAAAATTATTTTAACATAAAATTATTTTAAAATTATCATAACATAAGAATTATTTTAACATTAAAATAATTTTCAAAAAATATTTTAAAATAAAAATTATTTTGAAAATTATTTTAACATAAAAATTATTTTAACCTAAAAACATATTTTAAAAAAATATTATAACAGACAAATTACTTTAAAAATTATTTTCACATAAAAATTATTTTAGCCAAAAAATTAATTTAAAAAAAAATTATTATAACTTAAAAATTATTTTAAGATGAAAATTATTTTTAAAATTAATTTAAACATATTTTAAGTTAAAAATTATAACATAAAATTTATTTTAACTTGAAATTTTATTTTAAAGAAAAATAATTTAAGTTAAAAAATTTATAAAAACTTAGTTTAAGTTAAAATTATTTTTAAAAAATTATTTTAAATTAAATATTTCTTTAAAATTATTTTAACAGAAGAATTTTCCTTAAATTTTTTAAGATGAAAATTATTTTAAAAATTAATTTAAAAATATTGTAACATTAAAATTACTTAAAAATTATTTTAACGTAAAATTTATTTTAAAAATTATTTTAACTTAAAATTTTCTTTTAAAGAAAAATATTATATCTTAAAATATTTATAAAAAATTAGTTTAAGTTAAAATTATTTTAACTTAAAAATTTTCTTAAAAATTATTTTAACTCAAAAATTTTACTAAAATTTATTTTAACTTAAAAGTTTATTTTAAAAATTCTTTTAAATTTAAATTTTATTTTAAAAATTATTTTAAATGAAAAATTACTTTAATAATTATTTTAACTTAAAATTTTATTTTGAAAATTATTTTAACTTAAAAATTTTCTTAACAGAAATATTTATTTAAAAAAATTATTTTAATTAAAAATTTTATTAAAAATTATTTTAACTTAAAATGATTTTAAAAAAATTATTTTAACTTAATAATTTTCTTAAAAATTATTTTATCTTAAAATTTATTTTGAACAATTATTTTATCATAAAAACTTTCCTAAAAATTATTTTAACTTAATTTGTTTAAAAAAAATTATTTTAATTTAATTATTTTAAAAAAATATTTTAACTTAATTTTTTTAAATAATATTTTAAGTTAAAAGGCTATTTGTTTAAAAAATTATTTTAACTTAAAAATTTTTATAAAAAATTAGTTTAACTTAAAATTATTTTAACTTAAATATTTTCTTAAAAATTATTTTAACATAAAATTATTTTAACTGAAAAATTTTCTTCAAAAATATTTTAATTTAAAATTTTATTTTAAGAAAAATTTATTTTAAATTAAAATTTTATTTTAAAAATTATCTGAACTTAAAAATTTTCTTAAAAATTATTTTAACTTAAAATTATTTTTAGAAAATTATTTTAACTTAATAATTTATTTTAAAAATTAATTTAACTGAAAATTTTATTTTAAAAATTAATTTATCTTTTTTTATTAGAAAAAATATTTCATAATGTAGTTTTTCTTAAAAATTTATTTTAAAATTTATTTAACTTAGAAAATTATTTTTAAAATTAATTTAACTTAAAAAACTAATTTTATTTTAAAAATTAATTTAACAAATAGCAAATTATTTGGAAATTAATTTTAACTTAAAAAAAATAATTTAACTTAAATATTATTTTAGAAATTAATATAAGTTAAATATTATTTTGAAAATTAATTTAAGTTAAATATTATTTTGAAAATTAATTTAACGTAAAAAATTATTTTAAAAATTAATTTAACTTAAAAATTAAATTTTAACATAACAATTATATTTCAAAATTATTTCAAAAATTAACTTAAAAATCTATTTTAGTAATTATTTTTAGTCTTAAAAACTATCTTAAAATTTTTTTAAAACTAATTTAATTATAATTAAAACTAAAATAAAAAAAAATCAACTTAAATTTAACTTAACTTAAAAATTTAATTAAACCAAAATTAATTTAAATTAAAAGTAATCAAAACTTAAAACTCAAACTTAAAACTTAAAACTTAAAACTTAAACTGAATCAAAATAAAGTTAAATTATTCGAAGTATTTAAAAAATACTAGATAAATTTATTTTATTAATCATTTAAAAAAAATCAATTAATATTATCTCAAACCTTAAGTGTTTAATCCTAATTTAATAATTCATTTGATAAACATGAATTTAATCATTCTGGTCCATTAATCAATCTAATACTGATTATCAACTAAATTTAAGTACTTTCAATTAATATTTTCTAATAATCAGAAAGTAGTTATAACTTATTGATTAACTCAAATTAAGATCAAACTATCAACTCAATTAATTAATACAAAATTTAAGTTGTTTTAGTCAGTATTAAATTGAGTTAGGAACAAATTATTTCATTTAACTTGAAACTTAAATGAACAATTATACAAGTATATAGAGATAATTATGTGAATAATAAACTTTATAAACATAAGTGTTACTAAATCCCCCAAAATACTTAGAAAAATGTGTTAAGACTTTAAAATTTAGCATACCAAAACCTTAGTGTTAACTTAAAAAGGAGAGATAAATTAAGGGAAAGTGATAAATTTAGGAGGAGTATCAAATTCAGGGAGAGATCAAAGTTTTTCTTACTTAACAAATTATTTCCTTAAGATTTTTATTAAAAATTCCTTAAATTTTTTTTCCTTATCAAATTTCTCTTTAAAATCTCTTTCGAAAATCCCACCTCGAATTTTTTAAAAATACTTTGAAAATCTTACGTTAAATATTAATGTCAGGTTCAGGGGGAGAATTAATTCAACTTATTTTCATACTTAGTACCAAAATTATTTTCTCTGATTTGAAAATATTTTTGAAAATATTTCCTTAAAAATATTCTTTTTAAATCTGACCTTATAAACTTATTTTTACAAATCTAATTTAATAAATATATTTTTGAAAACTAGTTTTTATAAAACTAAGTCTTTGAAAATTGGATTTTATAATCTTATGTTTCTTAAAAAATTGACTTTTATATATAACTTATATACAAACCTAGTTTTGAAAATTCAATTTTACAAACTTAGTTTTGAAAATTCGATTTTACAAACTTAGTTTTGAAAATTAGGTATATTTGAAAATTCAATTTTACAAACTTGGCTTTTGTTGATCTTACTTTTGTAAAGTAGATAAAGTTTGAAAAATGTTTTTAAATTCTTTTTCAAAAAGCTAGTAGATAAAAGTTTAAATTTTGCAAAGTTAGTTTTCTAAGTTAGCTATTTTTTCAAACTTAGCTATTTTTGAAAAGCTAAAAGATAAAGTTTAAAACAAATTTTCTACTTTAAACTCCCCCAAGTCAATTTGACTTTAGTTCGGATTCGCAATTTCGTTTACTTGTATCTATTCTACATTCTTTTTGATGAATGTCAAAGGGGAGGGCTAGGTGGGTTTAAGTTAGTTAACAAACAAAATACAAAATATCAAACCCTAAACCATAACCTAAAAACCATCTTAAGTGATTGCTTACTTTTTGCATATGTTTTCACTAACTTAACCCAGGTTGTCATTATATCAAAAAGGGGGAGATTGTTGGTGTGGTTAGCACTAACGGTCTAACCTAGATTTTGATGAATGACAAAATAGGCTAAGTTAATTTCATTGTGATCTAACACTTTAACTAAGTGTGCAGGAGAATCCCAGACTGGTCGACGGGCTGACCGGATATCTGGCACAAAGCCCAGACTGGTTGACGGGCTGACCGGATGTCCGGCATGAAGCCCAGCTAGGTCGACGGGCCGACTGTATAGTTGGCACGAAGTCTAGACAGGTCGACGGGCTGACCAGATGTCTGGCACAAAGTCTAGACTAGTCGAAGGGCTGACCGGACGTCTGGAAGGTAAGTTAAGATAAGCCACTGGAGGGGAGTGACTGTGAGGACGCGTTCCTAGGAAGGGAACTTAGGCGCCAATCTAACTTCGAACCATTTCAAGACTCTAAGTTGAGATCTTGACTAAATTCTGATCTCGGTGAGACGGAATATAATTAATACTCAGTTTGATTATTATAACTGTGCCAACATGTTATTTTGTAGGGTAATATAATTTACATTATGCTTCAGACTAACATTTTCTTGCAAGGAGTTGAAGCTGCTGGAAAATGGTGTCCGGGCAGCCAGAAGGGGTCCGAACGCCTGCAGTGCAAACTTCATAATAACCAGTCATTGCGAAGCTTCTCCGACAACGTGCTGCTTTCTCTTTACCTAATTGTTGTTGATATTTTATTTCTAAGTATTTCTATACTTTCATTTGTAATATCCTTTTCGAACTGTTAGTGGATTGCCTAATGAAAGCACTCAACGAGTGCGAGCCTTAGAGTAGGAGTCGACAAAGGCTCCGAACCAAGTAAAATGGTTCTTGCTAGCGTTCTGATTTTACTTTAATTCCACTGCTTACTCTAAACAAATTTTTAAATCACTATTCACCTCCCCTAGCGAATTCCTCGATCCAACAATAAGCACTGGAAATGTCTCATGAAGAATTAGATAAATAGTTGACTAAATAAGAATTGATTTGGGTAAAGAAACTAGAAATAGAAATACGAAAGTAAATGAGGTACTTGGTTTTTGTGAATGTTCTAAGAGTTTAGTTTCATTGTGATATTCATCAATGTAAAATGGTTTACCAATTAATATCCTCAATTAACATGCATTTATAGGATGTTGTCGATTTTCTCCTATAGAAGATAACCAGCAAGGGATCTAGATCTACACCACTAGTAATCAAATAGATATGATTCCCATGAAGTCTATTAGTGGGACTGCTTGTCACTAGCGTCTCTCGGTCATACAACATAGAAACATATCTCTACTCAATACACATAATGATGTAGGTAATAATTGCATTCAACCATCTCACTTCCTTGTAGAAACTTGCTTCACCTTTCAAGGTGACACCCTAGACGTCTGTTAGAGGGACTGTCTGTCACAGGGACTGTCTGTCACTAGCGTCCCTCGGTCATACAATCTAGGGTATCCCTCTACGGGATCCACTAGCATCACAAACATTCAATCAAACATGGTAATTAAGTCCACACACATGAATTCACAAAAGATCAAATAGATACAAAACATGCTAACATCATCTAGATAAGAAATTGGCATATCCATGAGTTCTTACATCAAGTCACATCATAATTACTCCCTTAATCCTAGAACAATAGATTTACTCCATAGCACAAAGATAAATATCTGAAGATATAAGGATTACAAGCATTCCAATCCTAACTTGGAGAAAGAGAAGAGAAATGCTTATCTAGTTGTGATGAGTGATCTTTGAAACCAATCCTTAGCTTCCGGAGTTGATATAGAGATGGAGATGGCCTTGGATTGTCAAACCAAGAATGGAGATGATGGAGAATAGCACCAAGATGGATCTCCCCAAAGGGAAAGCCTTTCTCCCTTAGAAAGGGGAAGAAACCCCCTTTTATAGAGCTAGGCACAGACACCACATGGCCCGTGACACGGCCGTGTGGCCTTCACACGACCTCGCTCATCTTCCTCTCGGCCAGGGTGACACGTTCATGTGGATTCCACATGGTTGTGTTCTGCTTTAGCTCTAAATGGCCTACACGACCGTGTGGCTTACACGGCCTGACCATTCTTAGCCTCTGGAAATCTTGCACGGCCGTGTTGACCACACAACCAAACCCTACTTGCTCTTTGGAATTGTTGTCACGCCCCCAAAGGAGTCCCTGTCAGACAAAAATCCGACAACATCTCCCCTGTACCGGTGACAATATGAAGCATCACTATAAACAAAATACATCAGCCACATGCGACTGGAATATTTATATACACAACCACGCAGTTATAATAACAACCACTCGGCTGGAATGAAATAATCACAACCACGCAGTTATATATAAAACAGCCCACACGGCTGTACTAAAACACAACGGAAAAATGAAGTAAAGCCCATACAAACCAAATAAATACAATGCATGTCGGCACGGCTTAAACACAAATACAACACCAAAACCACAAGATAGCCACATGGCTACACATAAATACAATGCCAAAAATAATAAAAAGATATACAAAAAAAAACAAACACGGTCTTCGGATGTGACGTAGGACCCGACAGACAAGATACTCCGAGCGACATTAACCATCTATAAGCTACCTGAAAACATAAATGTATACATGCGGTGGTGAGTATAGGTAACTCAGCGGGTAATAGAAAAGATAGTGCATAGTCCATAAACAAACATGGAGATCACAAGTATACAGTCTCAGTAGGGAATAAAGAACATGATCATACTATCATAATCAATGCACCTAAACATATCTGACATAATAACCTGACATATAAACTGTACAAACCACAACTAACATAATGACAGATACATACTCAATCTGGAATCGACACATGGTACAATGATCAGTAAACTCACCGGATCTGCAACAGATATACCCGTGACACCTGTGCAATATAAGTACGACTGCATATACATGTAAAATAAATGACATGTATGCAACATGACAACCAAATGCAACAACCATATCTCAATCAAGTGCAACAACGACAATCACATGCAACTAGTATCTACTAGGCATGTATGCAAATGCAGATGCACCGCGCATCAAATGCAAGAATAATAACTGCGTATGCATGCTCCATGGTCACCCCCGACACCTCTCCAAACACCACGACCCCAGTATGGCCGAGAGGCTTGGGTCCGTGACAACTGTACTACCCTCCAGCCCACTATATAGTGGTCGAGGCGGACAGTCCACTAGTAGCTATCTATCTACATAGCATCAGGGTCCCTGACTGCTGACAACGCCGGATCTCACTAAACCTCGTGACCGGGTGGCACGACAGGACGAGCGACAACTGCTCCAGCTACCACTACCCATGAGTGGCTGAGTGTGATGACTCTCTCAACCATAAGGGAGACAATGGTCATCAAATGAATGATGATATATATATATATATATATATATATATATATATATATATATATATAATCATCATCCATGCAACACCCCAAACCTCATAAATACCTCCAACATGTGTATAATCGTCATGATACCTCCACATATCCCACCAAACATATGTACACACTACACATGTATAATCAACCAAAAATCTCCAATAAAAATACAACAGACATGTGTATATACCCCAAACATACAATCAACACAACTCCTCCAAAAGTACATGACAAATACGTATGTACACACCATATGTAAATGCACGGTCAACAAGATGACTCCTAAAACACATACCCACTCATGTACAGTCCACATCATATACTCAATCAGCATGGGAATACCAATAACCCGACAATCCCTACAAGACATACTCTACACGTGTAATCACAACAGAGTAGATATCAAGAGTGTAGACTGTATATGAATTAAATAGATCATCACAAGGGTCAAGCATAAGTATCATGTAGGAAAAACAACAACCGATCATGATATAAGATAAAGCAGCCTAATTCATCGAATAATAACCATGCACTAAGTACAAGAGAATCTACATAGAGGCCAAGGAAGAAATACCCGCCTTAAATCTATCGATCGTGCTAGATAAATCAATCTCACGTCGAGACGCTCACCTCGAAACGAAGTCCTGCGATCATATAATATATTTAGCTAATTACATAGGTAACAAATAGCTAAATAAACTCCCCAATCTAGTTAGGGAAACCCTTCTAAATTCATCCCTTAATTACCAATCCACTACATAATGGCACATTCTAAAACCTATATCAATATATCTATGGATCAGATCTGTGCTTACCATGAAAACCAACTTTAACAACCCCCTTCTTTCAATCCTCAGCTAAAGAAAGATCACACAGGAAATCAAGAGCCATAAATCCGAGTTGGATGATTTCTCCATCACTCTCAACTGAAGAGGTTCACCGTCGAAGTCATTTGGCCACTGTCATCCAAACAATCACCCTAAATCAGATATAAATTTATATCAACCTTAACAACATTTAATTACTTAGATTTGAACAAAAAGATCCAATCAGATAATGTTACCTAAACGGAATGCATCACCTACTCAGCAACACACAGCAACCCCAATAGCTTCACCAAAACTACCTTCTGATCACCAGGAAAGGACCAGCACTGAATCTTGAGCAGCAGTGCAGTATCTCATAGCCCACAAGAACCTCTTGCCGACAGTTACCCAAAGAAACCCTACACCAATTCCTTCCAAAATCAATTCCAAACCTAGCTGTAGAGAAATTGATTTGCTGAAACTCTAATGAACAGAGACATTGCTCACCTCAATCGATCCCTAATCCAAATTTAACACTTCCACAATAGAGCACAAGATCAAGAACTAACCCTCACCTTTAGGTCACATTGCTGGATCAATATTGCTTGGTCAGAAACTTCATGTCGGACCAGGGATCAGGCCTAGCATCAATCTTGAAGCTAGGTTGGCAATTAAAGGACAAGCTCTGGTGGTCGGCGAAGGCGGAAGAGCAACGTCGCTGGTGCTCGCGGTGATCCGGTGTCGCCGTGTGGTCGGAGAAAAGGTCGACGGCTAGGGTTCTTCCTTCCCTCCAACGAGGGATTGCCCGGGCGGATGCGTCGACTCGAGAGGAAGAACAACCTCTAAGCGAGCTCGATCAATGAAAGAGATGGGGTGCTACCGAGGGTCGATCGTTGCCGGGGGCTGCTCCATTGGGTCGGCGATCGTCCGAGAGGAAAACACAAGAAGAACTCGGGAGGAAGGAAGTCGCGTGCGAAGGGGAAAATGAATTGGATCGGGAAAAAGAAATGAAAAGCAATTAGGGATTTAAGGTTAATTTAATACTTAGAGTTAACTTAATCAAACTCTAAGTTCACTCTTCAATCAACTCCCACTTAATTTGGGTATTCCAAACAGGCCTCCACTGTACCCCGAATTCATCCCCTCAAAACAGGTCATACGGACTCCGTTTAAATCCCGAAAAATTTCTAAAAATTCCTGAAAAATCCAATAAGATTTTTCTTCCAATAATATTTATTATTTAATTTTTGCGGTATCTTACAATTGTTGCATGGCCGTGTAGATCCACACGACCATGCTCTGGATATGCTGCTAAGGTGACACGGCCGTGTGAATCCACACGACCATGTCATGCTCCCCCTCTGATAAAGCCACACAGGTTGTGTGCACCACATGGACAAGGACACTTTCCTCTTTGCTTCTTTGACATTGCCGTGTAGGTCACATGGCCAATGATATTTTCCTCCAGTTGTTGTCTGGATTGACCATGAACACTATTTCCTCTCCAAATTCAGCTCCTGTCAACAAAAAATACACAAAGAGCAGATCTCCAAACAAAGAACAGTAATTATGCTGAAAGCAAGATAAAGAGTATGAATGTGCATAGACAAAGAATGCGTAAAGTATATGAATGTGCATCAAAATATGCTTAATAAGTGTATATAATCTACGCACATTACACCCCTAGACTTAAACCTTTGCTTGTCCTCAAGCAAAATGATGCAATCTAAACTCATGTGCTTTATAATGTGTCACAATCCCTAGTGCACTTTCCTAACTCTTTCTACAAGTTTCATTGATGAGCATGATCATGAAAGTAACTCAAGTATGGCCTAAGTATAAGTTTCTTGTGCACAGTGCAATAAGTGACCCAAACTCTTCAAGCCTCAATCCCTGGCCTAGTTAAATCATCATCTAATTGAGTTCCTTATGTTCCCGATGATAGATACTTACTTGCCACACACTTAGTTCATATTCCTCAATCCACCCAAGGTCTCAAAGGTGTGCTCGATATCAAGAGAAACATAACAGTCATTTCTCCAGTAACCTAACTCGGTCTCAAAGGGGTAACTTACTAGTTTCCACTTACGACAATTATTTTTTATATCCCTTATTCATTTATTATATATATATATATAGATATATAGCAAGATTCAACACTTGAACATAAATGCACATAAATGCAAATGTTGGGAGATTTGATTTTTCCAAATGAGCTTACATGATTCGAGTATCATCCAGTAACCAAAATCTAGTTTGAGAAATCATCATAGGAACTAAGTACTAAACAAATAAGAGAAGATGAATCATGACTATTCCAATGATATCAACCATTCAAGCTCAAGTAAAGTGAGAATAAGATACTTAAGGTTAAGCCAAAACTCAAATTTGTTTCCGTACAATACTTATCTCATATCATGCTACTTGAGATAGGGAAAAGAGGTATACTAAACATACTAGCATTCTATCCACAACATCATGAATCAAGATATGAACGTGCAACCAATTTTGCTTTTAGGCAAGTCAGCAGCAGTGAGGAATGATGTTCTCAATATGCCACAAAATATTTCAAAAGACAGTCAAGTGATAGTAAAAACTGAGATAAACAAAAACTGAAAGCAAAGCAAAACAAAGTGCAGAACAAATGAAAATGCTGAAAATGTAAAAGAAAATGCAGAAAATTTAGATTCCAAACAGCCCCCCCCCCACTTAAACTTTTCATCATCCTAATGAAATCAATATGGTGGGTGGAGAAATGGAGGCCTGCATGGTCAGCAAGAAGGAAAACTAGGAAAGCCCGGAGACTGACTCAAGATTCTATGATATTCATAGAGGGCATCAACTTGTTGACTAGTAATGCTCATGACCTCTATGAATTCTCTCATTCTAGCCTGATCAATGTCATAATCCTGGACAAATTCGGCCACCTAACCTTAGATATTCCTCGTGAACTAAAAGTGATCTTGCACCTCTCTATACTGATCATCCGATAAATTAAAGTGACCCTCCAACATTATTCGTTGGGCCTCTTACTTTTCGTGAAGTGAATCCAAAGAGTCGCGAAAGTCAAAAAAATAAAATCTCGAGTGGCCCGTGCCATAGGAAAAAGAGTACCTAGCAGGTTCTGGATGTCCGAACGACTGCGGGTGTCCAAATGACAAGGGCTCAAGGTGGGGCTCGGTGTCTCCGGATAAGGAGGGAACATTCTCAGAAATTGAATCGGTGATCACCCAATTAGCAGGGTTGCGAACCGAGTGTTGGTGCTGTTAGCACTAACGGTCTAACCCAAGTTTTGATGAATGACAAAATAGGTTAAGTTAGTCTTGTTATTGATCTAACATTCTGATTGAGTGTGCAGGAGAAGCCAAGACAGGTTGATGGGCTGACCTGATGTCTGGCACGAAGCCCAGCTAGGTCGACGGGCCGACTGGATAGCTGACACGAAGTCCAAATGGGTCGACGGGTTGATCGGACGTTTGGCATGAAGTCCAGCTAGGTCGACGGGCTAACCGGATAGCTGGCAGGCAAGTAAAGGTAAGTCACTGGAGGGGAGTGACTGTGAGGACGTGTTCCTGGGAAGAGAACTTAGGCGCCGATCCAACTTAGAACCATTTCGGAACTCTAAGTCGAGATCTTGATTAGATTCTGGTCTCAGAGAGATGAAATCTAATTAATACTCTTTCTGTTAAACTATGAACTGTGCTAATAATCTGTTTTACAGGAGATATAAGTGCCTCGGACTAACATTTCCTTGCAGGAAGGAAGCTGTTGGAAATCAAGGTCCGGGCGCCCGAGAGGTACCCGGACGCCCGGAGGCAAAGTTTTATCGCCAACGTCACTATGCCACGTGGAGTTCGTTGGTTGGCTAGGCTACGTCACTTCAGAGCGCCCCGAAGGGCTACGGGCGCCCGAACCTCCTATATAAGAAGGGTCAAGGCTGGAGCCAGAACATCAACTCAAAAACTGAAGAACTGCTCTCCTGTGCTCCTGCGACGTTAAATCTTCTCCAACAACGTGTTCTTTCGTTTATTTTTATTGTTGGTACTTCATTTCTTTTAGCATTTCTTGTACTTTCAATTTGTAAAAACTTATTCGAATTGCTAGTGGATTGCCCATCGAAAGCACCCTTGTGTACGGGCCTTGGAGTAAGAGTCGTTAAAGGCTCTGAACCAAGTAAATTGACTTTGTTAGCATTGTTTTTACTTTTTTGCTGTGTTTACTCGATGAAATTTTAAATCGATATTCACCCCCCCCCTCTATTGAACGATCACGATCCAACACCGAGGTCCGCTCGGGATAAGGAAGAGGCAATGGGAAACCATCTCTCTTAAGAAAGGCAAACTCATTCTCATTCTGACAAATCATCTTCATAGCAAGACATGCATCGATATCGATCATGTTGTTGCCATGGATGATTTCTACCTCGTCTAGATCACAGTCCAGATTTATAGCTATTTGGGTAAACAAACCACGAAAGACAAACAACCCCGAGGTTGCTTTCTCGGCTCTCACAAGGTTTTGTAGAAAATGAAAATCGGAATCAAAGTCAATCTTATGCAACATAGCCCAAAGAGCATAAAGTTCCACTTTTCTTACAACTCCATCACTTTCCTCTCTACCAAAGACAGTTTTACTCATGACTCGGTGTAAGTACCTAAAGATGGGGTTTTGCATATGGGAAGCTTTAGCTCTAGAGGGCTCATAAGGTTGATCCAATCCGGTAATTGAGTTCCAAAAATCATTTCAATTAAGCCTAGGGTCAAACCTACGAGAGCCGCTAGTGGATAAGCCAAAACAACTATTAAAGTCACTAAATGCCCACTGAAATTCTTGATTCATTAATCTAAAATTGATTTTGCCAATATAATCATCCTTATTAGAGAAGTGGGCATTTAGTGAGCTTAAAAATTCAAAGACAATTTGAGGATATGTTGGTAGATGTGTGTACATAATATCATCTCAATAAAGAGAACTAATCAACCAATTCATATCATCTCTAATTTGTAAGATATACAAAATAGTTGGATCCATATATCGTGTGCACACAATCTTTCTTGCAACAAGAATATTAAATCTAGCTTTATGATCATCATTTCTAAAGACAATATTAAATTCATTGTCGTTACCTATCATGCCCCTAGAGGAGTCCCTACCGAAAAATTTTGACATCTCCCTTGTACCGGTGACAATCTGAGGCATACATACATACAAAATATATCAACCATATACGGCTGGAATATACACACAACTACGCAGTTAATGATGTAGCCCACATGGTTGAAACATAGCACAGCGGAAATCACTAAATAACGGACATGAAACGAACAAAACAACTAACTGTGAGCCGGCTCGGCTTGACACATCATCACCAACCAAATACAAGATACCATAAAACAAAACTCCATATAAAAGAATACACAAATACAAGAACAAGTACAAAACCAACAAAGCAAAAGGAAGCACCAACGAAAGGAGAAGCTCGATGTGAGATGGGACTGGCGGATAGGATCTCCAGGTGACTCCATAAATCCTTTACCTGCTACAAAGCGAAATAAACCAATTTACGGGGTGGTGAGTACTAAGACTCAATGGGTAATAGACGAATAGTGCATGAGCATAATAAAGAACTAGAGATACAAAGGTATACAGTCTCGTAGGGAGTAACAGCAGATACTACAGTGATATCATAATAAGTCTCCATACCTGAAACCATATCCTAGGCTAGTAATAGAAGGTCAGGTGTAGCAAAGACCTGCTACAATACTGCTCATAACTACATGGGTAACATATGAGGTATATACATATTACCAGTAAGCAAACCAATGTCTAAACCCATAACTCAGGTATATATCTCAACCTATGTGAGCATATCAGCATAAGTAAGCAACAACAACATAAATAAGCAATAGCAGCATAAGTAAACAATAGCATCAGCAGGTATAATAATAACAGCGTATGCACGGATGGTCACTCCCGCCCACCCCTTTGCACCATGACCCCTGTATGGTTGAGAGGTCGGGTCAGTGACAGACTGTACACCACTCCAGCTACAACTACCCATGAGTAAGCGAGTGTGCGGCCCTGGCCAACGACCCTCTCAACCACAAGGGAGACATGGTCGCCGGCATACATGCAATGATATGATGCGTAAAATGCAGCAGTCATCATATATATATAAACAGAAAATAAGTATGCTACATGAAGCCAGTATGCTCAGTAAGGTATGTAAACATACAACATCCAAAACAAGTAATCATGGTATCTAGTATCTGGTATCCAATATCCAATATCTAGTATCTGGTAACTGGTATCTGCTAAATAATATAGATAGTAACGAGAGACTGTATAGAGATAGAAACGAGTTTCTCAAAGATTGAGTGGATAAGTATCAAGCACAGGAGAAATACGAGTGGAGTCAAGATAAATACAAGAACTATCCGAAAATATAGCTCATGCACTAAGATCAATGTACTAAAGAGATAAAGCAAGAAGTACTCGCCTTTATACATAGATCGTGTCAAGTAGTCTCGCGTCGAGACGCTCGTCTCGAATCAACGTCCTGCAAATAATATGATATATGGTTTAGCTAATCACATATACAATAACTAGTTAAACCCCAAAACTCAATCCTAATTCGATTAGGTAATTGTTTAATTTCACATAATAATCCAAATCCAACTAGATGATAAGCTATCTTTAATCCACCAATCAATTCAAGATCTACTCAAATTCACATATCACAATAGAATAATCCAACGTATCAACTGCTAAGCATTATGAACCCACCATACATAGTTTATCCATATAATCAATTGTTAGCTATCCATCTGCTAACTAATCTAACTCATTAATCAATCTCCACTAATCGTCACACCAAATAAAATCCAATAATCAATGAAATTAACTCCAAAACTCACCTAGATCTGGATGTCCTGCTATAGGACTCTCAGCTGAAGAACTTGCTATCAAAATCATGGTCGGAGCTAGGTTGAAATGCTGATCTCCCAATTCGGTAAACCTAAATCACAAACAACACATTCACATCCAAGAATTAAACCTAATTCTTAACCCACAGCCTAATTCCAACATCTTACCTTTATGATGAGGTCTTCCCTTGTTGGCTTGCGGCTGGGAAGAGTGGTTGCTGGATGTTAGCTCCTGCCGAAGACCCATGGTATGTGCTGCTATGGAGCTACTGCAAACAACATGCAGTTAGCACAATAGTTCTTACTAGGATCTGAACCTCAATTCACCACAAACCTAGGATCCAAGACCGAAGTGTCTTACCATATCCTAGGGTCCACAACTTCCTCCATGACCAGAAACTAGGTCTAGCAGCTGTGGAGACCCACGACGACTATGGAGACCAGCGAAGATAGGATCGACGGTGGTGTCTCGATATCAAAGAACGGAAGGGAGAAGCAACCGTCGGGAGAGTCGTTCACTCCCAACCTAGGTTTCGGCCGGCACCATGATGAGCAGCGCCGGCGCGATCAGTCGCTGAGCCGGTTGTGGTGCTCGCGTGAGGGTGAGTGATCGGCGGCTGTGCTTGCGAGAACTCGCGAGGAGAAGAGGGAAGAAGGCTCGACCAACACTGGTATGAGCAACGTCGGTGTGATCCCGTGCTGAGGATAGAGGCGGCGGTTTGGTGAGGAGAATCGCGAGGCTCGAGAAGGAGGAAAGGATGGAGAGACCGGCGGCTGTGGCTCGGGAGAGAAGAGAGGCCGGCGGTGGATTTGGGGCGGAGGGTTCGGTGAAGGAGGATGGTGTCGCGTGAGGGCTCAGGGAAGAGAGGTTTGGCGGTGTGGGAGTCAGGGCACGGGAAGATTTTCCTTTATAACTTAGGATTGGTAAATTAAACCTTAGATCAATTCCTAAATTAACTCTCAACTTTGGGTATTCTAAATAGGTTTTTTCACCCGTTCATAAATGCATCCCCTCAAAATATGTCATATGAGTTCCGATTAAATTCAAAAAAAATTCTAAAATTTTTTAAATATTCCGTTAAGATTATTCATCCAATAACACTTATTATTCAAATATTATTTGGGCACTATATTTTACATTACCTTTTTCGCGTGCTATTCTCTTGCCTTTGCCCCTTGTGACTTTCTCCTTACCCTTTTCTCTTGATGGTTCCTTTTCTCCGCTGGATCTGTCATTTTCCTTTCGAAGCCTTTTAAGAAGATTAGACATGATGTATAGTTAAGAGATGGTAAGCTGCTTGATTGGAGAAATGAGATCTTGAGAAATAGAAAATAGATCTTGAGAAAGAAGATCTTAAGGAAGGAGAATTAGATCTTGAGGAAGGAGGAGGAGAAGAGTTACTGTTTAGATCTAGATCTAGATCTAGTTTATAGAGAAAAATGAGTAGGAGATCTAAATTTGAGAAGTAAAAGAAGAGAGGTTGAAGATGAAAGAGGTTAGAGAAAAAGAATTCTCTAACCAGCCTTGACACGACCGTGTTCTATAGACACGACCGGGTCTTTATATTCCACACGACTGTGTAGATTTATACAGCCTAAATCTTCCTCTTCTCGGCCAGATCCACATGGTCATGCCAATTGGCATAGGCAGCGTCGTCTCCCTCTTGGTTGAGCTCACACGGCCTGTGTGTATCACACGACCGAGTTCTTTTACTTTACTGTTAGCGTCACACAGCCATGTGTGTCACATGACCACCTTCGTCTTCTCCTCTCGAACTTTCACACGGTCGTGTCAAATCACACTACCTTGTCCGTCTTCTTCTCGGGTGAGCTAACATGGAGTGTGTGAGATACATGGCCAGATGCTCCTCCTTTTCTGTCTATTTCACATAGCCGTGTGGGGTACACGGCCTGGCCCTGTTAGGTCCAGAATTGCTGGATTTTCTCCTTTTCGACTTCTCCAATGCCTCCATGCCCATAAAATGATCATGGATGGCTCATGGAGGCAATATACAATCTGAAAACAAAAATAACCAACATTTAAAAACACTAACTAATGAAAAAGAGAACTAAAATTGAGTCTAAATCAAAAGAACCCTTGGGTTGCCTCCCAAGAAGTGCTTGTTTAAGGTCATCAACTCAACCTCATCTCCGTTTCCACTGATTATACCCAAAGTGACACAGATTTTCCTTCTCGGGTTGATGTTGCTGCCTCTTCCTTCATTCTTGCCCTCGGAGGGCAGAGGAACTTCTCATTATTTATTGGGAGCCTTCTTCTCCCAATACTTGCTGGATCATGTTCTTCATCCGGCGGCCTCCCATGAGGATGGAAGTTCCATTCCTCAGCTTTGTAAGCATCTTCCCCGCTACAAATGCTTACTAAGAAAGAAGAGACATGGTTAGGAGAATTAGATAAATCATACTCTAACTGATAACCAAAGAAAGTTTATGGTTTTTCACATCGATAATGACTCCAGCTATTGCAAGGAAAGGTCTTCACAATATAATTGGAATTTTCGGGTCTTCCTCTATGTCTAGCACTACAAAATCTGTAGGTATGATGTTGCCACCCACTTCTACCAACACATCTTTAACAATACACATAGGGTACTTGCAAGAATGATCAACTAATTGCAGTGTCATGGTAGTAAATTTACAGTTTTTGAGACCTAGCTTATTACAAATTGAATATGGTATAAGGCTAACACTTGCCCCCAAATCATAGAAAGCTTTTTCAATGAATTCAGATCCTATGGTGCAAGAGATATAAAAGCTTCCAGGATCTTGGAGCTATGGGGAAGTGTTCTTCTCAAATAAAGCGCTGCATTCTTCTATTAGAGCTATGGTTTCGATCTCTCCCTTTCTTCTTTTGTTAGACATAATGTCCTTCAAAAACTTGGCAAACTTTGACATTTGTTGAATTGCATCAATTAAAGGGACTTCAACATAGATGTCTTTAACTTTGTCAAGGAACCTGCCGAATTCTTCATCTTTCTTTGTTATAGAAAGTCTTTATGGAAAAGGGATTATTTAACTTTGAGGGTGGAGTGGAAGAGTCTCTTCAACCTTCTTGGTATTCCCGTCATCATCTTGAATCTGAATTGGTTCAAGTGTTGGAGGAGAGAGCTCTTCTTGAAGTTTCATCCCTTTTGGAGCAGTCATTTGAGGATCTCCCAAAGTCCGTCCACTCCTAAGCTTAATTCTGTTGCAGTGTTCCATTGGGTTGACATTAGGTTTTCCAGGAAATTATCCTGGTGCTCTTGAGGATGATGAAGCTATCTGAGTAATTTGGCTATCTTGCATCTTCTGGTGTTTCTCTGAATTATCCATTTTCTGATTAAGTAGCTTGATTTCTTGTTTTAATTTATTTTGACCAGAAATAACTTCTTCAAGCATTTTCTCCAATTTGGAAAATTGATAGCCTTGAGAAAGTTGTTGTTGTTGATAGCTTTGTTGTCCAGGCTAGTAGCTTGGTCTAGCCCTCGTGGATGGTCCCTGCTCTTGATTATTACAATAAGAGAAGTTTGGATGATTCTTCCAACCAAGGTCGTATGTATTGGAATATGGGTTATTCTGCCTTTGATTGTAGCTCACAATAGTGTCACATTGCTCAATTTGATTAATTTGCGCAGAGATGGCTCCCAATGGGCATGAGTCTTGAGCGTGGTCTATGCTACCATATGTCTCACATACACATACTATAACATTGACCGTGCTTGAATTTGTTCCCATATTCTCCAGCTTTTTGGTAAGAGCATCCAGCTTTGCAGACATTAAAGTAATTGCATCTACATCTAATTTTCCTGATGCTTTAGTTGGGTTTACAGATGAATAACCTCCACATCTTTCTGATGCCCACTGATGATGGTTCTATGCTACACTTTCAATAATGACCTCGACCTCATCAAGACTTTTGTTCATTAGTGCCCCTTCAACTGCAGAATCTAGGGGCACTTTTGTATGGTAATTGATACCATTATAAAATATATGTAACACTAGTCATTTTTCTAGTCTATGATGTGAGCATTATCTGAGCATATTATTAAACCTATCTCATGCTTCAAATAATGATCCTGAGTCTAATTGTCTGAAACTTGCTATTAAATTTCTCATATAAGCAGTCTTGATAGGGGGATATAATTTGTCCAAAAATTATTGTTTATATTACTCCCAAGTGGATATGCTATTAGCTAGTAAAGAATTTAGCCACTGTTTGACTCTATCTCTCAAAGAAATCCAAACAATAATAGTCATACTACTTCTGCTAGAACACCGTTCATTTTCATTGTATTGCAGATTTCATAAAAGACTGCAACGTGTTGATTCGGATCTTCATGTGGTCTGCCCCCAAATTGGTTCTGTTATACCATAATGATTATTGCAGGCTTTATATCAAAGTTATTGGCTTCAATGGATGGTCTAGTGATGCTAGGCCGAAGCCCTCGTGCATATGATGTTGCGTAATCCTTCAATGGTTTGTTTGCCATAACTGAATGTTCTTGTTCTTTCTGATGTCTTTGCAAGATTCTTCTTCTATGAAACATTCTGTCAATCTCTGAATCAAAGGGTAATAGATCTCCTGCAAAGTTAGATCTACGCATACAAGATCGAGATTGCAAATTTGAAGGTTTTAAATTACAAAAAGGAAGATTGCAAATAAAGAAATAAGCAATGCAAGGTTAAATTACAAAAATAGAGTTTCTAGGTCTAGTTACAAGTATGTAATAGAAAAGAAAGAAAGTTTAGTCTAACTCAAATAATTATCTCTAATGTTATAGACACAGCCCCCGGTAATGACACCAAAAACTTTTTACATCACTGCAAGTGCACGGTTTCATCGTCAATAATAAAAAGATATCAATCCCACAGGGACTGATTATAAGCACTAGAGATGTCTCACAAAGAATTAGCTAAACAGTAAACTAAATAAGAATTGATTTGGGTAAAGAAACTAGAAATATAAATAAGAAAGTAAATGAGGTACTTGGTTTTTGTGAATGTTCTAGGAGTTCAGTTTCATTGTGATATTCATCAATGTAAAATGGTTCACCAATTAATATCCTCAATTAGCATACATTTGTAGGAAGTTGTCAGTTTTCTCCTGTAGAAGATAATGGGCAAGGGATCTAGATCTACACCACTAGTAATCAAATAGATATGATTCCGATAAAATCCGTTAGCGGGACTGCCTGCCACTAGCATCCCTTGGTCATACAACATAGAAACACATCTCTACTCAATACATATAATGATGTAGGTAATAATTGCATTCAACCATCCCACTTCCTTGTAGAAACTTACTTCACCTTTCAAGGTGACACCCTAGATGCCCGTTAGTGGGACTGCCTATCACTAGCGTCCCTCGGTCATACAATCTATGGTATTCGTCTACAGGATTCACAAGTATCACACACATTCAATTAAACATGGTAATTAAGTCCACACACATGAATCCACACATGATCAAATAGATACAAAATATGCTAACATCATCTAGATAAGAAATTGGTGTATCCATGAGTTCTTACATCAAATCACACCACAATTACTCCCTTAATCCTAGAACAATAGATCTACTCCATAGCATAAAGATAAAGATCCAAAGATATAAGGATTATAAGCATTACAATCCTAACTTGGAGAAAGAGAAGAGAAATTCTTATCTAGTTGTGATGAGTGATCTTCGGAACCAATTCTTAGCTTTTGTAGTCGATATGGAGATGGAGATGCCCTCATATTATTGAACCAAGAGCGGAAATGATGGAGAATAACACCAAGATGGATCTCCCTAAAGGGAAAGCCTTTCTCCCTTAGAAAGGGGAAGACCCGGCCTTTTATAGAGCTAGGCACAGGCACCACACGACCCGTGACACGACCGTGTGGCCTTCACATGGCCTCACACATCTTTCTCTCTGCCAGGGTGACACGACCGTCTGGATTCCATATGACTGTGTTATGCTTTAGCTCTAGATGGCCTACATGGTCGTGTGGCTTACACGGCCTGGCCATTCTTGGCCTCTAGAAATCCTGCATGGTCGTGTGGACCACATGGCCAAACCCTACTTGCTCTCTAGAAGTGTTGCATGGCCGTGTAGATCCACACGACCATGCTCTAGATATGCTGCTAAGGTGACATGGCCTTGTCGATGCACACAGCCATGTCATGCTCCCCCTTTGATGAAGTCACACAGGCTGTGTGCACCACATGACCAAGGTCACTTTCCTCTTTGTTTCTTTGACATGGCAGTGTAGGTCACATGGCTAGTGATATTTTCCTTTAGTTGTTGTCTGAATTGACCACGGACACTGTTTCCTCTCCAAATTCAACTTCTGTCAATAGAAAATATACAAAGAGCATATCTCCGAATAAAGAAGAGTAATTATACTGAAAGTAAGACAAAGGGTATGAAAGTGCATAGACAAAGCATGCGTAAAGTATATGAATGTGCGTAAAAACATGTTTAATAAATATATATAATCTACGCACATAACTAACAAACTATAACGAATGAAGCCACCTCATGGTCATGGAGATCGTGGGAAGTGGTATAAAAAGGTCGGTCTTTTCCGTTGACAAGGTACGTAATTTTTACATCTGAAACTTTCATTCGCGCATCCACTACTATTCTTCTTCTTCCATTTGCAATGAAACTACATTGACTTGAGCATCGAAGGACCTTGCCAGGGACCCCTTTCCTAGTCTTTAGTCACTAACACTTCGTTGGATCAGTTGATTATGAGCAGGATAGTTGAGGAGCTTCATCCTAGATCAAAGAATCAACTATTTATCAACAAACCATCCACCTGAGCCAGTGCGCCATATCCTCTACCTTCAGGCAGGAGTAAATTTAACACTGTCTGTGGGAATCTTGGGCTAAATATGAAGCTACAAGATGGAGGAGGCTGGAAAACTCAACACTGTCACCTTAACACAAGAAGATCTGGAGTTGCTCATCAATGCCAGAGTGCAAAAATTACTTTAGCAATAACAATAAACTAACACTAGTGGCATGCTGCCACCACCAAATCTGGCAGCGTTAATGAAAACTCGTCAAAGGGAGAGAGGAGTTCAAGAGGAAGGCCTTGCTCGCTTGCTTGTTATGCCTCTTTTACCAACTCGGTGCCCCTGAGCACTTTTTTGAACACCATTTGAACAGTTGGGCTAAGGAAGAGCACTCTAGGAATCTTCTGGAGAAGCACCTGTGCGGGATAAGCGCAAGGGAAAGGTCGTAACCAGCGATAGCTCCCCGGAGTGGATCATTACCCCATTCTCTCAATGGGTGTTGGACGATCCATTGCCAAAACATTACCAGAATCTAAACATAAAAGAGTATTCGAGGATAATAGACTCGAAAGACCATCTCCTCATGTTTGAGAATGCGGCCCTCCTTCAACAATTTATGGACGACGTTAAATGTCGAATGTTTCTCACCACACTCGGTGGGGCAACCCAACGATGGTTCAAACGGCTGCTATATAACTCTATTCACTGTTTCAAGGACTTTCGTAAGATATTTATTTACCACTTCTCTAGCAACAGGCGGTATCACAAAACCCCCTGGAGCCTTTTATCACTTAAACAGGGGCCCAAAGAAACCATCCGAGCATATAGCAAGAGGTTCAATCAAGTGGCTATGGATGTTCCCACTGCTACTACGGAGATTTTAGTGAGTGTCTTTTCTCAGGGACTCACTGATAATGATTTCTTTCGCGGTTTGTTTAGAAAACCTTCAACCAAACTTTGATCTTCTCATCAAGTGGGCAACTAAATTTATCAATGTTGAAGAAGCCCAGGTTTACCCGAAAGGAGGGTACCACACCCGCTCCTGCTCTAGCCACGAAATGTCCGGTGCTACCTGCCCCTCCACCCAAAGGACCTCAGGCAGGTCCTCAATATCGCCATCAAGAATTGCAGTCTCAAGACATGCAACATGTGGAGGTCCTTCATGAAGCTCTATGAAAGTGGTGCACGTATCATCGGGCAACTACTCATAATACTGAGAATTGTTATACTCTATGGAATCAGCAAAGAAATAACCCTAGATATCGTCAGTGTTCACTAGCCCCAAACCGACAACCGTATGCATGACAAAATAGCATGTTCAAGATTGAGTACCGGGTGACCGAGCCTTAGCAAGGAACCCTATAGCTCTAGGCTGAGCAAATCCAAGTGCCTGCTCGAGTGCAACAAGAACAACCTTTCACTCGGCAAGAAGAAAATCGCAGTAATACCGCTCGAGATAATATCAACATGATAGTTGGAGGGCAACTGATGGTGACTCTAACCGAGTGAGGAAATCACACGCTCAACATCTAGTCATTCATGAAGTTGGATGTAGTGCAGAGCGGATGTCTAGGCTCGAAATCAACTTCGGGCCCAAAGATCTAGAGGGAGTGAAAATACCCCATGATGATGTATTAATAATTAAAGTTGTTATAGTCAATTATAACATTTCTTGTACTTTTATTGATACAAGCAGTTCTATTAACATTATCTTCAAATAAGCATTTGACAAGCTGCAAATCAACTTAAGTGAGCTTCAGCCCATGGAATCTCCTCTGTACAGGTTCACGGGTAATGATGTCTAGCCACTTTGCCAAATAAAGTTGGTCATATCCTTAGGGGAGGAGCCCTTGATAAAAACGCGTGGATCGGTCTTCATAGTGGTGGACGCACCTTCTGCCTATAATGTTATTTTATATCGACCGACCCTAAATGAATTCCAGGTGGTCATTTCAACCTTCTACTAGAAGATAAAATTTCCTGTGGATGACCAAGTGGGGGAGGTTAAAGGTGATCAACTGTTAGCGCACAAGTACTACATGGAGATGGTGAAGATGGATGCCAATGTTGCTTGAAAAATACAAAGGATGGAGGTTAACACTATCCAAGAAAAGTTGCCTATCTTGGTGTATGAAGAAAAGGAAGAGATACAAATTCAGGTCAGTCAACCGGAGGACACCACTCAGATAGAGGCTGACCTGGCTCCTAAGATTAAAGCTAAGCTAGTGGAGTGTTTGACACACAATAGTGATGTGTTTGCCTGGACACCCAAAGAAGTAATGAGCGTGTCTCCAATAGTCATTGAGCATGTACTCCATGTCTATTCTGATGCATGTCTGGTCAAATAAAGAAAGCGAGATTTTAGGGCCGACCAAAATAAAATTATTAAAGAAGAAGTGGATAAGTTACTGAAGGTGGGCTACATTAGGGAAGTGCAGTTCCCGAGTTGGCTGGTTAATGTTGTCCTAGTTTCTAAGCCTAGGAATAAGTAGTAGGTCTGTATTAACTTCAGAGATCTTAACAAAGCTTGCCCAAAGGATTATTATCCCCTATCCTGCATTGATCAAGTTGTTGATTCTACTTCCAGCTATGAGTTCATTTGTATGCTGGACGCTTATCAAGGATATCACCAAGTTTCACTCGCCAAGGAGGACCAAGAAAATGTCAGCTTCATAACTACTAAGAGCACTTATTGTTATAATATTATATCGTTCGGACTAAAGAATGCAGGAGCTACCTATTAAAGACTTATGAACAAGGTCTTTTAAAAGTAATTTGGGCAGAACATGGTGTTGGTGCGGTTCGCATTAACGGTCTAATCCGGTTTTGATGAATGACAAGTAAGCTAAGTTAGGTTCTGTCGTGATCTAACAACTTGATTGAGTGTGAAGAAAATCCAGCTAGGTTGACAGGTCGATTGGATAGTTGGTACAAAATCTAGCTAGGTCGACGGGCCGACTGGATAGCTAGTACGAAATCCAACTAGGTCAATGGGCCGACCAGATAGCTGGTACGAAATCCAGCTAGGTTGACGTGCCGATCGGATAGTTGGTATGAAATCCGCTAGGTCAATGGGTCGGCCGGATAATTGGCAAGAAGTCCAGACAGGTCGACGGGTTGATCGGATGTCTGGCAAACTGATAAGTTAAGATAAGTCACTGGAGGAGAGTAACCAAGTGAGGACACATCCCTGTTGAAGGGACAGTAGGCATCAGTCCAGTTTAGTTCCATTTGGGATCCCTAAGATGAGACCTTGACTAGTTCCAGGTCCTAGGAGAACAATAACTAATTACTACTCTGTATTATTAAATTATCCTAATACTTATTTTGCATGGTATTTTAGACTAATATTGTTTTATAGAGGTAAGAGAAAAAATTTACCTTCGGATGAACAGTGTCTGAAGGCACCTTCAAGCTTGATAGAAGACACCTTTATACTATTCATAGAAGGCGCCTTCCATGGCTATGGAAGGCTCCTTTCGCAAGATAAAGTTGGCCAAAGTCATGGATAAGCACCAGGATATTTAGGATCAAACTTGCCTCATTGGAGGCACCTTTCATGGCTATGGAAGGCACCATCAATGCCCTTTATAAGACTATCTCGAGAAGGCATTCAACAACAACGCACATATGAACTACTACGCATCCATTTGAGGCTCCAACTGCGCCGGGCTCCTGCTATAAAGCTGCTATGTCCGACAACTGCTTCGACGACTTCTAATCGTGACTAGAAGACCGACTCCAACACACAAGCACCCTCACATAAATTCCTAAAGTGTCGGTAATGAGATTTCTATTTATACTTGAATTCTGCAAGCAGAAAGTGTAGTCTGTTACACTTCTCCGAACTCTCTCTATACTCGATTCCCTCTTCCAGAGGTACCAAAAGAGGCCTTTAGTGGATTACCCATTGATAGGTCCACGGGACATGGGTCTTGGAGTAGGAGTCGCAGAAGACTCTGAACCAAGTAAAATTGGCTGCGTTTTTTGGTGATTGTATTTTTATTTTTAAGTTTTCCACTGCGTACTTTACTTTGATTTCAAAACATGAAAAAATAAGTTTTTGAAAACCACGTGATTCACCACCCTCTCACGTGCGTAATCGATCCAACAAGTGATATCAGAGCCGGTTATGCTCTGAATTGGTACAACCACCAATTAAGTCGGGGGAATTGTTTTTAGATTTTTTTTTCGCATTCCATTTGAATCGTTTTAAATATATTTCAAACACTGCTAATTTAAGACCAAGTCTTGGTACCCCGTTTTAGTTTTTCTTCCACGGCTGTCAAATGACACAACGTGAAGAGTACAACATCATCCATCCTCCCCTATTCAACGATGATGACTTCTCCTACTAGAAGAAGCGGATGGAAGTATATCTAAAGACAGATTTCGACTAGTGGTTCAGCATCACCAGAGGTTACAAGGCTCCAGTCGATAATGTCAGAATCCCAATGGACCTGGAACATTGGAATCTGGAAATGAAGAAAAAGGCGCAGATCGACTTCAAAGCTCTCAACATAATTCAATGCGGGCTAACAAAAGGAGAGCTGAACCACGTCGGCCCACATGAAAACGTAAATGAACTTTAGGACAAGCTAATAGAACTACATGAGGGAACCAACGATGCCAAGGTAACAAAGAGAGATTTATTTTTAAATAAATTATTTAATGTCAAAATATAGGAAGGTGAGATTGCTAGTCAACTCCACATAAGGATAAAGGACATCCTCAATAGACTCCACACAATCGGCCACTAATTAGAGAACCGGGACCTGATAAAGTATGTCTTAAATGCATTTCCTCGTAATACACTGCGGGCTTCCATCGTGGATGGCTATAAGATTCCAAGGAACTTGTCAAAGTTAAAACTAGATGAATTATTCTGTGAATTAGAATTGCACGAATAGACTAACGCCAAATCTGAGAAAGGCCTTGCTCTTATTGCAAGATCATCAAAAGATAAGTCCACATCCAAGACAAAACCTGAAGATGAGTTTGACCCAGACTCAGATGATAAAAAACACCTGGTGAACTTGGTAAGAAAAATGTTCACCAGGAGAAAGAACTTCACCAGCAAGGACTTGTAGAAGATCAACTCTACCTCCAACTCTAACAATAAGAACGTGACTTACTTCAAATGTAACAAGAAGGGGTATTACAAGACTAACTACCCGAATTTGAAAAAGAAGAAGCTCCTCAAAGTGACATGGGATGAATCATCGGAGATGAATCAGACAGTAGAAAACCGAAGCACTCCAACTACCTCGCACTGATGGTGCACGGACCTGAATCGGAAAGTGAATCGGAAGACGAGTCCGAACCCGAATAGAGCCACAAGTCCATACTCATTTCCGAAGGTTACGATGAGGTATATTTTAATTTAAATAAAAAGTTCTTTAAAATCATTGTATGCTTGAATAGGAAATTTACTGCTTATGAAAATCAAATAAACGAACTAACAAAAGAAAATAATAAACTTAATGAACAATTAGAATTGAACTCAACAACTAAACCAATTTAAACTGAAATCCCAACTCAAGCTGCAAAACTTGAGAAGGATAATTTCAAATTGAAAAATGAAATAGTTAAACTAAAGGAATTACTTGAAAAATTCACAACTAGATCCAGGTACCTCGATATGATACTTGGATCACAAAGAGCTGTGTACAACAAGTCCGGATTCGGATATAAGCCCAGCTCAACAAACAAATCCTTTATATCTTTAGTTAACAAAAATAAAAATCAAAATAAAGCTTGGGTTCCGAAAGCATGTCTAACCACGCAAGTAGGACTCAATAAATATTATATACCTAAAGATAAAATTTATTATATAAATCAAAATAAATCAAAAGACTCTCCCTTAAACTCTAAAGTTAAATCTTCAAAAATGAATACAAAACAAAACAAAAACACTAAATTATTTAAACCTAACTTAAATAAATATAATATAAATAAAAACTATAATCAAGTATACTATAACTATAAAAGTAATTGACATAAACCCAAAACTTAAACTTAAAATGTTCAATAATTCAGGGGGAGACTCCAAATTAGTTGACACCTCTAAAATAATAACTTACTTGGCAGGGTAATTAGGAATAATCTAAATAGGGACAACAATTTAACTTGACAAAAGTATTGATGAAGTTTTGTATGATAGTAGGTTAGGGAAACTATGTCTATGCATGTCTAGGAAGATATGACTTCGACCTAGTGTATTTGACTTAGTGGAACTCACTGAAGCTACCCCTTACGGATCCTAACTAGTTAGACTAAGGTTTTATATTAAGTTCAGTGGATAGGACTATTTAAAAAATCTCGAAGGCATGGTTACTCTAATGATGTCCAAGTGACTCACCATAGCCCAGAAGTTTATCCAAAAATGTCTATTTGTTGAGCCCAAAACTCAACTTGAATCTAATGTAAAGTTAAATCCAACCTTGATATTGAACATAATTAATCTTACAAAATCATAGGGTTTCCTGATTGAAAATATAGATCGGGTGAGATGACTAAGAAACTAAAAAATTAAAATTAAACTTAAAATTAAAACTAAAAATTTAAAACATAAAATTAAGCTTAAAATTAAAACAAAAAAATTAAAATTAAAATTAAACTTAAAATTAAAAATAAAAATTTAAAATTTAAAAGTAAACTTAAAATTAAAATAAAAAAATAAAATTAAAATTAAACTTAAAACTAAAAATTTAAAATTAAAATTAAACTTAAAACTAAAAATTTAAAATTAAAATTAAACTTAAAACTAAAAATTTAAAATTTAAATTAAACTAAAAAATTTTAAATTAAACTTAAAATTAAACTAAAAATTTTAAATTTTAAATTAAACTTAAAAGTAAAACTAAAAATTTAAAATTTAAAATTTAAAATTAAACTTAAAATTTAAAATAAAAATTTAAAATTTAAAATTAAACTTAAAATTAAAACTAAAAATTTAAAACTTAAAATTAAACTTAAAATTAAAACCTAAAAATTTAAAATTTAAAATTAAACTTAAAATTAAAACTAAAAATTTAAAATTTAAAATTAAACTTAAAATTAAAACTAAAAAATTAAAACTTAAAATTAAAACAAAAAAAATTAAATATAAAATTAAACTTAAAATTACAACTAAAAAAATTTAAAACTTAAAATTAAACTTAAAAGTAAAACCTAAAAATTTAAATTTTAAATTCTAAAATTAAATTTGAAATTAAAACTAGAAATTTAAAATTAAAATTAAACTTAAAATTAAAACTAAAAATTTAAAACATAAAATTAAACTTAAAATTAAAACTTAAAATTTAAAACTTAAAATTAAAACCAAGAAATTTAAAATTAAAATTAAACTTAAAATTAAAACTAAAAATTTAAAACTTAAAAAATTAAAACTAAAAATTTAAAACTTAAAATTAAAACCTAAAAATTTAAATTTAAAATCAAAACTAAAAATTTTAAAATTAAAATTAAAACCAAAATTAAACTTAAAATTAAATCCAAAAATTTTAAATTTTAAATTAAACTTAAAATTAAATTAAAACTAAAAAATTTAAATTAAAAATTAAAAAAAAAATCTGAAGGCGCCTTCGACACCATTGGAGGCGGGAAAATTCCCGCCTAAACAGTGGAAGGCACCTTCAATGAAGCTTGAAGGCACCCTCTATAACTGATGAGAGGCGCCTTCCATGAAGTTTGAAGGCGCCTTCCACTACACTTTTTCAGCAAACAGAACAGAGTTCTATATGCAAACTTAACAACAACAAGGCGCCTTCCAGCCCAGATTTCTTAACCTTTTCATCCCCAAAACCTTAAAGATACCTCCTAGGTATGTTTTACTTCAATATATCTCTTCAATCCTTAGTTTATATATTTTTTTTCTATTTATGCTTATATATGTGCCTAAAATTAGCAAAAGACAATGTGTTACCTCTAGGCCTAGGAGGAATACTCCATCTACTGATGCTAGATTCCCTACTGAGCATCTTAGGGTGTCCTTTCTACAGCATACATATGTTCCATTGAAATCTAGGTACTTGAATAGGGCCTTTTTTGCCCAGTATTGTACTCCTTTCACACAGGTCATTGAGCATTACCAATTGGATAAATTAGTTTACTACAGTCATGCAATATATCTTGATTTGTGTGTTTAGTTCTATAACAACTTAGAAAAGATAGATGACATGACCTACTCCACCAAAGTTGGTGGAAAGGGCTTTCACTTTTACCCTACTTTATTATATGATAGTTTATGAATTATGAGGCCAGCATGCCCATTTTTGTGTTATCCTAGTAGGGATCTACCATTTGGCGAGCCCTACTCCCATATTACATTAGATACTATCTATATGTATTTTTTTGGAGAGGAGAGACTATCTATAGTGACTGACTTTAGGTCACTCTCTCTCAGGGTCCAGAACTATATTCTATATCAAGTCTTGACCACATGCATTTTGTAGATCACATCTCACGACATTACGATGATGCGACATTCCCACTCCTTTTTGTATGCCCTCCGTTAGCATCTAGATATTGATATTGCATTACATTTGTTTTATAATATCATACATGCATCCAGTCTCGTCGCTAAGCATCAGGTTCATATGTCCTATTGTCACATTTTAACATACATATTTTTGACTATAAGAGTAGATATGACACAGGGTACGTCCAACTCCCTTAGCACATATGACGAGTTTGGTCAACGTCAACTAGCCCTAGTACATATAGACATCACTGCTCAGGGGGTTCTAGCCTGGAGAGGTGGGTCGTAGCCAGCCATACTAGTCAAGGCCGGGGATGACTTTCCTATTCCAGCCGAGGGAGAGGAGTGGCCAGAGTTCACGGTTGAGGAGATATTTGGGTATGCTCCGACTTCAGGCCAACCTTCGACCTAGACTCAACCCTTGACTTCTCTATCCGTCGAGGATCAATTCGCTCAACTTGAGGAGTCCTCCGGCAGCTTCGATAGTCTGTCTCGGATGGATTCAGCACACTTCGGTGGGCGATGACAACTGGATTTACCTCTCTCCGAGATGACATGACCACTAGATTCGAGTAGATTCTTCAGGCCCTGCGCGCTCCTGAGCGACCCCTACCACCACCTACTGATGATGTTATGCATGAGCATCAGACCTAATCATGTCACATTATTATGTATTGTATATGACTTGACTTACTATTTTCAATTAGTTATTTTTTAGTCTGATTGCTAAAATTAGAAATGTATTTGATAGACTAGGACCAAAATTTTCAATATTATTTTCAACATTCTAGGGCAAAATTCTGATACTTCTGATAGCGAGTTAGTAACTAACGGTTAAACAGTTAAGGATAAGTTATAGCTGATTAGATTATTTTAAAGTAATCTCAGGTTTAGGGGGAGGACAAATAAGTCAACAAAATTTTGAAAACATTCCATTTTTTTACATGTCTTGAAAAATTATTTTGAAAACTATTTTAATTTTGTTAAACTACTTTAAAATAATTTTAAATATTACATCACTTAGCATTTTAACCTTTTGTTTTTAAACTTTTAAAGTTTTTTTTAGAAAAACTTAGCAAACCTTAAAGTTTCCAAAGTTAATAGATTTTAAAAGTATTTTCAACTTTATCTCTTTTGTAAAAATACTAACATACAATGTTTTAAAATTTGTTTGGAAAAATGTCATTAAAATATTTTTACTTTTCAAAATAAGTTGAAACAAATTCATTTTAAACAGGTTCTTTTCAAAACTCATTTCTTTACCTTGAAATTTTTTAATATGTTATTTTTTTTATCATTTTGAAAGACTGAGTGATTTCAAAACTAACTTTCAACATATTTTGTAAAATAATTTTTTTACAAGTTTTTGTGGTTATACATTGTTTTCTCCCTCGAAGTAGTCCTGAGATATATTGTTAAAAAAATGTTTTCTTACTTTTTCTAGCAAAATTTTTTTTTGTCTATTTATGTTTTTTGATGAATGCCAAAGGCGAAAGGTTAAAGGGGTAAGTAGAAACAAATCAAAATCCAAATAACTTAAACCAAATCATATGTCTATTCATACTTATATTTTTTTCCCCTAAATTAACCCAAGTTATCATTGCATCAAAAAGGGAGTGATTGTTGGTGCGGTTCGCACTAACGGTCTAACCCAAGTTTTGATGAATGACAAGTAAGTTAAGTTAGGTTATGTCATGACCTAACCACTTGATTGAGTGTGCAAGCAATCCAGCTAGGTCGACGCCGACCGAATAGCTGGTACGAAATCCAGCTAGGTCAACGAGCCGATTGGATAGCTGGCACGAAGTCCAGACAGCTTAACAGGCTGATTGATTGTCTGGCAAATTGGTAAGTTAAGGTAAGTCACTAGAGGAGAGTGACCAAGTGAGGACGTGTCCCAAATGAAGGGACAGTAGGCGTTGGTCCAGTTTAGGTCCATTTGGAATCCCTAAGCTGAGACTTTGACTAGTTCCTGGTCCTGGGAGGACAGGAACTAATTACTACTCTGTATTATTAAATTATTCTAATACTTATTTTGTAGGGTATTTTAGACTAACATTGTTTTGTAGAGGTAAGAGAAAAAATTACCTTCGAATGAATAGTGTCCGAAGGCACCTTCAAGCTTGATAGAAGGTGCCTTTGTACTGTTCATAGAAGGTGCCTTCCATGGTTATGGAAGGCGCCTTCCACGAGATAAGTTGGCCGAAGTCATGGATAAGCACCAGGCTATTTAGGATCAAACTTGCCTCACATAAGACTATCTCAAGAAGGCATTCAACAACAACACACATACGAACTACTACGTGTCCATTTGGAGCTCCAACTGTTCCGGGCTCCTGCTACAACTCTGCTACGAAGCTACTATGTCCAACGACTGCTCTAAGGACTTCCGATCATGACCAGCAGATCGACTCTAACACACGAGTGCCCTCACATAAAATTCCTAAAGTATCGGTAATGATATTTCTATTTATACTTAAATTCTACAAACGGAAAGTGTAGTTTGTTACACTTCTCCAAACTCTCTATTTATACTTAAATTCTACAAACGGAAAGTGTAGTCTGTTACACTTCTCCAAACTCTCTCTATACTTGATTCCCTCTTCTAGAGTTACCAGAAGAGGCCTTTAGTGGATTACCCATTGATAGGTCTGCGAGACCTAGGTCTTGGAGTAGGAGTCGCCGAAGGCTCCAACCCAAGTAAAACCGCCTGCATTTTCTGGTGATTGGATTTTCATTTTTAAGTTTTCCGCTGCGTACTTTACTTTGATTTCAAAACATGAAAAAATGAGTTTTTGAAAATCACATGATTCACCCCCCCCCCCCTTCTCACATGCGTAATCGATCCAACATATGGAAGTCTACGTGGATGATATCCTCATCATATCTCTTCGGGATACATATTTGATCAAAGACATAGAAGAAATTTATAGAACTTTGAGGTAGTACAGGTGTAAGGTCAATCCTTGCAAATGTTTATTTGCAGCTAGAAGTGGAAGATTTCTAGGCTACATAGTCACAGAGCGAGGGATTGAAGCCAACCCTAGTAAAGTACATGCTTAATATAGCATGGCTCCCCCACGCAACCAGAAGGAGGCTTAAAGACTGACTAGTTAAATTATTGCGCTATCTCACTTCATCTCTCGATCGGTTGATCGAAGTCTGCCTTTCTTCAAGATATTTCATCGAGCAACCAAATTCTAATGGGATGTCGACTGCAACAAGGCGTTTGAGGAGCTAAAGAATTATTTTTTAGATCTGCCCATTCTAGCTAAGCTAATAGTGGATGAAACTTTGTGGGTTTACTTGTCAGCTAATAAACATGCTATTGGTTCAGTATTGATGAGGTAGGAGGGAAAAGAGCAAAAACCTATATACTTTTTGAGTCATTTATTAAAAGGAGCATAGTGTTGTTACACAACACTCGAGAAATTGGTGTATAGATTGGTCTTGGTTGCTCGAAGGTTGCGCCATTATTTTTTATTGCATTCAATCATCATATTAACTAACAGTACTTTGGGTCGAGTGCTTGTTAACCTTGAGGCGTCTGGAAGATTAATTAAATGGATAATTAAACTTATTGAGTATGATATACAATACCAACCTCATATAGCCATCAAAGCTCAGACTTTAGTTGACTTCATAATAGAAGTATAAGGCCCTAAAACCGAGGAAATTTGGAAGATATATGTAGATAGATCCTCTACTCGGCAGGGTAGTGTGATAGGTATTTTTGTTATATCACCCAAGGAAGATTGAGTGCAATTGTCTGTTTGATTAAACTACTGAGCAACCAATAATGAAGCAGAATATGAGGTATTGATAGCAGGATTGCAAATTGCGCAACATGTTGGAGCCGCCCAAGTTTTAATCTACTCAGATTCTCATTTGGTAGATCAATAATTGCTTGACAACTTTAAAATTAATAATGAGCGACTTAAGTTATATGCAGAAGCCTTTGATAAATTAAAAGTTGAATTCTAGGAAGTGACCATACAAAAGAATGCTCAATCAAATAATCAAATTGAAGATGAGTTAGCCAAATTAGCTTCTGCCATAATTTCCTGGAATTTGAATAAGCTTATGGAGCAAACATATTAGTGTCTTGCATTAAGCAGCAGGCTGACATGGAGCTATAGAGTGACTAGAGAACACAACCCACCAATGAGGAGCAAGCACGAGTACTCAAGAAAGGGCTAGTTGATTTACTATGATTGGAGATCATCTTTATAAAAGAGTCTTTTCCTGTCCTTTACTCAAATGCATCAGGCCGAATGATGTGCAATACATTTTGCAAGAAGTGTATCAGGGTTCCTATGGAAGTCATGCAGGAGGTCGTTCTCTCACCCAAAAAATATTATTGGCTGGGTATTTTTAGCCTAATCTACAAGATGATGCATCTCAATTAGTAAGGACCTATTTATCTTGTCAGAAACACCACAATATCCTGCATCACACCCCACAGAATTGCTTAAAATCTCCATGGTTTCTTACCCATTTGATCAGTGGGGGATGGATATAGTAGGACATTTTCCCTTGACATTTGCTTAGAGGAGGTTTTTACTGGTAGCAGTAGATTATTTCTCAAAATGGGTGGAAGTAGAGACCTTAGCTAAAATAACGGAGCACATGGTTATTAAATTCTTATGGAAAAATATTATCTATAGATTTGGTATTCAACATAAGCTGGTTTCCGATAATGGAAGGTAATTCCAAGGCAGAAGGATCAGAGAATGATGTCTGGGGTATGGTATTACACATGCCTTCATGTGTAACGAACCGGCCCTTTGGCCTCTTGGGCCGCCCTTGCAGAGGCCCACTGGTGGCCCTTATGTCGTCGGCCCATTTGGCGACCTCTCATGTCGTCAACCGATGACCCTTTGGTCGTGCCGTTACTCACTAGGACTTTCCACCCCTGGTCATGGAATTTTGCCTCCCCCAGGATTCGAACTCTAAACCTCCAGGCTTAAGTATTAGAGTTTATGAATCCTGGTAACCAAGTGAGATCATCTCACTTGGTTACCAGGATTCATAAACTCTAATACTTAAGCCTGGAGGTTTAGAGTTCGAATCCTGGGGGAGGCAAAAATCCACTGACCAGGGGTGGAAAGTCCTAGTGAGTCATGACACGACCAAAAGGTCGTCGGTCGAAGTCATTAGAGGTCGCCAAATGGGCCGACGACATAAGGGCCAACGGTCGACAACCCGAGGGTCGCCAAATGGGCCAAGAGGGTCGGGTCGTTACATCATGTCTGTAGCTTATCCACAAAGTAATGAACAAGCTGAAGTAGCAAATAGATAAATTATCAGAGTGCTCAAGACTAAGTTAGATCATGTTGGAGGCAATTGGATGGATGAATTACCCAGTGTATTATGAACATATTGCACAACTCCCCAAGAATTGACTGGTATAACTCCTTTCCTTTTGGTTTATGGTTGTGAGGTAGTGATCTCGGTCGAGATAGGGATAGAATTCGATCGTAGGAATTTGTATGATGAAGATAATGCCAACCGGCGCCTTATGGAGCTCGAACTGACAGAAGAAGTTTGGGACAAGGAAGCAGTTTGCCTTATGTCATATCATCAAAGGATGAGGAAGAATTATAACAGACGGGTTATTCCTAGATTTTTTTAGGTGAATGATCTAGTCTGAAAGCGCATCAAGCCGGTAAGAGACGTTAATAAATTGGAACCATAATGGGGAGGACCATTCAAGATGGTACAAAAGCTCACCTCTGGTTCTTATTATCTCGAAGATGCTGAGGGTCGGAGATTGGACAGACCTTAGAGTACTAATCATTTACAACATTATAGAGTTTAATAAGTATGCCTGTAACTTACTTTTGTATTTTGTTCAACTTTTATACATTCAATAAAAAGTGTAGGTGGATTCATCTCAGTCGAACTCGACTTTAAACTCTACACAGTCAATAGTCAAACTACAACTTTAAACTCTATATAGTCAAACTTGACTTTAAACTCTAAACAGTCAATAGTCAAACTGTGACTGTAAACTCTATACAATCGAGCTCATCTTTAAACTCTACACAATCAACAGTTAAACTACAACTTTAAACTCTATATAGTTGAACGTGACTTTAAACTCTATACAGTTGAATTCGACTTTAAACTCTACACAGTCGACAATCAAACTACAACTTTAAACTCTATACAATTGAACTTAACTTTAAACTCTACACAGTCAACAGTCAAACTGTGACTTTAAACTCTATACAGTCAAACTCGACTTTAAACTCTACATAGCCGACAGTTAAATTACGAATTTAAACTATACATAGTCGAACGTAACTTTAAACTCTATATAGTCAAACTTGACTTTAACTCTACACAGTTGATAGTCGAACTGTGACTTTAAACTCTACATAATCAAGCTACAACTTTAAACTCTATACAGTTGAATGGTGGCTTTAAACTCATCTTATAAACAAGTATTCATTATGGACGAACTCTAATATCAAGGGCTTATATATGTCCGGTCTGTTCTTTTTCGCTTGGCCTTATGTTCTCTCCCAGCTTAAAATTTAGTTCGAGAATTCTTTATGAAAATTACTTATAGAGGTCCGACTTGTTTATTTCGCTCGGCCTTATGTTCTCGCCCAGCTTATAATTTAGTTTGGGGATTTCTTATGAAAATTGCTTATATATGTCCGGATTCTTTATTTCGCACAACCTTAGTTCTCGCCCAGCTTATAATTTAGTCCGAGAATTTCTTATGGAAGCTACTTATATATGTCCGGCTTATTTATTTCGCACGGCCTTATGTTCTCACCTAGCTTATGTTGGTTAGTCCTAGGAAAACGTACCAGTTCCACTGTACAAAAATTTTGTACAAGTGTCGAACCTTTCCTTAAATAACTTATTGTGTTCTTTAGAAGTTAAATTAGGAATCACAGATGGAACTTAACATCATTGAATCCAAATTTAACTTATCTGTTCTTAATAGTTTAGATTTGAATTGCAAGCGGAACTTAACACTATTGATTCAAATCCACCTATGTTATTAATTCCATTAAATATTAATTTCCAAAATTGGCTTCCAGGATTGCATGGCGAGACACATGGCCTTCTTGGATATGGAAGCAACCACCACCGCCTAGACAAAGCCTTTTAAGGAAAGCTAATATTTAATTTCCTTAAATAACTATAGGTTAACCAAAAGAACAATCGAATCACAAATTCGAAAAACAAAGAAAACACAAACTCAAAAAGTAAATTTGAAAAACTAGATCTAATGCCTCTTATGTTTGGAATTCTTACAAAAAGAAATAACTAGCATTATGCGGAAAACAATTGCTAATTATACCTTCTCTTTGTATGCTAATGACCTCGAGATCTTCTGCTGTATTCCTTGCCTCGCCTTGGAGGTCGTGTGGGCGACGATCCTCCAAGATGAACACCACCCAAAGAGATTTCTTCTTCCTCCTCTAAAATCCGACCACCACCACCAATTTAGGAATCAAAGAGAGCAAGGGAAAAGGAAGGGGAGAGATCCGGCCATCATGAGAGAGCACAAGCAAGAGACTAGAATTAGATGCCTCCTCCTCCTTCTTCTTCTTCTCCTTCTCCTCCTTCTTGTACCCGGCCGCTTAAAGAAACCACAAGCAATATGTGGCCGGCCCTAGCATGATAAAGAGGTCGGCCCTAAGGAGGAGACTAGAGAGAAGAGAGAAAAAGAATTCATTAATTCATGAAGTCTCTCCTCCCCTTCTTTTATAATACTTGCCCAAGGCAAATAAGGAAAAACTTTTTACAAAAAATTAAAATCTTCTTCATGTTTTTCCTTTTCCCTTTTAATTTTTTCTTTTCTTTCCTCTTAATGGAATCAATCACCAATCATATATTTGATTGGATGATGATTTAATCCTATTGGCCGGACCCTTGCTTGGGCACCAAGCAAGGGTGGCCGACCCCTATAAGGAAGGAAATATATATATATATATATATATATATATATATATATATATATATATATATATATATATATATATATATATATATATATATTTTATAAAATTTTACAAGAAGAAATCCTCTTATAAAATTTTATAAGCTCTCTTTCAATTTTTTAAAGTAGGAGTTAAAAAAGGAAAGTTTTAAAAAATTAAAACCATGTTTTAAAATTTAAAACTTCTCTTATAAAATTTCCTTTTTTAAACATGGTGATAGAAAATTTAAATTTTTAAAACTTCTCTTCCTTTTTTCCTAAACCATGAGGATGGTTAAAAAAGGAAAGTTTTAAAACTTTTAAACTTTCTTTTAAAACATGTGCCCTAATTCAAATAAGAAAAGTTTTTAATTCTAAAATCTCTCTTTTAAAACTTGTAATTTTCTACAAAGAGAGGATTTTAAAAATCAAAAACACCCCCCTCCTTGTTTGAATTATTGTGGCCGACCCCTACATGCTTGGGCACCAAGCAAAGGGTCGGCCCCTATAGAAGAGGATGTGGCCGTCCCTTGCTTGGTCACCAAGCATTGGACCGGCCCCCTTCTTGGACACCAAGATGAGCTTATATTTGGATGGACTTGAGGCTTTAATGAGGCTACGACAGGGACCTAGAGGAGAAATTAGTTTTGGCCTTCAAATGAGCTCAAGTATCCCGTGTTCGCCCCGAACACACAACTCAAGTTCATCGATAATAACTCATTCCACTAGAGAGTTATTATCGCACTACCACACCAATCCCAAATTACATTATGGGCTCCTTCTTATCATGAGTGTGTTAGTCTCCCTGTGTTTAAGATAACGAATGTCCACTAATTAAGTAAGTTACTGACAACTCACTTAATTAATATCTAGCTCCAAGAGTAGTACCACTCAACTTCATTGTCATGTCGGACTAAGTCCACCTGCAGGCTTTAACATGACAATCCTTATGAGCTCCTCTTGGGGGCATTCTCAACCTAGATAACTAGGACACAGATTCCTTCTATAATCAACAACACACACTATAAGTAATATCATTTCCCAACTTATCGGGCTTATTGATTCATCGAGTTAAATCTCACCCATTGATAAGTCAAAGAAATAAATACTAAATATATGTGTTTGTTATTATATTAGGATTAAGAGCACACACTTCCATAATAACTAAGGTCTAGTTCTTTTATAAAGTCAGTACAAAAAGAACATACCTAAAATGATCCTACTCAATACACTTGGAGTGTATCAGTGTAATTTATTAATTAAGATAAACTAATACTTAATTACACTACAACTACTTCAATGGTTTGTTCCTTTCGATCTTAGTCGCGAGCAATTGTTTATAATTTATAAAGAACCGACAACATGATTTTCTGTGTGTGACACCACACACCATGTTGTCTACTATATAAATTAATTGAACAAATTACATTTAATAAATAAATGTAGATATTGACCACTGTGATTCTTTATTTCTAAATAAATATTTATACAAAAGCTAGGCTTTTAGTATACACTCTAACAATCTCCCACTTATACTAAAAGACTATGATGCCATATATTCTGCCATACATCTGATTCCCAAACCTTCAACATGCCTATCAAAAGCTCTTGGCTTAGGGGCCTTAGTGAAAGGATCTTCCAGATTATCACTTGATGCAATCTAGGCGGCAACAACTTCTCCTCGTTTATATGATTTCTCGTATCGGGTGGTACTTGCGCTCTATTGTGTTTACTTGCCTTATGGACTTATAGTTTCTTCGAGTTTGCTACTGCACCACTATTATTACAATAAATTGGAATAATTTTTGGGCAAACCAGAAAACATGTCTAAGTCCATCATGAAGTATCTGAGCCATACAACTTCTATGACTGCCTCAGAGGCTGCCACTTACTCAGCTTCTATGGTGGAGTCCAAAAAAGCACCTTTGCTTATCACTCTTCCATAGTTATGACTTCACCTCCTAAAGTAAACACAAAACCCCGAGGTTGACTTACTATTGTCCATATCCAATTGGAAGTCAAAATCCATGCAACCCACAGGGACCAAATTATCTGCCTAAGCTAGCATATAATCTCTAGTACCTCTAAAGTACTTCAATATATGCTTTACCGCAGTCCAATATCCTTGTCCAGGGTTACTTTGATATCTGCTAACTATGCCCTCGGCAAAACAGATTTCTGATCTCGTGCATAACATACATTATGCTTCCGATTGCCGAAGCATAAGGAACTGCCTTCATTTCCTCTATCTCCTTTGATGTCTTCAGAGACATCTCTTTAGATAAAGCTACTCCATGTTGAAAAGGTAAGAAACCTTTCTTGGAGTTTTGCATGCTTAAAATGAGCAAGGATTGTTTCGATATATGAAGCTTGGGATAAGTAAAATATTCTTTTCTTGTGATCCCTTATTACTTTGATCCCAAGAATATATGCATTCTCCCAATTCCTTCATATCGAATTGTTTGGATAACCATACCCTTACTTCTGATAACACTTTGATATTGTTTCCGAGTACCAAAAATGTTATCTACGTATAGTACAAGAAATACCACCACATTTCTATCACACTTCTTGTATACACAAGACTCATTCGGTTATTAAATAAATCCATAGGTCTAGATTACTTTATTAAACTGGATGTTCCAAGACCTTGAAGCTTTACTTCAGTCCATAGACTGATTGAGCTTACACACAAGATGCTCTTTGCACTTTGCAATGAACCCTTCTGGTTGCTATATATGAATGTTTTCTTCAAGACTTCCATTAAGGAAAGCTGTCTTGACATCCACTTGCTAAATCTCATAGTCCATATGAGAAGTAATAGATAAAAGAATCCGGATAGACTTAAGCATGGCTACCGGTGAAAAAGTTTCTTTTTTTCAACAAGCCTTGCTTTGAAAGTTTCTACCTTCCTGTCTATCCCTCTTTTCATATTGTAGACTTATTTTCACCTAATGACTTTTACACCATTTGGTGATTTTATAAGCTCCCAGACTCTATTAGAATACATATATTCTAATTCTGTATTTATTCCTCTTTGCAAAGATGTTGCATCTTTATCTTGGAGTGCTTCGTCATATGTCCAGGGATCAGGTTCATGCCCACTAGGGATCAAGTCCAAAGACTCTCCCAAAACATGAATCTTTTAGGTTACCTAACAACCCTCCCACTACGACGAGACACTTTCTACAATTGTGTATCATTTGTGATACGTGTTGCAGTTTCTTGTGATATTTCATCTTGTACAGTTGGTACTAGATTAGACGTGTCCTTTAATTTCCTTAAGAACAATTTTTACTCATGGGCTTGTGGTTCATTGTATAGTCCTTTTCTAAAATCGAGCATTGGTGCCAACAATGACCTTCTGATTTTAAGGACTATAAACCTCTTTTCGATTTTCTAAGATAACTCACAAACAAGTGAACTCATGTCCAACTTATCAATGTCTCTCATGTGCTAGACCACCCAAATCCAAATATGCTTCAGACTAGGCTTACACCCATTATGCAATTCTATGGGAGTAGAGAGTTCTGACTTTAGAAGGTACTATGTTCACTTCCGTTTCCAGTGTATATCCTTAAAACGAATTTGGTAATTTTCTTAATAACTTATCATTGATCTAATTATTCTATAAGAGCCTTATACCTTCTTTCTACTACACCATTCTGTTGGGGTGTACCAGGTGTAGTTAGTTGGGATTAAATCCCATCTTCTGATAAGTGACTCCTAAACTCTCATAAGAGGTACTCGTTACTACGATTTCACCATAGTGTCTTGATACTTTTACTTTGACGTTACTCCACATCAGCTTAGTATTCTTTGAACTAATCAAAACACTTAGACTTGTGACGCATCAAGTAAATGTATCCTTATCTCGAATAGTCGTCTATAAAATAGATGAAATATTCGAAACAACCTTTTGTCTGGATAGTCATAGGATCACACAAATCAGAATGAACCATTTTCAACATATCTTTGGCTTCATACCCCTTAAGACTTAAAAGCTTCTTGGTTATTCTTCCTTCCAAGTAAGATTCGCAGGTTGGAAAAGATTTCCACTACCAATGAACCCAAGAGTTCATTGGTTATTATCCTTTGAATCCTACTCAAATTAATATTACCTAGCCTTAGATGCCAAAAATATGATTGGTTCATTTCCGAAGGTTGCTTTCTCTTATTAAAGTTAGAAGATGTGTTATTAATTTCCATTTGTTGCATCGTGGGAGTTATTGGATTATAAATTTTCAACCAACATATAGAACAAATAACTTCCCTATTTTTCTTGATAACAAGTTTGTTATAAAAATAGATAGAATATCTATTCTTTGATAGTTTAGAAACCAAAAACAAGTTCTTTCTATACTTGGTATGTAAAGACAATTTTCTCAAAATCCATTTTTTTATTCATATCAGAGGATAAACATCTTCTACTGCAACAGCTGCTACTTTTGTAGTAGTGCCCATGTAGACGGTGTTTTCCTTTTCATATAGCTGTCGGGTTTCCTGGAACCCTACAATGAATTGCAGACATGATTAGTGACATCTGTATCTACACTCCAGGTACTGGTAGATAACACCACTAAACATGTTTCAACAACTAATGAATTAAATACACCTATATTGTTCTCAGTTCTAAGAGAATAGTCTACCTTAATGTCCAAGTCCTATCATTATAATTGGGACTACTAAGTCTTTTCTATAGTATAACACCTAGGGGATTGACAAACATTTAAAATCCTAAGAATCATAAAAATATTTTGTCAAGACCAATACTTTAAAATCCTCGTGAATTTTGTATGCCACGATAGTGTGGACGTATACAAATTCAAAAAGGAGATTTTGTCCATTAATTTTATTATTTCATCATCCTAACTTCATGACAAATAAAATTAATAGTTGGTCTATCTTTGATCAAATATTTTGGTCAAAACTTTGAATTTAAACTAACATTGATTCCTCAAACAATATTATTTAAATTCACCAACACCTCAAACACCGAAAATTTTGCATGCCACGATAGTGTGGACGTATACAAATTTGAACATTTGTAAGAGGAGGGTTTTACCCATTAATTATCTTGTCAATAAATCTTTATGACAAATAAAATTACCTCAAACACCGTGAATTTTGTATGCCACGATAGTGTGGACGTATACAAAATCAAACATTTGTAATAGGAGTTTTTCCAATTAATTTTATTTTCTTGTCATCCTGATAAATAAAATTACCTCATACACCATGAATTTTGTATACCACGATAGTGTGGACGTATACAAAAACTCGACATTTGTAATAGGGGGTTTTAATTTTATTATCTTGTCAACTTATCTTTTTGACAAATTAATAGTTGGTTTTCCTTTGGTCACACAAATAATAGTAGTGACTCCGATGGGGAGGATACTATTAGACGTGCCTAAGTGTATACCATTACTTGACACTAAGTCCATTAATAAGATTGTGCCCCTTCCGATGGGGAAGATCACACGCTCTTAATTAATTTCCTATAGTCATCCTAAATGGAAGTTTGATCTAGTGATCCACAAACAAACTCATCCGATATGGAGGAAGGCATTCAGAGCCAACGCGCAAGTTTGTTTGCATCACTTACAAACCATTAATGGAGACCGTGGAATTTATTAAAATAAATCCCTCTCCCACTTAGTTATTTAAAGTGAGGAATTTTAAACTATCCTAGCATACATCTTATGCATACATACACATCACAGTAAATAAAAGCAATAAATATGGAAATTATTTTTCTAACTATTATGGTCTTTTCCATCACTGTCCTCCATGTGCTCCAACCCTAGCTGCTACCACCTTTAGCCATTGCCATCGGGTCGAGACGTCGCATCCATCTTGCTTCTTATTCCGCTACGCCTCTGGTGCTTCAAAAGTACCACGCCTCGCAAGCATCCGATCCGTGACAAAAATAGAATTTTACATGTGTCGATCCTATATTTCACGAGGGAATGTATATGAAATCTAGATCAAAAATAAAATTCTAAAAACCTAGGGCTAATACAGCTCCTGCTGTATTAGTTACAAACAATCATGCACACATACAATAATGTCTTTGACATGTCCAAGGGTCCAATCACACACAACATCTATAAGCCATAATAGTTAGAGTCTGCAACCAAAAAGTTAGCACATCCTACTATTATCCTGCCTAAATTATGTATGACATGTGCATAACCTATTTGAATTCTAAACACACAGAGGCAAACCCTAGCTCTGATACCAATGGTTGGTTAGTCCTAGGAAAACGTACCGGTTCCACTGTACAAAAATTTTGTACAAGTGTCGAACCTTTCCTTAAATAACCTATTGTATTCTTCAGAAGTTAAATTAGGAATCGCAGACAGAACTTAACATCATTGATTCCAAATTTAACTTATATGTTCTTAATGGTTTAGATTTGAATTGCAAGCGAAACTTAACACTATTGATTCAAATCCACCTATGTTATTAATTCCATTAAATATTAATTTCCAAAATTGGCTTCCAGGACTGCATGGCGAGGCACATGACCTTCTTGGATATGGGAGCAACCACCACCACCTAGACAAAGCCTTTTAAGGAAAGTTAATATTTAATTTCCTTAAATAACTATAGGTTAACCAAAAAGAACAATCGAATCACAAATTCGAAAAACAAAGAAAACACAAACTCGAAAAATAAATTTGAAAAACTAGATCTAATGCCTCTTGTGTTTGGAATTCTTACAAAAAGAAATAACTAGCATTATGCGGAAAACAATTACTAATTATACCTTCTCTTTGTATGCTAATGACCTCGAGATCTTCTGCTGTATTCCTTGCCTCGCCTTGGACGTCGTGTGGGCGACGATCCTCCAAGATGAACACCACCCAAAGAGATTTCTTCTTCCTCCTCTAAAATCCGACCACCACCACCAATTTAGGAATCAAAGAGAGCAAGGGAAAAGGAAGGGGAGAGATCCGGCCATCATGAGAGAGCACAAGCAAGAGACTAGAATTAGATGCCTCCTCCTCCTTCTTCTTCTTCTCCTTCTCCTCCTTCTTGTACCCGGCCGCTTAAAAGAACCACAAGCAATATATGTGGCTGGCCCTAGCATGATAAAGAGCTGGGGGTCGGCCCTAAGGAGGAGACTAGAGAGAAGAGAGAAAAAGAATTCATTAATTCATGAAGTCTCTCCTCCTCTTCTTTTATAATACTTGCCCAAGGCAAATAAGGAAAAACTTTTTACAAAAAATTGAAATCTTCTTCATGTTTTTCCTTTTCCCTTTTAATTTTTTCTTTTCTTTCCTCTTAATGGAATCAATCACCAATCATATATTTGATTGGATGATGATTTAATCCTATTGGCCGGACCCTTGCTTGGGCACCAAGCAAGGGTGGCCGACCCCTATAAGGAAGGAAATATATATATATATATATTTTTATAAAATTTTACAAGAAGAAATCCTCTTATAAAATTTTATGAGCTCTCTTTCAATTTTTTAAAGTAGGAGTTAAAAAAAGGAAAGTTTTAAAAAATTAAAACCATGTTTTAAAATTTAAAACTTCTCTTATAAAATTTCCTTTTTTAAACATGGTGATAGAAAATTTAAATTTTTAAAACTTCTCTTCCTTTTTTCCTAAACAATGAGGATGGTTAAAAAAGGAAAGTTTTAAAACTTTTAAACTTTCTTTTAAAACATGTGCCCTAATTCAAATAAGAAAAGTTTTTAATTCTAAAATCTCTCTTTTAAAACTTGTAATTTTCTACAAAGAGAGGATTTTAAAAATCAAAAACACCCCCCTCCTTGTTTGAATTATTGTGGCCGACCCCTACATGCTTGGGCACCAAGCAAAGGGTCGGCCCCTATAGAAGAGGATGTGGTCGTCCCTTGCTTGGTCACCAAGCATTGGACCAACCCCCTTCTTGGACACCAAGATGAGTTTATATTTGGATGGACTTGAGGCTTTAATGAGGCTACGACAGGGACCTAGAGGAGAAATTGGTTTTGGCCTTCCGATGAGCTCAAGTATCCCATGTTCGCCCCGAACACACAACTCAAGTTCATCGATAATAACTCATTCCACTAGAGAGTTATTATCGCACTACCGCACCAATCCCAAATTACATTATGGGCTCCTTCTTATCATGAGTGTGTTAGTCTCCCTGTGTTTAACATAACGAATGCCCACTAATTAAGTAAGTTACTGACAACTTACTTAATTAATATCTAGCTCCAAGAGTAGTACCACTCAACTTCATTGTCATGTCGGACTAAGTCCACCTGCAGGGTTTAACATGACAATCCTTATGAGCTCCTCTTGGGGGCATTCTCAACCTAGATAATTAGGACACATATTTCTTCTATAATCAACAACACAGACTATAAGTAATATCATTTCCTAACTTATCGAGCTTATTGATTTATCGAGTTAAATCTCACCCATTAATAAGTCAAAGAAATAAATACTAAATATATGTGTTTGTTATTATATTAGGATTAAGAGCACACACTTCCATAATAACTAAGGTCTAGTTCTTTTATAAAGTCAGTACAAAAAGAACATACCTAAAATGGTAATTTATTAGTTAAGATAAACTAATACTTAATTACACTACGACTACTTCAACGGTTTGTTCCTTTCCATCTTAGTCGCGAGCAATTGTTTATAATTTATAAAGAACCGACAACATGATCTTCTGTGTGTGACACCACACACCATGTTGTCTACTATATAAATTAATTGAACAAATTACATTTAACAAATAAATGTAGATATTGACCACTGTGATTCTTTATTTCTAAATAAATGTTTATACAAAAGCTAGACTTTTAGTATACACTCTAACAGTTTTTTACACAATCTGAGAATTTATTGTGAAAATTGTTTTTGAAAGTTCAATTGGTTTATTTCTTTTGGCACTATGTATCTGACTGGTTCATTATTTCATCCAAGAATTCATTATGAAGAATACTGGGCGATATATGGAAGTTAAGTTATTTTACTCGGTGTTATGGCCGTGCTTAGCATTTTATGCGGATTAGCATATACTGCTCAAGGAACACACACAAGATATAATTTTATCAGCAACATTGGTGATTCTGATGATACGTAAGGAGAACAAGTATACTCAATAATATTTAATGCCTAGTTTACTATTTAATGATGATTTTCATACACAACTTTCATACATAGTTATATTCACTAATATCTCATACAAAGCTTAGTATTTAATAGTTACATTAGCCCATATTCAATCGAACTTGCTCAAGAGATCCCCTAAGAGCTCTCTGAGGAGTCGATGTTGGTCTATAGACTGATGAGAGGGTTTTGAGGAGAAATGACCGCTCTCTTGCAATTGTCGAATCACACCCCCCCCCCCCCCCTCCTTAGCATGGTCAAATGTCCCAAAAAAATCTCTTAGCTAATTTTCTCTTAAAATCAAGGGAATCTAAATAAGCTATCCTCCCTGCATCTATACGTTCATCTTCCCCAACTTTGTACATAGATAATTTGGCCCGAGCGGTATTCGCTTCAGTCTTTGCAGCATCCAATTGGGCTTATAGGAATTTTATCTGAGCTTCTCGTGCCTCTAATTCTTTTTGTTGCTGTAGAAGCATAAAATTCTTACTGGGTAGCTCCTAAATTAGCTCAAGGGAATGAGATGCATGTCTACTTTTTAGCTCTTCTAACAAAGCAGTTTTGTGAGCTAAATCTAAAAGGGCTTTCTCTTTCATTGCCTTCTCCACTTGGAGCTTGGACTCATTGCTCTGTAACTGAAGCTCTAAATTCTTCTTGTCTGTCTCTTGGGACTGTAGTAATCGGCGACTGTCTTGCAAAGTTTTCTCCATGCCAGTGATAAGCTCATCTTGTGCCTTTATTTTTCCCTACAATTGGATCGTTTCATCACTAGGAATAGTAGGGGTAGCCTATAGCTCTTCCACCTAATCTTTTAAAATTTTGTTGGCCCTCTCTTGGTCCATATAGTAGTTGGCCTAAGTGTAAACTTGAGGCATAGAACTGGATGAAATAACAATAAAGTTATATTTCACAAAAATAAGCTAAGAACTTACTGTTGTGGCATGGTGGTTGTGTTCATCAGCACGCTCAGAAATTGCATTCCTTTGCATTTATCTCTACGCTTTCAACCAGGACTTAGCCAAGGGACCCTTTAACTTAAGTATCTCATAAGGTAAAGAGAGGTAGGATTCAGTCCTTGTTGGGATGGTAACCCATGGGATTGTTTGAAGAGACATGGAGAGCTAGTTGAAGTTATAGACCCTAGAGGAAGAGCAAGGGAAAGCTTGGACGATTGCGAGGCAACAAGAGTTGGTTGAGCGGGTAAAGATGTTGATGTTTGTCCAATTAGCTCAAGATTTTAATCTTTCAGACACCCAACCGGTGGATCTCCTACAAGGGGTCCACCTCGCGCTAGGATTAGTTGAAGGAATGGTTAAGGCTTATAATGAAGTTGGTAAAGTAGTTGTAGGATTTGATGTTGTCTTGGTAGGTTGGATAACTGGGGGAATCGCATGAGACATCGATATGAAAAGGCCTGGTCTCATCATAGCAACAGTAAAACGAGAACTATTATGTTTTTGAGACCTGAGTTCTTTACCTCGGGCAAAAGAAATGCTATTCAGATAGGTCTAGGCCTGAAGCCTCCTCTCGGGGCCTTTTGCAATGGACAACCAATGTCGTATCTGATTCTAAAGAGCTGAAAGAAGGCTCTCAGGTCATCTTAGCTGGAGAGAGTAGACCAATGGATGTAGAAGTTTGATCAAATTGACGCTCTTTTAGTAAATCTTCTCCTAATGTGCTCAAGACCGCTTTGGTTAGCCAAGTGTTCTTATATAGAAAAGCTGGAAGAATGACCTTCGCTACAAAAATAAGTGAATGTTAAAAGTTTCTATAACAAATAGTAGAATGATTACCACTGAAGATAAAGATTTTTTTCTCACTAAAGGTTCGACCAGAGTGAGCCCAACAATAAATAATAAGCCTTCTATGGTTAAGGCGGGCAAGTTGAACTTTGCACCCTTTAACTTTTCTAGGGCTTCACATAGAGTTGGATCCATGAAAATGTTACCTAGATTAGGGAGGGGAGGAAGATCTTGTTGCCAGGCTATAGGATAAGATGGAGAAGGCGAGAGACGTATGAAAAAATATTTATCTCTCCATTCACCCTGGGCTGGAACTCGGTTAAACAAGATTGCTTTATTGCAAGCCTAGAACTTAAATAGACCCTTTGTCACTTGGCGAGGGCAAAAATAACAGTGGAATAGGCGAGGAGATAAGGGGGCATTCAATAGTCGAAAGACAATGACTGCACCACTTAAGATGTTGAGGAATTGGGGAATAAGTTGGTGTAATGGAATATTGAAATATCGGCTAACATCAATAAAAAAAAGGAATGCAAGGGAAGATGAAAGCTTGATAGAACTTGTTCCCTTAAGATGGAAATGCTCTCTGGCGGAGGATGGTGAGGGCGGTCTTCTGGAATGGTGATGACCATATAGGAAGGGATACCATAGTTGAGATTGAGGTCATAGGCATCGTCGAGGGTGAAGCTAGAAGAATATTGCACATACCACTCATCACTCTCTGCCATTCTTGAAAAAGCGAAAGACTGCTAGGATCAACAATAAGAAGGAAGCAGAAAGTAGGAGAGAAAACAATGAAGACAAAGATGAAAAGACTTATGATTTTTTTGTATAATGTTTATAAGGATTCTTTGAAAAGATTTTCTAAATAAGACCATCAGATTATAATAGTAAAAAAGGTGGAATTAGTCGTGAGTCGTCGATAAAGCCATGGGAAAATAAAAAGTTGTACACCTATGGTGATGCATCCACACGTATCACCAATAAAAAGTCGTTTACAGTAACTGATTTGATGGGCTCTTAATTTAAAGCGATAGTATTTTTATCGAGGCAAGTTACCGAAACAAATAAGGTGTTTTGTGTAATTCCTCAAGGTGAGAGTATAACTAATCTTTACTAGTCTTAGCTTGAATGAGTTTTCAAAACTCGTCCGGGAAATACTAGGTGAACATGCTAATTTATAGGGAACATGGTTAATCTTAATCAATCCTAGATCCATTTACTTGAGTAAATAATGAGCATTATAGCTAGTTTTTTTTAAGACGTATGATCGAACGGGTGTGAGTTTAAATGAATCCCAAGTTCGGTCGAACTTATGGATGGATGCCCTAAGCTAGATGTATGACACAAGTGATAGTTCATTTTGCCTGAGTGAGCAATTCAAAAAGACGTAATCTCAGCTCACCGAAGTTTTTGCCCAAGAGGGCGATGGAGGTTGCATAGTGAAATTTTATAAAAATAAACAAATAAATAGTAACAAAAAATAAAATTATGATCAATGAGTTCAATTAAATACTGGAATAGGCAATTAGAGTCTAGTAGATGTTAACAATCAGCTTGAACGTAAAAAAGCAAGGCAGATTAAGGAAAGCGAGGGAGTAAGTTGGAAGAAGCAACATATAGTATCTTCTTGTGATCCAGGAAGCTAGCTGAAGGATTGGCAATTAGATATCCACCCTCTTTTAGCTACATCATTGCTCCATCGGCTATGAGAAAAAAAATCCTAAGAAAGGGAGTCAGCAATGGGCGCATTGAACTCTCGGGTGTTGAAAAGGGCAGTCTTCCTTGCTTCAAAACGCTCGTCCTCTCCCGCCCAATAAGTTGTCAATGTCTCCCGAGTGGTTGTTGCTTCCATTTAAGTAGTTAGAAGATTAGTGAGTAAGGAATCTTGCTCAGTCTTTTGGGTCAGCAACTCAGCTTCCTTGGCAGCTAGCTTGATTGTGTGAGTAGACTTTAATTTAGACATTTGAGCATATAGTTGCTTATTCTCAGTAATTTCCTCATCCAGTTTCATTCTTTTTTCTTCCTAGAGGTTCACTTCCGATTGAAGAGAGTTTCTGAGAAGGTCCTCCATTGAGTCTCTTTCTCACACTCAGCTTCAGCTAGTTCTTGAGTTTCTTTTAGTTGAGCAGATAGTTCTTTTATTCACTCGAAATTTGTGTAAATTGTTGCAGAGGCTTGTTGTTTCAGCAACTCATTTTCTTTGACCAAGTCATGTAGCTGTTGGGCAACATCTGTGCAAATAACCCAATGCTAAAAGATAAATATAATTAGGAGCATTCGAAATAGGTTAAGAATAGTTGATCAATCTATAATACCTTAGTTTGCTCATAAGAAAATTCATCCACTAATTCTGTGGGCTTGAGTCCACTAAGTTGAGTCTTAGCCTCTTTCTAAGCCTCGATTAAATGACCTCCTAATAATATTGATAGAGTAGAAGGAAGGAGAGATGTGGAAGAAATCAAAGCTTGGGCAGAAGGTAAGGAAAAGATAATTGATGGTTGTGGTGAACATTCTGGATCATCCAAGGTAGCCCTTGGGCCAGGAGATATAGAGAGAAGGGGATCTGAAGAGTAGTTCGGTAGGGAAATGTCTTCTTGAGTTTGTGCGAAAATGGGAGTTAAGAGAGCATGATAAAGAGCGGATAAGGTTGGCTCAGGAGATGGTTCTTGTATTTCCTCTCAAGCAAGATCCGCTTGGAGGGATATTGTTTGCCTTTTGGGAGAAGGTGCGAGAGCTAATTTGCGTTTCTTGCGTTGTCTCTTGGGAGAAGTTACCTTCTCTGAAGAAGAGCTCATGGGGGTCAGAGAAGGTTTCAAAAGTAACTCCCCAGACACTTCAGTTCCGTTGGCCTCGACCCTATGAGCTTCAGAGGCCTCCTCAAAAGGAGGGGTACTGGTAAAACCCGCTCGATCAATAATTCCTTTTCTTTGGCACATAGCTCTGCCTTTTTCAGATCGATTAATTCATCGATCAAGGATAATAGAATAAAATCCACTTCATAAAACAAAATATTACTTAGTTAGAGATAGTGTAAGCATTAAAGTTAACAAAGCTTACCAAAGGGATATGACAATCTCTTTTGAATAGTGTTTAAACCAAAAAGATATAAGAAGTCCTCCTATAACCATTTGTGAATTTTAAAATGTTGATGGCTTAGTTTATGGAGATAAGTAGTAAAATCAAGATCCTTTTTCAATCTTGTAGGATCAGGAAGAGGAGGAAAGGAAGCTTGCCAAGCAGTAGGCCAAGTGATAGAATCAGGTATTTCTATAAAGAAGAAATGAGATTTCCAATCCTTATTCGAAGACGACATGTCCTTGAAGAAAACTCCTTTTGGTCGGGACTGGAATAGGAAAAGCCCAAATTTTGATTTTTTAGGATGGGCAAACAGATAAAGATTGAGAGGAGTAGGAGGAATTTTGAATAGACAAAACAACATGAACATCCCACACATATAACGAAATGCATTCGGTGTAAATTATTGTAGTGGGATGCGGAAATACATTGTAGTGGGATGCGGAAATACAGACTTAGTTCTAATAAAAATGGGTGAACGAGAAAACGTAAATCAGTCACTAATTAATCAGAGAAGAAGACTATGATTATCAGGACGAATATGAGGACGCTCGTCCAAGGAAGGAAGACGAATATAGTAATTATGAGGAATTTCATATCTAGAATAGAGATAGACCCTATCAAAGGCATCAAACTTCGAAGAGGTAAGAGTATACCAAGGAGTGAAAGATTCCTGAACTATGGTAGAATGAAAAGCAGACAGAAGATCAGTGCCTTACTGGGTGTAAGGTTAGGAGTAGAAGAAAGCCAAGGGGAAAAGAGATCGCCAGAAGGAGAGATTGAAGAAGATGAAAGACAAAGTGCAGAGAAGGCATAAGGTCTAGGGTTTTATAAGGAGGAATTTAGTTGCCATTGTTAGATTAAAACAGCTCGCATAAGGATGATCGTTGATTTGTGAAGTAGAATATGACATTGTGCTATACGAAGCAGCAGATGTCAGCAAACGTTGCAAATAATGAGTATTGGGACCACGTGACATTTATTCATGAATGAGCATTTATGAGGGACGTGACAATTGACACATTTTGTAATAAAAAATACCTTTTCGCGTATCCTCGATACCAGCTCTAGCAGGAAGCAGATCATTTTTTGAAAAGATTATCAAGTGCCTAGAAGCACGATAAAAAACATAAGCCTTGAAAATCACTAAGCATAGAAGGAGAACGAGCGAGACTAAAACTCGAGTCCAGTTAGTCAACTATGTCTCCTTCGACTAGACTTAAAGGAGAGACTAATGATACGGGTCATAACGAGCAAATCCAGAAGAAGACGTAGTAGTCAAAGTCAAAGTGATGTGGAGCTTAAAGAAAAAATGGATGAGCATTCCATATCTGGTTTTGTTGATCATCCAGCCTCAGAATTCTTGGATCTTGCCCGTGCGACTCCACAACAAAACGTCTGGATAAGGACAACTGGGTATAAACTTGGTTGAATATAAAGTTTTAAGATTTTACTCTAAAAACAAAAAGGTAGTGTGTTCGGTCAATTAATGGTTGGCCAAATTTAAGGAAAGCTACGTCGAGCAAAGGGTCGGTCGGGCTTAGAAACACGCAGCCTCACAAAAATATAAGATTAGCCGGATGAAGGTCAAATGAACATAAGGTTCACTGTGAACACCCGGCTAGGCAAAACCCGGGCAGACCCAGAGATACTTAACCTTATATATATCTATTAAAATACGGTTGGTCGGATAGAGACTAAACGAACATAAAGTTCTCTATGAACACCCGACCGAGTAAAGCCCGGGCGGGCCTAGAGGCCAAACGAATATAAAGGTTCTCTGTGAACACCTGAGCGGGCCCAGAGATACTATATATATATATATATATATATATATACGAATAAAGGCCGAACTAACATAAAGGTTCTCTATATACATCTGGCTAGGCAAAGCTCGAGCGGGCCCAGTGATACTTAACCTTATATATATCTCTCTCTTTTAATATACGGCTGGTCGGATAGAGGCCGAACGAAAATAAAAGTTCTCTGTAAACACACGGTCTAGCAAAGCTCGGGCGGACCCAAAGATAATATATATATATATATATATATATATATATATATATATATATATATATATATATATATATAGTTCTTAATATACAGTTGGTCGGGTAAGGTCTGGGCGGACTTAGAGATACGGGGTCTTATAAAACTTTTAATATAAGATTGGCGTGATGAAAACCAAACTAACACAGGGCTTCCCTTGTAGGCCCGGCCAAGTAAAGACCAAGCGGGCTTAAAAACACTTATATTTAGAAAATTCTATATATCCGCTCGGTCAGGTATAGGTTGACGTAGTTTTAGTTACTTAATGTCATCTTGTTTCTAAAATAAAGCTCTAACATACATAATCTACCATGTAACTTCTTGAATGAAGCTTTGGTACACTATGGGCACTATATTAGAATAGATCCTTGTACAGGGCAGATTGATACAATAGCAAGCAATACAGCCAACCTTATGGATCAGTCGAGATACTATGACAAAATACAATGACAAGCAATACGGTCATCCTTACGGACAACCGAGATATATTCAGCAAATAAACAATAGACAATATTTTAACAGTCTGGCATAATTGTCGGGAAATATTCCTTTGAAAACTCCTCCGGAGTCCAAAAGAGGTACATCTGTGGGTACAAAAAGGTTTCCTCGGAAGCTCTTCGAGGAACTACTTAACAAACTTTGACGCATGAAGCCACCTCATGGTCATGGAGATCGTGGGAGGTGGTATAAAAAGGGGGGGTCTTTTCCATTGGCAAGATACACAATTTTTGCATCTGAAACTTTCATTCACACATCCACTATTGTTCTTCTTCTTCCATCGGAGGGCCTTGTCAGGGATCCCTTTCCTGGTCTTTAGTCACTAATGCTTCGTTGGAGCGAGTGATTATGCGCAAGATCGTTAAAGAGCTTCATCCCAGATCGGAGAATCAACTATTCATCAAAAACCATCCACCTGAGTCAGCGCGCCATCTTCTTAGCCTTTAGACAGGATCAGCGACATTTTCAAACTTGCACACATGATCTTCCAGATCAGCAGTGACGTTATATTCTCCAATTGTTGGTGGTTGGCAATGACGAGGCAACGGATCTTCCAGAATGTTCAGACAGAATAGAGAAGAATCTTGGTTATCCTTCCGAGCAACAGGCGATACTCTATCTTTCTTAAGATTACAGGAAGGGGTATTTCCTATAGAAGACTCAGAATGCCCTTCATGAGCATCAGCTCTGGCAGTGGTTCCCCTCGAATTTTGAGGTACCCCAGTCAGAGGTGTTGCTATTGGGGGAACACGAGGAATAGGGCCGCGAGAAGTCACTTGTTGCACTTGTTGTTCGAGTACGCATTTTACAGCAGCAACCACAATCCTATCCAAGTCTTCTTGTTTAAGGGTAAGGGTCGATGTTCTTCTGGTGTCATCCATTGAGTATCTTGATTCAGGTGAATACGATTTCCCATAGATGACATCAATTTGTTTCTACTCCGAGATGCCTTAGGATTGTTGGTTGCTACTCGAAATATCGTACTGGTTCCCCTGTACAAAAATTTTGTACAAGTCCTGAACCATTCCTAACAACCTATTGAGTTCTTTAGAAATTAAATTTGGAATCGCAAACAGAACTTAACATTATTGATTCCAAATTCAACTTATCTGTTCTTAGAGGTTTAGACTTGGATTGCAAATGATGATTAACATTATTAATCCAAATCCACCTATGTTACAAATTTGATTAAATATTTATTTCAGAGATCGACTTCCAGGTTAAACATGGCGAGGCACTAGGCCTTCTTGGTTGTGGGAGCATCCACCACTTCCTAGACAAAGCCTTTCAATGAAATTCAATATTTAATCTCCTTATAGTAACCTTAGGTTTAGCTATTAAGAACAATCGAATCACAAGATCGAAAAACAAAAGAAATACAAACTCGAATCATAAATTCGAAACCTAGAAATGTTAGCCTCTTGTGTTTGGTATTTCAAGATCTAAACAAAAAGATGAACTAGTATGATGCGGAAACTAATAACTAGTTATACCTTTTGTAACTTATAGACCTCAAGATCTTCTATCGTATTCCTCTTCTTATCTCGGGCGTCGTGTGGGCGACGATCTACCGAGACAAGAATCCACCCAAGCTTCCTTCTTCTCCAAGCAAGTTTCGGCCACCACCAATCTTCAAGAGATGAAGAACTTTCGGCCACCAACCAAGCTCCAAGGGATGCTAAGAAACAAAGCCTCATTTCTCTACTTCTTCTCCAAGCAAAGTCTGGCCACCAAGAAGCTCCTTGAGAGTTGATACCGTCGGGCACCAAAGAAGAAGAAAAGGAGGAGAGGAAGAAGATGAGGGTCGGCCACCACAAGGAAGAGAAGAGAGGAATACTTGATGATGTATTGTTGTTATGTGAGGCACCTCTACTCTCTCTTTTATATTCCTTGGTCTTTGAAAATAAGGAAAGTTTTAATAAAAACTTCCTTATTCTCCTTGCCAATGAAAAGAAAATTTAATTAAAAAAAATTCCTTTTCTCTTATTAATGGTCGGCCACCTCAAATCCTCTAAGTAAGGAAAGTTTTAAACACAAAATTAAACTTCTTAATTTGTTTCCGAAAATTTTAAAATAAAAATTTCTCTTTAAAAATTCCCTTCATGGTTGGTTATAAAAGGAAACTTTTATAAATTAAAATCTCTCTATTAAAACATTTGGATGATTTCAATAAGGAAAGTTTTATCCAAAATTAAAATCTTTCTTTCAATCTACAAATAAGGAAAGATATCAAACCTTTTCCTTAATCCTTTGTAGAAAGCTATAAAAGGAAAGATTTAATTTTAAAACTCTCTTTTAAAATCATGAAGATGGTTACAAAAAAGAAAAGTTTTATCAAAAATTAAAATCTTCCTTTTAACTACAAATAAGGAAAGATATCAAACCTTTCTCTTAATCTTTTGTAGAAAACTATAAAAAGAAAGATTTAAATTCTAAACTCTCTTTTAAAACCATGACTTCCACATAAGGAAAGATTTTAAAAATAAAATCCTTTTAATTTTATTGTGGCCGGCCACCTAAGCTTGGGTTTAAGCTAGGTCGGCCACTCTTCAACCCATCCAAGCCATGTCTTGGCCGGCCCTTGCTTGAGCTCCAAGCTTGGCTTGGTCGGCCACCTAAGGATGTGTAAGAAGGTGGGTAGAGATGGGTATAAGACTTTATAAATATGAGGCTATGACAGGGACCGAGAGGAGGAATTGGTTTTGGTCTCTCGATGAACTTGAGTTTCCCGTGTTCGCCCTGAACACCCAACTCGAGGTCATCAATAATATCTCATTCCACTAAAGAGTTATTATTGAACTACTGCATCAATCCTATATTACTATATGGGCTCCTTCTTATCATGAGTGTGTTAGTCTCCCTGTGTTTAAGATATAGAATGCCCACTAATTAAATGAGTTACTGACAACTCGCTTAATTAATATATAGCTCCAAGAGTAGTACCACTCATCTTCATTGTCATGTCGGACTAAGTCCACCTGCAGGGTTTACATAACAATCCTTATGAGCTCCTCAAGGGGATATCATCAACTTAGATTACTAGGACACAGTTTCATTCTATAATCAACATCACACCATATAAATAATATAATTTTCCAACTTATCGGGCCTATTGATTTATTGAACTAAATCGCACCCTTTGATAAATTAAAGAAATGAATATTGAGTATATGTGCTTGTTATTATATCATGATTAAGAGCACACACTTCCATAATAACAAACGTCTTGTTCTTTTATGCAGTCAGTATAAAAAGAACTTACCTTAAATGGTCCTGCTCAATACACTTAGAGTGTACTAGTATAATTTTATAGTCAAGATAAACTAATACCAAATTACACTACGACTATTCCAATGGTTTGTTCCTATCCATCTTAGTCGTGAGCTACTGTTTATAATTTATAAGGAATTGATAATATGATCTTCTGTGTATGACACTACACACCATGTTATCTACAATATAAATTAATTGAACAACTGCACTTAGCATATAAATGTAGACATCTGACCAATATGATTCTTTATTTCAAAATAAATGTTTACAAAAAGCTACGCTTTAAGTATACACTCTAACAAGGATGACTTTGACCCCTGTTGACAAGAAGAGGGATTGCCACCCTTAGGAATATCTGTAAATAAAGATGTTGGGAGGAGGCTTGACATTTTCCCTCCGACGCTCAAGTTAGAAGTGATAACAGGAAAAGAGGAATAAAAAGGAATTTGGAGATGTTTTGTTTTACTAGAAAAACCTTACCTTCTGCTTACTTGGGGTACCATTTTACACATGTTTTAGTGACCTTCTATCTTTTCTTGTTTAATAGTATTATTGCCAGTAGAATGTATCTTTATCTTGTCTTCTTGATATTTAATGGAGTTATAATGAATATAGAAGGAATATTCTCTTTTGTTTCTTCTTCCTTGTATTTAAGTATCATCTTTAATGGAGTAAAGCCATAATAAACACAGAGGAATATTCTTTCTTATTTCCTTTGGTCCTGTTTCACCTGCTGATTATTATGTTATTAATGTCCTAGTTACTTCAACTTCTTATTAATACTATTGTATGTCCGATGGAGTCCCTTCCGCCCGATCATTAATACTGTTGTATGTCCCATAGAGTCCCCTTCACCCGATCAGTGGAGCACTATGATATCGACCCCATGGCCATTAGAGCTATATTCTTCCTGATCGATAGTGTATCTGCCCCCACAAAGCTATATTCCTCTCGATCGGTAGTACATATGTCTCAGTCTATAGCTCCATCTATCTCCCGATTAGCAATAGCTCATGCTATCTCCCAGTTGGCAATAGCCCATGCTATCTCCTGATCAGTAATAACTCACACCAACTCCCAGTCAATCAGATACTCTTTATTTTAAGCGGTCTATCTTTGACATTTTCATCCACTGATCCTGTCTAGAATTTGAGTCAGATAGAGGTCGACGGAGATGGCGTTGGTGTTGACAGAGAGGCAACTTTGACGCACCCGAAAAGCAAACCCCCACGTGGAACTCTCTGATCTATAGTATGAGGATTGGTATTACCTAAATTCTGCACACACTCAGACAAGTACTCGGACCGTTAGAGACCCGAAACCAATGAAAAATTCCCCGGCGCAAACCCTCTGAAGCTCAAGTCAGGTCCTTTTTTTCCAAAAGAATAGTGTACGACGGAAAAAGAACTGTTAAAGACGAGTGCGTATGTGTGTGTACCTTGCTAAGGAAGAGGACCTCATTTTTTATATGACGTTGCATACCTTCAGAGCCTGCCTGCTGTCAGAGAATGTCGGGTGTCAGGGTCTGTCGGGTGAGAGAGGATGTACGGTGGTCTCCTATTGGTGGAAGAAAGGTTTCATTCGTAGGTGATAGCAGATTATGGGAATATTCCTTGACGTATGACAATTATTCTCTGACAGGAGGTTACGATTCCCTGACATTGTTGTCACTTAGTACTTTTCGTCCCGTCCAGTTTTAACTATAGATAGCTTGGGATGACCGTTCAGATGTACCACCGACTTGACTCTTGATGAGGAGTATGAGCTATGGCGGCTCGCCCGAGTTTTATCTGTATCTGAGATTGTGGAGGGAACCCATCTTTTACGCCTTGATTGCTGAAGGGTCAGCCGGGAGTTGTCTTAGTGAAAGTACTAGACCCGGTTACACGGCTTGAGCTGGGAAAGTTTGATCAATCGGGGGCAGGTCAGGAACTAGTACGAGCTCCATCTTATGTCTCAGATCTGGGGGACCTACTCTGGCTATGACCGTCCAAGAAATATGTGGATAATGACATGAGGTGGCCCAACTTCCTCTTTCTCCTGACTGCTGATTACCACGCCCCCTCTAGTACTCTTGCGATTCCACCTACGTATAAGGGACTGGCATGTAGTTGATTATCTTTGCAAAGACTAAAACCTGTATCCTTGTCACAATGTTGTTATCGACCTAGTGAAGGTGGCAAGTCATAGTATTGCCATTGGCCCGGCGATGTTGGAACAAATGAAGAAGATCGAATGCTCAGGTTGTTGATAAGTGTTCGCAAGAGCAATGCTGGCTTATACCTTGCGTCGGGGTGGTAGTCAGTAGCCCAACTGAGAGGTCCAAGGTTGCGAGAGCATGCTCGCTTATAACTCCCGATGAGACGAGAGTCTGGAAAGTCGACCGAGAGGTCGTTGGTCATGAGAGCATGCTCACTTATAACTCACACTAGGGCGAGAGTCTGGAAAGCCGACCGAGAGGTCGTTGGTTGTGAAAGTGTGCTCACTTATAACTCACTCTAGGGTGAGAGTCTGGAATGCCGACCGAAAGGTAGTTAGTTGTGAGAACATGCTCACTTATAACTTGCACTAAGACGAGAGTCTAGAATGCCCACCGAGAGGTTGTTGATCATGAGAGCATGCTCACTTATAACTTGTGCTGGGGCGAGAGTCTGGAAAGCCGACCGAGAGGTCGTTGGTCGTGAGAGCATGCTCACTTATAACTCACACTAGGGTGAGAGTTTGGAAAGCCGATCGAGAGGTCGTTGGTCGTAAAAGTATGTTCACTTATAACTCGCGTTGGGGTGAGAGTCTAGAAAGTCGACCGAGAGGTCGTCGATCTTGAGAGCATGGTCACTTATAACTCGTGCTGAGGTGAGAGTCTGGAAAGCCAACCAAGAGGTCGTTGGTTGTGAGAGCATGCTCACTTATAACTCGCACTGAGGCAAGAGTCTGAAAAGCCGATCGAGAGATCGTTGGTCGTGAGAACATGCTTACTTATAACTCGCACTGAGACGAGAGTCTGGAACGCCGATCGAGAGGTTGTTGGTCATGAGAGCATACTCAATTATAACTCACGCTGGGGCGAGAGTTTGGAATGTCGACCGAGAGGTCGTTGGTCATGAGAGCATGTTCACTTATAGCTCGCGTTGAGGCGAGAGTTTGGAACGTCGACCGAGAGGTCAGTGGTCGAGAGAGTATGATCACTTATAACTCACGTTGAGGCAAGAGTATAGAACATCGACCGAGGGTTCGTTAGTCGTGAGAGAATGCTCTCTTATAACTCGCACTGGGGTGATAGTCTGGAATGTCGGCCGAGAGGTAGTTGGTCGTGAGAGTAAGCTCACATATAACTAGCGCTGGGGCGAGAGTGTGGAACGCTGACCGAGAGGTCGTTAGTCGTGAGAGAATGCTCTCTTATAACTCGCACTGGGGTGATAGTCTGGAATGTCGGCCGAGAGGTAGTTGGTCGTGAGAGTAAGCTCACATATAACTAGCGCTGGGGCGAGAGTGTGGAACGCTGACCGAGAGGTCATTGGTCGTGAGAGCATGCTCACTTATAACTCGTGCTGAGGCGAAAGTCTAGAAATCCGACCGAGTGGTCGTTGGTTATGAGAGCATGCTCACCTATAACTCACGCTGGGGTGAGAGTATGGAACGCTGACCGAGAGGTCGTTGGTCGTGAGAGCATGCTCACTTATAACTCACGCTGGGGCGAGAGTCTGGAAAGCCGACCGAGGTTGTTGGTCGTGAGAGTATGCTCACTTATAACTCATGCTGGGCGCCGACCGAGAGGTCGTTGGTCATGAGAGCATGCTCACTTATAACTCGCGCTCTAGAACGCCGACCAAGAGGTCGTTGGTCGTGAGAGCATGCTCACTTATAACTCGCACTGGGGTGAGAGTCTGGAACACCGACTGAGAGATCATTGGTCTTGAGAACATGCTCACTTATAACTCGCGTTGGGACGAGAGTCTGGAACGCTGACCAAGAGGTTGTTGGTCGTGAAAGCATGCTTACTTATAACTCACGTTGAGGCGAGAGTCTGGAGCGCCGACCAAGAGGTCGTTAGACGTGAGAGCATACTCACTTATAACTTATGCTAGGGTGAGAGTCTGGAAAGTCGACCGAGAGATCATTAATTATAACAGTCTGTTTACTTATAACTCGCGCTAGGGCAAGAGTTTGGTGTTGGGTTTTTTCGGGCCGCGAAAACCTCTTTTCGCGTCGCGGAAACCCCGAAATCCCCAGCCACCGGATCCGTGCAAAGTAAAAACTTTCGAAAAATACGAGTACGAGTTTCTAAACTTCGATCTACAGTAGATCTACAAAGGGGAAACCTTTTATACCTTCGATGTGTGCCCTTTTTCGTATCTCGCTCGTCCAAAGAGATGTCGGATCTCTAGTTGTCAAGGTAGACAACTCTCTATGTGTATCCACATGAACACACTAGATGGAGAAGACCAAACAAAGGTGTGCTAGCACCTAGGATGTTCGGCCAAGAAGGAGGAGAGGGAGAAGAGAAGGAGAGGAAGAAGATGATGGAGTTACCAAATGACTTGAATGAAAAATCAATTTTTTCATCCACACTAAAGTGGTCGGCCACCATGGAGAAGTGTAACCCCCTTTCTCAAATAATGTAGCCATTAAAAGGAAATTTGTAACCTCCATGAGGTGGCACATACATGTGCTAGCCTTGATGATGTGGCACATCATCATTGGCCACTTAATACCAAGTCACAAATGATGTGGCATAAAGTCAAGTCAAACTTGACTCTTCATCTTCCTCTCAAGTCAAGTCAAACTTGACTTAATCTCTCTCATGTTTGATCTAATCCAACCATTTAATTCAAGTCAATTTAATATAATGAATCTAATTCATTTAATTAAATTGATTCAATGAGTCATAATCTAAATTAGACTCATTGAACACATGAATCAACTTGAGTCCAACTCAATTAGCCCAATTAGGATTACTCTTAATCCAATTTGATTCATCAAATGAATCTAATCCTCTTGGTTCATCATATGAACCTAATCTCCATCTAATTGTCCTTAGTGTGTGACCCTATAGGTTCTTGTAACGTTGGCAATGCCCCTAAACCCATTTAGGAGCATAAGTAATAAGCGGTATCTAGCAACACATCATTACTACCCAAGTTACAAGAATGTTGAGATCCAACATCACCTTGTGACTACTAATTGTGACTCCTCACAATATATGACAAGTGTCCTTCTATCCTAGACATCTAGATTGATCAATGTGAGGCATAGACTGTGTCATCCTCTGATCAAACTAAATCTTGAACTCCAAGTAGACTCACTAAATCAAATGAGCTCAATATCTCATATTGACTCATTTGGGCATGGTCATGCACTTCGTGGTCTCACTCTATCAAGAATATCGATGTCTCTCCCGTCATATAGGAGGGATAGATGTCATCTACATCACTCACATCCCTCTGCATAATTCGTTACATACCCAGTAATCGCCTTTATAGTCCACCCAGTTACGGGTGACGTTTGACGAAACCAAAGTACATAACTCCTTATGTAGGGATCCATGGTGACTTCAGGTCTAAGGACTAGTAGTCGTACTAATAGCCACATGAGAAAGTATATAACACTCATATAACGATCCATGATACTTTCTCATGGCGGGTCATTCAGTATACATTCTCCAATGCATACCCATGTGTCAACTTGATATCTCTAAATCCATGACTTGTGAGATCAAGTCATCGATTTGACCTACATGCTAGTCTTATTGCATTAACATCCCTGAATATTAATACTCGACTAGGAATGCTTAAGAGTAGTGTTCCCTATATCATCTCACTATTGATTCAACCAATCGATTGATATAGGTAAGAACCTTCTACTCAAGGACGCTATTATACTTAGTTTATTTGACACCAATACAAGTAAGTATAATAACCAAAAACAAATATCTTTATTTATATAAGAATATGATACAACAAGTCCATAATACAATCATCAAATGATTGGCTCTAGGGCTCTAACTAACAATCTCCCACTAGCACTAGTGCCAATCAGTGTAGGCTCTAAGCCCCAATGACCTAGTGTGACCATCATGCTTCCTCTATGCCAAAGCCTTGGTCAAGGGATCTATGATGTTAGCCTCTGTAGATATCTTCACATCTCCTCTCTCGATAATCTCTCGAATGAGATGGAAGCGCCGTAGTATGTGTTTGGTCCATTGGTGTGAGCGAGGTTCCTTCGCAGTCGGTTATAGCTCCATTGTTGTCACAATAGAGCTTAATAGTCAGCGATATTGGGAACCACCCAAGTTCATGATGAACTTATGTCGATCAGTCCCGCACGCTTTTGCGACAATGTACTCCGTCAGAATCAACACTCGCGGTCCGGCTTCAACTCTTCAAAGACTACCATTAATAAAAATTACAACCACGACCGCGATCGATAATCATCACAGTGGGTTTGGTGAAGCATCCCCTGTAACTTTACGCTAGCTCATCATTGCCTCCATATATCAAGAAATATTCTTTAGTCCTTCTTAAGTACTTAAGAATATTCTTGACCGCTATCCAGTGACTTTCACCTGCATCTCATGCTCAAAGCATACGAGACATCGGTCAGTACATAGCATGGCGTATGATAGATCCTATGGTGAGGCATAGGGATCTGATCCATGTCTCTCTCCACTCTAGAAGAGGGACCTTGAGTCTTCGAAAGACTCACGCCATGTGACATCGGTAGAAATCCCTTCTTGGTCTGCATGGCAAACCGAAGGAGTACCTTGTCAATATATGTCCTCTGACCAATCTTTAGATCTATCTCTATAGATCTGTATCCCTAGAATGCGGGATGTCTTACCTAAGTCCTTCATTGAGAAGCAACTCCCTAGCCAGGTCTTGACAGACTAAAGCATAGGGATGTCCTTCCCAATGAGTAGTATGTCATCCACATACAATATGAGGAAGACAACTATATCCCCTACAACCTTCTTGTAGACACAAGGCTCATCTTCGTTCTTGATGAAACCAAACTATTTGATTGCATCATCGAATCGAAGATTCCAGCTCCGAGAAGCTTGCTTTAGTCCATAAATGGACCTATGAAGCTTGCATACTCTGCTAGTATGTTGTGGATCTACAAAACCCTCAGGTTGTGTCATGTACACATCCTCGAGTAGGTTTCCATTCAGAAACGCGGTTTTGACATCCATCTGTCATATCTCATAGTCATGGTAAGCTGCAATAGCAAGCATGATCCGAATGGACTTAAACATCGCTACTGGAGAAAGGTTTCATCGTCGATACCATGAATGCTTGAAACCTTTAGCTACCAACCCTTATAGATAAGTTCATCCATGGCCCTTTCTCTTAAGACCCACTTACACCCAATGGGTTTTACCCTTCGTGGATCAACCAAAGTCCATAATTGGTTGGTGTACATGGATTCCATCTCGGATCTCATGGCCTCTAGCCATTTCTCGAATCTGGTCTCATCACAGCCTCCTAGGTGGTAGGCTCATCATCTATGAGCCCAACGTCATCATGGTCGGACAAGAGAAATGAGTATCTCTCGGGTGGACGCGACTATTAGACCTGCGAAGAGGTATGTCATTGAATGGTGTGTTGTGCCTCAACTCCTTGTGGAACAACATCATCCACAACACTTTGTGGTTCCATTCAACTTCCATCGAGGATTCAGTGCTTGTTGGCATCTTGAACTTCTTCAAGATCGAACGACCTAGTCTTTCTAGAAACAAAGTCCCTTTCTAGAAAGACCCCAGTCTTTGCCACAACTACCTTGTGCTGACTGGGAATGTAGAAATAATATCCCTTAGTTTTCTTGGGATATCCAATGAAATAGCACTTGTCGGATTTGGGTCCTAACTTGTCTGAGACATGACGTCGAACGTAAGCCTCACAACCCCAAATCCTCATGAAAGACACCTGAGCATCTCTCCCAGGTCATATCCTATATGGTGTCTTTATCACGGCCTTGGATGGAACTCGGTTGAGTATAAAATCTGTCGTGTCTAGAGCATAGCCCCAAAGGTATGTCGGAAGATCTGTGTGACTCATCATAGATCGTACCATATCTAATAGGGTACGATTCCTCCTTTCGGATACACCATTCCACTGTGGTGTTCCAGGAGGAGTGAGTTGGGATAGAATCTCATACTCAGCTAGGTAGTCACGAAACTCATGGCTAAGGTATTCTGCACCTCGATTTGATCGAAGTATCTTAATACTCTTGTCAAGTTGGTTCTGTACTTCATTCTTGAATTCTTTGAACTTTTCAAAGGATTCTGACTTATGTGTCATCAAGTACACATAACCATATCTACTAAAGTCATTAGTAAATGTGATGAAGTACCTATAACCGCCTCTAGCAGCGACATTGAAAGGGCCACAAACATCACTATGTATGAGTCCTAACAAATCAATCGCTCTTTCGCTGTGCCCACTAAAGAGAGTCTTGGTCATCTTGCCTAGTAGGCATGACTCGCACGTCTCATAAGATTCAAAATCAAATGAGTCCAGCAAACCATCCTTATGGAGCTGGGATAAGCGCTTGTCATTTATATGACCTAAGCGACAGTGGTTTGGTTCAGGTCATTTGACTTGAACCTCTTGGTATTTATGTTATAGATAGGACTTTCAAGATCTAGAATGTAGAGTCCGTTCATCAGAGGTGCACTACAATAGAACATATCTTTTAAATAAACAGAACAACATTTATCCTTTATAATAAAAGAGAAACCTTTCTTGTCCAAACAAGAAACTGAAATTATGTTCTTAGTTAATGCAGGCACATAACAACAATCATCCAACTCTAATACAAGCCCAGAGGGAAGAGATAGAAAATAAGTCCCTACAGCAACAGCAGCAACCCGTGCTCCATTGCCTACGCGTAGGTCCACCTCGCCCTTCGCCAATGCCCTGCTATTTCTCAGCGCCTGCACATTAGTACAAATGTGAGATGCACATCCGGTATCTAATACCCATGATGAAGAAATAGATAGATTGACTTCTATAACATATATACCTGAAGTGGAAGTCTCACTTCGCTTCTTCTTAAGATCTTCCAGGTACACCTTGCAGTTCCTCTTCCAGTGCCCGGTCTGACCGCAGTGGAAGCAGGTAGCATCCTTGGTGACCCCTCCTTTAGGCTTTAGTGTCTTGCCTTTGCCTTTGGCTTGGGACTTTCCCTTGCCTTTGGGCTTGCCCTTGCCCTTGTGTTTCTGAACCATCAGAACAGAGTGGGGCTTTGCCTTCTTAAGGTTCAGCTCAGCAGTTCTTAACATGCTAAGCATCTCGGGCAGTGGCTTGCCAATTTCGTTCATATTGTAGTTTAGAACGAACTGACTATAACTATCCGGCAAGGATTGCAAGATCAGGTCAGTGGCCAGCTCTTGGCCAAGTGGGAATCCCAACCTCTGTAGGTTTTCTATGTACCCAATCATTTTGAGTACATATGGGCCTACGGGAGCCCCATCTGACATCTTGCACTGAAATAGTGCCCTTGAGATCTCAAATCTCTCATGTCGCGCTTGTCCTTGATACAGTTGATGAAGATGTTCAACCATATCGTAAGCGCCCATTAACTCATGTTGCTTCTGAAGCTTAGAGTTCATGGTCGCGAGCATTAGACAGGACACATCTAATACGTCATCTTGATGCTTCTTATAAGCATCTTTGTCAGCTCGCGGGGCATTGGCAGGAGGAGCCTCCGGAATGGGCTGCTCTAGAACGTACAGTTTACGTTCCTGGGTGAGAACTATTCTCAAGTTCCTGTACCAGTCCAGGAAATTTGCTCCGTTGAGCTTGCCCTTCTCAAGGATAGAACGTAGAGAGAAGGTATTCGTATTCGACGTCATGGTTTATCTACAACAGAAAAATGCAGAAAATAAATATCATATTCTTTAAATCATTTAATTATGTCTTTAACTAAATGATGCTCCCACTAAATTCTATAATTCATGTAGGACAAGATCCGCATCATACTAACCATTGAGTTAGCTTTGGCTAATACGCCCAAGACTTAGTATGATCGGTAGGTAACGATTTACCAATTACATCTCTATGCAACCCTTGTTTATAGGATCATTATCCGCAGTTATATTAAAACTTGAGTTAGCTTTGGCTAATACGCCCAAGAATTAATATAAATGTGATTTATGTCCTATCTTTCCAACCATTGGAAGAATTCCTATAGTTGTACTCGATCCAACCGAGTTAACTAGGAATACTCAATTTAATTGGGTTTGTATTCGCCCATGCGTTGATAAGCGGGACCAAGATTGTCCCTCCGTACCCTACCAAGATAATATGTGTTGCTCTGCTTTGGCATATTCAACAACACATGTGATCGAGGTAGTGATAGGTATCACGGCACGGTAGGCATTAGAGTTGACGTGATTTAGATCTAATCTAAACAATGATGCGTATCATATACTCGATAGATCTAATCTAATCGAAGGGTGCATCATGTGCACGACTTAGATCTAATCTAATCGTTAGGCACTAATTAATTACTTAATCATGCATCACATATACACAAGCAATTAATTAAATTAATTCGTGATTAGTCATGACCCTACTACGATCTTCTCAAGCCAATGAGAAGATTGGATGATCAATCTAGGGTCAACAGCTTCTCAAGCTCCTCCCTTTGACCACCTTGTGTTGCTCGCACCCTCCTCGTAACTCCGTCTCAAGTGGACCTTCCACCGCTCCAATTTTATACATTACAATTTTGAAACTTGAGTTACATTCGAGTCTAAACTAATTTACAACAAGAATATAAAATAGAGAAAGGCACGATGCGCAGGTCGTGAATAAAAATATAACACGCATATTACATCACGGCACGCAGGCCGTATTATGAATTACAACACATTTATTTCAATCCAATTGGGTCTTTTGGGCCATGACTATCACAAATTATACATAATTCTAAATTATGTATTTTTTATAATTTTCTGCAATTTTAATACAAATTTTTACAATTTTTACGAGTAAAAATTCCCGGCGGTCCCGTTTAGCAGTTTTCGGGCGCAATCGCGGAACGAATCCCCTTGCGGGGCCAGGGGCAGCGCCCCTACCCGCGATCTAACCATCGCGAGGGTTCCTTAGCGATCCTACAGCGCCTTAGCCCTCTGTCCCAAAAGGATTTGGGGCGAAACCAAGCCGTTTTGGATAAATCTTCCCGGTAGCGGAAGCCTACAAGTGCCGAAACACTTGTGCTTCGCTTCTACGAGAAAATTACCCATAAAAACTATAAAAAACCTAAATTTACAGAAAATCACAGAAACTATATTTTTCATAAAACTCAAAAATAAACTCGTACAAGTCTTTGCACGTGGCTCTGATACCACTGTTGGGTTTTTTTGGACCGCGAAAACCGCTTTTCGCGTCGCGAAAACCCCGAAAGCCCCAGCCACCGGATCCGTGCAAAGTAAAAAACTTTCGAAAAATACGAGTACGAGTTTCTAAACTTCGATCTACAGTAGATCTACAAAGGGGAAACCTTTTATACCTTCGATGCGTGCCCTTTTTCGTATCCCGCTCGTCCAAAGAGATGTCGGATCTCTAGTTGTCAAGGTAGACAACTCTCTATGTGTATCCACACGAACACACTAGATGGAGAAGACCAAACAAAGGTGTGCTAGCACCTAGGATGTTCGGCCAAGAAGGAGGAGAGGGAGAAGAGAAGGAGAGGAAGAAGATGATGGAGTTACCAAATGACTTGAATGAAAAATCAATTTTTTCATCCACACTAAAGTGGCCGGCCACCATGGAGAAGTGTAACCCCCTTTCTCATTTAATGTAGCCATTAAAAGGGAATTTGTAACCTCCATGAGGTGGCACACACATGTGCTAGCCTTGATGATGTGGCACATCATCATTGGCCACTTAATGCTAAGTCACAAATGATATGGCATAAAGTCAAGTCAAACTTGACTTTTCATCTTCCTCTCAAGTCAAGTCAAACTTGACTTAATCTTTCTCATTGTTGATCTAATCCAACCATTTAATTCAAGCCAATTTAATATAATGAATCTAATTCATTTAATTAAATTGATTCAATGAGTCATAATCTAAATTAGACTCATTGAACACATGAATCAACTTGAGTCCAACTCAATTAACCCAATTAGGATTACTCTTAATCCAATTTGATTCATCAAATGAATCTAATCCTCTTGGTTCATCATATGAACCTAATCTCCATCTAATTGTCCTTAGTGTGTGACCCTATAGGTTCTTGTAACGTTGGCAATGCCCCTAAACCTATTTAGGAGCATAAGTAATGAGCGGTATCTAGCAACACATCATTACTACCCAAGTTACATGAATGTTGGGATCCAACATCACCTTGTGACTACTAATTATGACTCCTCACAATATATGACAAGTGTCCTTCTATCCTAGACATCTAGATTGATCAATGTGAGGCATAGACCGTGTCATCCTCTGATCAAACTAAATCTTGACCTCCAAGTAGACTCACTAAATCAAATGAGCTCAATATCTCATATTGACTCATTTGGGCATGGCCATGCACTTCGTGGTCTCACTCTATCAAGAATATCGATGTCTCTCCCGTCATATAGGAAGGATAGATCTCATCTACATCACTCACATCCCTCTGCATAATTCGTTACATACCCAGTAATCGTCATTATAGGCCACCCAGTTACGGATGACGTTTGACGAAACTAAAGTACATAACTCCTTATGTAGGGATCCATGGTGACTTCAGGTCTAAGGACTAGTAGTCATACTAATAGCCACATGAGAAAGTATATGACACTCATATAACGATCCATGATACTTTCTCATGGCGGGTCATTCAGTATACATTCACCAATGCATACCCATGTGTCAACTTGATATCTCTATATCCATGACTTGTGAGATCAAGGCATCGAGTTGACCTACATGCTAGTCTTATTGCATTAACATTGTCCCTGAATGTTAATACTCGACTAGGAATGATTAAGAGTAGTGTTCCCTATATCATCTCACTATCGGTTCAATTAACCGATTGATATAGGTGAGAACCTTCTACTCAAGAACGCTATTATACTTAGTTTATTTGACACCAATACAAGTAAGTATAATAACCAAAACAAATGCCTTTATTTATAAAGAATATGATACAACAAGTCCATAATACAATCATCAAATGATTGGCTCTAGGGCTCTAACTAACATTTGGAACGCCGATCAGGAGGTCGTTGGTTGTGAGAGAATGCTCACTTATAACTCGCGTTGTGATGAGGGTCTGGAAAGCCGACTGAGATGTCGTTGGTCGTGAGAGTATGCTCACGTATAACTCGCGCTGAGATGAGAGTATGGAACATCGTTCGAGAGGTCGTTGGTCGTGAGAGCATGCTCACCTATAACTCTCGCTGAGACGAGAGTCTGGAATGCTGACCTAGAAGTCGTTGGTCATGAGAGCATGCTCACTTATATCTCGCACTGGGGCAACAGTCTTGAATTCCGGCTGAGAGGTCGTTGGTCGTGAGAGTATGCTCACTTATAACTCGCGCTGGGGCGAGAGTCTGGAACGCTGACCAAGAGGTCGTTGGACGTGAAAGCATGCTCACTTATAACTCGCGTTGGGCGAGTGTTTGGAACGTCGACTGAGAGGTCGTTGGTCGTGAGACTATGCTCACTTATAACTCGTGCTTGGGTGAGAGTCTAGAACGCCGATCGAGAGGTCATTGGTTGTGAGAGCATGCTCACTTATAACTCGCGCTGGGGCGAGAGTCTAGAATACTGGCCGAGAGGTCGTTGGTCACCCGTGGACTTATCTTTTGTGGCCCTTGGATTATCCTATAATCATAGGTCCCACTCGGTCATCAGGCCTTGGCCAAATTTAAATCTTATTCTTATTTCAAGGTTGGGATAAAACGCCAAGTTATAATCAATGTTTCCCACTGCCTCCTACTCCTATTCCCAAGGTAACGACATAGAATTCTTGGTCTTCGAGGCATGGCACCAGTTTCACCAAATCAAGCTCATGATTTTCCTATCTTTTCCATCATAAATATCATTTTATAGGAAGATGACACGTGTCTAACTGATTTCCTTTGATACAACGGCTAGCGCACGCTTTCCGCACAAGACTCGATAGCACCTCCCTTTTGGCGATCTGACGGTTATCCTTCGTAGTGCCATTTTGATTGTTCGGCTCGCATCCCTATGCCCCTTAGTGGTTTTAGTTTTAAAACTCTAAAGGCATCGAGTGACTGTTCATCGATACTTCTTCCCTGCTTGCTTGCCTTAGCGTTCATGTGTTTCTTTCGAAAGTGTTCCTTTTCCTTTTCTCTTGCTTCTACATTTTTCAGATTATGGCCGGAGAAACTTTAGTCCCCTGGTATGCCTTCTTCCGCTCCAATTTTGATAGGAGTGATCTTAAGTCAGTGCAGTCTAGTTTGAAACTTTCTGGCGACTACATCTTCCACATTCTTGGGCCTGCTGATCATCCCTGTTATCCTCCTCCTGGTTGTGTGACCTTCTTCAGGGATCAGCTTCTTGGTGGTCTACGTTTTCCTATCCCCTCTTTCTTTTTAGAGTTAAAGCCAGTATTTTTGTATTCCCTTGTCCCAGTTTACTCCCAATGCTTTTCGTTCTGTGTGCGGAATGGTAATCCTATGCCGTCTATATGACCTTCCTTTGACTCCTCAACTTTTTCATTATTTCTATTCCCTCAAACGATCAGAGCTCGACATTTTTATAGTGCAATCTCTGCTCGGGTGTAAGTACTTCATGGGCATGCCTTCTTCTAATAAGGCTGGAAGTCCCATTTTTCCTTTATGCAACTACCCGATCCTATGGCTTGGCCCACTGAGTGGCGCTCAGGTCTTCCCCCTCCTTCTGAGTTAAGCGACTATCAGCACAAGCTAGATTGCTTCATTGCTTCTGAGAAACTGGTTGGGGTGCAACTCCAACTCCCTTCCTTTCTATGGGAGAGTGTGTTGCATACTTTTAGGCTAAGTCCCATCTAGACTCCCTTGACTGCACCTTTTGGTAAGATCAAATAACTCTTCCCTCATATCTTCACTAACTGAGGTATCTTCTTTCATCTGCAGAAATCATCATGTTCAGAGCTTTTGCCCTTGATTCCTCCACGCTGCCCAGTGACATTTTACAGAAGTACGAAAGAGAAATTATGTCTGGCCAGGAGGTTTCCCAGGCTAGCGCTTAAGCAGGAGCCTTCTCCAAACAAACGAGAGAGCATGAGGTTCTTGAAGAAGAATCTCACCATTCTGTTGAACCTTCTATCGTTGCTGCGTCCAGTGAGAGGACTTCTTCTCTAGCAGTCGAGCGCCCCTTGTGCCTTGAACGCAAGAGGCGACGCGTGACTTCTTCGGTCCAGTCCTCCCCCAAGAGGCCACCATTGTCGCGGGTATCTACCCGGACCAAGACTCCTCCCCGGACCAGCACTCCCGCCTCCTCAGAGGTGCAGCCTCCTCTCCAGTCCCTGCTCAAGTCATAGACTAGACATCCTCCCGACCGGGGGGCCAGCCCACGACTTCCACGCCCTCTCTACCTCCAACGTCCATGGATCAACCATCGTCAGTAGCTCCAGCGCCTTCCTCTCGTTCAAAGGACCGCTCGAACGGGCAGTATGTGTTTACTTCCACCTTTCAGATGCCATCCATCTAAGTGTTGGGCACAACTCCTTCCTCCAGCACTCCCCCCGATTGCGGTAAGGTATAGCTACATGGCGCCCTGGCCGACTCCTGGAAGAACACGGCTAACCAGATTTTGGAAAGCCCACAGTTGGACTTGTTTGATACATTTTCCCAACAGATGGCATCGGTAAGTTTTAGTTACTCCCTTTTCATTTCCTCGAACTATTAATGATCTAGTGCTATTTGCAAACCTGCATCATGGGGCTGAGCAATTCTCATTTTATGGTCGGCCTTTGTCGTGAAAATGAGTCCTTAAGGACTCATATTCAAGAACCGGCATCCCCTACAACAACAGGTCGGATTTTTGATCTCATGACTTCGGAGAGTTTGGTACAATCTCACTTGCAAACAGTGGAGGAGCAAACTTAGATCGCCAGGGACTTGGCCTGTGTTGAGTCCGATAAGGTGAAATCCCTGGAGGCCTCCTTGAAGACCAGTGCGATTAAGCTTAAGTATGAGGGTCTGAGGGTCTGAGACACGTCCAAGTCCTAACCGATTTAGAGGTGAAGGAAATGGAGGTTACCAACCTCTCCTCTCAACTACTGAGTATGCAGGAGGCCCACTCCTCTCTACAGATAGATCTGACGGCCAAAACAACTGAACTATCTACTAGTGCTGATTGGGAGGCAGCCCTTCAGAAACAAGTGGATGCGACCTAGGCTATCATCAAGTCGATGCGAGCGGAGCTTACGGCAACCCAGACCGAGGCCACGAGGCCACGACCACACTCCAGGAGATAATCGAGGCTCGAGCTGACTTTAAAAAGGTCCAGGAAGAGCTGAAGGAGTATCGAGCAGGGGAGGATTCTCGTCTTGCGGCTCACAAGACGTCCTTCTTAGCTTCCAAGGATTTTGGTACCAAGGGAGGATCGCCTCCTCGGCCAAATGTTGTGCTTTAGCGGCGAAGAGGCCCTGTTGTAGCTTCAAGAGAAGTCCCTGTTTTTAGTCGTACCCTACTTGCCCGAGTAGGATTACTATTACCTTGTATATTTTCGATGTCATAAAGGCTTTCATTCTCCTTCTACCACGTGGTTATCTGCTTCCCTTCTTCCAATCAAGACAAACTTTGACGTGATTTTTTATGATGATCCAGCGACTGACATAACCTCCTGACGTCATCCGATTCTACTATGATTGTATGATTGGTGCTAATGTCGAGGCCCCGCACCTTGCGCCCCTTCTGCTAGTTATAAATAGTCTCCTTCGCCTTCTCTTCGGGACTTGTCGCTGATAGTCAGAGGCGTCTTCTCTTCTCTCCTCTCTTCTTGACTTTACCTTCCTCACTCTCTTATGTAAATTCTTCATGGATCCGCTAGAGTCTGGATACGCGCTCGGAGTGTCGACCTTTAGCGGCGTAGATCTAGACGATCTTTGTTTCTCATACGAAGTATCTACTACCATGCATATTATTATACCCTCCGAGATTTATCGCTTTTACCAACCTCCTCAAGGTTATGTGACTTTCTTTAAGAAGCAGATCATAGCACATCTTCGTTTTCCCATCCACCCCTTTTTCTCCGACATAAGCCGATATTTCCGCAATTTTCTTTCTTATCTTACTCCTATCCGGATTCTATGTGGGTTCGTCCTCATTTGTAACTTGTGTGACATTCGTAGGACTCCTCGCCTATTTCACTATTTTTTTCACCCCTCATCGTCACAGTGAAGGTCTCTTTCATTTCTAGGCTTGCCCCAGGACTACTTTTTTCACTCCTTTACCCTCCTCAGAGCCAGAGTGGAAAGAGAGATATTTCTTCCTCAGCTTTCCCTCTGTCATAGAATGGCCAACCGAGCACCAGACTGCTCTCCCTTCTACGCCTTTTCTAGGAGACTATCATTCAGATACCGCATTTATGGAGGCATCAGCACAACTAGCGAGTTGACGCTTTGATTTACGCGTGCTACTGATGGAGGATGTCTTGTATTTATTTGGGCTAAGCTTCATGCCATCAAAGTTGCTGCACTCTATGGGTAAGTACTACCCCGGCTTTAGTCCTGTTATGCCTTCTTATTCTAATCCTTACATCTCTAAAGCGGATAATATTGTCCGAGAGTTTGCGATTAGGCCTCTTCCGTTGAGTGCTATGGAAATAAATCTCCAAGGGTGAATAATTCTAGTCGATCGAAGCACTCGACACTCCGTTTCGAATGCTTCCCAGATGGTCTTGGGTACTTCTACCCCTCGTCCTTCCACCCCTCAAGCGACACAGCCCATCCGTTGTACTCCTGTTCCTACTCGGCAAACTCTACTTGCTTCTCGGTCTCGTTGCCCCGGACCCCGGAAGAGGAGTCAAATTTAGACGAGCATCCGCTCGCGCGTCGACCGAGGTGCAGGCCTAATTGGCCTCACGATCGAGAAGAGGACTCGAGAGGCAATGCCCTGTGCCCTTCAGCCTCCTCATCGCCTTCCACTTCCACCGAGTCAGGGGCTCCTCTCTAGCTCGGTCGTGACTGGCTCTCTCACCTTCTTCCTTGCCAAGGTCCATGAGCCCCCTTTATACCTACCGGGGGAAAATCGCTAGAAGCTAGAGGAACAGTGGGATGCCCTACTTCACCCATACTTATATCCCTTCATGGACCGCGGCCCTGGACAGCTTATGCTCATGCATAAGCAAGAGATGAATCACCGGACTAATGAGTTCAATGCCAAAGACCTGCTCCCGATGGACTATCACAAGGATTTGGAATCCCAGACTATCGAGTTAGGCTCCTTACAGACAGAGTTATCTCAAGCCTGAGCTGCCCCGTCCAACTCTATCATCACCTTAGAAGATTATAAGGCAAGGGAGAGTGATCGCCTTCGGACAAGCCGAGAAGAATACCTGCGCTCTTTAGATTTTGGCTTCCAAGTAGGAGATCACTTTGTTAGGGCACTCACGTATGGCACAATAGGAGTAGTCCAACAGCTCAGAGAAGGAGAGTACCTGTCATCTGACCCTCCAGTGGATTTCCTATAACATCATCAGATCATCAAAGAAATGCCCGATGATGTTTTTTTAGAGTTCAAGTGACTTCTTGTCTAACACATTTGTTGTTTCATGTTTCTTTTACTTCCTTTGTCTATAAAGGCTTATTCTAGTTATTTCGTCCTCGTTCTTCATTCCTACTTCAGATTAGAGTCTAGCAGTATAGACTCATGTATATCATATTCATGTATATATATTAAGGCATTTGGTTTTTGGTTATAATTATTTGTATTAATGTCGATAAAAATAACGCCTATAGTAGAAAGGTTAATGACTATATCAATTGGTTGAATCGATAGTGAGATGATATAGGAACACTACTCTAAATCATTCCTAGTATTAACATTCGGGGACAATGTTAATACAATAAGACTAGCATGTAGGTCATCGATGACTTGATCTCAAGTCATGGATATAGAGATATCAAGCTAACACATGATACATTAGAGAATGTATACTGAATGACCCGCCATGAGAAAGTATCATGGATCATTATATGAGTGTCATATACTTTCTCATGTGCTATTAGTATGACTATTAGTCCTTTGACCTGAAGTCACCATGGATCCCTACATAAGGAGTTATGTACTTGTTTTTCAAACGTCGAACCGGGTGGACTACATGGTATAACGAGTAGAGAGGATGTGATGTGTAGATGGGATCTATCCTCCCATATGACGAGAGCGACATCGGTATTCTTGATAGAGTGAGACCACTAAGTGCATGGTCAATGAGTCAACATGAGATGTTGAGCTCATTTGATCGAGTGAGTCTACTGAGTTCAAGATTTAGATTGATTAGAGGATGACACGGTTTCCTATTAATCAATCTAAATGTCTAGGATAGAAGGACAATGTCACATATTTTGTGAGGAGTCACAATTGGTAGTCACAAGGTGATGTCGGATCTCGACATTCTTGTAACTTGGTAGTAATGATGTGTTGCTAGATACCGCTCATTACTTATGCTCCTAAATGGGTTTAGGGCATTGCCAACGTTTATAGGGTCACACACTTAGGACAATTAGATGGAGATTTGTTCATATGATGAACCAAGAGGATTAGATTCATTTGATGAATCATATTGGATTAAGAGTAATCCAAATTTGGCTAATTGAGTTGGACTCGAGTTGATTCATGTATTCATGAGTCTAATTTAGATTATGACTATTAAATCAACTTAATTTAATGAATTAGATTCATTATATTAGAATCATATGGTTGGATTAGATCAACCATAAGAGAGATTTGATCAAGTTTGACTTGATTTGAGAGGAAGAGAAAAAGTCATGTTTGACTTGACTTTTTGCCACATCACTAATGAGTTGGCAAGATGTGGACCAATAGGATTGCTCCACATCATCAATCTCATGGAGGTTACAAGCCTCCATAGCATTTAATGTGGCCGGCCCACATTAAATGAGGAGGTTACACTTGTTGCCATGTCATTTAGTGAGGTGGCAAGATGTGGACCAATAGTGTTGATCCACATCATCCTAGAGTGCCACCTCATGGGGGTTACAACTCTTAATGGTCTCCACATTAATTGGAATTAATGTGGGGGTTACACCTCCTAGAGTGGCCGGCCACTTGATGGCTAAGGGGTTGTTTGAATTTCCTCTCATTGATTTCATTCACTCTTCTTCTCCCTTGGGTGCTCTCTCTTCTCCTTCTCCCATTCCTTGGCCGAACACTCCATTGGTGCTAGCACACCTTGTATTTTGGTCATCTCCTTCTACTTGTGTCCGTGTGGATACATATAGAGGTTGTCTACTTTGACAACTAGAGATCCGGCGACATCCTGGACAAGCGGGAACGCGAAGGGCTTCGCTACAAGGGTAATGATCTTAACTTTAGTGTAGATCTAAAGTTTTTACAAACTCGTACAAGAAAAGGTTTTTCGATAATTTTGTTTACGAATCTTTGCACGAGATCCATGGCTTTGGGTGACTCGGGGTTTCCGCGACGCGAAAAAAGCGATTTTCGCAGCCCGAAGAACCCAACACCTACTTCACGACTTCTCTTCAAGCTAGATCTCCTTATAGGAGTACCTTCGGGTTATTGTGTGATCAAGTGAGAGGAACTCCTTCTACTGAGAGCCACAAGAGCTAATCGTGAACGAGTCTTTTAGATCCTCGCCCAACTGAGCTTGGGCAATTAGGCGAGGTCTGGTCCTTTAAAATTGTAGGCATCCTGTGTAGTTGTAAAGCGGTGGTGTGCTTTTCAAAAGTCGCTCGCCTCTTGGCTTCCTTGAATAGTTCATACCTTCGGCTGTCATGGTGACGTTGATCTTACTAGTGTCCTCCATCATCACGTTCCAGAACAAGTGAAGAAGATTCCCACAGAAGACGCCAAATTGATGCTGTCCGGAATCTGAGTCAGACGGAGGCCAGCGGAGATGACACTAGTATTGACGGAGAGGTGACTTTGACGCACCTGGTGTATGCATGTCTGAAAAGAAAACCCCCACGTGGAACTCTCTGATCTATAGTATGAAGACTGATAGTACCTGAACTCTGCACACACTTAGATAAGAACCCAGAGCGTTAGAGACCCGAAACCAGGGAAAAAATCCCCGACGTAAGCCCTCCGACGCTCAAGCCAGGTCCTTTTTCTCAGAAGAACAGTGTATGATGGAAAAAGAACTGTTGAAGACGAGTACGTATATGTACATATCTTGCTAAGGAAGAGGACCTCCCTTTTTATATGACGCAGCATACCTTCAGAGTCTGTTTACTGTTCGAGAATGTCGGGTGTCAGGGTCTGTTGGGTGAGAGAGGATGCATGGGTCTCCTATTGGTGAAAGGAAGTTTTCATTCACAAGTGATAGCAGACCATGAGAATATCATGACGTATGGTAGTTATTCTTTGACAGGAGGTTACGATTCCCTGACATTATTGTCGCTTAGCGCTTTCTGTCCTGCCCAACTTTAGCTACAAACAGCTCGGGATGACCGTTTAGATGTACCACCCGACTTGAGTCTTGATGAGGAGGATGAGTTGTGGCAACCTGCTCGGGTTTTATCTGTATCTGAGACTGTGGTGAGGGACACATCTTTCACGTCTTGATCGCTAAAGGGCCAATCGGGAGTTGTCTTAGTGAAAGTACCAAGCCTGGCTATACAGCCTGAGCTGGGGAAGTCCGATCAATCGAGGATAAGTCAGGAACTAGTACTAACTTCATCTTATGTATCAGATATGAGGGACCCGCCCTGGTTGTGACCATCCGATCCAACTCTCTCTTTCCCCTTGACTATTGATTGTTACATCTCCTTAATTTTTGACTATCTGACCTTATCAGTCTCACCTTTATGCACTGTATCATCCACTTAGGCTAGTACCTTGACTTGAGTAGGACATGGAGGCCTCACTTTTTCCCCACATCAGTAGCTAATTACATTGTAAGGAAAGATGGGTTGTTTAAGGATCCATAGATAAGCCTAGTCAGCGTCATTTTAAGGCAATTTTTTCATGCAGCTAGTATCAGTTCAATTCTTAAGACATTCTTTCACACCATCCAAAGACAAAAACAGATCAATTCGGAGTATCAAATGAAATAATTGTAGCTAGTCTAGAAGTGGTAAACGGAGTGATATGCAATAGACTCAAAATGAACCTACAATTTCTAACCTACTCTACATTCAGTCTTCTTCAAGAACTTTGAGCTCAATTAACATCTTATACATCCGCGTAGCTGCCTCAGTCATTCCAGAGTCAGCAACACTTTTAACTAGTGCCTTGTAAAACGTTTTACTGGATTTGGTACATCTTGATACCATAGTACTCAAAATTTCAACTGCTCTATCCAGCTTTCCATTTCTGCACAACGACCATATCAAAAGGGTAGAAGTACTGCCTCTAATCCTGCAACCTCTCTTAACCATCTCTTGCAACACCAGTGTTGCTTCATCGACCATATCTTGTTTGCAAAATCCCATAACCAGTGAACCATAGGTTATGTCATCGGGAGTGATTCCATCATCTATCATCTCGTCATACAAAGACATCACTTTCTTAATCTCCCCCTTCTTTGCCAGTCCATCAATCAAGGTGTTATATGTAATGACAACCAAAGAAAATCCGTGGTCCCTCAAAATATGAAGTATATCTAAAGCCTGCTCTACCATGTCCAGTTTACACATTGCTGCAAGAAGAGTGTTGTAAGTGACAATATCAGGTGAACAACCCTCATTCGTCATCATAATCAAGATATCAATCGCTTTATCAAGGATCTGGTATTTACACAAACTGTTAATTAAGATATTGTATGTAACGACAGTTGGTGTAAATGAAGCTTCCTTCATGATCAATAGTATATCATCCGCTTCAGCCCACTGTCCTTGCATACAGAAGCAGTGAAGTATCGTGTTATAGGTTATTGCATTTGGTTCTAAACCATGTGTCGTAAAACCAGCCATAATGATTTTGGCGTCATCCAAGTTACCCCCTTTGCAGATTAAATTGAGGAGAGAATTAAAGGTCACCTGATCAGGATGGCATCCTTCTGAGATTAAATCTTGCATAACATCAATAGCTCTCAATATACCACAGTGTTTGAATATAAGTTGAAGAAGAATAGTGTAAGAAACAAGATATGGAGGATAACCTTTTCTCAGCTGATCCTTCCAAAACCAGATTGCCTCGTCATACTTACCGATGGAAAACATGGATCTAAACAAAATGTTAAATGTTATCACATCAGGATCGCAACCACAAAAACTCATTTCTTCAACAAGTTTAATAGCAGCATTTAGCTGCCCTCTCCTGCAAAGACAACCTATCAATTTGTTGTATGTAATAATGTCTGGAACCCCACCAGAAAAAATCATGATATTAAGAACACGAGTGGCCTTTTCAATTCTATCATTATTGACCAAACCACGGATCAAGTTTGCACAAGATGGGAAATCTGGCACCTGATTCAATCGCGCCATAACATCAATCAAACTGCAAGCCTCCATGATTTTCCCTTTTTTGCAGAAATTGCGCAGGATGTCATTGTTGGACAGCTCATCACAGTCCACAAAGTACCCATCAAACATTGAACCATTTATGTTTGAAGTTGATAACCACGTTGGTTTAGCGAATTCAGTGGTCATTGACTTTCGAGAACCACAGAAAGTTTTGATGCTTCCTTCAATTATATCTACGGGACCACCATTCAGTTGTGGACTAATATGTGAAATTTGAAGTGGAGGAGATCTATCAATCTGTGAATCATGGTAAAGATAGAGCTTTGTTGGGCACTCTATGTGAACTGCCAAAAGTTTCATCCGTGAGTCAACTCGTGAACCATAAACATAGTTGGAGTTGATGTTGTAAGATAGCCTGCTGAAGCAACAAATATCACTCACAGGCTTCTGTGAGAACACCATCTTCAATAACAATATTCCTGTTTAAAAGTTATATGGCAATGCAATCAAGTCATTTTCATCCACATTAAAGCTCCTAGCATTCAAGAAAAATATCCATTATATCATTGAAAAGAACAGAATTGCTGAGAATAAAAATTCAAGCAAAGTATTATTACAAAAAAAAAGACTCGTTTCTACAAAGTTTATTACACATTGCCAAAAAAAACAATGTCTTAAAGTTTTGTTTCCTATGAGAGAAGGAAATGCGAGAGAAATGTAGTTCAGGTGAGGACATTATTTTCCTTCCAATCATTTTGTTTACTTCAACAGACTCTAAAAGGAGAAAGTAAATTTGCATTTATTAAAGGTTCAAAGTTTACAGAAACTAAAGCAAGCTTCCTTTCACTTTGATATTTACCTGATTTGGGTAGATATAAATTGAAAGAATTGGATGGAATTAAATTCCTTTCTCCTCTCCTCTCCTCTTCCCTCCAAGTAAGCTAGAGAAATTGACATTCAATTCTTTTCATTCTTATATCCTTCCAAGTGACACACCATTAGAGTTAAAATATCTTAGAGAATAATAAATTTCCTTTGTAGGAAATTACCAAACTATGTGTAGTATTGTGCATTAAAATTAAAAAAATATGGATTAAAAGCAACGGACAAAACAAAATGGAAAAGACATAAAACTGACCATTGCAGGAACTAATATGCCAAATATAAATGATGTTGAGGTTCAATCAAAGTCTCATATTGAAAAGATTTGAAAAAGATTATGGGTTTAAAAAGGATGCATGATATCTCCATTGGAATGAGACATTTTAGGGAGAGCCCAAGAACAAAGTCATGAGGGTCTAGGCTCAAAGTGGACAATATCATACCATTATGAAGATATATGGACATCCTTTGGGCATAATAAATTGGTATCAGAGCTACAAGTTTTTGACGGATTTCTTCAACATGTCGGGGACGACTTTTGCGAAATTTGATATGGTGAAGTTTGACGGAACCAAAAACTTTGGATTATGGGCAGAAGGTCAAGGTCATTGTTGCAACAAGGCATGGTGAAGGCGCTAGGAGAAAGGAAAGCATGGAGAGATCAGATTGGGAAGAACTTCAAGGAGTAACAATCAGACTTTGTACGACCTGATGTATCATGTATCATGATGGAGTCACCGGTGGCGCGCTCAAAAGCAAAGCCTGTGTTTTGACAAACAAGTTGTATCTTAAGCAAAAATTATTCTAAAGTTAAAGATGGAAGGATCCGCCAAGAGACATCAACGCATTGAACGGCATATGAAGTGATCCGCTTGAGTTGATGGAAGATCGAAAGAAGACAAGGCTGATGTTGTTGAATTTTCTACCTTCATCTTCTATCGATACGAGAATGGTTACTACTTTGATGGGTAAGGAAACTCGAGGAAATCACAAAGGGCTAGATTTTCATCAAAGGAAAAACAATGAAGTTTCATGGAGAAGGACTTGTGGTAATAAGCAACCAAGAGCGTGTAGGAGTAAATCTCCGTAACAACAACAAGACTCGTTCTAAATCGTGAAGAAGGTGATCACGTGTACAAATGGAGGCAAAGGTCATATCAAGAGAGATTGTCGAGATAAAGAAATATGTTGCAAAGAACAAAGTTCGCAAGTAGTCTACAAAGTCAAGAAGAAAATTCAAAGGTGATGCGTGATGCATATTTATGTCGATTTGGGCAACCGATCGTGGATACTAGCTGCAGATATCACACGACTCCAAACGGAGTAGTTAGACACCCATAGGTATTCCGATTTCGTGAATGGGAAACGATGGTCATGCAGTTATCTCAGATAACGCGTAATCAAGATTGATCAAAACTTTACGTGATGTCGATATATACTAGAGCTAAGGAAGAACTCGATTCACTAGGCACACCACGGTGGTATGTAATTACAAATCTGAACGGGTGATTTAAGGTCACAAGGAGCTCGACGACGTTAATGAAAGAGAAGGTGTAGCAAGAAACATCTACAAGTCGATAGGGACTACAACAGACGGAGCGCTTCTGGAGTTCTCGATCGCATCTTATGGTACATGCTAGGGAATATGGGTGAAACTGTGGGATGCTAGAACTTCACAAGAGAGATTTGTCAAGGATGTCAAGACGTGTAGCTTGAATTGCATTCGTGTTCTTGGACAGCGAGTACAATTCAAGACAGCAAACAAGATGGAGGATTTTGACTACGTGCATACGATCTCCGGGGACCAGCAAGGTGTAACATCATGTGGAGGGCACTTGTTTTGTGAGTTTTATCGATGATTTCACCAAGGTCCGGAATACTTTATCAAGTCAAAACTTTTATAAAGTTTAAACTGTGAAAACCAAGTGGAAAACTCAAAAAAAATCAAACGTCAGGGGCATAACGAGAAGTACACGATTCAAAGTTTCGTGAATTTTGTAAGTAGCGATGATAATGAGTCATTTCTGCAGACACCTCAAAGCAGAACGATAACGGAAAGGTCGAACAGACAATCATCGAGAAGGCAAGGAAATGTCTCAATGGTGATGATCTTCGAAGTTAACACACGGGCTTATCATTAGTAGATCACCAAGGCAGCACTAGAAGGCAAAGTATCGAGGAAGTATGGGGAATCAAGTAGATTACTCATCTCTAGTTTTCAATTCTATATACATATATCTAGTGAGGAAAATCAAAGTTGGACGAAGTCAAAATAGTGTATTTTTCGGGGATATCAGAAAGGAGTTAAGCTTCAAGCTGGGGATTCTAAGACAAATAAGGTGGTGATCACAGAGATGGTGTTCGACGAGAAAGCTATGTTACAACGTATCGTAAAGAAGGAAAGGAAACACTACAACACGAACGATGTTACGGTGGAGCTAAAGACCCGCATGACCACGATTCTATCTCAAAGCATCGCACTATACCGTGTAACGAGACGAGTCGAAACCACCCACCGATATACTAATTAAAGACTTGTTTATCACTCGAGCGGAGCCTCATCTTCAAGAGGTGACAGAAGGATAGGTGGACACCCATATGGTAGAGGAGATGAGACGCCAGATCAGATGTGACAAGAACCAAACGAAGATCTAGTGGAACTTTCTAAAGGAGAGAAAGCTATAGGTGCAAGTGATATCGGGCACAGTCACAATGCCGAGGGAGAAGAAACGAAGTTCAAGGTCTGACTGGGTAAAGAAGCGTAAATTGCAGAAAGAGGATCGACTATTATGAAATTTTTCTCCGCGATAAGGCATATGGCCAATTAAAGCGATGTTGGCTTTAGTGGCACATCACGATTCAGACTCGAGCAAATGGATATAAGACCGATTTCTTCATGGAAATTGGAGGAGCAGATTTTATGTCACACCCTGAGGGATTTAGTCAAGACGCGATAAAAGCGTGTGTTGGTTTGGTGACAATAAGAAATCGCCTATAGATCGAAACAACTCCAGGCACGAGATAAACGCTTTGATTCAAGGCATGACTCAAAACGGATATAGAGATATGAGGCATGACTACTACATATACGCTAAGAGCCTCAAGATAAATCAATGGTTTTCTTTACTACTATACGACTTATATGCCTATTGTCAGTAAAGAAGATGAAAGAGATCTACAATCAAGACCATCAACAAGTAAATTCGATATTTAAAAGATTTGTGAGAAGCCAAGAAGATTCTCGACGCAGATTCAAGGTGGACAGAGTCATAGGGATTACGGTTGTCTTAATGTGCCATGTGAGAAGGTACGATAGGTTCAATGAAGAATGTGCTTGTGAGCACACCGGCACATCACTTCAAGTTATCAAAGGTCCAAAGACTATAACGAGATCTAAGAGATGTCAAAGGTTCCTTACGCTAGGCAATGGTCGTCTGACGACGCCGTGTTCGCATTTAATTCATATTCTACTTGTTAGTTAGTACGCGAGGAAGTTTCATTCAATATATAGCAAAATTGTAATTTGTGTATTCTATTATTCGAGTATCGCTCAGTGGTATCTTGTATTCGATTCATATCAGGCTTCGTCGAAACACCAGCTTAGTTGTCGGTCGCTTATGCTCCTATTTTATGTTTTCATCAGAAAGCATGCTTCAGCCATGTGGGCTGCCATTAAAACCGTGTAGTTGTGTTATTTATCCAAATTGCCGAGCCGTCAGATACCGAGTATATCCGTGGTTATACGTATTTCTATGCTTCATATTGTCATCAAAGAGGAGATGTCATTTAAATTTTATTTAGGACTCCTCCTGAGTGGACAATTATTGTAAATTGATTTCAAATTAATAGATATGTATATATATTAAATAGGATGATAATGTTAATTAGGATGTAAATATTTATTGGATTAGATTGTTTATATGTATTAGATTGAAAAATTATAAACAAATTAGTTCAAAGAATTTTAGGATTTAGGGCAATTGTGATAAAAAATTTGTCCCCAAATTATTGTAATTTACTATGTATTAAATAATTTTGACAAATTATTTTTTATCCCCAGTCGTACCCAACCGAGACAACCATAGATTGTCATATCAAACACATAGATTCATATCGAATCCGAGACAAATTCACGATTCATCATCATCAGATTATAATTTTTTATTATTTTCATCAAAATCGTGAATATGGGATGAAAATTAATTTATCGCAGATCATAAATTTTTTTATATTATTATTTTTGTCACCAAATTTGTTACAAATTTGGGATGAAAATTAATTTGTCATAGATCATAAATTTTATATATTATTATTTTTGTCACTAAATTTATTGCAAATTCTACAACAAACACCTAAATGCAATGAGAATGATAATTCCAAAGTTAATTACATGTGAATTTGTAATTACAATTATTGTTAACATCATGTCTAATTTGTCTTTCGAATATTATTTTTTGAGTGTATTGCAACATGAATATTTGACGACGAATTTGGCGACAAAAATATTATTCATCGCCAATTTCGTCCCCAAATTCATCGCCAAGTTGGCAACAAGAATTTTAGGATAAAAATTTTTTCGTCCCAAAAATTTTTGCAATGAAAAGTTTTTAGAAATTCATCCCAAAACAGTATTTTTTTGTAGTGATTTGTGGTTGGAGTGTACTATTATAGAGTTAGAATTTGATGTGGTAAAATAAAAATTAGTATTTTTGATAGATACTAGAGTATCATATCAACTTTCTAAATATAAAATTTACTTTAAATTTTATATTTTATTCTTTTGCATCAGATATTCTATTTATTTTATAAATTAAATAAAAATATCATTTAATTTAGGAAAAAAAAAATAAAGAAAATGAATTGTTAATAATAAGTAGATATTATATAGAAAAAAAATAATAATTAAAAGTAATAAAAAATAGAAAAAGAAGAAAATAATAAAAATAAAATAAAAAAATAAAAATTTTAGGATAATTGATATAGTATATAATGAAAAGTGATGATTTAAATTTAATAAAATAGGTGATTTATAAAGATATATAATACTCTAAATATAGAATTTATAAGATGTTATAAAAAATTGATATAATACTACAACATTCTAACATTATAGTATATAATTTTTATATTAATGAAAGTTAAATTCCGGATCAGTAAATTATTAGTAAATTACATACTGGAAACCTTTCTCTCCCTAAACCCTAAATTACAAACTCGAAACCTTTCTCTCCCTTAGTGACGCCATCCTCGGGGTTATTAAGACACGAATCTTAGAGCACCACGCTTCTGCTCTCAGTAAAACCTTCCTCCCTCTTTGATACCTCCATCGCCCCCTCGCAGTGCATCTCCCTTCCTAAACCCTAGCAGCAGCGTCATTTTGACCTGTTCGACGAAATCCTACCAAAGGCGTCGCCAGGCGATACAAACGACGCATCAGGAAAAGAACAATTCACGCTGTATGTCTCTTGCTTTCCTCCTGCTTCTTCAACATCTGCTAGTTTAATCGGAAGCTTTTTAAGAATTGAAATCATATGGTATTTTGGGCTATTTGGAACCTTCTCGGGTTAAATTACTGTCATACCGTACCAGTTTCATCGAAAGATATAATATTGCGAAAGATGGTCTCTTTTTATGCAAGTTTCGCATGGAACAGAATTGGTCTATTATTAATAACATTGAATTTATTTGAAAGTTCGCTCAGTTCTTGTTCTTTAAGGTTTTTTCTCTCCTTAATAACAGAAACCGAATAATTCCTTGATCTGTCTAATTCTACCAAGCGTGGATAAAGAATACTTTAGTTGATAATGTTCAGAAAATGTTGATTGTTTAATTCTCTCCACAAACGAAATATTTTCCTTTCTCTAGGACTTGGAATCCTAATTGTCATTTGTTACGCAAATAAAAGGCAATACCTCTTAACCTCTAAAACGCGGAAGAAGAGGATGAGAGAAAAGAGATCGCGTGGAGCAACAAGACAAAGACACACTAAAGGAGAGCAAATACGAAGGAAAATAAGAATTACCGTGGTTCGACGACGTATCTACTCCACAAAAACGACCGAAGTTTTATTAGAATTCTCTCTACACAAGATAATCACATCTAATGATTCTTGTGTTTGTTGTTGTACAATAGATTTACAATGATCCCTATAAATAATGCTAAACCCCAGACTCAGTAAAATCGTAACAGAATTTTGTTATTAAAAATCATAATAAAATTCTATTATATAAATTCTTAACAGAATTTTATTATGAAAAATCTTAACAGATTTTTCTTTTATAACATCCCTCATATTAACCGTCATCCAAATATGAGTCACCCATTAACAATCTCCACCATGGTGAATATTCACCCCTTCGAAGAACACGAGTATCTAAGCAAAACTCCGTTTGGATCTCTGGGTCTGGGCGTCCTTCCTCTAGCATCTAGACATATAGATCAAGTTCAAGTAATGCTTAAACTTCTCTGTGGTGCTTTGTCAGCATATCTGCAGCATTGTATACAGTGTGAACCTTCTCAAGTTGAATTTCCTCGGAAGCAATCAACTCTCTGATCTTGTGAAATCTCACATCAATGTGCTTGGTTCTCGTATGATACACTTGATTCTTCGCTAAATATATAAGCACCTGACTTGACTCCCACATTCCTCAGCTCCCAGTTTCTCGAAGACCCACGGCATAAGCTTCTTCCTGCTGCTTTTGTACTCGACTCATAGTAGAATGCAACAATAGCAGATTCAGATGATTTCCAACAAATAGTCCTCCGCCACGGTGAATACGTATCCCGTAGTAGACTATTATCTAAATTTCCGTAGTCATTGCGCATCAACAACCCAAGGATCTTCCTTTGTCTGAATACGATGTCATAATCAATTGTATGTTCTCAGTATCAAGATAAATCTATTTCACCGCATCCCAATGTGGTCGATAAGATTTGAGAGAAACTTGCTCATACTAATCACTTCTTGCGTCGAATACGGTCTCGTGCAAACCATGGAATACATCGACAACCAATGTTGCTAGCATTAAGGAACCTTTGACATCTCTTAGATCTCATTATCCGTCTCGACACCGATAACTTGAGTGATGTGCGTGTGCTCCTGACTTTACATTATTCAACCTATCCCGATTTTCTCCACATAGCTACATCGAGACAACCATAATCTCCCCGCTATCCACATCACGAATCTCATCCCAAGAATCTTCTTCTTCTCCCAAATCTTCATGTCAATTTCTTGTTCAGAGTCTCTTAATTGTGGATCTCTTTCATCTTCTTTGATTAACGATAAATCTACATATAGTAGTAAGAAAACCAGTGATTCATCTTCAAGGCTCTTCACATATATGTAGCAGTCATACTCATATCTCCTATATCCGTTTTGAGTCATGTATGAATCAAAACGTTTGTACCATTGCCTAGGAGATTGTTTCAATTCATAGAGCGATTTCTTCAACATGCAAACCAACCGCTTTTTTCCGGGCTGACTAAATCCCTCGGGGTGTGACATAAAAATCTGCTCCTCCAAATTTCCATGAAGGAATACAGTCTTTACATCCATTTGCTCAAGATGCAAATCGTGATGTGCCACTAAAGCCAACATCGCTTTAATTGATGTATGTCTTATCACCGGAGAAAAAATTTCATCATAGTCAATCCCCTTTCTCTGCCAATACTCCTTTGCTACCAATCGAACCTTGAACTTCATTGTTCTCCCTCTGACATTGCTTATTTCTTTTTGAATATCCACTTGCACCCTATAGCTTTCTCTCCTTTAGAAAGTTCCATTAGATCTTACGTTTGGTTCTTATGCAACGACTCCATCTCCTCTGCCATAGCACCAGTCCACCTATCCTTCTCAGAACTGTGTATCACCTCTTGAAAAGATCAACAATAATGTACGTCGAAGAGATCAACAATCTGCTCAGCAAGCATCCAAAGAGCATGCTATGTCCTGTATCCATCCCGATCAAAGAAGAATTTAACAAAAGGAATTCAACATGCGAAATATATGCATCCTTAAAAGTTCGGATGGGGAGTATGGTGGCCCTTCGGTGGTGGCACCTGATCGGGACCCCGTTTGCGATGGAGCAGCAAGAGGGAAGCAAATCTGCCGATGTCATTGAGATCCGGTGGCGACACCCCGTCAACGTGATCAGGAAGAGGCCAGGGGTGGAGAAGGCACTCGGATTTGGTTGTCGACGGTGGATCGATCGTTAGAGAAAATCAATGCTAGGGCTCGGCTTTCCCACCCTTTCGCTGAAGATCAGGCTATGCGAAGCAGGGGTCTGAGAAGAGGTGTACCTGGCGAAGCTGTCGATGAGAGGTCGAGGGATTAGAAGGCTCCGGCGAGCGGCGGCCTGAGCAACGCCGTGCGATCGGGTACCGTGGCACGTCTCTGGTGCTCGCGTGAGGGAGGAAGAGAGCCGGCGGCTGTGGCTTGAGGGAGAAGGAGTCGTCGGCTATGCAGTGTGCGGCTTGAGAGGGAACGGAAGATCGGCAATGGTGTCGGGATGGCAACGTCTTCTAAAACATAGGAGAAGATGGAATCACGAGGAAGAGAGGAGAGGATTCGGCGGAGGAAGAGGAGTCGGGGAAATAAAAAGGAATCGAGAACAATAACTTAGGGTTTAATAACCTAACTTAGGTTTAAATAATTAAACCTTATATTAATAACTCTAATCAATTCCCATTTCAGGGTATTCCAAACAGATTTTCTTACAGCCCCACAATTAATTCTCTTAAATTATATCATACAAGATCCAATTAAATCTCAGAAAATTTTTAAAAATTCTCAGAAAATCCAATAATATTATTTATCAAATAATTTTATTATTTAATTATTATTTGGGGTGTCATATTTTATATTTTATTGTAATACCCTGGTTTATGTGATTCTGGTTAAGTATGACTTAAAAGGTTAGATGGTACTATCCATATCACCAAGGTGCACCTTCCTTTTCGGAAGCCCAAATTTAAGAACTCCAAAATTAAGTGTATTTGGCTTGGAGAAATCAGAGGATGGGTGACCTCCTGGGAAGTTTTCCAGGCGTGCGACAGTGAGAAAAGGACGTCTGAAGGGACCCGCTGAAGCTAGTTCACAACCACGGGCAATTGGGTGGCATTTCGGTCGGTCCGAGGGGCCCACCCGTGACCTAGTTATAAATGGTATCGGCGACATCATGATCATGGTCGCTGTGCCGGGCGAGAGCACTCAAGGCACCACCTAGCAAGGAAGATTATGGGATTTGTCTGTGGTGTGATTCGTGGTTACACAACGAGAACATTGTGTCTTTAAGTGGGGGTGATTGTAATATCTCGGTTCTGTGATTTTGGTTAAGTATGACTTAAAAGATTAGATGGTATTATCCATATTACTAAGGTGCACATTCCTTTTCGGAAGCTCAAACTTAAGAACTCCAAAGTTAAGCGTGTCCAAAGTTAAGCGTGCTTAGCTTGGAGAAATCTGAGGATGGGTGACCTCCTGGGAAGTTTTCCAAGGTGCATGCGAGTGAGGACAAAGTGTTGGTTTTGTCTGCAAAACCTGCTTGAAACCCAAATTCCCATGTCATCCGGATAGAAGATTAAAATTTGAAACTTAGAGTATGAGTTTTCTAACCTAGATCTAAACTAGATCTACAAGGAGAAGAGCTTTACCCGATCGAAGCCCTTCGCTTAATCGTCTCTCCAAAAGTTGGGATCTCGAGAGTGTCAAAGTAGACACTCCTCTATGTGTATCCACACAAGCAAGAGATGGAGAGACCAAACAAAAGGTGTGCTAGCACCCTTTTAGGGTTCGGCCAAGGGAGGAGAGGGAGAGAAGAGAAGAGCTTGAGGAAGAAGATGACTTGAATAAAAAATCAATTCAAGCTTGTAACTCCACAAAAGTGGTCGGCCACCTTCAAGTGAGTGGTTATATACTCTATGGAATTTCAAGAGTCAAAAACTCTTGATATCCCTCATGAGGTGGCACACTATGTAGTGGTCTTGATGATGTGGCACATTATCATAAGCCCACTTAATGCCAACTCACCAATGAGGTGACAAATGGTCAAGTCAAACTTGACCCTTCATCTTCCTCTCAAGTCAAGTCAAACTTGACCACTTCTCTCTCTTGGTTGATCTAATCTAACCATTGGTTCAAGTCAATTTTAATTTAATGAAGCTCTATTCATTGAATTAAATTAATTAAATGAGTCTATGTCCAAATTAGACTCACTTAACACATGAACCAAATTGAGTCCAACTCAATTAGCTCAATTTGGATTACTCTTAATCCAATTTGGTTCATCACATGAACCTAATCCTTTAGGTTCATCAAATAAACCTAATCTCCATCTAATTGCCCTTTATGTGTGACCCTATAGGTTCTTGTAACGTTGGCAATGCTCTTAAACCCATTTAGAAGCATAAGTAATGAGCGGTATCTAGCAACACATCATTACTACCCAAGTTACAAGAATGTTGAGATCCAACATCACCTTGTGACTACTAATTATGACTCCTCACAATATATGACAATGTCCTTCTATCCTAGACATCTAGATTGATCAATGTGAGGCATAGACCATGTTATCCTCTAATCAATCTAAATCTTGAACTCCAAGTAGACTCACTCAATTAAATAAGCTCAATATCTCATATTGACTCATTTGGGCATGACCATGCACTTAGTGGTCTTACTCTATCAAGAATATTGATGTTACTCTCGTCATATAGGAGGGATAGATCTCATCTACATCACTCACATCCCTCCGTAACGTACATACCCATGTCGCCTTTATAGTCCACTCCATTCGATGACGACGTTTGGCCAAAGCATGAACTCCTTATGTAAGGATCCATGGTGACTTGTCCGGATAGTACTAATAGCCAGCCATACGAAAGTATATGACACTCATATAACGATCCATGATATTTTTCATGGCGGGTCATTCAAGATACATTCTCCAATGCATACCCATGTGTCAACTTGATATCTATATCCATGACTTGTGAGATCAAGTCATCGAGTTGACCTACTGTTGCATAATGCATTAACATTGCCCCTGAATGTTAATATTCGACTAGGAATGATTAAGAGTAGTGTTCTCTATATCATCTCACTATCGATTCAACTAATCGATTGATATAGGTAAGAATCTTCTACTCAAGGACGCTATTATACTTAGTTATTTGACATCAATACAAGTAAGTATAATAACCAAAAAAACAAATGTCTTTATTTATATACAAGAATATGATACAATGAGTCCATACAACAATCATTAAATGATTGGCTCTAGGGCTCTAACTAACACAAAGCACGCTGAAAGGACCTCTAGTGGTCTATGGAGCTAGTCGTCAACCCTATAGGTAATTTTGGTGGCATTCCCGATTCAGTTCGAGTGGGGCCCACCCGGGCCGGGGCGTTACAATAATATAAATTCAAAGTTCTCAAAAAGTAATACAAGAACTTTCTTCTTCAAGACTCCAAGAACTCATACAAGTTCAATACTCTAAAAAGTAATACAAGTTTTTTCAAAATAAACAATACATGCATCAACTTATCTTCTTTTTCCACAAACTATCCTCCCCATCGAATCTTCTTTTAAACTGGATCATTTCTAACAAGAAAGATAATTACTTAAATTATAAAGTTAGAGGGATATTAGAGGTTTGCGATCAGCTTGAATATCAATATATATATATATATATATATATATATATATATATATATATTTCTTGCTACTTACAGATAATATAGCACGATGAATTTGAATGCATTTGTCACCAATCTATTACTTTTTCATCCCTTATGGTTCATATGCAAATATGAAACATTAATTATTTTAACTGATACCTATTGCATTAAGAGTTAAAGGAATCATTTTTTTCTCAAATAATGTTTTTAGCAAGCTTTGAACCTACGAGAGTTTTTGAACCATTATTCTACTCTGCAATCCTTGCCAAGCACCATTATGCTTGCAAGTCCTACAATTCAACACCTTACTCTCCACTAGCTGTATGATAAATATGTTACAACCTATTTCACCATATTCAATTGTAATTACAAGTATCCTAAATATGATACAACATATTTCACCACTTCAAATTGTAACTACAAGTATCCTAAATATGATACAAACTATTTCACTACATTAAACTGTAGCCACAAAAATCCTATTAGGTTTCAATCTGACATGGAGAGCATTGGGTGCCTTGTTAAAATTCTTATCAAATGAAAATGTCTCAAATGATGAAAACACAAAATAGTCAAGATCAATTAATTTATACTAAGCTTACATTTAGTGCTCATGGTTACTTTGCTATTAGTAAAACTCTAACCATAATTCAAAATTCTAGCTAATAATGTAATAGTTGCAAATTTCAACAAGTTCGTAAAAAAAATGATGTCCTCATTTAACTCTTCCATTAAATCTTCAAAAGCAACCAATAAAAAAATAAAAAAATAAAATTACAAGTACAACATGTTCAACTAAGGGTGTGTTACTTAACATTTACTTTTTCTTTGACATAGATTTTGGCTCACTGACCCTATTAAAAATAAAATAATAATATTAATTAAAATAAAAAATTGAAAGGTTCACAATCACAATCCATGGATTAATATTTAAAAACACTAATTATAAGACAAATAACATTCATACATAATTAAAATCATGAAGAACCATCATCACCATCGTCGTGGTCGTCATCACCATCATCGGGAGGAATCTGACTTAGAGCAGAGCTCAATTGAAGATGTTGCATGATCGAGTTTTGTTGTTGACACATCTCTATCATTTCTTGATTCCTTTGCGCCCTTTCTTCATCTCTTTGCAATAATATTTCCTGACGATCGGACAAATTCTTGTTATATATCCAACTTCTTTCATTATGCAATTTGTCTGTATTTATTTATTAAAACATTATTAAAAACTACTACATATAAATGCCATATATTTTTAAAGCATCCCAGTAAAAGAGTATAGCTAGTATAAAGTCAAATTTAATACAAAATTCATTATCATTACATAGAATTAATGGCATATATTTTCAAAGCAAGGTTTAAATCCTATCTGCAAGCATGTTCAGAAGAAGAGTGAATGTGCCAAGGTCAACTCAAAAGGGTTTAAATCCTATAAACTTTTTTATACTAAAGTTGTTTAACACCAAATATGTCTCCAATAAGTAGAAAGTTAATTGAATTCAAATTTAATAAGTTGGAAAAATCTAACAAGCATCTTAGTTATGAACATAGATATACTAAAACAGGTGAAGAAAAAAGAGTATCTCCAAATACAATGAACTCACAGGAAAATGAGACCTGTACAAAAAAAAAACATTATGAGCTCATCAATCAAATATAAGGGTAAGAATAATTTATAACTATTTGTAATCCAATTGAATATGTAACAAACATCATTAACATAAAAAATATATATACTAAATATGAAGCCATTTGAAATTAATGGTAATTAATCTACTAAATTGAATGCAATGCTTTGCAAGTTTGAGTCCATCATGTGCGTGTAAGTTTTTAGATTTTTACTAGAGATAAAATAAGATACAGGAATCAACACTGTTATGGTTTTGGATGGCGGCTTTAATGGCTGTCATGCTTCTAGCAACCCTGTTTGCCAATGCACTACTAATCCTTGCACAAGCAATTATTCTTAAGATGAAGGTAGGAATAACCCTGTTTGCCAATGCACTATTAACCCTACACCAGTAGCCCTCCACACGACGCCCACCAGCGGCCCTCCACACGACGCCCACCTTTGATACAAGTAAATTCAGCTGCAAACCAAAACTCATTTGATGTCACTGTTGGATTGTAAAGTTCGCTAGAGGGAGAGTGAATAGCGATCGTTGAAACTTAATCAAGTAAGCAGCGAAAACAGAAAAATAAGAACAATGCTAACACACCAAGTTTTTATTTGGTCCGGAGCTTTCGTTGACTCCTACTCCAAGGCTCATACTCGTTGAGTACTTTCATTGGACAATCCACTGATAGTTCGTAAAAAAAGTTACAAGATTAGTACAAGAAGTATAAAACTAAATTACCGACAACATGAAAATTAAAACTGAGTCGCAGGTTGTCGGAGGTGCTTCGCAGTGTCGCAAGAGCGTCTTTGGAGCAGTGCACAATAGAGCAATCATGGTAGAAAGTTGTGTTTCATGCTCTGGCGGAAGACTTCTTATATAGATAGCTCTGGGTGTCTGGACCATAACGTTGGCCCAATCAATCAGCGCGTTCCACTTTTGCGACGAGATAGACTTTTGCATTCCGAGCACTCGGACCAATTCCGTATTAGTTAGAGCCCTAGAGCCAATCATTTGATGATTGTATTATGGACTTGTTGTATCATATTCTTATATAAATAAAAGCATTTGTTTTGATTATTATACTTACTTGTATTGGTGCCAAATAACTAAGTATAATAGCGTCCTTGAGTAGAAGGTTCTTACCTATATCAATCGATTGTTTGAATCGATAGTGAAATGATATAGGGAACACTACTCTTAATCATTCCTAGTCGAGTATTAACATTCAGGGACAATGTTAATGCAATAAGACTAGCATGTAGGTCAACTCGATGACTTGATGTCACAAGTCATGGATATAAAGATATCAAGTTGACACATGGGTATGCATTGGAGAATGTATACTGAATGACCCGCCATGAGAAAGTATCATGGATCATTATATGAGTGTCATATACTTTCTCATGTGGCTATTAGTATGACTACTAGTCCTTAGACCTGAAGTCACCATGGTTCCCTACATAAGGAGTTATGTACTTTGGTTTTGTCAAACGTCACCCGTAACTGGGTGGACTATAAAGGCGATTACTGGGTATGTAACAAATTATGCGAAGGGATGTGAGTAATGTAGATGGGATCTATCCCTCCTATATGATGGGAGAGACATCGATATTCTTGATAGAGTGAGACCACGAAGTGCATGACCATGCCCAAATGAGTCAATATGAGATATTGAGCTCATTTCATTTAGTGAGTCTACTTGGAGTTCAAGATTTAGATTGGTCAGAGGATGACACGGTCTATGCCTCACATTAATCAATCTAGATGTCTAGGATAGAATGACACTTGTCATATATTGTGAGGAGTCACAATTAGTAGTCACAAGGTGATGTTGGATCTCAACATTCTTATAACTTGGGTAGTAATGATGTGTTGCTAGATACCGCTCATTACTTATGCTCCTAAATGGGTTTAGGGGCATTTCCAACGTTACAAGAACCTATAGGGTCACACACTAATAACAATTAGAAGGAGATTAGGTTCATATGATGAACCAAGAGGATTAGATTCATGTGATGAATCAAATTGGATTAAGAGTAATCCTAATTGGTCTAATTGAGTTGGACTCAAGTTGATTCATGTGTTCAATGAGTCTAATTTAGATTATGACTCATTGAATCAATTTAATTAAATGAATTAGATTCATTATATTAAATTGGCTTGAATTAAATGGTTGGATTAGATCAACCATGAGAGAGATTAAGTCAAGTTTGACTTGACTTGAGAAGAAGAGGAAGAGTCAAGTTTGACTTGACTTTATGCCACATCATTTGTGACTTGGCATTAAGTGGCCAATAATGGTGTTACACATCATCATGTTTAGCACATGTGTGTGCCACCTCATGGAGGTTACAAATCTTTTTAATGACCACATTAAATGAGAATGGGGGGTTTCAATTCCCATTGTGGCCGGCCACTTATGGGATTGAATGAGATTGAATTTCATTCAAGGCATTTTCATTCCATCTTCTTGCTTGCTCTCTCTTCTTGCTCTCCCTCTCCTCCTTTTGCCGTGACTGATCAAGGGTGCTAGCACACTTTTGTTTAGTTTTTCTCCACCCATTTGTTCGTGTGGATACTTCTAGAGGATCGTACGCTTGATGATCTCGAGATCCGACACTTCCTTGGACGAGCGGGATTCGTAAAGGGCACGCATAAAGGGTAAAAGGTTTTCTCCTTGTAAATCTAGTTTAGAACTAAGTCTAAGAAACTCGTACTCGTAAATTTTATTTTATTTTACTTCGCACGGATCCGGTGGCTAGGGGTTTCGGGGTTTCCGTGACGCGAAAAAGCGGTTTTCGCGGCCTTACCTTTGCTAGTCATCTAGTGCTTGTTGGAACCCTAAGGTGTTTTGATGTGATCAAATAAGTTAAGTTAGGTCATATTTGTTTTAACCATTGGGTCCAAGTGTGCAAGAGCTTAGGAGCACAGGAAGTCGAGCCAAAGATGCGTTTAACGAGAAGGACGGCACGGGAGAGAGCCGACGGGCTCGGTGCGTCTGAGGGACGAGGTGACCGTGGAAGAGTACACCGGTGGACGAGAAGAATATATGCGACGTTCGAGGGACGAGAAATCGGGGAGGAAGGCTGCTCGAGGAGAAGGCCGGAACTTAGGTTCGGGTGAGCCCTATTCTGGATGGCTGAGATCACCCAAGCTAGTGGAGCCGGAGCGAAAGACCTAGACTGAGACGAGCTAAACCGGAGCAGAGGTCCCAGACCGAGAAAAGTCAACCATGTTGACTTTCCTGGTCCGGGTGCCCAGAACCATTCCAGGCGCCCGGACCCGACTTTTTGACCAGATCAAGTTTTGACTCGATCTGAAAGTTAGGGGATAAAGTTTATCCCCCAGGGCGCCCCGAATAGTGTTATAAATATAACGCTGATCTGCATAGTTTATTCAATTCACTTGTAATACATTTCTCTGTGCTTTACTTTTCTGTTTGTGCTATTAACGCTGTAAGAGGCTACTCCACCCGAAGGAGACATCAGATAGTGTGCCATATTTTCCTTGGATTAGCAATCTCCTGATTGCAAACCAAGTAACTTCCTTATGTCTGTGTGCTTTTTATTAGTCTATTTATTTTAATTATAAGTGCTTTTATTTAGTTGAAAATCCGAGAAAGGGTTGTTTTATTTTATATGATAATTCACCCCTCTCCTCTTGCCGACCTCCAAAGGGACCAACAAATGGTATCAGACCGAGGATGTTTCAGGAGGACTAACCATCGATCAAAGCAACGAGATGGTCGGACCAAGCATCGTCCCACCAAAATTTGAGGGGGACTTCGCACACTGGAAGCATCATATGGAGGTATTTCTGAAAATCAATTTTGAAATTCGTCTAATTATAAAATATGGTTTTGTAACTCCTACTAATCAAAATGGAGAAGAAAAAGAAGAGAGTCTCTGGATGAAGAAGGAGCAGAATGATTCCGTAGTGAACAACCAAGCGGAGTATCACCTGCTGAGCGTACTGCCATCTCAAGAAGTCAATCGTGTAGGAAGCTACTCATCGGCCAAAGAACTCTGGGAAAAATTCCTAGAGCTTCACGAAGGCACGCCCGAAGCCAAACTAGCAAGAAGAGACATCCTTCGGAACAAACTGACGAACATCCGTCTAGAAAAAGGTGAGAATGTAGCCAATCTACACGCAAAGGTAAAGGAATTAATTACCGGTCTCGAGAACCTCGGTGAAACAGTAACCAACCAGGACACTATACGCAACACACTCAATGTGTTTCCCAGAACTCCAGAATGGACATCATTCATCGACGCCTACTACATTTCAAAGGACCTGGAGGTAAGTACCTTAGAAGAGTTATTTTCTACTGTTGAATTACATAAAACTAGATGTGCAGAGACAACAAAGGAATCAAGCCAGATTATGGCACTAAACACAAGAAAAAAGGATGAACCCGAGTCAGACTCAGAAGAAGATCAAGAAGCGTATATAGTAAGGAATTTTAAAAATTCTTTCGATCTAATAAATTTAAAGAAATGCAAAATAAGAAAAATCCAAGAAATAGAAGAAGGGTTCGTTGCTACCAGTGTCAAAAGGAAGGACACTTTAAAGAAGATTACCCAGAATTAAAGAAAGACAAAGTCAAGATACCCAAGAAGCACAAGATTCTAAAAGCCACTTGGGACGACACTTCATCATCTGAATCCGAAGTACAAGAATATGCCGAACTAGCACTGATGGTGAGCTATGAAAGGCAAAGTACATCAGAATCTAGCATCAATGAAGGGGGAGCGATTTCAGACGAATGCAGCGAAACAGGGGGAGAGTTAGGCTTCTAGTCTGATATGGTAAGTGAGGTATGCCTCATACCTTCTGATAAGATTTATTTTGGTATTAAGGCTATGGCAAAATCCATGTATAAATTAGGAAATAAAAATATCAAATTAAAAAAATAAAATTTTAGAAATAAAAAGAATTTTAGCAAAATCTTGTCTAATAGAAGACTTTGATAAAATAAAATTTGAAAATGATAAATTAAAAGAAAAAATAGAAAATTTGAAAAATCCTATCTATTTAAATATTTCAGTTTTTAAAAATTATAGAGAATTAAACTGGTACTATAGGTTTCACCAAAATCAAATCAGAAAAATATCAAAAGCCTATGTGCTTAGAAAATACTTGACTAACCTTGTAGGAAGGAACCTCTATTGGGTTCCAAAAACTTATTTAATTTAAAAATTAAAATTAGACTTAGCATTTTCAGCAAGAAAATTAAACATTTAATTTCTTTATGCGGCTTTGTCTAAGAAAATGGTTGTTGCTCCAAAACCAAGAAGGCCTAGTGTCTCGCCACTGCTTGGAAGCCAAGTATCGAAATAAGAGTTTAATTGACTATATGAAAAAACATTAAATTATTTTTTTATAAAAAAAATACTTTAAAGGATTACTTAATCTGTTTTGAAAAATATTTAATTTTAAAATATTATTAAGTTGCACAACAAATTTTATTGTTAATTTAAAGGTATTTTTTTAATTTTTAGAAACTCTTCCAAATGCTTAACATTTAATTTTAAAAATTCAATAGTTTCTATTAAAATGTCCTTCCCTTAGAAATTTTTTTTCTTAGAAATTTTCTTTTGCTTCAACACTTATGAAAGCTACTTATTTCGTGGCACACAATTTATTTTTAACTTAGAATTTTTTTAATATTTTTTAAAGTTAACCGTATACTTGTTAAGGAACCCCAATTTTTTATGTGATCAAAGGGAGAGAAGAATGTTAAGTTTAGGGGGAGATATAATTTCATTGAAAATCATATTTGCACTTATTTACAAACTTAATTGTTTTTTACTTTATGTTTGTTTTACCCTAGCTAAACTTGGGTTGCTCACATCAAAAAGGGGGGGATTGTTAGAACCCCAAGGTGTTTTGATGTGATCAAACAAGTTAAGTTAGGTCCTGTTTGTTTAACTCTTGTGTCTAAGTGTGCAGGAGCTTAGGAGCACAAGAAGTTGAGCGGAAGACGCGACTAACGAGAAGGACGACACGGGAGAGAGCTGACGAGTTCGATGCGTCTGAGGGACGAGGTGCCCGCAGAAGAGTACAACAGTGGATGAGAAAAACGTAAGCGACGTTCGAGGGACGAGAAACTGGGGAGGAAGGCTGCTCGAGGAGAAGGTCGAAACTTGGGTTCAGGTGAGCCCTATTCCGGATGGCCGAGAACACCCAGGCTAGTGGAGCCAGAGCGAAAGACCCAGACCGAGACAAACTGAACCGGAGCAGAGGTCTCGGATCGAGAAAAGTCAACCCTGTTGACTTTCTTGGTCCGGGCGCCCGGAACCATTTCGGGCGCCCGAACCCGACTTTTTGACCAGATCGAGTTTTGACTCGATCTGAAAGTTAGGTGATCAAGTTTATCCCCCCAGGGCGCTCGGACCCTTCAGGGCGCCCAAACAGTGCTATAAATATAGCACTGATCTGCATAGTTTATTCAATTCACTTGTAATCCATTTCTCTGTGCTTTACTTTTCTGTTTGTGTTATTAACACTGTAAGAGGCTACTCCGCCCGAAGGAGACATCAGATAGTGCGCCATATTTTCCTTGGATTAGCAATCTCCTGATTGCAAACCAAGTAACTTCCTTGTGTCTGTGTGCTTTTTATTAGTCTCTTTATTTTAATTACAAGTGCTTTTATTTAGTTGAAAATCCGAGAAAGGGTTGTTTTATTTTGCAGGACAATTCACCGCTCCCCTCTTGCCCACCTCCAAAGGGACCAACAGTCCTGACTAGATTTCTCTCTTCCAAACATCAAGTCCTATTTGGATCATGTCACACCCCAGGTAGTCTCTGCCAGAGAAAATTTCTGCAGCATCTCCCCTGTACGGGTGACAATATGAAATTTTCTACAATGCCCTCAGGGCCACATATACATCGACCAACATGGCCGAAACAATAACAATAAAAATAAAAGTACAAATATAGCAAGCATCCACGCAGTTTAATAGTAACAACTAAACATAAGCAAAGATAAGGAAAACATCGCAAAAATCCTACTCAACTACACTCATAAAGCACAAAACCGATATCCTACTCAACTACACTCATAAAGCACAAAACCGATATCATCCAAACAAAAATCCATCGATAACAAGGGATCATACAAAATCCAAATTCCAGTAGATACAAGTCTGAAACATAGTCTAACATAATAAGAAAAACCAAAACAAGGATCCAAATTGGAAATCCTCACAACCTGAAGGGGAACTAGCGATTGGAACTACTTCAGATAACCTCAATCTGAAAAGAGTAATAACGGGGTGTAAGTCCAACACTCAACGAATACCTAGTTGACAAGCATAGTAAACTATAACAAATAGCAATAACTATGCGTACAAACTCCTGATATAACATATAGAAAGTGCAGAACCAAAAGATAAGGAGTAATGCTTACTAACCGTAACTAGGTATCAAGGTCGTCATACCCAAAGTATCATAACTCCTTTATGCATGTCAAACAATGCATCCAACTAATATACAATATATAAAGTGCAACAAACACAAGCAATAAGTGCACATAATGCATATGATGCCAATAACATGTCCTGGTCATCCCTGACGCCAGTCAACCATCTCACACACGATGGTGAGACCGAGTGGGTAGAGTCGGAACAACCGCGGACACCGTCGCCAGGCCAGCGACCTCAGTGAGTGACGAGAGATGTACGAGATGTACACCTATCCTCCTACCTCAAACATAGTGAGGGAGCGAGCGCTCATCTCCAGACGCGATGACGGGAGGGATCCCTACCTCACTACTGTGCCACACACTACCTACCGACACTAACCAACGGAGCCAAACAGAGCAACCTGCTGCACACACCTTGCCTGAATAAAAACCACTAACCCATGAGTGGTTGTGCGTGCAGATCAATATAACTGGCGATGCGCTCAACAATAATGGAGCTGTCAACCGCTCAACATGCAATCATGCAAAATGGTGCATGTCACTAAGCCAGAAAATATCCTAATCCTATCTCTCTCCATATAATGTATACCAAGATATGTGGATCAAATAATATGATCTACGTACACATGTCAAGTAGGGTATCTAACCAGTCCAGTATATCATAAAGCATGGCATGTCACTACCTTTATAAATATTAAACATGTGACAAACAATACATGCTCGAAATAAATAGTGACATGTCAATGCAGATATAATTATAATTATTACTACTTGTTAAAATCTACTAAACATATCAACAAGACGCATCAAAATAGATAGGTCAAGGTACCCGCCTCCAATGTAGATCGAGCTAATCCTGTAATGAATCATACGGTTTAGCTAAGTTTTATTATAAATAAAATAGCTAAACAAAATATCCTTTTTTTTTTTTTTACTAGGAACCCTAATTCATTCATTAACCTCGGTTAGCTCCATAAACGAGTCTAATCCGAGCTTAGTTTAAGTCCATTATTAAATCCCTAATTAAACCCTACTTATAAGTTAATTAGGGTTAGCTCCATTAACCCTAACTAATCATAATCCAAATCATACCATATTCAACACATAAACCTAATTCATCTAGTAATCATCCAATCACTCATGAACAATCTACTACAATATGCAAATCAATCCATAATCTACAGCGAAGAACAAATTGTTACACCTTACCTCACTAATCGATCGCTGTTGATGCTGGAACCAAGAGAATTCACTAAACAACCACCTACTGGATTCCAATTCACTGTCCGGATCAAAAAGAGATCAAGAAGTGGAGATCACAAATCAGATTTGGGATTCAACCGTAGTATAGAATCAAATTACTATTAACCTAATACCAACCAAACTTACCTCCAAGATCGTCGACAGTCGAAGATAAGGAAGGAAACAGTGACTGCTAGGGTATGGTTTTTCTTGCGGCGATGATAGATCGGAGCCGAGGAAATAGAACCAGGGCATAACGTGGCTAGAGGCTAGGGCAGAGACGCTGTGCGGGTTGCGACGCCGTCGGGGAGAAGCGGCGTCGGCTGTGGCAACCGGGGGCGACGCGAGAGGGCAAGGGAGGCAACTATGCTAGGGCACAGGGGAGGCCGGCGGCACTTCCGTGAGGCGGCGGCGCTGTGCCGAGGGGCATAGGGTGAGCGAGAGGAATCAGAAGGAGGAAAGACCTCAAAGCTTCCTTTGGCTAGCCGTTTTGTAGGCGAGGGGGGGGGGGGGGAGCGGAATCGACGCGGTGATGGCGGCGGTTTGGGAAAGCAAAGGTAACGACGACTGGAGGCGCCGGGGAAGGCACAGGTCGGGGATGAAACGATGAAGGAGAGGAAAAGAAATAAAGAAAAAGAAAAGAATAATAAAATTTAACTTTTCCTCATTTAAATGGGGTAGCCTAAACAGACTTTCCCGGGACCCCATTTTTATCCCCATAACCTAAGCCATACGAGCTCCGAAAAATTCTCAAAAAATATCTAAAAATTCTAGAAAAATTCTCTTATTATTATTCCCCCTTTTTTGGTATTTTATATTCTCCCCCACTAATAAAAATTTGGTCCCCAAATTTTATTATCTATCATTAACAAGTACTAACAACAGATAAAATTATAAATGCTGAACGGTAATTAACTCACATATCTCATGTGAAAAGATGGGGGTATCGAGCTCGGATCGTATCCTCGAGCTCCCAGGTAGCCTCGTCGTCTGAATGATGTTGCCATCTGACTTTAACCAGTCGATAGTCTTGTTCCGCAACTGACGCTCCTTCTGGTCCAGAATCCGTATCGGAACCTCCTCGTAGGTGACATCAGGATGAAGGGAAACTGGTATATCAGACAACACATGAGCTGGGTCGGCTATGTATCTCCTCAGCACAAATACATGAAATACGTCGTGCACACCTGCCAGAGCTGGTGGTAGCGCCAGGCGATAAGCTACTGCTCCAATCCTCTCGAGGATCTGGAGTGGTCCAATGTAACGCGGAGCTAGCTTACCTCTGAGGCCAAATCTCTTCACCTCTTTCGTGGGTGAAACTCGTAGAAAAACATGGTCTAAAATAGAGAACTCCAAGGGTCTGCGTCTCCGATCAGCATAACTCTTCTGGCGGTCCTGCGCCTCTGACATCCTCCGTCTGATAGTATGGACCAACTCTGCCTCCTGCTGAGCTCTATGAGGTCCCAACAGCTAGGCCTCCCCAACCTCATCCCAGAGGGTAGGTGTTCGACAAGGCCTACCATACAACGCTTCAAATAGTGCCATTGCCAGATGGATAGCAGAATGATAGTTGTTGTTGTAGGTGAACTCAACTAATGGTAAATGATCCTCCTAGCTGCCTCCGAAGACCAGAACACAAGACCTCAGCAAGTCCTCTAGAGTCTAAATGGTTCGCTCTGACTGTCCATCTGTCTATGGATGGAAAGCTGTACTGAAATGGAGCTGAGTGTCCGAGGCCTGCTGCAAACTCTGCCAAAACCCGGACACGAACCGTGGGTCTCTATCCGAAATAATACTCAATGGGACACCATGCAATCTGATGATCTCCCGGCAATACAAATCTTCCAATCAATCCAGAGAATCGGTCTCCCGAATCGCTAAGAAGTGTGCGGATTTAGTTTATCGATCAATGACTACCCAAATCGAGTCATGGTCTCATCGTGTCCTCGGTAATCCTATCACAAAATCCATAGTAATGTGCTCCCATTTTCACTCTGGAATCGGGATCCTCTGAAGTAATCCAGCAGGTCTCTGGTGCTCAGCCTTCACCTGCTGATAGACAAGACATTTAGCTACAAACTCTTCGATGTCTTTCTTCATATTGTTCCACCAATAGGAACGCCTCAAGTTGTGATACATACGAGTTCCACCTGGGTGGATAGCAAATCTAGAGTGATGAGCCCCTTGAAGTAAATCCTCCATGATTGGATGAGACTGAGGCACACATAATTTGTCTCAAAAACAAACAATACCCTCGTCATCTCATGTAAGCTCAGTCGGTTGTCCGAAAGCTATCTGACTGCCAATGAACTGTAAATGTTGATCTCCGGCCTGGGCCTCATGAATCCTCATCCTAATCGACGACTGAGCAACCATGGTAACAAGAATACCCTACTCTATCCATCCCTGCTCCTCAAGGCCCAATTCGGAAAATGCCTGAATCAAGTATTGTTTCTAACAAGAATACCCTGCTCTATCTTGATAGAGTGAGACCACGAAGTGCATGACCATGCCCAAATGAGTCAATATGAGATATTGAGCTCATTTGATTTAGTGAGTCTACTTGGAGTTCAAGATTTAGATTGGTCAGAGGATGACACAGTCTATGCCTCACATTGATTAATCTAGATGTCTAGGATAGAAGGACACTTGTCATATATTGTGAGGAGTCACAAATAGTAGTCGCAAGGTGATGTTGGATCTCAACATTCTTATAACTTGGGTAGTAATGATGTGTTGCTAGATACCGCTCATTACTTATGGTCCTAAATGGGGTTAGGGGCATTGCCAACGTTATAAGAACCTATAGTGTCACACACTAAGGACAATTAGATGGAGATTAGGTTCATATGATGAACCAAGAGGATTAGATTCATTTGATGAATCAAATTGGATTAAGAGTAATCCTAATTGGGCTAATTGAGTTGGACTCAAGTTGATTCATGTGTTCAATGAGTCTAATTTAGATTATGACTCATTGAATCAATTTAATTAAATGAATTAGATTCATTATATTAAATTGGCTTGAATTAAATGGTTGGATTAGATCAACCATGAAAGAGATTAAGTCAAGTTTGACTTGACTTGAGAGGAAGATGAAGAGTCAAGTTTGACATGACTTTATGCCACCTCATTGGTGAGTTGGCATTGATTGGGCCAATGATGATGCTCCACATCATCATGGTTGCTTAAGTGGGATGCCACCTCATGGGAGTTACCAAGAGTTGTGACTCTTGGCATTCCATGGAGGTTACACATCCTCTTAATGTGGTCGGCCACATGAATGAAGGAATAAGTTTCATTTTTGTGAGTAATTCTCATTCATTCCTTCATCTTCTTCCTTGCTCCATTTTCTTCTCTCCCTCTCCTCATCTTTCCGAACCCTACTAAGGTGCTAGCACACTTTAGTTTTATGATCTCCTTCTTGTATTCGTGTGGATACTTCTAGAGGGTTGTCTACTTTGACGACCTTGAGATCCGACACCATTGGACGAGCGGGATTCGCGAAGGGCACGCATCAAGGGTATATTCTTTGTTTCCCTTTGTAGATCTACTGTAGATCGAGGTTTAGAAACTCGTACTCGTATTTTCGAAAGTTTTATTCTTCGCACGGATCCATGGCTTGGGGTTTCGGGATTTTCGCGACGCGAAAAAGCAATTTTCGCGACGCGAAAAAGCAATTTTCGCGGCCCGAAAAACCCAACAGACTTATCTATAAGGGTCGCTTGGTAGCTAAAGGTTCCAAGCAAATTCATGGTATTGACTATGATGAAACCTTTTCTCAAGTAGCGATGTTTATGTCCATTCGGATCATGCTTGCTATTGCAACTTACCATGATTATGAGATCTGGCAGATGGATGTCAAAACCATGTTTCTGAATGGAAACCTACTCGAGGATGTGTACATGACACAACCTGAGGGATTTGGAAATCCACAGCATACTAGCAGAGTATGCAAGCTGCATAGGTCCATTTATGGACTAAAGCAAGCCTCTCGGAGCTGGAATCTTCGATTCGATGATGCAATCAAACAGTTTGGTTTCATCAAGAATGAAGATGAACCTTGTGTCTACAAGAAGGTTATAGGGAACACAGTTGTCTTCCTTATATTGTATGTGGATGACATACTACTCATTGGGGGTGACATCCCTTTGCTTCATTCTGTCAAGACCTGGCTAGGGAGTTGTTTCTCAATGAAGGACTTAGGTGAAGCATCTCGCATTCTTGGCATACAGATCTATAGAGATAGATCTAAGAGATTGCTTGGCCTAAGTCAAAGTACATATATTGACAAGGTACTCCGGTTTGCCATGCAGAATTCCAAGAAGGGATTTCTGCTGATGTCACATGGCGTGAGTCTTTCGAAAACTCAAGGTCCCTCTTCTAGAGAGGAGAGAGATCGCATGGATCAGATCCCTTATGCCTCAGCCATAGGATCTATCATGTACGCCATGCTATATACTCGTCCTGATGTCTCGTATGCTTTGAGCATGACGAGCAGATACCAGTCAGATCCAGGTGAAAGTCACTGGATCGCAGTCAAGAATATTCTTAAGTACTTAAGAAGGACTAAAGAATATTTCTTGATATATGGAGGTGATGACGAGCTAGCTGTAAAGGGTTACAGTGATGCTAGCTTCTAGACTGACCAGGATGATTATCGATCGCAGTCAGGGTTCGTGATTTGCATTAATGGTGGTGCTGTGAGCTGGAAGAGTTTGAAGCAAGACATAGTCTCTGATTCTACAAACGAGACCGAGTACATTGCTGCATCAGAGGCAACAAAGGAGGCAGTTTGGATCCACAAGTTCATCACTGAACTTGGGGTGGTTCCTAGTATCACTGACCCTATTGAGCTCTATTGTGACAACAATGGAGCTATAGCACAGGTTAAGGAACCTCGCTCACACCAGCAGACCAAACACATACTACGGCGCTTCCATCTCATTCGAAAGATTATCGATAGAGGAGATGTGAAGATTTGTAGAGTACCTACAGAGGCTAACATCGTAGATCCCTTGACCAAGGCTTTGGCACAGAGAAAGCATGATAGTCACACTAGGTCATTAGGCCTTATAGCCTATACTGATTGGCACTAGTGCTAGTGGGAGATTGTTAGTTAGAACCCTAGAGTCAATCATTTGATGATTGTTGTATGGACTCATTGTATCATATTCTTGTATATATATAAAGGTATTTGGTTTTGGTTATTATGCTTACTTGTATTGGAGTCAAATAAACTAAGTATAATAGCGTCCTTGAGTAGAAGGTTCTTACCTATGTCAATCGATTGGTTGAATCGATAGTGAGATGATATAGGGAACACTACTCTTAATCATTCCTAGTCGAGTATTAACATTCAGGGACAATGTTAATGCAATAAGACTAGCATGTACGTCAACTCGATGACTTGATCTCACAAGTCATGGATATAGAGATATCAAGTTGACACATGGGTATGCATTGGAGAATGTATACTGAATGACACGCCATGAGAAAGTATCATGGATTGTTATATGAGTGTCATATACTTTCTCATGTGGCTATTAGTATGACTACTAGTCCTTGGACCTGAAGTCACCATGGTTCCCTACATAAGGAGTTACGTACTTTGGATTCGTCAAACGTCACCCGTAACTGGGTGGACTATAAAGGTGATTACTGGGTATGTAACAAATTATGCGGAGGGATGTGAGTAATGTAGATGGGATCTATCCCTCCTATATGACGGGAGAGACATCGATATTTTTGATAGAGTGAGACTACTAAGTGTATGGCCATGCCCAAATAAGTCAATATGAGATATTGAGCTCATTTGATTGAGTGAGTCTACTTGGAGTTTAAGATTTAGATTGATTAGAGGATGACACGGTCTATGCCTCACATTGATCAATCTAGATGTCTAGGATAGAAGGACAATGTCATATATTGTGAGAAGTCGACTATTAAGGTGATGTTGGATGTCAACATTCTTGTAACTTGGGTAGTAATGATGTGTTTCTAGATACCACTCATTACTTATGCTTCTAAATGGGTTTAGAAGCATTGCCAACGTTACAAGAACCTATAGGGTCACACACAAAGGACAATTAGATGGAGATTAGGTTCATATGATGAACCAAGAGGATTAGATTCATGTGATGAATCAAATTGGATTAAGAGTAATCATAATTGAACTAATTGAGTTGGACTCAATTTGATTCATGTGTTCAATGAGTCTAATTTAGATTATGACTCATTGAATCAATTTAATTAAATGAATTAGATTCATTATATTAAATTGGCTTGAATCAAATGGTTGGATTTGATCAACCATGGGAGTTATAATGTCAAGTTTGACTTGACTTGAGAGGAAGATGAAAAATCAAGTTTGACTTGACTATTTGCCACCTCATTTGTGAGTTGGCATTAGGAGGACTAATGATGATGTGCCATATCATCATAGTTAGCACATGTCTGTGCCACCTCATGGAGGTTACAAATCCCCTCTTTAATGGTCGGCCACATTAAATGGAATGGGGGTTACAATTGTGGCCGACCACTTATGGTGGAAGGATGGATTAATTTTTCATTCAAGGCATTCATTCCTCCATCTTCCTCCTTGCATCTTCTTGCTCTCCCTCTCCTCCTCCTTGGTCGAACCATCTAAGGTGCTAGCACACCTTTGTTTGGTCTTCTCCACCTAGTTTGTTCGTGTGGATATTTCCGGAGGATCGTACACTTGACGATCTCGAGATCCGGCACACCGTTGGACGAGTGGGATTACGAAGGGCATCGCATCGAGGGTAAATTCCTTGTCCTTGTAGATATAGTTTAGAACTAGCATAAGAAATTCGTACTCGTAATGCTTTTCGAAATTTTTATCTTCGCACGGATCCGGTGGCTTGGGGTTCGGGGTTTCCGCAAAGCAAAAAGGCGATTTTTGCCGCCCGAAATTCCCAACACCTTGGAGTGGACTAGAGCAAAAGCAATAAAGGTTTGGTTTAATTAAAAATATATGTGTTTCTAAATTATTGTTACAATAAATTTATTTTAGTTTTATCATTACAATATAGGAAAAATATGATGAGCTCGACATAACACATATAAGTTCATGTGCTAGTGAGGAAACTGAGTCATCTATCGGTAATAATTTAGATTTATAGCCGAAGGCTAGTGGGGGATAGAAAGGGGAAAGGATATTGGAAATAGGTTCTTTAAGCAAAAAATCATAGAGTTTCTCGTAAATCCTTTTCCACCCCAACAACAGTCATGACTCCGATCAATACCTTGACTTAAAAGGTTTCACATTTAAAGGGAATAATATTAGAACATGATGAAGAAAGAAGCGCTAGAGATACAGAAATGAGAGCTAGTGAAGAAGAAATTAGAGCTATGAGCCAATAACAATATTTAATTATGAGACATCTTATGTTAAGTTCCACTCCTTCTTATTTTGGTGATATTGGTGGCAATGGAGACGATGGCGATGATGGTAGTGATGGATCTTCTTGTATGAATATTATTTATCTCATAATTAGTATTTTTGAACATTAGTTATTTGATTGTAAACATTTCTTTTTTGTTAATACTATTAATTTTTTTGAAACAAGATTAGTTAGACGCAATGAAAATCAATGTGAGTAAGTAAATTTTTTTCCATATAAAGTAATTTATTTCTTGTAATCATTGATATTGTTTGTATTTTTATTTTGAGGCAGAAAAAAAAGAATATTAGAAGAAGATGGAGAAGATTTAGTGATGTTTGGAAATTTGTTATGTATGGATGATTTAGAACTTCTTATGATATTTGAATTGTATGGATATTAGATCTTTTGTGATGTTTGCATTTTTATGTATGAAATGTTTGGATTGTATAGATATTAGCTGATGTTTTCATTTTGATGTATGAAATATTTGGATTTTATGGATATTTTGTGATGTTTGGATTTGATGTATTAATTATGACTTGGTTTAATATATAGTTTTATTGTTAGATATGATGTGTTAGATAGGATGTGCATGAATTTGATGTATATTTTTGTATTAACTAGGTTAAATATAGAAATTAAATAATTTTGGATAGTTTTTATTACATTTTACAACAAATTTTGTGATGAAAAAATTTTCGTCGCAAATCTATCGTAATGTATCGAAAAATAGTGATAGAATCTGTGACTAATTTTCAGATTCATCACAAATTTCTGCAATGAATCTAAAAATTCATCGTAGAATCTATGAAAAATCTAAAAATTTATTGTAGAATTGAAATTAAATTTGCGACAAAATTATTTTCGTCATAAAATTCTCATGATGCATCAAAAAAATACTGCTAGATTCTGCCATGAATATCCAGATTCGTCATAGATTTTTGCAAAGAAATTTTATATTTGTCACAGAATATGTGACGAATCTAGAAATTTGTCTCTAAATCTGCAAAGAATTTGGATATTTGTTGGAGATTCTGCGACAAATTTGAAATTCATTGCAAAAATTTATGACAAATATGGATATTCATCACACAATCTACGATAAATTTTTACAGTCATCGCATATTCTGCAACAAATATGTAGATTTATTGAAAAAAATCAAAATTCATTGCATACCTGAGTTTCTATATTTTGTGATATTCCAACTAATTTTGCGATGAAACTATAATTCATCGCAAAATGTGCAATGAATTCTTATTTTCGTTGCCAAAAAAAGCAATGAATTTAAAATTTTATTGTAAAATCTGTGACGAAAAAAAATTCTACACAAATCTGGGTTTGTAAAATATGGTACCCAAATAAAATTTTAATAATAAGTTTTAATAGGCGAATAACCTTAATAGAATTTTTAGGAGTTTTTAGAAATTTTCTAGAAATTTTTCGGAACTTGTATGATGAGTTTAAGGGGATCAATTATTGGGCCAAGAAAAGTTTATTTAAGTTACCCTGTTTGAACCAGGAAATGTTTAATTTCTTTATTTCTTATCTTTTCTTTTCTTTTCTTTTCTTTTCCTTTTCCATCGTTTCTTACCCGTGCCCTAACCTCACCCGCGCCTTCCTCCATCACACGACGTCGTCTCCTCCTCTCCTCTGCATGACACCGAGCTCTTCAGCTTCCCCAACCGATGTTGTCTCGTGCCACTTCTTCTCCCTGCATACAAAACCCTGTCGCCAAGGTCGTGCCCTAGCCGAATCCCTTCCACAACACACGACTCTCCTCTTTGACTCCACTGTCGACGCCGCGCCGCCCGAAGCCACGCCTCCCGACGAACGTCGCGCCACCGCCGGTGACCTCGCCATCCTGGAAGAGGCTAGCTACGTGGGGTTGCTGTTATTGACCTTCTCCTTCAGGCCGTGGATAGAAGTCGAGGATCCACTGTCGAATTTTTCGCTGGAACCCTAGCTCAGCACCGACTGATTTCCTCTTCGCCCGAGCCCTAGTTTGGATTCGCTGATCCACCCTTCCCTCAGTGCTGCCATTGACCACCATGGCCGACGCTTGATCGTCGCTGAGCATCATATGAGGGGCAACTCATCGGCACCCTTTTTTTGATCCAGTCGACTGTTGTCAATTTACCGACGCTAGCATTTTCAGACGCGAGAAGGAGTATCTATGCTTTGTCCAGTTTGGTGAGGAGGATCACTATCGGAGCAGTGTTCCTTTGTGGAATCAAAGAGGAGAACACAAAACTCCTCATAGCTACGGATCTATTTCGGGGTAAGGTTGCTGAATTTAGTTTTCCTTTAGAGTAAAAAGTTAATTAATGGATTCATAGGTTGGATTGTTAGGTTAGTAAGTGAAGGGAGTGGGAGGGGTAGCAGTAGCTCTCTATTTCCAGCTATGAAATACCCTCAACCATCTCTAGATTTGGGTAAGTGGTAGAAATTGATTTGTGTTAGCATAATCTAATGTGAAAGAATCATGGATTGAGTTAAACCTACTTAGATTAATTGTGATTGAGGTTTTCCCCTAAATGGTTTGGGACTGGATTTAGCTAAATATTGTATATTGTCTTAGTTAAATTATGCATGTTGTTGTAGGACTCTGATTCGAGATGGGCGTCTCAACGTCCAATTGGTTTGATTCGATCTTCTTTTTGAGGTGGGTACCTTGACTTATCTTTTGATATTATCGTCTAATATGCTTAGTAGGTTATAACTTGCAGTAATAGTTATGTTTTTTTCTGTTTGGTATGTCACTACTTGATACCTGTAGCATGCCTTATTTGTTGTTTATTATACATCCATGCTTATACCCTATTGATTATTGCCATGTGTATTATGTTCATAGAGGTAGTGACGTACCATACCTTATTGTGTGCAGGACTAGTTATTTGTCATACTTGTCAGGTGTACCTAGATCATTTTATTAGATCCATTTACTTTTTGGTACATACTTTATGGATATGGACATGGTCAGGATTTTCATGCTTAGTGTCATGCACCATCTTGCATGATTGCATGCTGAGCGATTGTCGGCTCCATTATTATTGAGCACATCACCGGTTACATGATCTACACACACAACTACTCATGGGTTAGTGGTACATCAGGTAGGGTGTGTGTAGTAGGTTGCTCTGTCAAGGGCTCCACTGGCCCGCTCATGGGTTGTGGAGATGCAGCGTGGTAGCAGTACAAGGATCACTCCTCTGGATTGTTTCAGGGAGATGAGAGCATTGATCTCCCCCACTTATGATTTGGAGTAGGAGGATAGGTGTACTCCGACAGCATACTGTCCACTCGGTCACTCAGGAGTAGTGATAACAGAATGCACAATTGTCATAGCCCTACACACTCGGTCTCACCATCGTGTGTGAGATGACTAACTGGCGTCAGGGGTGACCATGGCATTTGTATCATATGCATAGATTGCATTATTTCTTGTGATTGCTGTATTTTGGATACTGTATTTGTTTGGGTTGCATATGATTGATATGCATATAAGAGACATGAGGTATCTAGTCTAATGACCCTTATGTCAGGATAGGAGGCCCTCGTGAGTACAGTTCTTCTTTACTTGTTCAGTTTTCGCATTTCCTGTTATTGATCAGGAGACTCTACTCCATGATTATTACTATTAGATATATCTTACTATGCATGTCATTTCGATACCCTCTGAGTTGTTGAACTCACTCCATTGCTTATTTTGTTTTCTATTTTAGGTTGAAGATGTCAGGAGGTTCCAATTGTTAGTCCCCCACTAGGTGTCGAGATGGCTTTCTGGTTTTAGACTTTCATTGTTTCCTTGTTTTGTTATGTCTACATACTTATGATGTGTAGTTCATGTACTTATGGATTCTATGTCGTGCTTCGAGTATGATGATCATGTTTTTCACTGTGAAGGTTTCATTTTGTTGTGTTTTTCTCGTTGTAGTGGAGTAGGTTTTTACCATTATAACTACGTGGTTGTGTCAGCCGGAGGCTGAATTATATAAACTATGTGGAATGTTTATCATATTTTATTGTATATGTTCCGGCCGTGTCGATCATGGATTGAGGGGCTCTGAGGACTTTGTAGATAAGATTCAGATTGTCACCCGTACAAGAGAGATGCTGCCGAAATTTCCTCTGGCAGGGACTCCCGTGAGACGTGACAATTTATTTGGTATCAGAGTCAAGTTTTTACGAGTAAATCTGGGTATTTTTTAGATTTGTATAGCTTTCCATTATCTTTATGTTTCAAAATTTTGTTTTGGATTTTTACGAATTTCCATCGATTTTTCTTGTTTCGGAATTCGGAGGTATTATTTGACTTCGTCAAGAAAGGTCATAATTGGGGGCTTGGCAGCGACGGAACATCTCCAGACAGTAAATAGGTAAAATGATTAAATTTATAATTATGGTACCCATATTAATACTTGGGTAACATAGATATCCTTATTGGTCATAAAGAGATATATAATCTATATTGGAATTAGCTTCATTATTAGTAAGACATGGTGTGATTCTTTATAGGAGCACTCCAGTGCCCTTATGGTATCCCAGAGCTCTGTTCTGGGACCTCAATATCTGACGTAGGGGCAGTATCAATTGCAGCCTCAGCCACTAGTGTGGTATCAGCTACAGCCTCAGCCACTAGTGCAGTATCAGCTGCAACCCCAGCCACTGGTTCAGTATCAGTCGCTGCCTTAGCCATTGTTTTAGTACCACTCGCAGCCCCATCCACCGGTTCAGAGTATCAGGCGCAGCCCTCCTATCCATCTGTAGCTCAGTATCCCACACCACCTCAGTGGCAGGCTCAAACTCAAGCACAACAGCCTTTGGCAGCACTACCACCTCCACCCCCGCCAGAGACTGAACGAGTGCACGCGATTACCAGAGAGGATGCGCAGCGGGCCGATGGATCCGTTTTCCATGGTACGGATTTACTTTATGCATTTTCCACTAATATACTAATTAATACTGGTAGTCCACATTCCTTTATTTCTCGTGCTTTTATGAAGGAGATTGGTAGACTACTTATCCTTAAACTACGACGACTGACCGTCGCCCTACCATCCGATGATGCCTTGGACATCACTCAGGAGGTCAGAGGATGTCCATTGGACTTCGGCAACCATATACTCACTGTAGATTTATTAGTACTGGAAATGGTCGAGTTCAACATTATCCTTGGCATGGATTGGCTATCAGCATACCATGCCACGGTTGATTGTCAGACTAGGGTGGTCACATTCCAACCTCTAGAACAACCCTCGTGGGACTTCACTGGCATCAAGGACGACGGCATATCGACCATTTTTGCGATTTAGGCTCAGAAGCTATTGTCTATCAAGGATTTCTATTGTCACTAATTAATGCTGACGACAGCAGTAGATCTCATCTCTCAAACATTCCAGTGGTTCGAGAGTATCCGGATGTATTTCCATATAAGCTACCAGGCTTGCCTCCCCATAGGCAAGTAAAATTCAATTTCAGCAGACTTCAGAAACTCCCCAATAATTCTACAAACCTCTAAAAATCATGAAAACTCATGTAGACATTATTTAGGGTATATTCTATCAAGAAAAAATAGTTTTTTATGAAAATACTTCTTATTTTCAAAGATTGACACAAACTAGAGACCTTGTAAAAACTTTAGTGTTTTCTTCCAAGTTTGTGTCTAACTATTCAATGATGATTACTATCAAAAGATAGTCTTCACCAAGGTTTTCCAAAAGCCTTTTAAAATCATTTTCAAAACTAATATCCAACCATATTCCTTGGGCTCAATGCACATGACTTGTACATTAGCTTTCCCAATGATTAGAAAACACATAACTATGTATTTTGATGAACTTAAAACTCAACAAGATGCACTAAATCAACATCTTGAGTTTTGTTCACCATCCTAACATCTCACTTGTATCTAATGTGTACTAAAACACATACAAGTCACCTTATGGTTCTTTGTGAGATGTATATTTGATTTTGCCCTAAACTAAGGGATCATGCATAACTATCTAGGCATTATGAAACTTATGATCATCCACCTAGGATGTCACTTGGTGTCATCCCACTTGTTGAGATATTTACCATTCATGATAAATGCTTTTTGTCCTTAATTACAAGGAAATTAACATAATGCATGATGTTACATAGCATACATCAAAATAAGCAATTTTCAAAAGGAAAAAAATGTTATAGCTACATGATGTATGTATGACATGACATGGTATTTTTGTGTTTTTCATACTAAAAATGAATGCAACATATGATATCATGACATGTGATAAGCAATCAATCATGGAACTTTAGCATATATAAAATATACCTAGATAGGCTATCTAAGTATCCTTAATCCCTTAGCTAAGTCTTTAAATTCTAATCCTCGATTGCCTATTGAAGAAATGTCATAACCCAACTTGGCATGTCTTTTACCCTTTCCTATTTGTGCCAATTGAAATTAAAAATTAAATCCTCAAATTTTATTTGGCACATTTTACTTTTTCTAAGAGTGGTAATTTGGATTAAGGTTTACATTTCCCTCAATTCCATAAGAAAATGCCAAATTCACAATTTGGCATTTCTTTTGCTTCTCTCAAGTGTGTCAATTTAAATTAGATTCAACTCCTCAAATTTTGACACATTTTACTCTTTCAAAGAGTAACACTAATAATCCTTCTCATTTTCAAAGGTTAGTAAAACCTTGAAAATGCTCTCCAAGTACCAACTTCATCAAGGTTGGGTTGACTACCCTTCCAATTAGAGTTGACACTCTCTAAACCCATCTAGGGTGTAAAGAATATGCTCCTAGGAATCCAAAACCTATTGGTACTCCTTGGATGCTCTAGGTACTCACTAGGGATGACTTCCCTAGATACCTTCCTAAAGACCTTTCTAGGCTTCTTATAAGCCTTGATCACCTCTACTAGGTCACTTCTAGGAATAACTTCCCTTGTAACCTTCTTTGTCACTTTGTTAGACTTCTTAGAAGTCTTAATCACATTGGTCTTGTCAAAAGTACTCTTAGGGATTCCTTCCTTAGTATCTTTGACTTGACCTCTACACTTAGGGTTGGTCCCATAGCTATATGGAACCCTATGAAAGGAAGTCACATCCTTCTTGACTTTAGGTTTGTATCCCAAACCCCTATAGTCATTGGATGACTCTTGTCTAGCTTTTCCTAGGTTATGCTCATTTTAACCCCTAAGCATGTTTTCCATTCTTGCGAGAGTCCTTTCTAAATTATCAAGTCTTATCCTCAAGCCTTGATTTTCACTCCATAAATCTCTAAATTTTGGGTTTTCCTTAAATTCTTGAGCATTTCTATTCTTAGACATATATCTAAAGTCCTTGGTGTTATTGCCTAAGTTGTTATTTACCTTCCTAATCTTAGGTGTGGTAAATCTAGCATGAGGAGGAATATATTTATCCTTAAAGCCATTATGCCTCCTATTCTCATGATAAATAGCATTAAGATAATGAGAATTATTTCTAACATGCATTTTATCATGACTAAGAGGAATTGCACTATTAAAGGTTACCTTGGGTTTGCTCTTAAAAGCTCCCCCTTGACTTGTGCTTCCTCCTTTGACTTTAGTTGTCTTCTTCCCTTTTGGACATTGGCTTCGATAATGTCCATTTTGGTTGCATAGGAAACACACAATGTGCTCCTTGCTTTTGCGTTCCACGGGACCAACCACTTTAGGCTTCTTCGTAGCCTTGGTTGCCACTTAACCCTTCTTCTTGGCCAATTTTGGACACTTGCTCTTATAGTGTCCATGTTTCCTACATTCAAAGCACATGACATGATTTTTATTTTTAATTGAGCTAATTATACCTTCACGTGTAGGGATGGTGCTTGATCCTCTATTTGATGTATCTTGCATTGTGGAGGTTGCATCATCTTCTTCTTCTTATCCTCTTGAGGGTATGGGTGCTTCCATCTCTTCAACTCTTGATGATGTGGATACTTCCACCTCTTCCTCTTTTGAAGATGTAGAAGATCTCTCATCTTCTTCCTTCTTCTCCTCGAATGTTGACCTTATGTCAACATCGGATTGGTCCTTCTCTTCTTGGACCAATGAGCTCTTCTCCTTAGGCTCATCCACTCTTTGAAATTGAGTGGGGTTCTCATGATAGGCAATGACCTTTTTCCAAAGATCACTTGCACTCGTACATTCACCTACACTCAAAATTATATTAGAGGGTAATAGATTTAACAAAAGTTTTGTTACCTCCTTATCCGCCTCCGCTTGCTCCCTTTGTTCCTCGGCCCAATGTCGAGGTCGGAGGTGCTTCCCCTTTTTGTCCTTGGGAGGCTCAAATGGATCTTCCAAAGCAACCCATTGGTTCCAATCCATTTGGAACCAAGTTTCCAATCTCGTCCTCCAATAGTTGAAGTCTTCTTTGTCATACGGAGGTGGAATTCGGATATCCCATCCGAGCGATCCTTCGGACTCCATCTTCTTCCTCTAGTTTCTTGCTCTCTTGGCGGTTAGTCCGTAGAAGAGCGACCTCGCTCTGATACCAATTGTTGGGACCGATGTGCCTGCTAGAGGGGAGTGAATAGCGGTTCGTCGTGCTTGTGTCGATTTGCTTCGTCTTGTTGTTGTGCAGCGGAATACTCGAAGACAAACACTCACAATGCTAACACTTAGGATTTACTTAGTATCCACCTCAAGAAGAGGTGACTAATCCAAGGATCCACACACAACACGCTATCTCCACTAATGAAAACCTCCTTCTCGGTCGCAGCCAGAGGCGAAGAAGCCTCGTACAAACTCACACACAACACAAACACAAATACATGAAGAAACTCTAAGAATACAAGTGAATACACCTTTCTTCTTGCTACATGTTGTTTCCTCTTGAACCTTGAAGATGCTCCTCAAGTGGCTTCAAGAACTAGCGTGAGTGTTGGAGAAATCGCTGTGAAGATCGTTATAAGCTCGCAAGAGAAGATCGCAAAGATCTGCGGAGAAAAACGCTCCGCAACGGCTATATCCTATGCTCCCAATCAATTGAAATCAACCTCAATCGATCGCCACGTCAGCTCGACACAATCCCAGCCGTCCATCACCTGCATCCTATGTAACGCCCGCCCTTCCTACTACCTAGAAAGGACGGGGTTACTGGGAACATACATACATACATACATAAAATCATGGCAGCGGAAGAATTCATTTTCTTTATTAAATCATAAAATCATATTAACAAGACATGACATGTGAACAGTATATAATCATGTAATAATCATGTAACATATTAACATGTGACATGCTAATCCTTTCAACATATCATGTGAGCATACTAGCATTCATGCATATAACTTGGTTTAATATCTACTACTTGAACATAGTAAATGATATTTTAAACTAGAACATAAATCATGCTAACATGGAACAAGGAAAAACATAAGTGTATAAACCATCCAAACAGGTTCAAGTTAATATCAAGTAGTATCCATTAAAAGCATCAAGTAGCATAATAGGTTCACATGCGAAACTTAGACATATATAAGTCTTGAAACACAAATAGATCTATTTCACCATGCCACTGCCACACACATCTTTTCCTTTCCTGCTGCTCCCCTTAATTTAGTCATTCTTTACCCTTTTCTGCAGTACAAGGAAACATAAAACTATAAGCACATAGGCTTAGTAAGATCCTTTCCTACTCACAAAAATCATAAATCATGAATTAAGCATAGAGTAGTGTCATGTTCATTTACCCAACATCTAGATTTAAAATAATGTCATACTTATTGGGCAAACCATAAACCTAGCATATAAGAGCATAAGCATAAGGTAGTAGCATGTTCATCTAGGTATCATCAACATATCTCAACGAACATCTTCTTAAGGCATAGACATCATATAGCATGAAAAACACCTCAAGAGAGCATCTACCTAAAGCATACAAAATCAAATAGCATGAAATATGTAGATGCAAGATGATCTTTTGAAAACATATATCATATAGCATGGAATGAGTAAATGCATAATGATCTTTTGAAAACATATATCATATAAGTACTTAAACATAATCTCAACATGAGGGCCCGGCATTATACCACATACATGAATTTTTGCGCGCATCCTAAATAAATCCGAGGTAGCTAATCTCGAACTTATTAGGAACTAGGCTCGTTTCTTTGACTATCGACCTAGGGGTAACTTAGGAGCCCATCTCGTACTAGGCCCGTTTCATTGACCATCGACCTAGGGGTAACTTAGGAGCTCATCCCGTGGACCATGCTTAGGGTCCGGTACAAGCCATACAAAAGTAAAGTAGCATACATGTTCCTTGTCATTGTTGGTGCAACATCCCTCAGGTCAAGGTTGACCTGGTTGACCAAGCTTGAGCTTGGTTTGAGTTTCGATGTTTGACAATTCAAGGTTGATTGAAGAAGAGTCAAGTAGGTCAAGGATGACCGGATACTTGACTGGGAAGTCCTAGTGAGTGAAGCTAGGCAGGAGGAAAATCCTGGTGAGTGAAGCCAGGTGAAAGACCTAGTGAGTGAAGCTAGGCAGGAGGAAAATCCTGGTGAGTGAAGTCAGGTGAAAGACCTAGTGAGTGAAGCTAGGCAGGAGGAAAATCCTGGTGAGTGAAGCCAGGTGAAAGACCTAGTGAGTGAAGCTAGGCAATTGGGAAGTCCTAGTGAGTGAAGCTAGGCAGGAGGAAAATCCTGGTGAGTGAAGCCAGGTGAAAGACCTAGTGAGTGAAGCTAGGCAATTGGGAAGTCCTAGTGAGTGAAGCTAGGCAGGAGGAAAATCCTGGTGAGTGAAGCTAGGCAGGAGGAAAATCCTGGTGAGTGAAGCTAGGCAATTGGGAAAGTCCTGGTGAGTGAAGCCAGGCAGGAGAAATCCAGAGGGGTCAAGGTTGACCAGACATCTGGTGAGAGTCCAAGTAGGTCAAAGGGATTGACCGGATACTTGGCACGAGGAAGAAAAGTCCAAGTAGGTCAGAGGGATTGACCAGATACTTGTCAAGAAGAGAAAAGTCCAAGTGGGTCAAAGGGATTGACCAGACACTTGGTGAGAGAGTCCTAGCTGGTCAAGAGTGACCGGATGCTAGGTCTTATGTACTAACAAGTCATGGTTGACTAGATGTTGGTTTAGGGGGCTTTGGACTTGGTGTTGGGCAAAAACCAAGATCTGGATTGATCAGCCGATTGATCCAGCAGATTTGGATTGATCAGCCGATTGATCCAGCAGATTTGGATTAATCAGCCGATTGATCCAGCAGATCTGGATCGATCAGTGGATCGATCCAGCAGATCTGGATCAATCAGTGGATCGATCCAGAAGATCTAGATCGATCGGCCGATCGATCCGGTGAGTCCCCACGAACAAAACCCCTCTGGATCGATCGGTGGATCGATCCAGAGGTCCCAATCGATCAGTGGATCGATTGGGAGCTGCTGTTTATGCGCGATAAGCCTTGGATCGATCCACCGATCGATCCAGGCTATTCCAGAGAGCACAGAGGCGCTCTGGATCGATCCGTGGATCGATCCAAAGCCTCCCCGATCGATTGGGAGCAATCCAATCGATCGGGATCCGACCGTTGGCGTCGATTTAAGCCGCAGACGTTCATTTCCTTCGGTAGAACTTCACCGATTCACTCCAGATACTCTCCAGCACCTCCATAGCTCTCTCCAAGCTCCAGATCGCCAGTTCTTGAAGATTCTTGGAGGCTTTTCCAAGTCAAGAGGCGGATCAAAAATAAGAAAAAGAAGTTAGGGTTAGGGTTTTTATTGCACATCTTGTAAGCTTTTGCTTATCTTGTATTTCCCTTTCTTCTTCTTGTATTGAGAGTGTTGTAGGGCTTCTCCACCTTTGGTAGTTACCATAAAGGAGTGTTATTCATAGTGGAGGGTGCGTGAGTAGGTGTGAATCCTTGGACTAGTCACCTCTTGTGAGGTGGATACCTAGTAAACCATCCTTGTTAGCGTTGTATGTTTTTGTTTCTTATATTTCCGCTGCATATCTCTGAAGAAACGAGCAACGCCGACGACGAGCACGCGAAGAGCTAATCACCCCCCCCCCCCTCTAGCTACTTTTCGGTCCCAACAAGTGGTATCAGAGCGAAGTCGCTCTTCACCAGAATCATCGCCGGAAGGGGCAAACAAAACAAGCAAAGCTAGAGGGTGAAGAAGTTGAAGCAAATTCATCAAAAGTCAAAGATTTCAAGAAGCTCAACTTCAAGATGCAATTCCAAGATGGACTTGGATTTGACACAAGGGTGGCTCCACCGTACACATCCACAAGCTTCGATTCTTGGAAATCAAGAATTGAAAATTTTCTTATGATGGAGATAGAGCAATGGTTTGCTCTAATGGAAGGCTTCAAATCTCCAACAAACTCCAAGGGCAAGCTTCTCAAGAAAAGCAAAAGGAGCTTGGAGCAAATTCAAAGGAGCAAGGCAAATGATAAAGTGACCAAGCTTTTGGTCAACTTATTGCCTAGCCACATTTTGGCTCAAATCGGAGAATTCAACGATGCCAAGGAGCTTTGGAGCAAATTGGCAACAATCCATGAAGAACCCTCCACTGTACCGAATCAAGAGGAATCCAAAGAGGGCGACTCATTGGAGCAAGATCAAGAGGAGGACTCCGAAGTTGAGAGATGCTCAACTTCCGAAGAAGAGGAAGTCCAAGAAGCTTCATCCTCAAAGGAGTGCAATCAAAAGAGCAAGGAAGAAGCATATTCCTTGTTTCATGTACAAGAGGATGAAGAAGAAGGTGAAGCCTCCACCTCTAGGATTGAGGGGGAGCAATCTTCATTGACACCGGAGCAAGAGCAAGAAGAATCCTCCACATCCGGGTCAAGAGAAGATGAGGATGAAGAAGCTTCCACCTCCGCAAGTCAAGCAAAATCGAATGGAGGAATATCTTCGGATCAAGAGGAAGCTTCTACCTCCGGATCAAAAGGAGAAGATGCCACCCCTACAAGCAAAGGTATAAACATTTCAATTAATAATAAAAATCATATCATATGCTTTGAATGTAGGGAACATGGGCATTACAAAAGTAAATGCCCTAAATTGGCCAAGAAGAAGGGCCAAGTGGCACAAAAGGGCAAGGTGAAGCCCAATGAGACCATCCCCAATACAAAGAAGAGCAAGAAGCATATTATATGATTCTCTTGCAATCAAAAGGGGCATTACTGAAGTCAATGCCCCAAGGGGAAGAAGATGGTCAAGGCTCAAGGAGGAAGCTCAATTCAAGGGGGAGCCTCCAAGGTAAAAAGAAAGGTAACTTTCATTGAGCCTATTCGCTTGCAAAATGGTAAAAAGCATGCTAATTCAAGTTTATATCATTTTAATGCTATTTACCATGAAAATAGGAGGCATGATAAAATTAAAAAAAATCATGTAGCTTATGTAACGCCCGCCCTCCCTGCTAACCCTAAGGGACGGGGCTACGATACTCTATGTACAAATTTTTCTTTTTAAAACAGCGGAAGACTTAAAATAATTCTCTTAGTTTAATAAAAATTTTTCTTTTGTTTTCCCTTTCATCAAATCCGAACTACACTATCATGGCCTCAATAACATGATATCAAAATTAGTAGAAACATAACATCAAGTCACACATACGGTACTACAATTCATGATACCAAAGCATAGTTCTTTAAAAGTTTTTAAAGCAGGTTCTTATTTGGTTGCCTAGTCACTGCCACACACATCTCCTTGCCTCTCCTGCTGCTCCTCTAGCTCATCCAGCTTTTTTATCTATGGTACAAGGACAGTAAGCTGTGAGCACTCATGGCTCAGTAAGTTCCTTTCCTACTCACTAAAACCGAAAATCATAGTATAATCAAAGAATGTCTCAACATGGCATCATTTCAATTAGTCATGACATAATGTAACATACTCTTTTAAGCATATCATGCAACATGAAGAAATCATAACTAGTCATGGCATATCATAGCGTAAAGCATAGCATGAAGCATAACATAATCGTATCTAATCATGGCATATCGTCATAAGGAGTCATGACATATCATACACATGGACATATCATGAAACATAACATAATCATATCTAACCATGGCATATCATAAATCATCATAAGGTATATGCAATACGATTTTGAAAAAAAAATATGTATCCGAAAAAAACATGTGTATGTCTCATGATCTTTAAAACCATTTCTTCTTACATATATACTTGAACATAATCTCAACTTAAAGGGGATCCCGGCTATGTACCACTTACATATTGCGCGCAACCTATGTAGGTCCAAGGTAGCAAGTCTTGAACCCTATAAGGCAACATACTAGGCCCGAGTCTTACTCCATCGACCTAGGGGCACTTAGGAGCCCATCCCTAACAAGGCCCGAGTCTTATTCCATCGACCCCGGGGCGCTTATGGAGCCCACCCTTGGTACAAGCCATATAAAGTAAAGTACATGTCATACTTATACATATCATACATCATAAAAGCATGCATCACTTAGGCACACATCATATCATAAAAGTATGCATCACTTAGGCATACATCATGTCATAAAAGTATGCATCACTTAGGCATACATCATATCATAAAGGTATGCATCACTTAGGCATACATCATGTCATAAAGGTATGCATCACTTAGGCATACATCATACCATAAAAGTATGCATCACTTAGGCATATATCATATCATAACAATATGCATCACTTAGGCATAGATCATAAAAACATGCATATCTTAAGCATAAAGCATATCATCAAGCATGCATAATTTAACTACATAGCATATCATGAAAGCATGCATATTTTAAGCACTAAACATAGCATCAAAGCATGCATAATTTAACCACATATCATAACATAAGCATGCATATTTTCAGCTCATATCATATCATCAAAGCATGTAAAATTTACCCACATATCATAACATAAAGCATGCATATTTTGAACTCATAACATATCGTAGAAATTCTCATCTTGTATAGCTCACAAGCATACATGTCTAAGCATAAAAGTGTATCATGTGCTCATCCAATCATAAGGAACAATGTAACATGATTAATTTGGGTACTAAGCTTCCTAGTCCTTTGGGTTCTTATCTTGGCCGAAACCCTCTTAGGTGCCAATTCAGGTTTTAAACAACATCCAAGCATGTAGAACCTAATTCATCCACATATCATTTTCATAGGAAGTATTATAAACAAGATTTACTTGGACTCTAAGTTCTCCAAGTCCTTAAACCTCATTTGGCCGAACCTTAACAAGTGTGAAACAAGGTTCTAAATGACATAAAGCATGGAAACCTTAACCATATTTATAGCATTTGTTTCAAGGAATATGGTAAGCACAATTGAGTTAGTTCCTAAATCCTTTAAGCCCTTAAAATTATGTCATGGCCGAAACTTACAAGTACTCATTTAGGTTTTCAAGCAAGCATACAAGCATGTGAACTTACTCTAACATCATGTATAAATTTATAAATGGCATCATACAAGTGGTCATGGCCGAAACTTCCCTTAGCATCAATTTAGGTCACTAACAACATATAGCATGTGAATTTTTAGCTTTCTATATTTCATATTTCATGGAGAGTGACATGAGCATGTTCAATGTAAGTTCTAGGGTTTCTAAGGCATGTATCCCTTCATGGCCGAGACTTTAAGGTGTCCATTTGAATCATAGTTAAATGTATAAGCATGTGAACACAATCAACATGTTATCTCAATTTCATAAGAAGCATCTTTAACACATGAGGTCTAAATTTTAAGGTTTCTAGGTCTTTAAACCCTACATGGCCGAACCTCATCAAGCATGGAATTTGTTCAAATGGCATAAAAGCATAGAAAGTCATAACACATTTCATAACATGTATAAAAGTCAAGCACTATAAGCATACATTTAAATTGTGTCTTAGGTTTCCTAGGTTTTTCCTTTCTTTATCTCATAGCATATGTTTGGCCGAAACCTTCCAAGTCTTTAAACTAGGTTTTAGGTGGCCTAAAGTATGGAAAACCTAAACAAGTTTTATGGCAAAAATATCAAAGAAACTATACATATAAGTTTGGTTCACAAACAAGCTAAGACCCTTGTGGTCATAATTATCATATATCATGCAACCAATTTTCCTATACTCTAATTAAGCATGGAAGCATCAAACAACTTTCATATCTTATTGTCATGGAGGTTTTGAGCATGTTAAAAAAAATCTGTTTAAGCTATTCTAAACCATCCACCTTACCATGGCCGAAACATTAAAAGTGATGTTCCTGAGTTTCTATCAACATACAAGCATGCAACTCTTTAAGAAACTCTATATTCTATCATATAAACATGGTGAGTTTAAATTCAAAGTCTTTCTAACCCTAAACCCTTCCTTGGCCGAAACTTGTGAGTGGGGTACTTTTGGTTCCAAGTAACCTTCAAGTATGAAAACAATAATGGATCCTTAACCATTTATTTAGAGGGTTTTGTGCAAGTTAGGTAAACAAATAAATTCCCTAGCCCTTATAAAACCTTTTTGGCCGAAACTCTAGGGTTAGGTACATCTCTAATCCAGCATCACATATATAAAAATATGAGAGAAAACCTTCTTACAAAGCATAGAAAAATTATCATGAATCAAGGCTTATATTAAACATTCCTAGGATCAACAAGTCCTTTCTTTGGCCGAATTTTCACAACTTTGTTTCTAGGTTTTAAAATCCTCATAAAATCCAAAAACACATTAAAACCACTTGTACCACAGGTGAGGGGATACTTACTTCCTTTTCGCTTGTGGTTCTAAAGTGTGGTGATGGAAGAAAGGGTCTCTTCTTCTTGTTCTCCTCCTTTGATTTCCCTTGGTAGCCTTCCTTGTATCCTAGGAGGAACCTTGTTTTGGGGGCCGAAAATGGAGGAGAGGGGGCTGAGGCTCTCGGTGGTGGAGAGGAGAGAATGAGAGAAATGAGAGAAAAATAAAATCTTCTCTTTACATGCTCCCTTTTATGTTAAGGGGGAAGAGGTAGCAAAATTGGTTTTTGCTTTCCTTCTCCCTTAGCCCTTTTTTTTTTTATTTTTTTTTTATTTTATTTATTTATTTGTTCTCATCATTCATGATGAAACAAGGGGGAATGAATCCCCTTAATTGTCCTCTTTAAGTCACGGCAAAGGGAGAGGAAGAGGGAGAGAAAAGAAGGAAGGCAAGTTGCCTTTCTCTTGCTCTTTTCTTGCTTTCTTTTGGCTAGCTTTTACTCTCATCCTTATCATGAGTTTCCCTCCTTTGCTATCAATATATCATTCCTATCCCAACTGGTTATTACCCATTAATCCTATCATTTACATCATGAGAGGTTCAAGGTTCAATCCTTGACCACTCCCTATTTTTATTTCTTTTTATTTCTTTTTGGTTTAACATTCTACTAATATTTTTCTAAGGCAAATTCATCATTCTCTTATTTATCTTAAAAGCTTAGTGGGTGTTACAGATTCTGGTTCTCATAAAAGTTCGTCCTCGAACTTTAAAATAGTTCCGGGTACTTTTGTTTCATATCGTCCTCGCGTTCCCAGGTGGCTTCTTCAAATCGTTGATTCCGCCATAGAACCTTTACTAAGGGTATTTCTTTGTTCCTTAACCTCTTGACTTCTCGGTCCAAGATCTGAATAGGTCTACTTTTGTAACTTAGGTCCTCTTGAACCTGTACCGACTGTGGCTCAATTACTTGATCTGTGCTGGGAGTACACTTCTTGAGCATCGATACATGGATCACATTGTGAATAGCTGCCATGTCTGGAGGTAGTTCTAGTCTGTATGCGACTTGGCCCACTCTTTCTAAAATCTGGTACGGTCCTACGTATCGTGGGCTTAACTTGCTCCTCTTTCCGAATCTCATTATCCCTTTCATGGGGGTTACCTTAAGGAATACCAAATCTCCGATGTTGAATTCTAGCGGTCTGCGCCGTTTATCGGCATAATTCTTTTGCCGACTCTGAGCAGTTTCTATTCGTTGGCGGATCTTCTGTATAGCTCGGGTGGTGTCATCAATAAGTTCCGTTCGGAGCCCCATTTCCTTCTTTTCACCACTTTCATACCAGCATATAGGGGATCTACACTTCCTCCCATACAGAGCTTCGTAAGGTGTCATTCTAATAGTAGCTTGGTAACTATTATTGTAGGCGAATTCTGCCAGGTATAAATATCGGCACCAGCTTCCCTTGAAGTCCAGGGCACAAGCTCTTAACATATCTTCTAATATTTGGTTCACTCTTTCAGTTTGCCCATCGGTCTGAGGGTGGAAAGCTGTACTAAATAACAACTTCGTGCCGAGGGTCTTTAACTTGATTGGTATCAACCACGTGTGCTAGAAACCCCATACATCCTTTATTTAACATCCTTTGTGCTTTAATAGATGACAATAACTTCTCCGTTCCTTTCGGTTCCCCGTAAAACTCAAACTCTGGTTCAGTTTCGAGTCGAAAAATCACTTTCCTTTTGCGGCACTCGATTGAAGCGCCGTACTTGCTCAGGAAATCCATACCCAGTATTATGTCATAATCCTGCATATCAAGTACTATCAGATCGCAGTAGATTTCTCTGTTTGCGATCCGAATGAGTACTGCTTGCATCATATGGTCCGATGGCATAATCTCCCCGGATGGTAAGGTTGTTAAGAATGTGTCCTCTAGAGTTCGGGGTGGTATATCTAGCTTCTTCATAAAAGATATTGAGACGAACGAGTGTGTTGCCCCAATATCAAATAATACTACAGCATACTGATTGTAAATAAGTAGCTGACCTGTGACAACAGTAGAGGCATTCGCCACGTCTTCCTTGGTAAGAGAGTAGACTCTGGCGTTCGTCATAATGGGAGGGGCTTCCAATCTTCCTTGGCTGATCGAAGTCCCTTCTATGGCAGTTTGCATCTGATGAAGCTGTGCGGGGGTACTCCTATTCTGGTTGTTCTGCGGAGGTAGTGCCTGAGACTGAGTAGGGCAATTTCTTGCCAAATGTCCTTCCTTTCCACAGTTGTAGCACTTTCTGGTGCTTAGGAGACATACTCCAGAATGCATCTTTCCACATGTGGCACACTGAGGGTACTTGGTTTGCTTATTGGTCGGACCACCTTTTGTGTTGTTCCACTGTTTCCTCTTTCCACCTGAGTTTCCTTTCTAGCCGGTTCTGGTATTGTGCGATTTTTGTCCTCCGATCAGTGCTTGGTTCTTGCCCTCGTTCATTGCTTTCTGGTAGTGCTCGGTAATCATGGCACTGTTGACTAGCTCCTCTGCAGTCTACGGTCTATTAACTCCGCCGGCTACGTTCAGAGCTATCTCGGGTCGGAGCATCTTTAACATTAACCGGACCCTTTCTTTTCAGTACTGATAAGTTCTGGGCACAGACGTGCTAGGCGGTTGAACTTCTTGACGGCTTCGTTAACTGACAGATCACCTTGCCGGAACTCAGTGAACTCGTCATAGTGCTTGTTGGTCACTTGCATATGGAAGAATTCTTCTAAGAACTCTGTCTCAAAATCCATCCACTGCATCTGGTTTATTTGTCTTTTCGCCTTTACTCGGTCCCACCACATCCGGGCATCTCCGGTAAGGCAGAACGACGCGCATTTGACCTTCTCGTGTTCAGTCCAGTAGTTCCATTATGCTCTCCACGGTCTTGAGCCAGGCTTGCGCATCCCATGGTTCGCAGTTTCCCGAGAAGGCTTCCGGCTTAAGCCTTTGCCACTGAATCAGATAGGCCTCTTGTCGGACCATCGGAGTAGGGGCTGCCGGGGGCACTGGCGCGGCTGTAGGTATAACCGGTAGTGTATTCTGATTTGCCGGTGGGATAAGGTGGTGATCAGCTACTGTTGTTCTGTGATCTGACACTGGAGGTTTGTGACTACCTGTGTCAGGTCTGGTGGAGTCACTGTCCCCTCGGTTCGACCATTGCGTGTCCTAACCATGTTTATCTAAATAATGACAAATAGACTAGTGTAAGTGGTTATCGTTTTTAGCCAATCTAACGTACTGTTTTGTTTCTATCTATTTGTTCTGGTATTATTCCTAACCTACTAATATGTAATCCTAATCTAAATTATAACTAAAAGCATAGAATAAAGCATCAAACATAAGCAAGCAAAACATGAAACTAAAGCATAAGCAACATAAGGAAAAATAAAGAATAGAGTGACAAACAATATAACATAAGGAAATAAAGCATAAGCAATATAGCAAAGAAAATAAAGCATAGGCAATATAACAAGGAAGAAAAATAAAGCATAAGTCATATAACATGAAACTAAGCATAAGCATATAACAAGAAAATTAAGCATAAACATTCTTACTTGGAGCGGCAAGTCGGAGGCTTGATGTGTGTGTAGTGAGCTGGCAAAAACCTGGCTCTGATACCAACCTGTAACGCCCGCCCTCCCTGCTAACCCTAAGGGACGGGGCTACGATACTCTATGTACAAATTTTTTTTTTAAAACAGCGGAAGACTTAAAATAATTCTCTTAGTTTAATAAAAAATTTATTTTGTTTTCCCTTTCATCAAATCCGAACTACACTATCATGACCTCAATAACATGATATCAAAATTAGTAGAAACATAACATCAAGTCACACATACGGTACTATAATTCATGATACCAAAGCATAGTTCTTTAAAAGTTTTTAAAGCAGGTTCTTATTTGGTTGCCTAGCCACTGCCACACACATCTCCTTGCCTCTCCTGCTGCTCCTCTAGCTCATCCAGCTTTTTCCTTTATCTGTGGTACAAGGACAGTAAGCTGTGAGCACTCATGGCTCAGTAAGTTCCTTTCCTACTCACTAAAACCGAAAATCATAGTATAATCAAAGAATGTCTCAACATGGCATCATTTCAACTAGTCATGACATAATGTAACATACTCTTTTAAGCATATCATGCAACATGAAGAAATCATAACTAGTCATGGCATATCATAGCGTAAAGCATAGCATGAAGCATAACATAATCGTATCTAATCATGGCATATCGTCATAAGGAGTCATGGCATATCATACACATGGACATATCATGGAACATAACATAATCATATCTAACCATGGCATATCATAAATCATCATAAGGTATATGCAATACGATTTTGAAAAAAAAAACATGTATCCGAAAAAAACAAGTGTATGTCTCATGATCTTTAAAACCATTTCTTCTTACATATATACTTGAACATAATCTCAACTTAAAGGGGATCCCGGCTATGTACCACTTACATATTGCGCGCAACCTATGTAGGTACAAGGTAGCAAGTCTTGAACCATACAAGGCAACATACTAGGCCCGAGTCTTACTCCATCGACCTAGGGGCACTTAGGAGTCCATCCCTAACGAGGCCCGAGTCTTATTCCATCTACCCCGGGGTGCTTATGGAGCCCACCCTTGGTACAAGCCATATAAAGTAAAGTACATGTCATACTTATACATATCATACATCATAAAAGCATGCATCACTTAGGCACACATCATATCATAAAAGTATGCATCACTTAGGCATACATCATGTCATAAAAGTATGCATCACTTAGGCATACATCATGTCATAAAGGTATGCATCACTTAGGCATACATCATACCATAAAAGTATGCATCACTTAGGCATACATCATATCATAACAATATGCATCACTTAGGCATAGATCATAAAAACATGCATATCTTAAGCATAAAGCATATCATCAAGCATGCATAATTTAACCACATAGCATATCATGAAAGCATGCATATTTTAAGCACTAAACATAGCATCAAAGCATGCATAATTTAACCACATATCATAACATAAGCATGCATATTTTTAGCTCATATCATATCATCAAAGCATGTAAAATTTACCCACATATCATAACACAAAGCATGCATATTTTGAACTCATAACATATCGTAGAAATTCTTATCTTGTATAGCTCACAAGCATACATGTCTAAGCATAAAAGTGTATCATGTGCTCATCCAATCATAAGGAACAATGTAACATGATTAATTTGGGTACTAAGCTTCCTAGTCCTTTGGGTTCTTATCTTGGCCGAAACTCTCTTAGGTGCCAATTCAGGTTTTAAACAACATCCAAGCATGTAGAACCTAATTCATCCACATATCATTTTCATAGGAAGTATTATAAACAAGATTTACTTGGACTCTAAGTTCTCCAAGTCCTTAAACCTCATTTGGCCGAACCTTAACAAGTGTGAAACAAGGTTCTAAATGACATAAAGCATGGAAACCTTAACCATATTTATAGCATTTGTTTCAAGGAATATGGTAAGCACAATTGAGTTAGTTCCTAAATCCTTTAAGCCCTTAAAATTATGTCATGGCCGAAACTTACAAGTACTCATTTAGGTTTTCAAGCAAGCATACAAGCATGTGAACTTACTCTAACATCATGTATAAATTTATAAATGGCATCATACAAGTGGTCATGGCCGAAACTTCCCTTAGCATCAATTTAGGTCACTAACAACATATAGCATGTGAATTTTTAGCTTTCTATATTTCATATTTCATGGAGAGTGACATGAGCATGTTCAATGTAAGTTCTAGGGTTTCTAAGGCATGTATCCCTTCATGGCCGAGACTTTAAGGTGTCCATTTGAATCATAGTTAAATGTATAAGCATGTGAACACAATCAACATGTTATCTCAATTTCATAAGAAGCATCTTTAACACATGAGGTCTAAATTTTAAGGTTTCTAGGTCTTTAAACCCTACATGGCCGAACCTCATCAAGCATGGAATTTGTTCAAATGGCATAAAAGCATAGAAAGTCATAACACATTTCATAACATGTATAAAAGTCAAGCACTATAAGCATACATTTAAATTGTGTCTTAGGTTTCCTAGGTTTTTCCTTTCTTTATCTCATAGCATATGTTTGGCCGAAACCTTCCAAGTCTTTAAACTAGGTTTTAGGTGGCCTAAAGTATGGAAAACCTAAACAAGTTTTATGGCAAAAATATCAAAGAAACTATACATATAAGTTTGGTTCATAAACAAGCTAGGACCCTTGTGGTCATAATTATCATATATCATGCAACCAATTTTCCTATACTCTAATTAAGCATGGGAGCATCAAACAACTTTCATATCTTATTGTCATGGAGGTTTTGAGCATGTTAAAAAAATCTGTTTAAGCTATTCTAAACCATCCACCTTACCATGGCCGAAACATTAAAAGTGATGTTCCTGAGTTTCTATCAACATACAAGCATGCAACTCTTTAAGAAACTCTATATTCTATCATATAAACATGGTGAGTTTAAATTCAAAGTCTTCCTAACCCTAAACCCTTCCTTGGCCGAAACTTGTGAGTGGGGTACTTTTGGTTCCAAGTAACCTTCAAGTATGAAAACAATAATGGATCCTTAACCATTTATTTAGAGGGTTTTGTGCAAGTTAGGTAAACAAATAAATTCCCTAGCCCTTATAAAACCTTTTTGGCCGAAACTCTAGGGTTAGGTACATCTCTAATCCAGCATCACATATATATAAAAATATGAGAGAAAACCTTCTTACAAAGCATAGAAAAATTATCATGAATCAAGGCTTATATTAAACATTCCTAGGATCAACAAGTCCTTTCTTTGGCCGAATTTTCACAACTTTGTTTCTAGGTTTTAAAATCCTCATAAAATCCAAAAACACATTAAAACCACTTGTACCACAGGTAAGGGGATACTTACTTCCTTTTCGCTTGTGGTTCTAAAGTGTGGTGATGGAAGAAAGGGTCTCTTCTTCTTGTTCTCCTCCTTTGATTTCCCTTGGTAGCCTTCCTTGTATCCTAGGAGGAACCTTGTTTTGGGGGCCAAAAATGGAGGAGAGGGGGCTGAGGCTCTCGGTGGTGGAGAGGAGAGAATGAGAGAAATGAGAGAAAAATAAAATCTTCTCTTTACATGCTCCCTTTTATGTTAAGGGGAAGAGGTAGCAAAATTGGTTTTTGCTTTCCTTCTCCCTTAGCCCTTTTTTTTTCTTTTCTTTTATTTTATTTATTTATTTGTTCTCATCATTCATGATGAAATAAGGGGGAATGAATCCCCTTAATTGTCCTCTTTAAGTCACGGCAAAGGGAGAGGAAGAGGGAGAGAAAAGAAGGAAGGCAAGTTGTCTTTCTCTTGCTCTTTTTTTGCTTTCTTTTGGCTAGCTTTTACTCTCATCCTTATCATGAGTTTCCCTCCTTTGCTATCAATATATCATTCCTATCCCAACTGGTTATTACCCATTAATCCTATCATTTACATCATGAGAGGTTCAAGGTTCAATCCTTGACCACTCCCTATTTTTATTTCTTTTTATTTCTTTTTGGTTCAACATTCTACTAATATTTTTCTAAGGCAAATTCATCATTCTCATATTTATCTTAAAAGCTTAGTGGGTGTTACAGCTTATCATGCTAAGACTACCACACCTAGGATTAGGAAGATAGATAAAAATCTAGGCAATCACACTAAGGATCATAGTTATAAGCTTAGAAACAAAAATGCTCATGGGTGTATTGAAAAATCAAAATCTAAGGATTTAATGATAGAAAATCAAGTCTTGAGGTCAAGGCTTGATAAAATGGAAAATACCCTAAAAAGGATGAAAAATATCCTAAAAGGACAAAATGAGCATAGCCTAGGTCTAGGAGCACAAAGGTCATCTAATGGCCATAGAGGTTTGGGACACAAACCCAAAGCTAAGAAGGATGTGCCCTCTTACCATAGGGTTCCATATAGTTATGGAACCAACCCTAGGTCTAGTGGTCAAGTGAAAAATACTAGGAAGGTTATTCCTAAGAGTATTTTTGCAATAAATGTGACTAAGACTTCTAAGAAGTCTAAGAAAGTCACTAACAATGTCACAAGGGAAGCAATCCCTAGAGTTGACCTAGAAAATGTGACCAAGGCTTCTAAGAAGCCCAACAAGGTCACTAGGAAGGTATCTAGGGAAGTTATCCCTAGTGAGTACCTAGAGCATCCAAGGAGCACCAATAGGTGTTGGGTTCCTAGGAGCATCTTCTCTACCCCATAGATGGGTTAGAGAGTGTCAACTCCGATTAGAAGGGTAGTTAACCCAACTTTGAGGAAATTGACACTCAAGGAGCATTTTCAAGGTTTTTGTTAACCTTTGAAAATGAAATGGAATTATTATTTATTCCTTGAAAGAGTAAAATGTGCCTAATGGTGAAAAAAATTGATTTTATCTTAAAATGGCATAAATTGGGAAAACCTAGAAAAATACCAAGTTGAGATTTTGATATTCTCTTAGAAATTTAAGGCAATCCGAGCCTTGATTTATGTGATTACTCTTGAGAAAAAATGGAATATGCCAACATTTGAGGATATGCTTAATTTTTAAGTGGCATAAACAAATCAAGAGAAATAGAAATGTCAATTTAGGTTTTGGCATTTCTTTGAAGCATTTAGGGCAATCTAAGTTTAACGTTTTAAGTTAAAACAAGTGGTATATTTTGAGTTAGCTAAGTGGTTAAGGATACTTAGAAAGGTAATCAAGTTATATTTTATTTATGCTAAACCTTGCCATGATTATTTGCCCATTTTATGCCATGGCATCATGTTTTATTTTTTTTTATTCATGTTTTATTATGAAAAATCCAAAAATACCATGTCATGACATTCATACATCATGTAGTTATAGGATATTTTCTTTTGAAAATTATTTTCTTTTGATGTATGTCATAACATAATCATGCATTAAGTTTAATTCCTTGTAATTAAGGACAAATGGCATTTAACAACACTTATTAACAAGTGACATCCTAGGTGGATGTCTAATATCTCTAAAATGCCTAGATAGATATGCATGATCCCTAGAATAGGGCAAAACCAAAATCTCACATCTCACAAGGACTATAAGGTGACTTGTATGTGTTTTAGTGCACATTAAATACAAGTGAGATGTTAGGATGATGAATAAAACTCATGATGTTGATTTAGTGCATTCCTTTGAGTTTTAGTTTCATCAAAACACATAGTTATGTGTTTTCCTATCATTGGGAAAGCTAATGTACAAGTCATGTGCATTAAGCCCAAGGAATGTGATGGGATATTGGTTTTGAAAATTATTTTAAAAGGCTTTTGGAAAACCTTGGTGAAGGCTATCTTTTGATAGTAATCACCATTGAATAGTTAGACACAAACTTGAAGAAAACGCTAAAGTTTTAGCAAGTTTTCAAGTTTGTGTCAATCTTTGAAAAATATGATGTATTTTCATAGAAAACTATTTTTCCATGATAAAGTATGCCCTAAATAATGTCTACACGAAATTTCATGATTTTTGGATTTTTGTAGAATTTTCTAGGGGTTTCTGAAGTTGGCTGAATTTTAAATTCAGCAACTATCAGAGCTCCGATCGATCCATGGATCGATTGGAGATCTGGATCGATCAGTGGATCGATTCAGAAGGCAATTCTCGCGAGCAGAAGCTCGCTGGATCGATCAGCCGATCGATCTACACATCTTAAATCGATCAGTGGATCGATTCAGCAAGGTTCAATCGATTGGAACCCAACTCCAATCGATCCAAGTTGCTGATTTTGGCTGAGAAGGTCTGATTTCAGCATCTTTGAACCTATTTTAGTCTAGGTAACCATTTCAAACCCCTGAAAATACATTTGTATACATAAAACGGGTGTTTTCGTGTGGAAAACAAGGATAGATTGGTTAAGGAAGGCTAAGTTGAAGTTTAGGTTGAGGTTTGGTTCAAATTTTGAATATTTGAACCTCAAAACTTCTAAAATTGGGTTTCCTAAAGTTTTAGGGATTCCAAGTCATTGTTGGTGCAATGACAGAAGTTACCACCATGTCTTTAGGGGGAGGGACTCTTTCAAGACATAAAAATTATTTTTCATGAACCTTGGAAGGTGGTTAACCTTCCGTTAAGAACATGCTCAAGGTTGAGCGTTTAAACTTTAATGGGGAGTGGATATCCTCATTGTTCAAGTGGTTTCAAGTGGATAATGCTCAAGGATGGGTATTTGCCTACATTGGGGGAGAATGTAGGGTTAAGGATAATGAAGGGTATGAGACCTTCATTATCGTGTTGATCACAACGAGTGAAGTTGTGAACAACGATGAGCAACTCTTCAGGGGGAGAGTTTTCAACAAGTAAATTTGTTGATGTGTGCCCAAAAATGGGGCATGGTTTGATGTGTGCCAATAGGGGGAGAATGAAAGGGAGTAAGTTAGGCTTTTATTACCTAGAGGGAGTTTGCCCTCTTAGGGGGAGAATGAAGGGCTTAACTTATGTATTCATTACCTAGTGGCATGAAGAAGGTTTAGGCTATGGGATTAGCCTAACTTACATGTGGTATTGTAAGTGATAGTGTTGGTATTGTCAAACATCAAAAAGGGAGAGATTGTTGGTGCAACATCCCTCAGGTCAAGGTTGACCTGGTTGACCAAGCTTGAGTCTTGGTTTGGGTTTCGATGTTTGACAATGCAAGGTTGATTGAAGAAGAGTCAAGTAGGTCAAGGATGACCGGATACTTGACTGGGAAGTCCTAGTGAGTGAAGTTAGGCAGGAGGAAAATCCTGGTGAGTGAAGCCAGGTGAAAGACCTAGTGAGTGAAGCTAGGCAGGAGGAAAATCCTGGTGAGTGAAGTCAGGTGAAAGACCTAGTGAGTGAAGCTAGGCAATTGGGAAGTCCTAGTGAGTGAAGCTAGGCAGGAGGAAAATCCTGATGAGTGAAGCCAGGTGAAAGACCTAATGAGTGAAGCTAGGCAATTGGGAAGTCCTAGTGAGTGAAGCTAGGCAGGAGGAAAATCCTGGTGAGTGAAGCCAGGTGAAAGACCTAGTGAGTGAAGCTAGGCAATTGGGAAAGTCCTGGTGAGTGAAGCCAGGCAGGAGAAATCCAGAGGGGTCAAGGTTGACCAAACATCTGGTGAGAGTCCAAGTAGGTCAAAGGGATTGACCGGATACTTGGCACGAGGAAGAAAAGTCCAAGTAGGTCAGAGGGATTGACCAGATACTTGTCAAGAAGAGAAAAGTCCAAGTGGGTCAAAGGGATTAACCAGACACTTGGTGAGAGAGTCCTAGCTGGTCAAGGGTGACCGGATGCTAGGTCTTATGTACCAACAAGTCAGGGTTGACTAGATGTTGGTTTAGGGGGCTTTGGACTTGGTGTTGGGCAAAAACCAAGATCTGGATTGATCAGCCGATTGATCCAGCAGATTTGGATTGATCAGCCGATTGATCCAGCAGATCTGGATTGATCAGCCGATTGATCCAGCAGATCTGGATTGATCAGTGGATCGATCCAGCAGATCTTGATCGATCAGTGGATCGATCCAGAAGATTTGGATCGATCGGTCGATCGATCCGGTGAGTCCCCACGAACAGAACCCCTCTGGATCGATCGGTGGATCGATCCAGAGGTCCCAATCGATCAGTGGATCGATTGGGAGCTGCTGTTTATGCGTGATAAGCCCTGGATCGATCCACCGATTGATCCAGGCTATTCCAGAGAGCACAGAGGCGCTCTGGATCGATCCGTGGATCGATCCAAAGCCTCCCCGATCGATTGGGAGCAATCCAATCGATCGGGATCCGACCGTTGGCGTCGATTTAAGCCGCAGGAGTTCATTTCCTTCGGTAGAACTTCACCGATTCACTCCAGATACTCTCCAGCACCTCCATAGCTCTCTCCAAGCTCCAGATCGCCAGTTCTTGAAGATTCTTGGAGGCTTTTCCAAGTCAAGAGGCGGATCAAAAACAAGAAGAAGAAGTTAGGGTTAGGGTTTTTATTGCACATCTTGTAAGCTTTTGCTTATATTGTATTTCCCTTTCTTCTTCTTGTATTGAGAGTGTTGTAGGGCTTCTCCGCCTTTGGTAGTTACCATAAAGGAGTGTTATTCATAGTGGAGGGTGCGTGAGTAGGTGTGGATCCTTGGACTAGTCACCTCTTGTGAGGTGGATACCAAGCAAACCATCCTTGTTAGCGTTGTATGTTTTTGTTTCTTATATTTCCGCTGCATATCTCTGAAGAAACGAGCAACGCCGACGACGAGCACGCGAAGAGCTATTCACCCCCCCTCTAACTACTTTTCGGTCCCAACAGTCATATCATAGCATATCATGTTTCTTGTCATATTGTGAAGAATGCTCTTAATCCCAACTTATAGGGAAGTATCTCTTAGGCTTTTCATCATACATAAGCTTTGCATAAGCATAACATGATGTCATAAAGTGCACATAACATATAGCATATCATAGGGAGTCATAACATGATGGCACGAGTGCACATAACATATAGCATATCATAGGGAACCATAACATGATGCCATAAGTGCACATTATCATAGGGAATCATAACATGATAGCATAAGTGCACACAACATATAGCATATCATAGGGAATCATAACATGATGGCATAAGTGCACACAACATATAGCATATCATAAAAATCATTTTCATGCTTAGATGGGGTTTTGAACTTTCTACAAACCCTAAATCATGACTTGGCCGAAACATATAAGCATACTCATGGGTTTTCAAGCAACATAAAAACATGGAATCATTAACCTAATATCTCATGACACTTAGCATAACATGTGAGACATTTAGAAGCCCTAGTTAGCTCCTTAACCTAATTTCCTTGTCTTGGCCGAAACATATAAGCATACTCATGGGTTTTCAAGCAACATAAAAACATGGAATCATTAACCTAATATCTCATGACACTTGGCATAACATGTGAGACATTTAGAAGCCCTAGTTAGCTCCTTAACCTAATTTCCTTGTCTTGGCCGAAATATATAAGCATACTCATGGGTTTTCAAACAACATAAAAACATGAAATCATTAACCTAATATCTCATGACACTTAGCATAACATGTGAGACATTTAGAAGCCCTAGTTAGCTCCTTAACCTAATTTCCTTGTCTTGGCCGAAACATATAAGCATACTCATGGGTTTTCAAGCAACATAAAAATATGGAATCATTAACCTAATATCTCATGACACTTGGCATAACATGTGAGGCATTTAGAAGCCCTAGTTAGCTCCTTAACTTAATTTCCTTGTCTTGGCCGAAACATATAAGCATACTCATGGGTTTTCAAGCAACATAAAAACATGGAATCATTAACCTAATATCTCATGACACTTGGCATAACATGTGAGACATTTAGAAGCCCTAGTTAGCTCCTTAACCTAATTTCCTTGTCTTGGCCGAAACATATAAGCATGTTCATATCATTTTAAGCAACATAAGACATGAAAAACTTTAAACTAACATCCTACAGTGGTTTACACATCATAAGGAATTATAAGCAAGCATAGTTGAGTTTCTAAACTTCCTCTAATTCATTTATTCCTTCTTGGCCGAAACCTTAAAGGAGCATGATTCTAGTTTCTTTTAAACCATTTTAAGCATGAACTTTTAAGCTAATACCATACCATACATGTCATAGCAAGTGAGTAAGCACAAATGAGTTTCCAACCCTAATGCTCAAGCCTTGGCCGAAACCTATAAGCATGTTTCTAGTTTTCTTTTACAATTTAAAGCATGACACTTCATCACATAATAGTTACACATCATAGGGGGTCATAGGCAAGCATGGTTAAACACATTTGAATCTTATTTCATGTCTTGGCCGAACATGTAAGGCTTATTCCTAAGTTGTAAGCAACATTAGAACATGGAAAACACTCAAAGCTACTTGTACTGCAGGTGAGGGGAATACTTACATCCTTTCGCTTGGTTTACTAAGGAAAAGTACCCTTGCTTTGTGAAGTTTCCTAGGAAGAAGACCTCTTAACTTGAATTCAGCAATGGGAAGGAGAGAACTTAGGTTTTTGGTGGGAGGAAGGAAGGAGGAGCAATGGGAAGGAGAGAACTTAGGTTTTTGGTGGGAGGAAGGAAGGAGGAAGAAGAAGAGAGGAAAAAATGAATTTTCCATTCTCTTTCTCCTATTAATTCTAAATGAAGGAAGAAGGCAAAACCATCTTTTTATTAGGAAGGAAGAAGAAAACTCAAACTTTTCCTTCTAAGTGAAGGGAGCATTCACCTCCCTTACCCTTAACTACCATGTCTCTTTCCTTCTTAATAGCACGCCCCTGCTGGGGCTACTAGTTATCACATATCTCATAAGGCTTGTAACTTGCTAAAAGGTCCAAGGTTCAAACCTTGGTCATGCCTCTTTTTTATTTTATTTTCTTTCATTTTTAAAAAATCCACATAAGGCCCATTTTAATCATGCATAAATTTATGTAGAATTTCTAGGGATCCTAGGGGTGTTACATCCTACACAACGGTCGAATCTCAATCGATCGGCCAATCGACATCCTACGCAACGGTCGAATCTCAATCGATTGGGACATTCTGAATCGATCCACTGATCGATTCAGATGCTTTCTCTGTTCTCACGATCGCGCGAGAACTCCCAGCTCCAATCGATCGACCGATCGATTGGAGATTCCCAATCGATTGCTCGATCAATTGGGAAGGCCTCTATGCTCGCGACTCATGCTCTCAATCGATAGACCAATCGATTGGGCCATTTCTTCCTTCACAGCACACTCCAATCGATCGGCTGATTGATTGGACCTTGGTTCAATCGATTTCCCAATCGATTGACCATCCTGAACTTGACTCAATCTCATGTCCAAAGTCTCTAACCCACTCCCGGTCAACTGTGACCTGTTGGGTCTCCATGCTTAGCATTTGGCCACACTCGACCAACCTCGAACTAACCTTCTAGCCTCCTTCATCAGCCTCGTGTCCCTCAGATATCTCCCCATCCTTCACACCTTGCCTTCAGGAGTTTCTTTCAGTCTCATCCTAGTTGTCGGGTCTTCCTTGCCAAGTCATACACAGGACTTACCTTGCCAAGACCACATGCTTGGACTTACACCCTTTGCCAAGATCACACTTGGACTTTCCAATTGTCTGGCTCCTCACCAGGACTTTCTCCTTTGCCAAGATCACACTTGGACTTTCTCCTACCTAGCTCCACACTAGGACTTTCCCGTTACCTGGCTCCTCACCAGGATTTTCTCCTGCCTATCTCCACACTAGGACTTTCCCGTTCAAGTCTCCTATCAACCTTGACCTACTTGACTTGTATTCTCATCAACCTGGTCAATCCTTTGACCATCTCCACAACCGGACAATTGCTCCAACAATCTCCTTATATTGTCAAACATCAAAACTCAAATCCTGACTCAAACTTGACTCAACTCAAGCTTAGTCAAGCTAGTCAACTTTGACCTAGGAAAATTGCCCCAACAGGTTATGTGTACCTCAATCTCACCCGGTTATGGAGGAGTTGCTTCAGGAGGCTTATCGCTCCCGATTTACGATCCACCCAGGTGGAACCCGCATGTATCAAGATTTGATGCGTTCCTATTGGTGAAACGACATGAAGAAAGACATCGCAGAGTTTGTAGCTAGATATCTAGTATGACAGCAAGTGAAGGCTGAGCACCAGAGACCTGCTGGTTTACTTCAAAGGATTCCTATTCTAGAGTGGAAATAGGGGCACATCACCATGGATTTTGTGGTGGGATTACCTAGGACATGACGAGGTCATGACGCAATTTGGGTAGTCATTGACCGATTAACCAAATCCGCTCACTTCTTAGTGATCCGGAAAATTGATTCTCTGGATCGATTGGTAAAGCTGTATTGTCGGGAGATCATCATATTGCATGGTGTCCCTTTGAGCATTATATCATATAGAGGCCCACGATTCACGTCCCAGTTCTGGCAAAGTCTGCAGCAGAACTTGGGAACACAGTTCCAATTCAGTACAACATTCCATCCGCAGACAGATGGACAGTTAGAGCGGACCATCCAAACTTTAGAGGATTTGCTGAGGTCTTGCATTATGGATTTTGGAAGCAGCTGGGAGGATAACTTGCCATTAGTAGAGTTAGCCTACAACAACAGCTATCATTCGGTTATCCAGATGGCACCGTTTGAAGTGTTGTATGGTAGGTCTTGTCGGACACTCATCCTTTGGGAGGAGGTTGGGGAGGCCCAGCTGCTAAGACCTCAGAGAGCTCAGTAGGAGGTAAAATTGGTCTGCACTATCAGACGGAGGATGTCTGAGGCACAGGACTGCCAAAAGAGTTATGTTGATCGGAGATGCAGACTCTTAGAGTTCTCTGCTAGCGACCATGTATTCTTGAGAGTCTCACCCACGAAAGGGGTGAAGAGATTTGGCCTCTAGGGAAAGCTAGCTCCACGATACATTGGGCCTTTTCAGATCTTGGAGAGGATTGGAGCGGTAACTTACCGTCTAGCGCTACCACCAGCTCTGGCAGGCATTCATGATGTATTTCATGTGTCTATACTGAGGAGATATGTACCCGACCCAACACATGTTCTGTCAGATATATCAGTTCTCATTCATCCTGACATTACCTACGACGAGGTTCCGATATGGATTCTAGACCACAAAGAGCGTCAGCTGCGGAATAAGACTATCCGGCTGGTTAAAGTCGGATGGCAGTATGACGAGGAGGCTACTTGGGAGCTCGAGGATACGATCCAAGCTCGATACCCCCATCTTTTTACCTAAGGTATGTGGGTTAATTTCCGTTCAGCATTTATACTATCTATCTATTGTTAGTACTTACTGATGGTAAATAACAAAAATTTAGGGACCAAATTTTTAATAGTAGGGGAGAATGTAAAATATGGTACCCAAATAAAAATTTAATAATAAGGTTTAATAGGCGAATAACCTTAACGAAATTTTTAAAAATTTTCTAGAAATTTTTCGAAACTCGTATGACAAGTTTAAGAGGATCAATTATTAGGCCAAGGGAAAGTCTATTTAAGCTACCTTGTTTGAACGAGGAAATGTTCAATTTCTTTATTTCTTTTCTTTTCTTTTCTTTTCTTTTCTTTTCCTTTTCCTTCATTTCTTACCCTTACCCTAACCTCACCCGCGCCTTCCTCCCTCACCTGACGTCGTCTCCTCCTCTCCTCTACGCGACGTCGAGCTCTTCGGCTTCCACAACCGACGCCACCTCGTGACGCTTCTTCTCCCTGCATACAAAACCCTATCACCGAGGTCGTGCCCTAGTCGAATCCCTTCCACCTCACACCGACTCTCCTCTTCAACTCCACTGCTAAAGCCACGCCGCCCGATGGATGTTGTAATACCCCGGTTCTGAGATTCTAGTTAAGTATGGCTTAAAATGTTAGATGGTACTATCCATATCACCAAGGTGCACCTTCTTTTTCGGAAGCCCAAACTTAAGAACTCCAAAGTTAAGCGTGCTTGGCTTGGAGAAATCTAAGGATGGGTGACCTCCTGGGAAGTTTTCCAGGGTGCGTGCGAGTGAGGACAAAGCACGCTGAAAGGACCTCCGGTGGTCTGTGGAGCTAGTCATCAACCCTATGGACAATTCTGGTAGCGTGCTCGGTTCGGTTCGGGTGGGGCCCGCTCGGGCCGGGGCGTTACAGATGGTATCAGAGCGACCTTGCGACCGTGAGTGCGCCTGTGGTAGGAGCACCTAGGGCACCACCTAGCGAGGGAGATTCTGGGATTTGTCTATGGTATGATTCGTGGTTACACAACGAGGACGTTGTGTCTTTAAGTGGGGGTGATTGTAATACCCCGGTTCTGAGATTCTAGTTAAGTATGGCTTAAAAGGTTAGATGGTACTATCCATATCACCAAGGTGCACCTTCTTTTTCGGAAGCCCAAACTTAAGAACTCCAAAGTTAAGCGTGCTTGGCTTGGAGAAATCTAAGGATGGGTGACCTCCTGGGAAGTTTTCCAGGGTGCGTGCGAGTGAGGACAAAGCACGCTGAAAGGACCTCCGGTGGTCTGTGGAGCTAGTCATCAAACCGATAGGTAATTCTGATGTCGTTCCTGGTTCGGTCAGGGTGGGGCCCGTCCGGGCCAGGGCGTTACAGATGTCGCGCCACCGCCGGTGACCTCGCCATCTTGGAAGAGGCTAGGTGGAGTTGTTATAGCCGACCTTCTCCTTCGGGACGTGGGTAGAAGTCGAGCATCCACTGTCAAATTTTTCGTCGGAGCCCTAGCTCAGCACCGACCAGTTTCCTCTTCGACCAGTTTCCTAGTTTTGATTCGCCGATCCTCCCTTCCCTCCATGCTGCCACTGACCACCATGGCAAACGCCTGATCGTCGCTGAGCATCATCTGAGGGACAACTCATCGGCACCCTTTTTCTGATCCAGCTGACTATTGCCGATCTACTGACGCTAGCATTTTCAGGCACGAGCAAGGAGTATCTGTGGTTTGTCCAGTTTGGTGAGGAGGATCACTATCAGAGCAGTGTTTCCTTTGTGGAATCAAAGAGGAGAACACAAAACTCCTCATAGCTACGGATCTATTTCGGGGTAAGGTTGCTAAATTTAGTTTTCCTTTGGAGTACAAAGTTAATTAATGGATTCATAGGTTGGATTATAAGTTAGTAAGTGAAGGGAGTGGGAGGGGTAGCAGTAGCCCTATATTTCTAGCCGTGAAATACCCTCAACTATCTCTGGATTTGGGTAAGTGGTAGATACTGATTTGTGTTAGCGTAATTTAATGTGAAAGAATCATGAATTGAGTTAAACCTAATTAGATTAATTGCGATTGGGGTTTTTCCCTAAATGGTTTGGGAATGAATTTAGCTATATATTGTATATGTACTTGGTTAAATTATGCATGTTGTTACAGGACTCTGATTCAAGATGGACATCTCGACGTCGGATTGGTTTGATTCAATCTCCTTTTTGAGACGGGTACCTTGAATTATCTTTTGATATTGTCATCTGATATGCTTAGTAGGTTATAACTTGCAGTAATAGTTATATTTGTTTCTGTTTGATATGTCACTACTTGATACCTGTAGTATGCCTTATTTGCTGTTTGCTATACATCCATGTTTATACCCTCTTGATTATTGCCATGTGTATTATATTCATAGAGGTAGTGACGTACCATGCCTTATTATGTACAGGACTATTTATTTGTCATACCTGTCAGGTGTACTTAGATCATTTTATTGGATCCATTTACTTTTTGGTACATACTTTATGGATATGGACATGGTCAAGATTTTCATGCTTAGTGTCATGCACCATCTTGCATGATTGCATGCTGAGTGATTGTCGACTCTATTATTATTGAGCACATCGCCAGATACATGATCTGCACACACGACCACTCATGGGTTAGTGGTATATCAGGCAAGGTGTGTGTAGTAGGTTGCTCTGTCAAGGGCTCCGCTGACCCATTCATGGGTAGTGGTGACACAGCGTGGTAGCAGGACAGGGATCCCTCCTCTGGATTACCTCAGGGAGATGAGAGCATTGAGCTCCCCCACTTATGATTTGGGGTAGGAGGATAGGTGTACTCCGACAGCATCCTGTCCACTCGGTCACTCAGGAGTAGTGATAGCAGAGTGCATAGTTATCATAGCCCTACACACTCGTCTCACCATCGTGTGTGAGATGCTAACTAGCATCAGGAGTAACCACATTTGCATAATCTGCATGGATTGCATTATTGCTTGTGATTGCTGGATTTTGGGTGCTCTATTTGTTTGGGTTGCATATGATTCACATGCATACAGGAGACATGAGGTATTTGGTCTTACGACCCTTATTTTAGGATAGGAGACCCTCGTGAGTGCAGTTCTTCTTTGCTTATTCAATTTTCGCATTTTCTGTTATTGATCGGGAGACTATACTCCATGATTATTACTATTATATATATCTTACTATGCATGTCAGTTCGATACCGGCTGAGTTGTTGAACTCACCTCATTACTTTCTTTTCTATTTCAGGTTGAAGCTGTCAGGAGGTTTCAGTCGCTAGTCCCCCACTAGGTGTCGAGATGGATTTTTTATTTCGGACTTTCGTTGTTTCCTTGTTTTGTTATGTCTACATACTTATGATGTGTAGTTCTTGTACTTATGAATTCTATGTCGTGCTTCGGGTATGATGCCCATGTTTTCCGCTGCGAAGGTTTTTTATTGTGTTGTGTTTTCCTCGTTATAGTGGAGTAGGTTTTTACCATTATAACTGCGTGGTTGTGTCAGACGGAGGCTGAATTATATAAACTACATGGAATGTTTATCATATTTTATTGTATATATTCCGACCGTCTTGGCCGTGGATTAAGGGGCCTTGAGGGCTTTGTAGATAAGATTTAGATTGTCACCCGTACAAGGGAATACTACCGAAATTTCCTCTGGCAGGGACTTCCCCGGGGCGTGACAGAGTTTCTAAATTTTATGATGTTTCTAACTAATTTTATGACAAATGTTATTTTCGTCGCTAAATTTATGATGAATTTTATTTTTTTTATCGCAAATATTTATGGATGAGTTTTCAGTGACGAAAAATATTTGTCGCAAATTATTGTTGCGACAATTTTTTTAAAAAAAATTGTCGCCAAATTCGTCGCAATAAACTGTGTTTTTATGTAGTGTAAAACTATGTTATAATGTTAAGATATACAACAATTGCTGATGTGTTCAAATCACTCGATTGATTAGTGGTAGATCAATTTATAGCAAAGCGTTTTCAATGGCAAGAAAAGGGAAGCTTGGTATAGGCGAAATATGGTGGGTCAAACCCAATTACAAGCCTTTTTCCTTATATTTAAGCTTTCTTGCAATCTCCATGTTAAAATTATGCTTGTAAGAAGATTCACCTCCTTAGGTAGATCAAAGATAGTATTTTTTTTAGAGTAATCTACTGATAGATCATACGTCGTGGAGAGGGGTCCTCAAGATTGCCATACCATGTAAATGCTATGTTAGCGATTATGGTGAGATTATCTTTGTTTATTTTATTCCTATTGTCCCACCTTGTGTGACCTTGCTAAAGATGGTAGCAAGAATACTTATCTCTAGCATCCGGACATCACATCTGATAACCGTATGCTCTTAGGTGGAATAATATCGTCTTAAAGTGCGTATCCATCTCTCATCATAACTTTATAGCTAAACCAAATTGGTGTTATGTGTCAACGACTATCTGACCATGTGAATCATCCAATTTTGACAATTATAGTCGAAAAAAAAGACTCTCAAAAGGGTGAGTCAACTGCTAAAGGGGTGTGTCAACTAAGTTCTACAACTACGTCTTCAAGATGACTAACCTGAAGGAGTGACTCCAATGACATAAGAATTGCAGCGAATTTCTGTGGAATCATCATCTATCAAAATTGTGAGTATACCCAAAGGGATGCCTCAATATTTGAAATAATATGTTCACCTAGATAGGTGGCTTAATTACCTTAAGAAGTACATTGATAAATTGAAGAGAGAATCATGATTCATGTCTCCAACTTATCAACTCGCATGCCAAGTCGTCCATGAATTGACCAGTTCATGCCCGAACGAGTCACACATACACTACCAACAACAAAAATTGCTCCCAGACATTGTCATATTAAGTCCTTCCATCATCACATCTTTGCATTGCAGAAGAAATAGATGATTATGTTGTATTTTGGCAGGCTGGTGAAAGGACACATGAGAGTAGGAAAACGCTCAAATCCCGTTGAAGAAGAAGCTTAAAGTATCAATTCTGAACATGTCACATGTTCTGATCCTCCCTAAACCAGCTTAGTTAGCTAGTTTTAACAACAATTATAGTCCCGCTGAGAGAGGAAAGAAAATAAAGATGAATTGGAAAGGATGAAAAACAAAGAGAGAGGGAGAGATATTAACCCAGCTTTTTGCTTTCAAAATTCTATTGACATAGTGACACAGTCAAGAGAATTTGGACCTGAAAATGTTTACCGAGAAGAGGAAGCGTGATCAACCGGCTGATCAAATTCTACCCCAACCACCACCACTTGGCGCTCCCTCATCTCAGCCCCCCCATTTACACCACTACCGCCGAAATTCCCAGGCCATCCCTCATCAGTTGCCTTCCTGGCGCTGGCGCGGCATATCGGACACACCGAGCACTTGAGCAACCAAGAGTCAACACACTGAGCATGGAAGCTATGGCTGCATGGTGGAAGCAACCTGCACCTGTCACCCACCTCGAAGCTGTCCAAGCACACAGCACAATCCACTGTGTCACTCATCTTCTCGTCAGCCTCGAATTCATAGCAAGGAAGCTTCTCCAGTTCAGCTGGCGTCAAACCCCTCCTGTCATTATCAGGCCTTGCCATGGTCCTGAAGCCCCTTTGGAATGCTCTGCCAACGATACAGAGATGGATCAGCACCAGCACACCAATGCCCACAAATAGAAGCACGACCGAGATGAGGATGGCCATCACCATGATCTGTGTGGCAAAGGTCAAAGCCTTGGTGTTCATCCCTTAGTTGCGATTCCCTCTTTGTCTAGATCTTCCTCCTCAAGAAACTTAATCTCGAAACACGCAGAGGAAATCAAAAGAGAAGGTATATTGTATATCTGTATAAAATACCTACTTGTCACCAAAAATTGAGAACTAGAAAGATTCTCTTCCTCTTAGAGCTCAAGGAATAGCACTGGATTTTAGCCCCAAAAAAAAAAATCAGGAACAAGATATGTTGACTTGAGGGGATATTTATGTTTTTATATAATTGGGTGTTGATCTTCGAAACACGGTGCATTGGAAAGGGATGTGACAGCGAACTATTCATCTTCTCAAGTATACCTACCATAAGTCTGTTGGCCTTTACTTGTCGTATTCTGAATTCTTCTTTTGGAGGACAATCTAAATGGTTGAGAGATTGATGGGTCAGCAGCAGGCGATCACAGGATCAGCTTGCACAACTTGTTCTTGCAATTGGATCAGAATCATCCCCTATATGTATGAATCAATTGGTCATGTCTTGTTCGGTTGTCAGTTTCATAACCCTGATTTTGAAATGCCAACCTTATTGGCTTGAGAGGTCCAACAACCATCCTAACATTGATGTTATTCAGTATCAGCCTTCTTTAGACTTGGAATTGAAACGATAGGTGTTTAATTACTTGAAACAATTTGTAAACCAGATTTAAAATTTCCAATTCGTTTCAAAGGAATATGCAGAACAACGTTAATATTTCACCAAAATTCAGTAGATGTTGTGACAGCAATGGATTCACGTTTTCGATCTCTAGTAAAAGGAAAGTAAAAAAAAATTGTAACTAGAAATGAAACCATCTTTGATTGAGTTTTTTAGTTGTCTACTGAGAATAATGGTTTAGTTTAATCTCTTTTTTCTTATTCCTTTCTTCGTATAGAAAAGCCTCGGTAGAAAGTTAATACAGATCAAACGTCTAAGGTTCCTTTCCTTGATGACTTTTTATTAAACCCATGACTTTTCAGTTTGTCAAGTTCTTATCATTGAGCTTGTATACTTTTTTAATCGATCATAAATAGCTTAGTCTTCCATGGTCCACATGAAAACAAGAGAGTTTAGTATGATTTGTTTCTGCTAGAAGATGGATCCTGGCTATCCACTTGGTCTTCATGAACATCTTGATAGACACTTCCACTAGCATTTATTTTCTTGGCGAGGACCCTTAAAATTACGTTTCTCCTAGGAACAATTCTAAATTATTTTACCAAATTGTTGATCAAGTTAGAAGTTTAAAAAATAAAATAAAATTGTCTTGAAAGGTCCGTGAAGTATTCCAACAAATTAAAGTTTGATCATATTATCATTTCAGTAGAAGAATCCAAGAATTTCTCTACTTATGGTTTTTAAGAACTAATTAGTTCGCGCCGGGAACAAGGCAAGGTTGAGCATCATTTTAAATCAACCTCTGGATCAAACTTCACATGCCAAAGTCTACTTGAGACAAGAAGAAGCAAAAAAGAGGTAGACGAGTTTTCCATCAAAAGAATGACAAGAGACAAAAGAAAAATGAAGACAATGAATATAGATAAGAAGGAGATTAGTAAAATGGTTATTTTCAATCACAATGTTGCAAGTGCAAAACGCAAAAAGCAAAAAGCAAAGCAAACAAAAAAAAATTATGAGTTAAAGATAAATTACACAACAAGATGTGAGGTTTCCTATTGGTACGAATATAAAAATGAATAATACCAACTTATCTCTTGCATAAGTGGGCAACAAGAAGTGCAAAAATCATGTTATTTGGATAGTGGCTACAATAGTTAGATGATTGGAGATGCAAGATTATTGTATCACACCATCACCTCTAATGGGATAGTTGGTGATCCAAAAGGCTGAAGACAAATAAGTTATCATTGCCTGTACCAAGAGATAACAAGAAACTTATAAGTAAGATTCTTTTGGTTCTAAGTTGACTTGTAATTTGAAGTGTTCTATAAAATTCGTAATAAGACAATATTCCCATTATAATTGTTTCAACAAAATCAAGTGGAGTTTTCCCTATCTCTCTTTATTTTTAGTTGACACTAGGTATTCAACTTATGTCGACTAATCTTAAGGATGCCCGATCCATTCCCACGAATGTTTCCCACTGACTACCATGATAAATTGGGAAGCGCTCCCAGCTGGTGGCCCATTAGCCCAGCATTTTTAAGTCAACTATCCATTAAAAAAAAGTTATCTATTAATTCACCAAAGTTGAAACTCGATTTTTAGATATCTAAGAAACTGAGAATGCGCTTTGTCGTTGTACTATTGCCCGGGGCAAATGTTTCTCATTCTCAATATTAGTAGAGGTGAAAATTACTCCAAATTCTAACTATTTCTTATTCTCGTATTACAATTCCAGACCTCAAAAATTTAATCAAAAAGAAAGAAAAGTTGATTTTCATTGTCATACTTTCTTATTCTCATATTACAAATATAAACACAAAAATTTAATGAAAAGAAGGAAATTTGATTTTTTATTTGTCATATTGATATTGATGGATCAAAAGGGTTATTACTTATTTATTTTAACACTACAAGCTTGTGGTCTCTATTGGTGCAGATATAACTAGATGATCAAATCTATATTATGATGTGTAAAGGATTAAAGTTAGACATCATATGTCATAATTGGTATATTAAGTGTGCAGGTACAAAGAACTTGATAGAAAAGGTGTGGTGAGTCTGAAGGACCGGACAACAAGCAAGAGAAGCTCTACTAAGTCAGGAGGACCTAATACTAAGCAAGTGAAGTCCTGGTGGCTCAAGAGGACTAAACACCAGACATGAAAATTCTAAATGGGTTTGATGAATCATACATATGGCAGGAAAATCCAAATGGTCTATAGAACTGAACATTTGGCAAAGGTAAGAAGTCATAAGAAAGGTAAGTTCAAGAGAGAACATTCTAGTATAGAAGGTTTTGACGAATGTCTTCACTCTAGGACAAGGGTAGACTTGCGCTAATTGTCAACTTGTCTAAGAAACCAATAGAAATTTCTAGGTGAAGGTTGATATACAATTGTAACTCTCTTAACAATGATCATCTATTATATTTGTATGTTAGACTAACTTTGTGTTGAAGGAGTACTGTGAGTTCCAACCAATCAAAACTGTTCTTAAGTGATTGGAGGTCAAGAATGTTGGGACTGATACAAGCTAGAGGGGGTGAATAACTCTTGCATTGATTAGGTTTCGGAGTAAAAAATTGAAGAGAAATCAATAGCTTAAGCACAACACCAAGATTTACTTGGTTCACAGCTTCCCAAGACTACTACATCTAAGGTCTAGTCATAACGTTCTATCACTACTAATCTTTTCTCCTTCTTGGATATTATTCAGAGGTAGAGAAACCTCTTACTATCTTACAAACAAGACAATAAGAATACAAATATACAAGAACAAATACAATGAAAAACTTGTTTACAAGAATCTTGCTTTGGACTTTTTTTGTCGCTTTAAATTGCCTTTTGATGGTCTAGAAATTCAATAACACCTTGTTCCCAAACCCTCAAGAACTAACATCTTCAATCTTCCATGGATCCTCTTTTATAGGATTGATGTCAGGTTGATTTCTGCCTATTAGTCGATTCCAATCAATTGATTGATCCTCTATATTTCAACCATTAAAATGACTTGTCAACCCAACAACTCCATCCACCTTAGCATTAGTCAATTGCCTACCCTAGTAGTCGATTCATTATGACAAGTTCAGTTGAACAATCGAGTTCCAAACTTTTTGTTCACTCAAGAACTAAAATCAGTTGATTGCTAACCCTAGAAGTTGATTGTATAAGTACCTCATGGTAGTTTTGATATGATCAACTAGATCAAGTTAGATCATGTGTATTTGATCCTTGTGTCTAAGTATACAGGAGTTTAGGAACATAAGAAGTCGAATAAAAGACACAACTAGTGAGAATGATGGTACAGTAAAAAGTCGACAAGCTCAATGCTTCTAAGGGACGAGGTCTTGCAGAAGAGTATGCTGGCAGATGAGAAGGAAGCGTCTGGTGTTTCCGAGGGATGAGAATCTGAAGTAGAAGATTGCTTGAGGAAAAGATTGGAAGATGGGTTCAGGTGAGCCTAATTCTGGATGGTGGAAATCACACAAGCGAATGGAGTTGGAATGGAGGAACATCCAAACAATCAACTAGGTGTTGACTGTCCAGGCGTCTAGACCAAGTCCAGGCGCTCTAACAGTTAGAGCACCCAAACTTATCTGGGAGTCCAGACCCCTTGGGCACCCTAGGGTTGTCTCCTCAATGAGTTGTTGAACGGGGGCATGTCATCCTCGTCCGGGCGCCTGGACCAGGATAAGTTTAGACGTTGTGAGCCGTCGTCGATGCAGATAAAGTTTTATTCATATCTAGGCGCCCGAACCCCATCTAAACGCCATGAGCTGCCACATCAATAAATGGCCAGATGTTGGATCGAGACCGCGCTAGAGGGGGGGTGAATAGCGCTCGTGGCTATTTTGTACGTTTATCGGAATCGTGAAATTATCGGAGTTAAAACACGCAGCGGAAAGTAAACAAACACACAAAGAGACAAGCTTTTTACTTCGTTCGGAGCCTATGGCGACTCCTACTTGAAGGCCCGCGATCCTTGATCGCTTCCGGTGGGCAACAACTATAATCACGATAGAAATTACAAATTACACTGAAAGTATTGAAATAAACTTGTACCGACAACTTAAGAAAGAAGAAGATTGAAGCTCCGGGTCGTCGGAATGTCGCAGCAGCACTTCGGAATGACTTTGTTAGCAGCACGTTGAAAAGGGAAAGCTTGTCTGAAGTGCTGGTCGAAACCCCCTTATAAAGGGTGTTCAAGGCGCCTCCATGCTGCCGAGTCCTCCGCGTGGATGAAACTTGAACTGGTCGAACTTCATCTGTTTAAGGCGCCTTATACCCTGCTCAAGGCGCCTTAAACCTCCTTCAAGGCCCCTTAAACCTCCTACAAGGCACCTCCATTGAAGCTTCGCAGCCAGGTCAGCTTTTGCACCCGAGGCGCCTCGGACACTGTTCATCTGAGGCTTTAGGTTGCTCCTTTGCACCTGCAAGATACGTTAGTCCCAAACACTATCCTGCAACACAAAGTTAGCACAATAAATATGATAAATGAAGTATAGACAGTCTCCGGACTGTCCGAGTCTGACTTCGGGTTTCCAACCGGAAACCCTAGGTCGACCCGACGCCTACTGTTCCCTCTGCGGGGAACGCGTCCTCACCTACTCCACTCAGGAGATTTACCTGATGCCAGTCTGGTCCTCCAGACCGACTGGACTTTCTGCCTAGGGTTACCACCCCCTAGGTCCTAGGGTTACCGTCCCCTAGGGTTTTTCTCCACCTAGGGTTACCGCCCCCTAGGACCTAAGGTTGCCCCCCCTTAGGATTTTCCTCCACCTAGGGTTACCGCCCCCTAGGACCTAAGGTTGCCGCCCCTTAGGGTTTTCCTCCACCTAGGGTTACCGCCCCCTAGGACCTAAGGTTGCCGCCCCTTAGGGTTTTCCTCCACCTAGGGTTACCGCCCCCTATGACCTAAGGTTACCCCCCCCCCCCTTAGGATTTTCCTTCACCTAGGGTTACCACCCCCTAGGACCTAAGGTTACCCCCCCTTAGGATTTTTCCCTGCCTAACCGCAGTTAGGACTTTCCTGAAACCTTATTTAACCACGTTAGATAACAAGGAACCTTAACTTTGAATCCCTTTGCCATTATCAAAACTGAGGTTCGATCGTCGGATGCTTATTGCACCAACAATCTCCCCCTTTTTTATTATGGCAACCGAAATTCAAAGTTAAGTAAAAATACAATAAAGATACGCATAAATAAGCACAAGCATAAATAAAGCATAGGCACATTCACAACAAAATTTTCGTTTTAATTTTCTTTAATTTTCTTTGACTTTCTTCCTACTCTCCCCCTTTGCCATATATCAAAAATACCCAAGAGAGTGAAGAAAATCTAGGCCTTAGCTTAACTTTCAAAGATAATTTTCAATCTTATCTTTCAAAGAGAAAAATAGAGGGTTAAGCATACTTTTGATAAACACTTAGTTTTTCTTGTAAGACTTTTAGCTAGGTGAAATCATAATTTTGAAAGCAAACTTCTTCCTTTAGTTTGAGAGATACTTTTAGCTAAGATAAAGTATTTTGTCTTTAAACAGTAACTTAGCAAATATTTGTGATTGCGTTGAGAAATATATTTTTGTGATTGCGTTTAAACAGTAACTTAGTAAAAAATATATATTTAGCTAAATTTGAACATACTTAGCTATGTTTTCAGCTTAAAAATGATTGCGTTGAGAAAATATCTTGCCAAGTAACTAAGTTTAGAAAATAATTTAACTAATTTTAGTTAGAGAAAACTTAATTAAGTACTTAGCTTTGAAAACATTTAGCTTATAGAGGAGTTATAATTTAAAAGTCGGGTCATAAATAATTTTAATTTTAAAGTTAAGTTAAAAATAGCTTGAATTTTCGAAGATATGTCAAAAATAGTTTTTAATTTTAAGGTCAAGTCAAAATTTTTTAAAGAAAAACTAATTTTAAAACCGACTCAAAATCACTCCCCCTTAATTAATGCCTTAATAAATTTTTGAGTTCAGGAGTTCAAGCATGAGAGGTTAAAAAATTATTTCCCTAATTTTCCATCTCACTGAGATGAAGTTTACTTTAATTTACAACATTGAAAATATCAATTAGAATTCCAAATAAGTGACCATTATTTTGAAGATTTAAAAATTAATTGAGTTTAGAATTTCAAAGAATTTAATAACTTCTGAAAAGGGTTTTGAAATTAATTTTTAAGAGGATATTTCAAATAATTTTTAAGTAGTTTTGAAATAATTTTGAAATTAATTTTTCAAGGGATTTTTCAAAAGATTTTGAAATAATCATTTTTCAAATTAAGTTTTAAAATAATTTTGAAATGATTAAGTTTTGAAATTAAGTTTAAAGATTTTGAAATGATTTAGAAAAGATTTTTCAAATAAATTTTAAAAGAATTTTAAAGGATTTTGAAATGATTTTGAAAAGATTTTTCAAATAATTTTTAAAATGAAGTTTTGAAATTAAGTTTTAAAGATTTTGAAATGATTTTGAAAAGATTTTTCAAATAATTTTTAAATTAAAGTTTTAAAATTTTGAAATGATTTTGAAAAGATTTTTCAAATAAATTTTAAAAGAATTTTAAAGGATTTTGAAATGATTTTGAAAAGATTTTTCAAATAATTTTTAAAAGAATTTTTAAAATTTAAAATGATTTTGAAAAGATTTTCAAATAAATTTTAAAGGATTTTGAAAAGATTTTTCAAATAATTTTGAAATTGATTTTGAAAAGATTTTCAAATAATTTTGAATTTAAATTTTAAAAGATTTTGAAATTAAGTTTTAAAATAACTTTGAAATTAATTTGAATTTGAATTAATTATCAGGTTGATTTTAATTACTTAGTCATCTCACCCGATCTAAATTTTCAATCAGGGAATCCTATAATTTTAGTGAGATGAATTGATGTTCAATTTAAGGGTTTGGTTTAACTTTGTGTTAGATTCAGGTTTAGCTTTGGGTTCAACAAGTAAGCATTCTTTGGATAAACTTCTGGGCTATGGTGAGTCACAAGGAGCTCATTAAAGTAACCATGCCTTCGAGGTTTTCCAAATAGTCCTACCCATTGAACTTAATACTAAACTTTGGTCTAACTAGTTAGGATCCATTTAAGGGTAGCTTCGGTCAGTTCCACTTGGCCAAATGCACCAGGTCGAAGCCATATCTTCCTAGACATGCGATGCCTAAGCTTCCCTAACGTACTATCATCCAAAAACTTCACCAGTACCGTTGGTTAAGTTAAACCTAACCTATTTTAATCTAACCTTAATTACCCTGCCGGGTAATCTACTCTTGTTTACCCCTTATCGGGTGGATTAATTTCGGAGGTGCCAGCTGATCCGGCGGTAAGAATGGGGGACCCATTGTTTGAAGGGTCTCAGCTTGATGACCGATGAAGGGCTGACTAAGCGGTTAATGGCTACGCCGAGCAGCTGAGTAGGTCCGAGCGGAACTAGAGATAACCCATTCAGGGGCTTGGGTTTCCGATGCTCAAGTCATGCGAGGAATAACAAGAAGGTGCTTTCCAGATCAAGATCTTTCATGTAAGAATTGTGTACCTCCGGTGAAGAAATGGAGGCCTTATATAGACCTCCCGAAGAAGCCTGGGCGCACCAATCAAAGTAACCACCTGCCTTTGACCATGCCCAGGTATGGGTCTGTCAGAAGGGTCATGCCCCAATATGGATATGTCAGGAAGATGTCCATGAGGCCATATTGCTACTGTATCAACCTTGCCATGATGTGACGGCAAGATCCTCCCTTGTGCGATCTTGTGTACGGCCTAATCATCAGACATGCTTCTGCTGATGTCCCATATCCCGAGCCGAGCGCATAGGCCGCTCGGTCACATTTGTACCCTCGCCCTTATCTTGGCCGAACGGACGGCCCGCTCGGCCCTTTGGTTTCAGCCGAGCATCTCCCGCTCGGCCCTTCGATTCTCCTGCCTTGGCGTCGGAAACCCAAGCCCCTGAATGGGTTATCTCTAGTTCCGCTCGGACCTACTCAGCTGCTCGGCGTAGCCATTAACCGCTTAGTCAGCCCTTCATCGGTCATCAAGCTGAGACCCTTCAAAGAATGGGTCCCCCATTCTTACCGCCGGATCACTTGTCTTCCCTTCAAGTCTAGTCGAAGGAGGCAGTGAGTCCGACTGACTGGACAAGTCTATCGCCCAGGGCTGAACCGCTCATGATATCAAAATCAAATCGTTGAACCCAAAGTATACTGTCTCCAGCGACCGGTCGCTATAATAATGGTGTCGCATGAGATAGTACTCGTGCCGAGCGGATCAAATCTGTAACCGGACCAATGCCTAGTACGCAGCCACGAAGGTACTGACCGGACGATCGAAGTGATGCCGATCGGGTGGATAGACGCTGAGCGGAAGATGCTAAGCGAACGACAACACGCTGAGTGCTCGATATGTAAACTGACAGCCGACCGAGCGACACGTGGGACGCTGAGTAGACCGGCACGAGGCTGGGCGTGCGACCTAGATCAAGCGGTGTGGCCGAAAGGATGATCGGAAAGATGTCGATCGAGTGAGTAGACGGCGAGCGGACAACGCCGAACGGGCGACAGAGAAAATGACAATCAGTCGATCATGAAATGCTGGCCTGACGTGCTGAATGAGCAGCATCGAGAATGGTCAACGAGCGAACATAAAATGCTGGTATGGCAGTCGAGTAGCGAGGAGTTGGCAATGCTGAACGAGTGATCGGAATGATGCCGATCGGATGGATAGATGCCCGACGAATGCTATCGTGCGAACGATCGTAGTGCTGCCGATCGGATGTATAGATGCCGGATGGATGATGCCATGCGTGATGACGTCGATCGGTCAGATAGATGCCGGGCGGACGATGCCGCGCGTGCGACTGCGATGACGTCGATCAGTCAGATAGATGCCGGGCGGACGATGCCGCGCGTGCGACCGCGGTGAAGTCGATCGGTCAAATAGATGTCGGGCGGATGATGTCGCGCGTGCGACTGCGATGACGTCGATCGGTCAGATAGATGCCGGGCAGACGATGCCGCGCGTGCGACTGCGATGACGTCGATCGATCAGATAGATGCCGGGCGGACGATGCCGCGCGTGCGACCGCGGTGACGTCGATCGGTCAAATAGATGCCGCGCGTGCGACTGCGATGACGTCGATCAGTCAGATAGATGCCGGGCGGACGATGCCGCGCGTGCGACCGCGGTGACGTCGATCAGTCAGATAGACGCCGGGCGACCGACTGCTCGACCCCGAACGGGGGAGATAGATGATCATGAATCTGGTCCGTGACCAGTGAAGGCCGCTCAACCCCGAACGGGGGATATAGACATATGATGTGCTGGTCCGCTGAACAGGTCCGAAATCTATGATGATCGCTTGAATATAATCCTCTCGGCCGATCGGCTCGGGGGTCTTTGCCATCGAGCCCCTGGCTCGTATATAATCCTCCTGGCTGCTCGGCTAAAATGTACCTGGCCGAGCGGCTCAGGCCTTCGCTCCCTGAGGTAGTACTCAGCTAAAATGTACCTGGCCGAGTGGCTCAGGCCTTCGCTCCCTGAGGTAGTACTTAGCTAAAATGTACCTGGCCGAGCGGCTCAGGCCTTCGCTCCCTGAGGTAGTACTCAGCTAAAATGTACCTGGCCGAGCGGCTCAGGCCTTCGCTTTCGAGTCTGGCTCGGATATAAACCTCCCGGCCGATCGGCTCGGGGGCCTTCGGGTTCGAGCCTGTGGCTCGGATATAAACCTCCTACCGACGGCTCGGGGCCTTGGGTTCGAGCCACGCTGATATAAACCTCCTACCGATCGGCTGGGTTTCGCCATCGAGCCTATGGCTCGGATATACACCTCCTACCGAACGGCTCGGAGGCGCCTTCGAGCCCGTGGCTCGGATATAAACCTCCTACCGATCGGCTCAGGGTTTCGTGTTCGAGCACGTGGCTCGATATAAACCTCCTACCGACGGCCGGGGCCTTCGAGCCTGGCTCGATATAAACCTCCTACCGATCGGCCGGGCCTTCGGGACTAGTATGCGATCATATAACGGCGATGAACAAATAATGAAACCGACCGTGGTCATGAGGATGGCGAGAACTATCCGGCCGTTCATCTTCACGTTCCGGATCGCGCGGCGTTCCCGTGCACGGCGCCATTTTGATCCCGCTCGAAGCCGAGGAGACGAACTCGCCGTGTGACGGTTCGGAAGGTTGACCGCATCCCCATGACCCGGTTGATGATCTGTTCATCCGCGCTGCGTTGACCGGATCGTCGAGGTCCTCCTCGGTCAATCATATCAGATCCGGTGACCGAGTTCCCCTGCCTCGGTACCTCGGTGCTCGAGGCAAATCCACGAATGTATGAGTAACCACATAATAGTATAGCAGAATAATTAACTAAATGCAGAAAATGTACGAGAACGTACCCTGGCCCAGGGGGGCTCCCTCGGATGGATGAGTGAGCTGGTCATGTCGCCAATCGAGTCGTAGCAGCCCGGAACGATACAGCGGCTCACAGGCCGGCACACGGCACGCAGGCCGGATAATACGAATGACTAACGAGCATAATAATGACACGAACAATGAAATACATCGGCCCGATGGCCGGATCCACATCGGCGGGCTGCCAAGGGCGACTATGGCGATGGTTTGGAGGTGGTATTCGCCGTGATCGCCGGCACCCACCACGGGAAGTGTAGGCGACAGTGGCGGAGGTGTCGGATGTTTCTGGAGACGCCGGCGACGGCTGTGGCAGTCGCCGGAGGCGGCCGTGGCGACTGGAGACGCCGGCTGCTGCTAGAGGAGGCGACACTGGAGGGGGAGGCGGCGCTGGAGACGCCGGCGACGACTGTAGCAATCGCCGGAGGCGGCTGGAGACGCCGGCTGCTGCTGGAGGAGGCGACACCGGAGGGGGAGGCGGCGCTGGACGCCATACGCGACGGCGGTGCTCGGTTCTCTCCCTGGCAGCGGTGAAAACGCCCTCTCCTAGGCGGCGTCGATGGTGTGAGACCGGAGGAAGGGGGTAGAGGAGAGGAGGATAACTCCGGCGGCTTCATCGGCCGCCGACGAAGGGCTGGCGGCGGGCTCCCTTTCCTCTCACGAACAGAACCCTCTTCTGTTTCTCCCTGGCGGCGCCAGCCCCCAAAACGCGAGGCCCCCCTCCTCCCTTTCTTTCTTCGTGCTTGCCTTAATCCCCTAAAGAAACCTAAACATTCAATTACCCAAATGCCCTTTGACCTCCCCTTAATTCCTCCCATGCCACATTCATATCCGGAACACCAGCTATTCTAGAGCCTCCTCCTATGTTATTGATTTACGTTTTATTAAGTTAAGTAAATAAAAGGTACTTGATTATAACTTGGTTTGTACTGTTTAAGTTTTACTTTAGATTTATAACCCAAGTCTAGATTTCGTGATTTGACTAAATTATTAACAATCTTCTCTAATTTATCAATTTTATCTTTTAAAATATTATTTTGTATTTCTACTTTTCTAAGAGTTAATTTCTTATTTTTATTTGAATTAATTTTGTTCATTACATTATTAGCATGCATATCTGATTTTGAAGAGAAATCTATACTAGAGCAAGCAGCATTAGTTAAGCTAGTGCGATCATGTGTTGCAAAAACTGGATTTTCATATATTGTAAATGTGCTAACCTTGATTTCTCCCTCTAGATTCTTGGGTCTTCTTTCTGGGCATTGTCTTTTGCAGTGACCCATTAGTTTACATTTGGAGCATTTGATGTATTTCTTCCCTCTCCTGATCATTTTCTCCTTCTCCTCCGATTGTGCCGGTTGAGTCTTACGAGTGGGGCATTCGTTTCTATAGTGCCTTCTCTCCCTACACTTAAAACAGATTATGAGAGATTTACAATTTGAACTTACAATTTTACCTTTTAGATCCGTGATAGGATCCTCCCCCTTGACTGTTGCCAATTCAAATTCTGACTCAGATTCAGATATCTCGTCTTTGGCCATTAGTGCTATGATATCGGTTTGCTCTGATTTTTCTGAGTCTGGTTCAGAGGTTGACTCTGAGGATTCAATTTCAAATTCGGACTCAGGTTCTATTCGATCTTCTAACTCTGAAGGGATCTCATAAAGCTTGAGCACTTTCTCCCAAAGCTCCTTAGCATTGTTGAACTTTCCAACTCGATCAAGATCTGAATTTGTTAGTCCGCATAGGAGAATGTAAGTTGCTTTTGCTTTTGCCTCGAATGTCCTTATTGTTTGCGCATCCCACTTGTCACAGGTGATGGGTACACCTTCTTTAGTGGGAAGAGTGAATCCAATATGGACTTTGGTCCATATTTCTTCTTCGGTCTTTAATTGATGCTCCACCTGGTCTTTCCAGTATCTGAGGTTCTCGTCAGACAGCAGTGGTAGGCATGTGGAGTTGTACCCATCTTCGTAGGCCATTAGAAGGAATCTCACAAAATAAACACAATAAAACTTGTTCCAAGACTTGGTCTTGGATTAGTAGTGCGGGAGAGAAATAAAAATAGTAATTCAGGAATTTCAAGAGAAAATAATAAAATATTATTAAAATATTATTAAAATATTATAAAAATATTACTACAAATTTTTGAAAACACGATATTTCACTAATTCCAATCAATGGTGAAAAGATGAAAATGGATTTTTTGAAAACAGTTTTGGAGGGAAAATGCTTGAAAAAATGCTTGAATGGTGGTTGCACCAATTCAAAGCAACCCCGCTCTGATACCAATTGTTGGATCCAGACCGCGCTAGAGGGGGGGGCTGAATAGCGCTCGTGGCTATTTTGTACGTTTATCGGAATCGTGAAATTATCGGAGTTAAAACACGCAGCGGAAAGTAAACAAACACACAAAGAGACAAGCTTTTTACTTCGTTCGGAGCCTACGGCGACTCCTACTCGAAGGCCCGCGATCCTTGATCGCTTCCGGTGGGCAACAACTATAATCACGATAGAAATTACAAATTACACTGAAAGTATTGAAATAAACTTGTACCGACAACTTAAGAAAGAAGAAGATTGAAGCTCCGGGTCGTCGGAATGTCGCAGCAGCACTTCGGAATGGCTTTGTTAGCAGCACGTTGAAAAGGGAAAGCTCAGAACTTGATTGTCTGAAGTGCTGGTCGAAACCCCCTTATAAAGGGTGTTCAAGGCGCCTTGAAGGCTATTCAAGGCGCCTCCATGCTGCCGAGTCCTCCGCGTGGATGAAACTTGAACTGGTCGAACTTCATCTGTTTAAGGCGCCTTATACCCTGCTCAAGGCGCCTTCCAAGGCGCCTTAAACATCCTTCAAGGCTCCTCCATTGAAGCTTCGCAGCCAGGTCAGCTTTTGCACCCGAGGCGCCTCCAAGATCCATGGAGGCGCCTCGGACACTGTTCATCTGAGGCTTTAGGTTGCTCCTTTGCACCTGCAAGATACGTTAGTCCCAAACACTATCCTGCAACACAAAGTTAGCACAATAAATATGATAAATGAAGTATAGACAGTCTCCGGACTGTCCGAGTCTGACTTCGGGTTTCCAACCGGAAACCCTAGGTCGACCCGACGCCTACTGTTCCCTCTGCGGGGAACACGTCCTCACCTACTCCACTCACGAGATTTACCTGATGCCAGTCTGGTCCTCCAGACCGACTGGACTTTCCGCCTAGGGTTACCACCCCCTAGGACCTAGGGTTACCGCCCCCTAGGGTTTTTCTCCACCTAGGGTTACCGGCCCCCAGGCCCCCTAGGATTTTCCCCCACCTAGGGTTACCGCCCCCTAGGACCTAAGGTTGCCGCCCCTTAGGGTTTTCCTCCACCTAGGGTTACCGCCCCCTAGGACTTAAGGTTACCCCCCCCCCCTTAGGATTTTCCTTCACCTAGGGTTACCACCCTGTAACACCCCAAATTTCATGATTTGGAGTCCTAAAAGACCTTGTTAAAATTTAGAAATACTTTATAAAAATTTTAGAGATTTTTAGGAATTTTTAGAGTATTTTTACGTAATTTTTGGAGTTCGTTTGGTATTTTTACCAAGAGAAAGAAGTTTAAAAAAAAATATAAAAGTGTTAAAGCTGGGTTTTGAACCCAAGACCTCGAACCCGAACCAGGTTTTAACCGAACTCAGCCAACCAACCGATCTGCGAGTGTTTTGTTAATAAAGTATGGAATAAAATGTATATAAGGAGTTTTTGGGAACAGAAATACCAAAATAAAAGGGAGCCGAGCAGAGTTCGAACACACGACCTTTAACTCGCGCTAAACTGCTGCTGACCAAGTATTCAGGCCGTCGGTTCTGTTTAGAATTGATAGCAAATTTATCAATTGAAGTTAACCGAATATTGAAGTTATAAAAGAGGAGAACTTAGAGCTTGATTGATTACCGTGACCTAACCTTTCCCCTCTCCTCCTCCCTTCTGCGCGCGACAGCGTTTCGGCTCGAGCGAAGGCGAAGCCGACGAAGCTAGGGCTTCGGTCTGGCGGTCGACCAAGGTTTCCCGAGGAGTTTCCTCACCTCCTTAAGCTTTTCTCGTCGAGGAGAAACGGAGAGCACGAAGAGGAGCCGGAAATTTCAATCTTCTGAGCCCTAGAAGCACTAGAAGGTTTCTCCTTCGGCTGTGAGTCAAGGGAACGAAGGTAAGCGCTTACTCACCTGCGGTAAGATAGTTTCGAGCCTTTGATTTAGAGTTTCTCTTGTTTGTGAATGTGCCGTGAGTTTTATAAAGAAGATTGTTCTTCCCTTTTTAAGCTTTCAGATTTGTTGTAAAGAATCTCGGAATTTCTAGGGATTTAGTTTCTTCTTGCTTTAGAATTTTTGTTGTGAAGATTGGCTTTAGGGCTACTGCCGTGAGACTCAAAGTAAGGATATGGAAGAGTTAAGTATGTTGAGTTGTTGTTTGCTGCCATGAGCTTCCTTGTTTCGAATGATTGCTGCTGTGAAGTTGCTTGTGAAGCTTGCTGCCATGTTTTCTACTGTGAATTGTCATTTTAGATAATTGCTGTCCATTTGTTTTCTGTGGGCAGACAGTGAGCACGAAGAAGTGCATAACTAGTACGTAGTTTCTTTGTGGACACTACAATGGGTAGTTATATGAGCAACTTTTCTTTATGCTATGCTTAGTTGGGAAGAATTAGATTGTGTAGATCCATTGGGTGCATGTTTTAGTACATCACGTGTTAACTTTTGTGATAACAGCAGTAATTTTCCTTATGCTCAACTGGGTAAGGATTAATTTAGAATGGGTAAGTGTATCAAGTGTATGCTATTGGTTTCATGGATTAGGGCTATGAATAGTATGCTGTTAGAGACAATTTAGATCTCTTCTACTCTATAAAAGTGTAAGCTTTGTTTAGGTTTTACATGGGTATCAAACTTTGATTTCCTTATTATCTTAATTAGCATCGCAGTTTTGTTAGCATTTACTGCCATGAATTGAAGTTTATGTTGTTGGTTTTCTTTGCCATCTGATGAAGCATGATTCGGAGAATTAGGGTTGCTTATAAAAAGGGTTAAGCTATGAATTTGATATATATATATGTTTGTTTGAATAGCTATGTATAGCATTTTGCTTCCCTTATATTACTTTCTTGCCGTGGAACTATAGACAACTCCCACCAGTAGGCATGAGCATGAGCAGATCTATTCAAGTGAGCATTTATGTTCATTCAAGTAGAAGTAGGCATGAACAGATTCATTCAAGTGTACAGATTTAAGTCTCTTTATTCTAGCATGCGGTTTGATTTCTTTTGTCACCGTACCAAGCGTGAATTCTTTCATATATTAATAGTGCAGTTTTTGTTAAGTATCCTAGTGCATATCTTGTTAAGTACTACGTACTATGAGTTTAAGAAAAGTATAAGAAAGATAAAGAAAAAGAAAGAAAAGGCCAAGGCCTTAAGTAGATCCTAAAGTCAAGACTTTAGGGATTTTGGCACACAAGGTGCTAAAGAAAATGCCGAGGTATTATATAGAAGTATTAAAAGATAACAAGTATTTTACTTTTATCAGTGGCACTGTACTGGACTCTCTGTCCTTGGGCTGGGCTCCCATAGTCGTCCCTAGGTTTAGATAACCTAGTAGTAACGGCTCGGCCGACGGTCGACGGTCGACGACCATAGGGTCGCCAAATGGGTCGGGTCGTTACAAAAGTAAAAGCACAGTTGTCGGGCCCAAGAAGAAGTTGATTATTATTTTGAAGTATTATAAGTATAAGTTTTTGAAGAAGTAAAATGAGTTTTACATAAACATAAAGTATCGAAGATTAAGTTAGAACAAATGAAATAAAGTTTCATATAGTTCTAAAAATCAGTAAGTTTAGTTCTTTATTCTACCATGTTTATCTAGTGGATGAGCAGTTTTCATGTTTACCTATTTGATGAGTAGCATGATTAACTATTAGAATTATATGAGTAGGTTCCTTAGCTTTTCTTTGCTATTAGTTTGACATGAGCAGTTATGTTTATGCTTTATTTCTTTTTAGAGCATGTAGTTTCTAGTTCTTTTCGTATACATGCACATTCGTGATTTTGTGAGTTAGATAGCACTTACTAAACAAATTTTGCTTATAGATTGCACTTCCTCTTACTGCAGATACAAGAAAGGAAAAGATATAGAAAGGAAGGCGACAAGGAGGTGTTCGAAGGATGTGTGATGCCAGGACTATGGAAGCCTTGGGACTAGGAAAGAAGTTTAATTTTAGTTTCCGCATTTTAGTTATTGTAAGCATTTGAGTTGTATTTTAAGTTCATGTCATTTGAGGTTATTCTGTTTAGATTGCATGTAGGATGAGTTCAGTTTAGTAAGTAGATATTTGTGTGTTTGATACTTATTTAACTGCGTGGTTGATTGATATGTGTTCCAGCCGCTTGTGGCAGAGTATATATTGCATGTATTGTTAAATATGGTCACCGGTACAGGGGAGACTCTGCCGGAATTTTTCGGTAGGGTTTCCATGTGATTTTTAATCATACCGGTTAAGTAGAGTTAGTAGTTAAGTAACATTCATCCTTAGAGAATACTAGTAGTAAGAAGGGTGGTCGTTACACACCCCCTAGGACCTAAGGTTACCCCCCCTTAGGATTTTTCCCTGCCTAACCGCAGTTAGGACTTTCCTGAAACCTTATTTAACCACGTTAGATAACAAGGAACCTTAACTTTGAATCCCTTTGCCATTATCAAAACTGAGGTTCGATCGTCGGATGCTTATTGCACCAACACCAGATTCGACTAACAAGCTATAAATAGAGTTCTAGTCTCAATAGCTTAGAACAATACTTGTAAATGAGTTCTATACTTTAGTTTCTAGTTCTGTTCTTTTCTTTTCTGAGCTTTCAACATTGTAAGAGGCTTCGCCTTTGGTAGAAGGAGATTTTAGTGAGCTATATTTGCCTTGGATTAACAATTTTCTAATTACAAACTAAGTAAATATTTTTACCTCTTTCTTTATTTTATGCATTTAACTTTCTGTTTCTTAACAAGTGTTTGTCTAACTTAGTTCAAATATCAAAAAAGGGTATTCTTATAATTTCATGCAATTATAGTGAGGACGCTTCAAAAGGACTAACCGCCGACCAAAGTAAAGAAATCAATGGCCAGACCAAGTCTCAACCTGCCAAAGTTCAAGGAGGAATTTGCACACTGAAATGCCAAATAGAGGTATTTCTAAGAATAGATTTTGAAATTCTTTTAATATTAAAGTACGATTTTATAGTTCTTAAGGATTAACAAGGAGAAGAGAAAGAAGAAAATCAATAGACGAAGATGGAACAAAGTGATTTCGTAGCTAACAACAGAACGGAATATCGCTTACTAAGTGTATTACTGCCTCAAGAAGTCAATCGCATCAGAAGCTACACCTTGACCAAAGAACTCTGGGAGAAATTCCTAGAACTCCATGAAGACACATCACATCTTAAGCAAAGCTTGCATGACGAGATATTCTTTGGAGTAAGCTAAGGAACCTCCGCTTAGAAAAAGGTGAGAAGGTGGCTCAACTACATACAAAGATCAAGGAACTTATCACCAGACTGATCAATCTCTACAAAATGATAACCAATCGGGACTCGGTCAGCTACGCAATGAATGCATTTCCCAGAACTCTACAGTGGACCTCAATAATAGACACCTATTACATCTCTGAGGACTTAGAAGTAAGTACCTTAGAAGAACTCTTCTCAACATTAGAATTACATGAAACTAGATGTGCAGGCACAACAAAAGCGTCAAGTCAGAATTTGGCAATGAAAGCCAACAAGAAGAATAAACCGAGTCAGACTCAGATCTGGATGAGACTAAGAAGCTTATATGGTAAGAAAGTTTAAAAAAAAATCTAACATGTTTAAAGAAATGCAAACCATAAAAAATCCAAAATATAAAAGAAATGTTGGATGCTACAATTTCCAAAAATGACACATAAAGGAGGACTGCCCAGAACTCAAGAAGGAGAAAGACAAAGGGCCAAGGCGAACCAAGCCAAAGAATCTCAAGGACACTTGGGATGAAATCTCGTCATCCGAGTCCGAAATAGAAGTATATGCTTGACTAGCACTGATGGCTAGTCACAAAAAATCAAGCAACTTGGAAGTTAGCATTGATGAAGGGGGAGCTATATCAGATGAATGTAGTGATGCAGGGGGAGAATCTAGTTTCAGATTCGACATGGTAAGTGAGCTATGTCTCTCACCTCTTGATCAATTATACTGTGGAATAAAATCCATGCCTAAATCAATGTGTAAACTCAAAATAAAAAATGAAAAATTTTAAAAAAAAATCAAGAAATAAAAGCAATCTTAGCAAAATCATGTTTATTAGAGAATTTTGATAAATTGAAAATTGAAAATACTAAGTTGAAAAAATAAATATAAAATTTTAAAAATTTTGCATGTTCAAATTTTGCTACTTTAAATTTAAGAAGCTATTAAGGACAAAATTGGTATTATCGATTCTACAAGAGTCAAATTATAAAAACAACAAGAAAATTTACACCAAGAAAATTTCTGATTAATCCAGTAGGTAGGAAGCTATATTGAGTTCCAAAATCATGCTTAGGTTAAATTTTCATGCATGTTCTAATTTTTAGCCGCTTTAATATTTTCATTGCTTGCTTAAAATTATCTAACTTTTTCAAATAAATTTTTTTGAAACATTTCTATTCAAAATTAACTAGATTTTAATTGTTTTCATGAAAATTTATTTTATTACTTAATTATAGGAAAACTTTTAAAAAAAAATTACCGATATATTATTTTTATGAAATTTTCAACAAAAATCATATCTTTAAAATTAAAAATTATTTTTAGAGCTATTTTTAAAATTTCTATTTTTTTTGCTAAAATATCATGTTCTTTATCAAATAATTTTTTTCAAAATTTTTTGACTGCTATTTAATTTTCTACGAATTTTTTTATCAAAATACTAATTTTTAATATTAAAAATTCTTGAATATTAAATTTTTGAAAATTTATTTTTTTCTTATAGATATGCTTCCTATTTTACATACTCAAAAAAATTACAATATTTTTTCTACTCAAAATCTATTTTTGAACATTATTTTTAAAAATACGTTATCTGTATAAAATAAATTATTATTACTTATATCTATTAGGGTTATTCATAAAAATTTTATTACTATTTTGGATTATTATGTTTAACCGTGTCAAAAAATTTTAGAATTTTTCAAAGAATAAAAAAAAAATTCAAAATAGTGAATTTTAAATCGTAGAAATTTAGATTTTTAAAAAATATATAATTTTTCTAAGTTTTAACCACTATTGATGTAACCCTTAGAAATTTTTTTAATATATTTTTGATATGTTACCCCTATTTTTAATGTGATCAAAGAGAAAGAAATAAAGTTTAAGTCTAAAGGGAGGCATATTTTTTTTATTATTGTTCTAATTTGCATATTTAATGCTTTAATTTGTATATTCATTTACTTTACTATTTTGGTTTACCCTAACTTAATTTGGGTTGATCCATATCTAAAAGGGAGAGATTGTAAGTACCCCGTGATGGTTTTGATGTAATTAACTAAGTCAAGTCAGGTCCTGTGTATTTGATCATTGTGTCTAAGTGTGTAGGAGCTTAGGAGCACAAGAAGTCGAGTGAAAGACGCAACTAGCAAAAAATATGGCACGGGAAAGAGTCACCGAGCTTGGTGCGTCTGAGGGACGAGGTGCTATGGAAGAGTATGTTGGCGGGCGAGAAGGAAGCTCGTCGCATTTCTGAGAGATGAGAAGTTGGAGTGGAAGATTGCTCAAATGCTCAAAGAGAAGGCAGGAAGATGGGTTTGGGTGAGCCCAATTCTGGATGACTGAAATCACTCAAGCTAACGGAGCCAGTACGGAGGAGCAATCATATAGTCAACTTAGTGTTGACTATTCAGGCTCTTGGACCAAATCCAAGTGGCCGAACATTCAGGGGGCTCGAACATTCAAGGCGCCCAAACATTCAAAGCGTCGGGATACCCTAGGCACCCTAGAGGTGCCTCCTCGACGAGCTATTGAATAAGGCAATGTCAGCCTCGTCTAGGCACTCAGACTGGTCTAGGTGCTTAGACCAAGATAAGTTTAGTCATTACCTGCTATTATTGACATGGATAAAGTTTTATCCATGCTCAGGCACCCGGACCTTATCCAGGTGCCTGAAGCTGCCACATCAGCAAATAGTCAAATTTGACCAGCAGTCTATAAATAGAGTTCTCGTCTCAATAGTTTAGAACAATACTTGTAAACGAGTTCTGTACTTCAGTTTCTAGTTCTATTCTTTACTTTTTTGAGCTTTCAACGTTGTAAGATGTTACTCCACCTTTGGAAGAAGGATATTTTAGTGAGCTACATTTACCTTGGATTAGCAATCTTCTGATTGCAAATCAAGTAAATATTCTAGCCTCTTTCTTTATTTTATGCATTTAATTTTATATTTCTTAACAAGTGTTTTTCTAACTTTACCCAAAGATTGAGAAAGAGTATTCTTATAATTTCAAGCAATTCACTCATCTCTTGTCGGTCGCATAGGACCTATAGATTTCTCATGACCAATACTGTAGAATAGTTGAGTTATAAACTTCATGAACATGCTATGAAAATCTTACAGATCGCTAGAGGGGGAGCGAGTGAATAACATACATGCAAATGAAATATTCTTTCCTCTTGCTAATTACTTAGCAAGGACACACACCTGCATTGATTAAAATAAAAAAAATATAAATAAGAGAGGATATGATTATTTACTTGTTTCACAACGCCTAAGTTGCTATGTCTAAGACCTATGCACAGCAGCATCAATCCACTATCCTTCTGCTCTTCAATAAGATGTCAAAAGTGGAGAAACCTCTAACAACGGTTTAGTACAAACTTGAAAGAGGAAAGGAATGCACAAAATTTTGAATGTGATAAGATCTCTGATCATGGTTGTGTGTATATCTTGAACATGAGTTCCTCATTGTTGGTGCAGGAAGCAACATATAATCAAACTCGATTTTTGATGTTGGGAAAGGTTAAAAGTTAAGTTATGTTATGATCTAATGGCTCAGTTGTTGGATTTTTCGAGCCGCAAAAACCGCCTTTTGCGTTGCGGAAACCCCGAAATTCCCATGCCACGGATCCGTGCGAAGAATAAAATTTTGTAAAACTTTCACATACGAGTTTCTAATCAAGATCTAAACTAGATCTACAAAGAAGAAGAGTGTTACCCTTGATGCGAAGCCCTTCACGTAATCCCGCTCATCCAAGGTTCGCCAGATCTCGAGAGTATCAAAGTAGATATTCCTCTATGTGTATCCACACAAGCAAGAGATGGAGAAGAAACCTTAGAGTGTGCTAGCACTCATGCAAGGTCTCGGCAATGTTGGTGCGGGAAGCATCCGACGATCGAACCTAAGTTTTGATAATGGCAAAGGATTCAAAGTTAAGGTGTGTTGTGATCTAACAAGTCTGTTAAGTGTTTTAGGAAAAGACCTAACTGTGGTTAGGCAAGGTAAAAACCCTAGGGAGTGGTAACCCTAGGTCATAGGGGGTGGTAACCCTATGCGGAAAGTTTTGGTGGATCGATTGCTTCAGGCAAAAGTCCTAGGGGGGTAACCCTAGGTGGAAAGTCCTGATGTCGCGAACCAGGTGAAAGACTGGACCAGTCGGGAAGCGGAAGTCCAGCAGAAAGTCCTGAAGCATCGAGCACCGAGCAAAAGTCCAGTCGATCTGGAGGATCACACTTGCATCAGGTAAATCTCCCGAGTGGAGTAGGTGAGGACGCGTTCCCCGTAGAGGGAACAGTAGGCGTCGGGTCGACCTAGGGTTTCCGGTTGGAAATCCGAATTCAGACCCGGACAGTCCGAAGACTGTCATTATCATATCTATATTGTTTGTGCTAACTTGGTTTTGCAGGGTATGTGTTTGGGACTAACACTTGTTGCAGGACCAAAGGAGCACAACTTAGCCTCAGATAAATAGTGTCCGAGGCGCCTCCATGGAGCTTGGAGGCGCCTCAGGTGCGAGCCGAAGCCAGCTATATTGTTTGTGCTAACTTGGTTTTGCAGGGTATGTGTTTGGGACTAACACTTGTTGCAGGACCAAAGGAGCACAACTTAGCCTCAGATAAACAGTGTCTGAGGCGCCTCCATGGAGCTTGGAGGCGCCTCGGGTGCGAGCCGAAGCCAGCTGTCCAGAAGGGTTGGAGGCGCCTTGAAGGAAGCTCAAGGCGCCTTGAACAGGTGGTTTAAGGTGCCTTGGACAGTGATGAAGGTGCCTTAAGATGGATAAAAGGCAGCGGTAAAAGCTTGATCGACAGCAGATTAATCGGGATAAAACCTTGGGTTGGAGGCGCCTTGGAGCTTAATGAAGGTGCCTTGAACACCCTTTATAAGAGGGTCTCGACCAGCAGCTCTTTACAACTCACTCCAAGCAATCCTTCTGTGACTAGCTGCTAACGACACGATCCCGAAGTGCTGCGACGACCCCCCGATGACCCGGAGCTCCGAATCAGTTATTCATATTATCGTCGGTATAATTTAATCATTTCTTATTGATTATTGTACTTCACTTGTAATTCTATTCGAGCTATTAGTTGTTGCCCACGGTAAGTGATCAAGGATCGCGGGCCTTCGAGTAGGAGTCGAGCTCGGCTCCGAACGAAGTAAATACCCTCATGTTTGTGTTGTTTTGCTCTTTTCCGCTGCGTTACTCAAGTGTTTAATCGAACGATTTACGATTCCGAACCGAGTGAAAGCCATGAGCGCTATTCACCCCCTCCCCTCCTATAGCACTTCTCGATCCAATAGGCAATGGAGAGGAGAGGGAGAGAAGAAACCTTTAGAGGAAGAAGAAGAAATGAATTCTCTTGAATGAAAATGAATTCATTCCACTCTAAAAGTGGCCGACCACTTCATGAGGTTTGTAACCTCCATGGGATACCAAGAGTCACAACTCTTGGTAACTCCCATGAGGTGGCATCCCACTTAAGCAAACATGATGATATGGAGCATCATCATTGGCCCACTCTTTGCCACCTCACCAATGAGGTGGCAAATGGTCAAGTCAAACTTGACCCTTCATCTTCCTCTCAAGTCAAGTCAAACTTGACCACTTCTCTCCCTTGGTTGATCTAATCTAACCATTGGTTCAAGTCAATTTTTAATTTCATGAATCTCTATTCATTGAATTAAATTAATTAAATGAGTCTAAGTCCAAATTAGACTCACTTAACACATGAACCAAATTGAGTCCAACTCAATTAGCTCAATTTCGATTACTCTTAATCCAATTTGGTTCATCACATGAACCTAATCCTTTAAGTTCATCAAATGAACCTAATCTCCATCTAATTGCCCTTTGTATGTGACCCTATAGGTTCTTGTAACGTTGGCAATGCTCCTAAACCCATTTAGAAGCATAAGTAATGAGCGGTATCTAACAACACATCATTACTACCCAAGTTACAAGAATGTTGAGATCCAACATCACCTTGTGACTACTAATTGTGACTCTTCACAATATATGGCATTGTCCTTCTATCCTAAACATCTAGATTGATCAATATGAGACTTAGACCGTTGCATCCTCTAATCAATCTAAATCTTGAACTCCAAGTAGACTCACTCAATCAAATGAGCTCGATATCTCATATTGACTCACTTGGGCATGGCCATGCACTTAGTGGTCTCACTCTATCAAGAATATCGATGTCACTCCCGTCATATAGGAGGGATAGATCCCATCTACATCACTCACATCCCTCCGCAGAATTTGTTACATACCCAGTAATTGCCTTTATAGTCCACCCAGTTACGAGTGACGTTTGACGAAGCCAAAGTACGTAACTCCTTATGTAGGGAACCATGGTGACTTCAGGTCCAAGGACTAGTAGTCATACTAATAGCCACATGAGAAAGTATATGACACTCATATAACGATCCATGATACTTTCTCATGGCGGGTCATTCAATATACATTCTCCAATGCATACCCATGTGTCAACTTGATATCTCTATATCCATGACTTGTGAGATCAAGTCATCGAGTTGACCTACATGCTAGTCTCGTCGCATTAACATTGTCCCTGAATGTTAATACTCGACTAGGAATGATTAAGAGTAGTGTTCCCTATATCATCTCACTATCGATTCAACTAATCGATCGATATAGGTAAGAACCTTCTACTCAAGGACGCTATTATACTTAGTTATTTGGCACCAATACAAGTAAGTATAATAACCAAAAACAAATACCTTTATTTATATACAAGAATATGATACAACGAGTCTATACAACTGATCCTGTCCGAACGCTGACTCAACGGACGCTGGGCACGTGGCGCTCTCCTAGTCGATGACGTGGGCCTCCGGTTAGTCGTACGAAGCTCCGCCGAACCTACACAGAAGTCGGGCCGGGAAGGGGTTCCCGGCGGCAACCCTCCGACGCTCAAGTCAGGTAAGCAAGTGGTGGAAAAAGTAGCTCCAAAGCTTGTAGAACGCGTACCTCCGGCGAAGATAGCGGTGGAAGAGCTTCTACACGCCCACCGAGGTGCATACGTGTCCGAGCCCATACCTCGGTATGTATTTGTCGAAAGCTTACCTGACGCCATACTGCTACGGTCCATGACAACAGAACACCCCGTTGTCGGACTAGGAGTATGGCTTAGCCATACGACTTGTCGGATATTCTGTCCCTATTTACCCACCCGCCGGCGGACGTCCATCCGGCCTAGCGAAGCCGTCAGGAAGGCTTTAATTCCCTGGCGCCCATTACGCCTTGCCTTCTCTTAGGCCTTACGCTCGGTCATTATTTATTGTGGAACCCGATCCCTGTCGGGCGCCTTTTACTATCGGATGTTCTTGGCCGATCGGCTTGCCCTTTTCTCATGAGTCCGGTCGGCTCACCCTTCTTGACGGACCACCTGGCCTTTGACTTCCACGTGGCGTTGACCCCTCGTTAGGGGGTCCCGGCTTTACCACCGGATCACTTACCTTCCCTTCAGTCTAGTCCGACTGACTGGACTGCCGATCTGACTGAGCAATGATCACTGCATTAGGCCGTTTGGCCAGGCATAGGGATACTCATCCGTTCGGCGGTATCTTGTCCGTGCCTTGTGTTCTCTTGGAATCCATGTCCGATGCTCTCCCCTACTACCCATCATGTGCGCTGCGCACGGTAAGGGGAGCTCATTAAATGCGGCCAGTATCCTGCTGACACGTGGCGATCGTGCGTTTGTCAGCGTATGGCGGTGGCGTCACTTCCGATGGGACAGCCGCCGTTTGAAATGAACGGCTAGATGATGACCTAGATATCGGCGACCTGGATCGGACGGCTGAAATTAATAGTGGCCGCCCTTATAAAGCTCCGACTTCCGCTTTCCGCCGCATTTCGGCCTCATCTCCTCCCGACATTTCGCTGCTCCTTTCTTCTCCGGCGGCCTTGCGTTCCGGCTCTCCGGCGACCCTACAGCTTCTTCCGATCATCTCCCTTGCCCATAAGACTTCCTCTTCCTTGTTGCCTCTCCTTTCTTCTCTCTATTAGCTATTTCTTTTATCATCCTGCACTCTTTCCTAGTTTTATTTCTCCTTCCTTCCATCACACGTCCATCCCTGGCCTTATACCATGACCAATACCTCACAGCCGACCGACGGTGCTCCGGGTCTTTGGTATTTGGCCATGGAAAGCCGGTTCGACGAGGAGGACGCCTTGCGTCTCACACGAACCTATGATCTGCTGACCGACCACCAAATAGTGTTAGCCACACCGGCCGATCGGCCTCATGAACCGTCGCCCGACACCGTTCTTTTCTTCCGAGACCAATTTTTGGCCGGGCTACAAATCTGCAATTATTTTCGCATTCCGCTCGGCCAGGTAGTCCCTAACTCCATTAGGCTGTTGAGCGGAGTGATAGTCCTTTTTAAACTGAACAACATCCCCCTCGACCCTAAGATTTTTCACTACTTTTTTTATCCCAAGCAAGCTGAGTGGGGTACCTTTATTTTCCAGTCTAGGATAGGCATGTCGAGCTCCAACAAACATTGGAAGGAGCACTTTTTCTATGTTCGTTTTCCCGAGCGGCCAACTTTTCGCACCAAGTGGCAGACGGCAATGCTTGTGCAACCGGAGCTCGGCAAATTTAGAGGCGATGCGGCCTACCTTCATGCGGCCGAGCGGTTGGTGGGTCGCATTATCACATTGACAAGCTGAATGTATATATTCGGCCTGTCTTCCACCCCGCCGATCGCCCTGTAGCATGAGTAAGCGATTCTCATCCTCCTTTTTCTTTTGTTCTAATTGATTTAATCTTTGTTTCTGCAGCTGAAGTTATGTGGCGTGCTAAGGCGACCGAGAAGCTCAAATTGAAAGCCGCTCAGATTGAGGCGGTGCCCCTGAAGCCTTATCGGCTACTACCTCTCATGACGAGGCAGTGAGCCACAGAACCTTCTACCCAAGCCGAGGTGGAGGGCCGTTCGGCCGATGATGTTCCGCTAGTCACTCGGAAGCGCCGACGACCGGAATCCGCGTCTGCCTCAACTCCACTTGATGAGCCACGGCCGGCGGGCGCGGATGCTCGGTGTTGTCCGGATGGTTTCCTAGAGTACCCGCCACATGGCTCTCAGGGCAAGCTCGAGGCCGCCGCACCCTTCAAGAACTGCTCACAGGCGTTTGGGCGACTTCCTTCCTCGTCCACGGTGGGCCATCCGGTGGGCCGATGCTTCTCGAGCGGCGAATTAAAACCGTCTGCGCCTCCCTGAGGAATACACGCGATCGGCGATGGTCCCCGGCAGATCACCTTGAGCCCTCTTGCAAAAGCTTGGGAGAAGACGCGAATAAAGAGATGACTCGGCGACATCAACCTTCAACGGGTATGCTCTTTTTCTTTGTTCGTGTATTTGAATTAAGTTTTAACTGTTCACTTTGCTCGTGGGAGGAGCAGTTATGTCGTTAGCAATCGGTTGGTGGAGGATGAATTGAAAAACTCAAGGCGGAGGCGATACGATCGGCCGCTAGAAGGCCAAAAAATTACTGGAAGCCGAACGGAAACGAGCTTCCGATCTAGCGAGCAAGGTCGTTTAGCTCGAAGTGATGGTCAAACAACGAGATAAGGAGATCAAGACGGCGACCACCCGGAAGCGCTAGGCCATCGAGGACATGGACCAAATGAAGGTGGAGATCAGAGGGCTGGAGCAACGCATCAAGGATCTGGATGCTCTTCTGGCCACCGAGAAGGAGAGACGCTCGGCCGATCTTCAAAGATTTGATGGAGATTTGAAGGATCTCCAAGCTGCCAGCGACGTTGCCAACGCCGAGCTCAAAGAGTATCAAGAGGGGGAGTCAGCTCGCTCCGACGAGGTGAGGAAGGCATTCGTCCGCTCGGATGCCTTTGGGGAGAAATTTACTGACAAGATCTCCCTCACCTTTGAAGAGGCGATCAAAGCGGCTGTGGATCACTTAAAGGCCAAAGGCCACCTGCCCGCCGAGCTGACCATCCCTCCCGAGGACCTCGCGACTGTGATGGGCGCCATCCCTGATGCTCTTTTTGATTTCGACGCATGAGGAGTGTTTCTTATGAACTTTTTTGTATCCCCGTCGTTCGGCCAAACTTATTTTTGCTGTAACTTTTTTGGTTAGCCCTGTGCTTAATAGATAATCTTTTCCTTTCCTTCAACTTTTGTTTTGGCAAGAAATTTTTCTCTCGTCATAACTAAAGTGTTCTTTAAAACTCCTCCGCTCGGACGTTTATAGACGCCGGCTCGTCTCTCGATATTTAATGTCGGAGCTCGACGATCTTCCGCTCGGACGTTTATAGACGCCGGCTCGTCTCTCGATATTTAACGTCGGAGCTTGACGGTCTTCCGCTCAGACGTTTATAGACGTCGGCTCGTCTCTCGATATTTAACGTCAGAGCTAGACGGTCTTCCGCTCGGACGTTTATAGACGCCGGCTCGTCTCTCGATATTTAACGTTGGAGCTCGACGGTCTTCCGCTCGGACGTTTATAGACGCCGGCTCGTCTCTCGATATTTAACGTCGGAGCTCGACGATCTTCCGCTCGGGCGTTTATAGCCGGCTCGTCTCTCGATATTTAACGTCGGAGCTCGGCGGTCTTCCGGCCGGACGTTTATAGACGTGGCTCGTCTCTCGATATTTAACGTCGGAGCTCGGCGGCCTTCTGCTAAGACTCTATCGACGCCGGACCCTTGGCCATCCTTTGAATTAATTTCTCTTCCTGCATTACAAGGACACGGGCGACTAGCATATACACAAAAATGAGTTACATTTGTGCACCTTTCATCCAGCTCGATAAGGCTGGAGATGATTTGCACTCCACGGTCGATCCAGCTGCGTCTTCATCCTCCAAATAATATCGCCCGAGCTTTTCAATAACGAAGGGCCCTACGGTGCCTCCTGTCGCCGACCGGCTTGACTTTCTTCCAGACAAGATCGCCGACTTGGAATGATCTGGGGATTACGCGGTGTTTGTAATTTTGCTTTATCCGTTGCCGGTACGCCATCAGCCGGACGGACGCCTTGGCTCTTTCTTCTTCGACCAGATCCAGCTCCATGTTCCTCCGCTCGGCGTTGCCCTCATCATAGCTTTGGATCCGAGCGGATTCGACTCCGACTTCCACAGGATATACCAGGTGGAAAGGTGTGCCGCCCGTCCCTTCCTTTGGAGCCGTTCGGATGGCCCATAAGACGCCCGACACTTCATCTACCCAACTCCCTCCCAAATGGTCGAGCCGAGTGCGTAGAATGCGAAGAATTTCTCGATTGGCTACTTCGGCTTGACCGTTGCTCTGGGGATAAGCCACAGACGTGAAGTGTTGCTCGATGCCGTAGCTTTTGCACCAATCCTCTAGCATCTTCCCTGTGAATTGCCGCTCATTGTCGGAAACCAATCGGCGAGGGATGCCGAACCGACAGATGATATGTTGCCATATAAATTTTTGCTAGCGGCTCGGCCTCCACCCACTTGGAAAAATAATTTACCGCCACTAGCAAAAATTTCCGCTGCCCGGTCGCCATCGGAAATGGACCGACAATATCCATTCCCCATTGATCGAACGGACATGAAACTGTTGATGCCTTCATTTCCTCTGCCGGTCGGTGGTTGAAGTTATGGTATGGCATGAAAGGCACGTCGACACGGTCCGAGCGGCGTCCGCTTGTAAAGTCGGCCAAAAGTATCCAGCTAGTAAGCGATCACCCGGATGCCCTCCGCACAATCCTTGATGTACTTCTTGGAGTATGTAAGTCCTCCGAGCTCACGCATTTCAACAACGGGCGTGAGAAAGCCTTTTGTAAAGCTGATCGCCGATGAGTGTGAACCGGCTCTCTCTCCTCCGGCTCTTTACGGTACCTTCGAATCAATAGTGCTCTCAAGCTCTACCTGAAGCCTTGAGAAGCTCAAAGCCAATTTTAGAAGTTATTGTCCGTAATATACCTGCAGGCAGAAAATCAAGCGGCGAGTTAGCAAACTGAGCTCAATAACGCCGCCATTCGCCAGCCCAATTGAAAAGTATTGTTGGTGGCGCCGGCCGGCGTCCTGACGTTCGGCGAGGAAACAATGGACGGTGGCTGACGACAACACATGACGCGCTGAGACGAGGAACGGTCGAGAGCCGCCAAGATGAGCCAAAATGTAGACCAAAGCGGTAGGGCAGCAACGACAACGCGGCGGCTCGAATCGAAACGGCCAATCGCGGGCTAATTCACTCCGGTCGCCTGACAGAGATCGGGGATCTTCTTCCGGACCGAGATGACCGAAACGAGATGGAAAGGACGCGTGCCAAATGACGCGCCGAAAGGATTAATCGCCAATTTTAGAGGTTATTCTGAGATCCTGCCGGCACTACGTGCCTCCGACGATCGGCGAGTATATAATGGGACGATCCCGGATCATCCGGTAAGTTTGATAACCAGGCCCCCGCATCAATACACATGGGGTGAAGGTTCGTTTTCCTCACCACCCTCAACCGGTGGTTTCTGAGGTTGCTTGACGGATCCATCACCGGATCCATCAAGGACTTCAACTACTTCCTTCCACCATTTCGCAACGCTACAAACCGAGCGAAAGGGAGCCCGCCATCAAGCAAGAGTCGTGAATCGCTTGAGCTTACATCCGGTTCAACAAAGTGGCAATGGATATTCCAACGGCCACGGAAACCTGAAACCATGATGAATGCCTTCACACAAGGCCCAGTGGATGGGGATTTTTCCAATCACTCATCCGAAAGTCACTCCTAGGATTACGATCACATCTCCTGGGCCCGGGCAACGAATACTGAATACATCACTAACCGGAGATATGACAAAGAAAAGAAAGGGCTCTCGCAACGGGCTCCTCTGCCATTGCAAAGACCTCTCTAGCTAGATGTTAGGCCAGACCGAAGTCAATCGCAATCCGCGAGGTATACTGATCCGGAAGCGGTCTGGAGATCAGCGATGCCGCTGTCGCCTTGATCGATGACGGCCTCTGTCTGAGTCGTCGAGTCTCCGTCCGGCAAGGTCGGCGACCCTCCGAGGGCTCACTCCATTTCAAGTTCGGGCTCAAGTCGTGTACCTCAGGCAGTGGTCCGCGACCCTCTCTCAAAGTGAGGCGTACCGTACAGATAGAGAACTGTGATCTCTTTATATACCTCAGTGGAAGAGCATTCACAAAGGTACAGCTCCTGGTCGTGTCCGATACCGAACTCGGAACCCATTTTATTTGACGCCTTACGGCGCTTACGTGCATCGCCGCCGTGTACTCAGCGATTGGGACCGGCGGTCATCGATGGCGAGAGGAGCGTGTCGGACGGTTCTGTCATACCATGGATGCTTATTACCTATGTTCACTGTGGCCATGCGCGGAAACCGTTCAGGAAGCAGAGGCGAGAAAGGAATGGAAGGCGCCGCGTGCACGTGAGCCTCGGTCTCCTTCTCTTGCTACCATTACCTTTTCCGCCCTCTCATCGTTTCCACAAGCACCTCGGAATCCTCCGCCGAGCGCCTGTTGTACTATGGACCCGGAACCTTCCTGCTTTTACCAGGCTATCCAGCTTCCTCATAGATGCCCTTTTCTCCGTCAGGTCGTCTTCGGTGGCCACCTTCACTGACCACACGCTTTTGACCTCCGCGTGACCCCTCGTGGGGGGTTGAACGGGTACTGACATCGGAATGATCAAGGCTAGATTGGTGCTATCTAACTCTCTAGTAGTGTGCTAGGGGTTTCTTGCCTAACCGAACCTAGTGTCGAGTTGGACCATCTATGATAGCTTAGGCCGTGCGAATTAGCTTCAGGGACTCTTTGTGGGGATCTCTAGCCTTCAATGGGCGATCTTATGTCTGGTCCTATGGTACAAATCGATGATCCTAATGATTGAGTCTCGCGTAGTTTGGCTTGTGGTCCATCCGAGGTTACCTTGATTTGCTCCGTTGTTGTCCCAATAGAGGCTCGGCTCGTCGATGGGGTGGATGCTAGGAACCACACAAGTTCAGAGTTCGATGAATGAACTCATCAGCGCCAAATGCCTTTTTATGTTTGTATTCAAGCGAATCTGTAGAAGATAGATCGGTTGTGTCTGCTCGAACTCTTCCGACACACCACTATTTATGCAAAACACAAACCACGATTGCGATCGATAATCATCACGGTGAAGCGGCATCATTGTAACCCTTTACTAGCTTCAATCGCCTTCATATATCAAGAAATATTCTTTAGTCCTTATCAAGTACTTAAGAATATTCTTGACCTATCCGATGACTTTCACGGATCGGTATATCTCGATCGTGCTCAAAGCATATGAGACATCAGGACGAGTACATAGCATGGCGTACATGATAGATCCTATGGCTGAAGCATAAGGGATCTAATCCATATGGTCTCTCTCCTCTCTAGAAGAGGGACCTTGAGTCTTCGAAAGACTCACACCATGTGACATCGGCAAAAATCCCTTCTTGGAGTTCTGCATGGCAAACTGAAGGAGTACCTTGTCAATGTATGTACTCTGACTTAGGCCAAGCAATCTCTTAGATCTATCTCTATAGATCTGTATGCCTAGAATGCGGGAAGCTTCACCTAAGTCCTTCATTGAGAAACAAGTCCCTAGTCAAGTCTTGACAGACTGCAGTAAAGGGATGTCTTTCCCAATGAGTGGTATGTCATCCACATACAATATAAGGAAGACAACTGTGCTCCCAACAACCTTCTTGTAGACACAAGGTTCATCTTCATTCTTGATGAAACCAAACTATTTGATTGCATCATCGAATCAAATATTCTAGCTCCGAAAAGCTTGCTTTAGTCCATAAATGGATCTATACATCTTGCATACTCTGCTAGTATGCTGTGGATCTGCAAAACCCTCAGGTTGTGTCATGTACACATCCTCGAGCAGGTTTTCATTCAGAAACGCGGTTTTGACATCCATCTGTCATATCTCATAGTCATGGTATGCTGCAATAGCAAGCATGATCCGAATGGACTTAAACATCGCTACTGGAGAAAAGGTTTCATCATAGTCAATACCATGAATCTGCTTGAAACTTTTAGCTACCAAGCGACCCTTATAGATAAGTCCATCCTGTTGGATGCTACTCGGAAATCCTAATGGTTCCACTGTACAAAAATTTTGTACAAAGGTCTGAACTTTTTCCTAGCTACCATGTGTTCTTTTAAATTAAACTTGGATCGCCTGCGGAACTTAACACGTTTGATCCAAAGTTTAATCTATTTGTTCTTTTAGGTTTAGACTCGGATCTCCTGCGGAACTTAACACGTTCGATCCAAATTACCTAGGTTATTAATTTCATTAAATATTAGTTTCCAAAATTTGCTCCCAGTACTGACGTGGCGAGGCACATGGCCTTCTTGGATATGGGAACAACCACCACCGACTAGACAAAGCCTTTTAAGGAAAGTTAATATTTAATTTCCTTAAATAACTTTAGGTCAACTGAAAAGAACAATCAAATCATAAGGAAAAGAAAAAAATAAAAGAACACAACATCGAAAATAAATTCGAAATACTACAATCGTATGCCTCTTGTATTGGTATTATTTCCAAAATTAACTAGTATGATGCGGAAAGAAAAAATACTAGTTATACCTTTTAGAAAGACCTCTTGATCTTCTACCGTATTCCTCTTCTAACCTCGGACGTTGTGTGGGCAACGATCTTCCAAGATGAGGACCACCTAGCACCTTCTTCTTCTTCCTTCAAGTTTCGGCCAAGCACCAAAATCCAAGGATGAAGAACTTTTTCCACCAACTAAGCTCCAAGGGATGCAACCTTTCTCTCCTTCTTCTTCTTCTTCTTCAAGTAGTATCCGGCCACCACAAAGACTCCAAGCAAAGAAGAGTTTCGGCCACCATAAAGAGGAAGAGAGGGAAAGAGGATGGTCGGCCACAACACCAAGGAAAAGAGGGAGAGAATAATAGAGGTTATGTCTCATGAAGGCACCCCAACCCTCTCTTTTATATTCCTTAGCTTTGGTAAATAAGGAAATTTAATTACAATAAAATTTTCTTAACTTTCTTTGATAACAATTAATTAAGAAAAATTAAATAAAATTTCTTAATCAATTATATATGGTCGGCCACCTCATGGAGAGCAAACAAGACAATTTTTAATCAACAATTAAAAATTCCTTATTTGTCTTCGAAAATTTTTAAAAATAAAATTTCTCTTTAAAATCCCTTCATGGTTGATAAAAAGAAATTTCTATAATTTTAATTTTTCAACATGTGAATAATTTACAAAGAGAAAAAATAAAATATCTTTCCTCTCTACAAATAAGGAAAGAGATCTAATCTCTTTTCTTAATCTTTTGTAGAAGAGATATTTTAATTTTATTCTCTCCAATAAATTATATATTCCACACAAGAAAATTTTAAAATTAAAATTCTTTTAAATTTAATGGGGGCCGGCCACCTAAGCTTGGGTTCAAGCTAGGGCCGGCCACCCATGAACCAAGGCTTGGCCGGCCCTAGCTTGAACCACAAGCTAGCTTGGTCGGCCCCTATATCATGGGTACGAAGGTGGGTATAGGTGGGTATAGTACTTTATAAATAAAAGGCTACGGTAGGGACCGAGAGAAGAATTGGTTTTGGTCTCCCGATAAAATTAAGCATCCCGTGTTCGCCCCGAACACACAACTTAATTTTATCAATAATAATTCATTCCACTAGAGAACTATTATTGAACTAGCGCACCAATCCCAAATTACATTTTTGGGCTCCTTCTTATTATAAGTGTGTTAGTCTCCCTGTGTTTAAGATGTTGAATGTCCACTAATTAAGTGAGTTACTGACAACTCATTTAATTAATATCTTCATCCAAGAATAGTACCACTCAACCTTATCGTCATGTCGGACTAAATCCACCTGCAGGGTTTAACATGACAATCTTTATGAGCTCATCTTGGGGATATTATCAACCTAGATTACTAGGACACAGTTTCCTTCTATAATCAATAACACACACTATAAGTGATATCATTTCCCAACTTATCGGGCTTATTGATTCATCGAACTAAATCTCACCCATTGATAAATTAAAGAAATAAATATCAAATATATATGCTTGTAATTATATTAGGATTAAGAGCACACACTTCCATAATAACTGAGGTATTTGTTCCTTTATAAAGTCAGTATAAAAGAAACGACCTCAAATGGTCCTACTCAATACACTCTAAGTGTACTAGTGTAATTATATAGTCAAGATAAACTAATTCCTAATTACACTACGACCTTCCAATGGTTTGTTTCTTTTCATTTTGGTCGTGAGCTACTATTTATAATTTATAAGGTATTGATAACATCATCTTCTGTATGTGGCACCACATACTATGCTATCTACAATATAAATTAATTGAACAACTACAACTAAATGTAGATAATTTGACCAAATGTGATTCTTTTTTCAAAATGAATGTTTACAAAAGCTTAGGCTTTCAGTATACACTCTAACAATCTCCCACTTATACTAACGACTAAGCTGTCATATCTTCTGCCATACATCTGATTCTCATTCCCTCCACATGCCGATCGAAAGCTTTTGCTGGAAGGGCCTTAGTGAAAGGATCTTCCAGGTTATCTGCTGATGCAATCTTGGCGATGACAACTTCTCCTCGCTTCACGATATCTCGTATCAGGTGGTACTTGCGCTCTATATGTTTACTTGCCTTATGGGCTCGTGGTTCCTTCGAGTTTGCAACTGCACCGCTATTATTACAATAAATTGTGATGATTTTGGGCAAACCAGGAATCACATTTAAGTCCATTAGAAGTTCTGAGCCATCTCGCTTCTTTAGCGCCTCAAGTTACATACTCCTTCCATGGTTGAGTCCGAAACATTTTGCTTAACACTCCTCCATGCAATGGCTCTACCTCCCAAAGTAAACACATAGCTGATGTAGACTTACTATTGTCCCTATCGATTGGAAATCAATCCGTGTAACCCACAGGGAGCAAATCGTCCGCTTGGTAAACTAGCATATAATCTCTAGTCCTTCTCGGTACTTTAATATATGCTTTTCGTCAATGTCCTTGTCCAGGTTACTTTGATATCTGCTAACCATGCCCACGAAAGCGGATATCGGTCTCGTATAGCATTGCATACATTAGGCTTCCTACAACCATAAGGAACCGCTTTCATGTCCTCTATCTCCTTTGATATCTTGAAGACATCTCTTTAGATAGAGCTACTCCATGCCTAAAAGGTAAGAAACCTTTCTTGGAATCTTGCATGCTAAAACAGCAGGATTGTATCTATATATGAAGCTTGGGGCAGACACAACATTCTTTTCTTACGATCCCTTATAACTTTGATCCCAAGAATGTGTGCACAATCTCCTAAGTCCTTCATATCAAATTGTTTGGACAACCATACCCTTACATCCGATAATATCTTGACATTGTTGTCAATTAACAAAATATCATCTACGTATAGTACAAGAAATACCACCACGTTTCCGTTACATTTCTTGTATACACAAGACTCATCCAGACACTGAATAAATCCATATGACTGGATGACTTCATTGAACCGGATGTTCCAAGACCTTGAAGCTTGCTTTAGTCCATAAATGGACCGATTGAGCTTGCACACTAGATGCTCTTTGCCTTTTTCAATAAACCCTTCTGGTTGCTTCATATGGATGTTCTCTTCAAGACTTCCATTAAGAAAGCATTGACATCCATTTGCCAAATCTAATCCATATGAGCAAAGAATGGATAAGAGTATCCGGATAGACTTAAGCATAGCTCTGAAAAGGTCTCCTCATAGTCGATTCCTCTTTACAGTATACCCTTTTGCAAAGCCTAGCTTTAAGGTTTCTACCTTCCCGTCATCCCTCTTTTCTTTTGTAGATCCACTTGCATCCAACGGCTTTTACACCATCGGGTGGTTCTACAAGCTCCCTGACCTTATTAGAGTACATAGACTCTATTTGAATTCATTGCCTTTTGCCAAGATGTTGCATCTATATCTTGGAGTGCTTAGTCATATGTTTGGGATCCATGTTTACCTGGGATCAAGTCCGAAGACTCTCCCAAAACATGAATCTTTCAAGTCGCCTTACAACCCTCCCACTACAATCGTCTGTGGTTGTGTATCATGTGTGACACGTGTTGCAGTCTCTTGTGGTACTTCATCTTGTACTGTTTGTACTGAAGTAGACATGTCCTCTCTAAGTTCTTCTAAAACAACTTTGCTACTGGACTTGTGATCCATTATACAGTCTTCTTCTAAAAACTGGGCATTGGTGCTAACAATGACCTTCTGATCTTTAGGACTATAAAATAAGCCACCTTTCGTTCCTTTCTGTACGAGATTCTAACTTATCAGCATCTGGTTTCAGCACATGTACTGGACTACCCCAAATCCAAATATGTCTTAGACTGGGCTTTCGCCCATTCCACAATTCTGTGGGAGTAGTAGAAACTAATTTAGAAGGTACTAAGTTCAAAATGTACACTGCTGTTTCCAAAGCATATCCCCAAAACGAAGTTGGTAATTCTGAATAACTCATCATCGATCTAACCATTTCCATAAGAGTCATATTCCTTTGTTCTGCCACACCATTCTGTTGGGGTGTACCAGGTGCGGACAGTTGGGATTGAATCTCAGCCTCTGATAAGTAAGTCCTAAACTCTCTTAAGAGGTATTCCCCACCACGATCAGACCATAGTGTCTTGATACTTTTACCTAGTCGTTTCTCCATATCAGCCTTGTATTCTTTGAACTTATCAAAGCACTCGGACTTGTGGCGCATTAGGTAAATGTATCCATATCTTGAATAATCATCTATAAAAGATACAAAATATTTAAAACCTCCTCTTGCCTGGACAGACATAGGACCACACAAATCAGAATGAACCAATTCTAACACTTCTTTGGCTTTATACCCCTTGGCCTTAAAAGGCCTCTTGGTCATTTTACCTTCCAAGCAAGATTCACAAGTTGGAAAATTTTCCAACTCTAATGATCCCAAAGGTCCATCGGCTATAAGCCTTTGAATCCTACTTAAGTTAATATGACCAAGCCTTAGATGCCAAAGATATGCTTGGTTCATTTCTGAATGTTCTTTTCTTTTATTTGAGTTAGAAGATGAGTTATAAATTTTCATGTTTTGCTTTGTGGTTGAAATTGGATTTAAATTATACAAATTGCCAACTAATGCACCAGAACAGATAATCACTTTATTTCTCTTAATAATTACATCATTACTAAAAGAAACTGAATATCCATCCATAAACAGTTTAGAAACTGAAATTAAATTCTTTTTGAAACTGGGTACATAAAGACAATTTCTTAAAACTAAATTTCTATTTCTATTAAAAGATAAGTAGACGTCTCCCACTGCAACAGCCGCCACCTTAGTAGCATTGCCCATGTAGACGGTAATCTCTCCTTCAGTTAGTCGTCGGGTTTCCTGGAACCCCTGCAAGGAATTGCAGACATGATCAGTGGCTCCCGTATCTACACACCAGGTGCTGGTAGATAACACCGCTAAACATGTTTCAACAACTAGAGCATGAGATATACCTTTGTTGTTCTGATTCCTACGACGACAGCCCGCCTTCCAATGCCCTGACTGCTTGCAGATGAAGCACTTGCCCGTCGGCTTCTTCATTCCAGCTTTAGGTCCTGTACTCTGAGATTTATTCACTTTCTTTGCTGAACCAACTTGTTTCTTCTTCTTCTTTCCTTTCGACTTAGAAGTAGAACCATTTTCAGCATAGTGAATGTGAGAATTGTGAAGAAACAATCCTTCTGCTGCCTGAAGTTCTGTCAGTAGTTCCGCCAGTGAATATACCCTTTTGTTCATATTGTAATTCAGGCGAAATTGCTCAAAACTTCTAGGTAGTGTTTGGAGGATCATATCGATCTGGGTTTCCCCATCAATCTCTCCTCCAAGGATCTGTATTTCGTTCAGATAAGCCATCATCTTTAGGATATGATCCCTTACAGGAGTACCCTCTTGCATGGTGGTTGTCATTATCTTTCTCATGGCTTCTTGTCTAGAAGCCCGATCCTGATGATCAAAGAGTTCCTTGAGATTGTTCATAATATCATAAGTTGTTGGTAAATCTTGATGCTGATGTTGCAATACATTTTACATTGAAGCCAAAATGTAACACCGCGCCATCTCATCTGCCTTTACCCATTTCTTATGATATTCAATCTCCTCTTGGGTAGATTCACCAGTGGGTGCATCAGGACAAGGCTCAGTCAGTACAAACTTATAGCTTTCAGCAGTAAGAACAATGTCCAGGTTCCTTTTCCAATCTATGTAGTTAGGACCAGTAAGTCTATTCTGTTGTAGTATGATGGACAGTGGGTTGAAAGTCATCCTAAGAATCACAAATAACTTTTGGTCAGAACTCTAAATTTAGAATAATATTGATTCTAAATTAACTAACTTTTGTACTGACTGAGCCTTGTAGCATCAGGACAAGGCTCGGTCAGTACAAACTTATAGCTTTCAGCAGTAAGAACAATGTCCAGGTTCCTTTTCCAATCTATGTAGTTAGGACCAGTAAGTCTATTCTGTTGTAGTATGATGGACAGTGGGTTGAAAGTCATCCTAAGAATCACAAATAACTTTTGGTCAGAACTCTAAATTTAGAATAATATTGATTCCTCAAACAATACTATTTTAAATTAACCAACACCTCAAAACACCGCGAATATTGTATGCCACGATAGTGTGGACGTATACAAATTCAGCATTTGTAAAAGAAGGGTTTTAACCCATTAATTTTATTATCTTGTCAACCTAACTTTTTGACAAATAAAATTAATAGTTGGTATCCTTTGGTCACACAAATAATAGCAGTGACTCCGATGGGGAGGATACTATTAGTTGTGCCTAAGTGTATACCATTACTTGACACTAAGTCCATTAATAAGATTGTGCCCCTTCCGATGGGGAAGATCACACGCTCTTAATTAACTTCCTATAGTCATCCCAAATGGAAGTTTGTTCTTGTAATCCACAAACAAGCTCATCCGATATGGAGGAAGGCACTCAGAGCCAACGCGCAAGCTTGTTTGCATCACTTACAAACCAGTAATGGAGACCATGGAATTTATTTAAAATCCCTCTCCCACTTAGTTATTTATAAATGAGGAATTTAAACTATGCTAGCCTACTAAACATGTATACTAACATACACACACAGCACAATATAAAAGCAATAAATAGAAAATCTAATTTTCAACTATTATAGCTTTTATCTATGGTTGTCCTCCGTGTGTTGTCATCCCAAGCCACCGCCACCGGGTCTTGCTGTCGCATCCATCTTGCTCCTTGTTCCGCTGCGTCTCTGGTCCTTAAAAGGTTCCACGCCTTGCAAGATTTGATCCGCGACACAAATAGAATTTTACATATTTTCGATCCTATATTCCTCGAAGGAATGTACATGTAAACTAGATCGAACATAAAATAAAAATTTACATCCATCGATCCTATATTCCAAAAAAGGAATGTACATGTAACTAGATCAAAAATAAAATCCTAATAAAACTAAATACAGCTCCTGCTGTATTTTACAATACAATCATGCACACACATATAAATGTCCTTGACATGTCTAAGGGTCCAATCACACACATAATAACTAAAAGCCATAATAGTTGGATCCTGCATCCACAAAGTTAGCACATCCTACTATTAACCTGCCTAAATTATATATGACATGTGCATAATTAAACTAATACCAAATACACAGAGGCAAAAACCCTAGCTCTGATACCAATTGTTGGTTGCTACTCGGAAAACCTAATGGTTCCACTGTACAAAAATTTTGTACAAAGGTCTGAACCTTTTCCTAGCTACCATGTGTTCTTTTAAATTAAACTTGGATCGCCTGCGGAACTTAACACGTTTGATCCAAAGTTTAATCTATTTGTTCTTTTAGGTTTAGACTCGGATCTCCTGCGGAACTTAACACGTTCGATCCAAATCACCTATGTTATTAATTTCATTAAATATTAGTTTCCAAAATTGGCTCCCAGTACTGACGTGGCCAGGCACATGGCCTTCTTGGATATGGGAACAACCACCACCGACTAGACAAAGCCTTTTAAGGAAAGTTAATATTTAATTTCCTTAAATAACTTTAGGTCAACCGAAAAGAACAATCAAATCACAAGGAAAAGAAAAAAAAAAACAAAAGAACACAACATCAAAAATAAATTCAAAATACTAGAATCGTATGCCTCTTGTATTGGTATTATTTCCAAAAATAACTAGTATGATGCGGAAAGGAAAAATACTAGTTATACCTTTTAGAAAGACCTCTTGATCTTCTACCGTATTCCTCTTCTAACCTTGGACGTTGTGTGTGCAACGATCTTCCAAGATGAGGACCACCTAGCACCTTCTTCTTCTTCCTTCAAGTTTCGGCCAAGCACCAAAATCCAAGAATGAAGAACTTTTTCCACCAACTAAGCTCTAAGGGATGCAAGTTTTCTCTCCTCCTCCTTCTTCTTCTTCTTCTTCAAGTAGTATCCGGCCACCACAAAGACTCCAAGCAAAGAAGAGTTTTGGCCACCACAAAGAGGAAGAGAGGGAAAGAGGATGGCCGGCCACAACACCAAGGAAAAGAGGGAGAGAATAATAGAGGTGGTGCCTCATGAAGGCACCCCAACCCTCTCTTTTATATTCCTTAGCTTTGGTAAATAAGGAAATTTAATTATAATAAAATTTCCTTAACTTTCTTTGATAACAATTAATTAAGAAAAATTAAATAAAATTTCCTAATCAATTGTATATGGCCGGCCACCTCATGGAGAGCAAACAAGATAATTTTTAATCAACAATTAAAAATTCCTTATTTGTCTTCGAAAATTTTAAAAAATAAAATTTCCCTTTAAAATTCCTTCATGGTTGATAAAAAGAAATTTCTATAATTTTAATTTTTCAACATGTGAATAATTTACAAAGAGAAAAAATAAAATATCTTTCCTCTCTACAAATAAGGAAAGAGATCTAATCTCTTTTCTTAATCTTTTGTAGAAGAGATATTTTAATTTTATTCTCTCCAATAAATTATATCTTCCACATAAGAAAATTTTAAAATTAAAATTCTTTTAAATTTAATGGGGGTCGGCCACCTAAGCTTGGGTTCAAGCTAGGGTCGGCCACCCGTGAACCAAGGCTTGGCCGGCCCTAGCTTGAACCACAAGCTAGCTTGGCCGGCCCCTATATCATGGGTACGAAGGTGGGTATAGTTGGGTATAGTACTCTATAAATAAGAGGCTCTGATAGGGACCGAGAGGAGGAATTGGTTTTGGTCTCCCGATAAAATTAAGCATCCTGTGTTCGCCCCGAACACACAACTTAATTTTATCAATAATAATTCATTCCACTAGAGAACTATTATTGAACTAGCGCACCAATCCCAAATTACATTTTTGGGCTCCTTCTTATTATAAGTGTGTTAGTCTCCCTGTGTTTAAGATGTTGAATGTCCACTAATTAAGTGAGTTACTGACAACTCATTTAATTAATATCTTCATCCAAGAACAGTACCACTCAACCTTATCGTCATATCTGACTAAGTCCACCTACAGGGTTTAACATGACAATCTTTATGAGCTCATCTTGGGGACATTATCAACCTAGATTACTAGGACACAATTTCCTTCTATAATTAACAACACACACTATAAGTGATATCATTTCCCAACTTATCGGGCTTATTGATTCATCGAACTAAATCTCAGCTATTGATAAATTAAAGAAATAAATATCAAATATATATGCTTGTTATTATATTAGGATTAAGAGTACACACTTTCATAATAACTGAGGTATTTGTTCCTTTATAAAGTCAGTATAAAAGAAACGACCTCAAATGGTCCTACTCAATTCACTCTAAGTGTAATAGTGTAATTATATAGTCAAGATAAACTAATTCCTAATTACACTACGACCTTCTAATGGTTTGTTCCTCTCCATTTTGGTCGTGACCTACTATTTATAATTTATAAGGTATTGATAACATCATCTTCTGTATGTGGCACCACATACTATGCTATCTACAATATAAATTAATTGAACAACTACAACTAAATGTAGACAATTTGACCAAATGTGATTCTTTTTTCAAAATGAATGTTTACAAAAGCTTAGGCTTTCAGTATACACCTAATGGTTCCACTGTACAAAAATTTTGTACAAAGGTCTGAACTTTTTCATAGCTACCATGTGTTCTTTTAAATTAAACTTGGATCGCCTGCGGAACTTAACACATTTGATCCAAAGTTTAATCTATTTGTTCTTTTAGGTTTAGACTCGGATCTCCTGCGGAACTTAACACGTTCGATCCATATCACCTAGGTTATTAATTTCATTAAATATTAGTTCCCAAAATTGGCTCCCAGTACTGACGTGGTGAGGCACATGGCCTTCTTGGATATGGGAACAACCACCACCGACTAGACAAAGCCTTTTAAGGAAAGTTAATATTTAATTTCCTTAAATAACTTTAGGTCAACCGAAAAGAACAATCAAATCACAAGGAAAAGAAAAAAATAAAAGAACACAACATCGAAAACAAATTCGAAATACTAGAATCGTATGTCTCTTGTATTGGTATTATTTCCAAAAATAACTAGTATGATGCGGAAAGGAAAAATACTAGTTATACCTTTTAGAAAGACCTCTTGATCTTCTACCGTATTCCTCTTCTAACCTCGGACGTTGTGTGGGCAACGATCTTCCAAGATGAGGACCACCTAGCACCTTCTTCTTCTTCCTTCAAGTTTCGGCCAAGCACCAAAATCCAAGAATGAAGAACTTTTTCCACCAACTAAGCTCTAAGGGATGCAAGTTTTCTCTCCTCCTCCTCCTTCTTCTTCTTCTTCAAGTAGTATCCGGCCACCACAAAGACTCCAAGCAAAGAAGAGTTTCGGCCACCACAAAGAGGAAGAGAGGGAAAGAGGATGGCCGGCCACAACACCAAGGAAAAGAGGGAGAGAATAATAGAGGGTTTTTTTTTTCATGAAGTCACCCCAACCCTCTCTTTTATATTCCTTAGCTTTGGTAAATAAGGAAATTTAATTACAATAAAATTTCCTTAACTTTCTTTGATAACAATTAATTAAGAAAATTTAAATAAAATTTCCTAATCAATTGTATATGGCCGGCCACCTCATGGAGAGCAAACAAGACAATTTTTAATCAACAATTAAAAATTCCTTATTTGTCTTCAGAAATTTTAAAAAAAATAAAATTTCCCTTTAAAATCCCTTCATGGTTGATAAAAAGAAATTTCTATAATTTTAATTTTCAACATGTGAATAATTTACAAAGAGAAAAAATAAAATATCTTTCCTCTCTATAAATAAGGAAAGAGATCTAATCTCTTTTCTTAATCTTTTGTAGAAGAGATATTTTAATTTTATTCTCTCCAATAAATTATATCTTCCACATAAGAAAATTTTAAAATTAAAATTCTTTTAAATTTAATGGGGGTCGGCCACCTAAGCTTGGGTTCAAGCTAGGGTCGGCCACCCATGAACCAAGGCTTGGCCGGCCCTAGCTTGATAGTCACGAAACTCATGGCTAAGGTATTCACCACCTCGATCTGATCGAAGTATCTTAATACTTTTGTCAAGCTGGTTTTGTACTTCATTCTTAAATTCTTTAAACTTTTCAAAGGATTTTGACTTATGTGTCATCAGGTACATATAACCATATCTACTGAAGTCATCAGTAAATGTAATGAAGTACCTATAACCACCTCTAGCAGTGACATTGAAAGGGCCACATACATCACTATGTATAAGATCTAACAAGTCAGTCACTCTCTCACTGTGTCCACTAAAGGGAGTCTTGATCATCTTGCCTAGAAGGCATGACTCTCATGTCTCATATGATTCAAAATCAAATGAGTCCAGCAAACCATCCTTATGGAGCTGGGATAAGCGTTTGTCATTTATATGACCTAAGCGACAGTGCCAGAGATAGGTTTGGTTCATGTTATTTAACTTGAACCTCTTGGTACTAATGTTATAGATAGGGTTCTCAAGGTCTAGAATATAGAGTTCATTCATCATAGGTGCACTACAATAGAACATATCATTTAAATAAACTGAACAACATTTGTTCTTTATTATAAATGAAAAACCTTTCTTGTCCAAACAAGAAACTTAAATTATGTTCTTAGTTAAAGTAGGCACATAACAACATTCATCTAATTCTAATACAAGCCCAAAAGGCAGAGATAGATGATAAGTTCCTACAGCAATAGTAGCAACCCGTGCTCCATTGCCTACCCGTAGGTCCACCTCGCCCTTCGTCAATGCCCTGCTATTTTTCAGCGCCTGCACATTAGTACAAATGTGAGAAGCACATCCAGTATCTAATACCCATGATGAAGAAATAGATAGATTGACTTCTATAACATAGATACCTGAAGTGGAAGTCTCACTTCTCTTCTTCTTAAGATCTTCCAGGTACACTTTGCAGTTCCTCTTCCAATCCCCGGTCTGACCGTAGTGGAAGCAGGTAGCATCCTTGGAGACCCCTCCTTTGGGTTTCAGTGTCTTGCCTTTATCCTTGGCTTGAGACTTTCCCTTGCCTTTGGGCTAGCCCTTGCCTTTGCCCTTTTGCACCATCAAAATGGAGATGGGCTTAACCTTCTTAAGGTTGAGCTCAGCAGTTCTTAACATGCTAAGCAGCTCAGGTAGTGGCTTGTCAATTTCGTTCATGTTATAATTTAGAACGAATTGACTATAGCTATCTAGCAAGAATTGCAAGATCAGAGCAGTGGCCAGCTCTTGGCCAAGTGGGAATCCCAACCTCTGTAGGTTTTCTATGTACCCAATCATTTTGAGTACATATGGGCCTACGGGAGTCCCATCTTGCATCTTGCACTGAAACAGTGCCTTAGAGATCTCGAATCTCTCGTACCTCGCTTGTCCTTGATATAGTTGACGAAGATGTTCGACCATATCATAAGCGCTCATCAACTCGTGTTGCTTCTGAAGCTTAGAGTTCATGGTCGCGAGCATAAGACATGACACATCTAATGCGTCATCTTGATGCTTCTTGTAAGCATCACGGTCATCTCGCGTGGCAGTGGCAGGAGGTGCCTCCGGAATGGGTTGCTCCAGAACATACAGTTTGTTGGATCGAGAAGCGCTAGAGGGGGGGGGAATAGCGCTCGTGGCTATTTCGTTCAATTATCGGAAACTATCGGAGTAATTAAAATGCAGCGGAATAAAAATTAACACAGAAAGACGCAAGAGATTTACTTCGTTCGGAGCCTAAGGCGACTCCTACTCGAAGGCCCGCGATCCTTGATCACTTCTGGTGGGCAACAACTATAAGCTCGATAAGAATTACAAACTGAAGTACAATAATTGACAATACTTAATTATACCGACGACAATTACGAAATGAAGATTCGGAGCTCCGGGTCGTCGGGCACGAGTAGCAGCACTTCGAAACGTCGTTTGGAGCAACACGTAGCAAGGGAATCACTTGAAAGTTGATGATCTAAAGTGCTGGTCGAAACCCCCTTATAAAGGGTATTCAAGGCGCCTTGAAGGTTGTTCAAGGCGCCTCCATGCTGTCGAGTCTTCCGCGTGGATCAAGCTTGATCTGGTCGAACTTCATCTGCTCAAGGCGCCTCAAACCCTACTCAAGGCGCCTTCCAAGGCGCCTTATACTCCCTTCAAGGCGCCTCCATTGATGCTTTACAGCCAGATCAGCTCCATGGAGGCGCCTCGGACACTGTTCATCCGAGGAAAAGCTTTGTTATTTTGTACCTGCAAGACATGTTAGTCCCAAACAATATCCTGCAACACAAAGTTAGCACAAAATAACAATATGAATAATAAAGAATGTTATGACAGTCTCCGGACTGTCCGGGTCTGACTTCGGATTTCCAACCGGAAACCCTAGGTCGACGCCCTCTGTTCCTCGCGCCTCACCTACTCCCTCGGGAGATTTACATTGCCGGTGCGATCCTCCGGATCGACTGGACTTTTGCTCAGCACTCGATGCTTCCGGACTTTCTGCTGGACATCCGCTTCTCGGCTAGTCCAGTCTTTCACCTGGTTCGCGACACCAGGACTTTCCACCTAGGGTTACCACCCCCTAGGACTTTTGCCTGAAGCCATCGACCTGCCAAGACTTTCCGCATAGGGTTACCACCCCCTATGACCTAGGGTTACCGCCTCCTAGGGTTTTCCATTTGCCTAACCGCAGCTAGGACTTTTCTCCACCTAGGGTTACCGCCCCCTAGGACCTAGGGTTACCACCCCCTAGGGTTTTCACCTGCCTAACCGCAGTTAGGACTTTCCTGAAACACTCATTCAACATGTTAGATAACAACACGACTTAACTTTGAACCCTTTGCCATTATCAAAACTTGGGTTCGATCGTCGGATGCTTCCCGCACCAACAATCTCTCCCTTTTTGATTATGGCAACCCAAATTCAAAGTTAAGTAAAACAAATGCATAAGTATATTAAAAAGTTTTAAGTGAGCAAGCTTAAGTATATAAATTCAAATGAACGCCTAACTTAATCTAATACTTAAACTTTTGTGAAGCTCCCCCTTAATACAGGGTTTCCTTTTTTAATAAAGTTTTACTTTTGAATTACCTACTCTCCCCCTTAATAAAACACTTTTTACTTTTGATTTTTACTTTTGATTTTGAATTAATGAATTTGAATTTCCTACTCTCCCCCTTTGCCATATATCAAAAAATAAGCCAGTTGGAAAGCATGTTTTAAGTTTTTAGAAAAAAGTAGTTTTAGTCTTTGGAAAAATTCTTGTGAAACACTTAGCTAGTAACTGAAAAATTTGTTAGTTATTTTTCTCCTAAGTTAAAAAGGCTAATTTATGGATGACTTGAAGGATGGCTCTAGCCTCTTTGTAAACTTAGTTGGTTTTAGAGGAAAAGAGAAAAAAATATGTAACTAAGTTTAGAAAAACCTAGCTAGATTTTAAAGAATTTTGGAGACATATTACTTTGAAGGCTCTTTTTACTTGGCAAAAAAAATTTTGCAAGTAAAGGAATATGCTTTTAATACTTTTAGCTAAGTATAGAATGAATCTAATAGGTAACTCAGCAAAAATTCATAAAGATGGCTAAGTTTAAAAGTTGTTATATGAGTCACTTAGCTGAGCCTTTTGCAAACATTAAATTTTGAAAATATAGCTTAAGTGAAAAAGGGACTAGGCTTAATTTTGAATAAAATAGTACTTATTTTTGAAAAAGAACTTGTTAATTTTTAGGTTGAAGAGAGAGAGTAGCTAAAATTTTAGGTTATTTGTTCAGTTCGTCCTTAAGTCCAAGCATGAGTTAAGTTTAAATAACAATCAAATTATCTAATTGGTGTTGATCAGGTATCAGAGCCCTAAAGTTTAAAGATTTTTAAAATGATTTTGAAGGATTTTTCAAATAATTTTGAAATTAAGTTTTGAAAGATTTTTAAACAGATTTTTAAAAGATTTTTCAAATAATTTTGAATTGAAGTTTAAAAAGTTTTTTTTTAAATGATTTTGAAGGATTTTTCAAATAATTTTGAAATGAAGTTTAAAAAGATTTTTAAACTGATTTTTGAAAGATTTTTCAAATAATTTTGAAATTAATTTTGAAAAGATTTTTAAAATGATTTTGAAATTAAGTTTGAAATAATTTTTAAATAATTTTGAAATTAATTTTGAAAAGATTTTTAAAATGATTTTGAAATTAAGTTTGAAATAATTTTGAAATTAATTTTGAAAAGATTTTTAAAATGATTTTGAAATTAAGTTTGAAAAGATTTTTTAAATGATTTTGAAAGATTTTTCAAACAATTTTGAAATTAATTTTGAAAAGATTTTTTAAATAATTTTGAAAGATTTTGAAAAGATTTTAAAATGATTTTGACAATAAGTTTTGAAAAAATTTTAAAATGATTTTGATATTTAGTTTTGAAAAGATTTAAAATGATTTTGAAATGATTTTGAAAAGATTTTTTAAATAATTTTGAAATTAATTTTGAAAAGATTTTTAAATAATTTTGAAATTAAATTTTGAAAAGATTTTGAAATTAAGTTTTAAAAATTTTGAAATGATTTGAATTTGAATTAATTATCAGTTTGATTTTAATTACTTAGTCATCTCACCCGATCTAAATTTTCAATCAGGGAATCTTATAATTTTAGTGAGATGAATTGAGGTTCAATTTAAGGGTTTAGTTTAACTTTGTGTTAGATTCAGGTTTAGCTTTGAGCTCAACAAGTAAGCATTCTTTGGATAAACTTCTGGGCTATGGTGAGTCACAAGATACTCATTAAAGTAACCATGCCTTCGAGGTTTCCCAAATAGTCCTACCCATTGAGCTTAATACTAAACCTTGGTCTAACTAGTTAGGATCCATTAAACGGTAGCTTCGATCAGTTCCACTTGGCCAAATGCACCAGGTCGAAGCCATATCTTCCTAGACATGCGATACCCAAGTTTCCCTAACGTACTATCATCCAAAAACTTCACCAGTACTGTGGGTCAAGTTAAACCTAGCCCGTTTTGATATAACCTTAATTATCCTGCCGAGTAATCTACTCTTGTTTTACCCATTTCGGGTAGATTAGGTTCAGTTACCCTGTCGGGTAGTTCAGTTGGGGGTGCCAGCGAGTCTGGATCCTCCATCTATTTTTATTTAACTTAAGTTGAAATTTACTTTTAATTTTGAATTAATTTCGAATTGAATTTCGAATTTAATTTAATTTCAAATTTTTAATTGAATTTTGAATTTAATTTTGAATTTTTAATTGAATTTTTAATTTTTAATTTTTAATTTAATTTCAAATTTTTAATTGAATTTTGAATTTTGAATTTAATTTCAAATTTAATTTGAATATTAATTTGAATTATGTTCTTAATATTATTTTTTTATTAGCTCCCCCTGGATCATAGCCTCGATATGGTCTATCAAAGTAATAGACTTGATCCTTGGGGACCCAATAGTGACCAGTTCCAACCTGATTAACCAAGTTGGATTTTGGCACCCATGCTTGGATAATTTTTCTATTATTTCTATTAACTAGCGATAAATATGATTTGTATTTTATTTTAGTTTTAAATCTAAGTCCAGTTTTGTTGCAAACGGCTCGCTGTTTTCCAAGAATCAGATCCAGATTCTTGGAGCCCAAGGTGAACCTTTCCAACGTGTCCTTGAGTTCTTTAATTTGAGCTTTCAAATTGGAATTTTCTTCCTCAAGTTGTTGGACTTGAGTTGAACTTTCAATTTGAACTGACTCAGTTAAAGAGCTCGAGTCAGTCGCTACCTTAAGGGTTGTTACCTCCTTTTGGAGCGACTTAACCCGGACGTTGGATTTAGCCAACTTTTTTTACTAAGTAAGGTAATAATTCATGCAAGTTATCTAATTGAAATTCTGCAAGTAGTGAACTTACAGTGGGTTTTGGTACTTCGGAAACGAATGCGGATTCGTGGCTTCGATCAGACTCAGTCTCGGATTCGCTCTCGGTTTCTGACTCATACTCGGACTCAGTTTCCGCCACGGTTGCTAGTACTGATAGAGCGAGGAAGCTCGTCGGTTCTTCTACGTCGGACCCAGATTCATCTGAAGACTCGGACCATATCTTTTCCTCTGTCTTACTTGTACCTACAACCATCGTAATGCCTTCCTCGGCCGAAGTAGTATTATTCTGCTCATCTAATTCAAATAAATCATTTATTAAATTATGCTTACTTACTTGAGCGTCGGAAGTGCCCTCGTGTAGTTTCATCAACTTTTGCCACAACTCTTTTGCACTTGCGAAGGGCCCGATGCGGTTCAGTTCTTCATTGGTTAGGCCACATTGTAGCATGCAGGTTGCTTTGGCATCGGCTTCAACTTTTTTCATTGTGCTAGAATCCCAGTTGATGCATGAGATAAGTTCTCCGGTGTCGTCACGTGGAAGTTCGAGTCCGGTCTGGATGATGATCCACATCTCGACTTGCGTCTTGAGGTGGTATTCCATCCGGTTCTTCCAGTATCCAAAGTCCTTGCCAGAAAAGAGCGGCGGTTGGACGGTGCAGAATCCTTCTTGAAATGTCATTTTAAAAGAACCTTGCACACAAAAAATAGCAAACAAAATGTACCAGGACTTGATCCTGGATTAGCAGTGCGGTATGGAAGGATAGAAAAAGAAGTTCACCAGTTTCGAGAAAAAATAATAAAATAATAATAAAATATTATTAAAAAATATTATTTCAAATTTTTCCAAATTCAATATTTTATCAATACTAATAAACCGTGAAAGGATGAAAATAAATTTTTCGAAAATAATTTTAGAGGGAAAAAACGAAAGGCGTAGAGGGGAGTGAATAGCGCTCGTGGCTATTTCGTTTGATTATCGGAAAACTATCGGAGTAATTAAAACGCAGCGGAATAAAAATTAACACAGAAAGACGCAAGAGATTTACTTCATTCAAAGCCTAAGGCGACTCCTACTTGAAGGCCCGCGATCCTTGATCGCTTCCGGTGGGCAACAACTATAAGCTCGATAAGAATTACAAACTGAAGTACAATAATTGACAATACTTAATTATACCGACGACAATTACGAAATGAAGATTCGGAGCTCCGGGTCGTCGGGCACGAGTAGCAGCACTTCGAAATGTCATTTGGAGCAGCACGTAGCAAGGGAATCACTTAAAAGTTGATGATCTGAAGTGTTGGTCGAAACCCCCTTATAAAGGGTGTTCAAGGCGCCTCCATGCTGCCGAGTCTTCCGCGTGGATCAAGCTTGATCCGGTCGAACTTCATCTGCTCAAGGCGCCTCAAACCCTACTCAAGGTGCCTTCCAAGGTCAGCTTTTGCACCCGAGGCGCCTCCAAGCTCCATGGAGGCGCCTCGGACACTGTTCATCCGAGGAAAAGCTTTGTTATTTTGTACATGCAAGACATGTTAGTCCCAAACAATATCCTACAACACAAAGTTAGCACAAAATAACAATATGAATAATAAAGAATGTTATGATAGTCTCCGGACTGTCCGGGTCTGACTTCAGATTTCCAACCGGAAACCCTAGGTCGACCCAACGCCTACTGTTCCCTCTACTAGGAGATTTACCTGTTGCCAGTGCGATCCTCCGGATCGACTGGACTTTTGCTCAGCACTCGATGCTTCCGGACTTTCTGCTGGACATCCGCTTCTCGGCTAGTCCAGTCTTTCACCTGGTTCGCGACACCAGGACTTTCCACCTAGGGTTACCACCCCTAGGACTTTTGCCTGAAGCCATCGACCTGCCAAGACTTTCCGCATAGGGTTACCACCCCCTATGACCTAGGGTTACCGCCCCCTAGGGTTTTCCCTTTGCCTAACCGTAGCTAGGACTTTTCTCCACCTAGGGTTACCGCCCCCTAGGACCTAGGGTTACCACCCCCTAGGGTTTTCACCTGCCTAACCGCAGTTAGGACTTTCCCGAAACACTCATTCAACATGTTAGATAACAACACGACTTAACTTTGAACCCTTTGCCATTATCAAAACTTGGGTTCGATCGTCGGATGCTTCCCGCACCAACACAGTTTACGTTCTTGTGTGAGAACGATTCTCAGGTTCCTATACCAGTCCAGGAAATTTGCTCCGTTGAGCTTGTCCTTCTCAAGGACGGAACGCAGGGAGAAAGAGTTCGTATTTGACATCATGGTTATCTACAACAGAAAAATGCAGAAAATAAATAAATATTATATTCTATTAATCATCTAATTAGGCCTTTAATTAAATGATGCTCCCACTAAATTCTATAATTCATGTGGGACAAGATCCACATCATACTATGCCTTGAGTTAGCTTTGGCTAAATCGCCCAAGACTTAGTATGATCGGTAAGTAACTAATTACCAATTACATCTCTATGCAACTCTTGTTTATAGGATCAAGATCCGCATTTTATATTAAAACTCGAGTTAGCTTTGGCTAATACGCCCAAGAGTTAATATAAACGTGATTTTGACCTATCTACTAACCATTAGAAAATGTCTATAGTTAAACTCGATCCAATTGAGTTAACTAGTTTCTCAATCTAATTGAGTTGTACTCACCCATGCGTTGATAGGCGGGACCAAGATTGTCCCTCCGTACCCTACCAAGATAATATGTGTTGCTCTGCTTTGGCAAACTCAACAACAACATGTGATCGAGGTAGTGATAGGTATCACGGCATGGTAGGCATTACGAATTGAAGCGATTGAGATCTAATCTAATCGACGAGGTGTATCATATACGCGATTTAGATCTAATCTAATCATTAGGGTGCATCGTGTACGCGATTTAGATCTAATCTAATCGTCAAGGCGCTAATTAATTACTATTCTAGTATGCATCACATATACACACACAAGCAATTAATTAAATATTTTTGTGATTAGTCATGGCCCTACTATGATCTTCTCAAGCCAATAAGAAGATCGAATGGTCAACCTAAGGTCAACAGCTTCTCAAGCTCCTTCCATTGACCACCTTGTGTTGCTCACGCCCTCCTCGTAACTCCGTCTTAAGTGGACCATCCACCGCTCCAATTTTGTACATTACAATTTTGAAACTCGAGTTACATTCGAGTCTAAAAACTATTTTACAACAAGAATATAAATAGAGGAAGGCACGATGCGCAGGTCGCGAATCAAGTACAACACGCACAAACACAAAATGGCATGCAGGCCATATTATGAATTACAACATAATTTTTTTAAATCTAATTGGGTCTTTTGGGCCATGACTATCACAAAATAATACATAATTCTAAATTATGTTATTTCTATAAATTTCTGTAAATTTTCCATAATTTTTACAATTTTTATGAGTAAAAATTCCCGTCGGTCCCGTTTAGCGATTTTCGGGTGCAATCGCGGAACGAAGCCCCTTGCGGGGTCAGGGACAGCACCCCTACCCGCGGTATAGCCATCGCGAGTGTTCCTTAGCGATCTTGCAGCGCCTTATCCCGTTGTACCAAAATGATTTGGGGTGAAACCTTGCCGTTTCGAAAAGATCTTCTCGGTAGTCGAAGCCTACAGGTGTCTAAACACTTGTGCTTCGCTTCTACGAGAAAAATACCCATAAAATCTATAAAAATCACAAATATACAGAAAATTACAGATCTAAATTTTTGTCATAAAAACAAAAAACAAAAACAAAACTCGTACACGCTTTGCACGTGGCTCTGATACCACTGTTGGGTTTTTCGGGCCTTAAAACCCACTTTTTGCGTTGCGGAAACCCCGAAATTCCCATGCCACGGATCCATGCGAAGAATAAAATTTTGTAAAACTTTCACGTATGAGTTTCTAATCAAGATCTAAACTAGATCTACAAAGAAGAAGAGTGTTACCCTTGATGCGAAGCCCTTCGCGTAATCCCGCTCGTCCAAGGTTCGCCGGATCTCGAGAGTATCAAAGTAGATACTCCTCTATGTGTATCCACACAAGCAAGAGAGGGAGAAGAAACCTTAGAGTGTGCTAACACTCATGCAAGGTCTCGGCAATGGAGAGGAGAGGGAGAGAAGAAACCTTTAGAGGAAGAAGAAGAAATGAATTCCCTTGAATGAAAATGAATTCATTCCACTCTAAAAGTGGTCGGCCACTTCATGAGGTTTGTAACCTCCATGGGATACCAAGAGTCACAACTCTTGGTAACTCCCATAAGGTGGCATCCCACTTAAGCAAACATAATGATGTGGAGCATCGTCATTGGCCCACTCTTTGCCAACTCACCAATGAGGTGGCAAATGGTCAAGTCAAACTTAACCCACCCTTCATCTTCCTCTCAAGTCAAGTCAAACTTGACCACTTCTCTCCCTTAGTTGATCTAATCTAACCATTGGTTCAAGTTAATTTTTAATTTAATGAATCTCTATTCATTGAATTAAATTAATTAAATGAGTCTAAGTCCAAATTAGACTCACTTAACACATGAACCAAATTGAGTCCAACTCAATTAGCTCAATTTAGATTATTCTTAATCTAATTTGGTTCATCACATGAACATAATCCTTTAGGTTCATCAAATGAACCTAATCTCCATCTAATTGCCCTTTGTGTGTGACCCTATAGGTTCTTGTAACGTTGGCAATCATCCTAAACTCATTTAGAAGCATAAGTAATGAGCGGTATCTAGCAACACATCATTACTACCCAAGTTACAAGAATGTTGAGATCCAACATCACCTTGTGACTACTAATTGTGACTCTTCACAATATATGACATTGTCCTTCTATCCTAGACATATAGATTGGTCAATATGAGGCATAGACCGTGTCATCCTCTAATCAATCTAAATCTTGAACTCCAAGTAGACTCACTCAATCAAATGAGCTCAATATCTCATATTGACTCACTTGGGCATGGCCATGCACTTAGTGGTCTCACTCTATCAAGAATATCGATGTCACTCCCGTCATATAGGAGGGATAGATCCCATCTACATCACTCACATCCCTCCGCATAATTTGTTACATACCCAGTAATCATTTTTATAATCCACCCAGTTACGGGTGACGTTTGACGAAGCCAAAGTACGTAACTCCTTATGTAGGGAACCATGGTGACTTCAGGTCCAAGGACTAGTAGTCATACTAATAGCCACATGAGAAAGTATATGATACTCATATAACGATCCATGATACTTTCTCATAGCGGGTCATTCAGTATACATTCTCCAATGCATACTCATGTGTCAACTTGATATCTCTATATCCATGACTTGTGAGATCAATTCATCGAGTTGACCTACATGCTAGTCTCGTCGCATTAACATTGTCCCTGAATGTTAATACTCGACTAGGAATGATTAAGAGTAGTGTTCCCTATATCATCTCACTATCGATTCAACCAATCGATTGATATAGGTAAGAACCTTCTACTCAAGGACGCTATTATACTTAGTTATTTGGCACCAATACAAGTAAGTATAATAACCAAAACAAATGCCTTTATTTATATACAAGAATATGATACAACGAGTCCATACAACAATCATCAAATGATTGACTCTAGGGCTCTAACTAACATCAGTTGAGTGTGAAGTTTAGCCTAGTAGGTTAAGTTGATTGGATACTAATTAGTAATAAAAACCATAGTAGGTTATGTGGACTAAATATTGTTGGTGTAGGATGCACCAGAATTAGACCTGAGTTATGATGTTATCAAAGGTTGAAGTTAAGTATTATTGTGATCCAACTAGTTAACTAAGTATACAGGATGTTTACTCAACCAAGAAAGTCTTAACAGATCAAGGAAGTCAGGTAGAAAGCCCAAGTGGGTCGAGAGGACCCGACACTTGGAAGGAAAACTCGATAGGTCTGGAAGATCGAAGATCAAGAGGAAGTCTTGGTAAGCCGATCCGATGTTGAGCGGCAAAGTCCAAATAAGTCTAGAGGACCAATGCTTGGCAAGTAAGTTGAGGTAAACAACTGAAAAGGAGTGACAGTGAGGTCATGTTTTGGAAAGAAACAAACCCTAAGTCGTTGATCCAACTGAAGAAATCGGGAAGGTTTCAAAGTTAAGATCATGATAGTTTAACTATCAAATATTATTCATGCATCTTACTACTCATACATTATACTATGCTAACTTTGTTTTACAGGAATATTTGACTTAACTTTGTAATGTAGATTCAGCCTAATCTGTCAACCAAACATAGGGATCGGTCGACTGAATGAGTTTGATACAAGTAGAGATCAGCTCGAGAAGCAAAGATAGAAGACAGCCTGATTAATCGACCGAACCAAAAGATCGGTCGACCCAACCAAGTTGACATGGCATAGATCAGATTGATCAGAAGCAAACTTAGAAGCTAGCCTGGTAGGTCGACCGAACCCAGGGATTGGTTTATCGAACATTAAATGCAATTAAAGGCTCATTAATGGAGAATCTTGGTGAACAGGGAAATTGCATTGATCGATCCACCGATAAAAGGGATTAGTCGACCAAACATTAATTGCTCATTATTGCTCGAAGATTGGATCTCAATGAAGAAGGAAAGTGTAGTGTTTAGTCGACCGATAGAGGGTTAGGTCAACGAAATAGATTAGTCGACTGAAGGGTTTTTTAGTCAACAGAACTATGCTTATAAAAGGGGAGCTTGAGGTCCGAGGCAAGTATCAAGTTTTCTGCTCATCTTTGTGTAAAGTCTCCGTTCATGTTACTGCTATGATCTTCAAGCAAGCTACTGTTCCGACAAAGCGCTGACGATCTTCATCTATACTCTTTTTCAGTATACTTTATTTTAGCTTGCATTGTACTTAAATTCAAATAAGATAGTAGGCTATTACTATCTTATATTTCATCTATATGAATTTTTTTCTTTTCAAAGGTTTCGGAAAGAAAAGTTTTAGTGGATTGCCCAACGGTGCGATCAAGGATCGCAGGTCTTGAAGTAAGAGTCGACATAGGCTCCGAACTAAGTAAGAGAAATGAGTTCTTTAGTTTCCGCTGCACTACTCTTGTTTTAACGATTCTAAAGAAAAGGTTTTTAACAAGAAATATTCACCCCCTTTATCGCATCCTTCGATCCATCAATTAGTATCAGAGCCTAGTAGCTTTAAAGTTACTTTACTATTTTTCGAGTAGATTTTTAAAACTTTTCCTTTTTTCCTTAAAGACATTTTTCTTTCACTTATTTCTTTATACTACACAACTAATCCCATGACGAGAGTCTTGGAAATATTCTTCTTCTTTTTCTTTGATAGTAAGAATGTTGAATTCATACCAAGAAGGGTATAACACCTTCTGCTCTCCACTATTCAAAGGGGAGAACTTCAGCTATTGGAAGAACAAAATATAGTGCTACCTCAAGTCCGACATCAAGCTTTGGTTCCCCATAATCAAAGAATACACTCCTCCGATGGTAGATATAATGTTGATAGAACCAGAAGACTAGACTCCCCCAATGATCAAGAAGGAACAACTAAATTACAATGCAATCAACACCATCCATCCAATGCAGGCTAACCATGGAAGAACTGAACTGAGTCAGGCCCTACAAAAATGTAAAAGAGCTGTGGGACTATCTGGTAAAGCTACACGAAGGAACCAATGAATCTAAGGTAAATAAGAGAGATCTATTATTAAATAATTTATTTAATATTAAAATACTTCCTAGAGAGACGGTCATGCAATTGCATACTTGACTAAAAGATAACCTCAACGACCTACATATGATCAGACACAACCTAGAGAATCATGGCACAATAAGGTACGCACTAAATGCCTTCCTGTGAAATACCTTATGGGTATCAATAGTAGATGTATACAAAGTTTCAAGGGATCTTTCCATTTTAAAATTAGATGAACTTTTTTGTGAATTAGAATTACATAAATAGTCTAACTTGAGTCACGTTGAGAAAGGAATTGTATTGTATGCAGGATCAAGCAAAGAAGCCAAGACCAAAATCAAGAATGAATCAGAAAGTGAGTCTGACTCAGACTCAACTAATGAAGAAGAGCTGGTCAACATGCTCCGAAAACTACTAACAAGGAGAAAGTTCAAAGGGAGCACTAAAAAGACCCCAATCAACCAGATGCAAAATAAATCAGAGATGATTTGTAATGGATGCAACAAAAAAGGGCATTTCAAACATGAATGCCCAAACTGAAAGGAAGAAAAACCAAAATTGGCAAGAAGGAAGAAGGCTCTCCAAGCGACGTGGGACAAGTCATCTTCCAAGGAGTCCAATGCGAAAGAACCAAAGAACTCGAGCCATCTTTCCCTTATGGCAAGCAACGAAGATTCTGAGTCCAAGTAAGAGTACGAGTCCGAGACCGACACCTAGTCCGAGAGAAGCCATGGATCCGTATCCGTTTTCGAAAGTCCCAATACGGTAACTTTTTATTTCAATTCAAACTTACTTAATGTCATGCCCCAGACGAGTCCCAGCCATAGGAAATCTGAATCATTTCTATATCCACAGATATACATCAGCCAAAGACAGCTAGAATATATACACAACCACGCAGTTTATATTTAGGCCACTCGGCTGTAATAACAAAAATACAACCACGCAGTTATATATATATATAACAAAAAACCAATAGACAGGATTCCCACTCGGTTGTACTAAAAAGAAGAACACAGCAGAAATACAACAAAAAACCATTACAAACCAAAAACAAGATTGCTAGCCGGCTAGACTTACACAACACAACAAACAATACAAAACACCACATCACAACACTCCGGAATCAAAACTGAAATTTTACATTGCTAAGTAAATTAAAACATAGTCCAAATAAAGTACAAATGAAAACCAGAAACAGGTCTTCGGATGTGACGTGGGAACCGATAGACAGGATACTCTAAGCAACTCCAAAATCTACCTGCTACCTGAAATAGAAATAGCTCAATGGTGTGAGTTCAAAGAACTCAGCGGATATCAAGCTGACATGCCTAGTAAGATATAACTAACAGAAATAATCATGTGGTGCAGTTTCCTGAACAAAAGTAGGGAATGTAGACTGAAAAAGCTGAAGAAACTGTACTCCGAGGGCCTCCTATCCGGAACATACGATCGTCAGACCAAATACCTCGTGTCTCTTGATGCATGTCAATTATATGCAAACACCAAAATGTAGCAACCAATATGCAATAATCACAAGCAATAAATGCAATCATGCAATATGGTACAAAATGACATGTGTCACCCCTGACGCCAGTCAGCCATCTCACACGCGATGGTGAGATCGAGTGGGTAGGGCTATGACAACTGTGCACTCTGTCATCACTGCTCTTGAGTGACCGAGTGGACAGGATGTTGTCGGAATACACCTATCCTTCTACTCCAAACAGAGTGGGGGAGCGCAATGCTCTCATCTCCCTGAGACAGTCCAGAGGAGGGATCCATGTCGGCTACCACGCTACGTCACCACTACCCATGAGCGGGCCAACAAAGCCTAATAGAGCAAAACTGCTATACACCCTGCCTGATATACCACTAACCCATGAGTGGTTGTGTGTGTACAGATCATGTAACTTGCGATGTGCTCAACAATAATGAAGCCGACAATCGCACAGTATGCAATCATGCAAGATGGTGCATGACACTAAGCATGTAAATCCTAATCATAATCACCTCCACATAATAAGTACGAAACAGGAAAATAAATCATACTATGACCTAGGTATCACATATCTAAGTACACATGCCAAATAATAAAATCTAGAAAACTAGTCCTATACCCAATGAACCCTAGTATGTCACTTCCTCTAGGAACTAAGGTACACATGGCAATAATCAAGAGATATAAACATGGATACATGACTGGTAACAAACAGAACATACTATATGTATCAAATAGTGACATGCCAAGGGCAAATCTAAGCATGATCATTGCTACTAGCTATAAATTACTATGCATATTAAAGTGACAATATCATAAAAGATAAGTCAAGAGATACCCGCCTCAATAGAAAATTGAACTAGAAATCCTTCGTCGAGACGCCCGTCTCGAATCAAAATCCTATAACGCATGATATACAGATTTATCTAATTACATAAATTAATTAGCTAAAACAAATCCCTGGCTAAAATCTAATCCATTGATCAACTAGGGTTAATTTTATTAAACCCTAATCATTCCACTAATCAATTAGATTAAAATCTATACATAATCAACCTAACCTTAAATCCAATTAAAAAGAATCCATTCCTAACTTAACTACTAATTAACCTAACTACACATGAACAACCAACTATATAATGAATCAAACCTATCCAAACAAACTCACCCAAATTTTATCATGTTATTGCTGACTTGCGATCGGAGAAGTTTGACGCTGGAAATTAGTGGTCGGAGCTGGACAATGCTGCTGACCACCAAAACAAATGTCCCAAATCAGCAATGTGCCTAGACCTATACCTTAGATCAATCAAGCTTAATTCAACAACCTTACCAACTCTAGATCAGAAGTAGCTACTAGCGCTAGGGCAGAGAGATGGCAACCGGCGCTGGGCGATGATCAAGGGCAGAGGCGCGAACGGTGATCTAGGGTAGAAGGAAGAAAGCAAGTTATGACTCCCGGCCGGCTATGGATCAACACCAGATCGCGTAAGCTTGACCCCTGCAGCAACCTCACCGTAGTCTCTAGGTCGTGCCCAACCTCCGCCACAGAGAAACGGTCCGGTGAAAAAGTCAGCCAACACTAGGGCACAAGGACGGTAGCGCTGCTCATAGGGAGAAGGGCTCAGCGTTGGCAGTGGCTGGCCCTGGCTGCCGATCACGCACACTGGAGGGGATGGCAGAGGAAGAAGGTGACGTCTAGGTCAATCCCATGGTGGGTGAAGGGCACACTAAGCCGGCTGTGAGCTTCTAGTGACCGGCGACGGTGAATCGGGGAAAAACGAAATCAACGATGGATTGACTACTAGGGCTCGGCCGAAGAGATAGGATCGGGTGCTCGACTCTGCCCCCAGCAACTACTTGGTGTCTGTGGCTAGGAATAGGCAAACGACGGAGGATCGGGTGGCGTCGGGCAGCGTGGTGTCGGCGAGGAGAAAAGGGGAGGAGGAGATCGGGAGTCCACGAAGAGAGGAGAGGAAGTCGCGGTGAAGTTAGGGCACGGGAGAGAAAGAAAATAAAAGAAAAATAAATTAATTAGGAAACTTAGGTTTGATTTAATCAAACCCTAAGTACTTTCCTAAATCAACTCCTACCTTTGGGTATTTCTAAACAGGTCTTTCCCATGTCTATTAATTCATCCCCGCAAACTATCTCATACGAACTCTAAAAAATACCCAAAAAATTTCTAAAAATTTCTAAAAATTCTGTTAAGGTTATTCGTCAAATAAACCTTATTATTTTATTATTATTTGTTATAGTATTTTATATTCTCCCCCACTAATAAAAAATTTGGTCCCTAAATTTTGTTATTTACCATTAGCAAAACTGGCAATAAACAACCAATATAAACATACCTCAAGTAAACAGATGGGGGTATCAAGCTCGAACCGTATCCTTGAACTCCCAGGTGGCTTCCTCATTAGAATGATATTGTCATCCGACTTTAACCAAATGGGGATAGTCTTGCTCCACAGCTAATGCTCCTTGTGGTCTAGAATTCGTACTAGAACTTCCTCGTAGGTAACGTTAGGCTGAATGAGAACTGATATATCTGACAAAATATATGTTGGACGGATACGTATCTCCTCGGCATGGACACATGGAATACACCGTGAATGTCTGCCAATGACAGTGGTAGTGTCAGATGGTAAGCTACCGCTCTAATCCTCTCCAAGATCTAGAAAGGCCCAAAGTATCGTGGAGCTAACTTACCTCGAAGGCTGATTTGGGTTGGTTCTCTATTCAGCATAATTCTTCTGGCGGTTCTACGCTTCTGACATCCTCCGTCCAATAGTGCGGACTAACTCTGCCTCCTGCTGAGCTCTCTGAGGTCCTAGCAGCTGAGCCTCCCCAACCTCCTCCCAGGGGGTGGGTGTCTGACAAGGTTTTCCATACAACGCTTCAAACGGTGACATCTGTATAGCCGAATGACAGTTGTTGTTGTAGGCGAACTCTACTAATGGCAAGTGATCCTCCCAGCTGCCTCCAAAATCCAAAACGCAAGACCTCAGCAAGTCCTCTAGAGTCTGGATGGCCCACTCTAACTATTTGTCTATCTGCGGATGAAATGGCGTACTAAAACGGAGCCGCGTGTCCAAGGTATGCTGCAGACTTTGCCATAACCGAGGGTCTCTATCAAATATAATGCTCAAAGGAACACCACACCATCTGATGACCTCCCGACCATACAGCTCTGTCAATCGATCTAGAGAATCGGTCTTCCGAATCGCTAAGAAATATGCAGATTTGGTTAATCGGTCAATGATCACCCAAATCGTGGGCTTTGTTCCTTATAATTTCTCCTTTGTCATCTAATTTATTTCTAAAATCTCACTTAGTGTTAATAACTAAATTATGTTTGGGTGGAGGTACTAGATCTCATACTTAGTTTCTTTAAAATTGACCTAACTCCTCTTGCATTACAATTATCCAATTAGGTTCAGATAAGGCATCATCTATTATGTTAGGTTTAATTTTAGATATTAAAGCTATTTGACTTAAATTTATAAAATTTTGTTGGAACTTTTGGGCCGCAAATACCGCTTTTTGAGTTGCGAAAACCCCGAAGTCTTGCCACCGGATCCATGCGAAGATTAAAATAAATTCATGTACTTGTTTCTATTCTAGATCTACTCTAGATCTACATGGTAGAGATTTTATACCTTTGATGCGAAGCCCTTCGCTTATCCCGCTCGTCCAAGGTTGCCGGATCTCGAGAGTGTCAAGTGAACACTCCTCTATATGTATCCACACGAACAACGAGATGGAGAAAAGACACTAAAGTGTGCTAGCACTCTTTGTGGCTCACTGCAATGGAGGAAGAGGGAGAGTAGAGAGGAAGAGATGAGGAAGAAGAAGGAGTGAATGAGCACATAATTGCATTCACTTGCAATCAAGTAGCCGGCCACTTCATGGAGAGGTTATAAACCTCCATGGGATACCAAGAGTCATGGCTCTTGGTCTCCCTCATGAGGTGGCACACACATAAGCCAACCTTGATGATGTGGAACATCATCATTGGCCCACCTTATGCCAACACACAAATAATGTGGCATTGGTCAAGTCAAACTTGACTTTTCATCTTCCCTCTCAAGTCAAGTCAAACTTGACCTCTTATCTCCCATGGTTGATCAAATCTAATCATTGGTTCAAGTCAATTTGATTTAATGAATCTCTATTCATTGAATTAAATTGACTCAATGAGTCCAAGTCTAAATTAGACTCATTTAACACATGAATCAAAATTGAGTCTAACTCAATTAGTTTAATTTGGATTACTCTTAATCCAACTTGGTTCATCACATGAACCTAATCCTCTTGGTTCATCAAATGAACCTAATCTCTATCTAATTGCCCTTTGTGTGTGACTCTATAGGTTCTTGTAACGTTGGCAATGCTCCTAAACTCATTTAGAAGCATAAGTAATGAGTGGTATCTAGCAACACATCATTATTACCCAAGTTACAAGAATGTTGAGATCCAACATCACCTTTGTGACTACTAATTGTGACTCTCAGAATATGTGACAATGTCCTTCTATCCTTGACATCTAGATTGATCAATGTGAGGCATAGACCGTGTCATCCTCTAATCAATCTAAATCTTGAACTCCAAGTTGACTCACTCTAATCAAATGAGCTCAATATCTCATATTGACTCATTTGGGCATTGCCATGCACTTAGTGGTCTCACTCAATCAAGAATAATGATGTCACTCCCGTCATATAGGAGGGATAGATCCCATCTACATCACTCACATCCTTCCTCATAATTTGTTACATACCTAGTAATCGCCTTTATGGTCCACCCAATTACGGGTGACGTTTGACGAAGCCAAAGTATGCAACTTCTTATGTAGGGAACCATGGTGACTTCATGTTCAAGGACTAATAGTCATACTAATAGCCACATGAGAAAGTATATGACACTCATATAACGATCCATGATACTTTCTCATGGCGGGTCATTCAGTATACATTCTCCAATGCATACCCATGTGTCAACTTGATATCTCTATATCCATGACTTGTGAGATCAAGTCATCGAGTAGACCTACATGCTAGTCTCGTCGCATTAACATTGTCCCTGAATGTTAATACTTGACTAGGAATGATTAAGAGTAGTATTCTCTATATCATCTCACTATCGATTCAACCAATCAATTGATATAGATAAGAACCTTCTACTTAAGGACGCTATTATACTTAGTTATTTGGCACCAATACAAGTAAGTATAATAACCATAAAGAAATGCCTTTATAAATATATAGGAATATGATACATCAAGTCCATACAACAATCATCATATGATTGGCTCTAGGGCTCTAACTAACAATCTCCCACTAGCACTAGTGTCAATCAATGTAGAGTCTAATACCCAATGACCTAGTGTGACCATCATGCTTTCTCTGTGCCAAAGCCTTGGTCAAGGGATCAGCGACGTTAGCCTCTGTGGGTACTCTGCAAATCTTCACATCTCCTCTATCGATGATCTCTCGAATGAGATGGAAGCGCCGTAGTATGTGTTTGGTCCGCTGGTGTGATCGAGATTCCTTAGCCTGTGCAATTGCTCCATTGTTGTCACAATAGAGCTCAATAGGATCTGCTATGCTAGGAACCACCCCAAGCTCAGTAATGAACTTGCGGATCTAAACTGCCTCCTTTGCTGCTTCTGATGCAGCAATATACTCGGCCTCTGTTGTAGAATCAGCAACTGTGTCCTGCTTCAAACTCTTCCAACTCACAGCACCACCATTCAAACAAAACATGAACCCAGACTGCGATCTATAGTCATCCTGGTCAGTTTGGAAGCTGGCATCACTGTAACCCTTTGCAGCTAGCTCGTCATTGCCTCCATATATCAAGAAATATTCTTTAATTCTTCTCAAGTACTTAAGAATATTCTTGACCGCTATCCAGTAACACTCACCTGGATCTGACTGGTATCTGCTCGTCATGCTCAAAGCATACAAAATATCAGAATGAGTACATAGCATGGCATACATAATAGATCTTATGGTTGAAGCATAAGGGATCTTATCCATGTGGTCTCTCTCCTCTCTAGAAAAGGGGCTTTGAGTCTTTGAAAGACTCACAACATGTTACATCGACAGAAATCCTTTCTTGGAATTCTGCATGGCAAACCGTAGTAATACCTTGTCAACATATGTACTCTGACTTAGGCCAAGCAATCTCTTAGATCTATCTCTATAGATCTTTATGCCTAGAATGCAGGCTGCTTCACCTAAGTTCTTCATTGAGAAATAATTCCTCAGCCAAGTCTTTACAGACTGTAGCAAAGGGATGTCGTTCCCAATGAGTAGTATGTCATTCACATACAATACAAGGAAGACAACTGTGTTCTCAACAATCTTCTTGTAGACACAGGGTTCATCTTCATTCTTGATGAAACTAAACTATTTTATCACATCATCGAATAGAAGATTCCAGCTCCGAGAAGCTTGCTTTAGTCCATAAATGGACTTATGCAGCTTGAATACTCTGCCAGTATGCCGTGGATCTACAAAACCCTCAGGTTGTGTCATGTACACATCCTCGAGCAAGTTTTCATTCAGAAACGTGGTTTTGACATCCATCTGCCAGATCTCATAATCGTGGTATGCTGCAATAGCAAGCATGATCCAAATGGACTTAAACATCACTATTGGAGAAAATGTTTCATCATAGTCAATACCATGAATTTGCTTGAAACCTTTAGCTACCAGACGACCCTTATATATAAGTCCATCCATGTCAGTCTTTCTCTTAAAGACCCACTTACACCCAATGGGTTTGACGCCTTCAGGTGGATCAACCAAAGTCCATACTTGGTTAGTGTACATGGATTCCATCTCGGATCTCATGGCCTCTAGCCATTTCTCAGAATCTGGTCTCATCACAGCTTCCTGATAGGAGGTAGGCTCATTCTCAACGAGCATAACGTCATCATGATCAGACAAGAGAAATGAGTATCTCTCAGGCTGACAACGTACCCTATCAGACCTGCGAAGAGGTAGGTTTACTTGAACTGGTTGTTGTTCCTCAACTCCTAGTGGAACAATCTCATCATCCACAACACTTTGTGGTTCCAGTTCAACTTCCATCAAGGCTTCAGTGCTATGGTCCATATCCTGAACTTCTTCAAGATTGAACGTACTCCCACTAGTTTTTCTAGAAACAAAGTCCCTTTCTAGAAAAACCCTAGTCTTAGCCACAACTACTTTGTGTTGACTAGGAATGTAGAAGTAATATCCCTTTGTTTCCTTGGGATATCCTATAAAATAGCACTTATCATATTTGGGTCCCAGTTTGTCCGAGACTTGACATCGAACGTAAGCCTCACAACCCCAAATTCTCATAAAAGATATATGGGCATCTCTCCCAGTCCATATCCTATATGGTGTCTTTATCACAGCCTTGGATGGAACACGATTGAGTATGAAGGCTGTTGTGTCCAGAGCATAGCCCCAAAGAGATATATAAAGATTTATGTGACTCATCATAGACCGTACCATATCTAATAGGGTACGATTCCTCCTTTCGGATACATCATTCCACTGTGGTGTTCTAGGAGGAGTGAGTTGGTATAGAATCTCACACTCAGCTAGATAATAACGAAAGTCATGACTAAGGTATTCACCACCTCGATCTAATCGAAGTATCTTAATACTCTTGCCAAGCTAGTTTTGTACTTCATTCTTGAATTCTTTGAACTTTTCAAAGGATTCTGACTTATGTGTCATCAGATACACATAACCATACCTACTGAAATCATCAGTAAATGTAATGAAGTACCTATAACCACTTCTGGCAGCGACATTGAAAGGGCCACATACATCACTATGTCTAGGGTTACTATAAAGAAATTAAATATTGAATTTCATTGAAAGACTTTTTCTAGGAAGTGGCGGATGCTCCCATACCCAAGAAGTCCTAGTGTCTCGCCATGTTTAACCTGGAAGCTGATCTCTTAAATTAATATTTAATTAAATTTGTAACATGGGTGGATTTTGATCAATAATTTTAAGTATCGTTTGCGATCCAAGTCTTAACCACTAAGAACAGATAAGTTGAATTTGGAATCAATAATGTTAAGTTATGTTTGCGATTCCAAATTTAATTTCTAAAGAATACAATAGGTTGTTAGGAATGGTTCAGGACTTGTACAAAATTTTTGTGCAGGGGAACCGGTACGATATTCCGAGTAGCAACCAACAGTCTTTAAGTCGAGCATGCAGTTGGATGGTCATCTCTCCGAGAAGTATTTTAATATTAAATAAATTATTTAATAAGAAATCTCTCTTATTTTCTCTTGATTTGTCGGTTCCCTCATGTAATTTTACCAGATGATCCCAAAGTTCTTTTGCGTTGTCGTAAGACCTGACTTAGTTCAGTTCCTCCAAAGCGAGTATGCATTGGATGGTGTTAATCGGCTTATAGTTTAGTCGTGCCTTCTTGATTATCAGGAGAGTCCAGTCTTCTAGTTCTATTGGCTTTCCATCTACCATCGAAGGTGTGTACCCTTTAAGTATAGTGAACCAAAGCTCAATCTTGGACTTGAGGTAGCACTCCATTCTATTCTTCTAGCAGTTGAAGTTTTCTCCTTTGAACAGGGGGGGGGGGGTGGATAGTGTTGTAGTCCTCTTGATAGGAATTTGACATTCTTATAATCAAAGAATTAAAAGAAGAAAAAATTTCAAGACTTGCGTCTTGGCATTAGTAGTGTGGGAAAAAAGAAATAAGCGTATAAGAAAAATCTCTTTAAGGAAAAAAGAAAAAGTTTTAAAATTTGTTTGAAAAACTGTTAAATAATTTCAGAACTATCAGACTTTGATATCAATTAAAGCATTGAAATGAAGCGATAGTGGGAGGTGAATATCGCTCGTTAAAAACTTTTACTTTTATCGAAACAAACAAATCAAAGTAAAGTAACAGAAAAAGAAAGAGTAATAAGAATGACTCAGATGATTACTTGGTTCAGAAATTATGTCGACTTCTACTCCAAGACTTGCGATCCTTGAAAATATTATTGGGCAATCCACTATGATTCTTATTTCTGAAATCTTTGGAAAGAAGCAATGCATACAAATGCAAGTAGAAGATAGTAACAAACTACTATCTTCTTTCAAATTAAATACAATGAGCTTGAATAAAATATACCGACAAGAATAGTGATGAAGATCATTGGCACTTCGTTAGAGCAGTAGCTTGGTTGAAGATCAATAGTAGAGCAGCACAAATGAGAACTTTAGCACAGAGTGAATTAGAATTCAATTATCTGCTTTGGACCTCGAGCTCCCCTTTTATAAGCCTTGTTTGGTCGACCGAAAAGTTGTTCAGTCAACTGATCCTTTTGGTCAACTGATCACCCTATCTGTCAACTGAACATACATCATTCCTTCTTCGCTGAGATCCGATCTTTGTGCAATTAAGAGCATTAATTGTTCGGTCAACCAATCACCTTATTCGATTGACCGAATAGAGCACTTTCCCTATTTGTCATGATTTAAAATTAATTTGCCATTAATGCTTTTATTATTTGGTCGACCGATCCCTACGTTTAGTCGACCGATCAGCCTGCTTCCATTTTTTACTTTGGCTCAATCTGATAACTGCTTTGTGTTTGTTGGTGTGGGAAGCATCCGATGATCAAACTTATGTTTTGATTATGTCAAAGGGTTCAAAGTTAAGATTATTTGTGGTCTAATAAGTTTAAATGAAATTGCAGGAAAGTCCTAAGTGTTCTTAGGCAAAAGTGTTGGTGCGGTTAGCACTAATGGTCTCACCCAGATTTTGATGAATGACAAAGTAGGTTAAGTTAGTTTCATTGTGATCTAACACTTTAACTAAGTGTGCAGGAAAAGCCCAAACCAGTCGACGGGCTGACCGGATGTCTGGCACGAAGTCCAGCTAGGTCAACGGGTCGACCTGATAGCTGGCATGAAGCCTAGATTGGTCGATGGGCTGACCGGATGTCTGGCACGAAGTTCTGCTAGGTTGACGGGCTAACCTGATAGTTGCCATGAAGTCCAGACAGGTCGACGGGTCGACAGGCTGACCGGACGTTTGGCAGATAAGTTAAGGTAAGTCACTGGAGGTGAGTGACTTGGTGAGGATGTATTCCCGGTTAGGGAACGTAGGCGCCGATCTAACTTAGAACCATTTCAGAACTCTAAGTTGAGATCGTGACTAGATTCTGGTCCTTGGGAGACAGAATCTAATTACTTCTCCTTTTCTATTGTGCTAACTTCTATTTTGCAGGGTAGTTTAAACTATTATTTTTGCCTTGAACTAACTCTTTCTTACAAGAGAAGCACATTCTGGAGAAAAGTGGTCCGAGCGCCTGGAGTTGGTCCGAGCGCCCGGAACTGGTCTGGGCGCTCAGAAGGCAAATCTCATCCTAACGTAGTCGTCGCACGTGGAGCTCACTGGTTGGCTGAGCTACGTTACGGTCCAGGCGCCCGGAAGGGATTCGAGCGCCTGGAAGGGATCCGGGCGCCCGAAGCATCCTATATAAGGAGGGTGAGCCCTGAAGCAAAGATAACAACGAGATCTGCTCTACTGCGCTGTGCTCCTACGACACTACTTCTACGACAACCTGCAGCTCAAGTTCTGTTTATTGTTGTCAGTATTGTTCATTTTTTTATAGTTCTTGTACTCAACTTTGTAAATCTGTTTGCGAACTATTAGTGATTGCCCAATGAAAGCACTCGACGAATGCGGGCCTTGGAGTAGGAGTCGACCAAGACTCCGAACCAAGTAAATTGGTTTGTGTTAGCATTGTTTTATTTCCATTTTTCTGCTGCGTACTCGCTTCAAATTTTTTGATCGATATTCACCCCCCCCCTCTATCGACTTTCATGATCCAACAAGTGGTATCAGAGTAGATACCACTCTGGTTTGGTGCAACCACCAATCAGACAAGGGGGTAAAACTTTTTCAAATTATTTTTCTTTCTTTCGGCTTTAAGTTATACATTATAATCCAAACTGGTATTATTACCTTTTTGGAAGATCTTTCGTAGCAATTAAGCTGAACTGGTGCAACACCAATTCAGTTTTAGTTTTTTTCCCCCGCACTACTAATCCAAGACTAAGTCTAGGGATTTTTATTTCCTTATTTGTTTGTGTGTAAGGTAAAATATCTCAAATTGAAGGATTCAGCACAGTCCGTCCCCCTCTATTCAATGGTGACAATTTTCCTTACTAGAAGATGCGAATGGAGGTCTATCTGAAGACCGATTTCGACTAGTGGTTCAGCATCACTAGAGGATACAAGGCACCAGTCAACAACTCTGGAAATCCATTGGATCTGGAACAGTGGACTCCAGGCATGAAAAAGAAAGTTTTAATGGACTTCAAAGCCTTCAACACGTTGCAATGCGGACTGACGAGGGAAGAGATGAACCGAGTAGGCCCACATTAAAATGTGAAGGAATTATGGGACAAGTTGGTCGAACTACGTGAAGGAACAAGCAATGCCAAGGTAACTAAGCGTGGCCTTCTTTTAAATAAACTCTTTAATATTAAAATGCAGGAAGAAGAAACGGCAAGCCATCTCCATGCGAGGATCAAAGACATCATCAACGGACTTCACGCGATAGGCTACCAAATGGAGAATCGTGACTTAATCAGGTACACTCTAAACGTGTTTCCTCGAAATGCATTATGGGCATCCATCGTGGATGCCTACAAGATTTCGAAGAATCTCTCAAAGTTAAAATTAGACGAGTTATTTTGTGAACTTGAGTTACACGAGTAGATTAACGCTAGAGCTGAGAAAAGTATCGCTTTATTTGTAGGTTCCTCCAAAGAAAAGACAAAGACCAAGCCTGAACCCAAAGATGAGTCTGACTAAGATTCTGAAGATGAAAAATACCTGGTGAACCTGGTAAGGAAGATGTTCACTAGGAGGAAGAAGAACTTCAGCAGAAAAGACCTATAGAAGATCAACTCCCCAATTAAACCAAGGAACGTGACTTGCTTCGGGTGCAACAAGAAAGGCTACTACAAGAATGAGTGCCCGAAGTTGAAGAGCGATAAGTCGAAGACAACCAAGAAGAAGGCTCTCAAAGCAACATGGGAGGACTCGTCTTCAGAAGAGTTAGAAGCCAAGGAGCAGAGGCGCCAAAGCCACCTCACGTTGAAGACCCGCGAGTCAGAATCAAAGGAAGAACATGAAGACGGGTCCGAACTCGAATCGAGCCACGAGTCCATACTCGTTTCCGAAGGCCCCGAGAGGTATACTTTAGTCTAAATAAGAAATTTTTCAAAGTCATTGCTTATTTAGATAAAAAATTAACTGCAATTGAAAATGAAAATAAATTTCTCCTTGAGGAAAACCAAAACCTCAAGGAACAAATTACAAAGTTTAATCCAACTGAAGATTTAACACTTGAGGAGGAAAATTCAACACTAAAAATATAAATTAATTAATTAAAAGGGCTTTTATAAAAATTTATAACAAGATCAAAAAATTTAGATCTTATTTTAAATAGTAAAAAAAACTATTTACAATAAAACAGGACTTGGCTACAAGTCAAGCTCAAATAAAACATTTATATCACTAATAACTCAACATAAACAACAAACTAAAGTTTGAGTTCCGAAAGTGTGCTTAACCATGCAAGTAGGAATTAACCAATATTATATATCCAAAGATAAAATATATTATGTAAAATTAAATAGACCAAATCAAAAGCCAAAATACAAACCTAGACCAACCAAACCAAAAATAAACTTTAGAACCTACCAAAAATCAGATTATCATCAAGTTAAATATAATTATAAAAGTAATCGACATAAACCCAAAAATAAAACCTAAATTAGATCAATAATTCAGGGGGAGGCTCCAGAATAGCTGGCACCTCCAAAACTAACTTACCTGACAGGGTAACCAAAAACTAACCTACCCAGCAGGGTAATTAGGACTAGTTTAAGGGGATAAAAGTTTAACTTGACCAACGGTACTAGTGAAATTTTGGATGATAGTACGTTAGGAAAACTTTGTTCATGCATGTCTAGGAAGATATGACTTCGACCTGGTGCATTTGACTTAGTGGAACTAACCAAAGCTACCATTTACGGATCATAACCAATTAGATCAATGTTTTGTATTAAGTTCAGTGGATATGACTATTTGGAAAACCTCGAATGCATGGTTACTCTAATGATTTCCAAGTGACTCACCATACTACAGAAGTTTATCTAAAAAATATTTGTTTATTGAGCCCAAAGCTAAACCTGAATCTAACACAAAGCTAAATCAAACCCTTACAATCGAATTTAACTCATCTCACAAAATTATAAGATTCACTGATTGAAAATTTAGATTGGGTGAGATGACTAAGGACCAAAATCCAAATTAAATTAAATTAAATGAAATTGAAAATCCAATTTCAAAATTATTTTAAAATTAAAAAAATTCTTTCAAATCCTTTTAACTTAAAAATAAATCTTTTTAAACTTAAAAATTATTTTAAATCCTTTTAAACTTAAAAATTATTTTAAATCTTTTTAAACTTAAAAATTATTTTAGACATTTTTAAACTTAAAAATTGTCTTAAATTCTTTTAACTTAAAAATTATTTTAAATTTTTTTAAACTTAAAAATTATTTTAAATCTTTTTAACTTAAAAATTATTCTGAATATTTTTAACTTAAAAATTATTTAAACTTAAAAATTATTTTAAATCTTTTTAAACTTAGAAATTATCTTAAATCCTTTTAACTTAAAAATTATTTTAAATTTTCTTAAACTTAAAAATTATTTTAAATTTTTTTAAACTTAAAAATTATCTTAAATCCTTTTAACTTAAAAATTATTTTAAATCTTTTTAACTTAAAAATTATTTTAAACTTAAAAATTATTTTAAACATAAAATTTTTTTAAATCTTTTTAACTTAAAAATTATTTTAAATCTTTTTTACTTAAAAATCATTTTAAACTTTAAAAAAATAACTTAAAAATTATTTTAAATCTTTTAGCATAAAAATTATTTTAAACTTAAAAAAAAATAACTTAAAAATTATATTAAATCTTTTTAACTAAAAATTATTTTAAACTTAAAAAAATATTTTAAATCTTTTTAAATTAAAAATTATTTTAAATATTTTTAACTTAAAAAGTATTTTAAATCTTTTTAACGTAAAATTATTTTAAACTTTAAAAAAAATAACTTAATAATTATTTTAAATATTTTTAACATAAAAATTATTTTTAACCTTAAAAAAATATTTTAAATCTTTTTAACTTAAAAAATTATTTTAAATCTTTTTAATTTAAAAATTATTTTAAACTTAAATATTTCAATATGTAAAATTATTTTAAATCTATTAAACTTAAAAATCATTTTTTTTAAAAATGGTCAAAAATCGGGGGCGGGCGCCCCTAGTATTTGCCTTCCGGGGCGCCTAGAAGGCACTCCGTGTCACGCCCCAAGTAGTCCCTGTCCGAAGAAATTTCGGCAATATCTCTTGTACGGGTGACAATATGAGTCCTCATATACATATATCAATCCATCGACCCACACGGCCGGAACAATACAATACAAACACTATAACAATCCACTCAGTTTAATATACAGCCTCCGGCTGTCAACAAAATTTACTAAAAGAAAAGACGATATAGAAATCATCGCAGATATATGTAAATCATCCTACTCCACTACAACGAGGAAAAATAAAATCCATAAAGTAATGAAAATATCCGCAGCGGAAAACAAGAGTAGCAACCCCAAAAGTCAACATAAAGTCCAAGTACAAAAATCCCACATCACCGGCATATGCATAGAAACAATAACAGAAATCAACAACAAGAAATCCTCGCGACAAGGGGGGGCTAGCGACTGGAATATCTCCCAACGACCTCAACCTGAAAAAGAGAAATATAACAGTGTGAGTCCAAAGAACTCAGCAGGTAATCCAGTAGATATGTACAACAACATATAACCACCAGCAATAACCTATAGTACAGTCTCCTAAACCATAGAGCCTATAGTGCAGTCTCCTAACAGTATAACAAGTATGCATAGCTGAATAAACTGTAATAACTAACAAGAAGCATGTAATACAGTTTACAGCAAGAATAATAAGAAATGCATATCTGGAATAAACTGTACTCACCTGCAAATCCTCTGAGCTGTAACTGTGAGCATATAAAGATCAAAATAGTCAGAGCAAATAAGCATGTATCCTGTATGCATGTCAATCATATGCAATCATCAAAATGCATCATCCAATATGCAACAATCACAATAAATGCAATCTGTACATATAATGCAATGACATGTCCTGGTCACCCCTGACGCCAGTCAGCCATCTCACACACAATGCTGAGACCGAGTGGGTAGGGCTATGACACCGTGAACTCTGCCGTCACTACCCCTGATGAGTGACCGAGTGGACGGGATGCTGTCGGAGTACACCTATCCTCCTACCTCAAATCATAGTGAGGGAGCGCAATGCTCTCATCTCCCGGTACACAATGACAGGGAGGGACCCCGGCGTGCTACCACACTCCTGTCACGCTACCCATGAGTGTCATAGCGGAGCACCACCGAGCAACCTGCCATACACACCCTGAGTGTTGTGCCACTACCCATGCAGTGATCACGTTGTGTGCAGGCCCATGTAGCCGGCCGACGAGCTCAACAATAATGGAGTCGTCAATCGTCCAGCATGCAATCATGTGATATGGTACATGCAGCTACAGCATGTCATACCTGAACATATCCTCCTCCATATATCGGTGCCAGAAAGGTAAACAAATATATAACCATGATATAAATAGTATACATCCAAGAACACATATATAACATGCATAGCAACTAATCCAGTATAGAAAGAAACACAATAAATACCTCTGTCTCTATGAACACCAATAAACATAGCCAGAAAGAAAAACATACCAGACTAATGTATAGCAGCTAACAGTAGAAGCATGTATCAGGTATCAACTACACTAAACCCAGGGAAAGTGCTAAACTACCAATCACTAGTAATTATATATAAACTATACATATCATAAGACAATATCGAAAAGATAAGTCAAAGGTTACCCACCTCAAATAGAAGGTACAATCAACGCAATCCAAAGTCGACGTCGAGACGCCCGTCTTGAATCAGAGTCCTGCGTCAAATAATATATATATTTTTTATTTAGCTAAATCCAAAAGAATAGCTAAATAAAATCCCTAAAACTAAATTAGGGCAAAAACCCTAATCAAACACATTCACAACCTACCTAATTAAATCTAACGGTCAATTAGGGTTAGTTACCTAATCTCTAATCACCAATTAGATTAGAAATCCAACAGTTGACTAGGGTTAATTACCTTAACCCTAATCATTCCATTAGATTAATTCAACACTAAATAATTCTACACATAAACAACTAAATATAATCCTAATTCAAAACTACACATGATCCTGTAGTTATCTACAACAAGGATCCACTACCCTACACCATACCTCAATCTCCAATCTCTGCTCTTGATCTGCAGCCGAAGAGGTGCTGCTGGAAAGAGTGCCTCCGGAACCAAGACTACCCCTCAACAACAAAACAGAACCTCACTGATTCCACTCCACTGTTCGAATCAATAAAAAGGAGATTACAGATTCAACCAAGTTTTCCAACAACAACCTAATTCAAGGAAACAATCTACTCATCTTACCTTAACCTCTCCAATCCCATGACCTTAATCAACAGCAAGGCAGAGGAGATCCAAGATCTGATTAAGGGAAAACCTAGCACGAGTCTGATCTGATTCCTTCCCCTAATCCAAACAAGAAGAATCATGAAGAACATAACTCAATCAGATGAAATCCTTGAATCTACAAAAATAATGCCCGACGACTCTTACCTCTATCGATCACCTCCGGACAACGTCGCACAACCCGATCCGGTTGAGAAAACGCAGATCGCTCTGTGAGCAGCTCAAGGGGAGGAGAGGGAAGGCCTACCAATCGGAGACGATGCGAGATTTGGCTCCTCACCATGCCCTAGCCACCGATCGTCAATTATTGGTCGTAAAAACTATAGAAACAGAACCCCTCGACCAGATCTGGCTTAGACTTCCTTGGCACCGTCAAGCTCTGGTGACTCCGCTAGTTTCCGTTGAGGTCGACGATCATCGGAACCGTCGGCTTTGCTTCGTCCGCGAGAGAGAGATAGCGAGAAGAAGAAGAGGGAAAGGAGATCGGGAAATCTCAGGGAAGAGGGAAAGAGAGGTTCGGGTTTGGGATTAAAAAGGATCGGTGTTTTCTTATTTGAGGAAAGAATTAAAAGAAAAGGAATGTATATAATAAACATTTCCTCACTTAAACGGGGATCCCAAATAGGTTTTATCCGAACCCGTTAATTCGTCCCCTCAAAACCCGTCGTACAAGCTCCGAAAAATTCTCAGAAAATTTCTAAAAATTCCGAAAAAAATCTATAAGGCTATTTCTCAAATAACCCTATTATTTAAATTTTTCGATATCTTACACTCCGGGCGCCCCGTCCCGGCCTCTGCTCTGGGCGCCCAGACCACCCTATATAAGGGACGGCAAGGGCGCCCCCTCTCCTTGCACCTCATCTTTCCACTCTTGCCAAGGCTCTCACCAAGCTTTAACGTAAGAGGGATTCATATTAAAATCTTATTTTCTTCTTCTGTTAGTACGTTGCTGCGAGTCGGTAAACTTTCATTCTTCTTATAAATTTTTAAATATTTCCTATAATTTATTGTTTAATCTAGTTTTCTTTAATAAAGTAGGAAACATCCTAATACAGGTGTTGGGCCCTCGACCGCTAGTACTAACCCTAGGTTCCCTACTGAAGAACTTAGGATTAGGTTTGACTCTACCATTTATATGTCTATCTGGACTAGGTGTTTAAATAGACAGTTTTTCTTGCGCTCCTACATTCCAGCTGTAGAGGTCATTGACTACTACAGCTTACAGAACCTTGTTTACTATACTAGTTCAGTAAACATAGGTTTATGTGCATAACTGTACAACAACTTAGTCAGGATAGATGACCTTACATATACTTCTAGGGTAGCTGGTACTGATATCACGCTATCCCCTACCATTATCCAGACCTTTTTAGGGTTATGACCATCTACATGCACTTTTTTAGTGCTACCCTCCTAGGGATCTACCATTTGGTGATCCTTACTCACATATTACCCTTGATACGATTTATTCGTATTTTTTTGAGGGAGAGTGAGTACCGACTGTTACTATGTTTAGGTCAGTGTCCCTTCGAGTTCACGACTATGTCCTCTATAGGGTTTTAGTCTCCTGCATTTTGTCGTTGACCACTCGCGACATCGCGATGATGTGTCCATTTCATTCTTTTCTCCTTTATGCCTTTTGCCATAGATTAGATATAAACATTAGCCTACATATCTTTTAGGCTATTATCTACTCAACTGGAGTCACCACCAGCGCATGAGTTCATATGTCATACTTGTTGGGTTTTTCGGACCGCGAAAACCGCTTTTCGCGTCGCGGAAACCCCGAATCGCCCAAGCCACGGATCTCGTGCAAGGTAAAACTTTCGAAAAATACGAGTACGAGTTTAAAACACGATCGACTCTTAGATCTACGAGGGAAAAACATTTACCCTTGATGCGTGCCCTTCGTAATCCCGCAACGTCCAAAAGGTAGCCGGATCTCGAGACCGTCAAGCGAACGGTCCTCTAGCGGTATCCACACGAACAAGGAGTGGTCTTCTACCACTCAAAGATGGAGAGGAGAACCCACAAGTGTGCTAGCACTTTCTAGGGCTCTCGGATTGGATCTAAAAGGTGAGAAAGGAGAGAAGGGAAAAGAAACTCACACACTCCTCTAGGTACTCTCCTTTTGTGACCTTCACACCACCTAGTTGCTTGGAATCAACTCTCACTTCTTCTCCACCATGAAGCCATGACCATCAGCAAGGTTGAGAGAGGGAGAAGCACCCAAGGAAGAAGAAGCATTGAACACCATTCAATTGCCACCAAATGAAACCCTTTCCTCACTTAGTGTGGCCGGCCACCATATGTGTAACCCCCACATTAATGTGGCCGGCCACATTAAGAGGATTAATGGTGTGTAACCTCCATGAGGTGGCACACCATTATATAAGGGGATGATGTGGCATGCCATGTAGGATGAGTCATCCTCATGATGTGGCAATTCATCAAGTCAAAACTTGATGTGTCAACCTCTATTTGGTCAAGTCAAACTTGACCAATGCTCTTCCTAGTTGAGTTAAATCCAAGCTTTGATTCAAGTCAATTTTAATTTAATGAACCTCAATTCATTAATATAAATTGACTCATGAATCAAATTTAAATTAGACTCATTCAACAATTGAATCTAATTGAGTCTAACTCAATAAGTCTAATTTGAATCCAATCTTTGATTCATCATATGAATCTAATCCTATTGGTTCATCATATGAACCTAATCTCCATGCACATGTTCTTTGTGTGTGACCCAATAGGTTCTTGTAACATTGGCAATGTTATAAACTCCTTTAAAAACATAAGCAATGAGCGGCATCTAGCAATACATCATTGCTACCCAAGTTACAAGAAATGTTGAGATCCAACATCACCTTGTGACTACTAATTGTGACTCCTCACAATATGTGACAATTGTCCTTCTATCCTAGACATCTAGATTGATCAATGTGAGGCATAGACCGTGTCATCCTCTGACCAATCTAAATCTTGAACTCCGAGTAGACTCACTCAATCAAATGAGCTCAATATCTCATATTGACTCATTTGGGTATGGTCATACACTTCGTGGTCTCACTCTATCAAGAATATCGATGTCTCTCCCGTCATATAGGAGGGATAGATCCCATCTACATCACTCACATCCCTCTGCATAATTTGTTATATACCCAGTAATCGCCTTTATAGTCCACCCAATTACGGGTGACGTTTGACGAAACTAAAGTACATAACTCCTTATGCAGGGATCCATGGTGACTTCAGGTCTAAGGACTAATAGTCATACTAATAGCCACATGAGAAAGTATATGACACTCATATAACGATCCATGATACTTTCTCATGGCGGGTCATTCAGTATACATTCTCTAATGCATACCCATGTGTCAACTTGATATCTCTATATCCATGACTTGTGAGATCAAGTCATCGAGCTGACCTACATGCTAGTCTTATTGTATTAACATTGTCCCTGAATGTTAATACCCGACTAGGAATGATTTAGAGTAGTGTTCCCTATTTCATCTCACTATCGATTCAACTAATCGATTGATATAGGTATGAACGTTCTACTCAAGGATGTTACTATACTTATTTTATCTGACACTAATACAAATAAGCATAATAACCAAAAACCAATACCTTTATTAATATACAAAAATATGATATACATGAGTCCATACAATCATCAAATGATTGGCTCTAGGGCTCTAACTAACAATACTGTCACATTTTGACGGCATATATTACCTCCTTATGTATTGACGTCACCAGAGGTGATGTTCGAGTCTTGACTGAGTTTGAAGTTGTAGGATCTAGGAATTTCTCTTTAGGTAGTATCCATATCAATGATGAGGGTGTCCTGTCTTGGCGGAGGGGGGCACAATACCAGCCTGACCTAGATGCCCAGGAGGAGGAGGCAGAGCAGGATGAGTTTATGGTCGCACTATTCGGTGAGGTCGCTTCAGCCCCAGCACCACCCCCAATCCGAGCACCACATCCCACTCATTGCACTCTAGGTGACCGAGTTGTCAGACTTGAGCTATATATGACAAGTCTCCGTCAGGAGGTCTTTGATTTTCATCGAGGTATGCGGTAGGAGGTCTCTGACCTACGATGGGAGATGCGGCAAGAGGCCTCTGACTTGTAACTAGACGTGCAGCAGGAGATCTCCGACCTTCGACATAACCTATCCAGCTCCCGAGAGGATGATCGGACCCGTCATACTGAGCTGATAGAGATGTTACGCTTCTTGGAGTCCGGACCACCCTCCTCATCATCCCGATAGACTAGATCGCTACTGTCTATGTGTACTTTATCTTGATTATTGTATTTTGACTCATTTATATTTCATCTCAGATATTGACTTGTTTTATTCTGATTAATATACTAGGATTCTTAAATTACAGAAATTATTTTCAAAAATATTTTTCTTAAATTCTAGGGTAAAACTTTTATGTTTTCAAAATTTTCCCATTTTTAGAATTTCGAAAACTAACTTTAGCGTTAGAATAGATCAATTCCTTAGAAAGCATGCTCCTATAGATCTAAGATTTGAGCATCTCACCAACATACTAGAGCTAACTTGTTTGTGTATTTTTGAACTTAGAAAGGGGTGAGATGCATAGGCAAATTGCCTAGACTTAAGATGTTTATTTCAGTGCATCGACATAAGTCTGGGTGTTAAATACAACCCACATATCAATCAGGTTAAGTTATTCAGCTTAGTCAAATACTAACTGATTGCATTTAACTTAATCTGACTTACCAAGTGAAAGCTGTTATCCTTTGATAGTTAGCAAGTAACTAATCAGTTAGACAGTTGTTTTTAATGTCAGGTTCAGGGAGAGAATTAATTCAACTTATTTTTCATACTTAGTAGCAAAATTAGTTTCTTCGTTTTGAAATATTTTTGAAAAATATTTCCTTAAAAATATTTCCTTAAAAATATTTTTTAAATCTGACCTTATAAACTTATTTTTTGCAAATCTAATTTAATAAATCTATTTTTGACAACTAGTTTTTATAAAACTAAGCCTTTGAAAATTGGATTGTATAATCTTATGTTTCTTAAAAAATTGACTTTTATATAAAACTTATATACAAACCTATTTTTGAAAATTTGATTTTACAAATTTAGTTTTGAAAATTAGATTTAAAACTTGGATGTTATAAATTTGGCTTTTGCTAATCTTACTTTTGTAAAGTAGGTATATTTGGAAATTAGCCTTTATAAAAATTTATGTTTGTAAATTACTTTTAAAATTCTTTTTCAAAAAGCTAGTAGATAAAAGTTTAAATTTTGCAAAGTTGGTTTTCTAAGTTAGTTATTTTTCAAACTTAGCTATTTTTGAAAAGCTAAAAGATAAAGTTTAAAGCAAATTTTCTATATTTTCTACTTTAAACTCTCCCAAGTTAATCTGACTTTAGTTCGGATTTGTAATTCCATTTTTTTTTCTCTCTCTGACTTAACTATTTATCTATTCTATATTCTTTTTTGATGAATATCAAAGGGGGAGGATTAGGTAGTTTAAATTAGTTAACAAACCAAATATAAAATATCAAACCCTAAACCCTAATCTAAATTGATTGCTTATGTTTTACATATTTTTCACTAACTTAACACAGGTTGTCATTGCATCAAAAATGGGGAGATTGTTGGTGCAGTTAACACTAATGGTCTAACCCAGATTTTGATGAATGACAAAGTAGGTTAAGTTAGTTTCATTATGATCTAACACTTTAACGAAGTGTGCAGGAAAAGCCCAAACTGGTCGACGGGCTGACCAGATGTCTGGCACAAAGTCCAGCTAAGTCAACGGGTCGACCTGATAGCTGGCACGAAGCCTAGACTGATCGATGGGTTGACCGGATGTCTGACACAAAGTTCAGCTAGGTCGACAGGCTAACCTGATAGTTGGCACGAAGTCCAGACGGGTCGACTGGCTAACCGGATGTCTGGCAAGTAAGTTAAGGTAAGTCACTGGAAGTGAGTGACTTGGTGAGGATGCGTTCCCGGTTAGGGAACTTAGGCGCCGATCTAACTTAGAACCATTTCAGAATTCTAAGTTGAGATCGTGACTAGATTCCGGCCCCGGAGAGACGGAATCTAATTACTGCTCTTCTTCTATTGTGCTAACTTCTATTTTGCAGTGTAGTTTAAACTATTATTTTTACCTCGGACTAACTCTTTCTTGCAAGAGAAGGGCATTCTGGAGAAAGGTGGTCCAGGCGTCCGGAAGGGATCCGGGCTCCCGGAGTTGGTCTGAGCGCCCGGAACTGGTCTGGGTGCTCGGAAGACAAATCTCATCCTAGCGCTCGTCGCACGTGGAGTTCACTGGTTGGCTGGGCTATGTCACGGTCCAAGGGCCCAAAAGGGATCCGGGCACCTGAAGCATCCTAATAAGGAGGGTGAGCCCTGAAGCAAAGACAACAACGACATCTGCTCTACTGCGCTATGCTCCTGCGACACTGCTTCTCCGATAACCTGCGGCTAAAGTTCTATTTATTGTTGTCGGTATTGTTCATTTTTTAATAGTTCTTGTACTCAACTTTGTAAACCTGTTTGTGAACTATTAGTGATTGCCCAATGAAAGCACTCGATGAGTGCGGGCCTTGGAGTAGGAGTCGACCAAGGCTACAAACCAAGTAAATTGGTTTGTGTTAGCATTGTTTTATTTTTATTTTTCCGTTGTGTGCTCGCTTCAAATTTTTTGATATATATTCACCCCCTCCCCCCTCTATCAACTTTCACGATCCAACAAAAAGTCCTAGTGGATTCTAGGTAGGTGGATAACCCTAGGGGGTGGTAACCCTAGGTGATGAAAAGTCCTAACTGCGGTTAGGCAGGTGGAAAAACTTAGGGGGTGGTAACCCTAGGTCCTAGGGGATGGCAACCCTAGGTGAAAGTCTTGGATGGTCGAGAGCTTTGGGCAAAATCCTAAAGTCGGGAACTCTAGTTGGAATCCTGATGTCGCGAACTGGATGGAAGTCTGGACGGGTCATGGAGCGAACGTCCAACATGAAGACCGAAAGCTTCAGGCGCTGAGCAAAAGTCCAGTTGGTCTGGAGGATTAATCTGACAATAAGTAAACTCTCCTGAGAGGAGTAGGAGAGGACGTGCTCTCTGATGAGGGAACAGTAGGTGTTGGTTCGACCTAGGGTTTCTGAGAAACTCGAAGTTAGAACCGGACAGTCCGAAAACTGTCAAATGCTTTATTATTCATATTTATATTATGCTAACTTTGTTTTGCAGGGTATGGTTGGTGTAACGACCACCCTTCTTACTACTACTCTCTAAGGGCGACCATTACCTATCTATACTCTACTTACTAGTGTCACTGACGCTATTATTAGAGTCAGTTAGATTTATCACGGTTCAGAGGAATTCCTACCGAAAAATTTCGGCAGAGTCTCCCCTGTACCGGTGACCAAATCTATAATACACAAGATATATACACAGCCACATGCGGCTGGATCACAATTTATTCACAACCACGCAGTAATAAATCATATCATAATCAAAAACTAATCTAGCAACATGAACTAAACTCAAGCTCCCAGAATGAAGCATAATAAGCTACAATGCACATCAAACTCAATCATAAACTCAAATTTTCATAACAGAAATAAGGAAAAATAAACTAGACATAAACTCTAAATAAATAAGTCTTGCTAGTCCCCTCTGGACCTCTCCATAGTTCAGTCACCACACACATCCATCATCACCACCACCCTGTCGCCTCCCTTCATATCTTAGCTTTTCCTTTATCTGCGGTAGGAGGAAAAAGAAAAGATCTATAAGCGAAAACGCTTAGTAAGTACTAATCTATCTCACAAAACTCGAAATGCATAAACGAAATGCATAAGTGCTGAAAATGAAATAATAAAGCTATCTGCATGTGCTCATGGTATACAGAAAATGAACAGAATACAAATCATACTCAGTATCAAGCAGGATAACAAGAAACTAACAATGTAAACTTAGAATCAAAGAAAACTAACCATTCTTATTTATTCTAAGCTTGGAACTTATTTCATTTCTTGTATCCTTGTGTTAGAAATTAATCTTTTAATTTCTATCTTTTACTTTCTTCTTCTTTCTTTCTTCCTTCTTACTTAACTTTTCTTTTCTTTCTTCCTTCTTACTTAACTTTTCTTTTCTTAGGTTTTCTTTTCTTGGGTTTTCTTTTCTTGGGCCCAGGCCTAGTACCAACTCATGCGCGTTCCCTAATAGGTTGGGGTTGCGAGCCACCAATCCTAAAAGAGCAGACCTCGGTCTACCAGGGCCAAGACCTCGGAAATGGTCACCTGGATTTGTTTAACGACAAGCTCTTGGATGTCGGGTACTAGCCTCTTGCTTTACTTACTTGTTATCTCTTTTTAACTAGACTTTAGTCTTTTTCTTGACTCATACTTCTCATACTCTTTTATTAGAGTTTATTAGAGTCCTGTAAATGTATTTAACAGGTATAAGATTACAATTAACTAAGCATGCTATATACAAATACACTAGGGAAATCAGTTTGAACCCTCTAGCATGTTATAAAACCAAATCAAGGAGAGTGACTTTGAACTTACTAATCATGCCATATAATAGAGCAAAGGAAGGTGATTTTAGGCTTTCTAAACATGCTGTAAAAATAGATTTAACTACTAGGCACGCAATGGAATCAAGTTAAGCATACTGTGAAGATCAAGCTGTGAAAGTTAAACACATTCAACTACTGCTCATGCTTAAATCTATAGCAAAGAAATAGTACATGAAGTCCGATCATGCATGTTCAATAGCAAAGGGAAAAACTAAACAATACTACTCAAGTTTTACTAATAGAAAAATTAGCAATCTGCTCATTGGAATAAAACTCTACTGCTGTGAAAAGAAGTTTTCATGCCCGGTTGCTGGAAATAAACAAGTTTAGGGCTGCATATCAAAAGAATACCACTCCTACTTAGTAACCCAGCAAGAAGAAGAGTCTAAAGCTGATCTGAAATCTAGGGCAAAAATGCTACTTTAGGGATTCTAATCATGTTATAAAACATAGACAAAGAATACTACTTTAGGGTTTCTTAAGCATGCTGTAAAATAGACAAAGGATGCTACCTTTAGTGATCCTAATCATGCTGTATAATAGAGCAAAAGAACACTAACTACCAGCCCCATTAATCCGAGATAATGCAAACCGCATAAGTTAAACCAAATCTGCAATACTTCTTCTACTTATATAGGCTACTCCTGCCACTATTCAGCACCCTGGTAACAAGCAAAAGAGACCAAAAATGCTACCCATGACTATCCATCCCAGTGACCACAGCCTGTCCCTTCTTCTCCTTCCTTCAAAGCCCATGGCAGCAAGCACAGAAGCACAGAACATCAATGTTTCAAGCATTAAACACTAATGGTCATGGCTAAATGATGGAGGAGGCATAACTCACAGCTATCTAAAAACCAAACAACCGAATTTTGAAACTGCACTTCCAAATCACTAACTGTACAACAACTCAAAACCGAGCTGTTCGTGCCAATTTAACAGCACAATCCGACACTACATGCTAAAAAGGAAATCTATACCATCTCATGTATATTGCCTAATAGCAAGAATAACCATACTTCATGCTACGCAAGCTATTTAAATCAAAGTGCTACACGAAATTCCCAACTGAAACCTGTCCACACCCAATCTGATAAATTCAGATTATGGCAGCAACCTTCACAAACCTACCGAACTCACAACAGAAATTTGGAAACAAGGAATCTCATGGCATAATTTGGAACAAGGAATCTCAACAAAGCAAGGAAGAAAAACCCTAGCTTATAAATCCACTCGGCACAGCAAAATCCGCAACAAAAGGAAACGGAAACCCTAAATTCGGTGCAAGGAAGAAAATCGAAGCTCGGAGCAACTCCTACCGCAGGTGAGTAGTACTTACTTTTGCTTGTCCTTGCACTTACAACTGAGAAGAAGGGAAGGGAACTTCTAGGGCTAGGTAGATCCCTTTTCCGGCGTGTCCTCTGAGCTCTCGGGCTTCTCTCCGTCGAGAACAGCCACCGTGGATGAAGGACGGTTGGAGGGAAGCTTCGCCGGCGTCAGAATCTCCAACCCTAGCTGCTCCTGGTTTCCGCCGAGAGTTCTTGCGCCGTCGCGAGGGAGAAGGCGAAGAAGAATTTAGAGAGGAGAAGTTAGGTTTTCTAAAATCCCAAAACTTATTTCCTTTTATAAGTAATCGGATATAACTCAACTATACTATAACCTTATTTAACTCTATTTGAGATTAACATAAATCTCTTATCCCAGCTGGTCAAGCCGGTTTGGCTTGGTTTGGTCCGACCCGAGGTCGCGGGTTCGAACCTCTTCTCCAACACTTTTTGCTTAAACTTCTTTGGTTTTGTAAAAATACTAAACGACCTCCAAAAATTACGTAAAAATACTCTAAAAATTCCTAAAAATCTCTAGAATATTTTAAAGGCATTTCCAAATATTTTTATGGCCCTTTAGAACTTGAAATAGGAAAAATTGGGTCGTTACAGTTGGTTTCTTGGACTAACGTATGTTGCAGAAAGTGAATTGGGCATTTTTGTCTCAGATGAACAGTGCTCAAGGCGCCTCCATGGGGCTGGAAGGCACCTTGAGCACGCTGGTCGAAGGATCCGCGTGGCAGCAAGCGAAGGCGCCTTCAAAGGACTTGAAGGCGCCTTGAACAGCTGACGGAAGGCGCCGTCCATGGAGCTTGAAGGTGTCTTCCAGTGAATAATCAGCGACCACAGCAGAGCTTATCGATGACCGAGATTTGGGGGATAAGAATTCGCTGAAGGCTCCTTCCAAGGAGCTTGAAGGTGCCTTCAACGACCCTATATAAGCAGGTCACGAATTGATGCATACAACAACTTCAAATTGCGATCTTTTTACTATGCACTACTCTATAAGATGAACCTGCTACTCAGTAACGCGATTCTGGCAACTGAGCGATGTGACTCTGACTACCGAGCGACGCGACTCAGACGACCAAAAGCACGACCATCCATATCTGAAAAGTCATCGATATACTTTTAATTATTGCATTAAAACTGTACTTCAAGTTGTAAAGATTCTCGAGCTTATAGTGATTGTCCACTGAAAGTAATCAATGATCGCAGGCCTTGGAGTAGGAGTCGACACAGGCTCTGAACAAAGTAACCAAAAGTGGTAGCGATTGTTTTTAGTTTACTTCTATATTCTGCTGCGTATTTACGAAACAAACGAATTAGCCAAGAGTGTTATTCACCCCCCCCCCCCTAGTGCTTTTCGATCTTACAATTAGTATTAGAGCGGAGCCGCTCTAAATCGGTACAACTACCATACGAGTAATTTTTGTTTTTTCGTCCGTTTCTTCAAAAATAAATTCTTACGTCTTTCATTTTTTCTCTCTAAAATTAGTTTTGAAAAAGTTATTTTCATCTTTTTACCATTGGTCAATATTAGCGAAATATTGTATTTTTCAAAATTTGTAATAATATTTTTTATTAATATTTTATTATTTAAAAAACAATGAATTGCTTTTTTTTCTCCTACACTACTAATTCAAGACTAAATCTTGGGACATTTGTTTCTTTTTACTTTTTATGTGTAAGATTTTCTTCTACAATGGCCCGCTAAGAAGGCTGCAGCACAACCCACATGCCTCTTTTCTTCGGTGAAAACTTCGGCTACTGGAAGGGCAGAATGGAGTACTATCTGAAGACAGAGATAGAGATGTGGATCATCATTCAAACGGGCTTCTTCCTACCAGTCGACAGCACTGGAGCACTTGTCCCCTGTGACAAATGGGGCACACCAACTTGCAAGAAAATTGAAGCCAATGCAAAAGTAACATAAACTCTTCAATGTGGTATAACCAAAGAAGAACTGAATCGGGTTGGTCCCTTCAACAGTGGAAAGGAATTGTGGGAAAAATTAATAGAGTTGCACGAGGGCACCTCCGATACTAAGGTAAGTAAAAGAGATCTAATTTTGAATAAATTATATAACATAAAAAATGCAAGAAGGTGAATCGACGAGTCAGCTACACACACACATCCAAGACCTTTTCAACGCCCTCCACGCAATCGGACAAAAGGTGGGAAATCGCGACGTCATCAGGTATGCATTAAATGCATTTCCTAGGAACACTCTATGGGCATCAATGATAGATGCTTAGAAGGTCTCTAAGGATCTTTCTTCAATTAGATTAGATAAATTATTCTCAAAGTTTAAATTACATGAGCAGACTAATGCATTATCAGATGAGAAAGGTATTGCTTTGATTGCAGGTGCAAGCAGAACGAGAGAACCAAAAATCAAGCGCCGAACTGAACATGAGTCCGAAGATGAATCAGACTCAGAAGATGACAAAATTACCGTCGAGCTCATAAAATTGGTACAAAAAATGTGCAAAAAGAAGAAGGTGACTCAATCGAATACGAAGGTCAAGTCTAGAGTAACATGTTATGGCTGCAGCCAGAAGGGACACTACAAGCCGGACTGTCTGAACCAGAAGCAATGAAGAAGGAAGTCCTTGAAAACAACGTGGTCTGAGTCCTTTGATGATTCTGGCGAAGAAGAACACAAGCAAGCAAGTTACCTTGCTCTACCGGTACAAGCGTACGTTGCCGAAATCGAGTCCGAGTCTGATATCGAGAGTGAATCGAAAATCAAGTCCGAGAGAAGCCACGGATCCGTATCCATTTCCAAAATACCTAATCACATTGTAAGCTCTCTAATTTCTGGTACTAATGTAGATGATTTACAAAATTTAGTTTCATATTTATTATAGAAATTAGCCAAATCCAACGTCCGAGTCAAGTCACTCCAAAAGGGAGTAGCAATCCTTAAGGAGGAGACTAAACTAAGTCATTTGACTGAGCCTGTTCAAAATGGATGTTCAACTCAAGCCCAACAACTTGAGGAAGAAAATTCCAATTTGAAAACTCAAGTTAAAGAACTTAAGGACACGTTGGAATGGTTCACCTTAGGTTCCAAGAATCTTGATTTGATTCTTGGAAAACAAAGACTGTTTACAACCGATCTGGACTTGAATTCAAGGCTAAACATAAATTTAGATCTTATTTGTCTATAGTAAAATGCTCAAATAGAAACTTACTCCAAGCATAGGTCCCTAAGTCGAACTTGATTAATTAAGTTCGACTTGGTCAATATTGGATCCCCAAGGATTAGATTCATTACCTTGATAGACTTTATCGAGGCTATGATCCAGGGGGAGCCAATAAAAAGACCATTTTTATCATAAAATAGAATTTTATGATGTTTGATTTACTATTTTTTATTATTCATGCTTAGACTAGGATAGATAAGGATCTATGCTTGATTTACACTTGACTAGTTAGATCGAGGAGTTTCAAAAAGGATATTAAATATCCAATTTCATTGAAAGGCTTTGTCTAGAAGTAGTGGATTATCTCATACCCAAGAAGACCTAGTGTCTCGGCACAGCCTGGAAGTCAATCATTGAAATAAATATTTAATTGACTAATTGTAAAACCTTAGTCTAACTCAATTGTAAATCAATCTTTAGATTAGAATTTAAATTGAAAATTAAATTAACCATCTCACAAAACTATTAAGGTTCCCTGATTGAAAATCTAGAAAAGGGTGAGAAGGATTTAGGTTTAAAGTAGTTAACCAAACCCAAATTAATTAAACTCGATTAAGTTTACTAAAAATTAATTCAATTAAACTAAGTCATTTTTATTAATAATCATAATTAATTTTAAATTGTTAATTACTTTTAAATCATAATTAAATTATAATTATTTTCAAATTATAATTAATTCCAAAAAGTTAATTAGTTTCAAATCATAATTAATTTTAAAAATATAATTAATTTCAATCCTTAATCAAAGTTAATTATTTTCAAGTGATTTAATTTTCAAAATCTTAATCATAATTATTTTTAATATTATTTAAAAATTTAAAATTTAATTACTCCAACATAAATGTTTTCAAATTCAAACTTATATTTTAAAATCTCAAATTTAGTATTTTTAAAATCTAAATTTAACTTAAATTATGTTTGAAATATACCTCTATATCATAAATATTTTTCAAAGTTAAAGATAAGATCAACTTAACTTAACTCCGTCTCACACACATTCATAAACTTAACATGCTTGATAACCTAGAATGGATGAGATAGAAAATTAGAAAAAAATAAATAATAACTTTTATGCTTATTTTACATGCTTGGACTCTAGAATACCCTAAAAGACATTTATTTAATTTTTGTCATTAATTAAGGGGGAGTGAAAGGAAGGCTAAGACATTAATTTTTATTTTATTTTTCAAAGATAAACTTTTTAAAGAGGAAGTTCAAACTATTTTTGAAAATAAAAATAAATTATTTTTGAAAAGATATTTTTAAGTATTTTTTAAAGAATTCATTTACTTAGCTAAGTATTTTTATCAAAATTTTTAAACTAAGTTTTATCAAAATATTCTTAGCTAAGTGTTTATCAAAATATGTTTAAAGCTAAAGTTTTTTTTAAACTAAGTTTTTATTAAAATATTTTTAAAGCTGAAGTTTTTATCACAATATTTTTAAAGATAAAAGCATTTTTATCAAAAACTTTTTAAACTATGTACTTAACTAAGTTTTTATCAACTTTTTTAAAGCTAAGTACTTAAATTAGTTTTTATCAAAAAAAATTTAAACTAAGCTTTAATCAAAATCATTTTTAAGCTGAGTACTTTTAACTAAGCCTTTTTCAAAACCTTTATAAAGCTAAGTATTAAAGTTAAGTTATTATCAACTTCTTGACAAAACAATTATTTTCAAAGCTAAAATTTAGCTAAGCTATTTTTTTTTTAGAAAAAGCTAAGATAGCTCCAAAACTTAAGCTTAGCTAAGTTTTTTTTACAACTAAGTAATTTTCAAAGCTAAAATTTAGCTAAGTTATTTTTTTGAAAAAACTAAGTAGTTTCAAAGTATTTCTAAATTAGCTAAATGTATTTCAAAGTACTTATTTTCAAAAGCTAAGTTTTTTTTTTAAAAAAAAACTGCCTCACTTTCAAACGTTTAAAAATTAGCTAAGTTTTTTAAGTGCTACCCTTCAGGGGGAGTTTAAAGTTAAATAAAATAAATATATTTTTCTTCTATCTTTATATGTAAAACTACCTTCTCTCTACTTAGTATTATTTTTAATTTATGACAAAGGGGGAGAGAAAAGTCAAAGTTAAGAATTTAAACATAACTTTTATGAAAGGGGGAGCATAAGGGAGTTTTTTTTACAAATTATTGTATTTATGCTCATGCTTAAATTCCTTTATTTATTGTTATGTTTTACTTAACTTAAAAACGTGTTGTCATAATCAAAAAGAGGGAGATTGTTGGTGCGGGAAGCATCCGACGATCAAACCTGTATTTTGATTATATCAAAGGGTTTAAAGTTAAGGTTATCTGTGGTCTAACAAGTTTGAATGAGATTGCAGGAAAGTACTAAGTGTTCTTAGGCAAAAGTCCTAGTGGATTCTAGGCAGGTGGAAAACCCTAGGGGGTGGTAATCCTAGGTCCTAGGGGGTGGCAACCCTAGGCGAAAAGTCTTGGCGAGTCGAGAGCTTTGGGCAAAATCCTAGAGTCGGGGACTCTAGGTTGGAATCCTGGTGTCGCGAACCGGGTGGAAGTCTAGACGGGTCGTGAAGCGAATGCCCAGCATGAAGATCGGAAGCTTCGGGCGCTGAGCAAAAGTCCAGTTGATCTGGAGGATTAATCTGACAATAAGTAAACTCTCCTGAGAGGAGTAGGAGAGGACGCGTTCCCCAATGAGGGAACAGTAGGTGTCGGTTCGACCTATGATTTCTGAGAAACTTGAAGTTAGAACCGGATAGTTCGAAAACCGTCAAATGCTTTATTATTCATGCCTATATGTGCTAACTTTATTTTGTAGGGTATGGTTGGTTTCTTGGACTAACGTATGTTGCAGAAAGTGAATTAGATATTTTTGTCTCAGATGAACAGTGCTCAAGGCGCCTCCATGGGGTTGGAAGGCGCCTTGAGCACACTGGTCGAAGGATCCGCGCGACAGCAAGCGAAGGCGCCTTCAAAGGACTTAAAGGCGCCTTGGATAACTGACGGAAGGCGCCTTTCGGTGAATAATCAACGATCACAACAGAGCTTATCGATGACTGAGATTTGGGGGATAAGAATTCGCTGAAGGCTCCTTCCAAGGAGCTTGAAGGTGCCTTCAACGACCCCATATAAGCAGGTCACGAATTGATGCATACAACAACTTCAAATTGCGATCTTTCTACTATGCACTACTCTATAAGACGAACCTGCTACTCAATAACGCGATTCCTGCAACTGAGCGACGCGACTCCGGCTACCGAGTGACCCGACTCCGGCTACCGAGCGACGCGACTCAGACGACCAAAAGCACGACCATCCATATATGAAAAGTCGTCGATATACTTTCAATTATTGCATTAAAACTATACTTCAAGTTGTAAAGATTCTCGAGCTTATAGTGATTGCCCATCGAAAGCAATCAACGATTGCGGGCCTTGGAGTAGGAGTCGACACAGGCTCCGAACCAAGTAACCAAAAGTGTTAGCGATTGTTTTTAGTTTACTTCTATATTTCCGCTGCGTATTTACAAAACAAACGAATTAGCCCGAGCGCTATCCACCCCCCCCCCCAACACTTTTCAATCCTATAATGTCAATTGGATTCGGTTGATTAATCCATGGGTTCGGTCGATTGATCAAGCCAGTTCCTGCAAAATAGTGTTAAATAAAATATTTCTATAAAACAAAGTTAGAACAATAATATAAGATGTATGAGTAGTAAATGATAGTAAAACTGTCTTGATCTCAACTTGTAAACCTTCTCGGTTTCTTCAATTAGATCAGCGACCTAGGATTTATTCCTTTCTAGAACACGACCTCACTGTCACTCCTCCTCAGTTACTTACCTCAATCTACTTGTCAAACATTGGTCCTCCAGACCTATTTGGACTTGGCCACTTAGTATCAGATCGGCTCACCAGGATTTCCTCTCGATCTTCGGTCCTCTAGACTTATCAAGCTTCCTTGCCAAGTATTGGATCCTCTCAACCCACTTGGGCTTCCTGCCTAGCTTCCACGGTCCGCTAAGACTTTCTCAGTCAAGTAAACATCCTGCACACTTAGTTAACTTGTTAGATCACAACAAGACTTAACTTGAGCATTTGACAATATCAAAACTCAAATTTAATTCTGGTACACCCTGCACCAACAGGAAGGTCGTGTCCTGGGAAGGGACAAACTATAGGTCACTTATCTAACTGAAGAAACCAATGAAGGTTTTTAAGTTGAGATCAAGATAGTCCTAACTATCATTCTCATGCATATTTAATATCTATTATCTATCTTTATTTTATAAGATCAATATCTATTATCTAACTCTGTGTTGTAGAATCATATGACTCCTTGACCTTCAAAGGATTATAATTTTTGACTCAAAACTCAGAATCAAGCTTTGTTAGTGGCCACGCTTGTAGAACTTAGAGGTCATCATTTAACCAAGGGTTCGGTCAATTGAACAAGAGGTTTAGTTGACCGATCATGCCATTTTATTAGTTGACCAAATGGAGATTCGGTCGATCGAACAAGTAAGAATGGAAAATAGATCAGGCTCGTAAATATGATATCACAGCATGATCGGTTGACTGAACCTAAAGATCGGTCGATCAAACAATAAAAGCATTAATGACAAAACAAATTTGGATCGTAGCGTAGAAGGCAATTTGAGGGATCAATCGACCAAATAAGGTGTGTTAGAGTGTATACTAAAAGCCTAGCTTTTGGTATAAACATTTATCTAGAAATAAGAATCACATTGGTCAAATGTCTACATTTATGATAAATGTAGTTGTTCAATTAATTTATATTGTAGATAACATGGTGTGTGGTGCCACACACAGAGGATCATGTTATCAGTATCTTATAAATTATAAACAGTAGCTCACGACCATAATGGAAAGGAACAAACCATTGGAAGGTCGTAGTGTAATTAGGTATCAGTTTATCTTGACTGTATAATTACACTAGTACACTCAGAGTGTATTGAGTAGGACCATTTGAGGTCGTTTCTTTTATACTGACTTTATAAAGAAACAAAGACCTCGGTTATTATGGAAGTGTGTGCTCTTAATCCTAATATAATAACAAGCACATATATTTGATATTTATTTCTTTAATTTATCAATGGGTGAGATTTAGTTCGATAAATCAATAAGCCCGATAAGTTGGGAAATGGTATCACTTATAGTGTGTGTTATTGATTATAAAAGGAAACTGTGTCCTAGAGATACTAGGTTGATAATGTCCTCAAGAGGAGCTCATAAGGATTGTCATGTTAAACCCTGCAGGTGGACTTAGTCCGACATGATAATAAGGTTGAGTGGTACTACTCTTGGACTTAGATATTAATTAAATGAGTTGTCAGTAACTCACTTAATTAGTGGACATTCGATATCTTAAACACAGGGAGACTAACACACTCATAATAAGAAGGAGCCCAAAAATGTAATTTGGGATTGGTGCAGTAGTTCAAGAATAGTTCTCTAGTGGAATGAATTATTATTGATAAAATTAAGTTGTGTGTTCGGGGCGAACACGGGATGCTTAATTTTATCGGGAGACCAAAACCAATTCCTCCTCTCGGTCCCTATCGTAGCCTCTTATTTATAGAGTATTATACCCATCTATACCCACCTTCAAACCCATGAGAAAGGGGCCGGCCAAGCTAGCTTGTGGTTCAAGCTAGGGCCGGCCAAGCCTTGGTTCATGGGTGGCCGGCCCTAGCTTGAACCTAAGCTTAGGTGGCGGCCCAAATTTAATTAAAAAGAATTTTAATTTTAATTTTATTATGTGAAAGATATAATTTATTACAGAGATTAAAATTAAAATATCTCTTTTAAAAAAGATCTACAAAAGATTAAAAGAAAGAGATTAGATCTCTTTCCTTATTTGATGGAAAGATATTTTATTTTTTCTCTCTGAAAATTATTCACATGTTGAAAATTAAAATTATAGAAATTTCTTTTATCAACCATGAAGGATTTTAAAAGGAAATTTTATTTTTAAAATTTCCAAAGACAAAAAGGAAGTTTTAATTGTTGATTAAAATTATCCTATTTGCTCTACATGAGGTGGCCGGTCACATACAATTAATTAGGAAACTTTTTTGAATTTTTTTTTAATTAATGGTTGTCAAGGAAAGTTAAGGAAATTTTATTATAAATAAATTTCCTTCTTTGCCAATGCCAAGTAAGATAAAGGAAGGGGTAGGGGTGCCTTCATGAACAACCTCTATTATTTTCTCCTTTTCTTTGGTGTGGTGGTGGCCCTTCCCTTTCTCTCTTCTCCTCTTGTTGGCCGAAACCTATCTTCTTGGTGGAGCTTTTGTTTGTGGTCGGATCAAGGAAAGAGAAGAAGGAGAGAAAGCAAGTCTCATCTCTAGCATCCCTTGGAGCATTGGTGGTGGCCGAAATTATTCATCCTTGAAGAAAATTATTGTGGCCGGCCATCCTCTTCCTTTCTTCCTCTTTTGTGGTGGCCGAAACTTATCTCTTGCTTGGAGTTCTTGTGGTGGCCGGATACTACTTGGAGAAGAAGAAGAAGAAGGAGAGAAAGCTTGTATCCCTTGGAGCTTGGTTGGTGTTTTGTTCTTCGTCCTTGGTGAAGCTTCTTTGTGTTGGCCGAACCTAGCTAGGAGAAGAAGAAGGTGCTTGGTGGTTTCTCATCTCGGAAGATCGTTGCCCACACAACGTCCGAGGTTAGAAGAGGAATACGGTAGAAGATCAAGAGATTTTTCTACAAGGTATAACTAGTAATTTTTCTTTCCGCATCATACTAGTTATTTATGGAAATAATACCAAATACAAGAAGCTTACGATTCTAGAATTTCGAATATGTTTTTCGATGTTGTGTTCTTTTGTTTTTTCTTTTCCTTGTGATTTGATTGTTCTTTTCGGTTAACCTAAAGTTATTTTAGGAAATTAAATATTAGCTTTCTATAAAAGGTTTTGTCTAGTCAGTGGTGGTTGCTCCCATATCCAAGAAGGTCGTGTGCCTCGCCACGTCAGTACTGGGAACCAATTATGGAAATTAATATTTAATGGAATTAGTAACTTAAGGTGATTTGGGTCGAACGTGTTAAGTTCCGCAGGAGATCCAAGTCAAAACCTAAAAGAACAAATAGATTAAGTTTTGGATCAAACGTGTTAAGTTCCGCAGGCGATCCAAAATTTAATTTAAAAGAACACATGGTAGCTAGGAAAAGGTTCAGACCTTTGTACAAAATTTTTGTACAGTGGAACCTCTAGGTTTTCCGAGTAGCAACCAACAAGGTGATCATTTGACCAAACAATTAATGCACTTAATAGAGTGAAGATCGGATCTAGGCAAAGAAGGAAATCCACGTGATTAGTTGATCAAAAGGATCAGTCGATTGAACATATTTTCGGTCGACCAAACGTGGCTTATAAAAAAACCTCAAGATCAATGTCGAAGATCAACTTTTATGAGCAACATTCTAATTCTCTCTGTTCGTGCTATTGCCACTACTATGCTTCATTTATGTGTGCAAACTGCTACGACTCTTCTCCAACAATCTGCACTTCAACTCTTCATCTTTGTCAATATATGTTGTACTTGCATTATTTCTGTAAGATAGTAGTTTGTTAATATCCTATACATCATTTGTATAAATTACTTCTTCTCCGAAGTTTTTGAAAAGAAGACTATTAGTGAATTACCCAACAGTGCGATCAAGGATCATGAGGTCTTGGAGTAGGAGTCGACACAGACTCTGAACCAAGTAATCAATTGTATCTTTTATGCATTGTTCTTGCTATCTTATTCCATTACTACTTTGATATTTGTTTTACGAATCAACATAAAAAGAAAAGGATTTTTAAATGAGTGATATTCACCCCTCCCCTCTATCGTCTCTATTCGATCATTTAATTGGTATCAGAGCAAGTTACTCTAAATTAACTTAACAGTTTTTTGAGCACTTTAAAAATCTTTTTTTTAAAAAAAAAAAATTGTTATTGTTGTTACATTCTCTTTTCTCCTTTATCTTGCATTGCTAATCCCAAGATAAGAGTCTTGAAAATTCTTTTTGTTTCTCAATTTTTAGAGCAAGAACAAATGCTACAATCTAAGGGATATTCCACCATGTGTCCTCCTCTATTTGATGGAAGTGATTTCCCATACTGGAAAAGGAGGATGGAAGTTTTTCTCAAAACTAAAATTGACGAATGGATCATTATCTAATGCAGCTATATAACACCAGTCAATGACCTGGAGGAATGGACTAAAGAAATAAAGAAGAAAGTACAAATCGATTTAAAAGCACTTGATACTTTATAATGTGGCTTATCAAAAGAATAATTAAACCGAGTAGGCCCCTTTGACAATGCAAAAGATTTATGAGATAAGTTAGTCAAATTACATGAAGGAACTAACGATGCAAAGATAATAAAGCATGATCTTTTATTAAATTTATTATTAAATATTAAAATGCTAGATGGTGAGTCGACATGTAATGATCACCCTTCTTACTATTACTACTCTCTAAGGGTGACCGTTACTTAACTACAAACTCTACCTAACCGGTATAATCGAAACCACGAGGAGTCTCTACCGAAAAATTTCGGTAGCATCTCCCCTGTACCGGTGACCATAAACTGAGGTACATATATAGTATACATCAGCCACAGGCAGCCGGAACATATATCAACACTCACGCAATTAAATAAGTGTCAAACTCATCTCAGCATACAATCTAAAATCGAATAATCTCCAATGACAAGAGATGTAAAATACAATCATAAATATTTATTAATCACTAAAATGCGGAAACTTAAAAATGCCCAAGTCTCTCCCATAGTCCTGGCATCACACACCATCCGCGCCACCTTGTCGTCTTCCTTTGCTAAAACTTTTCCTTTCCTGTATTTACAGTAAGAGGAAATGCAAACTATAAGCGAATGCTTAGTAAGCGTTGTCTAACTCACAAAAACTCGAATATGCATGTAAATATACTGAAATCCAAGAACTGAAAGCTCTAAAGAAAATACTACACATGCTCATCTAATAGCAAAAGAACAATACATACTGGAATGCTAAACATGTAAAGCTAATCAGAATAACATGCTAACATAAGGAAAACTAAAACTTGCTGAATTTTAAACACCTTCTGAATCTTATTTCACTTGCTTAAAAACTTATTCTTTTTATTTCACTTGTTTAAAATTTATACTTTAATACTTCAAAATAATAATAAACTTTCTTCTTGGGCCCAGACATAGTATCATCTTATGCGCATTCCCTAATAGGTTGGGGTAGCGAGCCACCAATCCTAAAAGAGCAGACTTCGGTCTACCAGGGTCAAGACCTCAGAATTGGACACCTAGATTTGTTTAACGACAATCTCGGAAGTCAGGTACTAGCCTCTTAAATAAAGTAAAATACTTGTTATCTTTTATTACCTCTAATATATAATGTCTCGGCATTTTCTTTAGCACCTTGTGTGCCAAAATCCCTAAAGTCTTGACTTTATGATCTACTTAAGACCTTGGCCTTTTTCTTTCTTTTCTTCATCTTGCTTAAACTTGTTAACACTTCTAATAAAAGAATGTCTCATACAAAACTGAAATATCAAAAACTGCATGCTTATAAGTAAAATCGTTCATGCATATTGAGGTAACAAGGAAACTCAAATCTGTATGCTTAAATGAATGGTAGCAAAGAAGCATATCTAAACCACATGCTAGAATAAAGAAACTCAAATATGTATCCTAGAATGAGTATAACTAGAAAACATATCTAAACCTCATGCTAGAATAAAGAACCTCAAATCTGTATACTTCAATGAAAGTAGCATATCTAAACCTCAAGCTCAGATTTAACATAAGCAAATTCTAGAATTTAAACTGCATTATACAAACAATGGCTCAAAACTACAATCCGAACACTTCCAGATATCCATGCTATCTCAAACCACAAACCAAGATTTGCAAGGCTACAACCAATTAAAGCTTGCTGGAAAACTAAAACAATACCTATATAAAACTTTTCCACAGCTATACTTTTATAAGGCAATCGTAATCTTTAAGCATGTTACAAGATCAAAAACTGGAATACTAAGCCTCCAACAACCCAATTCAAGGAAATCGCTACGGTAACAAAAGGAGACATAAGGTTGCTAGCTCCCATTCAACCCAAAGAAAAACTGATAGGGCACATACTATCCATATTGCATACGGAAAACAATGAAAACATCCAAATACCAAAGGAAACAGTGGGGACTACTAAGCATCCCAAGGAAACAATGAATACCTCAACAACTTAAGCTACACTAACTCAAATGCCCCTAGATTTGTCCTTGAATACCAACAACACCAAGAAACCATCACAACTTAAAATAATCTCATCATATCCAAAATTATCCCAAAATTCCAGCACTGCCTAAACTAATACGAAAATTCCAGCACATGCAAAATTGTTCACAATAAATTCCTGCATACATATATCTGTACACTAAATTTCTATGTGCAAAGATACCCTTAACTTGTCTAAGTATAGTAATCCTACCACTAAGATTACACAAGCACATTAAGCTCTACATGGTCAAAATATTCACACTGGAAACATGATATATCCTCTAATTAACTTCTCGGTCATCAACAGGTATAATGCAGAAATCTCACAGCAACATCGACGTGGAAAACAAATCAAACTCATGCTACTCTTAAATCCCTTCTCATCTTCTTAAAAACTCACGGCAACAAATCCAAATCAATCACTTTCATGGCACGATTCGGAAACAAGAAGTAACAAGAGGAAACAAGGTCCGAAGCAAACAATCACAAGCTAAACAACAGACCCTATTTCCTTTCTTTGAGGTACACGGCAGAAAGCTAAAGACTAAAAGAAAATTTACAACATACTTCGAATTCAAGGAAAACAAGATCCGAAACTACTCCTACCGCAGGTGAGAAACAACTTACATCGTGTTCTTGAACTCACAGCCGAAAAAAAACTTCTAGGGTTCGGATAACTCGAGTTCTCCGGCTCCTCTTTGTGCTCACAGCTTCTCCTTAACGAGAAGATCTTAAGGAGGTGGAGAAAACCCCTCGGAGAACCTTGGCCGGCCGTCGGAAGAGAAGACCTAGCCTCCTGCGGATTTCGCCCGAGTCGCCGTCGTCGCACGAGAGAGGTGAGGAGAGAAAGATTTGGGTTCGGCAAATACCTAAGTTCTCTTTTCTTATAACTAGGGCTTCAATTATAACTTATATATATATCGCTCCATATTTATTCATAAAACGCTTGCAGAATAGTTGGTTAGCTGTGTTTTGACCGGGTCAAAGGTCGAAGGGTTCGATTCCTCAACCGCGCCTTTTTTATTTCAATTTATTTTCAATTCCCTTACTGCTTAAATATATTTTCTTTTCTTATTTGATCAGCACGCCCGCTTGGGTTTCCTGGTCAGCCATATTCGCTTAAGACATCGGTTCAGTCGGAGGTCTCAAGTTCAAATCTTGGCTTGGACATTTTTTTGTCGAAACTTCTTTCGTTTAGTAAAAATACCAAACGACCTCCAAAAATTACATAAAAATACTCTAAAAATTTTTAAAAATCCCTAGAATATTTTTATAGCATTTTTAAATATTTTTAAATTACTTTTAGGACTCTAATTGAGGAAATTTGGTTTGTTACACGACAAGCCAACTACACATAAGGATTAAGGATATTCTCAATGGACTACATATCATCGACCATCAACTTGAGAACTGTGAAATCATCAGGTACACACTTAACTCATTCCCTCGAAACTCCTTATGGGCATCTATTGTAGATATCTATAAAGTTGCGAAGGATCTTTCCATTATTAAATTAGATGAACTATTTTATGAATTAACATTACATGAGCAAACTAACTTGAGTCAAACCGAGAAAGGGTTAACTTTGTATACAAGAACAAACAAGGAAGTTAAGCCCTGATCAAAACTAGAACCAAAGCACTTGAGTCATATAGCGTTTATGGAAAATACTGAAGAGTCTGAATTCGAGTCTTAAGACGAGTACAAGTTAGAGTATGACGACGAGTTCGAGAGAAGCCACGGATCTGCATCCATTTTTGAAGGACCCAATAAGGTAACTTTCAATTCGTAGTTTAAATGTTGAAAGTAATTAAATGCTTGTTTAAAAAATTAACAAAATATGAGGAACAAAATAACTTACTACTTAAGGAAATTGACCAACTTAAGGAGCAAGTTAGCTTGAATCACTCAACTAACCAAGTTCAAGTTAGAATTTCAACTCAAGTTGCAAAACTTGAGGAAGAAAATTTCAACCTGAAAGGTCAAGTGGAGCGACTCAAGAAGATGTTGGAAAAGTTCAGCTTTCGATCCAAATATCTAAACATGATGCTTGGGTCTCAACGAGCTGTGTACAATAGATCTGGACTCGGATACAAACCAAACACAACCAACAAATCATACTTGTCTTTACTTAGTCAAAATAGTAGAACTCGAGTCTAAGAATGGGTCCCTAAATCATATTTAACTAAACAAATTGAACTAGATCAGTACTGAGTCTCTAAGAGTCAAATTCATCTCTTAGATAGACCATATTTAAGCTATGACTTAGGGGGAGCAAATAGAAAAACTATTCACCCTATTTGATTGATTAAATATGTATGCTTAGATTTAGATTACTTTTCTGCTTAATTTAGAATAGTTAATTAAAAAGGTTTAACAAACCCTAATAACATAGCATCAGAATAGATTGAGATGATAATACGCCAAGGAAACTTTGTCGAAGGTATATCTAGACTAAATTATATGTGTTCTACCTAGTGCACTAGATCTAGTGGGTCTGGCCGAAGCTACCCTAGTTATTAGTTAATGTAAAATACCGGAAAAATAGGGAATATTAATAAGGGATTTTTCCGGAATTTTTGGAAATTTTCCGGGTATTTTTTGGAGCTCGTACGGACGAGTTAACGGGGACAAAAACGGGGCCCGGAAAAGCCTGTTTATGCTACCCGATTTAAGCGAGGAAAAGATTATATATATATATACTTTTCATTTTATTTTCTTATTTCTTTTTCCTTTGCTTTTGTCGCCGTTTCTTCCCTTGCCGAGCCATCCCGACGCCGCATTCCTTCTTCCTCCCTGCCCTAACCGCTGGCCGGCGGTTCCTCCTCTCCGAGAGCACAAAAACGCCGGCCACTTCTTCTCCCTCTCCTCCTCTCCTCTGCCGGAGCCCTAGCACCGCCGCCCGACCGCCTGCCCGAGCCAAACTCCTCTTCTCTGCTTGCCCTAGCCACCCGACGCCGAGCCACTGCCGTCGGCGACGCACAGAGCAGCGCCGGTCATCTTCCTCCTTTCTCCCAAGTCCGACTTCTCTGTGCCCTTCTTCCTCTCTGCCGCGTCTTGGCACAGCGCCGATCGCCTCTCCCTCCGCCCGGAGCAGCGCTGCCGCCGGCCTTCCTCAGCCCTAGAGCTTTCCCTCCGATCGTCGAGCAGAGCTTCTGCCCTAGCCGAGCCCTGCTGAAGTTGTGCCCTTGCACTGCCGCCGGCCACAGGTTCGTTTCATCACAAGACTTAGGCTTTGTACCCTAACTGTGATTGGAATTAGGTACTCTTTCGATTTGAGGTTAGGGTACAGATCCAATCAGTAGCGTTTGGGCCTGTTGGATAACATCAAGTGTTGATTTTGAGTATTTTGATTTAGGAATCAGTAATTTCTGAGGTAGCTGCAGCTAGGAATTTTGGCAGTAGGTTCCTCAGGATTGGAGCAGTTGTTTACCTTGAAATCCAGCAGCAAACGACTTGTTTTTCAGCAGCAAGCAGTGGCTATGATTTGAGGTAAGGGGTAGGAATTTGATATATTTTGTAGTTAGGTTCATGTGTAGTAATTTTGATACGTGATGTTGATGAATTAGGTTTATGTATCAAATTGGAGATAAATTGGATTTCTGGATGGTTAGATTGATCAGGGTTTTACCCTAATTTAGTCTTAAGAATTTTATTTAGCTATACATTTGGATTGGTTAAATAAAATATAATTGTATTGGATACAGGATTTTGACGCGAGACGAGTATCTCGATGTCGGATTTGGACATTCCTATTGGAGGCGGGTACTTTTGACTTATGTCATTTGATATGCTTAGTAATTAAATTAACATGTTGCATTAATTGTGTTTCTTATCTGTTTCGGTTAATCACTACCCAAATCTTACATGCTTGATTGATTGATTGGTTTTGCATCTCAGGTATATTTTACCTGTTTGTACATGCTTATAGGGGTAGTGATATGCCATGCTTGACCATGTTCAGGACCTAGGTTTTATACCTTCTGTATACCTTTGATTCGATATGATTCGTTGACCTAGGTGCACTTTTCTATATATATGGATTAGGTCGATGTTTATATGGTTATTGTCATGCATCATTTGCATGATTGCAGTGCGATAGTCCGCTCCATTATTGTTGAGCACATCGCCGATACATGGATCTGCACACACCACCACCATGGGTTAGTGGTCATTCTGGATGAGTGTGTTGCGGGACTCTTAGGCACCGCTGGTCCGCCATGGGTAGTGTGACACAACGTGTTATCCGGCAGGGATTCCTCGTCTTCGAGTACCGGGAGTTGAGAGCATTGCGCTCCCCTATCTATGATTTGGGGTAGGAGGATAGGTGTACTCGACAGCATCCCGTCCACTCGGTCAGTGACGTCGGAGTGCACGGTTGTCACAGCCCTACCCACTCGGCCTCACTTTTGTATGAGATGATCGACTGGCGTCAGGGGTGACCAGGACGCATCATTGGCATCATATGCATGATGCATTTATTGCTTGTGTTTGTGGTTGCTGCATTTATATGCTGCATATTGTTTGGATACCTATGTTTGACATGCATACAGGATTCCTTATCCCTCGGACTGTTTGACCTTATACTCAGGACCTGGTTAGTACAGTATTCTCCTATTTATTTCAGATGCATTCTTATCTTTCTTATCAGGAGACTGTACGCATGATTAGTGCTAGGTGTTGTTTCTTTACTTTGCATATCAACTGTACCTGCTGAGTGTTGGACTCACCCCGCCTCCATTGTTGTTATTTTCAGGTTGATGCTGTCAGGAGGGAGTTCCAGTCGCTAGTCCCCACTGCACGTAGTGCTACTCCGCTGCTGGTTTTTGAGTTGTTTCATTTTAGCTTTTCGCTATCAGACTTTATTTTAGTTTTGTTTTGGACTTACATATAAATATTGTATGGAATCTTTCCGTTGGATGAACTTTTCGTATGATTTGGATTTACTCTACTACATGCCTGCCTGAACGGCAGAAGAGGTAAGAAAAATCGGATTTGGGCTTTACGAGTGTAGTTGAGTAGGGTTGATTTCGAGTCAGAGTATTACTATGTTGTTTATTTTATTATTACTGCGTGGTTGTGTCAGCTAGAGGCTGAATATATAAATATAAACTGCGTGGTGATTGATTTTTATTACTGTTATTATTCCAGCCGCCTGTGGCTGAGTATTTAGTGCTTGTAGAAAATTTTGATTGTCCGCCGTACAGGGGAGATGCTGCCGAAATTTTCTCGGACAGGGACTCTTCTGGGGGCGTGACAATTTAGTGGTATCAGAGCAGGTTTACGATACTTTCTGTGTGTTTTGGATTTTGAATTTATCTGATACCAATTTATTTGGTATCAGAGCGGGTTATGATACCTGCTTTTGGTTTTCTGGAAATTTATCGGATATCGGTTGTTGGTATTCAGGATATTTGAGTTAGCCAGGTTTGCGAGTCAAACTGGGCATTTTCGGATTTCGATATGGTTATGTTTCGGATTTCCGTTTTGGATTTATTTGGATTTCCGGCGATATGTACGTTCGGAATTTTGAGGTCAAATTGGGGACTGGACAGCGACGGAACATCTCCAGACAGCAAATAGGTATGTTGTTATTTTATGTTGGTTATATTGGTATTGATATCTGTAATTTAATTTAACAGATATGAGACGATCTACTCGTATTGCTGCGAGACGTGGTGCTGGACGACCACGTGCGAGGACCACGGGATCTCTGGATATGCCAGATACCCAGTCAGGGACAGACTCAGGATGCAGCGGGAGCATCGGGCTCTCAAATCCCGATAGCTCCTGTAGAGATACCTACTTTGGCCACACCGACGGTATCCACGCCTACCCTGTTTACAGTACCATCAGGAGTACCATTGGTGTACCCGACATCTGCTCCAGCGCAGCCTACGGCGTATTCAGTGCCACCACCACTTGGATCTACAGTGTATCCTATACCAGTGGCACTGCACTCTGTGGCCTCATGAGCAAGCAATGCTCTACATCCCACCTTTCCACTGCACTCCAGTTGCCACCACTTTTGTTCCCAGCAAGCGGCACCACCACGGCTTATGCTCCAGATATACAAAGAAGACCGGAGTTCCTCCTCCGCTTATTCCGCGGTACCACCTGTAGTATCGCCCAAGTGTTTCCGATTCCAGCCGTCCCGACATGTACCATCGAGCGTCCCGAGCTAGGTTCCAAAAAGTCGATGAAGACTCGTTTCACTCTTTTCGCGGAGATCTCGATCCAGTATGGCTTTGTCATGGATAGAGACTATGGAGCGCACTTTCTTCTATATGGCTTGCTCCGAGTGGGAGAAAGCGGAGTGGCTGCCTACCATTTACGGGATGAAGCTAATGCCTCAGCGTTTTATTATTGGTGAGCGTAACGTCACATGGACCAGGTTCGAGAGGCTTTTGAGAGCCGCTTTTCCACCGTCCCTATCGATGGCTCACGGTGATTTTATGAGTCCGAGGCGTAATAATCGCCTGCGGACCGAGTATAACATCAATTCCTCCGTTGGCTCAGTTTTGTCGAGTTAGTTCATGAGGACGTAACTCGCGATGCGCTTTATCTGTGGATTGATGGTTATCTGCATGTACGACTTGCCGGATTAGGGATTTCATCTTACTCGATGCATTGAATCGAGCTTGATGATAGAGTTAGCTCAGACAAAGATATCCGGACAGAAAAGAAAGCATACGGTCGACTTCGTAGGTGTCCAGCAGACAAAGCATGTGACTGCCTCGTAGTAGTCACTGCACGGTCAGTCGGGTATTTCGGGTGTCTCGAGCCTCGTAAATCGTGGCTTCTTCGTGAGATGTTCCGGTTTTCTCACAGAACCGAACCACCTTCCGTGATACTCATTGTTTCGATGTGGATCCGGAGATCACCTCACCTCAGCCTGTTCTCTAGACCGGTTTGCTTTTATTGCAACCGCCGGGCACCAGAGCCGAGATTGTCACCAAGGCTCAAGACACGGCCCTGAGGGTCAGTCGAGGGACAGCTCTAGTCATCGGTATATCGAGGAGGGCGAAGCCCAATCTTCACAAAGGAGCATCCTCCGCAGCGAAAGATTTGGCATGCTTGGACAGAGTACTCAAGGCTTCGTAGCACCCCAGTTTTGCTTCAGACCTTATTATCCGACTTAAAGTGATCGACTCGCCAACCGTGACAAGACGCTTACCATCCTCTCGCCTTATCTCGCACATAGTCAGCGCCGCTGGCCACCAAGAAGAAGCAGTACAGCATTACCACCTCCTCCTCCGCCAGAGACTGGTCGTGTTCATGCTATTACCAGAGAGGATGCTCAGCGGGCCGACGGATCCGTTTTCCGCGGTACGATTTCCATTTATGCATTTACTGCTGATATTTTGATTGATACTGGTAGTTCGCACTCTTTTATATCCCGTACCTTTATGCGGGAGATTGGTAAATTACCTACTGTTAGGTTGCGGCGATTGACTGTCTCCCTACCGTCCGGTGATACTTTAGACGTCACCCAGGAGATCAGAGGTTGCCCGTTAGACTTTGGCAACATGATACTTACGGTAGATCTTCTAGTATTGGAGATGGTCGAGTTTGATATCATTCTTGGCATGGATTGGCTGTCAATATATCATGCTACCATTGATTGCCAGACGAGGGTGGTCCTCATGGAGTTTCACTGGCATTAGAGACGACGGCATCTCGATTATTTCGGCGATTCAGGCGCAGAAGCTGCTGTCTCACGGCTGTCATGGTTTTCTGTTGTCGTTGATCAGTACTGAGGACAGTAGTAGTTCGCAGCTCTCCGACGTTCCTGTTGTCCGGGAGTACCCAGATGTATTTCCAGAGGAGCTGCCAGGTTTGCCTCCCAAAAGGCCAGTGGAGTTCACTATTGAGCTGATTCCGGGAACCGCGCCGACATCGAAAGCTCCGTATCGTATGGCACCAAAAGAGTTGAACGAGCTGAAGGTTCAACTCCAGGAGCTTTTAGACAGGGGATTTATTCGCCCTAGTGTTTCACCATGGGGTTCTCCAGTTCTATTTGTCAAGAAGAAAGACGGCACCATGAGGTTATGTATTGACTACAGGCAGCTGAATGCAGTGACCGTCAGAAATAAATATCCATTACCACGGATTGAGGATTTGTTTGATCAGCTCAGAGGTACATCAGTGTATTCTAAGATTGATCTGCGATCCGGATATCATCAGTTGAGAGTCAGAGATCCAGAAGACAGCTTTCCGTACCAGATACGGTCATTATGAGTTTTTGGTAATGCCATTTGGGCTTACCAATGCTCCAGCGGTGTTTATGGACTTGATGAACCGCATTTTTCTGGAGTATCTGGATCAGTTTGTTATCGTTTTCATTGATGACATATTGGTCTACTCTCGTTCCGAGGAGGAGCATGCACAGCATCTTCGCACAGTCTTAGAGATTCTTCGACGACATCAGCTGTACGCGAAGTTCAGCAAGTGTGCATTCTGGTTATCCTCAGTTGGTTTTCTGGGACACGTGGTTTCTAGCAGAGGTATTTCAGTTGATCCTCGAAGATCGAGGTCGCTGGGAGCACCAAGTCGGATTCAGAGATCCGTAGTTTTCGGGATTGGCGGATATTACCGACGCTTTGTCGAGGATTTCTCGCGTATTGCTATGCCATCTTACCCGGAAAGGCGTGAAGTTCATATGGTCCGAGGATTGCGAGACCGCCTTCAGAGTCAAGCGAGATTAGTGTCGGCCCAGCTTTGGTTTTACCTTCCGGAGAGGATGGATTTGTACTTTACACGACGCTGCCTCTGCTGTGGTTTGGGCGCTGCTCGATGCAGCACGCAGAGTAGTCTCTTATGCTTCGTCGGTTGAAGGAGCATGAGAAGAACTACCCGTTCATGACTTGGAGTTAGCCGCCATCATCTTTGCTCAAGCTTTGGCATCATTTATACGGTGTCACATTTGAGATTCTCACCGATCATAAGAGTCTCAAATACATTTTACTCGAAGGAGCTTAATCTCCGACAGAGGAGATGGATGGAGTTCTCGAAGGACTACGATTGTACCATTAGCTACCACCGGAAAGCTAATGTGGTTGCGAATGCACCTCAGCAGAAGTTCGAGGGACTTTGGCTTGACACGGACTTCATACGGACTTGATTCAGTTTCTGAGTTAGATCTTGAGGAGCAGGGGACCCAGAGCAGGTATTCGTTACCATGGTTGCTCGATCCGATCGTGACGAGGATCCGAGAGGCACAGGCGGTGATCGGCATTTGTAGTTTATTAGCAGTCGATAGCTTCCGGGCAGCAGATCGAGTTTACACGAGACGAGGAGGGTATTATATTCTTCCGAGGCATTATGCGCACTCGGCCTCATCCGGTCTTACAGAGCTACTTCAGAGGCACACCGTTCTCGATTTGCGATCCATCCGTGGGGACTCGTATGTATCGAGACTTGGAGCGTTCCTTTGGTGGAACGGCATGAAGAAAGACATCGCGATTTTGTAGCTAGATGTCTTGTCTGCCAGCAGGTGAAGGCCGAGCACGAGACCTGCAGGTTACTTCAGGATTCCTATTCCCGAGTGGAAGTGGATCACATTACCATGGACTTTGTGGTAGGTTTGCCGAGGACACGACGAGGCCATGACGCGATTTGGGTAATCGTTGATCGATTAACCAAATCATTCTTAGCGATTTGAGGACTGATTCCCTGGATCGATTAGCGATTTGTATTGTCGAGAGATTATCAGGCATGGTGTTCCGTTGAGTATCATTTCGGATAGAGATCCACGGTTTACGCCTCGCTCGCAGTCTGCAGCAGCCTTGGGCACACAGCTTCAAGATGCCTTTCCATCCAGCGGATGTATGGACAATCGAGCGACCATTGACTTTAGAGGACCCGCCGAGGTCATGTGTTATGGATTTGGAGGCGCTTGGGAGGACCATGCCGTTAGTAGAGTTTCGCCACAACAACCTTCCATTCGGCCATCCGGATGGCACCGCTTGAGGCGTTGTATGGTAGACCTTGTCGGACACCCGTCCTTTGGGATGAGGTTGGAGAGGCTCGATTGTTGGGACCTCATAGAGTTCAGCAGAATGCAGAGTTGGTCCGTACTATCAGACGGAGGATGTCGAGGCGCAGGACCGCCAAGAGAGTTATGTCGATCGAGACGCACCACTAGAGTTCTCTCTCGCACCATGTATTTCTTCGAGTTTCACCCACGAAAGGGGTGAAGAGATTTGGCCTCGGAGGTAAGCTCCGCGGTACTTTGGTCCCTTGAGATCTTGGAGAGGATCGGAGCGGTAGCTTACCGGCACTACCACCGTCCCTGTCGCGTGCACGATGTATTTCATGTATCCATGCCGAGGAGATATGTACCACCCGCGCATGTATGTCCAGTTCCAGTTCACCGACATTACTTATGAGGAGGTTTAATTCTCGACCGGAAGAGCGTCGCTATGAACAAGACTATCCGATCGGTTAAAGTCGGATGGCGGATCATCACGAGGAGGCTACTTGGGAGCTCGAGGATACGATCCGAGCTCGATATCCCCATCTTTTCACTTGAGGTATGTGATTTATTTACCGTTCAAGCATTTATACTCTATATCTGTTGTTAGTATTTGCGATGGTAGATAACAAATTTGGGGACCAAATTTTTATAAGTGGGGAGAATGTAAAATATCGGAAAAATAGGAAATAAGGATTTTCCGAATTTTTGAAATTTTCCGGTATTTTTGACTCAGACGGACGAGTTAATCTGGGGGAAAAGCCTGTTTATGCTACCCGATTTAAGCGAGGAAAAGATTATATATATATACTTTTCATTTTATTTTCTTATTTCTTTTTCCTTTGCTTTTGTCGCCGTTTCTTCCCTTGCCGAGCCATCCCGACGCCGCATTCCTTCTTCCTCCCTGCCCTAACCGCCGGCCGGCGGTTCCTCCTCTCCGAGAGCACAAAACGCCGGCCACTTCTTCTCCCTCTCCTCCTCTCCTCTGCCGGAGCCCTAGCACCGCCGCCCGACCGCCTGCCCGAGCCAAACTCCTCTTCTCTGCTTGCCCTAGCCACCCGACGCCGAGCCACTGCCGTCGGCGACGCACAGAGCAGCGCCGGTCATCTTCCTCCTTTCTCCCAAGTCCGACTTCTCTGTGCCCTTCTTCCTCTCTGCCGCGTCTTGGCACAGCGCCGATCGCCTCTCCCTCCGCCCGGAGCAGCGCTGCCGCCGGCCTTCCTCAGCCCTAGAGCTTTCCCTCCGATCGTCGAGCAGAGCTTCTGCCCTAGCCGAGCCCTGCTGAAGTTGTGCCCTTGCACTGCCGCCGGCCACAGGTTCGTTTCATCACAAGACTTAGGCTTTGTACCCTAACTGTGATTGGAATTAGGTACTCTTTCGATTTGAGGTTAGGGTACAGATCCAATCAGTAGCGTTTGGGCCTGTTGGATAACATCAAGTGTTGATTTTGAGTATTTTGATTTAGGAATCAGTAATTTCTGAGGTAGCTGCAGCTAGGAATTTTGGCAGTAGGTTCCTCAGGATTGGAGCAGTTGTTTACCTTGAAATCCAGCAGCAAACGACTTGTTTTCCAGCAGCAAGCAGTGGCTATGATTTGAGGTAAGGGGTAGGAATTTGATATATTTTGTAGTTAGGTTCATGTGTAGTAATTTTGATACGTGATGTTGATGAATTAGGTTTATGTATCAAATTGGAGATAAATTGGATATCTGGATGGTTAGATTGATCAGGGTTTTACCCTAATTTAGCCTTAAGAATTTTATTTAGCTATACATTTGGATTGGTTAAATAAAATATAATTGTATTGGATACAGGATTTTGACGCGAGACGAGTATCTCGATGTCGGATTTGGACATTCCTATTGGAGGTGGGTACTTTTGACTTATGTCATTTGATATGCTTAGTAATTAAATTAACATGTTGCATTAATTTTGTTTCTTATCTGTTTCGGTTAATCACTACCCAAATCTTACATGCTTGATTGATTGATTGGTTTTGCATCTCAGGTATATTTTACCTGTTTGTACATGCTTATAGGGGTAGTGATATGCCATGCTTGACCATGTTCAGGACCTAGGTTTTTATACCTTCTGTGTACCTTTGATTCGATATGATTCGTTGACCTAGGGTGCACTTTTCTATATATATGGATTAGGTCAGGATGTTTATATGGTTATTGCCATGATTGCATGCTGTGTGATAGTCCGCTCCATTATTGTTGAGCACATCGCCATACATGGATCTGCACACACCACCACTCATGGGTTAGTGGTCGATTCTGGATGAGTGTCAGCAGGGACTCGTTAGGCACCGCTGGTCCGCTCATGGGTAGTGTGACACAACGTGTTATCCGGGATTCCTTCCCGTCTTTGAGTACCGGGAGTTGAGAGCATTGCGCTCCCCCATCTATGATTTGGGGTAGGAGGATAGGTGTACTCCGACAGCATCCCGTCCACTCGGTCACTCATCAGGAGTAGTGACGACAGAGTGCACGGTTGTCACAGCCCTACCCACTCGGCCTCACTTTTGTATGAGATGATCGACTGGCGTCAGGGGTGACCAGGACGCATCATTGGCATCATATGCATGATGCATTTATTGCTTGTGTTTGTGGTTGCTGCATTTATATGCTGCATATTGTTTGGATACCTTGATTGACATGCATACAGATCTTCTATACCTTTCGGACTGTTTGACCTTATACTCAGGACCTGGTTAGTACAGTATTCTCCTGTTTATTTCAGATGCATTCTTATCTTTCTTATCAGGAGACTGTACGCATGATTAGTGCTAGGTGTTGTTTCTTTACTTTGCATATCAACTGTACCTGCTGAGTGTTGGACTCACCCCGCCTCCATTGTTGTTATTTTCAGGTTGATGCTGTCAGGAGGGAGTTCCAGTCGCTAGTCCCCACTGCACGTAGTGCTACTCCGCTGCTGGTTTTTGAGTTGTTTCATTTTAGCTTTTCGCTATCAGACTTTATTTTAGTTTTGTTTTGGACTTACATATGAATATTGTATGGAATCTTTCCGTTGGATGAACTTTTCGTATGATTTGGATTTACTCTACTACATGCCTGCCTGAACGGCAGAAGAGGTAAGAAAAATCGGATTTGGGCTTTACGAGTGTAGTTGAGTAGGGTTGATTTCGAGTCAGAGTATTACTATGTTGTTTATTTTATTATTACTGCGTGGTTGTGTCAGCTAGAGGCTGAATATATAAATATAAACTGCGTGGTGATTGATTTTTATTACTGTTATTATTCCAGCCACCTGTGGCTGAGTATTTAGTGCTTGTAGAAAATTTTGATTGTCCGCCGTACAGGGGAGATGCTGTCGAAATTTTCTCGGACAGGGACTCTTCTGGGGGCGTGACAGTTAAACATAAATTACTTAGACCAAAACCTAGTATTAAGTTCTTTAGATTGATCATTTTTGAAAAGTTATCTCAGATGTGGTTACCCTAATGATTTCCATGTAATTCACCACAGTTTAGAAACTGACCCTATAAACTCCTTTTTATCAACCCAAAATTAAGTTTAAATTTGACATGGGTCAAACAACATTTTCTTCAAGAATTCTTAAATAATTCAAAATAATTAAAATAATAATCAACTCTAATTGAAATATGTAATAATCTAAAAGTAACTTTAACTAATTAATTAAAATTTTAGATCCGAATAATAACAAATTTAATTAATAAATTAATCAAACTAATTTAAAATTAATCTAAACGTAATCTAAACTTAAACCATCTAAATTTAATTTTAAATTACTTGAATTAATCCTAATTAAAAACCAATTAATTAATCTAAAAGTAATTACTTAAATATAAATTAACTTAATCAAATATAAATAAAATAATAACAAAAAATTTATTAAAAATAATAATAATATTTAATCAGCAATTATACCAAAATTTGAAATTAACTTAACTTTTAAAACTTAAAACAAATTAATTAATCTTAACTTAAATTTAACTTAACTCTAAATTCTTGATTAATTTTAACTTAAACCTAAAATGAAATTAAATAATTTTAACTTAAATCTAAATCTAAATTAAATTTAACACAATTAACTTTAATCAATTTTAACTTAATATTTAATTCTTAAACCTAAACAATTAATCTTTAAACTAATAAATCCCAACTAACTTCATTAATTTAATTAATTTTTAATCAAATAAACTTAAAATTAAAATTTAATAAAATGATCTTAAACTTAATTTAAACTAAAGTCTTTAATTAAACTCAATATTCTAACTTTAAATCTAGCTAATTAATTCAAATGAATTCAATTAGATTAAAGTATTTATCTTATCTTAATCATAAATTGATAAAAAAAAATTAATTAAACAATTTAATCCTAATTTAACTTAAACAATTTTTAACTAATTAATATCTTTAATAATAATTAATCAATTATTAATAATTAATTTTAACTTAAATTAATTAACCAATTTAATTAAGAAAAAATAATATCAATTTAATTAACTTAATCATTAAATTATTAATCTTAATAATTTAGAATTAATCTTATTACTAACTAATTCGAAACCAAATAAAATCAAAATTAATTTGAAGTTAACTTAATAATAATTAATTTCGAAACTTAACCTTAATCTAATAAATCTAATACAAAATTCAAAATTAGTTTAAACCAATTTAATATCAACTTATTTTTAAATGAATTAATCTTAATAATTCTTAAACCCAATTCCAACCCTAATGAAATCAAATTATTCAAAATCAAATAATCTGAATTTCAACTTAAATTAAAATAAAAACTTAATCAACAACTTATAATAATTAACCTTAAATAAAGTTAAACATTTAAAACAAATAACTCTAATAAGTAAATCAAAATAATAAGTAAATTCTAATTTAATTAATTAATCTAAAATCTAAAATTACATTAACTCAAATTTTAATTTAACTTGATTAAATTTTAAAGATGATTGTTTACACTAAAATAAACCTTATACTTTCTCCAAAATCGTTAGGTTTTGCGATGACTCCTGTTTTTTGATATGTGTCAAAGGAAAAGCGATATAATATTCAGGAGAGAATTATTGAACTCAAGGGGACAACTAAGAAATTGTTTACTTAACTTTGTAATATTTTAACATAGCTGTGAACCTTGGTTGTTAAACATGAAAAAGAAATAGATTACTAGTGCAGGGTGCATCAAAATCAAACATGAGTTTTGATGTTGCTAAAATTTTAAGTTAAGTCATGTTGTTATATGATGAATTGACTATGTAGCCTATTTACTCAAGTGGGAAAGTCCTAGTTGTGGTTAGGCAGTAAAGTTCAAACAAGTCTGGAGAACCCGATGTTTGGTAGGTAGTTTGAGATGAGGTAAGCAACTAGAGTGGAGCGATGGGGAGGTCGTGTCCCAAGAAGGGACAAATCCTAGGTCACTGATCCAATTGTAAAAACCAATGAAGGTTTCTAAGTTGAGATTAAGACAGTCCTAACTATCCTACTTATGCATATTTAATATCTATTATCTAACTCTGTTTTGCAGGATCAATATCTATTATCTAACTCTATGTTGAAAGATCATATGTCCCCTTGAACTACAAAGGGTCATAATTTTTGACTCAGAACTCAGAATTAGGCTTTGTCAGCAGCCACATGTGAATAACTCAAAGATCTTCATTTGACCAAGGGTTCAGTCAACTGAATAGGAGGTTCAGTCGACCGATTAAACTATTTTATTAGTAGATCGAATGGAGGTTCAGTCGACGGAGCAAGCAAGAATGGAAAAATAGATCAAGCTCGCAAACATGGTATCATAGCATGACAAAGCAGATTCGGATCGCAGCAAAGAAGGTAGTTTAAGGGATTGGTCAACCTAACAAGATGATCAATCGATCGAACAATTAATGCACTTAATGGAGTGAAGATCGGATCTCGCCGAAGAAGGAAATCCACGTGATTAGTCGACTGATAGGGAGATTGGTTGATCAAAAGGATTAGTTGACTAAACGTATTTTCAGTCGACCAAACGCGGCTTATAAAAAAACCTCAAGATCAGTGTTGATGATCAACTTTTCTAAGCAATATTCTCATTCTCTCTATTTGTGTTGCTGCCACTACTACGTTTTATTTACATGTGCAAGTTGCTAAAAACTCTTCTATAACGATCTATGCTTCAACTCTTCATCTTTGTCGGTATATTTTGTGCTTGCATTATTTTTGTAAGATAGTAGTTTGTTACTATCTTATACATCATTTATATGAGTTACTTCTTATCCGAAGTTCTCGGAAAGAAGACTATCAATCAATTACCCAACGGTGCAATTAAGGATCATGGGTCTTGGAGTAAAAGTCGACATAGATTATGAACCAAGTAACCAACTATGTTTTTTGCGCATTATTCTTGCTATCTTATTTTGCTACTAATTTGATATTTGTTTTATAAATTAGCACGAAAAGAAAAGATTTTTTAAACAAACAATATTCACTCGCCCTCTATCGTATCTATTCGATCATTCAGGATCAACGCCTAAGGGTTGTCCCAAATGGGATGCATCCTTACTACCTTCTAAATTGAAAGGTTTCTCTAGGACTTACCTTACTCGCCAAACATTCAATTTGCTGACCTATTTGGCTCATCCTCCGGAAGTGCTTATTTTCCACCCCTCGTAGCCGACTTCTCCAATTCATTAGATCCTGACAAGCCAAGCCGCAACTTGATGTCCTTAACGTAGCTAGCCACGACTTCCATGTTGTTCGCTTTCTTCCAAATCTTGATTATAAACACCAATGATTCCCATAGGCTACCATGAATTGATCCAAAGCTCCAGTCTTGATCTCAAATTGTCACCGACTTATCGTGTCTCTTTGCGTCATTGAGCGGAGGTGAAGGGGATTGGATGACGACAGGAAGCCATCGTCGGTGCTCCTCCAAGAAGACGACAATGGTGAGAAATCATCAGGATGATGATGAAGGAGAATGATTGTGAGATTAGAGTTTTTTTATGAGAAAAAGTAAAAGTGGTTCGGATGAGTATATGAAAAGGAAAAGGGGTATCAAAAGGAAAGGGGCAAGTAATTTTGAAAATTGCAAAATTAGGTATGTGATTTAGGTATCTTGGAAAGTTTTCAATGTGGTTCAGTATAATGCCATTAAAAATTTGATATTTTTCGAATAAGGGGAGTCCTAAGAACCCATTATTGGTGTTTGTTGATAAGTATCATTGTCCTAAACCTTATAATGAGTTTGTGTTAACTTTTATCAAGCCTTTACAAGTTTAAAAGTTCATTACTCTCAATTTATGTTATCAAATTCAGATTCGAAGGAATAAATATATTAAGGAGGTTTCCAACAGTACATTTATATTTTTTTGAAGATTCAAAGTTTTCTAGATCCATCAGTAGGTACTTGGGGAATATGATACATGATTTAGGTATGATAAAAATTAGGTATACGATTTAAATAATAAGAAAATAATAATCTTAGTTAGTCTCATGAGATTTAAATAATACACGTGACATGTGGCAATGTAGCAATTAACTCATATTAAATTTTGAAAAATGATATGCTCAAGTAAAAAATCTCAATGAAATGCTCACACATAAAATGATAGAGCTCACAAAAAATGAAATGGTAGGCCATAAATTTATATGTCTATCCTTAAGTATTTCATTAAGATTTTTCCTTGAGCGTATCATAATATATTAAAAGGACGCCTATCGTATTTTATAATTTTAGCAAAAACTACTGGAACATGCTACAAATATTTCAAGTAATTTCAATTAAAATTGTTTTAGTAATATACAAAATTAGTTAACTAGTCTAATAAGATCACAATTAATCTAACCTTATCAAAATTAGTCAAATTCTATGATATGAAATAATTATATTGAAAATTACTATAACACAAATAATTTTAAATAAAAGTACTACAATATAAAATAGTTGGTCAAAATTATTTGAATTAACTTTGATCAAAATTACTTTTGACCAATTATTTTACTTGTAATAATTTTATTAAAGTTGTTATAACAACATTAAAAATATAATATTTTTGCAAGGAAATATAATGAATATCATTTTAGTTTTTTAAAATTAAAATATTCTTTTACCGATAACTATATATCTATGCATATTTGATTGTAAATTGACTAGGAGTTCGAAGGATGGTAAATTTCTAATCTATAAAAAAATATAGATCAAGGAAGAATTATTTATAATTGTAGTTGAATCGTAATCGTTATCCGATTACAATTATTTACGATCCCTTTTTAGATTTACTATCTCTCTAAATTATAATTTGAATCAAGACGGATAATCGAAAGTTACCACATTTAGCACTCGATAACTTGACCATTTATTCTCCGTCGACTTTAAGTTATTTATTTCGGGACGGAAGAATCACATCTAATTATGTCTTATTCATGATTATAATCTGATTATAATTACAAATGATTTATTATCTGATTTTTTAATTTTTATTTTATTATTATTATTATTATTATTATTGTTTTTAAGAACTGAGGATCGAGACCGTATTGAAAGGTCCGTGGGTTGGAGTTATAACCTCGCGACAGGACTCAAATCGCAGAACTGGTCACGGGTCGTGACTCGCTTCACCGAGCGACTGACTGTAGCTCCCTGCCCTGACTCCAGGGACCAGGGCTGCTTTTTTTTCTCCCCCTTTCCGTTCATTTTCCTTCCCATTCTTTGAGCTGTCAATGGCGACACTGCATGCTCTCGTCTCAGTGTACACTAGCACAGCTTCTCGCTGACATACCATCTTCTGGGCTGATCGGAGCGTCCCCAACCTCTAGTATCTGCTGTATGACTGTATCTCAGTTTAATCTGCCTTGAATACCTTAGGAACTTTAGGTCTTTCCTTATATTTCTTGGCTATAATTAGGGGTTTTGTAGGTTTTTGCATTTTTCTAACCATCGTTTGAACATTTATTGTTGTATTCGCTCCCGGCATTGGATTTTGTGCTAGAGTTTTGCTCTTTCGTATCAGCATTTAATGTTTTTCGCTCTCCTTGTTTTCTGCAGCTCTTCTTGGTGATATTGGAGTTGGAATGGCTCCGATTACTGCAAAAACTAGGGTAGCACTGAATACAATGAAGGCCATCGGAATACCTATGCAAACAGCTAAACCAGTTTTGATGAATCTTCTTAAGGTTTATGATAATCACTGGGAGTACATTGAAGCTGAGAACTATAGACTTCTCGCTGATGCTATACTAGACATGCAAGAGTCAAAATCAAAGGTACCATTCTGATGCTACTCATATGTTCTATGATTTTTTTTTCCATTATATATATATATATATTTAAATTCTGTCGTGAAAGCTCCACGAGGAACATGAGAAGATTCTTTATGGTGAATGAGGATTGTATCCTAATTTAGATCTTCTGTATGTGTAGCTTCTTTTCTAGGCTCAAGCACTATTAACTTGTTTGAACAGGATATGGGCGGTATGGGTAAGAATGGTGTTGCTCGTAACGAACCTGAGCCTCTGAAGAAAAGAACAAGAAATAGGAAAGGGGCCAATGACCCTGGACCAGCAGTGATTAGCTCTGATACAGCTGCAGAGTTTTCACTTAAAAGGCCAAAATTAGAAGAAGATGTTCGTTCTGAAGCCTATCCTGTAACAATAAGAGATGAGCTAGCTAACTCAATGGACCACAAAGGGAAAATAGTTGAAACTTCATTGCCTGAAGTCCGTCCCATGTTAGTTTACACAAAGAATAGCAGAAGAAAAACTGTTGAATCAGAATTGCCTGAAATAAATCATAGAAAAGATCAAGCAGTTTACTTAAGGAACCGCAAAGGCAAAAAAGTCGCAGAAACATCATCTCAGCCTACTTTTGGAGAAGCACCTGAGAAATTATCAATGCCGCCATGTTCTAAGAAGCAAAGGACAACTGAGACCTTGTTACCTCAGTTACATGATAGTTTCCGAAGGACCGGGCAAGCTTCATCTCCTATGAATTCTAGAGTGACAAGATCTCAAAAACAAGGATTCGAAACTTGTTCTGGTCCAGATCAAATTGGTAAGCTTTCTAAGGACCTGCATGATTAATGACAATCGATGATTCTTTGCTTGGAAAGTTAAAAGTTGAATGAGTAATTGACTTTTGCAAATAATGCAGGTAACTTTTCTTCTGTTCCAGTCAGGCCTAAAGATGAACCACGTGATGATGACTTACCATTATGTGATACTCCTATTGCAGTGATGCCCCCTCCTCAGTCCATATCTTTTCATGTTGGTATATTGACAATCTCCCCTTTCAGCGCAGTAGGTTTGCATTAATTGTTATATTGTTCTTCCAGTTCTCAGTTCCTTGGAAGCATTATGCACTTTGGTTTTACAAAATTAATTTGTTATATCTAATTATAATATTATCTCTAGTTTGTTACTATCTCTGTTGTCTGATATTGGAGTTACATTACTTATATATATTTACTTTATTGTACCTTGAAATGTAAGATTTATCTTTAATGTGAAAAATGGCCAATGCACTTATTTTTTAGACTGATTTTTTACTGCATTAAGAAATGTTGTCAATTGAGCTAACAAATTTGACAAAGGATAATAGCACAGCAGTCTCTCTTAGTTATTTGTGTCTACCTGACATCCAGTCACTCTTATCCGTGGTTTTTAGTTGTTGATCTAGTTGGGTAGTATAATAAGTATTGCTGTTAGATTCAAGCCGTGTTTGACTCATTGATCTGAATGTAGTAGGAATATCTGAGTCCTGAGTAGCTGCATCACTTCAGGCCATGTCGTGGTATTAGAAGTTTAAGCATGCGGGTTATTCAAATTGTAGTTTTAGTGACTTCACAATTCCTAGACAGACTTGTAATTGAATCTTGACACTTTTCTTTGAAGAAGCACTTTTTTTTAGTACCAGGCATGCTATATTTGTCTACAAGCGGTTGGTCATGCAAAGTACTTTTCATGATTGATTTAATTTTCCCTTTCTGCTCTTGAAGGTGAAGTAAGTCATCAACATTCTTTGAAGAATCCTATTTTGCAGAAAATTGTTGTTCTAGATGGAACACATAATGAACAAAATGAGAAGGATAAAGAAAACCTCCCAGATAACACATGCAACAAAGGGTCCCCATCCAAAATCTTATCAGTTCAGGACTCATCTTCTGTCAATGTCAATGCTGGTTCATCAGATCTAGGGGAGGTAAAACTTTCATTTTGGTACAATTTTGATCGACCTAGTTTCCATGTGCCAAACTTGGAGGATGTTTACAAGCTAGTGGAGGACAAATGTTTGAGATCATATAAGATTCTGCAACCTAGCTTCTCCATTAAAAACCTCATGAATGAGATGTGCCAATGTTTTGTAGAACTAAGTTCTGAAATAACTGACAATGAGCAGGAAAATTTTGTACAGATAAATTCTCTGCTTGATTCACTTAAGAAACCTGTTATGGCTAGTGTGTGCATTCCTGCAAGTTCAGATGGTTTCTTGGGTTCAACACTGTCTGGTGGTTTTCAGGACAGATCTGGTCCATCCCACTGTCATAATGATGCAGAGAATAATCAAAATGGGACTAGTAAGAAAAGAAAGAAACCTGAATTTTCTGAATCTGCAAAGGATACATCACAGGGTTTGGTCATGGTTCAACAGCCACAATATCGACTTGCAGAATTTAGACCACTCCATGATGTGGATGACATATCTAAAGGTGAAGAAAGAGTGCGAATACCAGTGGTAAATGAAATCACAACTGATAAGTATCCACCATCTTTTAATTACATACCACAAAACTTTGTGTACCAAAGTGCATATCTGAATTTTTCTCTTGCTCGAATTGGAGATGAGGACTGTTGTGCTGACTGTTTCAATGATTGTTTGGCTGCACCGATTCCTTGTGCATGTGCAAGAGAAACAGCAGGTGACTTTGCCTATACAACAAAGGGGGTTGTAAAAAGGGATTTCTTGGATGAGAGTATTTCAATGTACCGTGAACCAGAGAAGCACCACAAATTTTATTGTCCAGATTGCCCTCTTGAAAGATCCAAAAATGAAATCTCACCAGAGCCATGCAGAGGACATTTGATTAGGAAGTTCATTAAAGAATGTTGGAGAAAATGTGGCTGCAGCATGCACTGTGGCAATCGTGTGGTACAGAGAGGCATTACATGCAATTTGCAGGTGAAACTTATTGTTTGTTGGAAATTAATAAAATTGTGGCCTCATTTTCTTTTTGTTTAGGTCTGTCTCTAGCCACATTATGTTATAGCTTTGGTTGAACACTTGATGTTTCATGATAACCAAATTCTCTTTACAGTAGAAAAGAGCTATACCTATCTCAAATACTACTAGATCTTTGTTCTCTCTCTTTTATCCCACTATGCATACTTTTTGAGTTGCTGCTAAATTTTTTATCATTATATCATACATCTACGAGCATATCTTGACAACCAATTCTCAGACGAAATGAGATATTCCTAATTAAAATGCTAAGTTTCCAATTGACTTACTTTTTGAGTTATAGCTAAAGTTTGTATCATGTTTACCCAGGTATTTCGTACATCTGAGGGAAAGGGATGGGGTTTGAGAACACTTGATGAATTGCCTAGAGGTGCATTTGTATGTGAATATGTTGGTGAAGTACTGACAAACATGGAGCTTTATGACAGGACAGTGCAAAAAACTGGCAATGCAAAACATACATATCCTGTGCTACTTGATGCTGATTGGGGATCTGAAGGTAGACTTAAGGATGAAGAAGCACTTTGTTTGGATGCAACATTTTATGGTAATGTGGCAAGGTTTATTAACCATAGGTATGCTCCTCGTAAGATTTGTTCTCTCTCTCTCTCTTTTTTTTTTTTTCCTTTTGCTGTAGGTTAGATACCTTTGGTTATGGGTGTTGAAACTATTGCTACTATTGGTCCTGTTATTTTTCAGGTCCCTAGGAGATTCTAATGTTTGAAATGATCTTGTTTTGTGCATGAGTTCCTGTTCCATCTGTTTTATCCAATTAGTTACTGCATTTGAAGTATCTACATAGCTGAACAAAACGTCGGGTGTGCTGAGGGTGGTTAACATTTAATTAATAAACCATTATAAGGAAATTATCATTATTTATGTTTATTAGTTCTAAATTAACATTAAGTTTGATGCCTGTAACTTGTAATACTTGCAATTAATGGCAAGTCTTGCAGGTTTTAACTACTAAAAGCTTATATTAGTATAAATTATTAATTAATTGATGTTTCTAATTTATCAATGATTATTGATAATTTACTCTTACGTGAATATTAATCAGTTAATGTTTATATTAAGTATTAACAAGTTATAATGATATTTTGTATGACTTATAAATATTTACAAGTTTTATTAATATCTGTAAGTATGTCAATATAAGGAGTGCAAGTTCATGTTAATTATAAAGATAAATAATGATATTATTAAACTATTGATTCCATTAATATTAATAATCCTGACATGCTTGTAAGAGTGCCAATGCATGTCAAGCATCAACGCGATACAATGTCAAAACCTTTTCAAAACCTTTTCATTTTAAACGAGGCACTGAAACTTTGGAATTGAACAATAAAATTTCATCATCTCACAACCTAATTCTATCATCACTATTAATTTTCTATTTAGCAAAAAGATATTGTTCCTTTTCTGTCATAATCAACTTATTACCTAAACACAGATTAAAACAAATATATACTTACAATAATTCAAGTTAGGGAGTCAAATTTATATTTTGGCTCATAGATCACTTAAAAGATATGAGATCCACTTTTTATTTTTTTCATATATTTTTTTTAAAGTCAATCTCCATTTTAAGGTTGATGAGTCAACTTCTAACTAACATGGTGGTTCATCTTTGGACTATTGTAGATAATAATTTCCTAAATTGATGTTAAATCTGTTACCTTTATTTCAAATTTATGAGTGACTTCTTGTTATATATCCAAAAAGCTTAGGAACAATAAATTGATAAGCGTTTAGAAGTTCAATATGAATGCTTAGACCATCTCCAACCCACATCACCAAATTTGGTGTAATTTTCACATTAAAATGATGCAATTTCAGCACCAAACACTATTTCAACTCCAACCCATCCACACCATATCACACCAAAAAGGAATATTCTTTAGAATATTCTATTATTCTTATTAATTTTTTTATATGATAATTAATTATAATTAAAATATATTAAATAAAATTAAAATAATAATTTTAATAAATTAAATATTTACAAATATACATAATAAAATTTAAATATGCTATTAAATACACTTAATTTAAATTTATAATAAATAATAATTACATTTAATTATACTATAAATAAAGATAAAGAAAATAATAATTATTAATTAATTACATTTGATTTTATAATAATATAATAAAATTAAAAAAAAATTCTCTCCATCACCAAATATGGTGATGTGAATAGTGCAACACCATATTTGGTGTTGCACTATTCACATCACCATATTTGAGGTGGGATTTGGTGTATGGGTTGGAGCAATTTGGTGTTAAATTTACACCAAATTTAGTGTTTTGGTGATCGGTTGGAGATGCCCTTAGTTATCAAATTTTAGGTCACCATTGAAGCGCTGGTTAAAAAGATCCTTAATGTTGTGGTTTGAAATCTTGTGAAACAGTCGAACTAGTCAAAACATATCATTCCGGTAAATTATCGAAACTCAATACCATTCGAACCAAAGTTTAAAATCTTGAGCCATGTTGGTTTTTTTTTTTTTTGATAAAAAAGATAAAATTCTAGTATTGTGCTGCTTTGATACATAATGCCTATGGAGGTTGAAGGAGGAAAAAGATGAAATAAAGGAAGGAGACATTGTCTGAGCGAGTGATATCTAGTTTTGGTAATTTAACAATTCGACTAGTCTGATACAAGATTTAAAACCGTGTTAGCATGAATAATGTCTCCTTCCTATGCTTTATCTCCTTCAACTTCAATCCATTATGGACACCATGCATCGAAACATCAACACGAAACCAAAACAATATCGTTCTAGTCAAAGATGGAAACTTTAATATAATTTGAGATTTTGAACCTTGCTTAAATAAAATTAAATTTAATATTAAGTTAAATCCATTTCGAAGACCTACTTATAATTATAGATCTAAAAATGGAAATATTAATATAAATGTCAAACAATGCAATGGTCTCCCCAACTAAAATCATAGTTTTTTAAAATTGTTTAGTAGTCTTTTGTTGCTGTTAATACTATTACTATTTAGTTTATAGAGTAAATAGTTCTCTTATTTAATGATATAGATGTCTAACTGATAATTCACAATGTATCTAATTAAAATTTGAGTAAATTATATATTTATATGATTAAACCTGGGTCAATAGTATTTTTGAACTAGATATCTATATTAACTCAAGATTCAATACATTACATTTTTGACATGTGATGTGAGATTACTGAAATAATCCAAATTGGGATGTGAGATTGGGTTAGATTGGTGATCCATTTGATTTTGGATTTTTTTTGTTTTTTTGCCACCCCTACTTATAGAGATATAAAGATAGTTTATTATATCATTGTATCCTTATAATAATTGTTAAGTTCAGCATACGCCTCTATACACTCATGTAACTCTTAATTGTGGTAAGTAAACAACAAAATTAACTTTCTAGGTTGATTAGCTTTAGAAATTTAAGTTATTACAAAGAGACATACTAATGGAAGTTCATTCCTAATAGATTTGTTAATTGTGAGAAGGATGTCTTAAATTTTTAATTCATGTTTAGTTAATTTTTGTCTTTCATTTCATAGATATTAGATAATGTGAAAATGTTATGCTTTACGAGGAAAAGTCATGATTTATGTCATGTAGAACATTCTTTCTTTGAGGGTTAAATCATCCATAGTCTTTTTTTTAAAGTCAAGTTTTGGGGCTTAATTAAATTTTCTTTATTATTAAGAGAAGGTTCTCTTAGTGGGATTTTCATGCCCTAGGAACTTTCCCCGCAAGAGGGATTAAGGGGGAGGAGAGGGTTCAGAGAGAGGAGTTAGGAGTGCTTATATAAAGAAAAATGACAGTGGAATTAAATAATTCTTAAGATTCTAAAAAAATCACTGTTGTAATTAAATAGGGTGAACTTGACTATCCTATCCATATTTAAACATTATTAAATTTTAAATAAGTCAAAATAAATCCAAATCCACCTATTTAATGGTCTCCACCAAATCCTAATGCGACTTTCATTCAACCCTAAAACTCAAAATATTGGGTTGATTTAGTTTAATTAATTATCTAAAAAAATTTAAAAAATTTAAAATGCAAAATTTAAATATGATAAAATTGCTATTTAATATTGATAAGATTTTTTGTTCATGTAAATTTGGTGACATCAAGAGCGAAGGCTGGCGATTGTGTGAGCAAGCAACTAGAAAGTTAGGGTTTGATGAGATTATTGTTCTTCTCATCTTCCTAGTGTTTTTTCTCACCCTTAGTTAAAGTTAAAAATAATTTATTTATTTATAAATAATTGTAATTCATTCTTTAGAATATTGTTAAAGATACACGATGATTGCAACAAGTGTTCATTTTTCACATTAGATTATTTAAAAAAATATAAAAATATTTTAAATTCAAATTTGATTTTACCGAATAAATTTTGAATCCAAAATTTTCAAATTTAATTAAGTTTGAGTAAAGTTTTATATTCTTATAAAACCAAATAAATTTAATTACAAAATTTAAATCTAATTGAAACCTAAAATATAATATTACATTTCAAAATATGAAAAACCTTAGATCTCTATTTTTTGTTTATTCTAATAATTGTAGGTACATGGAAGAAAAAAAAACTAAATTGGAACTAAGTAATAGAAATTTGAATTATTTATGTTTAATTTATAGTTTATCAAATAAAATACTTTTAATGTGTAATTTTTTTATTAAATGCTCATGGACAAATTTTAAATGCAATTATATAAACTTATAAAACTATACATTCATTTCAAACAAAATTACACCTCAACAATGGAAGCTTCTCAAGCCTTTGAAATTATTGTATTGTTGCATAATTTTAAAGCAAAGCATACCCTAATTTATAAAGGATCAATGAAAGTCTCATGTTGTATTCCAATGTTGTACTTGCAAAAGTTGAATAAACAATAAGCACAAATCATTATGAGACAGAATATTACAACTTATGAATGACTAGAGTTAAAAATTAAACTTAATTAGTTGGAAAAAATTTTAACTCTAAAAGTTAAAAACTGAGGTGATTAAATTAATCAACAAACATGCACAGTAGAAGAAACAAGTAAAAAGGGCAGCCCCGGTGCACGAAGTTCCCGCCATGCGGGGTCCAGGGAAGGATCCATTGTACGCAGTCTTATCCTGCTTTTTACAAGAGGCTGTTTCCAGGATTTGAACCCGTGACCTTTTGGTCACATGACAACAACTTTATCGTTGTGCCAAGACTCCCCTTCAGAAGAAACAAGTATTAAATATATATTAACAACCTAAATAATTATTAATTTTTAATTATAATAAAAAAGTCAATTAGAAGTTACAATTTATATTATATTAAGATTAATATTTAAGTATAAAAATCATACCGGCATGACACCTTATAGCCCTAAAACTATATTGTGTTGAGTCAAAGATTGAAACTGCAGAACGACTCTAGATTTTTAAACTTTGGTTCTAGGCACATTGGCTTGTATTCTTAGATCTTACAGTTGCTTAGTGTTATCGCACTAAATCCATTTCATAATTCTCCTGTACACATTTGTCTCTATTACTACAAACACTTAGTCGGGTGCTATATACTGATTTTTCATAAGAAATGCTCAAAATCATGGGCTTAATTGTGCATTTGGAACTCAATAGTAATGGTAGGATTCTATTCAACATGTTTGCCTTAGTAGCGGTAGAACTTGAGATAGAGCCACATTAGGCCCTCGCTATAGCCCATGCCAATTTTTTTAATTCTTATTATCTATATAATTTTTATTAAGTATTGGATTTTTTTAACAAAATAAATAAATAAACAAATTGAATCATCAAACATGAAGCGAAGGTGCTGATTTAAATTAGATTGGGTCAAATAAAACATAGGCGTGAAAATAAGGAATATGTTGGTTTAAACGGGGTTGATTTGATTTTAATTTTGATTTGGCCAAGTTATAGTTGAACCAAGTTTAATTGGATTAAACTGGTTTAATTGATTTAAAATAAGCTAGGAAATTTTTGAGAAAACTTAGGGTGTGTTTGGTTTGCATGTTTTCCATTTTCATTTTTTGGAAAACGCGCGTTTTCTAGAAAACGACTTTTTGTCATTCTCTATTTTTCTAGAAAATGCTAGCTATTTTTTTAGAAAACAGACACGAAAAATGCAAACCAAACACCATTATTCAGAAACGCGCATTTTTCAGAAAATGAAAATGAAAAACACAAACCAAACGCACCCTTAATCTCTCATTTTTTAAATTCTTTTCCATGTATGCAACCTCGTCAAGTCTCCACGTGTTGACTTCTTCTTCTTCTTATATTCTCTTCTCCTTTCTTCTCCCTGTTTTTTTTCTTCCCAACCATAGCCTAGTTGTTTTTCTTTTCTCTTTCTCGGACAACCGTTCTCTTTTATTCTTTCTCTTCTCAAGAGCAACTCTCCTTCTCTTCCTTTTATTGTTTTCCAACCGACTAATAGCAACCTAGTCCTTCCTCTCCAACGGGAACATCTCTTATTTTACCTTTTCTTGTCATTGGAGCTAGTCAAAATTGTCGAAAAAGAGGGTAAGCAAGGATTGCGGTGCCGTTTCGTGCCGGGCGGCACGAACGGTTTTTACCGTTCCGTCGCCCGGCCGAAACCAGCACACGACACGCCGCGATTTCAGCGCGTGTATTGCGCGGGCGTGGGCTGTGCTTTCGGCGCGTGATACGCGCGTTGATGCGCGCCAGCACAAGCTACACTCACGAGTCGCGACAGAAGGAATCGAATCGATTCCGAGCGGCGAGGTCGCCCCCAGCGGCGAGATCGGGTGCGCCTCGTGTGTGCCTGAGAGCCGAGAGATTTTATTTCGATTTTAGAAAATAAATTGTAATTTGGATTTATAACAATTCCTAAAGTTGGCGTGATATTCCAAACGTAATATTCCAAACAAACTTTTATAAATCCTAATTAAATTTTCTTAATAAAAATTAAAATATATAAAAAATATATTTAAAAATTAAAATTTAATTAATATTCTGAAAAATTAATTTTTAATGGTTTAAATTATATTTAAAAATTTAAAAAAATTATAATAAATCTGTTTAAAATTATAAAAAATTATAAAAATTCAGATATATGTTATAATATTTTTTTATTTAAAATTTAATTTATTTTTTAAAAAAAATAATAAAAATTCAGATTTATATTCTAATATTCTAAAAAAATAAAAATTCTAAAAAACTAATAAATTAAATTTATATTTTGATATTTTTATTATTTTATATTTTTTAAATAATAATTAATTAATTAATTAATTTGTATAATTATTATATATAAAATAACATCTTTATGCTAATTTATATATTTATTATAGATAATATTTTTTATCTTAGAATTAATTTAAAATTTGGATCCATGAATATTAATTTTGTACTTTTGTAATATGTTTAGAAATATTACAACTTTACAAGTCTTTTATTTTAAAAATTTTGATAAAGGTATGTTGTTATGTTTATGATTCCTAATAAAACACTATTAATCTTGTGCAATTCTGATCAATCTAAATTGAGAAAGATGAATTAATATTTTTAGGAGATTGTTTCAAATTTCAGAAGTTGATGTTTATAGTTTATACTTTATATACTTAATTTGTAAATTTACAATGATAAATACATTTTTGACATTATAAAATGATGATCATTACCTAGAAATGTATATTATCCTTATTTTTTGTATAATGTATAGGTAATGACACCAAAACAACAATCTCATGATCTAGCTTGGAGACACGCACGTCGATTAGAAAATCGATTCCATTGGCAATGTTTGCATTGCGATATGATTGGACGCGGCGGCGGGGTCACACGCTTAAAACAACATCTTGCTGGTGGATATCCAGATGTTTCTATTTGTCCAAAAGTTTCTCAAGAAGTTCGTCGTGCAATGAAAGAGGAACTTGATGGCAAAAAAGCATTAAAGTATAAACAACAATGAGAACGTGAACTTGTTGATAGTCGAAGCTCTAAAGAACCAATCTATGATGAAATGGAAGGTCGTGGTGAAGTTCCAAATGACGAAGACTTTTTAGCAGCTCTCAGTGCCTCTCGAATTCAATATGACTATGAGCAAAATATACGACATAGAAGTGGCTCAACAACTGCATCAACATTAGGAAGGAGTACAAGTGTTCGTATTACTTCAACACAAGGTGATATTGATCATTTTTTTCCTTCTGTGGGACGAATACGTACAATTGATATTGCTGATATTGATCCACTAGCATTTCCAGACCAAGCTAGCAAACAGACTAGGATTGATGATGCATATTCAAAAGAGAAGAAGAAATCAATCGGTAAAAGTATTGCTAAATTTTTTCATTTTAATCATATTCCCCCTAATGCAGCAAACAACACATACTACCGTAGCATGGTGTCCAACATCCAAAAATCTGGTCCTGGTATTCAACCTCCGACTGCATATGAAATTGCCGGTCCATATTTAGATGAACAAGTGGAGGAGATCAAGACTTGGATCCTATCATGCAAGAAACAATGGAGCTTATATGGGGTTACGTTGATGTGTGATGGCTGGACAGGACCTACACGGATGAGCATCATCAACTTTCTACTATACTGCAATAGAAAAGTGATATTTCATAAATCTATTGATGCAACTACAGACTATCATGATGCACCCTACATATTTCGTTTGATGGATAGTGTAGTTCACGAGATAGGTGCAGAACATATAGTACAGGTGATTACAGATAATGGTGCCAACTTTAAAAGGGCTGGAGTGATGTTGGAGCAAAGGTATCAAACATTATTTTGGACACCATGCGCAGCACACTGTATTGATTTGATGATGGCAGATATCGGTAAGCTCGATATAGTGAAGAAGGTAGTGAAAAAAGGTCAATCTTTAACAAAATTCATCTATAATCATCATTGGGTTCATGGATTAATGAGGAAATTTATTGATGGGGAGATTCTGCGACCAGGAGCGACTAGATTTGCCACTCACTTTCTACTGTTAAAATCGTTGAATCAGAAAAAAGTCGGATTAAAGGCCATGTTCTCTTCTGAGGATTGGGAAGCCTCTCGATATTCTAACACGACTGAAGGTAAGGAGGTGCAAAAAATTATTATGTCTGTCAGATTTTGGGACTATATTGCAGATATTCTTATAGCAGTAGAACCATTGTACGTTGTTCTACGTAAAGTTGATATGGACAAGAAGCCACAAATGGGCAACGTTTACCGCCTAATTCATGAAGCAAAAGAGGAAATTAAGAGGCGTCTACAATCACCGACCAAGTATCAACATTACATTGATATAATCACTACAAGATGGGATGATCAAATGGGAAAACCTATTCATTTGGCCGGTACGTATTTTTTAATGATAACGAATTTTTAATATTGTTATTAATAATTATATATGTTTAATTATTATAGGCTATTATCTCAATCCGGCATATCAATATCGTTATAATCTTGGCACAAATGATGATTTATTAGTGGCCCTCAGACATGTAATATCAAGACTGCATACAAACACAGAATCAATTGCTGAGACTATTAATGAAAGTCAATTATTTCGGGAAGCATATGGTTCTTTTAGCGATCCTATTGCAGTGTCATGCAAATATAAAATGGATGCAGGTAAGTATAGTAAAAATTATTACTAATTATTGTCAATAAATATAAATATTATTTTAATTTTGTTCTTATTTATCTTACAACTGAGTAACGGTTACAATATGGAGGATCAACTCCAAATTTGAAAAAGATTGCAATACGAATTCTCTCACAAACAACGTCTTCAAGTGATTGTAAAAGAAATTGATCAACTTTCTCCCTCATTCATACAAAAGTACGAAATCATCTTTCTTATCGTCGCTTAGAGAAGATGGTCTACGTTCAACTAAGAGCAATAATTGAAGAGAATGAAGAACAAGAGTCTAGTGATATAGACCCATTTGATATTGGATTTGTCCACACTGAAAATGATCCAATGATGAATTGGTGGAGCGTTATTGAGACTAAGAATCCATTACTTGATGAAGCAGGAGACTCACCATGACCATCTCAATTTCTTACTCAACAGATTAAAAAAATAAAAGTTAGAGGAGATATCTGTGAGGAAGAAGATAATGATTAAGCTTTTGATCAAAATTTTCAATTTTTTGGATCTCGGTCTAGACGTTCTCAAACATCCTAACCCCAAACCTAACCAAAGTCCATAAATAAAGACAAAGGCAAAGCTCCTATAATTTTTATTAAAAAGAAAGAAAAAGACAAACTTCCTGGTTTTACGGGAAGGTGTTAATTGAGAATTAGAGAAAATCTACTTGCAAGAACATGATGACAGTGATGAAACATCATCATCTTCTGACATTGTAGTCCGATGGAAGTGATGACAGTGGTGATGCATCTAGTGGTAAAAATTATGTCCCCTCTACTCTAGCACCAGAGCCATGGACATGTGAGATAGATTACACACATGCAACTCAAGATGATGATCATGGAGCTAGAGGTAGTACTATTCAATATTAACGTCGATATAAGGGTGACAAACAAAAGAAGCTCATAATTATCAAGATATGCGAGAGAGTTTAGCTGAGATTGATTCTAGTCGAAGTTCATCATACTCGCAACCTTCTTATTATAACTCTGATGCATCATATGGTGATCCGTCATACCAGAGCTCGGGGGCGTATGCTTATCCTTATCCTGTGCCTGTACCCGTTCCGATTTCAGTGGTGCCAGTTCAAATCCAACATCCAGTGATGAATCGAGACATGCTGATGAACATGTGGAATTGGAAAATTATGGAGTTGACCTAAGCAGAATGTCGCAAGAACCGATGCTTCCATCTGATTCACGCCACTCCTTTTGGTATTAATAAGGTAACATATTATGATATATCAATTTTAATTCAAGTTATTCCTAGATCAACTTTTTTTAAAGAAAACTATATTTAATTATTTTTTCTAACCATATTAAGTTGTTCAATAATTAAGAATTTATATAAAATTAATATACAACTTATTTTTAAATTATACACAATAAACATATTTATCTAATAATTACTATATATAAATAAAAAAATACCGAAATAGTATCGGCACGACACGATACGATACCGAAACCGTATCGTTCCGGTCTGGGACCGAAACCTCGGCACGGGTCGAGATTTTAAACCTTGAGGGTAAGACTTCCGTTTTCTTTTCATTTTATTCTTATAGTTGTTTTGTTGAAGAGTATAATGTAATGTAATGATTTTTTATTATATATATGTAATTTATTATATTTTTTATAATAATATAGAGGTCATGAGTTCGAGTCTTAAAAATAATCTCGTGCAAAGCAAGGTAAGACTATGTACAAGACCCTTTCTCGGGATCCCGCATTGACAGAAGCTTCATGCACCGGGCTATTACATTAAGTTCAAGCCCATCCAAACTGTAATTCCTGGATTCGTCCTTAGGTAGGACCCTAGTGGACATGTCAAATGAAGATGTAACTGTATGATATGTAGCTACAAAACAAAAAATAAACATAAGTTATTTATTTGTGAATAATTACAATGATCAAGCTAGTACTCTGTATGTAATTTGACTTGATCAATGTTGAAATCTTTGAGGTCTCAAATTTCTTATGAAATGTTCGATTAAGTTGACAACATATAAGTTGTTAGAAGATCTTGAGAATTTTATAAGATAAATATAACACAACCAAACTTTTATCCTACTAAGTGTGGTCAACTAACTATATGGATCCTTCTAACCCATTGAACTCGATCCCTCATCATTTATATTGAAATTAATTTTATCTTACTTTATCATTATTAATCAAGTCTTCATTGATCTCCCTTTTTCTATATTAACGTGCGTATTTTTCTCGATCTCATATTATTGGTCGTCTAAGTACATGCCTATACTATCTTAAACGTGCCTCTCTGATTTTCCCTCAATAAGTGCAATTTTATTCACTCTCTAATGTTCTAATGTTTTTGTATATTTCTCTTAATATCCTTTTTTCTACAACCCTTATCTTCTACTCCTTCATAACCCAACATTCAACTCAATATAATATAGTAAGTGTAAACCCATAAGTCTAATTGTCCTTTTGTAGAGTTTCTCTTTAAATTTTAGAGAATTTTATAGGATAAATAAGAATAAGAAATCATGTAAATTCAATGTTAAAACCTTATAGAAGCAAACTATAAAGGGATATTTTTTCTTCAGGGAGATGAGAGAGAGATGAGGGTGTATTTGACTAAAGAGTAGGGTTATGCCAAGAGAAATAGATAAATTATAAATTCTCACAAAGGATAGGTTGACGCCATTGGATTCATGTTAACTCTTCTCATGTGTTGAACAAGTCAACTCTGATGCTTGGAATCTTCTTCTACCTTGCAAATGTGTAAGATACTAATAGTCACACATAAACACTTAATACACTCTTCATATTTTTGTTGACCATGTTAATTGTTTTTAGAAATAGCCACGTTGGACATTTTGATCCACACTTGTGACACCTGAGTTAGATACTTACATGAGTTCGTGTAATCTGGATTCAACAACGATGCCCATAGCATACCTTTACAATAATATTGCTAGTAACATGTGCACAACATACTTTTGGACCAGACCTGTCATTATTGTGCGAGTACTAAAGATGATCAATAATCTTATGTTCAAGTATTGCTTTGCAAGTTTTGGTTCAAGCCTATTCCTTGTCATGAAACTACAAAGTTGCTGGAAGTTTATTTCTCTCTTTTAGTTCTAAACTTGTAATGTACTTTAATTGATTATTAGTGTATGTCTCTTTAACTCTCATTGTACATGTTCTTGATGAATTATTTTTTTCACCACTGAGTGTAACACATTACTTCAATTTTGATGTATTGTTTCTAGATGCTGCGATGCCAATCTGATTGAAATTCCAGTTGAAATAGAAACACCAGATCATCATTATTACCATGTATGTGCTGAATCTTTTCATTCAAAATTTTTTATTCAGTATTCAGGCAAAATTCCAGATGTCTTTTATGCATGGGAATCTTATGTACCTATTGAATGCTCTTGTAGCTTGCTTATTTTACAACTAGAAGAGTGGAACCTTTGGAAGAATTGACATGGGTAAGTAGTTCTAACTTATGATGTAAAGCATGTTTCTTATCTTGTGAGAACACAATAAATTTAATTTGAGTTTCTGAAGATCTTTTGCATTCTTAAAGATGAAAAATTCTTGAAGTCCCTGTTTTTCTGAGTGTAGGAAATTCATTGCAAAAATGTACCAAGAATTTCCAATTTCTATTACCTTGTTCTTATCAACATTATGTGGAACTGGAAACATTTTGACAAGATGGGCCAAACATATGCATTGCATTTCTTACGATGATACATAATATGATTTGTTTTCATATTACCCTTGTGTATTGTGTATTTTTTCCTCCTGAATTGATGTTATGTCACTTGTGTTACTTATTAACGGTTACCAAGAACATATTAATGCATAAGATTTTCTTTCCTTAAACCTTAAACTATTTTTGTTAAGTTTTTGTTTATGTGCAACATGGTACGATGATTGTTTGTTCTTGATTATCTTAAATTTTAAATGTTAAGTACCATATAATATTACGGATCTAATGTTTAATATAGGTAGAGAAGACTAATTAGGTAGTTTTCTCATTCAACAGTTTAATGGAGTTCTTAGTTAAAATATGTATCCTTCTTGGTGTTGAATGGTCCATTGACTAGCCATTCCACCATTGACATCATACCTATGGTGAATGCACTATTGTTTTAAGTGCTGAGTCATGTTGGTTTGCATCGACAAAATTTATTATTCCACTTGGTGATTGACACACAAAACCCTTCAGCATGGTGACAATGCTGGTGAAATAGAGGAGAAAAGATTGAATGAGCGAAAGGAGAGGAAGAAGAAAAGGCATGCCACAACACTAAGAAATAGAGAAAACGAAAGAAAGATAAGAAAAATCGAGCAAGAGAAAGGAAAGGAGGATAAGAGAGGAAAAGAGGGATACCGAATAGGACGCAGGTAGTGGGTAGGCACGAACAATCTTGGTGATGTGTGGTGGTGTGTGACACAGGCGCTTCACGCGATCAAAGAGGAATAGAGACCTTCTACGTGATTATGGAGGAATTAGAAGGAATGTGATGAAAAAGAGTAATTAAATAATTACTAAACTTATTCATACAACAACAACAACCAAGAATTATCTCACTAGGTGTGGTCGACTATATGAATCCTTTTTCGTCATTGGACTTTATCTTTCATTATATCATTGCTTGTATTTAAATAAATTTTATCTTATTTTATTATTGTTAATCAAGTTTTTTTTTCCTTCTTCCTCGTTTGATATGCACATTTGTCATAATTTTATATCGCCTAACTGGAGCATTTATTGGTCGTCTAAGTACATGTCCGTACCATCTTAAACATGTCTTCTGAAGTTATATGTCTGCACATCCATTTTAACATCCTCATCTTTGCAACTCCCATTTTTTGCTCATGTACTTGAGGCAATAGCCCAACATTAACTCCATATAACACAACAAGTGTAGCCGTTGTTTTGTAAATGTCTTAGATGTACTTTAGGATCATAAAGAATGCCCAACGCTCTCTTCTATTTCAACCTTCTTGTTTGTATTCTAAGACATTTCTATTAATCTTTCAATCCCTTCATCTTTTTGCAAAATGATCATAAATACTTAAAATTCTTAATTATAGATAACTCGGTATCTCTTATCTTAACAATTGTCTCATTATGTCTAATATTATAAAATTTAAATTCCATATATTCTGTCTTTACTCTACTAGGTTTAAAACCGTTCACTTCTAACGTTTCCTGCTAAGGTTTAAGTTTAACATTTCCTTTTCACATGCCTCATCTACCAAAACAATATCATTTACAAATAACATGCACCACAGTACGTATCTTGGATGTGCCCAGTGAGTTCGTCTATAATTAGTGTCAAAAGATGAGGACTCAGGGTGGATCTAACTCTATCTTTATGGGACATGCTTCGGTTAATCCGCTTGAACACTTCACTCTTGTCATTACATCCTTATACACATCCTTTATTGGTTTTTTCGGTAAAGCCGTTGAAATACCCTCCCACATAGGGTTGCTTGGTACCTGATTTACTCTCCTATTGGTGGGGGGCTGCTAGGGCGACGGATTTCATCTTTTGAAGAAGTAATTAGTTCAATAAATGTTATGCTAACGCCTATCTTTTCTAGAATAATTTTATCATAAACTTTTTCTAAATCGAATATCATATGTAGTTTTGTTTCAATTCCGATACTTTTCAATTAGATGTATAACTTCAATTATTGACCTTCTATATATAAATTCAAATTGATTTTCGATCATCGTAGTCTCATTCTTTAGTTTTTTTTTATTACTCTTTCTAAAGTTTTATGGTATAAATTATTAGTTTAATACCCCTATAATTTGCACAGTTTTATATGTCTCCTTTATTCTTATATAACGGAACTGTAGTACTTATCTTCCACCCTTCACTAATTAGACATTTTTTTTTAAATTTTCAATATCAAGTTGAATAACTTTGTAAGCTATTCAATTCATTATTTCCCTATGCACTTCTATACCTTTATCAAAATATCATTTGGTCTAACTTCTTTTCTATTTTGTATCCCATTTAAAACTTGTACTTTTGAAGTTTGAATTCTATGATAAAAATTTAAATTTTTATATTCATTTGACCGCTTAAATTACCTAAGTTAAGTTGATCACCTAAACCTTCGTTAAAAAGTTAATAAAAATACTTTTTCTATTGCTCTTTTATTTTCTCATCATTTACTAGTAAGTTCATCTTTAATACATCTTATTTGGATAAAATATCCTATATTTATTTCTCTCGCTTTAGTTATTTTAAACGTCTCTTTTCCCTCTTTTATATATAATTTGAGATATAAGCGTTCAAAAGTTTCATTCTTAGCATCATTCACGACTTTCTTTGCCTCTTTCTTAGCTATTATATATATTTTTTATGTTTTTTTCATTCTTACCAGTATATATAATACCTTATAGGCATTCATTTTTCCCTTATTGTCCACTTTCTCATTCCATCATTAAGATTCTGTACTTTGTGGTGCATGCCATTCTTGGCTATTATTTTCAAGTTTGATATTTTCTTATCCGATGTCATATTCTAGTTGTCGTCATGGTTTAAAGTGCCGTGCCGAAACGGGCGAAACGTCTCGTTATGCTCGGCGACTAGCACCGGCACGACCCCGACGCCAGACTCATGACAGGTGCGACATGTTGCACGACCCCGTGGTCACAGCAGAGGGGTCGCTCGACCCTGCAACAGTAGCGGAGAGGTCGCATAATCCTTCCGCTGCCATCGTGGAGGTATCGTGCGACCTTGCGGTCACTGCAGAGGGGTCGCAAGACCAACGTGGTCGCGCCGAAGGAGTCATGCAATCCTCGCGGCCATGGCTGGTTGCGCAACCCTGTGACAACATCGAAGTCGTGCGGGCTCGCGAGTGGGGTCAGATTTCAAATTTTTTTTAATTAAACTTAGGTTAATTTTTTTAATCAACTCCTAGTTATGTGGAGATAATCTAAAGAGACTTTATTAAATCCTAATAAAATTATCTAATTAATTTTATATTTCATTTATTTTAATTTAAAAATTATAATAAAATTTTTATTTATTTATTTATCTATTTTCATATCTTTTCCTTTTTTAAAAGATTATTTTTTGTCTTGTTTATTTTTTAAATATTTATGTTAAATATTTTAGTTTTTAATTAATATATTTTATATTTGAAAAATATCGAAACTATATCGGCACGACACGATACGGTATCGAAATCGTATCGTTCCGTTCTAGGATCGAAACCTCGACACGAGTCAAAATTTTAAACCTTGGTTGTCGTATATTTTTCCTAAATTTATACTCTCTCCTTAAATATGTTTTACTTCTCTTCTTAAATATGTTTTACTTCCCATCCTTAAAGTTCAATCACTTAATTTTAGGAGGCGTTTATAGTTTCCTTCATACTATGCCTTATATCTAATAAATTAACCTATATTAGATAGTTAAGTTTTCTCGAGGGATGACTATTACAAATCTTTCTATCCTTTTTTCTAACTATAAGAAAGTCAATTTGCGATTTATTTTTCTCAACATAATCAAATATTTTTCTCTTTTATTAAAAAATGTATGAGTTAGTATAATGTCATATGCTATCGTAAAATCTAATAGTTTTCCCTTCTTCATTTCTTATTCTAAATCCATAACCTGTTACACCCAATTATACCCTATTATATTCTTTATTGTTCACTCTTACATATTCATTTAGCTTCTTATTAGAATCATTTTGGTTGATAGAATATTTTGTAATAGTTCATATAGGTTGTCTCAAAGTCTAGATTTGGTATGTTCATCTAATCGAGAAGTGCATATATGCTAATTACATTAATAGTTTCTTTTGCCACCACTATATTAAGAGTTATAATTCTATTCCCTTTTTAACTACTTCTACTTCTTTATTTTTTAATGAACTATCGCCAACAGTACCTACTCCATTTCTTGTTTTACTTTTTTTCTATATATCATAATATAAAATCCGAATTCTTTATCATCTTTGTCTTCTCTCCTATCCGTTCTATCTTTTGTACATGCAAAATAATAATTATTTTCTTAATTATCATATCTACTACTTCCATTGCTTTAGTAGTGAGCGTTCATTTCATGTTCCAAATTTTAGACAGTTAGTTTTTCCATAATATTTATTTTTATCCGATCTACGGTGTGAAAACTCTTGCATATTTAAGCATTAAAATCTGGAGCAGTGTCGAGGTTTCAATTTCGAATTGGAACGATACAATTTCAATATTGTAGCGTACCGTGCTCATATAGTTTCAGTATTTTTTAAATATAAAATATATAAACTAAATATAAAAAAATTAATCTAAATATTTAAAAATTATATATATATATAAAATGAGATAATTTTATTAGGCTTTAATTAAACTTATTTAAATTATTTCGATCAGGAGTTTATTAAAATTATTAATCTAAGTTATTTATTAAAGTATAAGTTAAAAATAACCTCCTACCTCGGCCCGCATGACGCGTCCGGACTCATTGTTGAGCTCGCGCGACACGTTCGAACTCATTATCGGGCTCGTGCAAAGTGTCTAGAGGTGTCGATAGTTTTATATTTTTTAAATATTAAATATATTAACTAAAAATTTAAAATTTGATCAAAATATTTATTTTTTAAATTATATATATATATATATATAATTAATGAAATAATTATAATTAGGCTTTAATTAAGCTTATTTAAATTTTCTCAAAACTATAGTTGATTAGAATTAGTAACCTATATTTTTTTTAAAAACCTAAGCTAACCTGCCCTACTTCGTTGTTCCATGACGACATTAACTTGTGCGATGATTCGGGACACATTGCAAGGCTCGCACAATGCAGGACTAGGCTGCGCGATGCTAGGACGTGTCACCGGGCTCGCACAATGCAAGACTAAGCTCATGTGATGCTAGGACGTGTCAATGAGCTCGCACGACATGTTAGGATGCATGGTGGTGTGTCGACGGTGTGCTGGTGCCGGTTCGTGGGCAGAACGAGATGTTTGTCTGTATCGGGCGAAACAACTCGATATTTTAATCCATGATTCTCAAAGTGTTCCTTCAGGGAATATTCTGCATAATTATAATTTTAATTGATCAATTAATTGAATATTTGTTTGAAAGTCCACATTTGCTAGCAACCTAACGAACTTATAAACTTTTAAAAATGCAATCAATCTAATAAATACGAACCAAATTATTTTATATATAAATTTATTTAATTATAAATTGACTAGAATAAATTCAAATTGAACTTAATTTGAACCTACTCAAACCAAAATCATGTCTACTTGATGGAAAATTAAAAGTATTAATTTAATCTATCTTAATTGCTATTATTCAAATTAAAGCATAATTAAAATAAAAAGTTATGTAAGATGCAATTTGAAAGATCACATGAGCAATCAATAAAAAAATTAAGGTTTAGCACACAAGCTAAATCATTAATGATTAAATAAATTTTATTTAATTATTCAAAAGTATTTTATTTATTTCCTTTCACTCTTTTTAGTTCTGTTATTTAAAATATCATATATTATTAAAATAATTTTTGAAAGACTATATTTCAATTCAAGGATAATTTTTTTTTCAAATTTGATTAAGTCTATTTCTAGTCAAATTTTTTATTTAAAAATTTTATACTTAAAAAATTAAATAAATTTAGTTATAAAATTAATGTAAGCCAAAAATATAATATTTTACATCCTAAATTAAAAAAAACTCGTACTTTTTTATTTTTCATAGACTAATAATTGTGGTTACCTGAAAAATTAAAACCAAATTATTTTTTTCATCTAAGAAAGTTTATTTTGGTTTTATCAAACAAAATATAAAATGATATTTAATTTACAATTATTTAATTAAATGTTATTGAATAAATTTCAAAAACAATTGCATAACTCATATAAATATACATTCATGACAAAAAAATACATCGTTAATTATGAAAGTAAAAGTTGAATATATTATAAGTGTAAACTATTATGAAACAAAAGAATTATGCATTTTACAAATGACTTAATTTAAAAATCAAAACTCAATTAGTTGCAGCCATATTTAATCAAAAAATTGATATGATTAAAATAATCAACAAATATAAAAAAATAATAGTGTATTTAATAAAAGTCAATTATTAATATTAAGAATTCAATTAAATAAGTACCAAAATCGTTGGCATGACACGTGTGATACCATAAGTCTATAAACATATTATTTCGGTGAGATACTAAAACTCTAGTACAACCCGAAATTTAAACCTTCTAGCTAAATCTGTCTTTTTGCATGAATTTTTTGGGAGTTTATTTTGATGCTTATGGAAGACTGATTCTTTTCTATGTTAGACCATCCACATCAGTTTCCCTATCCAAAATGCATAATTTAGGGTAAAAAAATTATTTTATTAAATTTGGATATCCACTTTTTAATACATCATATATCAGTTTCCCTATTTCTTCTCTCTCCTCTATAATGTTTAGGGAATGTAATCCATTCCCTAAATTTAGAGAAGTACTGTTCATAAATGTATAATTTAGGGAATCGATAGGGTAGCTGATGCAAAGATTTTTTAACTACTTTATTCAAAATTTAAGGTAAAATTTTTAAATAGGGTATCTGATGTGGATGCTCTTGCATAGTTTGTTTTCCTTTAATTCTTAGATAACATGTTCTTCAATGGCAGGATTATGGCATTGATTTTGATGATGATGATCACCCAATCAAGGCATTTAAATGTAGATGCGGAAGCAGACTTTGCAGAGATATTAAACGCTGAAGTAAGTTGTGTTCAAAAGCAATGTAATACCTACTAGTTGGATAATTCTTTTTTCTAGAGACGGATCTAAGATAGGGCTGTCCTGGGCTCTAGCCTAGCCTCAGAAAACTTACATAGGCATTTTATAGTCTACAACTTGGCACCAAAGAGAATTGCTATGTTCTTTTCTTTTTCTCTTTGTTCATTTTGTTTTGGTGCTTAACCCATCCCTTCCACACCCAAAGCTGTACCCACCTCTAATTCGTAGATCCATCCTTCCTCGAATTCGGGATCCATCCCTGCCTTTGGATCCGTCCCTGCCTTTTTTCTGCTTGAGAATACAATTGAGTTGATCATTGCTAGTCCTTTGTAGCATTATTGTATAGGATGTTCAGTATTTTCTTTTTAATATGTGATGCTACTAGTCAAGTCAAGCGCTCTTCAATAAAGTTCATTGCTTGTGAAAATGCCCTCCAAACTTGGGCATTCCCATCTAGAAGCAGGATTCCCATCCAATTCTTTTGCACTTGTAACTAAGACAATGTTTTCTGTTCTAGTTGTAGTGTTGTACTAATTCTAAGAACTTCTGTGGTATTTCTAAACCCTTGTTTTAGCCTGCAGTATGATGGTTGATTCATCTCGTCTCTTCTACCAGTCTTGCTGTGAAACTTCTGTCTATTTGTGGTTTTCTAATCTCTAAATGAGTTGAGACTATCTACTTGTTTAGATGAGGGATAAAATTGTTGTATTCTGTAAGTTGACCTCTGTTAAGATTACATGAAATAGTAAGACCTAATCTTATGTTATTCCTTTTTAAATTATTTAGGCCATATTGAAGTTGTAACTCAATTAGGCCTTATTTAGTGCCTACTATGTAGCAAAGTCTTCTACCCTTGTTGGCATTATCTCTCTCGTCCTCTTCCAGAAGCAAAGGGACCCACCCTATTCCCTTCTTTTCCTCAATGTCTCTCCCCACCCCACCTTGCAAGAGGGCCCCACTTCCTCCCTAGAAGTTTCCACACTCCATGATCTTCTCACCAATCTCTTTCAAGGATCTTCTAAAGCAGTTCTCCTCCCTCTCCTAAAGAAGTGTATAAAGGCCTTAGAAACTTAGACATGACACCTAAGGAATCCTAGGGAAATTACATGACGTAATCTGGAAGAGTTTCTTAAAGACTTTTCTATTTTATCTCTCAGCAGTACGAATAAACATACACATTTATTCTAATGGATGGATTCTTCAAACATAGAAAACTGAAAGGACTCATAAATATATTTTTATTATACTCTTGACTAAATTAGACTCTTTTAATTCAAGCTTCATTTTCCAAACTTTGACTATCAAATGTTGAAACTGTTGGACTTTATGACTTACTCTTTATGTTCTCATACTTTTGACTTACAAACATTGGAATTGGTAGACTTTACATCATTTCCTAAATATATTCATCATTTCCAAAATATGGCAAATTAAAAATTGGGCTTTAGAATCTTTATTTCTATGCTTATAACTTCTAGAGAAGTTTGCCACTTGTCTCCATCAACCTTCCTTGACTGAGAAAAACTCATCCCTTACAAGCTATTTGTTTTTAATAAAAATCTCAGTTTAGCTACTAGAATTCATCATTAATCTAAAAGGATCATGCCTTCCATTTGATAATATAAACTTTTTTGACAAAATTTTATAGTTTTTTACATCTTTAATATTTTTTTTCCAATCTTTGAAGTGATCCTTGACGAGCATTAGGTTCATTATTTACCTAAATATGATTATGTTTAGAGTATAGAGTGAGATCCTCAATGTTGAAGAAACTGTTGATACACATGTTTGCAAGTAGATTATGAACATAAGCGTTGGAGCTTATTTTCTATAGAATTTTGTAGGGACCAACATTCCTTTAGTGAAATTTCTACTTATAAACCCTTTTTGGATATCATTTTGGTCTTATACGGACCATAATCACATCATTTTCAAAATCAGCAAACTCTTTTTTTTTTTTTTCATATGAATATTTGTCTTATGAAGGGGAGCCTTGATGCAATGGTAAAATTGTTGCGGTGTGACCTTGTGGTCATAGTTCAGTCGCAGAAACAACCTGCAGTGTAGGGTAAGATTTATGTATAATAAACCATATGTGGTCCGACCCTTCCTTGGGACTTTTGCATTTGTGGGATTTTCGTATACTGGGGTTAGTCCTTTTTTATTAAGTTTTCGCATGACATCATTATGCACATCTTATCTGTGTGTTTGCTAAAAGCATTACTTCAGCATTTGGTCTTGCCTCTAATGGTAAAGAAACCAAATCAAGTGAATTTCTAAGAATTATTTTTGTAACAATTTCAAAATGATTGCATTTAGTGTGGACTTATTCACATAACTCTTACATGAAAATCCAACAATTATACAAATTTTATCCCATGTTGTAACATGATCTCCAATCAGGTAATGAAGTAAATCACCCAAACTTTTGTTGATTACATGTGTCTGGCCATCTCTATGAGGGTTGAAAGAAGAAGAAAACTTCAGCTTCATATTTATTTTTCTCGTGACGGGTCACTAAAAGTAACTTGTGAACATTTTGATCAGAAACAATTGTTCGTGGAAAACCATGAGAATAACAACTTAGCAATGTGCACAACATTGAAGTTTTTGAATATGGGAGAAAATGTGTCATTTTTGGAAAACAATCTACCACAAAAATATAGAGTTATTGTCCTCTAATGGTTCTAGGTAAATCAAGTACAAAAAAGTATGCTTAGGTTCTGCCATGGTTTGTGTGGAACAGGAAGTAGTAATACAAGCGTTCATTTTTCTTTCTTCCTTTGCAATACAACCTGTTTGTTGAATTACCTAAGAAGGGGAGCCTTGGCGCAACGGTAAAGTTGTTACTTTGGGACCAAAAGATCACGGGTTTGAAAATGGAAACAACCTCTTGCCAAAAGCAGGGTAAGATTGCGTATAATTGATCCTTCCCCAAGACTCCACATAGCGTGCACCAGGCTGCCCTTTGGATAAGTGGCATGTGAGACATCGAGACAATTTTGGCCACATCTTTTTTAAAGGCTAGGCCAATAGAAACATCTTCAACTGTTGCAGTCTATCCCTTCCAAATGATACCATGCTATCTCGCAAACAAGGTAGCAAATATAAAGCTGAAATTTTTGCACAAAGGGTAGCCTTTCTTGAATAGCTTAAACTCCATTTGTACAACCACAAAAGAATATACCATTCTTCTCAGTGCATCAAGTGCCTTTTTTTCAACATTGATTTGTGTTTCATTACGAAGGAATATTCTTGCACGAAGGCAACCCATTTCTGATGTCTATTATTTCCTTTGAGTTAATGTATCAAAGAGTTTGATGATCAGAGTATAGAACAAAGTCTTGTGGAAGAAGGTAATGTCGCCTATAGTGCAAAGCTTGAATTAATGCATAAAATTTTCTGTTATAAGTGGAACATTGTTGTTTTGTCTCATTCAACATTTTACTAAAAAATGCGATAGGATTCCCTTCTTCAAACATTAGATACATCACATTCCACTTTAAAAACCTTGGAAAAATTTGGTAGTCAAAGAATTGATGCGTCACCAATCTTTTCTTTCTTCAAAAGCTTGTGACACTGCTGGTACAAACAAACTGATATTTCTTCTTACAATCAAAACTTTTTATAAATGTTCGATAAATTGTTACTAGGCCATGAAAGCTACTGACTTCTTGTAGTGTCCTAGATAATGACCACTCTTGGATGGCTCTTAGCTTGCTTGGATGCTTCTAATCCTTTAGATTACACCATAAAACTCAAGATTATCACAGATGAAGTTGTATTTCTTCAAATTTATGTAAAGCTTCTTCCTTGTGAAGAACTTTTATAAATGGGTAAGATTATCTACTCTATTCTTGCTATAAATTTAGATAATTTTGAAATAAATAATAAGAATTTTTTTGATTAATTGTTGCAATACATAATTCATATGCGCATGAATGTATTAGGAGCATTTGAAAGGCTAATAAGCATGTCAAGTCATTCATAAAGGGTCATCTTTAATCTTAAAAGTTGTCTTCCATTCATTTTCTAGGCCTTCTGTGTATTTGATGATACCACTTTTCAAATCATTTTTTGAAAAGATACAAAAACCAACCAGCATATCCAACCAACATGGGGGAATGGGGAATCAATATTTGATAGTGATCTTATTGATTGCATGATTGTCTATGCACATGCACCAACTACCATCTTTTTTGTGTCAACAATGCAGGGACAATACACGGGCTTAGATTTTCACAAATAAATCCTTGGACAACCGTTCATCTACTTGTGTTTTCAATTTTGTATGACCACTTGAATTCATTTGATAGGTTGGTAGATTAGGTTAAAGAAAATTTACATCTATCACTTAATTGTTAAATTAACTATCCTTTCTAATTGATCCATAACTTTTGAAAACATTTTTTATATGAATCTAAGTAATTTAGATAACAGAAACATATAATACATAACAACTAAATGTTAATCAGCTGCTACAATCCATATAACAAAAAATTTATCTTGGCTAGAAATTCTTGCTTTTCTTTTGTCTATTTAGCAAAATATGTTTAATCAATATAAACTTTAAGACGCTAGGGATTCATTTAGCTTGTATAATCTGTATATGGCCTTAAACGAATGTTATCTATCTGGTCCCTAGGTGCATAAAGCATATGTGGCTACATAGGCAACTTAGGCAAGGGCTTCTAAACAGTGCTTTTATGATTTTTATAAAACATATTTTATAATTTTATATAGGAAATAATATGATTTGATTTTTTTTATTAAATTTTCCCAACTAGTTTTGACTTAGTCCATTCTTCCGATTTGATACAACTAATACTTGAATATTTTGCCATTTGATTTTCATGCTAACACCAACTATAGATCCAGAATAGTTTACTTCTCCTTGGGTTATGCTTATCTAAACACTAGGACCAACATCTCTTGTTGTTTTCTCATCCATCATGAGATTCTCATTCACTAACAGTCCAATGGTGGTATCAGAACCAATATCAAACTCAAGAGATCTGTCTCTCTTATGCGCATAGACATTTGAAGTTCTTATTGGATCTTAATGGGAGTACAGCCATCTCATTTCTCCACCATGCCACTTAACATGATTTATTGACTTTATATAACTTCTCAATCAAATGAAATCAATCAGCTTCATAAGTAATGCTCCTCTGTAACTTTGAGGAAATATGGGATGTTCTTTGGCATATTCACTCTCATATAAAGAATGCCTCTCGTATATATTAAGTATACACAACATGATTGTTCATTACCTGTATACGTTGTTGCTCTTCAGAGAATGTGGGATAAACTTGCCATATATCATCCCATCTCCACATATCCCAAAGTTTCCAAGTGTTACGAAGAATTTCAATTTTCAAGTTGCTAAGTTATTGTCTGCTTTGATGATCTCCACAGTGGCATCCATGTAATTTGCAACTGCTACAATACCATCTTTATCAACTGCCTTAATCTAAGTGTTGTGATCTTCTTAACCTCGGCTAAAGGTTTAACCTATGTTTGTAGACAAGATCTAGGAGGTGGAAGATGTGGTTATGTGGTTATGGATGCATACAGAATTCGTACCTACCATGAATTCATTTTAGTTGCGCTAATTTTTCATCAGATTGTTGCAGGATTGGTTTGGAAGATCATCTGCTGCACAAGATGCCACACATTTCGTTTCACTGTAACTCCAACATCGATCATAATTATTATTAGTTCAATTGAATATGAACTATTTCAGGCATTGTTCTAGAATGCAAATGATTGATCTAAATTTGCTATCACTACCACTTATTGATTCATATCTTGTATGTTAAAATCCATAATTCCATGTTTTCTGGTTCATATGCATCTTCACATCTGATAGACAATCAAAATTTAATTTCTACTCTTCACTTTTTAACCATACTATTTATCTCTAATGCTAACACTTCTCATTTAAAGGACCATATTCTTTTGATTCATGCTTATTGTTCTTAGTAAAAAATCTTTATGCTCCACAATTTCTCATGAAGGTATTCTCTATTTTCACTCTACGGGAACCTTAAGTAATTATGTAACCTGCTATCCTTGTCATTATGTCTTTAATGATCTATGCACAGAGGTAGGGTTGGTGACAATCATAAATATGATGGAATTTATTACATAGACGATCAAATCTTCTCTAATGCTCTTACTACCACTAGCATAACCCCTTACCAATGGCATCATTGTCTTGTTAATGTCTCCGGTTAAAATAAGAAAGATTATCAGTGTTTCAGTCTCACTAACCCAGTTTCAATGTGAAGCATTTGACTTGGCAGGCACTACCATTCATTTTTGAAGTAAGCAAACCCACCATGCATCTTTGAACTTGGAAAAGACCACATGCATCATTTTCCTTTAGTACTCATGAGCATACTTTATCCCTTTGGTGTTCACTCATATTTAAGGTCCTAGACCTATCTCTACTGACAATTGATTCATTATTCTGTTGACTGTCTTCACATGACATGACTTTTTTTTTTTTTGAGAAGTCAGCATGACATACTTAATATATAAACGATAGTTTTCTGGTGGAAAAGGCGACTACGCTTGCCCCCAACGCTCCCGTCAATCCGTCATAGGGCCAACACAGAGGAGGTAAATCACGAGTGGCTATTAGCCTTTGGAATAGTGACTGACGCATAAGGGAGGCATTTATCTCGGCTATACCGAGATTCGAACCCCAGATCTCATGGTGACAACACCTCATGCACTAGCCACTAGATCGTCCTGAGGGGACATAAACGATAGTTTTCTAATTCTATCAAAAGATAGTGATAATGCTTGTGTATATGCAAATAAGCTTTGTTCTTTTTTTTTTCTTTTTATATTTTGCAAGGTATCTTCCACTAAATCATATGTTCGAATACATATTGAAATCATGGTATCACAAAAATGCAAGAATCAGCATCTTCTCCGGATCACATGTTCTATGATGTTTTTGTATTCGTGTACCTTAACTATATTGGGGAGATGTTCTCACCTTATATTATGTCATTATTTTCTTCTCTTTATTCTTAATGGGTAAAATTTCATCATTTCTTCTTCCAATATAAAATGTTTTTTCTTGCTGCTTTAGGGTTTTTTGGTTGTTTATGCTCTGTTCATGTCCTTGCCTTGGACCAGGACATGATAATTTTATCTGTAGATCTACTCTTTGCATTTTTCTTGGCTTTGCTCCTAAGTTACTACAAGTCTTATGATATAGTATTTTTCCGTTTGTAGGTATATACAATGCCACATCCTTTGAAACTTCACCTTGTTTCTTGTACTCTTCACATCTCCACGTGACACCATCAGTTCCATCAACTCTACTAGGGCTATCCACTACCGCTCCATTAGAGGCTCATTGTTATTGTAGTGAAGACCAATCAGATTCTTAGTGGTCACTTGTAACTCTTTCATTAGTCTCTCTGACACTAGTACCTCCTTCATTCATTCTTGATTGCTGCTCTGCAGCAAGGTAAGTGTACTTTCATTATGTACCCTATTCCCAGTTTTAGTTTTATCTAAAAATTTATGCTTAGATTTTTGCATTCCCTTGTCTTTGCCATCTATGAGGATTTCCAGATTGCACCATGAGGCCGAACCATGGCAAGAAATATGAGAATTTGTTTTCCCATCACATGGTGTAGATCCTGTTTCCTGTTTTACAACCAATTATCTGTCTGATGGTTATATTGGTTGATATAAGGTTAGATTGATTACAAAAAGATACAGTTAAGATCAATTTACTTCAAACCTTATATGGCTAAACCTAAAAAGGGAAATCTTTAATCTAAACAAAATCATAGGATGTGGTTTGAAAGGTTTGTCATTAGGTCACCAAAGTTGTCTGGGGTGTACTAAGATTAGATCATTCAATCTTTGTCCAATATAGTGCTGCCAATATTATAATTTTAGCAATCTATGCCGATGGCATCAAAACGATATAACACCTCATTAAAAAAATAAACCAAAAATCAAATTTATCATTTCAAGATTTCTGAAGGATATGTTATTTCCTCAGGAAGATGCTTATTTATAGCTTTGAACAGTTAGTGTTGGAAGTTGGTTCATGTAAAAATTCTTATTGTTATTGATTAGCAATGGTATAAACCTTGTAGTATATTAAAGGATATCCAGGGAAAGGACTACCCGCAAGAAATATGAAATTCAAATGTTGACTCATTTTTCTGGCTATGCTGGGTCCTCTGTTGGCATAATTTCTACTTCAAATTCTTTATGCATTTCAGTGTCAATATACACTGACGACTTAGTTAAAGCACAATCTATATGCATTTTAAATTCTACATGAAAAAGGATGAACTTACATGTGATAGCACCTTCTAGTTAAAGCACAATATACAACATAAGTTTACATGACGACTTAGTTTTACAAGCACCAAACCAATGAATATGCATTACAACAATAAGCAACTATTTACATTGCAAGGAAGTTGGTGTTTCATGGATGCATTAAACACATTTAAGTATACTGTCACTGCCTTTGAGATGCCATGTGTCCAATAAATCAATGGACCATATACTCCTTTAGAAGAAAAACTTGTCTAGATTTTTACCAAACTATTTTGGTGGCTCAGTCTATATCTATGCAACAACTTGGGCTTGGTCGATATCTATCCTCTATTTCTATTTTGAGGGGTAGGGTTTGACATCAAGGGTAAGAATAAGTTCAAGTCATCTCTATGCAACAACTTGGGCATAGTCGATATTTGTCCTCTAGTTTGAAGGGAGTGTTTGATTAACAAGGCCGTGCCTATTAGGAGGCAAAAGAGTCATCCGACTCAGACTTTTCTTCCATAATTTCTCAAAAACTTCAAAAGTATTATATAGTATAAATTTCTCTAAATTGTACTAATCTAATCTTCTAACGTTAATCCAACCTTTCTTTTTCTCTTCTTTCTCTTTTCGATTCTCAAAAAGAAATGAAAGATCTTTTGGTAGAATCATTTTTTAGTAGCTGAAAGGTTTGATTTCTTCTTCCTCTTGTTTTTTTTATTATTAGTTTAGAGCATTTTTCATTCAAAAGTAAGAGCAGATTCTTCGATTTGCTTAATAGATGAAATGAGATTTGTGTATTTTCTTTGAGATCTTGAATTGAAGAGAAAAAATATTGGTGACTTTGTTAATTTTGTATACAAAGATAGAGTGAGTTTTTAGTTTGAGAAATTGTTATTTTTACTACTTTATTTTATGATAATGCTATGCTAGCAATTACGTTAATCTATTGTAAGAAATCTTCATTAAGATGAGATATGGATTAAATGCTTACTAAATATTTGAATAAATGTCTCATAAAATTGCAATATGTGATATTCTTTTGAATTGTTTGTTGAATTCCTAGGTTAACTATGCCTCCTAAGTACATGCCCGGGTCTCAAAAAAGACAAAGAAAGCTAAAGATTGAAGAAATAATTCAAAGTCAAACTGGAAATATTAATAAGTTCTTTGTTTCAAATAAAAAAATAGTTAGTTGTAGAGGTTGGATACGTGATTGATAATTCAAGTAGTGGTTAACAAGAAAATGAATTGGATGAGAATGAGATTGATATTGAAGAATTCTTGAACATGTCAATATGGATGAATTGAATGATAATGAAAAAGATGATGAGTATGTTCAATATGAGAACTCGAATTGGGACTTGCTCTAATGATACGGAGATGTGGAACAACATTGATTAGAAAATTACTTTCTCTAAGTATGCTCAACTACTTTCTCTTTATAATCAATCAAGCTCATTCTTCTCGAAAACTCAATTTGAATAATTTCAAAAATATGTAGAAACATTTGGTTTTTTATTTAGGAGAGGTTACAACGTGCATATGATGAAGCCTTGTTGAGGTCTTGCAAGAATCTTAAAAGTTCTGTGTCTCATAGGAGTTGTTTTGATATTATGGGGATGACTTATTTTCTAGTTTATATTCTCAAGTGTTCAGTACCAAGAGAACCAAAATCGGCAATGATGTAATGAATACTTGAAGAAAATGAATGGGTATTTCTCAAATGCTCATATTGCTTATAAAATTTTATTAACTATCGTGGTTATAATAGCAAATGCAGAACGAAGTTTCTCAAAATGAAATCTCATTAAAACTTTTCTCAGATCAATCATCTCATAAGAAAGATTGAATGGATTGACTATGATATCAATTGAAAAGGAAATTATTGAATGACTTGATCATACAGGTTTGATTAGTACTTTTTACTCTTAAATTGTAGGGTAGATTATTTTTTAGTGATCATTTTGGACATGCTTATCTTATTATTAGATTATAATAGAAATATTTTGTTAATTACATATTTTTTTAATTTTTATATTGTCTTTAATGTATTGATTTAATTTGAAAAAGTTGTTATGACACTAAAAGAATATGAAGACATTATAATTTAGAGGCCTTTTTTTTTTTTTAAAAAAAAAAATTAGACTCAGACCAAAAAATTGTTAGGATCGGCCTGGCTTGATAAAATAAGAATTGACCTACTTCCATTTGTTTTTTGATTAAATTAGTTCATCCCGATATGTATATTTTCTTCTGCTATCGGAAGTATATCAAGGCTTTCTATTCTACCTGTTTTCTACTATCTTAAACAAAGTGCAACCATCCTACATATCCTAATCAAATTATAAGAAATGAGGCTAAAAATAAAACGTTCTTGCCAGATGTAAAATAACAATCCACCATCCATTTTATGAAATAGCATGTGTAATATCTCTGCTATTGATCATCCTCTTATGCAATGTTCATTGTCAGGGACCCGATCAAGAGCATCTGCAATGTAGTTGACTGGACGTGAAGCTATAGATTTCGAGTAAATTTTGGGTGCATTCCAAATAAAAGTTTTTGTTAGCACTAACAGATAGTCAATAGAAACTGCTGTTGTGTAAATTAGATAGAAATCTCAGCGTTTTTTTGGTATGAGCATTATCTGGCACTTTCTTATCTTGGTTCCAACGTTTGATACTTGCGTTTTGTAGATATCAAAGCTGCCTATGTAAGCCACTTCAATTATAAGTAGGTGTTTGTGTATCAACGTTTGCATCTGGAGGATCGTCGATTGGTAATTGCAGTCCCTTATATTGCGTGCTAAGTGATAGATAGGATTCAAATTCTATGCAAGTTAACTGATTTTTTAGATATATATTATTTGCACTCTCTTATTCCGTGCATTTTTAAAAAAAAAAAAATAAAATCACATATGTTTGCATGAAAATGTTTTAATCAATGTCTATGATAAAATGATTGGTAAGGTTTCCTCCATGTAACTCATAAGGACTTTAAACTTGGTAGATTATCGATTCGAGCAAAAAGGTGATTATATTCATCAAGGTTTTAAAATTCGTTAGGCATTAGTCGGGTGGTAGATCAGCATTTAGCGCCTAGGTTGCTTAGGCAGAGATTAGGCATCGCTAGGCGGATTCCTCGGTATCCCTTATTTTACGTGGATTGTGGACAATGTTATATGTAAATTTGAATGTTGTCTTAAACAATTTTATAACAGTGGAGATATAACTATGTATGATAAAATAAATGTATACTTTTGAATACCAAAAAATGAAGAACTAGAAAAGAAAATTATCAGTTTTATGCAAAAGAAATATAATAGACTTTGTAAATACGAACAGTAGAATATACAGTAAGTCATCATAATCATATAGTAAATAGTAGAACATATATTCAACTCGAATTTTAAAATCTTGCTATAAGCTAAAATAACTTTAGTGGTGGAAAATATTAGAAAATAATAGCAAGAGTTCAATTTAAGATTATATCATTGTGAATCACTAAGCAAAATATAATTGTTGAATAATATAAATCATGCCTTAACAAAATGAGTTTAAAATTACACAACTAATAAATATTTCATAGATTTATATTTATTCTATTTCTTCTTCATAACTTTCAATCACTTGTTCTTCATCGGACACAAACTCAATATCATTATTTGGATCATCTTCTTTTTTGGATGCAAAATCATTTTCATGAAGTTCTCTCACTCTAAAGTTTTTTTGGAGTTGTAGATTTTCATTTTTTTGGAGTTCTCTCACCATTTGCCAAGTGAACCCGGAATCTAGTTCAAATTCATCATCTTTCCCACCATCCACAATCCAAGCTTGTGCATTTGAAGCATCTTTTGCAAGGACATTGACATTCCTTTCTTTTCTCTTTTTTTGTTTGTTCAACAATCTAACATTAAATTGGATAAATACTAAATTGTTCAACCTGTTCACATCCAACCTACTTCTTTTCTTTGTATGAATCGAAAAAAAGAGAAAGTAAATATTATAGTTAATACATGAATATAAATGTTAAAAATTATAGCTACTTTAATTAAAGATTGAAAGTTTAAAACTTACTCCTTCAAATGTACTCTAATTTTTTTCACATCCAGATGAATTTGTAGTTAATGAAAATATCCTCAATGCCACCTTTAGTAAGTTGGGTGTGTGAGCACCAAATGTATTCCACCATGCACATAGATCAAATGTATCATCATTTCTTTCACATGCTTTTGTTGTCAATATTTTTCGAAATAACCCAGTGTTATCTCTATATTTTACAAATTCCTTGTTAATAATTATATCTTGTAGATCTAACTCATTGACATGCAAAATTTTCATACATTCAAAAATCCTTGTCGCAACCTCCTCATAAAGAGCAATACAACTATCTTTATAGTAAAAATAAGGATTCAACAAAAAGACAGTGGTATGCAATGATATATTAAGTCTATCCTTTATTTGTGACTCAATAATGGCTATGATAGGTTGATAATTTGATTCCACATTGTTCAGAGCCACCTTGATATCTTCTTTAGCTTGAAGAAGCTTCCTATAAAGAGATCCCATCGATGGCCTTCTATCTGCATCTACCAATCGAAGAACTCTTACTCAAGGAGTAAATATTTTCAAACAAAGTGTCACACCATTCCAAAAACTCATGCTGAGTAAGCTAATTTTTCTTTGTTTGTTTTTGACTATTTATATTTCTCCCACATATCACTTGTAAATATGACCCTTAAACTATAGTTTTTTTTTTTCAATCAAACTTTACAATGTGAGGAAATTTGATGCAAACCTAGTAACTCCTGGTTGGACTATGTCTCTCTTCTTTGTGAAACTTCTCATCAATGACAAAGTCTTATGGTGAGCATAGATGAAAATGGTAAAAGACTTGGATTGCTTAATAACCTTTTTATATTGTAGAAGTTTGCCAATACTTCCAAGCATGAGATTAATCGTGCGAGTTGCACATGAACTCCAAAAAATCCTAGGTTTCTTTTCTCTCATTAATTTTGTTGCAGCAATGTTATTGGTGGCATTGTCTGTTACAATCTGAACAATATTATGATCTCCTACTTGTTCAACACACTTGTCAATATACTCAAAAATAAGTTCAGTTTGTATGTGCCTCATCTGAAGACTCCTTAGACTCTAAAAATGTAGTACCCTCCTTGCAATTAATACACAAATTTAAGATGCTTCTTCTTTTTCTATCACTCCATGCATCTGTCATGATCGAGCACCCATTCTTTGCCCATTCTTCTTCGTGTTTCTTCGACAATTGTTTTGTTTTTTCAACTTTGGCTTTCAACAGTAGCTCTCTAAGTTGATATTGAGTTGGAGGCTTGAATCTTGGTCCAAATTGACCCACAACCTTCATTAGTTGCTTGAAGCTATCATTATCAACAACATTGAATGAGATTCCATTTTCATAAACCTATCTCCCAACATATTATTGAACTTGTTTAGTTCTCTCTTTGAAAAGAGCTTCATTTATATTTTTTTGGCAAAACACTTACTGATGCATATCTATCCATGGGGCCAAGTGGAAGAGGTTTTTTAATTCCATCTATTCCTTCAATTTCAAGACCTTCTTCTTCGTCCAAAGAAATAGCCAACTCTGCTTTATAACTTTGTTCTTCCATTATTTTGTTCTTTTTTCTATTCCTTCCTTCTAAAATAGTCTGTTTGTACTTATTTTTATTTTCTTGAGATGCTTTTTGACAACTAGATACATTTCCAAATATATTTTCGATGTGCTCCTTGATCCTATATACTCCTCCTGATATTGTTTTTCCACACAACTTGTATTTAATTTTGTCAAGGTTCTTAGGATCAATTAATATCCCAAATTCTTATTCAATGTCATTTGATTTTCTTCTAAGAATCCCAGATTCGGGTTAAGTCGAAAACGGATTATTTGTCATTATGATAACAAATAATTTAAAAAAATTATATATAACATAATAAAATTTAATCATATCATATAATACAAAATATAATATTAACAAGACTATTTTTTTTATATATCTTATTCTAATTAATAAAATTTATTAGATATTTATTTAAAAAAATTAAATTTTAAATATATTTTTTATATTTTTAAATATAATTTATATAAATTAATAATATTTATTGGAATTTTTTAGATTTTAATTTAATTTCTATATTTTAAAATATGATTAATATAAATTAATAATATTTATTAGAATTTTTTAAGTTTTAAATTTAATTTCTATATTTTTTAAATCTGATTTATATAAATTAATAATATTTATTAGAATTTTTTAGATATTTTAAAATATGATTAACATAATTATAAAATTTATAGATCTGATTTATATAAATTAATAATATGTATTAGAATTTTTTAAATTTTAAATATAATTTTGATATTTTTAAATCTGATAACATTTATTAGAATTTTTAAAATTTTAAATATATTTTTTAAATCTGCTATATAAATTAATAATATTTATTAAAAATAATTAAAATTTAAATATATTATTTATATATATTTAAATCTAATTAATAATTGGGATAATTTTATTAGGCTTTATGAACCCTATTAAATTATCTGAGTTAGGAATTATTTTATTTTATTAAATCTTAAAAAAAGAATTATGCACATTAACAAAACGGGAAAATGCACGCACTTGATGGTACAGACGCTACTGGACGCGTTTGGCGACGTTCGGCGTTGTTTCTAGTGGCGCCGGTAGCATCATGGACAGCTTTTGACATCGTTGAAAGCTTCGAGAGATGCCGCCGGACGCATCCTGTGACGCTTCCAGCGACCGCGGATGCTTTCGATGGTTGCGGATGTCCTACTACGCGTCCAGCGCCGCTGGAGACTTGCCGCGATGACGGCTCCATAGGAGAAACAATAAAAATTAATAGAAACAAAAATAAAAATTTACTGGAAGCGGAAGCCGAAGCCGCGATGATGAGAGAAGACGAAGAGCTTTGAGCAAATTAGGATTTTAAATTTAGCCATATTAAAAGGCTAAAAATACTTGCACCACATAGTCGAGGCCCGCAAAAACCCGCGAGGGCCGTTGAAGCCCGCGAGGGCCGCCAGGACCACCTAAGCAGCCCAAACGCTAAGGTCATCCGCTTGGTAGATTTCTGACGTGGTTTCCCGTCACACAGCGCCTAGGTGGCCGACTAGGACATTTTTTCAAACACTGATGTTTATTCGAGACATCCTTCCGTTGTTGGCCTCAACATGTGGAAGGGAGTTAAATTATGGAGGATTTTTTGGCTTGTCGAGCGGCCTCTGTAATTCGAGCCGAGACTCGTTGGAGCAATTATTCAGCATTCGAACATGGAAGTTTTATACTGCATGATTAGAAATTTGCAGCTTAGTTGAGCATGCTTTATGGAAACGAGGCCTGGAGATTGATGATGCAGAGGACTGGAGTACTGGGAAAAAAAATAAATGAGGATCTTATTGTTTACTTCTGTTGTTGCTTTTAATTTAGTGTAATTGTTAGAAAACCACGCATTAGAATCCATTTGTTACATTGCCTAGTGTCAATGTGAGTGCCCTGATGCCCCAGACTATAGTGCATTGATTAGACTTTTTTTTAGTGGTTAATTAGGTATCTAAAATTCAAATCTCAATTACGGGGATAGTAAGGATTTTTTTTAGTGGGACAATAAATCTATGAACGCTAGTCGCTTGAATAGATTTTTGAGTACTTCTTGATTTATCCTAGTAGTCAAAAAAAAATTTCTATATAATTAGACCAGTCACCTTCCGTCTTAATTGATTCAAAAGAAATGAATATCTGGATTAAAAACAAATGTGAGTGTCTTGAAAACATGTCTAATTAGTCATTAGACTTGAGGTGACTATTTTTCTCCTCAAAGTATATTCATGAAAGAATAACATATACACTAGTTGTATATACTTGTTTGGTACCTTTATGCTCTCGAGCGTAGTCGAGTCGATAATCACATGACAAATTTGTAACACGGAGTAAGGATTCTGGTAAAGTCAGTGAAAAATATCCTCTCTCCCATATAAGAGTCTGTTCAGTATTTGATTTACTCTCTTTCAATAGCATGAGACAATTATGAGGAATTGTTAGGATAACAAATTTCATCTTTTGCAACTTATTTGATATATTTATAATTTTTGTAATTAATAGGGAACTAATTATAACTCCAAGTTCAGTAGAAAGTTCTCAAATTGATGCGCTTTTCAGTATATTATGACTATATCAAATGAATCCAAACTTACTTATCTAAACCAATAAAGAAGATCCTAATGTGGGATTAAAACGTGGGACCACTTAGGTTCATTATTATTCATTATTACACATTTGAAAGCCTACAATATAAGCATACTCGAGTTTTTGGCATGTGCAATGGCAAAACTAGTTCGGATGATCTATCTGAATTGATCTCGGACGGTGGGTCACAAGCGTCGACACCGACACCATCACCTCGAGCTACCTTCCTCTTTTCCTTACTTTTTTTTTCCTTTCTCCCATCGGAAAACTCCTCACCACATTTGGGTCCTCAAACTTCAGGCTAAGTAGGCGTTAAACGTGACTCCGCCCATATTATCATATAGCATAAACATAAGACATGATGATCATATTGTGAAGTTAATACCTAGTCTCTCAAGATTACTATGACTAAGGACCTTTTTAATAACATCACCATATGTTGTAAGATCATCTCAAGTCTATATTTTGATTTATCATTTAAGTAATGATGCTATTAGGATAACTGAATGAAATTGTGAATAAATGAACAATTTCATTCATATATAGCTTGCAATTATATTATATTTTATCTTTAGGAATTTATCATTAATAATTTCCTTGATTGTACCCGAGTCAATCATCCATGGTGGTAAAAGGTGAAATCATCATAATCAAAAGAACTAAAATTTGAATCTCAGTTACGACTCATTATAGTGTATTTATCTTCCAGTGAGAAGTGGGCCTAAGAACACTGACCTTTTGTATGAGTCTTCATGAGCGGTTCTCGATTTATCCTAGTGGCCAATGGAAAAATTTCGTGGGGCAGGTCGGTCATCCCCATGATTAGTTGATTCAAAGAGCAGGATACCTAGTGCCAATTAAAAAAATGGTAAAGCTGTCATATTGCCCTATGTGTTGGCATAATTGATACTTGGGTGGTTGCTCTAATAGGTCATAAGGTTAATTCTAGTGCAAAAGGTCTTATTGGGTGCCTGACCTCTTATGTAAAAGGCTGCTATGCTAGGACAAATGTCCATCATAAAATTTCCTTTTCTAGAGAGGGTGGGGCCATCCTTGAGGGGCTATTAAAATGACAACTTCACCTTTTGCTCAAAAAGGTGAAGTCGTTGTCTTAATGGCCCCTCTAGGATGGCTGCACATAATTTGGAAGGGGTAAATTATAGGGACTTATTCAACTCTATTCGAACGACCTTTTTAAATAGGGATACAAGATAATCCGAAGTAATATTTTCACATATTGAAAATCGAATCATGCCTCTCTGATACATCAACCATGTATCTTATTTCTAAGATGTTATCATGTTTGATAAACTCTTTAATAACGAATCATTTAAATATATATTTAGATCTATGATGAGGTTGTGATTCTTTAGCTTGCCCATTGTTTTTGTACAACATATCAATTGGTTGAATTGATAGTGAGAGACTGTAGATATATATAGAATACTACTCTTAACTATTCCTAGTCAGACTTTAATATACAATGACAATATTAATGCGTTGAGATTAGCATGTAGGTCAATTGATGACTTAATCTCATAAGTCATGGATATAAGATATCAAGTTGACACATGTATATATATTAAATAATATATATTAAATTGACCCCGCCATGAGAATGTTTCATGGATCATTATGAGTGTCATAAACATTCTCATAATGACTATTGATATGAATAGTCTTTAGACCTGAAGTCACTATGGTTCTCAAATAAGGAGTTGCGTACTTTGGTATCGGTAAACGTCACCTGTAACAAGGTGGACTATAAAGTCGATCACTAAATATGCAATAAGTTATGTAGAGGGATGTGAGTGATGTAGATGAGATCTATCACTTTCATAGATAAAAATAATATCTGTGGACTCCTTGATTAAGTAGGATACAAGAATGTATGCTCATGCTCAAAAAAGTCAATATGAGATATTGAGCTCATTTGGTTAAGTGAGTCTACTTTGAAATCAAGAACTACAATAATTGATAAGAGGATGACATGATCTTGCCTCATGAATCAATCTAGATATCAATGATAGAAGGATCAAGTTATACAAGATAATATATACAAAAAGGTTAGGTCAGATCTCGATATTTTCGTCACTTGGGTAGCAATGATGCATTGCTAGATGCCACTCATTATTTATATATCTAAAATATTATTTTAGAGACATTGCTAACGTTCTGAGAACCTATTAGGTCACACACATAGAGAACATGTTGCTTTGGAGATATGTCTATTTTAGTTTGACTAAAATACTATGGATCTTAAGATTAGTGGGTTTATTCAAATGAATTCAGATTAGACTCAAATGAATTCAGATTAGACTCAAATGAATTCAGATTAGACTCATTGACTTATTTGGTTAATGACTTATTGGATTATTGGTTAATTTAATATATTAATATCTAACCCACTAAAGAGGATTAATGTCCATTAATAGAGATTAATGAAGTATTCATGAAAAGGGAGACCAAAAGGCAAAAACGTTTTGTATTCATTGGATGAGTACAAAAGTCATTTATATAAGTAACCTTTTTAGGTGAAGAAACCTTTTGGGTGATGGTCATCTGTTTTGGTTTTTATTCTTCTTCCTCTTCTTCTCTTGGCCAAAATAATCTTGTGTAGTTTCTAGCACAACGAAGGTTGTTCTTCTCCAAAGGCTGAGTTCGTACGACGAATGAAGGACATGTTAGTATTGATACCAAAGATGCACAAACACTCTGATCGTGTTGAGATTTAACGAATGTAAGTTGTTGTTGGGATTGTACCATTCACGTAACAAAGGTAACAACTTGATCAAACTTTGTATACTGTATTCACTTGGATCTCTGGAGGGATCATTTTTTCACTGCATATTTTATTATTTTTTGTAAAAGAATCCTTATAGTGGTATCAGAGCCGCTTGTGAATGCGTATACATCATTTTAGATCTATTTTATATGTAATATAGATAATGAACATGTGTTTATTATGGTTTGCATGATTGCTTGGGTGTTTTTATCGGACATGAAATAGTTTGTGTTGATCAAACTAAAGCATTGTAGCAGCTTCATACATAATATAAACGTGTGCTATAGTCCAATTTCTTTTGACAAAAGCATGTGACCTACAGTTTTCATAATGGTTGATGTAGTTGCGTCAATCTGTTGAGAACAAATTGTGAAATAACTAACAAATTGTTGTGAACAGATTGTAGAATATTTGTCGCAAGGATACATCAAATCTGTTATGAAGGGTCTTGGGTTTAACAGGACCGTCATAAGGTTGCGACTCATAACTCATTGTTTAGAATCATAATAAATTTTATGTCATAGATCTATTATGCATGATGTAATGCTGTGGTGCATGATTATGGCCCCTTACCCCAATGTGATTAGATGTGTGTGTGCGCATGTTGTAATTCATAATATAGCTTGCGAGTCTTGCCTTATACCTTTATACTTCCAATTGTAAAAATTATACTACCCTCAAATATAACTCAAGGTTTCTTTTCATTGAAATGTACGATTAAGAATAGTACTAGTCTATTGAACGATGATGGAAAAGGAGAAGGCCAGCCACACATGACAACCAAGGAAGCACTTGGAGAAAATTTAATTCCCTATGTTGACCTTTCGATCTTCTCGTTGGCTTGAGAATATCATAGTATACGGGCCATAATCATGTCACGTTTCTTATTATGCATATATGTTGATCTATTCCATGCTTGTATGTGATGCATGTTTAATTAGTAGTTTTATCATAATTAGGCCAATTTAACATGCCTACTAAAGTTTGGTACTCACTACTACCTTGATCAATTATAGACATGTTTACTAAAGCAAAGTGACTTAATTTATCATGGTAGAGTGTAATAGGATAATTGTGATGTCCGACTATTGAAATTTGGGTGTGACTTAACTAAATTACCTTAATTAGATTTAGAACTTAGAGGCATATTCCATATTTTGGGAAAATAAACAAATAGTCTTATGTAACGACCCAATTTTTCCCATTTCAAGTTCTAAAGGGCCATAAAAATATTTAGAAATACCTTTAAAATATTCTAGAGATTTTTAGGAATTTTTAGAGTATTTTTACGTAATTTTTGGAGGTCGTTTAGTATTTTTACAAAACCAAAGAAGTTTAAGCAAAAAGTGTTGGAGAAGAGGTTCGAACCCGCGAACTCGGGTCGGACCAAACCAAGCCAAACCGGCTTGACCAGCTGGGATAAGAGATTGATGTTAATCTCATATAGAATTAAATAAGGTTATAGTATAGTTGGGTTATATCCGAATACTTATAAAAGGAAATAAGTTTTGGGATTTTAAGGAAAACCGAACTTTTTCTCCCGAAAACCTAATTTCCTTCGCTCTTCTCCCTCGCGACGGCGCAAAGCTGCGGCGGAAACCTAGAGCGAGCTAGGGTTGGAGATTCCGGCGCCGGCGAGACTTGATTCCAGCCGTCCCTCATCCACGGTGGCTGTTCCCGACGGAGAGAAGCCCGAGAGCTCCGAGAACACGCCGGAAAAGCTGCTACCCGAGCCCTAGAAGCCCTCCTTCCCTTCTTCTCAGTTGTAAGCGCAAGGGCAAGCAAAGGTAAGTACTACTCACCTGCGGTAGGAGTTGTTTCGGGTTCCTTTTTGATTCTCCCTTTGCTTCCGAGGTCTAGCATGAACCCTAGACCTTAGTATGTGGCGGCACAGCAAGTTTGACCTCTCCTTTATACGAGCACAGCATGTTAAGATTGAGAAATCGGGTTCTTTGTTCATTTTGAATTCGAAGCATGTTGTAGAAATTTATGGATCCTTTTAGCTTTCTGCCGTGAGACATAGAGGAAGAATAAGAATGATTAGATTTAGTTTTTTGGATAGCATGTTCTGCCATTGCTGGTTGTTTTTATACCATGCAGATTAGAGCATTTCTTGTCATCATTTTTCCTGTAAAACTTGAAAGGAACAGCTCTATATTAGTAGGTCTGGTTAGACTTCTTTTGTGTTATCTAGTGGCTTGTTTTCCTTGCTTCGGTTTTGTACAGCATTAGGAATAGCTTCGGTTCCTCTTAGCATGCATTTAGTAGACTTCCTTGTTGTACCATGTTATTTGTAGGTACTTTAGTTTCGTATGGCAGGCAGATTGTATTAAATGATAATGCAGAATTTTATTAGGTTAACAAGTGCAGAATCTTGCTAGTATACATGTATTCGGGTTTGCTGTGCATCATGTTTTAGTTTTTTTCAGTAGCATTCTATGCCATGTTTTTTTACAGCATGATTGGAAGCACTAAGTAGCATTCTTTGCCTAGTTTTACAGCATGTTTGGAAGCACTGCAGTAGCATTCTATGCCCTGTTTTTACAGCATGTTTAGAAGTATTAAAGTAGCATTCTTTGCCTATTTTGTATAGCATGTTTAGAAGATTAAAGTAGCATGTTTTATTCTATTTTTCAGCATGTTTAAAAGCCTTAGAGTAGTCATCCTTGCCATGTACTTACAGCAGGGTTAGCAGCCCTAAAGTATCGTTCTATACTTGTTTTTACAGCATGATTAGAATCATTTCATACTTGATTTTACAGCATGTTTAGAAGCACAAAAATAGCATCCTTTGCCATGTTTTCATCGTATGATTCAAAGGCTTTAAATTGCTTTCTTTGGTTTAGCTTATAGCATGATCAGTAAGCTTTAAGTTACTTGTTTTATTCTATTATATAGCATGGTTAGTTGATTATACACCCATACTTGTTAAGTATATTTAAAGGACTCCCACAATCTTTAATAAAAGATAATAAGGAAGATAAAAGAATAAGAAAGATAAAAAGTAAGTCAAGCAAGAGGCTAGTACCCGACATCCAAGAGCTTGTCGTTAAACAAATCCAGGTGACCATTTCCGAGGTCTTGGCCCTGGTAGACCGAGGTCTGCTCTTTTAGGATTGGTGGCTCGCAACCCCAACCTATTAGGGAATGCGCATGAGATGGTACTAAGCCTGGGCCCAAAGTAAAGAAAAGTAAAGAAAAGTAAAGAAGTAAAGAAAGAAAGAAAGAAAGAAAGGAAGAAAGTAAAAGATAGAAATTAAAAGATTAATTTCTAACACAAGGATACAAGAAATGAAATAAGTTCCAAACTTAGAATAGATAAGAATGGTTAGTTTCTTTAATTCTAAGTTGCATAGTTAGTTTCTTGTTATTCTGCTTGATACTGAGTATGATTTGTATCTAGTTCATTTTCTGTATACCATGAGCATATGCAGATAGTTTTAGTATTTCAGTTTCAGTACTTATGCATTTCATTTATGCATTTCGAGTTTTGTGAGATAGATTAGTACTTACTAAGCGTTTTCGCTTATAGATCTTGTTTTCTTTCCTCCTACTGCAGATAAAGGAAAAGCTAAGATATGAAGGGAGGCGACAGGGTGGTGGTGATGATGGATGTGTGTGGTGACTGAACTATGGAGAGGTCCAGAGGGGACTAGCAAGACTTATTTATTTAGAGTTTATGTCTAGTTCATTTTCCTTATTTCTGTTAAGAAATTATGAGTTTGTGATTGAGTTTGATGTGCATTGTAGCTTATTATGCTTCATTCTGGGAGCTTGAGTTTAGTTCATGTTGCTAGATTAGTTTTTGATTATGACATGATTTATTACTGCGTGGTTGTGAATAAATTGTGATCCAGCCGCATGTGGCTGTGTATACATATCCTGTGTATTATAGATTTGGTCACCGGTACAGGGGAGACTCTGCCGAAATTTTTCGGTAGGAATTTCTCTGAACTGTGATAAAATCTACCTGACTCTAACCATAGAGTCAGTGCCACTAGGAGTGAGGTTATAGTTAGGTAACAATCTCCCTTAGAGAGTAGTAGTAAGAAAGGGTGGCCGGTACAGTTGGTATCAGAGCAGTGTTCCATTCTCCAGCATCACACACACATCAGCATCATCCTTGCCGTCTCCAAGTAAGAAAGTATTTAAATTCTTTCTTTATTATGCTTTCCTTATTATTAACTGCAGTATAGAGCATTTGTTTTTTTTTTAGCGCTTAAGTAAGATAAAAGATTTAGTTTCCCTTTTCTTTATTCATATTTAAGTATGATTAGAAGGGTTAAAGTAAGATATCAAGCCTTTACCTTGAATAAATAGATGGCAAGAAGGGGACGTCCCCGTGCTACTCACACTGAGGAACCAGCTCAAGGGAACGAAGTGCCTAGAGCAACTGAGCCCAACCTTTCTGAAGTGGTTGCTCAGCTCCAGAGGCAAGTAGCAGAGCAACAGCAAGTGATTGCCAATCTGATGGCAAACCAGCAAGCAGTTCCTCCCCCTCCTCCAGTTGTCACTGCAGAGACCCCAGTGGTAACTGAGACTCCACCAGCTACTCAGGGAACCGTCACAGCACCCCAGAGACCAGAAGCTTACCTTATACAGTGGCTAAAGCTGAAACCAGAGAGCTTCTCAGGCACGACTGAGCCCTGGGATGCCCAGGCTTGGTTTAAAACACTGGAGAGCACTATGAAGCTTCTGGATTGGCCAGAAGTCGAGAAGGTCAAGTGCGCCTCTTTCTGCTTGTCCGGAGATGCTCGCATGTGGTGGGAGAGGATAAAGACCAAGAGAGCGGCTGATCAGATGACCTGGGCAGATTTCCAGTCAGAGTTCTATGAAGAGTTCTTCCACCTGCAGATTACCAACAAGCACTACGAGGAGTTTATAGAATTTAAACAAGGTGACTTGTCAGTGGAAGAAGCAGCCAAGAAGTTCAACAGACTAGCTCGTCTCTGTCCAGAGCTAGTGAGTACAGAGAAGGAGCGAGTCAGGCTGATGCTCAGAATGCTGAGACCACAGATAGCACTGAATGTGAGCAGTGGAGCTCATCGACCCCAGACTGGCGAAGAATTGATCAGTAGAGCATTAATTGCTGAACATTACATGAACAACATCAAAGCACAGCGAGCACAACATAAGCCAGTGAAGACAGAGGACAAGACAGCAGGAAGCCAGAAGTCACAGCCAAGCAAGCAGAACTGGAAGGGCAAAGGTAAAACAGGAGGTGGCCAGAAGGGAGGACCAGCAAACAAGCAGACCAAGTTCCCTCCCTGTCCCAAATGTGGGAGAACACACCCAGGAGCCTGCCTTTTGGGTAAAACTGGATGTTACTCCTGTGGTCAGGAAGGACACATGGCTAAAGAGTGTCCTAATAAATTCAAAGCACCTCAGCCACAGCCATTGCAATATGGAGGCCAGCCTGCACAGTTGCACCACATGGGAGCAGCATTAGAGGGACCCTACATCAGTCAAGGAAGGTTAGAAGCCCCACCAGTCCCAGCCTTTGATGGTGCCAGAGTATTCTCCCTCACCAAAGAAGAAGCTGCTAGTGCCTCCACGGTCGTAACAGGTCAAGTAGTTATTTTCCAGCACATAGCTACTGTACTATTTGACACTGGGGCGACCCATTCTTTTGTATCGATACCTTTTGCCAGTAGTTTACAGGTGCCTATAGAGAGTACGAACTCCAAGTTCCTGACGACCCTACCTTCTGGGGAAGTCATGGAATCCAATCAGTGGCTTCGAGCTGTACTGGTTAGAATTGCAGACCGAGAGCTATATGTAAATCTAATAGTCCTCGCCATGCAGGATTTCGATATCATTTTTGGTATGGATTTCCTCAGCAAGTACAGTGCCTCAGTGGACTGCCGCAGAAAGAAAGTAATTTTTAGTCCAGAAGGTGAGTCAACTTTTGAGTTCACCGGAGTGCCAAGGAGGAAGACCCAGAAGCTCCTCTCATCCCTAGCAGCACACCAGATGTTAGCTAAAGGGTGTGCAGGTTTTCTTGCATACATAGTAAAGGCAGAAGAGGAGAAGGGACTCAAGCAGGAGGAGGTCCGGGTAGTATGCGAGTATCCAGTAGAGAAGAGCTACCTGGACTACCTCCCAACAGAGAGGTGGAATTTGAGATTGAATTGGTTCCTGGAACCGGTCCAATTTCGAAAGCTCCGTATCGCATGTCTCCAGCAGAGCTGAAGGAGTTACAAGAGCAACTACAGGAGTTACTGGACAAAGGCTTCATTCGCCCTAGTCACTCACCTTGGGGAGCTCCTGTGTTGTTTGTCAAGAAGAAAGATGGGACAATGCGGATGTGCATAGACTATAGAGCTTTGAATCAAGCGACAATCAAGAACAAGTACCCCCTTCCTAGGATCGATGACTTATTTGATCAATTAAGAGGAGCGACGGTGTTCTCAAAGATAGACTTGCGCTCTGGGTACCATCAGCTGAAAGTGAAAGAAAGAGATATACCCAGAACGGCATTCAGAACCGATATGGACACTACGAGTTTGTAGTTATGCCATTTGGAGTGACCAATGCACCTGCGGTCTTCATGGACCTAATGAACAGAGTGTTCAGAGAATATCTTGACAAATTTGTCATTGTATTCATCGATGACATTCTGGTCTATTCAAGGACCCCAGAGGAGCATGACACGCACTTGAGGATAGTACTGCAGACTCTTCAGCAGAAGCAGCTTTATGCTAAATTCTCAAAGTGCGAGTTCTGGTTAAATCAGGTGGCATTTTTAGGTCACATTATTTCCAAAGAAGGTATTCAAGTGGATCCAGCCAAAGTGGAAGCGGTCAACAACTGGAGTAGACCCAAGAACGTCAGAGAGATCAGAAGCTTCCTTGGTCTAGCAGGGTACTACAGGAAGTTCGTGGAGGATTTTTCCAGGATAGCTTCTCCGCTAACAGCCCTCACCAGAAAGAACAAGAGATTCGAATGGTCAGATAAATGTGAGCAGAGCTTCCAAGAGATAAAGAAGAGACTGATCAGTGCTCCCATTCTGACTGTTCCACAGAGCGACAAGAGTTTCGACATCTACAGCGATGCTTCCAAGATGGGTTTAGGAGCTGTACTCATGCAAGAAGGAAAGGTCATAGCTTATGCTTCCAGACAACTCAAAGACTATGAGAAGAACTACCCTACTCATGATCTCGAGCTGGCAGCTGTAGTTTTTGCACTTAAACTCTGGCGACATTATTTGTATGGAGTCCAGTGTAGAATTTTCACAGATCATCAGAGTCTTAAGTACTTCTTCACTCAGAAGGACTTAAACATGAGACAGCGTAGGTGGCTGGAATTGGTCAAAGATTACGACTGTGAAATTCTCTACCACCCAGGCAAAGCTAACAAAGTGGCAGATGCACTCAGCAGAAAATCTAGTGCATCACTGATGTCTTTGTCATCACTAGCCCTGCCACTGCAGAAGGAGTTGTCAGATTTTGGGCTTGAAATTATCGAAGGACAGCTCTCTACATTGACCTTGGAGTCTACACTGCTTGTGGAGATACAGAGAAAGCAAAGTGAAGATCCGGATATTCAGAGGATCAAGCAGGGGATACAGAAAGAAGACAACTCAGAGTTTAGAGTAACAGACAGCGGAATTCTTTATCAGAGGAGTCGCATTTGCGTGCCCAATGATGAGGAACTGAGAAAGAAGATCTTAGAGGAAGCTCACAATACACCGTACTCCATGCATCCCGGTTCGTCCAAGATGTACCAGGATGTGAAACAGAGGTTTTGGTGGTCAGGACTCAAAAGAGATGTAGCTAAGTATGTCAGTACCTGCTTGACATGCCAGAGAGTCAAAGCAGAACACCAGAGACCAGGAGGAGTTCTTCAGCCTCTTCCAATACCAGAATGGAAATGGGAAGACATTTCCATGGACTTCATAACAGGTCTTCCAAGAACCACCAATGGATATGATGCGATATGGGTAATAGTAGACCGATTAACCAAGTCTGCTCATTTCCTAGCCATCAAGGTGTCCCACTTGGCCCAGCTATATGTTAAAGAGGTAGTCAGACTTCATGGAGTTCCTAAATCTATCGTTTCTGATAGAGATGGGCGCTTCACCTCACATTTTTGGGAGTGCGTTCAGAATGCACTGGGCACCAAACTCAAGTTCAGCACAGCTTTCCATCCGCAGACTGATGGACAGACAGAGCGAGTGAATCAGATTTTAGAAGACATGCTCAGAGCTTGTGCGCTAGATTTCAAAGGAAGTTGGTGCAAGTATTTGTGCTTAGCTGAATTCGCTTACAACAATAGCTATCAGGCTACCATTAAGATGGCACCTTATGAAGCACTATATGGCAGGAAATGCAGATCACCCATATGCTGGCAAGAAGCAGGAGAGAGAAAAGAGATAGAAGCAGAGTTGGGCATTCAGACAGAGGTGATAGATGAGACTACTCAAGCAATCCAGAAAATCAGACAGAGAATTGAGACTGCCCAGAGCAGACAGAAGAGTTATGCTGACACACGCCGTAGGCCATTGGAATTCCAAGTAGGAGATTCAGTTTTCCTCAAGGTCGCTCCTATGAAGGGAGTGATGAGATTTGGCAAGAAGGGCAAATTAAGTCCTCGCTATGTAGGACCTTACCTGATCATAGAGAGGATTGGGAAAGTAGCTTACAGTGGACTTACCACAAGACATGTCGGCAATACACAATGTGTTTCATGTCTCTATGCTAAAGAAGTGTCCATGACCGAGCCAAGTGATTCAGCCTAAGTCAGTGCAGATCCAAGAGGATCTTAGTTATGAGAGCAGACCTACATAGTGGACAGAGCAGTCAAGAGATTGAGAAATAAAGAAGTACCACTAGTGAAGGTCGTCTGGCAGAACCAGAAGCACGAGGAAATCACTTGGGAGCGGGAGGACAGTATGAGACAGAAGTATCCAGAGCTATTCTAAGTTCGAGGACGAACTTTTTATAAGGTATGGGGGATTGTAACGACCCAATTTTTCCCATTTCAAGTTCTAAAGGGCCATAAAAATATTTGGAAATGCCTTTAAAATATTCTAGAGATTTTTAGGAATTTTTAGAGTATTTTTACGTAATTTTTGGAGGTCGTTTAGTATTTTTACAAAACCAAAGAAGTTTAAGCAAAAAGTGTTGGAGAAGAGGTTCGAACCCGCGACCTCGGGTCGGACCAAGCCAAGCCAAACCGGCTTGACCAGCTGGGATAAGAGATTGATGTTAATCTCATATAGAATTAAATAAGGTTATAGTATAGTTGGGTTATATCCGAATACTTATAAAAGGAAATAAGTTTTGGGATTTTAAGGAAAACCGAACTTTTTCTCCCGAAAACCTAATTTCCTTCGCTCTTCTCCCTCGCGACGGCGCAAAGCTGCGGCGGAAACCTAGAGCGAGCTAGGGTTGGAGATTTCGGCGCCGGCGAGACTTGATTCCAGCCGTCCCTCATCCACGGTGGCTGTTCCCGACGGAGAGAAGCCCGAGAGCTCCGAGAACACGCCGGAAAAGCTGCTACCCGAGCCCTAGAAGCCCTCCTTCCCTTCTTCTCAGTTGTAAGCGCAAGGGCAAGCAAAGGTAAGTACCAACTTGTAGGAGTTTGTTCGGTTCCTTTTGATTCTCCCTTTGCTTCCGAGGCCTAGCATGAACCCTAGACCTTAGTATGTGGCGGCACAGCAAGTTTGACCTCTCCTTTATACGAGCACAGCATGTTAAGATTGAGAAATCGGGTTCTTTGTTCATTTTGAATTCGAAGCATGTTGTAGAGATTTATGGATCCTTTTAGCTTTCTGCCGTGAGACATAGAGGAAGAATAAGAATGATTAGGTTTAGTTTTTTGGTAGCATGTTCTGCCATTGCTGGTTGTTTTTATACCATGCAGATTAGAGCATTTCTTGTCATCATTTTTCCTGTAAAACTTGAAAGGAACAGCTCTATATTAGTAGGTCTGGTTAGACTTCTTTTGTGTTATCTAGTGGCTTGTTTTCCTTGCTTCGGTTTTGTACAACATTAGGAATAGCTTCGGTTCCTCTTAGCATGCATTTAGTAGACTTCCTTGTTGTACCATGTTATTTGTAGGTACTTTAGTTTCGTATGGCAGGCAGATTGTATTAAATGATAATGCAGAATTTTATTAGGTTAACAAGTGCAGAATCTTGCTAGTATACATGTATTCGGGTTTGCTGTGCATCAAGTTTTAGTTTTTCAGTAGCATCCTATGCCATGTTTTTACAGCATGATTGGAAGCACTAAGTAGCATTCTTTGCCTAGTTTTACAGCATGTTTAGAAGCACTGAAGTAGCATTCTATGCCCTGTTTTTACAGCATGTTTAGAAGTATTAAAGTAGCATTCTTTGCCTATTTTGTATAGCATGTTTAGAAGATTAAAGTAGCATGTTTTATTCTATTTTTCAGCATGTTTAAAAGCCTTAGAGTAGTCATCCTTGCCATGTACTTACAGCAGGGTTAGCAGCCCTAAAGTATCGTTCTATACTTGTTTTTACAGCATGATTAGAATCATTTCATACTTGATTTTACAGCATGTTTAGAAGCACAAAAATAGCATCCTTTTCCATGTTTTCATCGTATGATTCAAAGGCTTTAAATTGCTTTCTTTGGTTTAGCTTATAGCATGATCAGTAAGCTTTAAGTTACTTGTTTTATTCTATTATATAGCATGGTTAGTTGATTATACACCCATACTTGTTAAGTATATTTAAAGGACTCCCACAATCTTTAATAAAAGATAATAAGGAAGATAAAAGAATAAGAAAGATAAAAAGTAAGTCAAGCAAGAGGCTAGTACCCGACATCCAAGAGCTTGTCGTTAAACAAATCCAGGTGACCATTTCCGAGGTCTTGGCCCTGGTAGACCGAGGTCTGCTCTTTTAGGATTGGTGGCTCGCAACCCCAACCTATTAGGGAACGCGTATGAGATGGTACTAAGCCTGGGCCCAAAGTAAAGAAAAGTAAAGAAGTAAAGAAAGAAAGAAAGAAGAAGAAAGTAAAAGATAGAAATTAAAAGATTAATTTCTAACACAAGGATACAAGAAATGAAATAAGTTCCAAGCTTAGAATAGATAAGAATGGTTAGTTTCTTTAATTCTAAGTTCACATAGTTAGTTTCTTGTTATTCTGCTTGATACTGAGTATGATTTGTATCTAGTTCATTTTCTGTATACCATGAGCATATGCAGATAGTTTTAGTATTTCAGTTTCAGTACTTATGCATTTCATTTATGCATTTCGAGTTTTGTGAGATAGATTAGTACTTACTAAGCGTTTTCGCTTATAGATCTTGTTTTCTTTCCTCCTACTGCAGATAAAGGAAAAGCTAAGATATGAAGGGAGGCGACAGGGTGGTGGTGATGATGGATGTGTGTGGTGACTGAACTATGGAGAGGTCCAGAGGGGACTAGCAAGACTTATTTATTTAGAGTTTATGTCTAGTTCATTTTCCTTATTTCTGTTAAGAAATTATGAGTTTGTGATTGAGTTTGATGTGCATTGTAGCTTATTATGCTTCATTCTGGGAGCTTGAGTTTAGTTCATGTTGCTAGATTAGTTTTTGATTATGATATGATTTATTACTGCGTGGTTGTGAATAAATTGTGATCCAGCCGCATGTGGCTGTGTATATATCTTGTGTATTATAGATTTGGTCACCGGTACAGGGGAGACTCTGCCGAAATTTTTCGGTAGGAATTTCTCTGAACCGTGATAAAATCTACGACTCTAACCATAGAGTCGGTGCCACTAGGAGTGAGGTTATAGTTAGGTAACAATCTCCCTTAGAGAGTAGTAGTAAGAAAGGGTGGCTGATACAGTTGGTATCAGAGCACTGTTCCATTCTCCAACATCACACACACATCAGCATCATCCTTGCCGTCTCCAAGTAAGAAAGTATTTAAATTCTTTCTTTATTCTGCTTTCCTTATTATTAACTGCAGTATAGAGTACTTGTTTTTTTTTTTAGTACTAAAGTAAGATAGAAGATTTAGTTTCCCTTTTCTTTATTCATATTTAAGTATGATTAGAAGGGTTAAAGTAAGATATCAAGCCTTTACCTTGAATAAATAGATGGCAAGAAGAGGATGTCCCCGTGCTACTCACACTGAGGAACCAGCTCAAGGGAACGAAGTGCCTAGAGCAACTGAGCCCAACCTTTCTGAAGTGGTTGCTCAGCTCCAGAGGCAAGTAGCAGAGCAGCAGCAAGTGATTGCCAATCGATGGCAAACCGACAGCGGTTCCTCCCCTCCTCCGCTTGTCACTGCAGAGACCCCAGTGGTAACGAGACTCCTGACTACTCGGGAACCACAAAGAGAGACCGAAGCTTACCTTATACAAAGCTAAAGCCGAAACCGAGCTTCTCACGGCGAGCCCAGGATGCCCGCTTGGTTTAAAACACTAGAGAGCACTATGGAGCTTCTTGACTGGCCAGAAGTCGAGAAGGTCAAGTGCGCCTCTTTCTGTCTGTCTGGAGATGCTCGCATGTGGTGGGAGAGGATAAAGACCAAGAGAGCAGCTGATCAGATGACCTGGGCAGATTTCCAGTCAGAGTTCTATGAAGAGTTCTTCCACCTGCAGATTACCAACAAGCACTACGAGGAGTTTATAGAATTCAAACAAGGTGACTTGTCAGTGGAAGAAGCAGCCAAGAAGTTCAACAGACTAGCTCGTCTCTGTCCAGAGCTAGTGAGTACAGAGAAGGAGCGAGTCAGGCTGATGCTCAGAATGCTGAGACCACAGATAGCACTGAATGTGAGCAGTGGAGCTCATCGACCCCAGACTGGCGAAGAATTGATCAGTAGAGCATTAATTGCTGAACATTACATGAACAACATCAAAGCACAGCGAGCACAACATAAGCCAGTGAAGACAGAGGACAAGACAGCAGGAAGCCAGAAGTCACAGCCAAGCAAGCAGAACTGGAAGGGCAAAGGTAAAAGGAAGCAGTGGAACACAGGAGGTGGCCAGAAGGGAGGACCAGCAAACAAGCAGACCAAGTTCCCTCCCTGTCCCAAATGTGGGAGAACACACCCAGGAGCCTGCCTTTTGGGTAAAACTGGATGTTACTCCTGTGGTCAGGAAGGACACATGGCTAAAGAGTGTCCTAATAAATTCAAAGCACCTCAGCCACAGCCATTGCAATATGGAGGCCAGCCTGCACAGTTGCACCACATGGGAGCAGCATTAGAGGGACCCTACATCAGTCAAGGAAGGTTAGAAGCCCCACCAGTTCCAGCCTTTGATGGTGCCAGAGTATTCTCCCTCACCAAAGAAGAAGCTGCTAGTGCCTCCACGGTCGTAACAGGTCAAGTAGTTATTTTCCAGCACATAGCTACTGTACTATTTGACACTGGGGCGACCCATTCTTTTGTATCGATACCTTTTGCCAGTAGTTTACAGGTGCCTACAGAAAGTATGAACTCCAAGTTCCTGACAACCCTACCTTCTGGGGAAGTCATGGAATCCAATCAGTGGCTTCGAGCTGTACTGGTTAGAATTGCAGACCGAGAGCTATATGTAAATCTAATAGTCCTCGCCATGCAGGATTTCGATATCATTTTTGGTATGGATTTCCTCAGCAAGTACAGTGCCTCAGTGGACTGCCGCAGAAAGAAAGTAATTTTTAGTCCAGAAGGTGAGTCAACTTTTGAGTTCACCGGAGTGCCAAGGAGGAAGACCCAGAAGCTCCTCTCATCCCTAGCAGCACACCAGATGTTAGCTAAAGGGTGTGCAGGTTTTCTTGCATACATAGTAAAGGCAGAAGAGGAGAAGGGACTCAAGCAGGAGGAGGTCCGGGTAGTATGCGAGTATCCAGAAGTATTTCCAGAAGAGCTACCTGGACTACCTCCCAACAGAGAGGTGGAATTTGAGATTGAATTGGTTCCTGGAACCGGTCCAATTTCGAAAGCTCCGTATCGCATGTCTCCAGCAGAGCTGAAGGAGTTACAAGAGCAACTACAGGAGTTACTGGACAAAGGCTTCATTCGCCCTAGTCACTCACCTTGGGGAGCTCCTGTGTTGTTTGTCAAGAAGAAAGATGGGACAATGCGGATGTGCATAGACTATAGAGCTTTGAATCAAGCGACAATCAAGAACAAGTACCCCCTTCCTAGGATCGATGACTTATTTGATCAATTAAGAGGAGCGACGGTGTTCTCAAAGATAGACTTGCGCTCTGGGTACCATCAGCTGAAAGTGAAAGAAAGAGATATACCCAGAACGGCATTCAGAACCAGATATGGACACTACGAGTTTGTAGTTATGCCATTTGGAGTGACCAATGCACCTGCGGTCTTCATGGACCTAATGAACAGAGTGTTCAGAGAATATCTTGACAAATCCAAGAGCTTGTCGTTAAACAAATCCAGGTGACCATTTCCGAGGTCTTGGCCCTGGTAGACCGAGGTCTGCTCTTTTAGGATTGGTGGCTCGCAACCCCAACCTATTAGGGAACGCGCATGAGATGGTACTAAGCCTGGGCCCAAAGTAAAGAAAAGTAAAGAAGTAAAGAAAGAAAGAAAGAAGAAGAAAGTAAAAGATAGAAATTAAAAGATTAATTTCTAACACAAGGATACAAGAAATGAAATAAGTTCCAAGCTTAGAATAGATAAGAATGGTTAGTTTCTTTAATTCTAAGTTCACATAGTTAGTTTCTTGTTATTCTGCTTGATACTGAGTATGATTTGTATCTAGTTCATTTTCTGTATACCATGAGCATATGCAGATAGTTTTAGTATTTCAGTTTCAGTACTTATGCATTTCATTTATGCATTTCGAGTTTTGTGAGATAGATTAGTACTTACTAAGCGTTTTCGCTTATAGATCTTGTTTTCTTTCCTCCTACTGCAGATAAAGGAAAAGCTAAGATATGAAGGGAGGCGACAGGGTGGTGGTGATGATGGATGTGTGTGGTGACTGAACTATGGAGAGGTCCAGAGGGGACTAGCAAGACTTATTTATTTAGAGTTTATGTCTAGTTCATTTTCCTTATTTCTGTTAAGAAATTATGAGTTTGTGATTGAGTTTGATGTGCATTGTAGCTTATTATGCTTCATTCTGGGAGCTTGAGTTTAGTTCATGTTGCTAGATTAGTTTTTGATTATGACATGATTTATTACTGCATGGTTGTGAATAAATTGTGATCCAGCCGCATGTGGCTGTGTATACATATCCTGTGTATTATAGATTTGGTCACCGGTACAAGGGAGACTCTGCCGAAATTTTTCGGTAGGAATTTCTCTGAACTGTGATAAAATCTACCTGACTCTAACCATAGAGTCAGTGCCACTAGGAGTGAAGTTATAGTTAGGTAACAATCTCCCTTAGAGAGTAGTAGTAAGAAAGGGTGGTTGTTACATCTTATTCACCTAACTATCCAAGAGTTGCATATGGTGTAATTGGTAAATGTTATCTACCTAAATTATACTATTCTTGAGCGATTAGACAAAGCTAACTCAAGATGAGGTATAATATAGATCTTGCCCTACTTGAATATTATTGCTATTGGGTCTAGAGCTAGTAGTGCAGGTAAACTCCAATTACCCATATCCATGATTTGCTCCTACCAAGTTTTACAGTTTAGTAGAAGAATCATTTAATTAAAGGCCTAATTAAATGGTTCAAATATGATACTTACTTCTTCATTTCTTATTGTATATCACCAAGTCGTTAAATACGTCTAATATGTTAGAGTGTATACTAAAAGCCTAGCTTTTTGTAAATATTTATTTTTGAAATAAAAAATCACATTGGTCAAATATCTACATTTATATGCTAAGTGTAGTTGTTCAATTAGTTTATATTGTAGATAACATGGTGTGTGGTGTCACATATAGAAGATCATGTTATCAATTCCTTATAAATTATAAACAGTAGCTCACGACTAAGATGGAAAGGAACAAACCATTGGAATAGTCGTAGTGTAATTTGGTATTAGTTTATCTTAACTATAAAATTACACTAGTACACCATGAGTCTATTGAGCAGGACCATTTAAGGTAAGTTCTTTTTATACTGACTAAATAAAAGAACAAGACCTTTGTTATTATGGAAGTGTGTGCTCTTAATCCGGATATAATAACAAGCGTATATATTTAGTATTTATTTCTTTGACTTATCAATGGGTGAGATTTAGTTCGATAAATCATGAGACCCGATAAGTTGAGAAATGATATTATTTATAGTGTGTGTTGTTGATTATAGAAGGAAACTATGTCCTAGTAATCTAGGTTGATAATATCCCCAAGTGGAGCTCATAAGGATTGTCATGTAAACCCTGCAGGTGGACTTAGTCCGACATGACAATAAGGTTGAGTGGTACTACTCTTGGAGCTAGATATTAATTAAGTGAGTTGTCAGTAACTCATTTAATTAGTGAACATTCGATATCTTAAACACAGGGAGATTAACACACTCATGATAAGAAGGAACCCATATAGTAATATGGGATTGGTGCGGTAGTTCAATAATAACTCTTTAGTGGTATGAGTTATTATTGATGAACTCGAGTTGGGTGTTCGGGGCGAACACGGGAAGCTCAAGTTCATCGGGAGACCAAAACCAATTCCTCCTCTCGGTCCCTGTCATAGTCTCTTAATTATAAAGTCTTATACCCACCTATACCCACCTTCTTACCCATCCTTAGTGTTGGTTGCTACTCGGAAAACCTATAGGTTCCACTGTACAAAAATTTTGTACAAAGGTCTGAACCTTTTCCTAGCTACCATGTGTTCTTTTAAATTAAATTTTGGATCGCCTGCGGAACTTAACACGTTTGATCCAAAACTTAATCTATTTGTTCTTTTAGGTTTTGACTTGGATCTCCTGCGGAACTTAACACGTTCGACCCAAGTCTCCTTAAGTTATTAATTCCATTAAATATTAATTTCCATAAAAGGTTCCCAGTACTGACGTGGCGAGGCACATGACCTTCTTGGATATGGGAGCAACCACCACCGACTAGACAAAACCTTTAATAGAAAGCTAATATTTAATTTCCTAAAATAACTTTAGGTTAACCAAAGAGAACAATCAAATCACAAGGAAAAGAAAGAAACAAAAGAACACAACTTCGAAAAAACATATTCGAAATACTAGAACGTAAGCCTCTTGTATTTGATATTATTTCCATAAATAACTAGCATGATGCGGAAATAGAAATTACTAGTTATATCTTGTAGAAAAAAACCTCTTGATCTTCTACCGTATTCCTCTTCTAACCTCGGACGTTGTGTGGGCAACGATCTTCCAAGATATGAAACCACCAACCACCTTCTTCTCCTCCAAGCAAGGTTCGGCCACAAAAGAAAAGCTTTACCAAGGAGAAAAACCAAAATACTAACCAAGCTCCAAGAGATGCTAGCTTTCTCTCCTTCTTCTTCTTCTTCTCCGAGTAGTATCCGGCCACCACAAGAACTCCAAGGGAGAGGGAGAGGTTCGGCCACCACAAGAGGAAAAGAAGGAGATGATGGCCGGCCACACCAAGGAACAAAAGAGGGAGAGGAATAATAGATGTTGTCTCTTGTGAAGGCACCCTCACCCCTTCTTTTATATTCCTTGGCCTAGGTAAATTAGGAAATTTAATTACAATAAATTTTCCTTAATTTCCTTGACATGATTTAATTGAGAAAAATAAAATAATATTTCCCCAATTAAACAATGATGGCCGGCCAAATCAATAGGAAGCAAATTGGACAAGTTTCAATCAACAATTAAAACTTTCCTTATTTGTTTCGGAAATTTTAAAAATAAAATTTCTCTTTAAAATCTCTTCATGGTTAATAAAGGAAATATCTATAATTTTAATTTTATTAACATGTGAATAATTTTAAAGAAAATAAAACATCTCTCCAATCTACAAATAAGGAAAGAGATCTAATCTCTTTCTTTAATCTTTGTAAATCTTTTACAAGAGAGATATTTTAATTTTAATTCTCTTTAAATTAAATCTTCCACATAATAATAAACATTAAAATTAAATTTTCTTTTTAATTAATTATGGCCGGCCCTACTAGCTTGGGTTCAAGTTAGGGCCGACCACCTTAAACCCAAGCTTAGGCCGGCCCTAGCTTGGTTCCCAAGCTAGCTTGGCCGGCCCCCTTTAGGTGGGTATAGAAGGTGGGTATATGTGGGTATAGTACTCTATAAATAAGAGGCTACGATAGGGACCGAGAGGAGGAATTGGTTTTGGTCTTCCGATAAAATTAAGCATCCCATGTTCGCCCCGAACACACAACTTAATTTTATCAATGATAATTCATTCCACTAGAGAACTATCATTGAACTACCGCACCAATCCCAAATTACATTTTGGTCTCCTTCTTATTATGAGTGTGTTAGTCTCCCTGTGTTTAAGATATCGAATGTCCACTAATTAAGTGAGTTACTGACAACTCATTTAATTAATATCTAAGTCCAAGAGTAGTACCACTCAACCTTATTATCATGTCGGACTAAGTCCACCTGCAAGGTTTAACATGACAATCTTTATGAGCTCCTCTTGAGGACATTATCAACCTAGTATCACTAGGACACGTTTCCTTCTATAATCAACAACACACACTATGAGTGATACCATTTCCCAATTTATCGGGTTTATTGATTCATCGAACTAAATCTCACCCATTGATAAATTAAAGAAATAAATATCAAACATATGTGCTTGTTATTATATTAGGATTAAGAGCACACACTTCCATAATAACTGAGGTCTTTGTTCCTTTATAAAGTCAGTATAAAAGGAACGACCTCAAATGGTCCTACTCAATACACTCTGAGTGTACTAGTGTAATTATATAGTCAAGATAAACTAATACCTAATTACACTACGACCTTCTAATGGTTTGTTCCTTTCCATTCTGGTCGTGAGCTACTGTTTATAATTTATAAGGTACTGATAACATCATCTTCTGTATGTGACACCACATACTATGTTATCTACAATATAAATTAAATGAACAACTACAAACAAATGTAGATAATTAGACCAAATGTGATTCTTTATTCATAATGAATGTTTACAAAGCTTAGGCTTTCAGTATACACTCCAACAATCTCCCACTTATACTAATGACTAAGCTGCCATATCTTCTACCATACATCTGATTCCCATTCCCTCCACATGTCGATCGAAAGCTTTCGCCGGAAGGGCCTTAGTGAAAGGATCTGCCAGGTTATCCGCTGATGCAATCTTGGCGATGACAACTTCTCCTCGCTTCACGATATCTCGTATCAGGTGGTACTTGCGCTCTATATGTTTACTCGCCTTATGAGCTCGTGGTTCCTTCGAGTTTGCAACTGCACCGCTATTATCACAATAAATTGTGATGATCTTGGGCAAACCAGGAATCACATCTAAGTCCATTAGAAAGTTCCTGAGCCATACTGCTTCTTTAGCTGCCTCAGAGGCTGCTACATACTCAGCTTCCATGGTTGAGTCCGAAACGCATTTCTGCTTAACACTCCTCCATGAAATGGCTCCACCTCCTAAAGTACAACATAGCCCGATGTAGACTTACTATTGTCCCTATCGATTGAAAATCAAAATCCGTGTAACCAGGGAGCAAATCATCCGCTTGGTAAACTAGCATATAATCCCTAGTCTTTCTCGGTACTTTAATATATGCTTTACCGCGTCCAATGTCCTTGTCCAGGTTACTCGATATCTGCTGACCATGCCTACGGCGATATCAGGTCTCGTACATAACATTGCATACATTAGGCTTCCTACAGCCGAAGCATAAGGAACTGCTTTCATGTCCTCTATCTCTTTTGATGTCTTTGGAGACATCTCTTTAGATAGAGCTACTCCATGTCTAAAAGGTAAGAAACCTTTCTTGGAGTCTTGCATGCTAAAACGAGCAAGGATTGTATCTATATATGAAGCTTGGGATAGACACAACATTCTTTTCTTGCGATCCCTTATAACTTTGATCCCAAGAATGTGTGCACATTCTCCTAAGTCCTTCATATCAAATTGTTTGGACAACCATACTCTTACGTCTGATAATACCTTGACATTGTTGCCAATTAACAAAATATCATCTACGTATAGTACAAGAAATACCACCACGTTTCCGTTACACTTCTTATATACACAAGACTCATCCGGACTTTGAATAAATCCATATGACGATTACTTCATTAAACCGGATGTTCCAAGACCTTGAACTTGCTTCATCCATAAATGGACCGATTGAGCTTGCATACTAGATGCTCTTTGCCTTTTCAATAAATCCTTGGTTGTTTCATATGGATGTTCTCTTCAAGACTTCCATTAAGGAAAGCCTTGACATCTATTTGCCAAATCTCATAATCCATATGAGCAATGGATAAGAGTATCCGGATAGACTTAAGCATGGCTACCGGTGAAAAGGTTTCCTCATAATCGATTCCCTCTTTCTGAGTGTACCCTTTCGCAACAAGCCTAGCTTTGAAGGTTTCTACCTTCCCGTCTGTCCCTCTTTTCCTTTTGTAGATCCACTTGCATCCAACGACTTTTACACCATCAGGTGGTTCTACAAGCTCCCAAACCTTATTAGAGTACATGGACTCTATTTCAGAATTCATTGTCTTTTGCCAAGATGCTGCATCTATATCTTGGAGTGCTTCGTCATATGACCGGGGATCAGGTTCATGTTTACCCGGGATCAAGTCCGAAGACTCTCCCAAAAACATGAATCTTTCAGGCTGCCTCACAACCCTCCCACTACGACGAGGCACTGTCTGTGGTTGTGTATTATGTGTGACACGTGTTGCAGTCTCTTGTGGTACTTCATCTTGTACTGTTGGTACTGAAGTAGACATATCCTCTCTAAGTTCTTCTAAAACAACTTTACTACTGGGCTTGTGATCCATTATATAGTCTTCTTCTAAAAACTGGGCATTGGTGCTAACAATGACCTTCTGGTCTTTAGGACTATAAAATAAACCACCTTTTGTTCCTTTGGGATATCCTACAAACACGCGAACTTCTGTACGAGATTCTAACTTATCAGCATCTGGTTTCAGCACATGTGCTGGACTACCCCAAATCCGAATATGTTTTAGACTGGGCTTTCGCCCATTCCACAATTCTATGGGAGTAGAAGAAACTGATTTAGAAGGTACTAAGTTCAGAACGTATACTGCTGTTTCCAGAGCATATCCCCAAAACGAATTTCTGAATAACTCATCATTGATCTAACCATCTCCATAAAAGTCCTATTCCTTCGTTCGCCACACCATTCATTGGGGTGTTCAGGTGCAGACAATTGGGATTGAATCCGGCCTCGATAAGTAATTCCTAAACTCTCCTAAGAGGTATTCGCCACCACGATCTGACCGTAGTGTCTTGATACATTTACCTAGTCGTTTCTCCACATCAGCCTGTATTCTTTGAACTTATCAAAGCACTCGGACTTGCGGCGCATTAGGTAAATGTATCCATATCTTGAATAATCGTCTATGAAAGAGACGAAATATTCAAAACCTCCTCTTGCCTGGACAGACATAGGACCACACAAATCAGAGTGAACCAACTCTAACACTTCTTTGGCTCTATACCCCTTGGCCTTGAACGGCCTCTTGGTCATTTTACCTTCCAAGCAAGATTCACAAGTTGGAAAATTTTCCAACTCAAATGAACTCAAAAGTCCATCGGCTATAAGCCTCTGAATCCTACTTAAGTTAATATGTCCAAGCCTTAGATGCCAAAGATATGCTTGGTTCATTTGCGAAGGTTCTTTTCTCTTATTAGAATTAGAAGATGAGTTATAAATTTCCATGTTTTGCTTTGTGGAAGAAATTGGATTTAAAGTATACAAATTGCCAACTAATGTACCAGAACAGATAATCACTTTATTTCTTTTAATAACTACATCGTTACTGAAAGAAACTGAATATCCATCTAAAAACAGTTTAGAAACTGAAATTAAATTCTTTCTAAAACTGGGTACATAAAGACAATTTCTTAAAACCAAATTTTTATTTCTACTAAAAGATAAGTAGACGCCTCCCACTGCACAGTTGCCACCTTAGTAGCATTGCCCATGTAGACGGTAATTTCTCCTTCGATAGTCGTCGGGTTTCCTGGAACCCCTGCAAGGAATTGCAGACATGATCGATGGCTCTCGTATCTACACACCGGGTCTTGGTAGATAACACCGCTAAACATGTTTCAACAACTAGAGTATGAGATATACCTTTGTTTTGGTTCCTACGAGACATCAGCCTTCCAATGTCCCCTGCCTACGATAGATGAAGCATTTGCCCTTGACTTCTTCATTCCACTTTAAATCCCGTACTGAGATTTATTCACTTTCTTTCTTTGAACCGACTTGTTTCTTCTTCTTCTTTCCTTTCGGTTTAGAAGTAGAACCGTTTTCAACATAGTGAATTTGAGCACTGTGACGAAATAATCCTTCGCCTGCTTGAAGTTCACAGAGTTCCGCTAATGAATAAACCTCTTATTCACATTATAGTTCAGGCGGTCAAAACTTCTAGGTAGCGTTTGGAGGATCATATCGATCTGGGTTTCCCCATCAATTTCTCCTCCAAGGATCCGTATCTCGTTCGGATAAGCCATCATCTTTAGGATATGATCCCTTACAGGAGTACCCTCTTGCATGGTGGCTGTCATTATCTTTCTCATGGCTTCTTGCCTAGAAGCCCTATCCCGATGACCAAAGAGTTCCTTGAGATTGTTCATAATATCATAGGCTGTTGGTAAATCTTGATGCTGATGTTGCAATACATTTGACATTGAAGCCAAAATGTAACACCGCGCCATCTCATCCGCTTACCCATTTCCTATGATATTCAATCTCCTCTTGGGTAGATTCACGATGGGTGCATCAGGACACCGCTCAGTCAGTATTTATAGCTTTCAAGAAGAACAATGTCCGTGTTTCTTTTCCAATCTATGTAGTTTGGTCCAGTAAGTCTATTCTAAGTATGATGGACAATGGGTTGAAAGACATCCTAAGAATTACAAATAACTTTTGGTCGAACTCTAAATTTAGAATAATATTGATTCCTCAAACAATACTATTTTAAATTAACCAACACCTCATCACACCGTGAATTTTGTATGCCACGTTAGTGTGGACGATACAAATTCAACATTTGTAAAAGGAGGGTTTTAACCCATTAATTTTATTATCTTGTCAACCTAACTTTTGACAAATAAAATTAATAGTTGGTATTTGGTCACACAAATAATAATAGTGACTCCGTTGGGAGGATACTATTAGATGTGTCTAAGTGTATACCATTACTTGACACTAAGTCCATTAATAAGATTATGCCCTTCCGTTGGGGAAGATCACACGCCTTAATTAATTTCCTATAGTCATCCAAAATGGAAGTCTGTTCTAGTGATCCACAAATAAGCTCATCCGTTATGGAGGAAGGCACTCAGAGCCAACGCGCAAGCTTGTTTGCATCACTTACAAACCAGTAATGGAGACCATGGGATTTATTTAAAAATCCCTCTCTCACTTAGTTATTTATAAATGAGGAATTTTAACTATGCTAGCCTACTAAACTTGTAAACTAACATGCACACACAGCATAATATAAAAGCAATAAATAGAAAATCTAATTTTCAACTATTATGGCTTTTATCTTTAATTATCCTTCGTGTGTTGTCATCCGAAGCTGCTGCCATATTTGGCCACCGCCACCGGGTCTAACTGTCGCATCCATCTTGTTCCGAGTTCCGCTGCGCCTCTGGTCCTTAGAAGGTTCCACGCTTTGCAAGATTCGATCCGCGACATAAATAGAATTTTACATTTTGATCCTATATTCCATAAAAGGAATGTACATGTATCTAGATCAAAAATAAAATCCTAATAAAACTAAATACAGCTCCTGCTGTATTTTAATACAATCATGCACACACATATAAATTGCTCTTGACATGTCCAAGGGTCTAATCACACACATAATTAACTAAAAGCCATAATAGTTGGATCCTGCATCTACAAAGTTAGCACATCCTACTATTATCCTGCCTAAATTATGTATGACATGTGCATAATTAAACTAAATACCAAATACACAGAGGCAAAACCCAAGCTCTGATACCAATTGTTGGTTGCTACTCGGAAAACCTATAGGTTCCACTGTACAAAAATTTTGTACCAAGGTCTGAACCTTTTCCTAGCTACCATGTGTTCTTTTAAATTAAATTTTGGATCGCCTGCGGAACTTAACACGTTTGATCCAAAACTTAATCTATTTGTTCTTTTAGGTTTTGACTTGGATCTCCTGCGGAACTTAACACGTTCGACCCAAGTCTCCTTAAGTTATTAATTCCATTAAATATTAATTTCCATAAAAGGTTCCCAGTACTGACGTGGCGAGGCACATGGCCTTCTTGGATATGGGAGCAACCACCACCGACTAGACAAAACCTTTAATAGAAAGCTAATATTTAATTTCCTAAAATAACTTTAGGTTAACCAAAGAGAACAATCAAATCACAAGGAAAAGAAAGAAACAAAAGAACACAACTTCGAAAAAACATATTCGAAATACTAGAACGTAAGCCTCTTGTATTTGGTATTATTTCCATAAATAACTAGCATGATGCGGAAATAGAAATTACTAGTTATACCTTGTAGAAAAACCTCTTGATCTTCTACCGTATTCCTCTTCTAACCTCGGACGTTGTGTGGGCAACGATCTTCCAAGATATGAAACCACCACCCACCTTCTTCTCCTCCAAGCAAGGTTCGGCCACAAAAAAAAGCTTTACCAAGGAGAAAACCAAAATACTAACCAAGCTCCAAGAGATGCTAGCTTTCTCTCCTTCTTCTTCTTCTTCTCCGAGTAGTATCCGCCACCACAAGAACTCCAAGGGAGGAGAGGTTCGGCCACCACAAGAGGAAAAGAAGGAGATGATGGCTGGCCACACCAAGGAACAAAAGAGGGAGAGGAATAATAGATGTTGTCTCTTGTGAAGGCACCCCACCTTCTTTTATATTCCTTGGCCTAGGTAAATTAGGAAATTTAATTACAATAAATTTTCCTTAATTTCCTTGACATGATTTAATTGAGAAAATAAAATAATATTTCCCCAATTAAACAATGATGGCCGGCCAAATCAATAGGAAGCAAATTGGACAAGTTTCAATCAACAATTAAAACTTTCCTTATTTGTTTCCGGAAATTTTAAAAATAAAATTTCTCTTTAAAATCTCTTCATGGTTAATAAAAGGAAATATCTATAATTTTAATTTTATTAACATGTGAATAATTTTAAAGAGAAAATAAAACATCTCTCCAATCTACAAATAAGGAAAGAGATCTAATCTCTTTCTTTAATCTTTGTAAATCTTTTACAAGAGAGATATTTTAATTTTAATTCTCTTTTAAATTAAATCTTCCACATAATAATAAACATTAAAATTAAATTTTCTTTTAATTAATTATGGCCGGCCCTACTAGCTTGGGTTCAAGCTAGGCCGCCACCTTAAACTCAAGCTTAGGCCGGCCCTAGCTTGGTTCCCAAGCTAGCTTGGCCCCTTTAGGTGGGTATAGAAGGTGGGTATATGTGGGTATAGTACTCTATAAATAAGAGGCTACGATAGGGACCGAGAGGAGGAATTGGTTTTGGTCTCCGATAAAATTAAGCATCCTCGTCCCGAACACACAACTTAATTTTATCAATGATAATTCATTCCTCTAGAGAACTAGCATTGAACTACCTTATCAATCCCATATTACATTTTTTGGCTTCTTCTTATTATGAGTGTGTTAGTCTCCGTGTTTAAGATATCGAATGTCCACTAATTAAGTGAGTTACCGACAACTCATTTAATTAATATCTAAGTCCAAGAGTAGTACCACTCAACCTTATTATCATGTCGGACTAAGTCCACTGCAGGGTTTAACATGACAATCTTTATGAGCTCCTCTTGAGGACATTATCAACCTAGTATCACTAGGACACAGTTTCCTTCTATAATCAACAACACACACTATAAGTGATACCATTTCCCAATTTATCGGGTTTATTGATTCATCGAACTAAATCTCACCCATTGATAAATTAAAGAAATAAATATCAAACATATGTGCTTGTTATTATATTAGGATTAAGAGCACACACTTCCATAATAACTGAGGTCTTTGTTCCTTTATAAAGTCAGTATAAAAGGAACGACCTCAAATGGTCCTACTCAATACACTCTGAGTGTACTAGTGTAATTATATAGTCAAGATAAACTAATACCTAATTACACTACGACCTTCTAATGGTTTGTTCCTTTCCATTCTGGTCGTGAGCTACTGTTTATAATTTATAAGGTACTGATAACATCATCTTCTGTATGTGACACCACATACTATGTTATCTACAATATAAATTAAATGAACAACTACAAACAAATGTAGATAATTAGACCAAATGTGATTCTTTATTCATAATGAATGTTTACAAAGCTTAGGCTTTCAGTATACACTCCAACACTTAGGTGGCCGGCCAAGCCAAGCTTGGAGCCCAAGCAAGGGCCAGCGAAGACATGGCTTGGATGGGTTGAAGTGTGGCCGACCCTAGTTTGAACCCAAGCTTAGGTGGCCGGCCATAATAAATTAAAAGAATTTTATTTTTTAAAAATCTTTTTTATATGGAAGCCGTGTGTAACACCCCAAATTTCCTCAATTAGAGTCCTAAAAGTAATTTAAAAATATTTAAAAATATTATAGAAATATTCTAGGGATTTTTAGAAATTTTTAGAGTATTTTTATGTAATTTTTGGAGGCCGTTTGATATTTTTACAAAACGAAGGAAGTTTCGACAAAAAAATGTCCAAGCCGAGAATTGAACCCATGACCTTTGACTCGGTCAAAACCCGGCTGACCAGGTGTGCAAGCAGATTTTTCTATTTAGAAAAAGATAGCGAATTTATTTAAGATAGTTAACAGAATATTGGATTATAAAAGGGATAAGTTGATCTTGGATTTGTTTGCTTAGAAAAGGTAGCGAATTTATTTAAGATAGTTAACAGAATATTATAAAAGGGATAAGTTGATGTTGGATTTGTTTGTTTAGAAAAAGTAGTGAATTTATTTAAGATAATTAACAGAATATTGGATTATAAAAGGGATAAGTTGATGTTGGATTTGTCTGTTTAGAAAAGATAGCGAATTTATTTAAGGAGTTAACAGAAATATTAAGTTATAAAAAGGGATAAGTTGATGCTCTGTTTTCCCGTGACTTAAACCATTCTCTCCTTCTCTTCTGCGTACGATGGTGGAGCTCGGGCAGAAAATGAAAGGGAGTTAGGGCATCTTCTCTGGCGGCCGGCCAAGGTCCTAGAAGCCCTTTTTGTTCGGTTGTGAGTCCAAGAAGCAAGGTAAGTGCTTCTCACCTGCAGTAGGAGTAGTTTCGGACCTTTGTTCTTCTTGAATTCGAAGCATAAGAAGCGCTTATAGTGCAGATTTTTAATTAAGCCTATAGTGCAGATTTTAATTAAGCTTATAGTGCAGATTTTTATTTAAGCTTATAGTGCAGATATTAATTAAGCCTATAGTGCAGATTTTAATTAAACTTATAAGTGCAGATTTTTATGTAAGCTTATAATGCAGATTTTAATTAAGCTTGTAATGCAGATTTCTTTAGAGCAGATTTTTTAGAGCTTGTAGTGCAGATTTCTTAAGAGCTTATGGTATAGATTTTTTTTAAAATTTATAGTGCAGATTTTTGGTTGAACTTGTAGTGCATATTTTTGGTGGAATTTATAGTGCAGATTTTTGGTGGAACTTATAGTGCAGATTTTTTGTGGAACTTATAGTGCAGTTTTTAAAGAAAAAGATTATAATGCAGTTTGGTTAAGTATTATAGTGGAAAATTTATGTTTGCATAGTATGCAGAAATAGTGTAGCATAGAATGCAGAATCTTGATTAGTATAGTATGCAGAATTTTAATTAGCATAGTATGCATATTTTTGTTTATGCATTTCAAAGTTAGAATTTGTTTAAACATTTCAGTTTCTTTTTAAAAAAGCATTCTTTTATTAGAGGTATTAACAAGTATAAGAAAGATAAAGAAAAGAAAGAAAAAGGCCAAGGCCTTAAGTAGATCCCAAAGTCAAGACTTTAGGGATTTTGGCACACAAGGTGCTTGTTAAAATGCCGAGGCATTTAAAGAAGAAGTAATTAAGATAATAAGATATTTTACTTTGAAGAGGCTAGTACCCGACTTCCGAGGTTGTCGTTAAACAAATCCAGGTGTCCAATTCCGAGGTCTTGGCCCTGGTAGACCGAGGTATGCTCTTTTAGGATTGGTGGCTCGCTACCCCAACCTATTAGGGAACGCGCATAAGATGGTACTATGCTTGGGCCCAAGAGAACTTGATTACTATTTTGAAGTATTATAAGTATAAGTTTTTGAACAAGTAAAGTAAGTTTTACATAAGTATAAAAGTATTAAAGAAGAAGTTTTTAAACAAGTGAAATAAAAGAATAAGTTTAGAACAAATGAAATAAGTTTCATTTTGTTTTAAAAGCAGCAAGTTGAGTTTTCTTTTATGCTAGCATGTTATTTAAATTAGCTTACTGTTCTTTGCTATTTTTTGAGCATGAGTAGCTTTACATGTTTAACATTTCAGCCTGTTTGATTCCTTTATTATTAGATGAGCATGAGTAGTCTTCAGTAAGTAATCAGTTAAATCATGTTATAGATATATGTGCATGCATATCGAGATTTTGTGAGTTAGATAGCGCTTACTAAGCATTTTGCTTATACTTTGCATTTCCTCTTACTGCAGATACAGGAAAAGGAAAAGTTATAGCAAAGGAAGGCGACAAGGAGGTGCGGATGGATGTGTGATGCCTGGACTATAGAAGCCTTGGTACTTAGCATAAGAATTTATTAATATTTTCATTTATTAAGAATGTATTAGATGAGTCATTTAGTCTTCCGCTGCTAATTAATTGTATGTTTTGAGTTTTTTTAGAGTTTATGTATTGATCTTTACATGTGAACAACTCTAATTAAGTAAAGTTAGTAGTCCAGTAGCGCTCCACCCTCACAGTCCAGTAGTGAGGAGGGTTGGGTGTTACAAGTTGGTATCAGAGCAGTTCCTATTTTCTAGCATAACACATCAGCACCAACCTTGCCGTCTTCAAGTAAGAAAGTATTTAAGTTTTCCTTTTATGCTTTCTTTATTATTTGTAGTATGGAGTAATTGCAAAAATACGCTTTAGTAAGATAGAAGTTTTATCTCTCTTATATTCATATACATAAGTATGTTTAGAAAGGATAGAGAAGATATCAAGCCTTCCAAGGACCCCTAATGGGTACGATGCGATATGAATAATAGAGGACCGAGAAGTTAAGAGACTAAGGAACAAAGAGTACCATTAGTGAAAGTCATTTAGAACCAGAAGCACGAGGAAGTTACTTAGGAGCGTGAGGACAGTATGAGACAGAGATATCCAGAATTATTCTAAATTCGAGGACGAACTTTTTATAAAGTAGGGAGAATACTAACACCCCAAATTTCCTCAATTAGAGTCGTAAAAGTAATTTAAAAATATTTAAAAATGCTATAGAAATATTCTAGGGATTTTTAGAAATTTTTAGAGTATTTTTATGTAATTTTTAGAGGCCGTTTGGTATTTTTACAAAACGAAGGAAGTTTCGACAAAAAAATGTACAAGCCGAGAATTGAACCCATGACCTTTGACTCGGTCAAAACCCGGCTGACCAGGTGTGCAAACGAATTTTTCTGTTTAGAAAAGGTAGCGAATTTATTTAAGATAGTTAACAGAATATTGGATTATAAAAGGGATAAGTTGATCTTGGATTTGTTTGTTTAGAAAAGGTAGCGAATTTATTTAAGATAGTTAACAGAATATTATAAAAGGGATAAGTTGATGTTGGAATTGTTTGTTTAGAAAAAGTAGCGAATTTATTTAAGATAATTAACAGAATATTGGATTATAAAAGGGATAAGTTGATGTTGGATTTGTCTGTTTAGAAAAGATAGCGAATTTATTTAAGGAGTTAACAGAAATATTAAGTTATAAAAAGGGATAAGTTGATGCTCTGTTTTCCCGTGATTTAAACCATTCTCTCATTCTCTTCTGCGTACGATGGCGGAGCTCGGGCAGAAAACGAAAGGGAGTTAGGGCATCATCTCCGGCGGCCGGCCAAGGTCCTAGAAGCCCTTTTTGTTCGGTTGTGAATCCAAGAAGCAAGGTAAGTGCTTTTCACCTGCAGTAGGAGTAGTTTCGGACCTTTGTTCTTCTTGAATTCGAAGCATAAGATGCGCTTATAGTGCAGATTTTTAATTAAGCTTATAGTGCAGATTTTAATTAAGCTTATAGTGTAGATTTTTATTTAAGCTTATAGTGCAGATATTAATTAAGCCTATAGTGCAGATTTTAATTAAACTTATAAGTGCAGATTTTTATGTAAGCTTATAATGCAGATTTTAATTAAGCTTGTAGTGCAGATTTCTTAGAGCTTAAAATGCAGATTTCTTTAGAGCAGATTTTTTAGAGCTTGTAGTGCAGATTTCTTAAGAGCTTATGGTACAGATTTTTTTAAAGTTTATAGTGCAGATTTTTGGTGGAACTTGTAGTGCATATTTTTGGTGGAATTTATAGTGCAGATTTTTGGTGGAACTTGTAGTGCAGATTTTTGGTGGAACTTATAGTGCAGTTTTTAAAGAAAAAGATTATAATGCAGTTTGGTTAAGTATTATAGTGGAAAATTTATGTTTGCATAGTATGCAGAAATAGTGTAGCATAGAATGCAGAATCTTGATTAGTATAGTATGCAGAATTTTAATTAGCATAGTATGCATATTTTTGTTTATGCATTTCAAAGTTAGAATTTGTTTAAACATTTCAGTTTCTTTTTAAAAAAGCATTCTTTTATTAGAGGTATTAACAAGTATAAGAAAGATAAAGAAAAGAAAGAAAAAGGCCAAGGCCTTAAGTAGATCCCAAAGTCAAGACTTTAGGGATTTTGGCACACAAGGTGCTTGTTAAAATGCCGAGGCATTTAAAGAAGAAGTAATTAAGATAATAAGATATTTTACTTTGAAGAGGCTAGTACCCGACTTCCGAGGTTGTCGTTAAACAAATCCAGGTGTCCAATTCCGAGGTCTTGGCCCTGGTAGACCGAGGTATGCTCTTTTAGGATTGGTGGCTCGCTACCCCAACCTATTAGGGAACGCGCATAAGATGGTACTATGCTTGGGCCCAAGAGAACTTGATTACTATTTTGAAGTATTATAAGTATAAGTTTTTGAACAAGTAAAGTAAGTTTTACATAAGTATAAAAGTATTAAAGAAGAAGTTTTTAAACAAGTGAAATAAAAGAATAAGTTTAGAACAAATGAAATAAGTTTCATTTTGTTTTAAAAGCAGCAAGTTGAGTTTTCTTTTATGCTAGCATGTTATTTAGATTAGCTTACTGTTCTTTGCTATTTTCTTAGCATGAGTAGCTTTACATGTTTAACATTTCAGCCTGTTTGATTCCTTTATTATTAGATGAGCATGAGTAGTCTTCAGTAAGTAATCAGTTAAATCATGTTATAGATATATGTACATGCATATCGAGATTTTGTGAGTTTGATAGCGCTTACTAAGCATTTTGCTTATAGTTTGTATTTCCTCTTACTGCAGATACAGGAAAAGGAAAAGTTATAGCAAAGGAAGGCGACAAGGAGGTGCGGATGGATGTGTGATGCCTGGACTATAGAAGCCTTGGAACCTAGCATAAGAATTTACTAATATTGCCATTTATTAAGAATGTATTAGATGAGTCATTTAGTTTTCCGCTGCTAATTAATTGTATGTTTTGAGTTTTTTTAGAGTTTATGTATTGATCTTTACATGTGAACAACTCTAATTAAGTAAAGTTAGTAGTCCAGTAGCGCTCCACCCTCACAGTCCAGTAGTGAGGAGGGTGGGGTGTTACATCGTGGTTTTAAAAGAGAGTTTAAAATTTAAATCTTTCCTTTTATAGCTTTCTACAAAAGATTAAGAGAAAGGTTTGATATCTTTCCTTATTTATAGTTAAAAGGAAAATTTTAATTTTTGATAAAACTTTCCTTTTTTGTAACCATCCTCATGATTTTAAAAGAGAATTTTAAAATTATAAATCTTTCCTTTTATATTTTTCTACAAAAGATTAAGAGAAAGATTTGATATCTTTCCTTATTTGTAGTTAAAAGGAAGATTTAATTTTAGAGAAAACTTTCCTTTTTGTAAATTATTCACATGTTTTAATAGAGAGATTTTAATTTATAAAAGTTTTCTTCTATAACAAACCATGAAGGGAATTTTTAAAGAGAAATTTTTATTTTAAAATTTTCGGAAACAAATTAGGAAGTTTTAATTTTGTGTTAAAACTTTCCTTTTTTTTGGAGGATATTGGTGTGGCCGACCATTAAAAGGATTAAAAGGGAAATTTTTATTAAATTTTCCTTTCATTGGCATGGAGAATAAGGAAGTTTTTATTAAAACTTTCCTTGTTTGCGAAGACCAAGGAATATAAAAGAGAGGGTAGAGCTGCCTCACCACACAACAACATATCTTCTAGTGTTCCTCTCTTCTCTTCCTTGGTGTGGCCGACCCTCATCCTCTTTCCCTTTTCTTCTTCTTTGGCCGACAGGATCAACTCTCTAGGAGACTCTTGGTGGCCGGATTTTGCTTGGAGAAGAAGTAGAGAAAGGAGGCTTTGTTTCTTTGCATCCCTTGGAGCTTGGTTGGTGGCCGAAGACCTTCATCTTTAGGAGATTCTTGGTGGTCGAAACTTGCAAGGAGAAGAAGGAGGCTTGGGTGGTTTCTCGTTTCGGTAGATCGTCACCCACATGACGCCCGAGATAAGAAGAGGAATACAATAGAAGATCGTGAGGTCTATAATCTATAAAAGGTATAACTAGTTATTAGTTTCCGCATCATAACTAGTTCATCCTTTTATTTAGATCTTGAAATACCAAACACAAGAGGCTAACGTTTCTAGGTTTCGAATTTGTGGTTCGAGTTTGTGTTTCTTTTGTTTTTTCAAACTTGTGATTCGATTGTTCTTTTTTGGTTAAACCTAGGGTTAGTATAAGGAAATTAAATATTGAATTTCATTGAAAGGCTTTGTCTAGGAAGTGGTGGATGCTCCCATACCCAAGAAGGCCTAGTGTCTCGCCATGTTTAACCTGGAAGCCGATCTCTGAAATTAATATTTAATTGAATTTGTAACATAGGTGGATTTGGATTAATAATGTTAAGCATCATTTGCGATCCAAGTCTAAGCCTCTAAGAACAGATATGTTAAATTTGGAATCAGTAATGTTAAGTTCTATTTGCGATTCCAGATTTAATTTCTAAAGAACACAATAGGTTGTTAGGAATGGTTCAGGACTTGTATAAAATTTTTGTACAAGGGAACTAGTACGATATTCCGAGTATCAACCAACAATTAGTATCAGAGCTAGAGTTTGCCTCTGTGTGTTTGATTTTTAGTTTAATTATGCACATGTCATACATAATTTAGGCAGGATAATAATAGGATATGCTAACTCTGTGGTTGCAGACTCCAACTATTATAGCTTAATGTGATTGTGTGTGATTGGACCCTTGGACATGTCAAGGGTATTTTATGTGTGTGCATGATTGTATGTATTAAATACAGCAAGAGCTATATTAGTTTTAGGATTTTACATTTTTATTTCGATCTATATTACATGTACATTCCTTTGTGGAATATAGGATCGATATATTTAAAATTCTATTTTTGTCGCGGATCGTATCCTTGCGAGGCGTGGTACTATTTGTGGACCAGAAGCGCAGCAGAAAAGGAAGCAAGATAGATGCGACGACTAGACCCGATTGCGATGGCTAAAGATGGCAGCAGCTAGGGTTGGCAGCACACGGAGGACAGTGATGGAAAAGGCCATAATAGTTGGAAAATTATTTTTCCATATTTGTTGCTTTATTTGCTGTGATGTGTATATGCATGGTTAAAATTCCTCACCTTAAATACCTAACTGGGAGAGGGATTAGTAAATAAATTCCACGGTCTCCATTACTGGTTTGTAAGTGATGCAACAAACTTGCGTGTTAGCTCTGAGTGCCTCCCTCGACAACGGATGAGTTTGTTTACGGATCACTAGGTCAAACTTCCTTTATAGATGGCTATAGGAAATTATTTAGGAGCGTGTGATCTTCTCCAACTGAAGGGGCACAATCCTATTTAATGGACTAAGTATCAAGTAATGGTATACACTTAGACACATTTAATAGTATCCTCCGCAACGGAGACACTGCTATTATTTGTGTGACCAAAGGAATACCAACTATTAATTTTATTTGTCATAAAGTTAGGATGACGAGTTAATAAAATTAATGGGTAAGACTCTCCTCTTACAAATGTTGAATTTACATACGTCCACACTAACATGACATGCAAAATTCATGGTGTTTTGAGGAATCAATATTATTCTAAATTTAGAATCTTGATCAAAGTTTATTTTGTGATTCTTAGAATGACTTTCAACCCACTGGCCATTATACTGAAAGAGAACAAACTTATTAGTCCCAATTACATAGATTGGAAAAGAAACCTGGACATTATCCTAACTACTGAAGGCTATAAGTTTGTACTGTTAGAGGTCTGCCCAAATGTGCCTAATAGTGATTCTAATGAAGAGGAGATTGAGTCTCATAAGAAATGGGTAAAGGCAGATGAGATGACGCAGTGTTACATTTTGGCTTTAATGTCAAATGTGCTGCAACATCAGCATCAGGACTTACCAACTGCTTATGACATGATGAATAATCTCAAAGAACTCTTCAGACACTAGAATCGGGTTGCTAGACAAGAGGCAATGAGAAAATTAATGACAGCCACTATGTCAGAGGGGACACCCGTAAGGGATCATATCCTAAAGATGATGGCTTATTTGAACGAAATACAGATCCTTGGAGTTGAAATCGATGGGGAAACCCAGATCAATATTATTCTCCAAACGTTACCCAGAAGTTTTGAGTAGTTCCTCCTGAACTATAACATGAACAAAAGGGCTTATACGTTGGCGGAACTTTTGACAGAACTTCGGAAGCAGAAGGAATATTTCGTCATAGTTCTCAGATTCACTTTACTGAAAATGTTTCTACTTCTAAGTCGAAAGGTAAGAAGAAGAAGAAACAGGTTGGCTCAGCAAAGAAGATGAAAAGATCTCTAGGTACTGGACCTAAAGTTGGAGTAAAGAAGCCAAAGAGCAAGTGCTTCATTTGCAAGTAGACTGGATATTGGAAGGCAGATTGTCCTTGTAGGAGTGAGAACAATAAAGGTATATCTTATACTCTAGTAGTTGAAACATGTTTAGCGGTGTTATCTACCAGCACCTGGTGTATAGATACAGGAGCCACTGATCATGTCTGCAATACATTGTAGGGGTTCCAGGAAACCCGACGACTATATGAGGGAGAGATAACCGTCTACATGGGCAATGCTATGAAAGTGGCGGCTGTTGCAGTGGGAGACATTTACTTATCATTTGATAGGAATAGAAGTTTAGTTTTGAGAAATTATCTTTATGTACCAACTTTTAGAAAGAATTTAATTTTAGTTTCAAACTATTTGTGGATGGATATTCTGTTTCTTTTGATGACAAAGTAGTTATCAAGAAGAATAGAGTTATTATCTGTTCTGGTTCATTAGTAGGCAATTTGTATACTCTAAATCCAATAACTCCCATAAAGCAACAAATGGAAATTAATAACACATCTTCTAATTCTAATAAGAGAAAGGAACCTTCGCAAATGAACCTAACATATCTTTTGCATCTAAGGCTTGGTCATATTAACTTGAGTAGGATTCAAAAGCTTATAGCTGATGGACTCTTGGGGTCATTAGTGTTGAAAAACTTTCCAACTTGTGAATCTTGCTTGGAAAGTAAAATAACCAAGAGACCTTTTAAGGCAAAGGGGTATAGAGCCAAAGATGTCTTGGAAGTGGTTCATTCTGATTTGTGTGGTCCTATGTCTATCCAGGCAAGAGGTGATTTCAAATATTAGGCAAGAGGTGGTTTCGAATATTTTGTCTCTTTTATAGATGACTATTCGAGATATGGATACATTTACTTGATGCGCCGCAAGTCTGAATGCTTTGATAAGTTCAAAGAGTACAAGGCTGATGTGGAGAAACATCATGGTAAAAGTATCAAGACACTATGGTTTGATCGTGGTGGCGAATACCTCTTTGGAGAGTTTAGGAATTACTTATCAGAGGCCGGGATTCAATCCCAATTGTCTGCACCTGGTACACCCCAACAGAATGTTGTGGCAGAATGAAGGAATATAACTCTTATAGGAATGGTTAGATTGATGATGAGTTATTCAGAATTACCAGATTTGTTTTGGGGATATGCTCTGGAAACAACAGTGTACATTCTGAATATGGTACCTTCTAAATCAGTACCCTCTACTCCCATGGAATTGTGGAATGGGCGTAAGCCTAGTCTGATTCATATTCGGATATGGGCTAGTCCAGCACATGAGCTAAAGGGAGATACTGACAAGTTGGAATCATGTACAAAAGTTTGTCTATTTATAGGATATCCTAAGGGAACGAAAGATGGTTTGTTTTATAATCCTAAAAATCAGAAGATCATTGTTAGTACCAATGCTCGATTTTTAGAGGAAGATTATGTAGTGAACTGTAAGCCCATAAGTGAAATTGTTATAGAAGAAATACGAGAGGACACGCCTACTTTAGTACCAACAGTGCAAGATGAAATATCACAAGAAACTGCAACACGTATCACAAATGATACACAACCATAGACAGTGCCTCGTCATAGTGGGAGGGTTGTAAGGCAACCTGAGAGATTCATGTTTTTGGGAGAGTCTTCGGACTTGATCCCTAGTGAACATGAACTTGATCCCCGGACATATAACGAAGCACTCCAAGATAAAGATGCTGTATCTTGGCAAAGAACGATGAATTCTGAAATAGAATCTATGTATTCTAATAAGGTCTGAGAGCTTGTAGAACCACCAAATGGTGTAAAAGCCGTTGGATGTAAGTGGATCTACAAAAGGAAAAGAGGGATAGATGGGAAGGTGGAAATCTTCAAAGCAAGACTTGTTGCGAAGGGGTATACTTAGAAAGAGGGAATCGATTATTAGGAAACCTTTTCGTCAGTAGCTATGCTTAAGTCTATCCGGATACTCTTATCTATTACTGCTCATATGAATTATGAGGTTTGACAAATAGATGTCAAGATAACTTTTCTTAACGGAATTCTTGAAGAAGACATCCATATGAAGCAACCAGAAGGGGTTATTGCAAAGGGCAAAGAGCATCTAGTATGTAAGATCAATTGGTCTATTTATGGATTGAAGCAAGCTTTAAGGTCTTGGAACATCCGGTTTAATGAAGTAATCCAGTCATATGGATTTATTCAGTGTCCGGATGAGTCTTGTGTATACAAGAAGTGTGATGGAAACGTGGTGGTATTTCTTGTACTATACGTAGATGACATTTTGTTAGTTGGAAACAATATCAAAGTGTTGTCGGAAGTAAGGGTATGGTTGTCTAAGCAATTCGATATGAAGGACTTAGGAGAATGCACACATATTCTTGGGATCAAAGTAATAGGGGATCGCAAGAAAAGGATGTTGTGCTTGTCCCAAGCTTCATATATCAATACAATCCTTGCTCGTTTTAGCATGCAAGATTCCAAGAAAGGTTTTCTACCTTTTAGGCATGGAGTAGCTTTATTTAAAGAGATATCTCCGAAGACATCAAAGGAGATAGAGGATATGAAGGCAGTTCCTTGTGCTTCGGCTATCGGAAGCCTAATGTATGCTATGTTATATACGAGATCGGATATCTGTTTTGCCGTGGGCATGATTAGCAGATATCAAAGTAACCCTGGACAGGGATATTGGACTGCTATAAAGCATATATTGAAGTACTTGAGAAGGACTAGAGATTATATGTTGGTTTACCAAGCAGATGATTTGCTCCCTATAGGTTACACGAATTTTACTTCCAAACAGATAGGGACAATAGTAAGTCGACCTCGAGGTTTTGTGTTTACTTTAGGAGGTAAAGCCATAACAATGGAAGAGTGTTAAGCATAGGTGTTTTTTCGAACTCCACCATAGAAGCTGAGTATGTAGCAGCCTTTGTGGCAGTCATAGAAGCTGTATGACTTAGAAACTTCATGATGAAATTAGTTGTGATTCCTGCTTTGCCCAAAATTATTACAGTATATTGTGATAATAAGCAGTGCAGTAGCAAACTCGAAGGAACCACGAGCCCATAAGGCAAGTAAGCATATAGAGCGCAAGTACCACCCAATACGAGACATCGTATAACGAGGATAAGTTGTTGCCGCCTAGATTGCATCAGATGATAACCTGGGAGATCCTTTCACTAAGGCCCTTAAGGTAAGAGCTTTTGATGGACATGTTGAAGGGTTGAGAATCAGATATATGGCAGGGTTTATGGCAACATAGTCTTTTAGTGTAAGTGGGAGATTGTTAGAGTGTATACTAAAAGCCTAGTCTTTTGTAAACATTTATTTTTGAAATAAAGAATCACATTGGTCAAATATCTACATTTATATGCTAAGTGTAGTTGTTCAATTAATTTATATTGTAGATAACATGGTGTGTGGTGTCACATACAGAAGATCATGTTATCAATTCCATATAAATTATAAACAGTAGCTCACGACTAAGATGGAAAGGAACAAACCATTGGAATAGTCGTAGTGTAATTTGGTATTAGTTTATCTTAACTATAAAATTACACTAGTACACTCTGAGTGTATTGAGTATGACTATTTAAGGTAAGTTCTTTTTATACTGACTAAATAAAAGAACAAGACCTTTGTTATTATGGAAGTGTGCGCTCTTAATCCTGATATAATAACAAGCGCATATATCTAGTATTTATTTCTTTGACTTATCAATGGGTGAGATTTAGTTCGATAAATCAAGAGTCCCGATAAGTTGGGAAATGATATTATTTATAGTGTGTATTGTTGATTATAGAAGGAAACTGTGTCCTATTAATCTAGGTTGATAATATCCTCAAGAGGAACTCTTAAGGATTGTCATGTAAACCCTGCAGGTGGACTTAGTTCGACATGACAATAAGGTTGAGTGGTACTACTCTTGGAGCTAGATATTAATTAAGTGAGTTGTCAGCAACTCATTTAATTAGTGGACATTCGATATCTTAAACACGGGGAGATTAACACACTCATGATAAGAAGGAGCCCATATAGTAATATGAGATTGGTGCGGTAGTTCAATAATAACTCTTTAGTGGTATGAGTTATTATTGATGAACTCGAGTTGGGTGTTTGGGGCGAACACGGGAAACTCAAGTTCATCGGGAGATCAAAACCAATTCCTCATCTCGGTCCTTATCGTAGCCTCTTAATTATAAAGTCTTATACCCTCCTATACCCACCTTCTTACCCATCCTTAGGTGGCTGGCCAAGATAAGCTTGGAGCCCAAGCAAGGGCCGACCAAGACATGGCTTGGATGGGTTGAAGTGTGGCCGACCCATGCTTGAACCCAAGCTTAGGTGGCCGATCGCAATAAATTAAAAGGATTTTATTTTTTTTAAAATCTTTTTATGTGGAAGCCATGGTTTTAAAAGAGAGTTTAAAATTTAAATATTTCCTTTTATAACTTTCTACAAAAGATTAAGAGAAAGGTTTGATATCTTTCCTTATTTATAGTTAAAAGGAATTTAATTTTTGATAAAACTTTCCTTTTTTGTAACCATCCTTATGATTTTAAAAGAGAGTTTTAAAATTATAAATCTTTCCTTTTATAGTTTTCTACAAAAGATTAAGAGAAAGATTTGATATCTTTCCTTATTAGTAGTTAAAAGGAAGATTTTAATTTTAGAGAAAACTTTCCTTTTTGTAAATCATTCACATGTTTTAATAGAGAGATTTTAATTTATAAAAGTTTCCTTTTATAACCAACCATGAAAGGAATTTTTAAAGAGAAATTTTTATTTTAAAATTTACGGAAATAAATTAGGAAGTTTTAATTTTGTGTTTAAAACTTTCATTTTTGGAGGATATTGGTGTGGCCGACCATTAAAAGGATTAAAAGGGAAATTTTTATTAAATTTTCCTTTCATTGGCAAGGAGAATAAAGAAGTTTTTATTAAAACTTTCCTTGTTTGCCAAGACCAAGGAATATAAAAGAGAGGGTAGAGGTGCCTCACCACACAACAACATATCTTCTAGTGTTCCTCTCTTCTCTTCCTTGGTGTGCCCGACCCTCATCCTCTTTCCCTTTTCTTCTTATTTGGCCGGCGGCATCAACTCTCTAGGAGACTCTTGGTGGCTGGAATTTGCTTGGAGAAGAAGTAGAGAAAGGAGGCTTTGTTTCTTTGCATCCCTTGGAGCTTGGTTGGTGGTCGAAGACCTTCATCTCTAGGAGATTCTTGGTGGCCGAAACTTGCAAGGAGAAGGAGGCTTGGGTGGTTTCTCGTCTCGGTAGATCGTCACCCACACAACGTTCGAGATAAGAAGAGGAATACGACAGAAGATCGTGAGGTCTATAAGCTATAAAAGGTATAACTAGTTATTAGTTTTCGCATCATAACTAGTCCATCCTTTTATTTAGATCTTGAAATACCAAACATAAGAGGCTAACGTTTCTAGGTTTCGAATTTGTGGTTCAGGTTTATGTTTCTTTTGTTTTTTTGAACTTGTGATTCGATTGTTCTTTTTGGTTAAACCTAGGGTTACTATAAGGAAATTAAATATTGAATTTCGTTGAAAGGCTTTATCTAGGAAGTGGTGGATGCTCCTATACCCAAGAATGCCTAGTGCCTTGCCATGTTTAACCTGGAAGACGATCTCTGAAATTAATATTTAATTGAATTTGTAACATAGGTGGATTTGGATTAATAATGTTAAGCATCGTTTGCGATCCAAGTCTAAACCTCTAAGAACAGATAAGTTAAATTTGGAATCAATAATGTTAAGTTCTATTTGCGATTCCAGATTTAATTTCTAAAGAACACAATAGGTTGTTATGAATGGTTCAGGTCTTGTACAAAATTTTTGTACAGGGGAACCGGTACGATATTCCAAGTATCAACCAACATAATACTCTCTCTCTTTCTCTCTCTACATCTGTCTTTGATAAGGACAAGCTTAATGGAGCTAATTTCTTAGACTAGTATAGAAATTTGAGAATTGTTCTCAAACAAGAAAGAAAATTGTATTCCCTAGAGCAACCTATTCCTGAACCACCCACCACTACTGCTACTCATGCTGATAAGGATGCTTATAAGAAGCATCAAGATGATGCATTAGATGTGTCTTGACTTATGCTTGCCACTATGAACTCTGAGCTTCAGAAGCAATATGAGAACATGGATGCTCATGATATGGTTGAATGTCTTAGACAACTATATCAAGGTCAGGCAAGACATGAGATATTTGAGATATCTAAGCTTTATTTAATGCAAGATGCAAGAAGGAAGTCTCATAGGAACTCATGTACTTAAATGATTGGGTATGCTGAAATCTTGAAAGATTGGGATTTTCATTAGGCCAAGAATTGGCCATGAGCCTTGTTTTTCAATTGTTGCTTGAAGGCTATATCATGAACTATAATATGAATGAAATTGACAAGTCATTGCCTGAGCTGTTAAACATGTTGAGAATTGCTGAATTCAATCTCAAGAAAACAAAGCCTAGTACCATTTTGATGGTGCAAAAGGGTTAAGGCAAATGGTAGCCCAAAGGTAAGGGTAAGACCTAAGTCAAAGGTAAGACCGAGTCTTATGCATTGAAACCTAAAGGTGGGGTCTCTAAGGAAAGAACTTGCTTCTATTGTGGTGAGACCGGACACTGGCAGAGGAATTACAAGTTATATCTAAAGGAAGTAAAAAGGAAGAGAAGTGAGACTTCTGCCTTAGGTATTAAGTTATATAATTTAATCTATCAATTTATTCTTCATAGTTATTAGATACCGACTATGCATCTCACATTTGTACGAATATGTAGGGCCTAAGAAAGATTAGATCATTAACAAAGGGAGAAGTGGGCCTACGAGTTGGCAATAGTACAAGAGTTGCTGCTATAACTGTAGGAACATATTCCTTATCTTTGCCCTTTGGGCTCATTTTGAAACTTGAAGAGTACTATTATGTGCCTCCTTTAACCAAGAATATTATCTTCATTTCCTGTTTTACAAGAAAGGTATTTCATTTATAATAAAAGATAAATGTTGTTCTATTTATTTAAATAAAATATTCTATTATAGTACACATCTTCTAAATGGACTTTATATTCTAGACTTTGAAAACCCAATCTATAACATAGATACAAAATAGTTCAAATCTAATGATTTAAACTAAACATATCTCTGGCATTGTCGCTTAGGTTACATAAATGAGAATCGCATATCACAACTCCATAAGGATGGACTCATTTAATTTTGATTCATATGAGGTATGCGAATCTTGTCTACTAGGCAAGATGACAAAGACTTCTTTTAGTGGACATAGCGAAGAGCTAATGATTTGTTAGGACTCATACATACTGATATTTGTAGCCCTTTCAATATAGCGGCTAGAGGAGATTATCAATACTTCATTACTTTTATTGATGATTTCAATAGATATGACTATGTATATCTCATGAAACACAAGTCTAAATCCTTTAAAAAGTTTAAAGAATTCAAGAATGAAGTACAAAACTAGCTTGACAAGTGTATTAAGATGCTTCGATCAGAATGAGGTGGGGAATACCTTAGCCAAGAGTTTCATGACCATCTCGTTGAGTTTAGGATCATATCAAAACTCACTCCACTTAAAACACCGCAGTGGAATGATGTATTTGTTGGTTGCTATGTGGAATATCATACCGGTTCCCCTGTACAAAAATTTTGTACAAGTCCTGAACCTTTACTAACAACCTATTGCGTTCTTTAGAAATTAAATTAGGAATCGTAAACGCAACTTAACATTATTGATTCCAAATTTAACTTATATGTTCTTGGTGGTTTAGACTTGGATCGCAAACGATGCTTAACATTATTGATTCAAATCCACCCATGTTACAAATTTAATTAAATATTAATTTCTAAAATTGTCTTCTAGGACTGCATGGTGAGGTACTAGACCTTCTTGAGTATGAGATCATCCACCACCACCTAGTCAAAGCCTTTTAAAGAAATTTAATATTTAATTTCCTTCTAGTAACCTTAGGTTTAACCAAAAATAACAATCGAATCATAAATTCAAAAAAACAAAAGAAACACAAAATCAAAAACATAAATTCGATTACCTAGATTCATTAGCCTCTTGTGTTTGGTATTTCAAGATCTAAATAAAAGATGAACTAGTTATGATGCGGAAACTAATAACTAGTTATACCTTTTATAGCTTATAGACCTCACGATCTTCTGTCGTATTCCTCTTCTTATCTCGGATGTCGTGTGGGCAACGATCTACCGAGATGAGAATCCACCCAAGCTACCTTCCTCTCCAAGCAAGATTCGGCCACCTTAATAACTCCAAGAAAGGATGAGATTTGGCCACCACCACCAAACTCCAAGGGATGCTAGAAACAAAGCCTCCTTTCTCTCCTTCTCCAAGCAAAATCCGGCCACCACAAGAGCTCCAAGAGATGATGTGGTTCGGCCACAAGAAGAAGAAAGGAGAAGAGGAATAGGGCCGGCCAAACCAAGGAAGAAAAGAGAGAGGAATAATAGAGGATATGTTATGAGGTGAGGCACCTCTACCCTCTCTTTTATATTCCTTGGTCTTGGCAAATAAGGAAAGTTTTATAAATAAAAACTTCCTTATATTCCTTGCCATTGTTTAAGAAGGAAAATTTAATTAAAATCTCCTTATTAAACCTCTAATGGCCGACCACCTTAATCCCTCCAAACAAGGAAAGTTTTAAACATAAAATTAAAACTTCCTAATTTGTTTCCAGAAATTTTTAAATAAAAATTTCTCTTTTGAAAATTCCCTTCATGGTTGGTCATAAAAGTAAACTTTTATAAATTAAAATCTCTCTATTAAAACATGTGGATGATTTCCAAAAAGGAAAGTTTTCTTTAAAATTAAAATCTTCCTCTCAATCTACAAATAAGGAAAGATATCAAATCTTTTTTTAATCTTTCGTAGAAACTATAATAGGAAAGATTTAATTTTAAAAATCTCTTTTAAATCATGAAGATGGTTACAAAAAGGAAAGTTTTATCAAAAATTAAAATCTTCCTTTTAATTACAAATAAGGAAAGATATCAAACCTTTCTCTTAATCTTTTGTAGAAAGCTATAAAAGGAAAGATTTAAATTTTAAACTCTCTTTTAAAACCATGACTTCCACATAAGAAAAATTTTAAAAAATAAAATCCCTTTTATTTTATTTTGGCTAGCCACCTAAGCTTGGGTTCAAGCTAGGGCCGACCACTCAATGGAACCAACACACCTTGATTTGGCTGACCCTAGCTTGGGCTCCAAGCTAGGCTTGGCTGACCACCTTAAGGTGGGTAAGAAGGTGGGTATGAATGGGTATAATATTTAATAAATAAGAGGCTACTACAGGGACCGAGAGGAGGAATTGGTTTTGGTCTCTCGATGATCATGAGCTTCTCGTGTTCGCCCCGAACACCCAACTCGAGTTCATCAATAATAACTCATACCACTAAAGAGTTATTATTGAACTACCGCACCAATCCCATATTACTATATGAGCTCCTTCTTATCATGAGTGTGTTAGTCTCCTTGTGTTTAAGATATAGAATGCCCACTAATTAAATGAGTTACTGATAACTCACTTAATTAATATCTAGCTCCAAGAGTAGTACCACTCAACCTTATCATCATGTCGGACTAAGTTCACCTGCAGGGTTTACATGACCATTCTTATGAGCTCCTCTTGGTGACATCATCAACCTAGATTACTAGGACACAGTTTCCTTCTATAATCAATAATACACACTATAAATAATATCATTTCCCAACTTATCGGGCCTCTTGATTTATCGAACTAAATCTCACCCATTGATAAGTCAAAGAAATAAATACTAGATATATGTGTTTGTTATTATATCAGAATTAAGAGCACACACTTCCATAATAACAAAGGTCTTGTTCTTTTATTCAGTCAGTATAAAAAGAACTTACCTTAAATGGTCCTGCTCAATACACTCAGAGTGTATTAGTGTAATTTTATAGTTAAGATAAACTAATACTAAATTACACTACGACTATTCCAATGGTTTGTTCCTTTCCATCTTAGTCATGAGCTACTATTTATAATTTATAAGGAATTGATAACATGATCTTCTGTGTGTAACACCACACACCATGTTATCTACAATATAAATTAATTGAACAACTACACTTAGCATATAAATGTAGACATTTGACTAATGTGATTCTTTATTTCTAAATAAAATGTTTACAAAAAGCTAGGCTTTTAGTATACACTCTAACAATATTAGAGATGAGAAATCATACTTTATTAGATATGGTACAATCAATGATGAGTCAGATAGATCTTTCTACTTCTTTCTAGGGACATGCTCTAGAGATGGCTACTTTCACACTTAACCGCATTCCTTCTAAAGCTGTCATAAAGACACCATATACGATATGCACTAGGAAAAGTCCCAAGATATCTTTTATGAAGATTAGGAGTTGTGAGACTTACGTTTGATAACAAGTCTCAGAGAAACTTGGACCCAAATCTGATAAGTGCCATTTTATAGAATATCCTAAGGAAACGAAGGGATATTACTTTTATAATCCCACAATAGGCAAAGTGTTTGTTGCTAGAAATAATGTTTTTCTAGAAAGAGAGTTGATTTCTAGAAGAACTAGTGGGAGTAAAGTCGATCTTGAAGAAATTCAAGATGCACAAATTAGCACTAAGACCTTGATAGAAATTGAATAGGTACCACAAAGTGTTGTGCATCATAAATCTATTACACCACAAGAAGTTATGGAGCAACAATATATTTGAGTAGACCAAGATCTGTGTAGATTTGATAGGATACGTCGTCAACTTGAGAGATATTCTTTTCTCTTGTTTGATCATGGTGATGTAATGTTTATTGATCTCAACGAGCCTACATCCTATCAATTAGCTGTAATAAGCTTAGATTCTAAGAAATGGTTAGAGGTTATGAGGACTAAAATGGAATCCATGTATACTAACTAAATATGGACTTTGGTTGATCCACCTGAAGGGATCAAAACCATTGGGTGTAAGTGGTCTTCAAGAGGAAGACTGACATGGATGGTCATATGCATACTGATCTTGTCTGAAAGTCGATGAAATGGATGCTAGGGATGTGACACTCCTGCTGACCTCCTGTGGACATTGCTCCGACCTGCAACACAAGTAGCGTTTGTACCAAGCCAAGGAAGGGGTCTCCGGTGATGGTCCTCCGACGCTCAAGTCAGTCTCCTGTGAAGAAGAAGAAGCAAATAGCGGAGCAACAAGAAGACTGTAGCGCAACAGTAAATATCACATACCTTTGCCGATGCTTGGACCCCCTTTATATAGAGCTCTTGTAGCGCGCGTGCATGCTTCCTAAGGCGGGCATGGGCCCCCAAGTTTTCCCTGAAAAGACTCGTTAGTAAAGTGTCCCTGACACATCACCTTAACGGGCTGAGCATATCTTTAAAGTAACAGTGGAAGCTTCCGCCATACGATCCTCTGTCTGACATGCCACCTATCAGTGGCACTAGCTCCCAAAAGGATATCAAAAGATAGCCTGCTATATCTGTTGCTTAGATTGCAGAATAGCCGCTCGGTCGAAATTTTGCTATTCATGTGTTGTCTGCTATCGAGCCGAGCGGGATAACCGCTTGGCCGAAAGTCTACTGTCCAAGTGTTGTCATTTGCCGGGCCGAGCGGGATAGTCGCTCAACCGGAAGTCCACTACCGCATTCTCTGTTGCTCGGTCGAGTGGGATAGTCGCTTGGCCGGAAGTCCACTGTCCGTGTGCTTGGCTGATGTGGATTCTATTATCAGGCCGAACGGGGTAGCTGCTCGACCGAAGTTGAACTCTATCGATGCCAGACCTCGCTGTCTAGCCGAGCGGGATAGCCGCTCGGCTCGGCTTCTGAGCGTCGTTCTCCCTTAAGCGTCAGTTGTTTTGAATGCTCTCCGTGTCGAAGTCGAAGACGGGTCGGGCGGCTGAGGCATGTTTTGCCTAACCGGTCGATGCCTTCTACGCGTTGACCTCCTTGACTTTGACTGAAGTTGACCTCCACCGTGGCAGCAGGGTAGGGCCCCTCATCATCACTACATCACAAACCTCCCCCTCAAGTCTAGTCGAAGGAAGTTGTAGTCCGACTGACTGGATAATTGTTCGAGTAGCTTTCCTCCCGATCAACCTTTGACACTATGTGATTTCCGATCGGGATAAGACCGACCCTAGCCGATCGACTTGTTGAAGCTTGTCGTTCGGGTATAGGTATGCTCCCTCTATCCGATCGGCATGACGAAGGTTTACACTTGTGAAATCTTTCCTTGGACTATCTTGGCCGAGTGTGAGCCATGTTGACGTCACCCAGATTTCTAGGGAATCATGCAAATCTCTGCGCATTAAGACTGAGCGCGCTTCCATGCCGTCATTAAATGTCGACCTGTGGTGGGGCCCACGTGTCACGTCCAATGCCACTGCACGCCTAATGTGACAGGCGTGAGGTGACGTTTGGTGATTTGAATTCAATGGTGAGATCTTGGCCTGTGTTTTCGCAATCTAGATCGAACGACTTCGGTCGACCGAGCCCACGGCTTATAAGCCCACCGCGTTGCTTCCTTCGCCCAGTCTTCCTTGAGTGCTTCCGGCGATGCATTCTTCGTCCTCCGGCGATCTTCTCTATTCCTGTGCATCCTTTGTTCTTCGGTGACCTTCTTCCCAGTAAGCTTCCTTCCAATCACCCCTTTCTTGAATCTTTTTGGCCTTTCTTCTTGCATTCTGGTGATATTCCAGTAGCATTTCTGTTGGGATGTATACTATAAGCCTAGCTTTTGTATGAACATCTATTTTTTGAGATATTTTGAAATGAGAATCACTTTGGTCAAATGTCTGTATTTTATATTTATATAAATGTCGATGAAGTTGTCCATTTAATTTATATTGTAGATAACATGGTGTGTGGTGTCACACAGAAGATCATGTTATCGGTTCCTTATAAATTATAAATAGTAGCTCACAACCAAGATGGATAGGGACAAACCATTGGAACGGTTGTAGTGTAATTTGGTATTAGTTTATCTTGACTATATAATTACAATAGTTCACTATGTGTGTATTGAGCAGGACCATTTGAGGATGCTCGATTTATACTGACTATATAAAAGAATAGAACCTCTATTATTATGGATGTACGTATTCTTAATCCTGATATAATAACAAACACATATACTTATTATTTATTTCTTTAACTTATCAATGGATGAGATTTATTCATTAAATCAATAGGCCCGATAAGTTGGGAGATAGTACCATTTATATGGTGTGTTGTTGATTATAAAGGAAAACTATGTCCTATTTATTTAGGTTGATGATGCCCCCTTGAGGAGCTCATAAGAATTATCATGTAAACCCTGCAGGTGGACTTAGTCTGACATAATAATAAAGTTGAGTGGTACTACTCTTGGAGTCAGATGTTAATTAAATGACTTGTCAGTAACTTATTTAATTAACGGACATACGATATCTTAAACACAGGGTGATTAACGCACTTATGATAAGTAGGAGCCCATATTGTAATATGGAATTGGTGCGGTGGTTCAATAATGACCCTTTAGTGGTATGGGTTATTATTGATGAACTTAAGTTGAGTGTTCGGGTTGAATATAGGAAGCTCAAGTCCATCAGGAGGCCAAAACCAATTCCTCCTCTCGGTCTCTGTTGTTGCCTCTATAAAGCCTCACATTCACCCATTTTGGTTTTTCTTCCTACCCAAGAAAGGGGCTGACCACATCCTAGCTTGGTGCCCAAGCAAGGGGCCGACCAAGCCTTGCTTAGTGCCCAAGCAAGGGGCCACCCACAATAAAAGAAAAAAAAAAGAAAAAGAAAAAAAGGGCAGTTATAAAAGGGAGATTTTTTCTCAATAGAATTTAAAAAAAATATGTTAATTTTTCTCCTTTTTTATCTAGCGCCAAGTGTTATAAAAGGAGAGGAGGTTGTGCCACAAAAACATAAGTGATAAGTTTTGTTTTTCTCCACAACTCAACATCCCTCTCTTTTTCTCTAGGGCCGGTGCCCCACATTCTTTTTTTTTCTTCTTTTCTTTCCACTAGGGCCGGCGGCCCACATCCCTTTCTTCCCTCTAGGGCTGGCGCTCCATCTCCTCTTGGTGTCCGGGGCTTGGAGGAGAAGAAAAGAAGAGAAGAAGCACCTAGGTGGCCGGTGGTTTGGAGGAAAAGAAGAAGAAGGAGGCGCCCCTTTTTGCTTTGCATTCTTTGGTGGTAGGTGGCTTGGAAAGGAAGAAGAGGTTTGGGTGTTTTGTCTTGGTAGATCGTCACCCACACGACGTCTAAGAAGAGGAGAGAAATACAACAGAAGATCAAGAGGTCTTAGCATACGAGGAAAGGTACAACTAGTTCTTATTCTACACCGCAATTAGTTTATTTTTCTTTGTATGGATCCTAAACACCTACATAAGAGGCCAACAATCTTGTGCAAAGCGCTTTGATCAATCAAGAACTTGCTTGATTGATCAAAACATGTCTGATTGAGCATGTGGGTTGCTAGGAAAAGTTCTGTGCCTGTACAAATTTTTGTACAGGGGATTTACACAAAATAGAATTCCCAGCGCCATCAAGTGGTATCAGAGCAAGTTTTCTGCCTCTGAGTGTTTGGTTTCAGTTAAATTATGCATTGTTCATATAATTTAGGTAGGATAATAGTAGGATATGCAAAATAGATTAATTATGTGGTTGCAGGCATCCTAGTTCCAACTATTATGACCTATTGTGATTGTATGTGATTTGAATCCTCGGGCATGTTGAGGGTATTTTGTGTGTGTATGATTGTAATTATTAAATACAGCCGGAGCTGTATTAGTTTATTTTACATTTTTTTCGATCTAGATTACATGTAAATTCCTTCATGGAATATAGGATCGATAAATGTAATTTTTTATTTCTCATTGTTGCAGCTTGCTATGCGTGGTGCTACCTTAAGGACCGGAGGCGCAGTGAAGAAGGAAGCAAGATAGACGCGACGACATAAACCCTAGGGCCGGCGGCTAGGTTTTCTCCTCCTCACCTGGCTAGGGTTGGCGGCGGCTAGGGTTGATGGCATACGGAGGACAGCGATGGATGAGACCATAATAGTTGGAAATTTATTTTTATGTTTATTGCCTTTATATGCTGTGTTTGTGTTCTTGTGTGCATGTGTGATGTGTGCACATGTTAAAATTCCTCGATTTTAAATAACTAAGTGGGAGAGGAATTATTTAAATAAATTCCACAGTCTTCATTACTGCTTTGTAAGTGATGCATCCAAACTTACGCATTGACTTTAAGTGCCTTCCTCCATATCGGATGAGTTTGTTTACCGATCACTAGATCAATCTTCCTCTATGGATGATTATAGGAAATTATTTAGGTTTGTGTGATCTTCTCCATCTGTAGGGGCATAATTCTAATTAATGGACTAAGTATCAAGTAATGGTATACACTTAGGTGCATTTAATAGTATCCTCTCCATCGGAGTCACTGCTATTATTTGTGTGACCGAAGATAAACCAAATATTAATTTTATTTGTCATAAAGTTAGGTTGACAAGATAATAAAATTAATGGGTAAAACCTCCTCTTACAAATGTTTGAATTAGTATACATCCACACTATCGTGGCATACGAAATTCACGGTATTTTGAGGTGTTGGTGAATTTAAATTATATTTTCAAGGAATTAATATTATTTTAAATTCTAAAGTTTTGACCAAATATTTTATTTTGTGATTCTCAAGATTTCAAAATGGCTTTCAATGCTCTTGCTGTTATTTAAAAAAAAACAAACTTACTGGTCCCAATTATATTGATTGGAAACGAAATTTGGACATTGTCTTTGTAACACCCCACCCTCCTTACTACTAGTCTGTGAGGGCGGAGCGCTACTGGACTACTAACTTATCTTAACTAACATTGCACACATGTGAATATTAATACATAAAACTCTCTAAACATGCAATTAATGACAGCGGAAACATGAATAACTTATCCCTACATTCTACTCCAGCACGTATACATAACTAAAACTATACATCAATATAAATATGTTGAAATATATGTATTAATCTGAACATGCATGCAACCATTGTACAACTCAGATAATATGTCTAATGTGCATAACAATTTAAATGAAAGAATTCTAAATACATGGAAATCTTAATAAATTCTTATGCTAAATCCTAAGGCTTCTATAGTCCAGGCATCACACATCCATCCGCACCTCCTTGTCGCCTTCCTTTGCTATAACTTTTCCTTTCCTTTATCTGCAGTAAGAGGAAATGCAACTATAAGTAAAATTACTTAGTAAGCGCTATCTAACTCACAAAACTCGAATATGCATGTGAATAAAATAAATCTAAAATTGAATGCTTTAAAGGAAATGCTACACATGCTCATCTAATAGTAAAAGAAACAAGACATGCTGAAATGCTAAACATGTAAAGCTTATTTCACTTGTTCAAAACTTATACTTTTATACTTCAGAATAATAAGTTTAACTGAACTGATACATAAGCTGAGCTAAACTGATGCTAGGCTAATGCTAAATCTGAACTGTATTCACGTAACTGATTTGTGAAGTTTTGAAAACTATTTTCATAGTAGATAAAAATAATAATCAAGCTGCTGATGGGCCCGACAACTGTACTTGCTATGCACACATTCCTAACTAGACCTGAGGTAGCTAGTCCCGAATCTAGTAGGGTTTACTAAGTTATCTAAACCTAGGGATGACTATGGGAGCCCAACCCAATGACAACTAAGAGTCCAGCACAGTGTCACTGATAAAAGTAAAATACTAATTCATAACCTGATTTATCTTAATTACTTCTTCTTTAAATGACTTGGCATTTTAACAAGCACCTTGTGTGCCAAAATCCCTAAAGTCTTGACTTTGGGATCTACTTAAGGCCTTGGCCTTTTTCTTTCTTTTCTTTATCTTCTTATACTTGTTAATACCTCTAATAAAAGAATGTTTCTTTAAAAACTGAAATGTTTAAACAAATTCTTACTTTGAAATGCATAAACAAAAATTTGCATACTATGCTAATCAAAATTTTGCATACTATACTAACAAAATTCTGCACTTGTAAGCTTAATAAAATCTGCACTTGTAAACTTAATAAAATCTGCACTTGTAAGCTTAATAAAATATGCAAATCTAATTAAGCTACTAGAGATCTAATTGGGTCTTCCAATGCTAAACCATCAAAACTGCAATGCTAAACAATTCAAAATCTATAATGCTACACATAGCTATTCCACACTAAAAATCTGTTAAAGCTTGATACCTATGTATAACTTATACTTTTATAGAGCAATAGAGATCTTTAAGCATGTTACAACATGATCTAAACTGGAATACTAAGCCAAAATCACAAACTGAAAACTAAATCTGCATACTCTACTAATCAAGATTCTGCATTCTATGCTACACAATTTCTGCATACTATGCAAACATAAATCCTGCACTATAATACTCAACCAAACTGCACTATAATCTTTTTTTAAAAAAACTGCACTATAAGTTCCACCAAAAATCTGCACTACAAGTTCCACCAAAAATCTGCACTATAAATTCCACAAAAAATCTACACTACAAGTTACACCAAAAATCTGCACTATAAATTTAATTAAAATCTGCACTATAAGCTTAATTAAAATCTGCACTATAGGCTTAATTAAAAATCTGCACTATAAGCTTAAATAAAATCTGCACTATAAGCTTAATTAAAATCTGCACTATAGGCTTAATTAAAAATCTGCACTATAAGCTTAAATAAAATATGCACTATAAGCTTAATTAAAAACTGTACTATAAGCTTAATTAAAATCTGCATAAAAATCTGAATTTCTAATTACAAGGGAAAAACATATCTTGGATCTACTCTAAATTCCCAAGCAACCACAATCCTTCACAGCATATTCCGAAAACTAAAAGAAACACTAAATCAAAGCTCAAAACTACCCTTACCGCAGGTGAGTAGCACTTACCTTCGTGTTCTTGGACTACAATCGAACGAAAGGCAACTAGGGCTTCGGGAAAACTTAAGCTCTCGGCAACTTCTCACTACTAGAAAACAAGGCTTTTGAGACACAACAAAATGTGTCTTAAATTATAAATTTAGTGTCTCAAAATGTTTTTGAGACGGTGATGAGACAGTAATGTAGTCGCCCCTAATACAAGTGTCTCAAAAAAATATTGAGACAGTTGTACTGTCTTAAATACTATTTAAGACGACGATGAGACAGTTATTCAATTGTCTCAAAAGTATTTAAGACAGTTATTGTTCTGTCTCAAATATTATGTCTTATTCTGTAACGACCCAATTTTTCCTATTTCGAGTTCTAAAAGTCCTTATGAAAATCTAGAAATGCTTTAGAAAAATTCTAGAGATTTTTAGAAATTTTTAGAGTATTTTTATGGAATTTTTGGAGTTCGTTTGGTAGTTTTACTGAACGAAAGAAGTTTCGACAAAAAAATGTCCAAGCCGAGATTCGAACCGTGGACCTTGGGTTAAGCCAAGCCTTAAGCGAACCAAGTCAACCAACTGTTCCGCGGCTGTTTTGTGAATAAATAGAGAACGAAATAAATTTAAGTAGTGGTTATAGATAATAGAAATAAAAGGTTGCAGAAAAAGGGCCGAGCCGAGGCTCGACCCGAGGACCTCCGACCGCAGCAAAGCTTTAAGCGGAGCGGCCAACCAACTGGTCTGCGAGTGTTTTGTTAATCATATATGGAGTGATATACATTTAAGCAGAAGTTGGAACAGTAAAATAAATTGGAAATAAAAGTGCATAGCGGAGGATTCGAAACCGCAACCCTTGACTTGGTCAAAACCGCAGCCAACCAACTCTTCCACGAGTATTTCATGAAAAGGTAAGGAGCGAAATAATCTTAAGCCATAACAGAATACCCTAGGTTATAAAAGGATAAGTTAGGAGAGGGATTAATTATTTTCTTTTCCCTCAAAATTTCTCTTCTCGCACTCGGCGACGACGTCCGCGATTTCCTGTTCTCGGGCGAAGACGAAGCCGAGGCTAGGGCTTCGTCTCCGGCGGCCGGCGAGCGTCTTCTTCCGTGAGTTCTTCACCGATCCAAGCTCCTCTCGTAAAGGAGAACTCGAAGGCGCGAAGAAGACCGAGATTTCAAGCTCGCCGCAAGCCCTAGAAGAATTAGAAGTTCTTCTCTTCGGCTGTAAGTCCAAGGAACACATGTGAGTTGCTACTCACCTGCAGTAGGAGTAGTTCCGCGATTTTGTCTTTCTTCTTTGCTTTGCTTTCGGATTCTTGTTTCCTTCTTTGTTTCCGGAGCACGCATGAAACCCTAGAAGTTTAGTTTCAGCAAGTTTTGGTTTTAGAACACCCCCAGAGATTCGGCTTAGATCTTTCTTTTGCTAATCATGGGGCAAGATCAGCCCTAACATTAAGTACTTTAGGTTCTTTAGCTTCAGTTTGAGTCCCTTGCTAATTACCATAACTTGTCAACTTTCACCTTTGTTTTGTAGTTCATTACAGTAGGTCTTTAGTTGATGATTAATTGCCATGATTTGTCAGAGTTCACCTTTGATTCGTAGTTCATATCAGTAGGAATTAGTTGATGTTAATTGCCATGTATTGATTCTTATTTCTATTTCTTAGATATTGAATATGCATGAGCAGACTTAATTCCTAGATTTATTTTCTATTAATTGGGCATGCACAGTTTTCATTGCTATTAGTTAAGCACCAGTAGCTTTTATTTTCTGTTCCTTAGGTCTTGTTTTGCTGGAAACAATTCGTAATGTTAGGTTCCATTAAGTGCAGATTTTATTTGCTGCAGAATTTATTTTTCTTCCATACTATCCAATGAGTATGAGCAGTTTTATTTATGAGCATGCACAATTTGGAACGCTAGTATGTTTGGATAGATCTTTTGTGTATATTCATGGGCAAGAACAGCCACCAATTCATAGTAGTTTAGATCCTTTTGTGTTGATTTAGTAAGCATGATATTCTGTTAATTCCATGCAGCAATGATTCCTTTACTTTCTAAGATTCCTTTGTTATTAGAATAACATGAGCAGATTTTCTAGATTCTATTGCATGCCTAGTAGTTGAATATGTTTTACTTTCACAGCATGCTTAAGTTGTTCTAGTTTCCTATTTTCTATTGGAATAACATGAGCAGTTCCATTTTTATAGCATGCAGATTTTTATAAGTAAAGTATGCAGATTTTTAATAAGCAGATTTTCATAAGTATTGCATGCAGATTTTAGATAAACTTAATATGCAGATTTTTGTTAAGCTTTACATGCAGATTTATGTTAAGCTTTGTATACAGATTTTCAGTACGTAGAGTGTGTTCTTGTGCACCCCAAGTGCTTGATAAAATGCTTAGCTCAATATAATGCTACAGTAGGTATTTTAATAGCTCAGTAAATGCAGTAGAAGCATTTAAAATAACTTATTTAGTCTTGCTTCAGCTTATTTGAGACTACGGTCCAATGGGTGGGCTCCCACAGTCGCCTCTAGGTTCAGATAACCTAGTTCTAGGTTCAGATAACCTAGTTAAAGCAAGGTAAGAAAATTAGCTATGAAATCAGTATTTTATTTTCAGCAGTGGCACTGTACTGGATTAGATATCCATTGGGTTGGGCTCCCACAGTCGTCCCTAGGTTTAGATAACCTAGTAAACCCTACTAGACTCGGAACTTGCAATCCCGGGTTTAGTTAGGGATGCGCGCACAGCAAGTACAGTTGCCGGGCCCATCAACAGCATGATTATTATTTTAATCTATTATGCAAATAGTTTTCAAAACTTCATAAATTAGTTATGTGAAAACAAGTTAGACTCAGTTTAGCATTAATTAGTTTAGCTTAGGTAGCAATTCAGTTTCTTATTGATACACATGATAGTTCTATGATTGGCTTTACATGTTAGCTTTTCAGTTAGTTTCTTCGCTATTTATGAGCATGATTAGCTATACATGTAAGCTTTTCAGTTAGTTGATTTCTTTGCTATTTATGAGCATGAGTAGCTTTACATGTTAGCATTCAGTTTTAGTATGTTTTTATTTATATACATGCATATCGAGTTTTTGTGAGTAGGATAGCGCTCACTAAGCTTTTAGCTTATAGATACTATTTTCCTCCTACTGCAGATAAAGGAAAAGCTAAAGTATAAGGAAGAAGGCGACAAGGAGATGCTATGACGGTGTGTGATGTGTGGACTATGGAGATCCTTGAGACTTAGCTAAAGAACTCACTTAGTTTAAGAATTTGTTTAGTTTAATTTCTTATTAAGTTGATGAGAAAATTTTGTAGTAAGAAGTTATGTTTCCGCTTTTCATTACTTACATGATTTGATTTATAAAACTGCGTGGTTGTGAAAATATATGTTCCAGCCGCCTGTGGCTGAGTATACTCTGTATCTGGTACAGGGGAGACTCTGCCGAAATTTTTCGGTAGGGTTTCTTCGAGGATTTTAATTATACCGGTTAAGTAGAGTTAGTAGTTAAGTAACAGTCATCCTTAGAGAGTAGTAGTAGTAAGAAGGGTGGTCGTTACAGTTGGTATCAGAGCAGTTCCCATTCTCCAGCATCACACACATCAGCATCAGCCTTGCCGTCTTCCAAGTAAGAATACCTCTACTTAATTTATGCTTCTTGTTTTGTTATTACAGTTCATGTTTACATACCTACTGCTTGTTAGTATGTGATAGTTTTTAAACATGATATCAGTAGTTGTATAACTGTGATTACATTAGTTATGTTATGTTCTCTATGTCTTTAGAAATGGCACGAGGACGCCCAGCTAGAAGGGCACTAGCTACTGAGCCCCAGCAAGAGGCAGACAGTTCAGTGCCTCCTCTAGACCTTACAGCATTAGTGGCTCAGTTACAACAGCAGCTAGCTGAACAGCAACAGGAAATAGCCACCTTAAAGGCTAATCAGCAGAGTACCCCCACAGTCACCCCGGAACCGAATCTGACGACTCCAGAAGTCTTAGAGGTTCCACCAGCCCAGCCTACAGCGCCAGCGCCAGCACCAGCAGTCCCAGCAGCTGAGCCAAGAAAGGAAGCCTACCTGATCCAGTTGCAGAGAATTAAGCCAGAGAACTTCTCAGGCACCAGCGAACCCTGGGATGCTCAGGCTTGGTTCAAAACACTGGAAAGCACGATGGAGCTTCTGGACTGGCCAGAACAGGAGAAGGTGAAGTGTGCCTCCTGACTGGAGACGCACGTATGTGGTGGGAGAGAGTCGAGCGGGCGGTGAACCAGATGACATGGGTTGACTTGAGAATTCTTCGAGGAGTTCTTTCACATGCGGGTCACGAACCGCCACTACGACGAGTTCACGGAGTTTCGTCAGGGCAACCTATCAGTTGAGGAAATTCAACAGACTGGCTCGTCTATGTCCCGAATTAGTCAGCACAGAAAAGGAACGAGTTCGGCTGATGCTCAAAATGTTGAGGCCGGAAATAGCGATGAATGTGGCCGGTGGCATCCATAGGCCACAAACCACAGAAGAACTAGTGAGTAGTGCTCTGATCACCGAGCACTACCAGAACAGCATCAAGCAGCAGAAGCAAACCTCCTCAGATTCCAAAGGCCAAGGAAGTTCAGATACTCAGAAATCTCAAGGCCACAGCTCTAACTGGAAAGGGAACTCCAGCAACAAGCGCAAACCAGGGAATTACCCAAAAGGAGGACCGGCTAGCAAGCAGCCAAGTTATCCCAAGTGTGCTACTTGTGGGAAATTTCACCCAGGAGTTTGTCGCAAGGGCACACGAGGATGCTTCGAATGTGGACAGGAAGGGCATATGGCTAAGCAATGCCCGAACAAGACCAGCTTTCCTCCCCCACAGCCGATTCAGCATGGAGGCCAGTCAGCACAGTTACACCAGATGTAGGCCGTTCTAGATGGTCCACACATCAGTCAGGGCAGACTAGAAGCCCCCTCAGCTACGACGAACGCGAGGATCTACTCACTTACCAGAGAGGACGTAGCAAATGCCTCGACAGTTGTTACAGGTCAGATTAGTATTTTACAGCAAAGTACAACTGTCTTATTCGATACTGGGGCAACCCATTCTTATATAGCCAGGGCATTCGCCGAAAAGTTAGCAATACCCCCAGAGGTACTCAGTAGTCAGTTTCTGACAACATTACCTTCGGGAGAATTTATGACATCCACGCACTGGTTCAGAACAGTGCCAGTCATGATAGCAGACAGAGAACTCTTTTGTGATCTGATAGTGTTAGACATGACTGACTACGATGTCCTATTTGGAATGAACTTCCTGATCAGATACGGTGCCTCCATAGAGTGCCGTAAACAGAAAGTTGTATTCCAACCTGAAGCAGAAGCACAGTTTGAGTACATCGGAGAACCCAAGAGAAAAAGAGAAAGTTAAGTCCTCGATACGTAGGACCCTACCCCGATCACAGAGAGAATTGGGAAGGTAGCTTACAAGCTAGACTTACCTCAAGATATGTCAGCAATACACAATGTATTTCATGTCTCCATGCTAAAGAAGTGTATTCATGACCTTAGCCAAGTGATTCAGCCTCAGACAGTGTAGATCCAAGAGGATCTTAGCTATGAGAGCAGACACAGATAGTGGACAGAGCAGACAAGAGACTAGGAAACAGAGAAGTGTCATTAGTAAAAGTCATCTGGTAGAACCAGAAGCACGAGAAAGTTACTAGGGGAGCGTGGAGACAGCATGAGACAGAAATATATCCAGAATTATTCTAAGTTCGAGGACGAACTTTTTATAAGGGAGGGAGAATTGTAACGACCCAATTTTTCCTATTTCGAGTTCTAAAAGTACTTATAAAAATCTAGAAATGCTTTAGAAAAATTCTAGAGATTTTTAGAAATTTTTAGAGTATTTTTATGGAATTTTTGGAGTTCGTTTGGTATTTTTACTGAACGAAAGAAGTTTCGACAAAAAAATGTCCAAGCCGAGATTCGAACCGTGGACCTTGGGTTAAGCCAAGCCTTAAGCGAACCAAGTCAACCAACTGTTCCGCGGCTGTTTTGTGAATAAATAGAGAACGAAATAAATTTAAGTAGTGGTTATAGATAATAGAAATAAAAGGTTGCAGAAAAAGGGCCGAGCTGAGGCTCGACCCGAGGACCTCCGACCGCAGCAAAGCTTTAAGCGGAGCGGCCAACCAACTGGTCTGCGAGTGTTTTGTTAATCATTTATGGAGTGATATACATTTAAGCAGAAGTTGGAACAGTAAAATAAATTGGAAATAAAAGTGCACAGCGGAGGATTCGAAACCGCAACCCTTGACTTGGTCAAAACCGCAGCCAACCAACTCTTCCACGAGTATTTCATGAAAAGGTAAGGAGCGAAATAATCTTAATCCATAACAGAATACCCTAGGTTATAAAAGGATAAGTTAGGAGAGGGATTAATTATATTCTTTTCCCTCAAAATTTCTCTTCTCGCACTCAGCGACGGCGTCCGCGATTTCCTGTTCTCGGGCGAAGACGAAGCCGAGGCTAGGGCTTCGTCTCCGGCGGCCGGCGAGCGTCTTCTTCCATGAGTTCTTCACCGATCCAAGCTCCTCTCGTAAAGGAGAACTCGAAGGCGCGAAGAAGACCGAGATTTCAAGCTCGCCGCAAGCCCTAGAAGAATTAGAAGTTCTTCTCTTCGGCTGTAAGTCCAAGGAACACATGTGAGTTGCTACTCACCTGCAGTAGGAGTAGTTCCGCGATTTTGTCTTTCTTCTTTGCTTTGCTTTCAGATTCTTGTTTCCTTCTTTGTTTCCGGAGCACGCATGAAACCCTAGAAGTTTAGTTTCAGCAAGTTTTGGTTTTAGAACACCCTCAGAGATTCGGCTTAGATCTTTCTTTTGCTAATCATGGGGCAAGATCAGCCCTAACATTAAGTACTTTAGGTTCTTTAGCTTCAGTTTGAGTCCCTTGCTAATTACCATAACTTGTCAACTTTCACCTTTGTTTTGTAGTTCATTACAGTAGGTTTTTAGTTGATGATTAATTGCCATGATTTGTCAGAGTTCACCTTTGATTCGTAGTTCATATCAGTAGGAATTAGTTGATGTTAATTGCCATGTATTGATTCTTATTTCTATTTCTTAGATATTGAATATGCATGAGCAGACTTAATTCCTAGATTTATTTTCTATTAATTGGGCATGCACAGTTTTCATTGCTATTAGTTAAGCACCAGTAGCTTTTATTTTCTGTTCCTTAGGTCTTGTTTTGCTGGAAACAATTCGTAATGTTAGGTTCCATTAAGTGCAGATTTTATTTGCTGCAGAATTTATTTTTCTTCCATACTATCCAATGAGTATGAGCAGTTTTATTTATGAGCATGCACAATTTGGAACGCTAGTATGTTTGGATAGATCTTTTGTGCATATTCATGGGCAAGAACAGCCACCAATTCATAGTAGTTTAGATCCTTTTGTGTTGATTTAGTAAGCATGATATTTTCCATGCAGCAATGATTCCTTTACTTTCTAAGATTCCTTTGTTATTAGAATAACATGAGCAGATTTTCTAGATTCTATTGCATGCCTAGTAGTTGAATTTGTTTTACTTTCACAGCATGCTTAAGTTGTTCTAGTTTCCTATTTGCTATTGGAATAACATGAGCAGTTCCATTTTTATAGCATGCAGATTTTTATAAGTAAAGTATGCAGATTTTTAATAAGCAGATTTTCATAAGTATTGCATGCAGATTTTAGATAAACTTAATATGCAGATTTTTGTTAAGCTTTACATGCAGATTTATGTTAAGCTTTGTATACAGATTTTCAGTACGTAAAGTGTGTTCTAGTGCACCCCAAGTGCTTGATAAAATGCTTAGCTCAATATAATGCTACAGTAGGCATTTAATAGCTCAGTAAATGCAGTAGAAGCATTTAAAATAACTTATTTAGTCTTGCTTCATCTTATATGGGACTACGGTCCAATGGGTGGGCTCCCACAGTCGCCTCTAGGTTCAGATAACCTAGTTCTAGGTTCAGATAACCTAGTTAAAGCAAGGTAAGAAAATTAGCTATGAAATCAGTATTTTATTTTAAGCAGTGGCACTGTACTGGATTAGATATCCATTGGGTTGGGCTCCCACAGTCGTCCCTAGGTTTAGATAACCTAGTAAACCCTACTAGACTCGGAACTTGCAATCCCGGGTTTAGTTAGGGATGCGCGCACAGCAAGTACAGTTGCCGGGCCCATCAACAGCATGATTATTATTTTAATCTATTATGTAAATAGTTTTCAAAACTTCACAAATTAGTTATGTGAAAACAAGTTAGACTCAGTTTAGCATTAATTAGTTTAGCTTAGGTAGCAATTCAGTTTCTTATTGATACACATGATAGTTCTATGATTGGCTTTACATGTTAGCTTTTCAGTTAGTTTCTTCGCTATTTATGAGCATGATTAGCTATACATGTTAGCTTTTCAGTTAGTTGATTTCTTTGCTATTTATGAGCATGAGTAGCTTTACATGTTAGCATTCAGTTTTAGTATGTTTTTATTTATATACATGCATATCGAGTTTTTGTGAGTAGGATAGCGCTCACTAAGCTTTTAGCTTATAGATACTATTTTCCTCCTACTGCAGATAAAGGAAAAGCTAAAGTATAAGGAAGAAGGCGACAAGGAGATGCTGTGACGGTGTGTGATGTGTGGACTATGGAGATCCTTGAGACTTAGCTAAAGAACTCACTTAGTTTAAGAATTTATTTAGTTTAATTTCTTATTAAGTTGATGAGAAAATTTTGTAGTAAGAAGTTATGTTTCCGCTTTTCATTACTTACATGATTTGATTTATAAAACTGCGTGGTTGTGAAAATATATGTTCCAGCCGCCTGTGGCTGAGTATACTCTGTATGTATTTACGGATATGGTCACCGGTACAGGGGAGACTCTGCCGAAATTTTTCGGTAGGGTTTCTTCGAGGATTTTAATTATACCGGTTAAGTAGAGTTAGTAGTTAAGTAACGGTCATCCTTAGAGAGTAGTAGTAGTAAGAAGGGTGGTCGTTACATATTCTGTGAAAAAGCTAAAGACACTAAATCGAGATGGTAATGTGCTGTCTCAAATAGAAGTGAAGACAGTAAATTACTGTCCCTAATATTTTAACTTGTTAGATGCAACAATTATGACAAAAATTAATAATATTTAAAGAATATTTATTATACAAATTAATCTAGATTAAATTTATTAAATTGTCATTTCAAAACAAAAGGAAAAACTCTCTTTTTATAAATTAAAAATGATATTGACAATATAAAATTCTATAATCATTAATTGAAGTGCATCCAATATTCATCCAATAAAAAAACAACTATTCCCATGAAAGTTACACAAAAGAAAGTCTAAAGAATAACTCCTCGTGATCTAGAGATAACTTCTATAATCCTTCTTCACCAGAATCCTGAACATAAAAAAAAACTCTTATTAGAGGTAAAGATGATTTATAATATATAATGTTAAAAAAAAAATCAATAAATAGAACATTTCAATAAGAAATCTTATCATCTAACACATAATCCTCTTTCTTGCAACTATATATATATACAACATAAACAACCCCAAGTTAAACAAACCTCTTCATCTCATAATAAGAAATGATGATTTATATGTTTGTCAATATCTTTGTGCCTTTCAAGTTGTTGCACCTGTAAAATAAATTTATCTACAGCTTAAAAATATGTACACTACTACATCACCAAAATTGTTAATAAAACTAAAAAAAAAATCTTATGAAAACAACTACCAATGTACTTGTTGGTTATCCAATCCTTATTCATGTGAAATAATATTATCTGTAACCTAAATAAAAAATAATGTGCGTATCACAAAACTATCAAAATTCATTATAAAAGTTAGTTATTTAAAATAAAGTAAAGATACCTTTTGATTTCTAAATTCACTGGATTCCATACCAAGATGAGTCAATGGGGATTCATGATTCTCTAACTTTGATTGAAGTGCATCTATTTGAGATTTCATTTGATTTAGAATAGGAGTCACTACTTTCATACACTCTGCTACAACTTTCTCCGTAGCCATTTTTATTAACTCATTTGAATGTTCATTGGATAACAAAGGGTGAGTACGCATATCAGAAGGACTATGACCTAAACCCATAGTGCGAACATAACTATGACTTTGATTTCCTATGAAACTATTGAAAATCTTCTGTCTCAACTCAGGTCTTTGATCCTCAATAGGTAAGGCTGATAACTTTTCTTGCATTTGACCCTAGATGTTTATTAACATCAATAAATATAGATCCTTCACAAGTAAACAAAATGATGTCTTAACAATATAAGAATTGTAAATGAATGTGTTTACTATTAAATTTGCAGCCTCGGCATCAGCTGGAACTCCTTTTTTACAACGAGCCTCAATGTATGTTGGTAGGGGATCAATTGACTTTCCATCAGCTGCCAGCTATATAAAAATTACAAATCTTTATAAATTTGTTACTAGAAAAATGTAGTATATTATAATTATACATACTTTTATTTTGAAGTTAGGCATCGAAGTCCTTCCTGTCCTATGTATTGCCCCGCAAGTTCTCTATTGAGTGCATTTTTCTTTGAAATTTCCTTAAAAACAAAAAACAATAGAGATTTTTTGAACAGGTTATTATAATGACAATAATAAAAAAACATAAACAATGTTATTTGAGACATGAAATTACTTGAAATTTGTCGGTACTCCAGTACTCGATGAGAATCCTCCATTGCTCAGGTTCAATACGATTGGGAACATTGGTACAATTGGTCATACGCCTTTCCATTAAAATAATCAGTTTTAATTCGATACCTTTATGACAATTGAATCATTATATGACCGAATAAAAGTTACTTCTTGGATCACAACTAAATATTTACTACACAAATAACACTTACAAGTACAATTAAATTTAACTAATGAAAGAACAGTACCTTTTCTAGAAGTTCTCTCCAATGTGATAAAGCTCTAACTTCAGAATTGTCAGTATTCAATTCCTATAAATGAAATTGTAAAAAAGTAAAAGTGCATCATGACATCAAAGGATTGACCACCCATCTTCAATTGCAATGCAAAAAATCATCACTAGATCTATTTCTTTTCCAACTTCTTGTGTCTGTGAAGTTTTTCCTATAGTAAAACAACACAAGCTTTCCATTCCTAAGAGAAATACTAAAACTACTATTTAGTTTCAACTATTGCATGCTAACATTTGGGGTCCATATCAGGTAAATTCACTTAATGGTTCTCATTATCTCTTAAAAGTATGCTTGCTTTGTTTGGTATATAGTTAGTAGTAATCTTAAAATTGCTGAGTTCTCAAAATTAATCATATTGACCTTTTATCGAACATCTTAATTGTAATAGGATGGGGAACTAAATTTCTTTTCTCTCCCTCACATCCAGACAAACTACTAAAATCAAATCAAAAGCAATAAGAGATATACCATGTAAATTGATTTACTCAGGGATAGATCCAGGAACAGAGTTAGGAGAGGCTTGACTTGTGTTCACAATTTTAAATCTAGAGTGCAAGAGATAAAAATGAGTGCAACAAACAAAAATTCAAGTGGATAATAAGACATAATAATAATTTCAATTTAACTTTTATTTTTCTTTCAGTAGCATGTCCATTTTTCGTCGAGTACAATTAAAAAATTGATAGCATCTGGTAACAAATTTGAAGGGTCTTCAGTTCATTTGAAAAATTGTTGAAGATGAATATACTTCTTGTAAATTCTAGAAATCATGAGAAGTATGTTAAAAAAAAAATGCACATTGTAGTTCTTCTTGTTGACGACTAGAAAACATGAGGTATAGCTAATAGCTTCATAGTATTTCTTCTAATCAACACTTCACGATATCAACACTTATAAATTGTGCCAACTTTCCTACATTTTTCTGATACAACTGATATAAAAACTAAACAGATATAATTGTAAAATAATTACAAGTAGAAAAGAGGATAGAAACAGATTAAAAAAGCACACACATGAAAACATCCGATGTTATTACTTATTACCAAACCAGTTAACTAAATTGACATCAAACAATCTATCTAGAATTAGCAACAATTTGAAAAAAAATAAAATTGTAAGTTGTATTGAAATAATTTGAATGACTTGATTAAATAAAAATAATAGCAGTTGGCAAAAGAAAGTTATTACAAAGATTTTTTATTTCAAAACTTGTCTTCATCATAAAAACAATAGCTAGCAAAATAATACAGCCGCAAGATCAGTCTCCAACTCATTCTTCGATTCCATATCTCCTATTCTATGTGGGATGCACTGTTAATAAAGGTGAGTATCCTGCTAGGCTGTTATTTTTTATGGGACCAGTGTGGGCAGCTGCCCACACTGGGCTTGGGTAAGCTCCGCCCATGTCTACTGCCAACTCCTGTCGTGCGATGCTTTGGCCGCGGCAATGACCGTGCTGTGATCTTGGAAAAGCAGGAGTCTCCCATGGCCATGTGCACAGCAGGAGTCACGACCAAAGCATCGTGCGGCATAGCGGCAGGGCAGGAGCAGGGGGTCGACGAGCGACAACAATCGCGCGACGCCGGCGGATGCGGTAAGAGAGGCAATCTCAATAGGTTGTACGGAGAGAAGAGAAAAACTAAAGAAGTACCTGAGATTTGCCGTGGAAATCGCCGTTGTCTCCGTCGCCCTCTTTGCTCGCCGAGTTCTGTTTTGTTGCACAAAAGAAACAAAACAAAACCTAACCCCTTTAAACCCCTTTACCTATATTAACGTAGATAAATAACATAGATATATAATGTAAATTTAATGTAAATTTAATATGTCTATCAATCCTTAAAATAAACCTAACACCTTTAATGTAAATTTATGTAAATTTAATAACGTAGATATATAATGTAATTAACGTAGACAAAACAAACCTAACCTCTTTAATGTAAATTTAATGTTAAAATAAAAAACTTAAAACCTTTAACTATATCAACGTAGATATTTAATAAACTTATTATTTATTTCAATATATATCCTAGGCATATCAAAAGATAGTATATTATTAAATATTTAATATATTTTTTTCATAATTTTTAAATTATCAATAATCTAAACACAAATTATAAATTAAAAAATTTTATTAAGTTAAATTTGTTGATGTATTTTTCTATGTTCGATCCGTGTCGTGACCGTTCCGTGAAAAGATATTGGAACTGGAACGGTAGAGTCTGTAACGATTATCGTGACCGTTCCGACGAACCATATTTAAGATAATTTGAGACAAATACTTTTTTACCGTCTTATTTGAATGTCTTATATAATTATATTTTTAACTGTCTTTATTATGTGTCTTATTTAGTTGAATTTGAGATAAAATCTTAAATACTGTCTTAAAATTAATGTCTCCATGTAAAATTTTGAGACGTCTATTATTACTGTCTTAATTACTTAGTATTTGAGACGAATTTTGTGATTGTCTTAAAATATTTGTCTCAAAAGCCTAGTTTTCTAGTAGTGTCTTCACACCCACTTGTTCTCCTCGACAAGGCGATTGCAGTGGTGGAGAAACCCCTTGGAGATCACCCTTCACCGGTCGTCGGAGAGAAGCCCTAACTTCTCTTTGATTTTCGCCCAACAGAAATGTCGTCACGAGCGAGAGGGAAGAGGAGAATGGTTTTAGGTCATGGCAACATCACCCCAACTTATCCCCTTTTTATAACTCCCATATTCTATTAACTAACTATCCTTTAAATTATTTCCGCTCGATATTTGCTCAGCACTGCCCGCTTGGGCGCTTGGTCATTGCGCTTTGCTTAAGACGTGGACCGGGTCAGAGGTTTCGGGTTCGAATCTCGGACGCAACTCTTTTATACTTAATATTTTCTGTTTAACTACTACTACTTAAAATATTTCTGCTATCTTTTCTAAACAGCACCACCCGCTTGGGCACTTGGCTATCGCGCTCCGCTTAAAATTCGGGTCGGAGGTCGCGGGTTTGAATCTCGACTGCATCTCTTTTATACTTAATTATTTTTTGTTATTAACTACTACTTAAATAAATTTTGTTCTTTCTTTAATCAGCATCGCCCGCTTGGGCACTTGGTTATTGCGCTTCGCTTAAGTTGTGGACTGGGTCGAAGGTTGCGGGTTCGAACCTCAGCCGAAACCTTTTTATTCCTAATTATTTTCTGTTTACTACTACTACTTAAAATATTTCCACTCCTTCTTTAATCAGCACCGCCCGCTTGGGCACTTGGCCAGCCGAGACAGCTAAAGGTTTTGCTTAACCAGAGGTCTCCGGTTCGAACCTCAGCTTAACCTCTTTATTTTTTTGCAACTTGTTTCTTTTGGTAAAAATACCAAATGAACTCCAAAAATTGTATAAAAATACTCTAAAAATTTCTAAAAATCTCTAGAATATTTCTAAAGCATTTCTAAATATTTTTAAGCACTATTAGGACTCGTATTGAGGAAATTTGGGTCGTTACAGTCTTAACTGCTGAAGAATACAAGTTCATACTTTTTGAGGTCTGTCCTAATGTGCCTGATAGCGATTCTAGTGAAGTGGAGATTGACAAACATAGGAAATGGGTCAAGGCAGATAAGATGACACAGTGTTACATTTTGGCTTATATGTCAAATGTGCTGCAACATCAGCATCATGCCATGCCTACTGCCTATGACATGATGTACAATCTCAAAGAACTCTTCAGATACCAGAATCGGGCTACCAGGTAGGAGGCTATGAGAAACCTGATGATGACCACCATGACTGAGGGGACACCCGTGAGGGATCATATCCTCAAAATGATGACTCACTTGAACGAGATACAAATCCTTGAAGCTGAAATCGATGGGGAAACCCAGGTCGATATTATTCTCCAAACGCTACCTAAGAGTTTTGAGCAGTTCCGCCTGAACTATAATATGAAAAAAAGGACTTATTCGTTGGCGGAACTTCTGACAGAACTCCAAGCAGTAGAAGGGCTATTTTGTCAAAGTTCTCAAATTCACATTGCTGAAAATGTTTCTGCTTCTAAGCCTAAAGGCAGTGATTTGACCTCAAGGGACTGGACCGCAAGCAGGTGTGAAGAAGCCGAAGGGCAAGCAGTCTGGAGATTGGAAGGTGGGCTGTCCTCGTAGAAAAGAGAACAATAAAGGTATATCTCATTCATTAGTTATTGAAACATGTTTAGCGGTGTTATCTACCAGTACCTAGTGTGTAGATACGGGAGCCACTGATCATGTCTGCAATTCATTGCAGGGGTTCCAGGAAACTCGACGACTATATGAAGGGGAGATCCCCATCTACATGGGCAATGCTACGAAAGTGGTGGCTGTTGCAGTGGGAGATATTTATTTATCTTTTGATAGAAATAAAACATTGATTTTGAGAAATTATCTTTACGTACCATGTTTAAGAAAGAATTTGATTTCAATTTCTAAATTATTTATGGATGGATATTCTCTTTCTTTTGATAACAAAGTAGTTGTCAAGAAAAATAGGGTGATTATCTATTATGGTACGCTGGTTAGCAATCTGTATACTCTTAATCCAATAACTCCCACAATGCAACAAATGAAAATTAATAACACATATTCTAATTCTAATAAGAGAAAGTAACCTTCGGAAATGAACAAAACATATCTTTGGCATCTAAGGCTAGGTCATATTAACTTGAGTAGGATTCAAAGGTTAATAGCGGATGGACCTTTGGGTTCATTGGTGGTGGAAAACTTTCCAACCTGCGAATCTTGCTTGGAAGGAAAAATGACCAAGAGACCTTTTAATACACAGGGATATAGAGCCAAAGAAGTGTTAGAATTGGTTTATTCTGATTTATGTGGACCTATGACTATCCAGGCGAGAGGTGATTTCGAATATTTTGTCTCTTTTATAGATGACTATTTGAGATATGGATACATTTACTTGATGCACCGCAAGTCTAAGTGCTTTGATAAGTTCAAAAAGTACAAGGATGATGTGGAGAAATGTCATGGTAAAGTATCAAGACACTATGATTAGATCGTGATGGAGAGTACCTCTTAGGAGAGTTTAGGAATTACTTATCAGAGGCTGGGATTCAATCCCAATTATCTGCACCTGGTACACCCCAACAGAATGGTGTGGAGGAACGAATGAATAGGACTCTTATGGAAATGGTTAGATCAATGATGAATTATTTAGAATTACCTAATTTGTTTTGGGAATATGCTCTGGAAACAACGACGTACATTCTGAACTTGGTACGTTCTAAGTTAGTACCCTCTACTCCCACAGAATTATGGAATGGGCGTAAGCCTAGTCTAAGACACATTTAGATTTGGGGTAGTCCAGCACATGTGCTGAAGGGAGATGCTGATAAGTTAGAATCACGTATAGAAGTTCGCTTGTTTGTGGGTTATCCTAAAGGAACGAAAGGTGGGTTGTTTTATAGTCTCAAAGATCAGAAGGTCATTGTTAGCACCAATGCTCGATTTTTCGAAGAGAATTATGTATAATGAACCACAAGCCCATGAGTAAAATTGTTTTTGAGGAAATAAGAGAGGCCACATCTAATTTAGTACCAACGGTACAACATGAGATACCATAAGAAATTGCAACACGTGTCACAAATGATGCACAATTACATGTAGTGCCTCATCGTAGTGGGAGGGTTGTTCGACAACCTGATAGATTCATGTTTTTGGGAGAGTTTTCAGACTTGATCCCTGGTGAACATGAACCTGATCCCTGGACATATGATGAAACACTCCAAGATAAAGATGCAGCATCTTGGCAAAGTGCAATGAACTCTGAAATAGAATCTATGTATTCTAATCAAGTTTGGGAGCTTGTAGAACCACCAAATGGTGTAAAAGCTATTGGATGTAAATGGGTTTACAAAAGGAAAAGAGGGATAGACGGGAAGGTGAAAACCTTTAAAGTAAGGCTTGTTGCGAAGGGGTATACTCAGAAAGAGGGAATCGATCATGAGGAAACCTTTTCACCAGTAGCCATGCTTAAGTCTATCCGGATTCTTTTATCTATTGTTGCTTATATGGATTATGAGGTTTGACAAATGGATGTCAAGACAGCTTTCCTTAACGGAAGTCTTGAAGAAAACATCCAAATAAAGTAACCAGAGGGGTTCATTGCAAAGGGCAAAGAGCATCTTGTTTGTAAGCTCAATCGATCCATTTATGGGCTGAAGCAAGCTTCGAGATCTTGGAACATCCAGTTTGATAAAGTAATCCAGTCTTATTGATTCATTCAGTGTTTGGATGAGTCTTGTGTATATAAGAAAAGTGACGGAAACGTGGTGGTATTTCTTGTACTACACTTATATGACATTTGGCTCATTGGCAACAATATCAAAGTGTTGTCAGACATAAGGGTTTGGTTGTCCAAGCAGTTTGATATGAAGGACTTGGGAGAATGTGGACATATTATTGGGATCAAAGTAATAAGGGATCGCAAGAAAAGGATGTTGTGCTTATCCCAAGCTTCATACATCGATATTATCCTAGCTCATTTTAACATGCAAATCTCCAAGAAAGGGTTTCTACCTTTTCGACATGGAGTACCTTTATCTAAAGAGATGTGTCATAAAACATCAAAGGAGATAGATGAGATGAAGGTAGTTCCTTATGCTTCAGCTGTAGGAAGCCTAATGTATGCAATGCTATGTACAAGACCGGATATTTGTTTTGCCATGGGCATGGTTAGCAGATATCAAAGTAACCCAGGACAGGGACATTGGACTGCCGTAAAACATATATTAAAGTACCTGAAAAGGACTAGAAATTATATGCTGGTTTACCAGACAGATGATTTGCTTCCTGTAGGTTACGCGGATTCTGACTTCCAATCAGATACGGACAATAGTAAGTTAACCTCAAGGTATGTGTTTTCTTTGGGAGGTGGAGCCATAACACGGAGGAGTGTTAATCAAAAATGCGTTTCGGACTCCACCATGGAAGCTGAGTATGTGGCAGCATCTGAGGCAACCAAAGAAGTTGTATGGCTCAGAAACTTCTTGATGGACTTAGATGTGATTCCTGGTTTGCCCAAAATTATCATAATTTATTGTGATAATAGTGATGCAGTAGTAAACTTGAAGGAACCACGAGCCCATTGTTGGGTGCTACTCGGAATGCCGTTCTGCTTCCCTTGTACAAAAATTTGTACAAGCATAGAACTTTCCTAACATCCTATATGTTCCTCATGAGTTAAACTTGAACTGGAAACGGAGCTTAACATTTTTACTTCAAGTTCAACTCATGTGTTCTTCAGTAGTTAAAACTTGGATTGCAAACGATACTTAACATTGTTAATCCAAGTTCATCCCATGTTACAGAAGTTGATTAAATATCTATTTCAAGGATTGACTTCCAGGTTAAACATGGGGAGGTACTTGACCTTCTTGGGTATGGAATCATCCGCCACTTCCTAGACAAAGCCTTTCAAAGAAATTGGATATTTAAATTTCTTACAGTAACCCTAGGTTTAACTACAGAGACCTCAATAGAAGTACAAGATCAAAACACTAAATCTAAATACAAAAACAAAACATGAAATCACTAGCCTCTTGTGTTAGTATTTCAGGATCTATACAAATAAAACTAGTTTCGCTGCGGAATTAAGAACTAGTTATACCTTTCCTTGTAAACAAAGACCTCTTGATTTTCTGCTGTATACCTCTCCTCCTCTTGGACATCGTGTGTGCGACGATCTACCAAGATGAAATCCACCTGAACCACTTCTTCTCCTTCAAGAAGTTCCGACCACCAAGGAATGCCAAAATAGGGAACTTTCTTCTCTTCTTCTTCCTCTCAAGCAACTAGCCACCAAGTTCTCCTTCTTTTCTTTCAAGTTTCGGTCACCAAGAAGAGATGGGTGCCAGCCTTAGAAAAAAGAAAGGAAGAGAAGAAACAAGGTGCCGCCGGCCTTAGGAAGAGGAAAGGGAGAGAGACCGGCCACCAAGGAAAAGAGAGGAGAGAAATTGTAGAGATATGTGTGTCTTTTTTAAAGAACCCTCTACCTCTCTTTTATAATCCTTGGTCATGGCCAAAATTTTTTTTTAATAATAATTAAAATCTCTCTCTTTTAAATTTCCTATTGTGATGGCTTCAAAAGGAAACTTTTAATTAATCTCTCTCTTTTAAACAATGTAGAAGGCTACAAAAAAGGAAAGATTAAAATTAAAACTTCTCTTTTAAATCATGGTTACAAAAAAGGAAAGTTTTGTCAAAATTAAAATCTCTCTTTTTAAACATTATAGATAACTACAAAAAAGGAAAGATTTTAACAAAATTAAAATATCACTTTTAAACCTTTATAGATAGCTATAAAAGGAAAGATTTTAAAATTTAAAACTCTCTTTTAAAACCATGTGAATGGCTATAAAAGGAAAGATTTTAATAAAATCTCTCTTTTTAATCCTATGTGGTCGGCCCCTTGCTTGGGCACCAAGCTTGGCCGACCACCTCTTGGGCTCCAAGCTAATGCTTGGCCGGCCCCCTTGCACCAAGCAAGGATGTGTCCGACCCATTATTTGGGTAAGAAGTGGACTTTTTGGATACAAGGCTTTATATATGCTACAACAGGGACTGAGAGGAGGAATTGGTTTTGGTCTCTCGATGAGCTTGAGCTTCTTGTGTTCGACCTGAACACCCAACTCAAGTTCATCAATAATAACTCATATCACTAAAGAGTCATTATTGAACTATCGCACCAATCCCACATTACATTATGGGCTCCTTCTTATTATGAGTGCATTAGTCTCCCTGTGTTTAAGATATCGTTTGCCCATTAATTAAATGAGTTACTGACAACTCACTTAATTAATATCTAGCTCCAAGAGTAGTACCACTCAACTTCATTGTCATGTCGGACTAAGTCCACCTGCAGGATTTACATGACAATCCTTATGAGTTCCTCAAGGGGACATCATCAACATAGATAACTAGGACATAGTTTCCTTCTATAATCAACAACACACTATATAAATAATATTATTTCCCAACTTATCTGGCCTATTGATTTAACGAATAAATCTCACCAATTGATAAATTAAAGAAATAAATATTAAGTATATGTGCTTGTTATTATATCGGGATTAAGAGTACACACATCTATAATAACAGAGGTTATGTTCTTTTATGCAGTCAATATAAAAGGAACAACCTTAAATGTCCTGCTCAATACACACATAGTGTACTAGTGTAATTTTATAGTCAAGATAAACTAATACCAAATTATACTACAACCATTCCAATGGTTTATCCCAATCCATCTTGGTTGTGAGCTACTATTTATAATTTATAAGGAATTGATAACATGATCTTCTGTGTGTGACACCACACACCATGTTATCTACAATATAAATTAAATGGACAACTACATTTAACTAAATGTAGACATTCGACCAATGTGATTCTTATTACAAAATAAATGTTCATTCAACAAATATTCATAAAAAAAGCTAGACTTTTAGTATATATCCTAACAATCTCCCACTTATACAAAAAGACTATGCTGCCATATATGCTGCCGTACATCTGATTAACATCCCCTCAACATGCCAATCAAAAGCTCTCACCGGAAGGGCCTTAGTGAAAGGATCTGCCAGGTTATCTTCTGATGCAATCTTGGCAACAATAACTTCTCCTCGATTTACGATGTCTCGTATCAGGTGGTACTTGCGCACAATGTGTTTACTTACCTTATGGGTGTTGGGTTTTTCGGGCTGCGAAAACCGCTTTTCACGTCGCGGAAACCCTGAAACCCCCAGCCACAGATCCGTGCGAAGTAAAAACTTTTGAAAAACTTACGAGTACGAGTTTCTAAACCTCGATCTACAATAGATCTACAAAGAAGAAAGGTTATACCCTTTATGTGAAGTCCTTCGCAATCCCGCTCGTCCTCGGTTCGCCGGATCTCGAAAGTGTCAAAGTAGACACTTCTCTATGTGTATCCACACAAGCAAGAGATGGAGAAAAATCTCTAAGGATGTGCTAGCAACCTTTAGAGATCAGTAATGGAGGAGATGAGAGGGAGAGAAGAGCTTGAGGAAGAAGAAGGAGTGAATGAGAATGAATGAATACACCTTGTGTAACTAACACACATGTAACCCCCAAAAAAGTGGCCAGCCACTTTGCTTCTAACACTCCCATGGAATATCAAGAGCCAAGTCTCTTGATCTCCTCCATGAGGTGGCATTTGGTCAAGTCAAACTTGACCAAATGAAGAAGCCTTGATGATGTGGCATTGGTCAAGTAAAAGTCAAGTCAAAACTTGACTCTTCATCTTCCTACTTAAGTCAAGTCAAACTCGACCACTTCTCTCCCTTGATTGATCTAATTTAACCATTGGTTCAAGTCAATTTTAATTTAATGAATCTCTATTCATTGAATTAAATTAATTCAATGAGTCTAAGTCCAAATTAGACTCACTTAACACATGAACCAAATTGAGTCCAACTCAATTATCATAATTTGGATTACTCTTAATCCAATTTGGTTCATCACATGAACCTAATCCTTTAGGTTCATCAAATGAACCTAATCTCCATCTAATTGCCCTTTGTGTGTGACCCTATAGGTTCTTATAACGTTGGCAATGCTCCTAAACCCATTTAGAAGCATAAATAATGAGCGGTATCTAGCAACACATCATTACTACCCAAGTTATAAGAATGTTGAGATCCAACATCACCTTGTGACTACTAATTGTGACTCCTCACAATATATGACAAGTGTCCTTCTATCCTAGACATCTAGATTGATCAATGTGAGGCATAGACCGTGTCATCCTCTGACCAATCTAAATCTTGATCTCCAAGTAGACTCACAAAATCAAATGAGCTCAATATCTCATATTGACTCATTTGGGCATGGCCATGCACTTCGTGGTCTCACTCTATCAAGAATATCGATGTCGCTCCCATCATATAGGAGGGATAGATCCCATCTACATCACTCACATCCCTCTGCATAATTCTTTACATACCCAGTAATCGCCTTTATAGTCCACCCAGTTACGGGTAATGTTTGATGAAACCAAAGTACATAACTCCTTATGTAGGGATTCATGGTGACTTCAGGTCCAAGGACTTGTAGTCATACTAATAGGCACATGAGAAAGTATATGACACTCATATAACGATCCATGATACTTTCTTATGGCGGATCATTCAATATACATTCTCCAATTCATACCCATGTGTTAACTTGATATCTCTATATCCATGACTTGTGAGATCAAGTCATCGATTTGACCTACATGCTAGTCTTATTGCATTAACATTGTCCCTGAATGTTAATACTCGACTAGGAATGATTAAGAGTAGTGTTCCCTATATCATCTCACTATCGGTTCAACTAACCGATTGATATAGGTGAGAACCTTCTACTAAAGGACGCTATTATACTTAGTTTATTTGGCACCAATACAAGTAAGTATAATAACCAAAACAAATGCCTTTATTTATATAAGAATATGATACAAAAGTCCATAATACAATCATCAAATGATTGTCTCTAGGGCTCTAACTAACAATCTCCCACTAGCACTTGTGTCAATCTGTATAGGCTTTAAGCCCCAATGACCTATTGTGACTATCATGCTTCCTCTGTGCCAAAGCCTTGGTCAAGGGATCTCCGATGTTAGCCTCTGTAGGTACTCTGCATATCTTCACATCTCCTCTCTCGATAATCTCTCGAATGAGATGGAAGCGCCGTAGTATGTGTTTGGTCTGCTGGTGTGAGCGAGGTTCCTTCGCCTGTGCTATAGCTCCATTGTTGTCACAATAGAGCTCAATAGGGTCAGCAATACTGGGAACCACCCCAAGTTCAGTGATGAACTTGCGGATCCAAACTGCCACCTTTGTTGCCTCTTATGCAACAATGTACTCGGCCTCTGTCGTAGAATCAGCTACTATGTCCTGCTTCGAACTCTTCCAGCTCACATCACCACCATTAATGCAAAATACGAACCCTGACTGTGATTGATAATCATCCTGGTCGGTCTGGAAGCTAGCATCACTGTAACCCTTTACAGCTAGCTCGTCATTGCCTCTATATATCAAGAAATATTCTTTAGTCCTTCTCAAGTACTTAAGAATATTCTTGACCACTATCCAGTGACTTTCACCTGGATCTGACTGGTATCTGCTCGTCATGCTCAAAGCATATGAGACATCAGGTCGAGTACATAGCATGACGTACATGATAGATCCTATGGCTGAGGCATAAGGGATCTGATCCATGCGGTCTCTCTCCTCTCTAGAAGAGGGACCTTGAGTCTTCGAAAGACTCGCGCCATGTGACATCGGCAGAAATCCCTTCTTGGAGTTCTGCATGGCAAACCGAAGGAGTACCTTGTCAATATATGTACTCTGACTTAGGCCAAGCAATCTCTTAGATCTATCTCTATAGATCTGTATCCCTAGAATGCGGGATGCCTCACCTAAGTCCTTCATTGAGAAACATGTCCCTAGCTAAGTCTTGACAGACTGTAGCAAAGGGATGTCCTTCCCAATGAGTAGTATGTCATCCACATACAATATGAGGAAGACAACTATATCCCCTACAACCTTCTTGTAGACACAAGGCTCATCTTTGTTCTTGATGAAACCAAACTGTTTGATTGCATCATCGAATAGAAGATTCCAGCTCCGAGAAGCTTGCTTTAGTCCATAAATGGACCTATGCAGCTTGCATACTCTGCTAGTATGCTGTGGATCTTCAAAACCCTCAGGTTGTATCATGTACACATCCTCGAGTAGGTTTCCATTCAGAAACGCGGTTTTGACATCCATCTGCCATATCTCATAGTCATTTTAAGCTACAATAGCAAGCATGATCCGAATGGACTTAAACATCGCTACTGGAGAAAAGGTTTCATCATAGTCAATACTATGAATCTGCTTGAAACCTTTAGCTACCAAGCGACCCTTATAGATTAGTCCATCCATGTCAGTCTTTCTCTTAAAGACCCACTTACACCCAATGGGTTTTACCCCTTCAGGTAGATCAACCAAAGTCCATACTTGGTTGGTGTACATGGATTCCATCTCGGATCTCATGGCCTCTTGCCATTTCTAGGAATCTGGTCTCATCACAGCTTCCTGATAGGTGGTAGGCTCATCCTCTATGATCACAACGTCATCATGGTCAGACAAGAGAAATGAGTATCTCTCAGGCTGACGACGTACCCTATCAGACCTGCGAAGAGGTATGTCTACTTGAACTGGTTGTTGTTCCTCAACTCTTTGTGGAACAACATCATCCACAACACTTTGTGGTTCCAGTTCAACTTCCATCGAGGCTTCAGTGCTATTGTTCGCATCTTGAACTTCTTCAAGATCGAACGTGCTCCCACTAGTCTTTCTAGAAACAAAGTTCCTTTCTAGAAAAACCCCAGTCTTTGCCACAACTACCTTGTGCTGACTGGGAATGTAGAAGTAATATCCCTTAGTTTCCTTGGGATATCCAATAAAATAGCACTTGTCGGATTTGGGTCCTAACTTGTCTGAGACTTGACGTCGAACGTAAGCCTCACAACCCCAAATCCTCATGAAAGACACCTGGGCATCTCTCCCTGTCCATATCCTATATGGTGCCTTTATCACGGCCTTGGATAGAACTCAGTTGAGTATAAAAGCTGCCGTGTCTAGAGCATAGCCCCAAAGGTACGTCGGAAGATCTGTGTGACTCATCATAGATCGTACCATATCTAATAGGGTACGATTCCTCCTTTCGGATACACCATTCCACTGTGGTGTTCCAGGAGGAGTGAGTTGGGATAGAATCCCACACTCAGCTAGGTAGTCACGAAACTCATGGCTAAGGTATTCTCCACCTCGATCTGATCGGAGTATCTTAATACTCTTGCCAAGCTGGTTCTGTACTTCATTCTTGAATTCTTTAAACTTTTCAAAGGATTCTGACTTATGTGTCATCAAGTACACATAACAATATCTACTGAAGTCATCAGTAAATGTGATGAAGTACCTATAACCGCCTCTAGCAGCGACATTGAAAGGGCCACATACATCACTATATATGAGTCCTAACTAGTCAGTCGCTCTCTCACTGTGTCCACTAAAGGGAGTCTTGGTCATCTTGCCTAGTAGGCATGACTCGCACATCTCATAAGATTCAAAATCAAATGAGTCCAGCAAACCATCCTTATGGAGCTGGGATAAGCGTTTGTCATTTATATGACCTAAGCGACAGTGCCAGAGATAGGTTTGGTTCAGGTCATTTGACTTGAACCTCTTGGTATTTATGTTATAGATAGGGCTTTCAAGGTCTAGAATGTAGAGTCCGTTCATCACAGGTGCACTACAATAGAACATATCTTTTAAATAAACAGAACAACATTTGTCCTTAATAATAAAAGAGAAACCTTTCTTGTCCAAACAAGAAACTGAAATTATGTTCTTAGTTAATGCAGGCACATAACAATAATCATCCAACTCTAATACAAGCCTAGAGGGTAGAGATAGAAAATAAGTCCCTACAGTAACAACAGCAACCCGTGCTCCATTGCCTACACGTAGGTCCACCTCGCCCTTCGCCAATGCCCTGCTATTTCTCAACGCCTACACATTAGTACAAATGTGAGATGCACATCCGGTATCTAATACCCATGATGAAGAAATAGATAGATTGACTTCTATAACATATATACCTGAAGTGGAAGTCTCACTTCGCTTCTTCTTAAGATCTTCCAGGTACACCTTGCAGTTCCTCTTCTAGTGCCCGGTCTGACCGCAGTGGAAGCAGGTAGCATCCTTGGCGACCCCTCCTTTAGGCTTCAGTGCCTTGCCTTTGCCCTTGGCTTGGGACTTTCCTTTGCCTTTGGGCTTGCCCTTGCCCTTGTGTTTCTGAACCATCAGAACAGAGTGGGGCTTTGCCTTCTTAAGGTTCAGCTCAGCAGTTCTTAACATGCTAAGCAGCTCGGGCAGTGGCTTGTCAATTTCGTTCATATTGTAGTTTAGAATGAACTGACTATAGCTATCCGGCAAGGATTGCAAGATCAGGTCAGTGGCCAGCTCTTGGCCAAGCGGGAATCCCAACCTCTGTAGGTTTTCTATGTACCCAATCATTTTGAGTACATATGGGCCTACGGGAGCCCCATCTGACATCTTGCACTGAAACAGTGCCCTTGAGATCTCAAATCTCTCATGCCTCGCTTGTCCTTGATACAATTGATGAAGATGTTCAATCATATGGTAAGCGCCCATCAACTCGTGTTGCTTCTGAAGCTCAGAGTTCATGGTCATGAGCATTAGACAGGACACATCTAATGCGTCATCTTGATGCTTCTTGTAAGCATCTTTGTCTGCTCGCGTGGCATTGGTAGGAGGAGCCTCCAGAATGGGCTGCTCCAGAACGTACAGTTTACGTTCCTGGGTGAGAACTATTCTCAAGTTCCTGTACTAGTCCAAGAAATTTGCTCCGTTGAGCTTGTCCTTCTTAAGGACAGAACGCAGAGAGAAGGTGTTCGTATTCGACGTCATGGTTACCTACAACAGAAAAATGCAGAAAATAAATATCATATTCTTTAAATCATTTAATTAGGCCTTTAACTAAATGATGCTCCCACTGAATTCTATAATTCATGTGGGACAAGATACACATCATACTAACCCTTGAGTTAGCTTTGGCTATTACGCCCAAGATTTAGTATGATCAGTAGGTAACGATTTACCAATTACATCTCTATGCAACTCTTGTTTATAGGATCATTATCCGCAGTTATATTAAAACTTGAGTTAGCTTTGGCTAATATGCCCAAGAATTAATATAAATGTGATTTATGTCCTATCTTTCCAACCATTGGAAGAATGCCTATAGTTGTACTCGATCTAACTGAGTTAACTAGGAATACTCAATCTAATTGAGTTTGTATTCGCCCATGCGTTGATAAGAGGGACCAAGATTGTCCCTCCGTACCCTACCAAGATAATATGTGTTGCTCTGCTTTGGCATATTCAACAACACATGTGATCGAGGTAGTGCTAGGTATCACGGCACGGTAGGAATTAGAGTTGACGTGATTTAGATCTAATCTAAACGATGATGCATATCATATACTCAATTTAGATCTAATCTAATCGTGGGGTGCATCATGTGCACAACTTAGATCTAATCTAATCGTCAGGCGCTAATTAATTACTTAATCATGCATCACATATACACAATAAATTAATTAAATTAATTTGTGATTAGTCATGGGCCTACTACGATCTTTTCAAGCCAATGAGAAGATCAGATGGTCAACCTAGGGTCAACAACTTCTCAAGCTCCTTCCCTTGACCACCTTGTGTTGCTCGCGCCCTCCTCGTAACTCCATCTCGAGTGGACCTTCCACTGCTCCAATTTTGTACATTATAATTTTGAAACTCGAGTTACATTCGAGTCTAAACTAATTTACAACAAGAATAAATAATAGAGAAAGGCACGACGCGCAGGTCGCGAATCAAATGTACAACACGCATAACACAAATAACGGCGCGCAGGCCGTAATATGAATTACAATATAAATCCAATTAGATTGGGTCTTTTGGGCCATGACTATCACAAATTATACATAATTCTAAATTATGTAATTTCCATAATTTTATGTAATTTTAATACTAATTTTTACAATTTTTACGAGTAAAATTTCCCGACGGTCCCGTTTAGCGGTTTTCGGGCGTAATCGCGGAACGAATACCCTTGCGGGGCCAGGGGTAGCGCCCCTACCTGTGATCTAACCATCGCGAGTGTCCCTAAGCGATCCTACAGTGCCTTAGTCCGCTGTACCAAAAAGTTTTGGGGCGAAACCTTGCCGTTTCGGGAAAAGCATCTCAGTAGTTGAAGCCTACAAGTGTCGAAACACTTGTACTTCGCTTCTACGAGAAAAATACCCATAAAAACTCTAAAAATCAGAAATTTTCAGAATGTTACAGTACTAAATTTTTTTTCATAAAAACAAAAACTAAACTCGTATAAGCTTCGCACGTGGCTCTGATACCACTGTTGGGTTTTTCGGGCCGCGAAAACCACTTTTCGCGTCGCGGAAACCCCGAAACCCCCAGCCACGGATCCGTGCTAAGTAAAAAATTTCGAAAAACTTATGAGTACGAGTTTATAAACCTCGATATATAGTAGATCTACAAAGAAGAAAGGTTATACCCTTTATTCGAAGCCCTTCGCAATCCTGCTCGTCCTCGGTTCGCCGGATCTCGAAAGTGTCAAAGTAGACACTTCTCTATGTGTATCCACACAAGCAAGAGATGGAGAAAAATCTCTAAGGATGTGCTAGCAACCTTTAGAGATCAGTAATGGAGGAGATGAGAGGGAGAGAAGCGAAGAGCTTGAGGAAGAAGAAGGAGTGAATGAGAATGAATGAATACACCTTGTGCAACTCATACACATGTAACCTCCCAAAAAGTGGCCGACCACTTTGCTTCTAAAACTCCCATGGAATATCAAGAGCCAAGTCTCTTGATCTCCTCCATGAGGTGGCATTTGGTCAAGTCAAACTTGACCAAATGAAGAAGCCTTGATGATGTGGCATTGGTCAAGTAAAAGTCAAGTCAAAACTTGACTCTTCATCTTCCTACTTAAGTCAAGTCAGACTTGACCACTTCTCTCCCTTGGTTGATCTAATCTAACCATTGGTTTAAGTCAATTTCAATTTAATGAATCTCTATTCATTGAATTAAATTAATTCAATGAGTCTAAGTCCAAATTAGACTCACTTAACACATGAACCAAATTGATTCCAACTCAATTAGCATAATTTGGATTACTCTTAATTCAATTTGGTTCATCACATGAACCTAATCCTTTAGGTTCATCAAATGAACCTAATCTCCATCTAATTGCCCTTTGTGTGTGACCCTATAGGTTCTTATAACGTTGACAATGCTCCTAAACCCATTTAGAAGCATAAGTAATGTGCGGTATCTAGAAACACATCATTACTACCCAAGTTATAAGAATGTTGAGATCTAACATCACCTTGTGACTACTAATTGTGACTCCTCACAATATATGACAAGTGTCCTTCTATCCTAGACATCTAGATTGATCAATGTGAGGCATAGACCGTGTCATCCTCTGACCAATCTAAATCTTGATCTCCAAGTAGACTTACTAAATCAAATGAGCTCAATATCTCATATTGACTCATTTGGGCATGGCCATGCACTTTGTGGTCTCACTCTATCAAGAATATCGATGTCTCTCCCGTCATATAGGAGGGATAGATCCCATCTACATCACTCACATCTCTCTGCATAATTCGTTACATACCCAGTAATTGCCTTTATAGTCCACCCAATTATGGGTGACGTTTGACGAAACCAAAGTAAATAACTCCTATGTAGGGATCCATGGTGACTTCAGGTCCAAGGACTTATAGTCATACTAATAGCCACATGAGAAAGTATATGACACTCATATAACGATCCATGATACTTTCTCATGGTGGGTCATTCAGTATACATTCTTCAATGCATACCCATGTGTCAACTTGATATCTCTATATCCATGACTTGTGAGATCAAGTCATCGAGTTGACCTACATGCTAGTCTTATTGCATTAACATTGTCCCTGAATGTTAATACTCGACTAGGAATGATTAAGAGTAGTGTTCCCTATATCATCTCACTATCGGTTCAACTAACCGATTGATATAGGTGAGAACCTTCTACTCAAGGACGCTATTATACTTAGTTTATTTGGCACCAATACAAGTAAGTATAATAACCAAAACAAATGCCTTTATTTATATAAGAATATGATACAACAAGTCCATAATACAATCATCAAATGATTGGCTCTAGGGCTCTAACTAACAATGGGCTCGTGGTTCCTTCAAGTTTCCAATTGCACCACTGTTATCATAATAAATTATGATAACTTTGGGCAAACCAGGAATCACATCTAAGTCCATCAAGAAGTTTCTGAGCCATACAACTTCTTTGGATACCTCAGAGGTTGCTAGATACTCAACTTCCATGGTGGAGTCTGAAACACATTTCTGCTTAACACTCCTCCATGTTATGACTCCACCTCCCAAAGTAAACACATACCCTGAGGTTGACTTACTATTGTCCCTATCTGATTGGAAGTCCGAATCCGTGTAACCCACAGGGAGCAAATCATCTACCTGGTAAACTAACATATAATTTCTAGTCATTTCCAGGTACTTTAATATATGCATTACGACAGTCCAATGCCCCTCTCCTGCATTACTTTGATATCTGCTAACATGCCCACAACAAAATATATATCCGATCTTGTACATAGCATTGCATACATTAGGCTTCCTACAGCCGAAGCATAAGGAACTACCTTTATGTCCTCTATCTCCTTTGATGTTTTAGAACACATCTCTTTAGATAAAGGTACTCCATGCCAAAAAGGTAGAAAACCTTTCTTGGAGTTTTGCATTCTAAAACGAGCTAGGATAGTATCGATGTATGAAGCTTGGGATAAGCACAACATTCTTTTCTTGCGATCCCTTATTACTTTGATCCCAAGAATATGCCCACATTCTCCCAAGTCCTTCATATCAAACTGTTTGGACAACTATTGTTAGAGTATATACTAAAAGTCTAGCTTTTTGTATAAACATTTATTTTGAAATAAGAATCACATTGGTCAAATGTCTACATTTATGCTAAGTGTAGTTGTCCATTTAATTTATATTATAGATAACATGGTGTGAGGAGACACACAGAAGATCATGTTATCAGTTCCTTATAAATTATAAATAATAGCTCACAACCAGATGGAATGGGACAAACCATTGGAGTGGTTGTAGTGTAATTTGGTATTAGTTTATCTTGACTATAAAATTACACTAATACACTATGAGTGTATTGAGCAGGACCATTTGAGGTAGTTTCATTTTATACTGACTATATAAAAGACAAATCCTTTGTTATTATGGAAGTGCGTACTCTTAATCATAATATAATAACAAGCACGTATACTTAATATTTATTTCTTTAATTTATCAAAGGGTGTGATTTAGTTCGTTAAATCAATAGGCCCGATAAGTTGGGAAATGATATTATTTATATAGTGTGTTGTTGATTATAGAATGAAATTGTGTCCTAGTAATCTAGGTTGATGATGCCCCCTTGAGGAGCTCATAAGGATTGTCATGTAAATCCTGCAGGTGGACTTAGTCTGACATGACAATTAGGTTGAGTGGTACTACTCTTGGAGCTAGATATTAATTAAGTGAGTTGTTAGTAACTCATTTAATTAGTAGGCATTCAATATCTTAAACACAGGGAGACTAACGCACTCATGATAAGAAAGAGCCCATATTGTAATATGAGATTGGTGTGGTAATGCAATAATAACTCTTTAGTGGTATGAGTTATTATTGATGAACTTGAGTTGTGTGTTCGGGGAGAACACGATAAGCTCAAGCTTATCGGGAGACCAAAACCAATTCCTCCTCTCGGTCCCTGTTGTAGCCTCTTATTTATAAAGCCTTATATCCATATAAAGCCAAGCATCTTACCCATCTTATTGTGGTCAGCCAAGCCAAGCTTGGAGCCCAAGCTAGGGTCGGCCAAGCCAAAGAGTGTAGCCAAGATTGTGGCCGGCCAAGCTTGGAGCCCAAGCTATGTGGCTGGCCATATAAAATTAAATAGGTATTTTAATTTTAAAATATTCCTTTTGTGGAAGCCATGGTTTTAAAAGAGAGTTTTTAAATTTTAAAATCTTTCCTTTTATAACTTTCTACAAAGGATTAAGAGAAAGGTTTGATATCTTTCCTTATTTGTAGTTAAAAGAAAGTTTTAATTTTTGATAAAACTTTTCTTTTTTGTAACCATCCATATGTTTTAAAAGAGAGATTTTAATTTATAAAATTTGCCTTTTATAACCAACAAGGGATTTAAAAGATAATTTTTTTTATTAAAATTTCTTACCAAAAACAAATAAGGAAGTTTTAATTTTATGTTTAAAACTTTCCTTGTTTGGAGTACAAGCATAGGGACGACCATGACAAGCATTAAAGGAAGTTTTAATTTTTGTTTTAAAACTTTCCTTTTTAGTCATTGGTAGGGAATATAAGGAAGTTTTACTTATGTTTAAAACTTTCCTTTTATGCCAAGACCAAGGATTATAAAAGAGATGGAGGGGTGCCTCATGAGAGGACACATCTTCTATTCCTCTCTTCCAATCCTTTGGTGGCCGACCCTTGTCCTTTTCTTTTCTCCTTTTGTTTTCTTTCTTGGAGTCCGGCGGCATCAATTGTGGTAATCTCTTGGTAGCCGGTTGCTTGAAGGAGAAGAAGAAGAGAAGGAAGCTCTCTTGTCTAGCATCCCTTGGAGGTTAGCTGGTGGCCGGATCTTGGAAGCCTTGGAAGAAGCTTGAGTGGATTTCATCTTGGAAGATCATTGCCCACACGATGTCCAAGAGAAGGAGGGAAATACAACAGAAGATCAAGAGGTCTATAAGCTACAAAAGGTATAACTAGTTATTAGTTTTCGCATCATAACTAGTTCATCTGTTGTATAGATATTGAAAAACCAAACACAAGAGGTTATCGGGTTTAAGTTATCATTTTTATTTTTTGATTTCATGTTTTGATAATGTGTTTCTATTGAGGTCTCTATAGTTAAACCTAGTTTACTGTAAGAAGTTAAATATCCAATTTCTTTGTGAGGTTTTGTTTAGGAAGTGGTGGATGATCCCATATCCAAGAAGGCCTAGTGCCTCGCCATGTTTAACCTGGAAGCTGATCTTTGAAATATATATTTGATAACTTCTATAATATGGTTTAACTTAGGAAGATCTCATCGGTTAAACTTGGAGTAAAAATGTTAAGTATCGTTTCCAATCCAAGTTTAACTTCTGAAGGACAATTTGGATTAATAATGTTAAGCATCATTTGTAATCCAAATATAACTTCAATAGAGCACATGGGTAGCTAGGATAGTTCTATGCTTGTATAAATTTTTGTATAGGAGAACTAGGACGGTATTCCGAGTAGGAACCAATAATTGGTATCCGATCTAGGTTATACCTCAGTATGTTTGGTTTTTAGTTTAATTATGCACATGCCATACATATTTTAGGCAGGATAATAGTAAGATGTGCAAATAGATTAAGTCTGTGATTGTGTGTGATTGGACCTTCGGACATGTCGAGGGTATTTTATGTGTGTGCATGATTGTATTTATTAAATACAGCAAGAGCTGTATTAGTTTTAAGATTTTACATTTTGTTCGATCTAGACTTTATATACATTCCTTTGTGGAATATACGATCGATACATGTAAAATTATATATTTGTCACGGATCGTATCCTTGCGAGGCATGGTGCTATTTGAGGACCAGAGGCGCAGCAGAAAAGGAAGCTCGATGGACGTGACGACATAAGCCCTAGGGCTGGCTGCTAGTCTTGATGACTGCTAGGGTTGGCATCACACGGAGGACAGTGATGGAAGAGGCCATAATAGTTGGAAATTATTTTTCCATATTTATTTCTTTTATTGCTGTGATGTGTGTGTGTGCATGATAAAATCCTCATCTTAAATAACTAAATGGGAGAGGGATTTATAAATAAATTCCACGGTCTCCATTACTGGTTTGTAAGTGATGCAAACAAACTTGCGCGTTGGCACTGAGTGCCTTGCTCCACATTGGATGAGTTTGTTTGCGGATCACTAGATCAAACTTCCTTTATGGATGATTATATAAAATTATTTAGCTCCTGCTGTATTTAATACATACAATCATGCACATAAATAAAATGCCCTTGACATGTCCAAGGGTCCAATCACACACAATCTCTATAAGCCATAATAGTTGGAGCCTGCAACTACAGAGTTAGCATATCCTACCATTATCCTGCCTAAATTATGTATGACATGTGCATAATTAATCTGAAAACCAAACACACAGAGGCAAACCCTAGATCTGATATCAATTGTTGGTTGTTACTCGGAATATCGTACCAGTTCCCCTGTATAAAAATTTTGTAGAAGTCCCGAACCATTCCTAACAACCTATTATATTCTTTAGAAATTAAATTTGGAATCGCAAATAGCACTTAACATTATTGATTCCAAATTCAACTTATCTGTTCGTAGTGGTTTAGACTTGGATCGCAAACGATGCTTAACATTATTGATCTAAATCCACCCATGTTACAAATTCAATTAAATATTAATTTCAGAGATCGACTTCTAGGTTAAACATGGAGAGGCACTAGGCCTTCTTGGGTATGGGAGCATCCACCACTTCCTAGACAAAGCCTTTCAACGAAATTTAATATTTAATTTCCTTATAGTAACCCTAGGTTTAACTAAAAAGAACAATCGAATCACAAGTTCGAAAAACAAAAGAAACACAAAATTGAAAACATAAATTTGATTACCTAGATTCATTAGCCTCTTGTGTTTGGTATTTCAAGATCTAAATAAAAGGATGAACTAGTTATGATGCAGAAACTAATAACTAGTTATACCTTTTATAGCTTATAGACCTCACGATCTTCTACCGTATTCCTCTTCTTATCTCGGACATTGTGTGGGTGACGATCTACCGAGACGAGAATCCACCCAAGCCTCCTTCTTCTCCAAGCAAGTTTCGGCCAACAACAAACTCCTTGAGTTGAAGAACTTCGGCCACCAACTAAGCTCCAAGGGATGCAAAGAAACAAAGCCTCCTTTCTCTACTTCTTCTCCAAGCAAAATCCAGCCACCAAGGGTCTCCTAGAGAGTTGATGCCGCTGGCCAAGGAAGAAGAAAAGGGGAAGAAGAAGAAGAGAGGGAGGGCCGGCCACCACAAGAAATAGAAGAGAGGAATACTAGATATATATTGTTATGACGTGAGGCACCTCTGCCCTCTCTTTTATATTCCTTGGTCTTGGCAAATAAGGAAAGTTTTAATAAAAATTTCCTTATTTTCTTTGCCATAGAAAGGAAAATTTAATTGATAAAAAAAAATCCTTTTCTTCTATTAATGTGGCCGACCACTTTAAATCCTCCATGCAAGGAAAGTTTTAAACACAAAATTAAAACTTCCTAATTTGTTTCTGGAAATTTTAAAAATAAAAATTTCTCTTTAAAAATTCCTTTCATGGTTGGTTATAAAAGGAAACTTTTATAAATTAAAATATCTCTATTAAAACATGTGGATGATTACAATAAAGAAAGTTTTCTCAAAATTAAAATCTTCCTTTTGCCTACAAATAAGGAAAGATATCAAATCTTTCTCTTAATCTTTTGTAGAAACTATAAAAGGAAAGATTTAATTTTAAAACTCTCTTTTAAATCATGAGAATGGTTACAAAAAAGGAAAGTTTTATCAAAAATTAAAATCTTTCTTTTAACTACAAATAAGGAAAGATATCAAACCTTTCTCTTAATCTTTTGTAGAAATCTATAAAAGGAAAGATTTAAATTTTAAAACTCTCTTTTAAAACCATGAGGATGGTCACAAAAGAGGAAAGTTTTATCAAAAATTTAAATCTTCCTTTTAACTACAGATAAGGAAAGATATCAAATCTTTCTTTTAATCTTTTGTAGAAAGCTATAAAAGGAAAGATTTAAATTTTAAACTCTCTTTTAAAACCATGGCTTCCACATAAGGAAAGATTTTAAATAAACTCCTTTTATTTAATTGTGGCCGGCCACCTAAGTTTGGGTTCAAGCTAGGGCCGACCACCTACTTGACCCATCCAACCTTGGTTTGGCCGGCCCTAGCTTGGGTTCCAAGGTAAGCTTGGCCGACCACCTTAAGGTGGGTAAGAAGGTGGGTATGAGTGAGTATAAGACTTTTTAAATAAGAGACTATGACAGGGACCGAGAGGAGGAATTGGTTTTGGTCTCCCGATGAACTTGAGCTTCCCGTGTTCACCCCAACACCCAACTCGAGTTCATCAATAATATCTCATTCCACTAAAGAGTTATTATTGAACTACTGCACCAATCCCATATTACTATATGGGCCCCTTCTTATCATGAGTGTGTTAATCTTCCTGTGCTTAAGATATAGAATGCCCACTAATTAAATAAGTTACTGATAACTCTCTTTAATTAATATCTAGTTCCAAGAGTAGTACCACTCAACTTCATCGTCATGTAGGACTAAGTCCACCTGCAGGGTTTACATGACAATCCTTATGAGCTCCTCAAGGGGACATCATCAACCTAGATTACTAGGACACAATTTCATTCTATAATCAACAACACACCATATAAATAATACTATTTCCCAACTTATCGGGCCTATTGATTTATCGAACTAAATCGCACCCTTTGATAAATTAAAGAAATTAATATTGAGTATATGTGCTTGTTATTATATCATGATTAAGAGCACACACTTCCATAATAACAAAGGTCTTGTTCTTTTATGCTGTCAGTATAAAAAGAACTTACCTTAAATGATTCTACTCAATACTCTCAGAGTGTACTAGTGTAATTTTATAGTTAAGATAAACTAATACCAAATTACACTATGACTATTCCAATGGTTTGTTTCTATCCATCTTAGTCGTGAGCTACTGTTTATAATTTATAAGGAATTGATAACATGATCTTCTGTATGTGACACTACACACCATGTTATTTACAATATAAATTAATTGAACAACTACACTTAGCAAATAAATGTAGACATTTGACCAATGTGATTCTTTATTTCAAAATAAATGTTTACAAAAAGCTAGGATTTTAATATACACTCTAATAATCTCCCACTTATACTAAAAGACTATGTTGTCATATATCTTTACATACATCTGATTCCCACCCCCTCAATATGCCCATCAAAGGCTCTTGCCTTAAGGGCCTTAGTGAAAAGATCTTCCAGGTTATCATCTGATGCAATCTAAGCGACAACAACTTTTCCTCGTTATACGATGTCTCGTATTGGGTGGTACTTGCGCTCTATGTGTTTACTTGCCTTATGAGCTCGTGGTTCCTTCGAGTTTGCTACTGCACCAATAATTTTGGACAAACCAGGAATCACATCTAAGTCCATCATGCAGTTACTGAGCCATTCAGCTTCTACGACTGTCTCCAAGATTGCCACATACTCAGCTTCTATGGTGGAGTATGAAAAAGCATCTATGCTTAACACTCCTCCATTATTATGGCTTTACCTCCTAAAGTAAACACAAAACCCCGAGGTTGACTTACTATTTGTCCCTTATCTAATTGGAAGTCAGAATCCGTGTAACCCATAGGGAGCAGATCATCTGCTTGGTATACCAGCATATAATCTCTAGTCCTTCTCAGGTACTTTAATATATGTTTTACGGCAGTCCAATGTCCCTGTCCTGGATTACCTTGATATCTACTAACCATGCCTAGGGAAAAATAGATATCCAGTCTCGTGCATAACATAGCATACATTAGGTTTCCTACAGCTGAAGCATAAGGAACTGCCTTTATTTCTTCTATCTCTTTTGATGTCTTCGGAGATATCTCTTTAGATAAAGATACTCCATGCCTAAAAGGTAGAAAACCTTTCTTAGAGTCTTGCATGCTAAAACGAGCTAGGATTGTATCGATATATGATGCTTGGGATAAGCACAACATTTTTTTCTTGTGATCCCTTATTACTTTGATCTCGAGAATATGTGCGCATTCACCCAAGTCCTTTATATCGAATTGCTTGGACAACCATACCCTTACTTCTGACAACACTTTGATATTGTTTCCAACTATCAAAAATGTCATCTACGTATAGTACAAGAAATACCACCACATTTCCATCACACTTCTTGTATACACAAGACTCATCCAGACACTGAATAAATCCATACGACTGTATTACTTCATTAAACCGGATGTTCCAAGACCTTGAAGCTTGCTTCAGTCCATAAATAGACTGATTGAGCTTACATACTAAATGCTCTTTGCCCTTTGAAATAAACCCTTCTGGTTGCTTCATATGGATGTTCTCTTCAAGACTTCCATTAAGGAAAGGTGTCTTGACATTCATTTTCCAAACCTCATAATCCATATGAGCAGCAATAGATAAGAGTATCCAGAAAAACTTAAGCATAGCTACTGGCGAAAAGGTTTTCTCATAATCGATTCCCTCTTTCTGAGTATACCCCTTCGCAACAGGCCTTGCTTTGAAGGTTTCCACCTTCCCATCTGTCTCTCTTTTCCTTTTGTAGATCCATTTATATCTAATAGCTTTTACACTATTTGATGGTTCTATAAGCTCTCAGACCTTATTAGAATACATAGATTCTATTTCAGAGTTCATCGGTGTTTGACAAGATACTGCATCTTTATCTTGGAGTGCTTCGTCATATGTCCGGGGATCAAGTTCATGTTCACCAAGGATCAAGTCCGAAGACTCTCCCAAAAACATGAATCTCTTAGGTTGCCTCACAATCCTCCCACTACGACGAGGCACTGTCTGTGGTTGTATATCATTTGTGATACGTGTTGCAGTTTCTTGTGATATTTCATCTTGCACTGTTGGTACTAAAGTAGGCGTGTCCTCTCTAATTTCTTCTAGAACAATTTCACTTATGGGCTTATGGTTCATTATATAATCTTCCTCTAAAAATCGAGCATTGGTGCTAACAATGATCTTATGATTTTTAGGATTATAAAACAAACCACCTTTCATTCTTTAGGATATCCCACAAACAGATAAACTTCTATACATGATTCCAACTTGTCAGCATCTCCCTTCAGCACATGTGTTGGACTACCCCAAATCCAAATGTGTTTCAGACTAGGCTTACGCCCATTCCACAATTCTATGGGAGTAAAGGGTACTAATTTAGAAGGTACCATATTCAGAATATACACTGCTGTTTCCAGAGCATATCCAAAACAAATTTGGTAACTCATCATCGATCTAACCATTTCCATAAGAGTCCTATTCCTTATTCTGCCACACCATTCTGTTGGGGTGTACCAGGTGTAGAGGATTGGGATTGAATCCCGACTTCTCATAAGTGACTCCTAAATTTTCCTAAGAGGTACTTGCCACTACGATCACACCGTAGTGTCTTGATACTTTTACCATGACGTTTCTCCACATCAGCCTTGTACTCTTTGAACTTATCAAAGCACTCAGACTTGTGGCACATTAAGTAAATGTACCTGTATCTCGAATAGTCATCTATAAAATAGATGAAATATTCGAAACTAGCTCTTGCCTGGATAGTGATAGGGCCACACAAATCAGAATGAACTAGTTCTGACATATCTTTGGCTCTATACCCCTTGGCCTTAAAAGGTCTCTTGGTCATTTTTCCTTCCAAGCAAGATTCACAAGTTGGAAAGTTTTCCAACACTAATGAACCCAAGAGTCCTTTGAATCCTACTCAAGTTAATATGGCCAAACCTTAGATGCCAAAGATATGTTTGGTTCATTTCCGAAGGTTTCTTTCTCTTATTAGATTTAAAAGGTGTGTTATTAATTTTCATTTGCTGCATCGTGGGAGTTTATTGGATTTAGAGTATATAAATTGCCAATGAACGTACCAGAACAAATAACTCCCTATTTTGTTAGGATGTATACTAAAAGCCTAGCTTTTGGTATAAACATTTATCTAGAAATAAGAATCACATTGGTCAAATGTCTACATTTATGATAAATGTAGTTGTTCAATTAATTTATATTGTAGATAACATGGTGTGTGGTGTCACACACAGAGGATCATGTTATCAGTACCTTATAAATTATAAACAGTAGCTCACGACCATGATGGAAAGGAACAAACCATTGGAAGGTCGTAGTATAATTAGGTATTAGTTTATCTTAACTATATAATTACACTAGTACACTTAGAGTGTATTGAGTAGGACCATTAGAGGTCGTTTCTTTTATACTGACTTTATAAAGGAACAAAGACCTCAGTTATTATGGAAGTGTGTGCTCTTAATCCTAATATAATAACAAGCACATATATTTGATATTTATTTCTTGAATTTATCAATGGGTGAGATTTAGTTCGATAAATCAATAAGTACGATAAGTTGGGAAATGATATCACTTATAGTGTGTGTTGTTGATTATAGAAGGAAACTATGTCCTAGTGATCTAGGTTGAGAATGCCTCCAAGAGGAGCTCATAATGATTGTCATGTTAAACCCTGCAGGTGGACTTAGTCTGACATGACGATGAAGTTGAGTGGTACTACTCTTGGACTAAGATATTAATTAAATGAGTTGTCAGTAACTCACTTAATTAGTGGGCATTCAACATCTTAAACACAGGGAGACTAACACACTCATAATAAGAAGGAGCCCAAAATGTAATTTGGGATTGGTGCGGTAGTTCAATAATAGTTCTCTAGTGGAATGAATTATTATTGATAAAATTAAGTTGTGTGTTCGGGGCGAACACGGGATGCTTAATTTTATCGGGAGACCAAAACCAATTCCTCCTCTCGGTCCCTATCGTAGTCTCTTAATTATAGAGTACTATACCCAACTATACCCACCTTCTTACCCATTCCATAGGGGCCGGTCAAGCTAGCTTGGAGACCAAGCTAGGGCCGGCCAAAGTTTGGTTCATGGGTGCTTCAAGGTGGCTGGTCCTAGCTTGGGTTCAAGCTTGGTGTGGCCGGCCCAAATTAAAATAAAAAGATTTTTATTTTTTAAAATTTTTCTTATGTGGATAACATGATTTAAAAGAGAGTTTAAAAATTTAAATCTTTCCTTTTATAAGATTCTACAAAAGATTAAGAGAAGAGCTAAATCTCTTTCCTTATTTGTAGATTAAAAGGTTGATTTTAATTTTGGTAAAAACATTCCTTTTAATTATGTTCATGATTTAAAAGAAAGTTTAAAAATTAAAAATTCTCTTTTATTAGTTTCTACAAAAGATTAAGAAAAGATTTAATATCTTTCCTTATTTGTAGATTGAAAAGAGATTTTAATTTTTAGAGATAATTTTCCTTTTGGAAATTATCCACATGTTTAAAAGAAAGATTTTAATTTATAAAATTTCTTTTTATTAACCAATCATGAAGGGATTAAAATTATTGGAGAAATTTTTATAAATTTCTAGAAACAAATTAGGAAGTTTTAATTTTTGTTTTAATTAAAACTCTCCTTGTTTTGGGGAAAGAGGTGGCCGGCCAAATAAATTGGAGAAGAGAAAATTATTTTTAATTAAATAAATTTTCCTTTTCATGGCAAAAGAATTAAGGAAGTTTTTATTTAAATTTCCTTATTTGCCAAGACCAAGGATTATAAAAGAGAGGGTAGAGGAGACTTCATGGTGAACAACTCTATTCTTTTTCTTCCTCTCTTTTCTTCCTTGGTGTGGCTGACCCCTAGAGGTTCCCCTTCTCCTTCTCTCTTCTCCTTCTTGTGGCCGAGACTTCATCATCTCTTGGAGGCATAGAAGTGGCCGGATCTAGCTTGGAGAAAAGGAGAGAAAGGAGTCTTGTTTCTTGCATCCCTTGGAGCTTGGTTGGTGGAAAAAGATCTTCATCTTTTGGAAGCTTTGTGCTTGGCCGAAACTTGAAGAAAGGAGAAGAAGGTGCTTTGGTGGTTTCTCATCTCGGAAGATCGTTGCCCACACAACGTCCGAGGTTAGAAGAGGAATACGGTAGAAGATCAAGAGGTTTTTCTAAAAGGTATAACTAGAATAATAGCCAGTGGGTTGAAAGTCATACTAAGAATCATAAAATAAACTTTTGGTCAAGACTCTAAATTTAGAATAATATTGATTCCTCAAACAATACTATTTAAATTTACAAACACCTCAAAACACCATGAATTTTGCATGCCACGTTAGTGTTGACGTATACAAATTCATCATTTGTAAGAGGAGGGTCTTACCCATTAATTTTATTATCTTGTCATCCTAACTTTATAACAAATAAAATTAATAGTTGATATTCCTTTGGTCACACAAATAATAGCAGTGACTCTGTTGGGGAGGATACTATTAAATGTGCCTAAGTGTATACCATTACTTGATACTTAGTCCATTAAATAGGATTGTGCCCCTTCAGTTGGAGAAGATCACACACTCCTAAATAATTTCTTATAACCATCCATAAAGGAAGTTTGATCTGCAAACAAACTTATCCGTTGTGGAGGGAGGCACTCAGAGCCAACACGCAAGTTTGTTGCATCACATACAAACCAGTAATGGAGACCGTGGAATTTATTTACTAATCCCTCTCCCACTTAGTTATTTAAGGTGAGAAATTTTAACATGCACACACACATCACAGCAACTAAAGCAATAAATATGGAAAAATAATTTTTCAACTATTATGGCTTTTTCCATCACTGTTCTCCGTGTGCGGTCAACCCTAGCTGCTGCCGTCTTTAGCCACCGTAATCGGGTCTAGTCGCTGCATCTATCTTGCTTCTTTTTCCGCTGTGCCTCTGGTCCACAAATAGTACCACGCCTCGCAAGGATACGATCCGCGACAGAAATATAATTTTACATATATCGATCCTATATTCCACAAAGGAATGCACATGTAATCTAGATCGAAACAAAAATATAAAATCCTTAAACTAAAACAGCTCCTGCTGTATTTAATACATACAATCATGCACATAAATAAAATGCCCTTGGCATGTCTAAGGGTCCAATCACACACAATCTCTATAAGCCATAATAGTTGGAGCCTGCAACCACAAAGTTAGCATATCCTACTATTATCCTGCCTACATTATGTATGACATGTGCATAATTAATCTGAAAACCTAACACACAGAGGCAAACCCTAGCTCTGATACCAATTGTTGATTGCTACTCAGAATATCGTACCGATTCCCCTGTACAAAAATTTTATACAAATCCTGAACCATTCCTAACAACCTATTGTGTTCTTTAGAAATTAAATTTGGAATCACAAACAAAACTTAACATTATTGATTCTAAATTCAACTTATTTGTTCTTAGTGGTTTAGACTTGGATCGCAAACGATGCTTAACATTATTGATCTAAATCCACCCATGTTACAAATTCAATTAAATATTAATTTCAGAGACCGACTTCCAGGTTAAACATGATGAGGCACTAGGCCTTCTTGGGTATGGGAGCATCCACCACTTCCTAGACAAAGCCTTTTAACAAAATTTAATATTTAATTTCCTTATAGTAACCCTAGGTTTAACAAAAAAGAACAATCGAATCACAAGTTCAAAAAACAAAAGAAACACAAAATCAAAAACATAAATTCGATTACCTAGATTCATTAGCCTCTTGTGTTTGGTATTTCAAGATCTAAATAAAAGGATGAACTAGTTATGATGCGGAAACTAATAACTAGTTATACCTTTTATAGCTTATAGACCTCACAATCTTCTGCTGTATTCCTCTTCTTATCTCGGATGTCGTGTGGGCGACGATCTACCGAGACGAGAATCCACCCAAGCCTCCTTCTTCTACAAGTAAGTTTTGACCAACAACAAACTCCTTGAGTTGAAGAACTTCGACCACCAACTAAGCTCCAAGGGATGCAAAGAAATAAAGCCTCCTTTCTCTACTTCTTCTCCAAGCAAAATCCAGCCACCAAGGGTCTCCTAGAGATTTGATGTCGCCGGCCAAGGAAGAAGAAAAGGGGAAAAAGAAGAAGAGAGGGAGGGCCGACCACCACAAGGAATAGAAGAGAGGAATAGTAGATGTATATTGTTAGTAGATGTATATTGTTATGAGGTGAGACACCTCTACCCTCTCTTTTATATTCCTTGGTCTTGGCAAATAAGGAAAGTTTTAATAAAAACTTCCTTATTTTCTTTTCCATAGAAAGGAAAATTTAATTGATAAAAAAAATTCTTTTTCTTCTATTAATGTGGCTGACCACTTTAAATCCTCCATGCAAGGAAAGTTTTAAACACAAAATTAAAACTTCCTAATTTGTTTCCGGAAATTTTTAAAGTAAATTCTCTTCATGGTTCGTTATAAAAGGAAACTTTTATAAATTAAAATCTCTCTATTAAAACATGTGGATGATTACAATAAGGAATGTTTTCTCAAAATTAAAATCTTCCTTTTAACTACAGATAAGGCAAGATATCAAATCTTTCTCTTAATCTTTTGTAGAAACTATAAAAGGAAAGATTTAATTTTAAAACTCTCTTTTAAATCAGGAGAATGGTTACAAAAAAAGGAAAGTTTTATCAAAAATTAAAATCTTCCTTTTAACTACAAATAAGGAAAGATATCAAACATTTCTCTTAATCTTTTGTAGAAAGCTATAAAAGGAAAGATTTAAATTTTAAAACTCTCTTTTAAAACCATGAGGATGATTACAAAAAAGGAAAGTTTTATCAAAAATTAAAATCTTCCATTTAACTACAAATAAGGAAAGATATCAAACCTTTCTCTTAATCTTTTATAGAAAGCTATAAAAGGAAAGATTTAAATTTTAAACTCTCTTTAAAACTATGACTTCCACATAAGGAAAGATTTTAAATAAACTCCTTTTATTTAATTGTGGCCAGCCACCTAAGCTTGGGTTCAAGCTAGGGTCGGGCACCTACTTGACCCATCCAACCTTGGTTTGGCTGGCCCTAGCTTGGGCTCCAAGCTAAGCTTGGCCGACCACCTTAAGGTGGGTAAGAAGGTGGGTATGAGTGGGTATAAGAATTTTTAAATAAGAGGCTACGATAAGGACCGAGAGGAGGAATTGGTTTTGGTCTCCCGATGAACTTGAGCTTCCCGTGTTCACCCTGAACACCCAACTTGAGTTCATCAATAATATCTCATTCCACTAAAGAGTTATTATTGAACTACCGCACCAATCCCATATTACTATATGAACTTCTTCTTATCATTAGTGTGTTAATCTCCCTGTGTTTAAGATATATAATGCCCACTAATTAAATGAGTTACTGATAACTCTCTTTAATTAATATCTAGCTCCAAGAGTAGTACCACTCAACTTCATTGTCATGTAGGATTAAGTCCACCTGTAGGGTTTACATGACAATCCTTATGAGCTCCTCAAGGGGACATCATCAACCTAGATTACTAGGACACAATTTCATTCTATAATCAACAACACACCATATAAATAATACCATTTCCCAACTTATCAAGCCTATTGATTTATCGAACTAAATCGCATCCTTTGATAAATTAAAGAAATGAATATTAAGTATATATGCTTGTTATTATATCATGATTAAGAGCACACACTTCCATAATAACAAAGGTCTTGTTCTTTTATGCAGTCAGTATAAAAAGAACTTACCTTAAATGGTCATGCTCAATATACTCAAAGTGTACTAGTGTAATTTTATAGTCAAGATAAACTAATACCAAACTACACTATGACTATTCCAATGGTTTGTTCCTATCCATCTTAGTCGTGAGCTACTATTTATAATTTATAAGGAATTGATAACATGATCTTCTATGTGTGACACCACACACCATGTTATCTACAATATAAATTAATTGAACAACTACACATAGCATATAAATGTAAACATTTGACCAATGTGATTCTTTATTTCAAAATAAATGTTTACAAATAGCTAGCTTTTTAGTATACACTCTAACAAAAGGTATATCTTATTCTCTAGTATTTGAAACATGTTTAACGGTGTTATCTACTAGTACCTGGTTTGTAGATACAGGAGCCACTGATCATGTCTGCAATTCATTGCAGGGGTTCCAGGAAACCCGACGATTATATGAAGGAGAGATAACCGTCTACATGGGCAATGCTATGAAAGTGATGGCTGTCACAGTGGGAGATGTTTACTTATCATTTGATAGGAATAGAACTTTGATTTTGAGAAATTGTCTTTTTGTACTAAGTTTTAGAAAGAATTTAATTTCAATTTCTAAACTATTTTTGGATGAATATACTGTTTCTTTTGATGACAAAGTGGTTATCAAGAAAAATAGAGTAGTTATCTGTTCTGGTACATTAGATGACAATTTGTATACTCTAAATCTGATAACTCCCACAAAGTAACAAATGGAAATTAATAACACATCCTCTAATTCTAATAAGAGAAAGGAACCTTCGAAAATGAACCAAACATATATTTGGCATCTAAGACTTGGCTAATAGCCGATGGACTCTTGGGTTCATTAGTGTTGGAAAACTTTCCAACCCGCGAATCTTGCTTGGAAGGAAAAATGACGAAGAGACCTTTTAAGGACAAGGGGTATAGAGCAAAGGATGTGTTAGAATTGGTCATTCTGATTTGTGTGGTCCTATGTCTATCTAGGCAAGAGGTGGTTTTGAATATTTTGTCTCTTTTATAGATGACTATTCGAGATATGGGTACATTTACTTGATGCACCACAAGTCTGAGTGCTTTGATAAGTTCAAAGAGTACAAGGCTGATGTGGAGAAACGTCATGGTAAAAGTATCAAGACACTACGGTCTGATCGTGGTGGCGAGTATCTCTAAGGAGAGTTTAGGAATTACTTATCAGAGGTTGGGATTCAATCTCAATTGTCTACACCTAGAATACCCCAATAGAATGGTGTGGCAGAATGAAGGAATATGACTCTTATGGAAATGGTTAGATCGATGATGAGTTATTCAAAATTACTAAGTTCGTTCTGGGGATATGCTTTAGAAACGACAGTGTATATTCTGAACTTGGTACCTTCTAAATCAGTACCCTCTACTCCCACGGAATTGTGGAATGAGCGTAAGCCTAGTCTGAGTCATGTCCGGATTTGGGGTAGTCCAACACATGTGCTAAAGGGAGATGCTGATAAGTTGGAATCTCGTACAGAATTTTGCCTATTTATAGGTTATCCTAAAGGAACAAAAGGTGGTTTATTTTATAGTCCTAAAGATCAGAAGGTCACTGTTAGCACTAATGCCCGATTTTTAGAAGAGGACTATGTAATAAACCACAATCCCATGAGTGAAATTGTTCTAGAAGAAATGAGAGAGGACATGCCTACTTTAGTACCAACAGTGCAAGATGAAATATCACAAGAAACTGCAACACGTATCACAAATAATTCACAACTACAGACAGTGCCTCATTGTAGTGGGAGGGTTGTGAGGCAACCTGAAAGATTCATGTTTTTAAGAGAGTCTTCGGACTTGATCCCAGGTAAACATGAACCTGATCCCCGAACATATAACGAAGCATTCCAAAATAAAGATGCAACATCTTGGCAAAGAGCAATGAATTCAGAAATAGAATCTATGTACTCTAACAAAGTCTGGGAGCTAGTAGAACCATCAAATGGTATAAAAGATATTGGATGTAAATGGATCTATAAAAGGAAAAGAGGGACAGATGGGAGGTGAAAACCTTCAAAGAAAGGTTTGTTGCGAAGGGGTATACTTAGAAAGAGGGAATCAATTATGAGGAAACCTTTTCACCAGTAGCTATGCTTAAGTCTATCTGGATACTCTTATCTATTGCTGCTCATATAGATTATGAGGTTTAGCAAATGGATGTCAAGACAATTTTTGTCAACGGAAGTCTTGAAGAAAACATCCATATGAAGTAACCATAGGGGTTTATTGCAAAGGGCAAAGAGCATCTTGTATGTAAGCTCAATCGGTCTATTTATGGACTGAAGCAAGCTTCAAGGTCTTGGAACATCCAGTTTAATGAAGTAATCCAGTCTTATGGATTCAGTGTCCGGATGAGTCTTGTGTATACAAGAAGTGTGATGGAAATGTGGTAGTATTTCTTATACTATACGTAGATGACATTTTGTTAGTTGACAACAATATCAAAGTATTGTTAGAAGTAAGAGTATGGTTGTCCAAACAATTCGATATGAAGGACTTGGGAGAATGCAGACATATTCTTGGGATCAAAGTAATAAGGGATCGCAAGAAAAGAATGTTGTGCTTATCCCAAACTTCATATATCGATACTATCCTAGCTCATTTTAGCATGCAAGATTCCAATAAAGGTTTTCTACCTTTTCAGCATGGAGTATCTTTATCTAAAGAGATGCCCCCTAAGACATCAAAAGAGATAGAGGAAATGAAGACAGTTCCTTATGCTTCAGTTGTAGGAAGCCTAATGTATGCAATGTTATGCACGAGACCGGATATCTATTTTACCGTGGGCATGGATAGTAGATATCAAAGTAATCCAGGATAGGGACATTGGACTGCTGTAAAGCATATATTAAAGTACCTGAGAAGGACTAGAGATTATATGCTGGTTTACCAAACAGATGATTTACTACCTGTGGGTTACACGGATTCTGACTTTCAATCAGATAGTGACAATAGTAAGTCTACCTCAGGTTATATGTTTACTTTAGGAGGTGGAGCCATAGCATGGAGGAGTGTTAAGAAGAAATTCGTTTCAGACTCAACCATTGAAGCTGAGTATGTGGCAGCCTCTAAGGCAGCCAAAGAAGCTGTATGACTCATGAACTTTTTAATGGACTTAGATGTGATTCCTGGTTTGCCCAAAATCATCACAATTTATTGTGGTAATAGTGGTGCAGTAGCAAACTTGAAGGAACCATGAGCCCATAAGGCGAGTAAACACATTGAGCACAAGTACCACCTGATACGAGACATCGTAAAGCGAGGAGAAGTTGTTGTCACCAAGATTACATCAGCAGATAACCTGGTAGATCCTTTCACTAAGGTCCTTCCGGTGAAAGCTTTTGATCGACATGTCGAGGGGATGAGAATCAGATGTATGACAACGTTTATGGCAGCATAATCTTTTAGTATAAGTGGGAGATTGTTAGAGTGTATACTAAAAGTCTAGCTTTTTGTATAAACATTTATTTTGAAATAAGAATCACATTGGTCAAATGTCTACATTTATGCTAAGTGTAGTTGTCCATTTAATTTATATTATAGATAACATGGTGTGAGGAGACACACAGAAGATCTTGTTATTAGTTCCTTATAAATTATAAATAGTAGCTCACAACCAAGATGGAATGGGACAAACCATTTGTTAGAGTGTATACTAAAAGCCAAGCCTTTGGTATAAACATTTATCTAGAAATAAGAATCACATTGGTCAAATGTTTACATTTATGATAAATGTAGTTGTTCAATTAATTTATATTATAGATAACATGATGTGTAGTGTCACACACAGAGGATCATGTTATCAGCACCTTATAAATTATAAACAGTAGCTCATGACCAAGATGGAAAGGAACAAACCATTAGAAGGTCGTAGTGTAATTAGGTATTAGTTTCTCTTAACTATATAATTACACTAGTACACTTAGAGTGTATTGAGTAGGACCATTAGAAGTCGTTTCTTTTTATACTGACTTTATAAAGGAACAAAGACCTCAGTTATTATGGAAGTGTGTGCTCTTAATCCTAATATAATGACAAGCACATATATTTGATATTTATTTCTTTAATTTATCAATGGGTGAGATTTAGTTCGATAAATCAATAAGCCCAATAAGTTGGAAAATGATATCACTTATAGTGTGTGTTGTTGATTATAGAAGGAAACTGTGTCCTAAAGATCTAGGTTGATAATGCCCCCAAGAGGAGCTCATAAGGATTGTCATGTTAAACCCTGCAGGTCGATTTAGTCCGACATGACGATAAGGTTGAGTGGTACTACTCTTGGACTAAGATATTAATTAAGTGAGTTGTCAGTAACTCATTTAATTAGTGGACTGTAACGACCCAATTTTCCCTATTTTCAAGTTCTAAAAGTCCATAAAAATATTTGGAAATACTTTTAAAATATTCTAGAGATTTTAAGGAATTTTTAGAGTATTTTTACGTAATTTTTGGAGGTCGTTTAGTAGGGTTACAAAAAGAAAGAAGTTTTAAAAATAAAATAAAATAAAAGAAAAATAAGTTAGTAGAAGCTGGGGTTCGAACCCACAACTTCGGACCCAAGCAAAACCGGCCCGACCAATCGAGCTACGCTCGTTTTGTTAACAAGATATGGGAATCAATAGACTTAAGGTATAGTTTCGATTAAACCCTAGTATAAGAAAAGGAATTTATGTTTCTTTTCGGAAAATCAACATTTTCTCAAAAAAATCCCTTCTCTTCTCGGTTGCGTGACGACGACAAACCCACGGGCGAAACCGCGGCGTCTCCTAGGGTTCCCTCCGGCGCCGGCGAAGCTGTCTTCCGGCCAACCTCATCCGTGGTGGTCATCCCGACAGAGAGGAGCACGCGTGAGCACAAGAGGAAGCCGAGAACTTCATCTTTCCGAAGCCCTAGAGTTCGTCCCGATTGGTTGTAAGTCCAAGCAAATCACGGTGAGTTGCTTCTCACCTGCAGTAGGAGTAGTTCCGCGAGCTTTGATTCTTCTTTGTTTCCTTTCGGGATTTGTAGTTTGATTTTGGTAGATTCATTCGGACTGGGTGATTTTGTTTCACTGAGTTGTTGTAGGAGTGGTTTCGGATTTATGTTTGTTCTTGTGTTGATTTCGGAGCATGTTTCATGGAGCTTTTGTTATTTTTGCTTGCTGCCGTGATCCTTAAAGAAAGAAAGGGAAGAGTTAGTTCAGTTCAAGTGGGTGGATTAGAATTCCTTCCAAGCCTTGTAATTAGTATTGTATATTCAGAACTCTCAAGCTAATGCAAAATTTTATATCCATGTGGATAGGCTAGTTGGAACTCTTGACCATGACAGGGATGCCTTTCTAATATACTAACCTTCCATCATCTTGATATCATTGACCTTCTGATCTTATTGTAGAACTGATATTATTGATCATGATGAGGAATTAACTACAATTTCTATAACAAATAAAAGAAGTATTGAAAATATTACATTGTTTGATTGATATATACTAAACTTGGTCACTGATTGTACCAATAACTAATTTAGTTGATTCTTGATTTGTTCTTCCTAAACTATGAATTAAGATGACTGATAAGTTAGATGTAATTTCCTTTGCTGCCATACCAAGCTTTGCATAGGTTTAAAACTTCAGCAGATTCTAGTTTCGGTCTTTTGTTGTTTTAGGCAGTAAGCATGAAGAACATATTTGAATCTAGGTTATCAATGATAATTCTCTTTTGTTGGTTAATTTCCTTTTTTGCTGCCCTAGCTTGGTTAATCTACCTTTGCTGTCATGAGTTTGTTAAAGAAGAGGAGAAGGAATTTGAATGGGTTTAGCATGTTGTTTAGATTTTTCCTATGCTGTTTAGATTATTCTCTTGCTGTTTAGTTTTTGTTTGCTGATAGTAAAGCATGAGCAATTATCCATTTGCTAATAATTAAGCATGATCAGTTTAACATGAGCAGTTTTATTTTAGAGTAGGCTTAAAGAAATCAAATTCAGTTTTTCTTGATTCATATTTGTTGTAGCATGCTTAGAAAGCTCAGTTTTTTTCTTTTGATTTATATTAATTGTAGCATGTTTAAAGAAGTTTGATTTGTTTTCTTTTGCTTGATTCTGTTGATACATGCTTAAAGAAACCTGTTGCTCTATAAAAACTCTAGGATCTACCTGTAGGTGGGAAGAATAAGAGTTTTAATAAATCCTTTAGGGATTTATAAGAAGTTATAAGAAAGAGAGACCAAGGTATTAATAGGATCCCTAATTTTAAGAATTGGGATCAGTAGCATATCAAGTGCTCAAAGAAATGCCAAGGCATTTTATTATAAGAGAATTGAAGAATAACAAGTATAAGGAAGTAATAGTTAAAAAGGAAATAAGTATTTTACTTTTTAATGACATGTACCGGACACAAGGTCCAGGACACAAGGTCCAATGGGTGGGCTCCTAGATCGCCCCTAGGCACAAGATCGCCTAGAAGTACTTTAGTAGTTTCGGGATTAGCTACCTCGACTCTTATTAAGGATGCGCGCAAATTGGTACAATGCCGGACCCAAAAGAAGTTTATTATTATTTTGAAGTATTAAAGTATAAGTTTTTGAAACAAATGAAACAAGCTTCAAATCTGTCTAGAATTAGAAAATTAGTTCCTTGTTATTTGAAGCATGCAGTAGTAGTTTCAATTGTTTCCTTGCTACTAGATTATTCAGCATGTTTAGTTTTACATGTTTAGTAGTTTTACATGTTTAGTAGCTTTACATGTTTAGTAGCTTTACATGTTTAGTATGCTTCTTTTATTGGTTTATGAGCATAATTAGCTATACAATGATTAGCATTTCAGTTAGCATGATTTACTTAGCTATTTATGAGCATGAGTAATTTTATATGTTAGCATTCAGTTTTAGTATGTTTTTATTTATATACATGCATATCGAGTTTTTGTGAGTAGATAGCGCTCACTAAGCTTTATGCTTATAGACTGCACTTCCTCCTATTGCAGATAAAGGAAAGGAAAATATTTAGCAAGGAAGGCGACAAGGTGGTGGTGATGAAGGTGTGTGATGGCTGGACTATGGGGAGATCAAGAGTTTGCTAAGGAATTGTTAAGACTTTTCTGTTTAGAGTTCTTTAGTTTTCTTTAAATGCTATTATGAGTCAAGATTGTAATTAAGTTTATTCCGCATTTGTAGTTGGGTTATATTGATGGAGTGATATTGTTGTTTGCTATTATTAGGGTAGTTTCCTTCTTTTATTTGTGATATTATACTGCGTGGTTGTGAAAATATATGTCCAGCCGCCTGTGGCTGAGTATAGTTTGTTTGTATTGATGATTTAGTCATCGGTACAGGGGAGACTCTGCCGAAATTTTTCGGTAGAGATTCCTCGTGGTTTTTAATTATACCGGTTAAGTAGAGTTAGTAGTTAAGTAACGACCACTCTTAGAGAGTAGTAGTAGTAGCAAGAAGGGTGGTCGTTACATGGACATTCGACATCTTAAACACAGGGAGACTAACACACTCATAATAAGAAGGAGCCAAAATGTAATTTGGGATTGATGCGGTAGTTCAATAATAGTTCTTTAGTGGAATGAATTATTATTGATGGAATTAAGTTGTGTGTTCGGGGCGAACACGTGAAGCTTAATTTCATCGAGAGACCAAAACCAATTCCTCCTCTCGGTCCCTATCGTAGCCTCTTGTATATAGAGATTTATACCCACCATATACCCACCTTCTTACCCAACCTATAGGGGCCTGCCAAGCCAAGCTTAAAGCTCAAGCTTAGGGCCGGCCAAGACCCAAAGGTTGAGCCAAGTTGGTGGCCGACCAATGCTTGGAGTCTAGGCATGATGTGGCCGACCACATCATATTAAAAAGGATTTTATTTATAAATTTTTCTTATGTGGATTCCATGGTTTTAAAAGAGAGTTTGAAATTTAAATCTTTCCTTTTATAGCTTTCTACAAAAGATTAAGAAAAGATTTGAAATCTTTCCTTATTTGTAGATTGAAAGGTGAATTTTAATTTTAAGAAAACTTTCCTTTTTAACCATGTTCATGATTTAAAAGAGAGTTTAAACATTAAATATTTTCTTTTATTAGTTTCTACAAAAGATTAAGAAAAGATTTGATATATTTCCTTATTTGTAGATTGAAAAGAGATTTTAATTTTTAGAGATAACTTTCCTTTTTGGAAATCATCCTCATGTTTAAAAGAAAGATTTTAATTTATAAAATTTCCTTTTTATAATCCACCATGAAGGGAAAAATTATTGGAGAAATTTTTTATAAATTTCCGGAGAAAATTAGGAAGTTTTAATTCTTATTATAATTAAAACTCTCCTTGTTTATAGCTAAACAGGTGGCCGACCAGTGTAATTGAAAAAATAAATTATTTTTAATTAAAATAATTTTTCTTTTTTATGGCAAAGGAATTAAGGAAATTTTTATTTAAATTTCCTTATTTGCCAAGACCAAGGATTATAAAAGAGGGGGTAGAGGTGCCTTCATGGTGAACGACTCTATTCTATTCTTCCTCTCTTTTCCTCCTTGGTGGCCGGCCCTAGCTTCTCCCTCTTCTCTTCTTCTTGTGGTCGGCGGCAACCCCTCTTGGAGCTCATGATGGTGGCCGGTTCTAGCTAGGAGAAGAAGGAGAGAAAGGAGGTTTTGTTTCTAGCATCCCTTGGAGCTTGATGGTGGTGGCCGAACCTCACATCTCTTGGAGTTTATGTGGTGGCCGAATCTTGCTTGGAGAAGAAGGTGGCTTAGGTGGATTCTCATCTCGGTAGATTTTTGCCCACACAACGTTCGGGATAAGAAGAGGAATACGGTAGAAGATCAAGAGGTTATTTGCTTACAAAGAAAGGTATAACTAGTAATTGTTTTCCGCATCATACTAGTTTTCTTTGTATAGTTATTTTTGGAAATACAAAACACAAGAGGCATATGATTCTAGAGTTTTCAGATTTGTTTCGAAGTTGTGTTACTTTTCTTTTATTTTTTGAATTTGTGATTCGATTGTTCTTTTTGGTTAAACCTAGAGTTATTTAAGGAAATTAAATATTAGCTTTCCTTAAAAGGCTTTGTCTAGGCGGTGGTGGTTGCTCCCATATCCAAGAAGGCCATGTGCCTCGCCATGCAGTCCTGGAAGCCAATTTTGGAAATTAATATTTAATGAAATAAATAACATAGGTGGATTTGGATCAATAGTGTTAAGTTCCGCTTGTGATCCAAATCTAAACCATCAAGAACAGATAAGTTAAATTTGGAATCAATGATAAGTTCCATCTGTGATTCCTAATTTAACTTCTAAAGAACACAATAGGTTATTTAAGGAAAGGTTCGACACTTGTACAAAAATTTTTTGTATAGTGGAATCGATACATTTTCCTAGGACTAACCAACAATTGGTATCAGAGCTAGGGTTTGCCTCTGTGTGTTTGGTTTTCAAATTAGGTTATGTACATGTCATACATAATTTGGGCAGGATAATAGTAGGATGTGCTAACTTTGTGGTTGCAGGCTCCAACTATTATGGCTTATAGATCTTATGTGTGATTGGACCCTTGGACATGTCAAGGGCATTATTTTGTGTGTGCATGATTGTATGTAACTAATACAACAAGAGCTGTATTATCTCTAGGATTTTAGAATTTTATTTTCGATCTAGATTACATGTACATTCCCTCATGGAATATAGGATCGATATATGTAAAATTCTATTTTTGTCGTAGATCGGATTCTTGTGAGGCGTGGTACTTTTGGAGCACCAGAGGCCCCAGCGGAATAAGAAGCAAGATGGATGCGACAACTCGACCTGATGGAGGTGGCTAAAGATGGCAGTAGCTAGGGTTGGAGCACATGGAGGACAGTAACAGGAAAAGGCCATAATAGTTGGAAAATAATTTTCTTATTTATTGCTTTTATTTACTGTGATGTGTGTGTATGCATGTGATGTATGCTAGGATAACTTAAAATTACTCACTTTAAATAACTAAGTGGGAGAGGGATTTATTTTAATAAATTCCACGGTCTCCATTACTGGTTTGTAAGTGATGCAAATAAACTTACGCGTTGGCTCTGAGTGCCTTCCTCCATATCGGATGAGTTTGTTTGCGGATCACTAGATCAAACTTCTAATTAGGATGACTATAGGAAATTAATTAAGAGCGTGTGATCTTTCCCATCGGAAGGGGCATAATCTTATTAATGGACTTAGTGTCAAGTAATGGTATACACTTAGGCACGTCTAATAGTATCCTCCCCATCGGAGTCACTACTATTATTTGTGTGACCGAAGAAAACTAACTATTAATTTGTCATAAAGTAAAGTTGACAAGATAATAAAATTAAAAACCCTCTCTTACAAATGTTGAGATTTTGTATACGTCCACACTATCGTGACATATAAAAATTCATGGTGTATGAGGTAATTTTATTTGTTAGTTTGACAAGGAAATAAAATTAATGGGAAAAACCACTCTAACAAATGTTTGGTTTTGTATACGTCCACACTATCATGGCATACAAAATTCACGGTGTTTGAGGTAATTTTATTTTTCATAAAGACTTATTGACAAGATAATTAATGGGTAAAACCCTCCTCTTACAAATGTTCAATTTTGTATATGTCCACACTATCGTGGCATGTAAAATTCACGGTGTTTGAGGTGTTGATGAGTTTAAATAATATTGTTTGAGGAATCAATGTTATTTTAAATTCAAAAGTTTTGACCAAATATTTGATCAAAGATAGATCAACTATTAATTTTATTCGTCATAAAGTAAAGTTGACGAGATAATAAAATTAATAACAAATATTTTTGTGATTCTTAGGATTTAAAAATGTTTGTCAATCCCCTAGTTGTTATACTATAGAAAAGACTTAGTAGTCCCAATTGTAATGATTGGAAAACTTGGACATTAAGGTAGGTTGCCCTCTCAGAACTAAGAACAATAACGGTGTATTTTATTAGTTGTTGAAACATATTTAGTGGTGTTATCTACCGGTATCTGGTGTGTAGATACATGAACCACTGATCATGTCTACAATTCATTGCAGGGGTTCCAGGAAACCTGACAACTATATAAATCACCATCCACATGGGCTCTACTGTAAAAGTAGCAGCTGTTGCAGTGGGAGATGTTTATCCTCTGATAGGAATAAAATATGGATTTTCAGAAATTATCTTTACGTACTAAGTTTAGAAAGAACCTGATTTCAGTTTCTAAACTATTAAAGAATATATATTGTGTCTATTTTGATAACAAAGTTGTTATCGAGAAAATAGGAAAGATATCTGTTCTGGTACATTGGTTGACAATTAATCCAAAAACTCCCACGATGCAATAAATGGAAATTAATAACACATCTTCTAACTTTAAGAGAAAGCAACCTTCAGAAATGAACCAATCATATTTTTGGCATCTAAGGCTAGGTTATATTAACTTAAGCAGGATTCAAAGGATAATAACCAATGAACTCTTGGGTTCATTGGTAGTGGAAAACTTTCCAACCTGTGAGTCTTACTTAGAAGTTAAAATAACCAAGAAGCTTTTAAGTCTAAGGGGTTTAGTGCCAAAGATATGTTGAAATTGGTTCATTCTGATTTGTGTAGACCTTTGACTATCCAGGCAAGAGGTTGTTTCGAATATTTCGACTATTCGAGATAAGGATACATTTACTTGACGCGTCACAAGTCTAAGTGCTTTGATTAGTTCAAAGAGTACTAGGCTGATGAGGAGTAACATCAAAGTAAAAGCATCAAGACACTACGGTGAAATCGTAGTAACTAGTACCTCTTAGGAGAGTTTAGGAGTCACTTATCAGAAGTCGGGATTTAATCCCAACTAACTGCACCTGGTACACCCCAACAGAATGGTGTAGTAGAAAGAAGGTATAAGGCTCTTATGGAATAATTAGATCGATGATGAGTTATTTAGAAAATTACCAAATTCGTTTTAAGGATATACACTGGAAATAGAAGTGAACATAGTACCTTCTAAGTCATAACTCTCTACTCCCACATAATTGCAGAATGGGCGTAAGCCTAGTCTGAAGTATATTCGGATTTAGATGGTCTAGCATGTGAGAGACACTGAAAAATTGGACATGAGTTCACTTGTTTGTGAGTTATCCTAGAAAAACGAAAAGAGGTTTGTAGTCCTTAAAATCAGAAGGTCATTGTTGGCACTAATGCTCGATTTGAGAAAAGGACTATACTATAAACCACAAGCCCATGAGTAAAAATTGTTCTTAAGGAAATAAAGGACATGTCTAACCTAGTACCAACTGTACAAGATGAAATATCACAAGAAACTGCAACACGTATCACAAATGATACACAATTGCAGAAAGTATCTCGTCGTAGTGGGAGGGTTGTTAGGCAACCTAAAAAGATTCATGTTTTGGGAGAGTCTTTGGACTCGATCCCTGGAGGACATGAACCTGATCTCCGGACATATGACGAAGCACTCCAAGATAAAGATGCAACATCTTTGCAAAGAATACAGAATTAGAATATATGTATTCTAATAGAGTCTGGAAGCTTATAAAATCACCAAATGGTGTAAAAGCCATTGGGTAAAAATAAGTCTACAATAGGAAAAGAGGGATAGACAGGAAGGTAGAAACTTTCAAAGCAAGGCTTGTTGAAAAAGGAAACTTTTTTACCAGTAGCCATGCTTAAGTCTACCCAGATTCTTTCATCTATGAGATTTAGCAAGTGGATGTCAAGACAACTTTCCTTAATGGAAGTCTTGAAGAAAACATCCATATAAAGCAACCAGAAGGGTTCATTGCAAAGAGCAAAGAGCATCTTGTGTGTAAGCTCAAACAGTCTATGGACTGAAGTAAAGCTTCAAGGTCTTGGTACACCCAGTTTAATAAAGTAATCCAGACCTATGGATTTATTTTATAACCGAATGAGTTTTGTGTATACAAGAAATGTGATGGAAACGTAGTGGTATTTCTTGTACTATACGTAGATAACATTTTTGGTAGTTGGAAACAATATCAAAGTCTTGTTAGAAGTAAGGGTATGGTTGTCCAAACAATTCGATATGAAGGACTTAGGAGAATGCATATATTCTTGGGATCAAAGGGATCGCAAGAAAAGAATATATTTTACTTATCCCAAGCTTCATATATTGAAACAATCTTCGCTCATTTTAGCATGCAGAACTCCAAGAAAAGGTTTCTTACCTTTTAGGCATGGAGTAGCTTTATCTAAAGAGATGTCTCCAAAGATATCAAAGTAGATAGAGGAAATGAAGGCAGTTCCTTATGCTTCGGTTGTTGGAAGCCTAATGTATGCTCTGCACGAGATCAGAAATCTGTTTTGTCGAGAGCATAGTTAGCAAATATCTAAGTAACCCTAGACAAGGACATTGGACTGCGGTAAAGCATATATTAAAGTACCTTAGAGGCACTAGAGATTATATGCTAGCTTACAAGGCAGATAATTTGGTCCCTGTGGGTTGTACGGATTTTGACCTCCAATCAGATAGGGACAATAGTAAGTCAACCTCAGGGTTTTGTGTTTACTGTAGGAGGTAAAGTCATAATTATGGAAGAGTGATAAACAAAAGTATTTTTTCGGACTCAACCATAGAAGCTGAGTAAGTGGCAGCCTCTGAGGTAGTCATAGAAGCTGAATGACTCAGTAACCTCAAGATGGACTTAGATATGATTTCTGGTTTGTTCAAAGATTATTACAAATTATTGTAATAATAGTGGTGCAGTAGCAAACTCGAAGAAACCATGAGTCTATAAGGCAAGTAAACGCAATAGAGCGCAAGTACCACCTAATACGAGAAATCGTATAAACGAGGAGAAGTTGTTGCCGCCTAGATTGCATCAGATGATGACCTATAGATCTTTTCACTAAGGCCCTTAAGGCAAGAGCTTTTGATGGGCATGTTGAAGGGTTGGGAATCAGGTGTATGGAAGCAGATATAGAAACTTAGTCTTTTAGTATAAGTGGGAGATTGTTAGAGTGTATACTAAAAGCCTAGCTTTTGGTATAAATATTTATCTAGAAATAAGAATCACATTGGTCAAATGTCTACATTTATGATAAATGTAGTTGTTCAATTAATTTATATTGTAGATAACATGGTGTGTGGTGTCACACACAGAGGATCATGTTATCAGCACCTTATAAATTATAAACAGTAGCTCACGACCAAGATGGAAAGGAACAAACCATTAGAAGGTCATAGTGTAATTAGGTATTAGTTTATCTTAACTATATAATTACACTAGTACACTTAGAGTGTATTGAGTAGGACCATTAGAGGTCATTTCTTTTTATACTGACTTTATAAAGGAACAAAGACCTCAGTTATTATGGAAGTGTGCTCTTAATCCTAATATAATGACAAACACATATATTTGATATTTATTTCTTTAATTTATCAATGGGTTAGATTTAGTTCGATAAATCAATAAGTCTGATAAGTTGGGAAATGATATCACTTATAGTGTGTGTTGTAGATTATAGAAGGAAACTGTGTCCTAGAGATCTAGGTTGATAATGCCTTCAAGAGGAGCTCATAAGGTGTAATACCCACTAAGCTTGTAAGATAAATATATGAATGTGGGATTTTGCCTTAGAAAAATAATAGGAAGTGAGTTGAACCAAAAAGGAAATAAAAAGAAATAAAAATAGGGAGAGGTCAAGGATTGAACCTTGAACCTCTTATATTATATTTCATAGAATTAATGGGTAATAACCAGTTGGGATAGGAATAATATGTTGATAACAAAGGAGGGAAACTCATGATAAAGGTAAGAGTAAAAGCTAGCCAAAAGGAAACAAGTAAAGAGCAAGAGAAAGGCAACTTGCCTTCCTGCCTTCCTCTCCCTCTTCCTCTTTGATTTTGCCGAAAATAAAAGAGGTTAATTAAGGGGATTCACTCCCCCTTATTTCACCATGAATGATGAGGATAAATAAACAAATAAAAATAAAAATAGAGAAAAAGGCTAAGGGAGAAGGAAAGCAAAAATCAAGTTTGCTACCTCTTCCCCCTTAACATAAAAGGGAGCAAGAAAAGAGAAAATTATTTTTCTCTCATTTTTCTTTCACTCATCCTCTCCCTCACTGAGAACACCACAGTCCCCTCTCCTCCATCTTCAGCCCCAAAGCCAAATTTCTCCCTAAGAAAGCCTAAGATACAAGGAGGAATTAGCAAAGGAATCAAGGGAAAGGAACTAGAAGAAGAGGCTACTTCTTCTTCACCATACCTTAGATCCACAAGCGAAAAAGGATGTAAGCTTCCCCTCACCTGTGGTACAAGGATTTTATGTGCTTTTCGGATTTTATGAGGATTTTAAAACCTAGAAACAAGTTTGAGAAAATTCGGCCAAGAAGAGCTTTCAAAATCTAATGGTGTTTAAACTAGTCTTCACTACATGATAGATTTTTCTATGCTATGTAAAGGGGTTCTTCTTCATGCTTCTATACCTATATGATTCTTGATCAGAGGAGTACTGAACCCTAGAATTTCGGCCAAAAATATTCTTAAGAGGCTAGGGAAATTTATTGTTTTACCCAACTAGTACAAGGTTCTTCCTATGAAATATTAAGGATTATGTATTGGTTTTTCTTCCTTAGAAGATATTTGAAACTAAAAGAAAACCCACTCATATGTTTCGGCCAAGAAAGGGTTTAGGGTTAGGAAGACCTTTAAATTTAAATAACCATGCTCATGTGATAGAATACAAAGATCTTAAAGGATTTGTATGCTTGAATATTGCTAGAATTTCATGAACTCCTTCTTAGGGTTTTTGGCCATGATGAGATGGATAGATTAGAAAAGCTTAAACAAAATTTTAATATGCTCAAGACCTCTGTACTGTTTAGATATGAAAGTTGTTCAATGCCCTCATGCTTAATTAGGGTATAGAAAAATTAGTGGCATGACATATAACATGTATGATCACAAGGGGTCCTAGCTTATTCATGAACCAATTTGTATATATGTTTCTTAGTAACTTTTGCCATGAAACTTACTTAGGTTTTTCATGCTTTAGGCCACTTAAAAACCTAGCTAAAGAATGGTAGGTTTCGGCCATGAGAAAAAAAATAAAAGAAAAAGAGAAAAAGAAACCTAAAAAGCCTAAGATACAATTCATATGTATACTCATTATGCTTGTCTTTATACATGCTATGAAACTTGTATAAATTCTCATGCTTTTAGGCTATTTGAAGCAAGTTTATATTCTGTGAGTTTCGGCCAAGTAGGGTTTAAAAGACCTAGAGGCCTTAGAAATGAAACCAAATGTGTTAAAAGTACTTCTTATGGAAATAGGATAATGTATTGATTTTGTCACATACTTGTATAATTTTTCCATGATCTAAATGGACCATTGTGAGTCTCGGCCATGAAGGTTTAGATGCCTTGGAAACTCTAGGACTTAAATTAAATATGCTCATGTTACTCTAGATGAAATATGATAAGTAGAAAGCCAAGGTTCAATTGCTATATGTTGCTTTATGACCTAAAATGATGCTAGGGTATGTTTCGGCCATAACTATTGGATGATGCCTTGTATGAATTTATACAAAATGTTAGACCAAGTTCACATGCTTGTATGCTTGTTTGTAGCCCTAATGAGAACTTGTTAAATTTCGGCCATGACATATGTTAAGGGCTTAAAGAACTTAGGAACTAATTCAAATGTGTCAAATGTGTTTACCTTGTTCCTTGGTAAAAATGTTATAAATATGATTTAAAGTTGTCCATGCTTTTATGTCATATGGAACCTTGTTTCACACCTTAAGGTTTCGGCCATGTGAAATTAGGGACTTGAGGAACTTAGAAACTAAGTTAATCATGTTTATAATGCTTCCTATGAAAATGTTATGATGATAATTTAGGTGCCACATGCTTGGATGTTGTGTTTAACCTAAATTGAGCTCTAAAGGGTTTCGGCCACAAGGGTTTAGGAAGCTTAAAACCAAGATAAATATGATACCATGTTTCCTATGATAGGATAATCACAAGATACACCCTTATGCTTAATATGTATGCTTGTGATTTATGATTTATGATATGATATGCATGCTTTTATGATATGATATGCTTTGTGCTTAAAATATGCATGCTTATGTTATGATATGAGGTTAAATTATGCATGCTTTGATGCTATGTTTAGTGCTTAAAATATGCATGCTTTCATGATATGCTATGTGGTTAAATCATGCATGCTTGATGATATGCTTTATGCTTAAGATATGCATGTTTTTATGATCTATGCCTAAGTGATGCATATTGTTATGACATGATGTATGCCTAAGTGATGCATACCTTTATGATATGATGTATGCCTAAGTGATGCATACCTTTATGACATGATGTATGCCTAAGTGATGCATACCTTTATGATATGATGTATGCCTAAGTGATGCATACCTTTATGACATGATGTATGCCTAAGTGATGCATACTTTTATGATATGATGTGTGCCTAAGTGATGCATGCTTTTATGATACATGATATGTATGACATGTACTTTACTTTATATGTGAGTGGCTTGTACCAAGGGTGGGCTCCATAAGCGCCCCGGGGACTAAGAACCTCGTTAGGGATGGGCTCCTAAGTGCCCCTAGGACTAAGGGCCTAGTATGTTTGCCTCGTAGGGTTCAAGACTTGCTACCTTGGACCTACAAGGTTGCGCGCAATATGTAAGTGGTACATAGCCGGGATCCCCCTTATGTTGAGATTACTTTCAAGTATATATGTAAAAGAAAATAGTTTTAAAGATCATGAGACATACACATATTTTTCAGATACATGTTTTCCAAAATCATATTGCATACACCTTATGATTATGCTATGTTTCATGTTATGCTCTTGATTATGATATGCCATGATAAGGTATGATTATGTTATGTTCATGCTATACCTTATAGACATGTTTCGGCCATGGATTTATTGATGCTTGATATATAAATTTCGGCCATGGATATGATGATGCCTTGATGTACATGTTTCGGCCATAGTATGATGCTTTGATATACATGTTTCGGCCATGCTTTGATATACCATGATACTTGTTTGTTATGCCATGTCTAGCTATGTTTTATGCAATGCACTATGTATATGTTTCGGCCATGGTGATGCTCGATATGCTATGACTAGTTGTGATTATATTATGATGCATGATATGTTTGAATAGAATGCTATGTTATGCCATGATTAGTTGAGATTATGACTTGTTGATGCATTCTTGATTATGTGCTGATTGTTGGTTTTAGTGAGTAGGAAAGGAACTTACTGAGCCATGAGTGCTTATAGCTTACTTTCCTTGTACCACAGATAAAGGAAAAAGCTGGATGAGTTAGAGGTGCAGCAGGAGGGGCAACGAAGATGTGTGTGGCAGTGGCTAGGCAACCAAATAAATAAGAACCTGCTTAAAGTTTCTTGAAAGAACTATGCATTGGTATTTTATGACTTGTGATACCTAAACATGTGTGGCTTGACATTATGGTTCCACTGGATTTGATGTTATGATTTTGATGCCATGTGATAGTATAGTTCAAAAGAAATTTAAAAGAAAACTTTTATTAAAACTATGAAAATTATTTTAAGTCTTCCGCTGTTTTAAAAAGAAAAATTTATACGTAGAGTATCGTAGCCCCGTCCCTTAGGGTAGCAGGGAGGGCGGGCGTTACATAAGGATTGTCATGTTAAACCCTGCAGGTGGACTTAGTCCGACATAACGATAAGGTTGAGTGGTACTACTCTTGGACTAAGATATTAATTAAGTGAGTTATCAGTAACTCATTTAATTAGTGGACATTCGACATCTTAAACACAGGGAGACTAACACACTCATAATAAGAAGGAGCCAAAATGTAATTTGGGATTGGTGCGGTAGTTCAATAATAGTTTTTTAGTGGAATGAATTATTATTGGTGGAATTAAGTTGTGTGTTTGGGGCAAACACGGGAAGCTTAATTTCATCGGGAGACCAAAACCAATTCCTCCTCTCGATCTCTATCGTAGCCTCTTGTATATGGAGATTTATACCCACCACATACCCACCTTCTTACCCAACCTATAGGGGTCGGCCAAGCCAAGCTTAAAGCTCAATCTTAGGGCCGGCCAACACCCAAAGGTTGAGCCAAGTTGGTGGCCGACCAATGCTTGGAGTCCAAGAATGATGTGGCCGGCCACATCATATTAAAAAGGATTTTATTTATAAATTTTTCTTATGTGGATTCCATGGTTTTAAAAGAGAGTTTGAAATTTAAATCTTTCCTTTTATAACTTTCTACAAAAGCTTAAGAAAAGATTTGAAATCTTTCCTTATTTGTAGATTGAAAGGTGAATTTTATTTTTAAGAAAACTTTCCTTTTTTAACCATGTTCATGATTTAAAAGAGAGTTTAAAAATTAAAAATTTTCTTTTATTAGTTTCTACAGAAGATTAAAAAAAGATTTGATATCTTTCCTTATTTGTAGATTGAAAGGAGATTTTAATTTTTAGAGATAACTTTCCTTTTTAGAAATCATCTACATGTTTAAAAGAAAGATTTTAATTTATAAAATTTCCTTTTTATAGTCCACCATGAAGGGAAAAATTATTGGAGAAATTTTTTATAAATTTCTGGAGACAAATTAGGAAGTTTTAATTCTTATTATAATTAAAACTCTCCTTGTTTATAGCTAAAGAGGTGGCCGACCATTGTAATTGAAAAATGGAAATTGTCTTTAATTTAAATAATTTTTATTTTTCATGACAAAGGAATTAAGGAATTTTTATTTAAATTTCCTTATTTGCCAAGACCAAGGATTATAAAAGAGGGGGTAGAGGTGCTTTCATGGTGAACGACTCTATTCTATTCTTCCTCTCTTTTCCTCCTTGGTGGCCGACCCTAGCTTCTCCCACTTCTCTTCTTCTTGTGGCCGGCGGCAACCCCTCTTGGAGCTCTTGATGGTGGCCGGTTCTAGCTAGGAGAAGAAGGAGAGAAAGGAGGTTTTGTTTCTAGCATCCCTTGGAGCTTGATGGTGGTGGCCGAACCTCACATCTCTTGGAGTTTATGTGGTGGCCGAATCTTGCTTGAAGAAGAAGGTGGCTTAGGTGGATTCTCATCTTGGTAGATCGTTGCCCACACATCATCCGGGATAAGAAGAGGAATATGGTAGAAGATCAAGAGGTTATTTGCTTACAAAGAAAGGTATAACTAGTAATTGTTTTCCGCATCATACTAGTTTTCTTTGTATAGTTATTTTTGGAAATACCAAACACAAGAGGCATATGATTCTAGAGTTTTCGGATTTGTTTCGAAGTTGTGTTTCTTTTCTTTTATTTTTCGAATTTGTGATTTGATTGTTCTTTTTGGTTAAACTTAGAGTTATTTAAGGAAATTAAATATTAACTTTCCTTAAAAGGCTTTGTCTAGGCGGTGGTGGTTGCTCCCATATCCAAGAAGGCCATGTGCCTCGCCATGCAGTCCTGGAAGCCAATTTTGGAAATTAATATTTAATGGAATAATTAACATAGGTGGATTTGGATCAATAGTGTTAAGTTCCGCTTGCGATCCAAATCTAAACCATCAAGAACAGATAAGTTAAATTTGGAATCAATGATGTTAAGTTCCATCTGCGATTCCTAATTTAACTTCTAAAGAACACAATAGGTTATTTAAGGAAAGGTTCGACACTTGTATAAAAATTTTTGTATAGTGGAACCTGTACATTTTCCTAGGACTAACCAACACCATTGGAGTGGTTGTAGTGTAATTTGGTATTAGTTTATCTTGACTATAAAATTATACTAGTACACTATGAGTGTATTGAGTAGGACCATTTGAGGTAGTTTCTTTTTATACTGAATATATAAAACAACAAAACCTCTGTTATTATGAAAGTACGTACTCTTAATCATAATATAATAACAAGCACGCATACTTAATATTTATTTCTTTAATTTATCAAAGGGTGCGATTTAGTTCGTTAAATCAAAAGGCCATACCATACCCTTATGTCTGACAACACTTTGACATTGTTGCCAATGAGCAAAATGTCATCTATGTATAGTACAAGAAATACTACCACGTTTCCATCATTCTTCTTGTATACACAAGACTCATCTGGACATTGATTAAATCCATAAGACTGGATCACTTCATTAAACCGGATGTTCCAAGATCTCGAAGCTTGATTCAGTCCATAGATAGACCGATTGAGCTTACATACAAGATGCTCTTTTCTCTTCACAATGAATCCCTTTGGTTGGTTCATATGAATATTTTCTTCAAGACTACCATTAAGGAAAGCTGTCTTAATATCCATTTGCCAAATCTCATAATCCATATGAGCGACAATAGATAAAAGAATCTAGATAGAATTAAGCATGACTACTGGTGAAAAGGTTTCCTCATAATCGATTCCCTTTTTCTGAGTATACCATTTTGCAACAAGCCTTGTTTTGAAGGTTTCCACCTTCCCATCATTCCCTCTTTTTATTTTGTAGACCCATTTACACCCAATGACTTTTACACCATTTGGTGGTTCTACAAGCTCCCATACCTGATTAGAATACATAGATTCTATTTCAGAGTTCATTGCACTTTGCCAAGATGTTGCATCTTAATCTTGGAGTTCTTCATCATATTTGCAGGGATCATGTTCATGTTTACCAGGGATCAAGTCCGAAGACTCTCCCAAAAATATGAATCTATCAGGTTGGCGAGCAACCCTCCCACTACGACGTGACACTGCTTGTAATTGTGCATCATTTGTAACACGTGTTGCAGTTTCTTGTGGTATCTCATCTTGTACCGTTGGTACTAACGTGGACGTGTCTTCTCTTATATCTTCAAGAATAATTTTACTCACGGGTTTGTGGTTCATTACATAGTCCTCTTATAAATATCGAGCATTGGTGCTAACAATGACCTTCTGATCTTTAAGACTATAAAATAAACCGTCTTTCGTTCTTTTAGGATAACCCACAAACAAGCGAACATCTGTACGTGATTCCAACTTATCAGTGTCTCCCTTCAGCACATGTGCTGGACTACCCCAAATCCGAATATACTTTAGACTAGGCTTACGCCCATTCCATAATTCTATGTGAGTAGAGGGTACTGACTTAGTAGGTACCAAGTTCAGAATGTACACTGCCATTTCCAGAGCATATCCCCAAAATGAATTTGGTAATTCTGAATAACTCATCATTGATCTAACCATTTTTATAAGAGTCCTATTCCTTCGTTCTGCCACACCATTCTGTTGGGGTGTACCAGGTGCAAACAGTTGAAATTGAATCCCAAGCTCTGATAAGTAACTCCTAAACTCTCCGAAGAGGTACTCGCCACCACGATTAGATTGTAGTGTCTTGATACTTTTACCATGACATTTCTCCACATCAGCCTTGTACTCTTTGAACTTATCAAAACACTCAGACTTGTGGCCCATCAAGTAAATGTACCCATATCTCGAATAATCATCTATAAAAGAGACAAAATATTGGAAATCACCTCTTGCCTGGATAGTCATAGGTCCACATAAATCAGAATGAACCAATTCCAATTCATATTTGGCTCTATACCCCTTGGCCTTAAAAGGTCTCTTGGTCATTTTTCCTTCCAAGCAAGATTCACAGGTTGGAAAATTTTCCACCACTAATGAACCCAAAGGTCCATCAGCTATTAATCTTTGAATCTTACTTAAGTTAATATGACCTAGCCTTAGATGCCAAAGATATGTTTGGTTCATTTCTGAAGGTTGCTTTCTCTTATTAGAATTAGAAGATGTGTTAATAATTTTCATTTGTTGCATCGTGGAGTTATTGGATTTAGAGTATACAAATTGCCAACCAATGTACTAGAATAGATAACTTCCCTATTTTTCTTGACAACTACTTTGTCATCAAAAGAAATAGAATATTCATCCATAAAGAGTTTAGAAACTGAAATTAAGTTCTTTCTAAAATTTGGTACATAAAGATAATTTCTCAAAATCAATGTTTTATTCCTATCAAAAGATAAATAAGCATCTCCCACTGCAACAGCTGCCACTTTCGTAGCATTGACCATGTAGATGGTAATCTCCCCTTCATGTAGTCGTCAACTTTCCTAGAACCCCTGCAATGAATTGCAGACAAGATCAGTTGCTCCCGTATCTACACACCAGGTACCGGTAGATAACACCACTAAACATGTTTCAACTACTAGAGAATAAGATATACCTTTATTGTCCTCCTTTCTACACGGACAACCCACCTTCCAATGTCCAGACTGCTTGCATGTGAAGCACTTGCCCTTTGGATTCTTCACACCTGCTTTCGCTCCAGTCCCTAGAGATCGATTCATTTTCTTTGCTAAACCAACTTATTTCTTTTTCTTCTTTCTACCTTTCGGTTTAGAAGAAGAAACATTTTCAGCAATGTGAAGTTGAGAGCTTTGATGAAATAACCCTTCTGCTGCTTGAAGTTTTGTCAGAAGTTCCGCCAACGAATAAACCCTTTTGTTCATGTCTGCAGATTTGGTATTCCTCATAAACTAGTCTATGATAATGGAAGGTAGTTTCAAGGAGATAGAATCTTGAACTGGTGTACAAGTTTTGGTATTACTCAAGCATTCACCTATGTGGCATATCCACAGAGTAACGGTCAAGCAGAAGTAACTAACAGAGAGATTATAAGAGGCCTAAAAACCAAACTGGACCATGTTGGTGGCAGCTGGGTAGATGAGTTGCCCAGTGTTCTTTGGGCATATCATACTACACCCCGAGAAGCTACATGGATCATGCCTTTCCAATTGGTTTATGGAGGAGAAGCTATAATTCCTATCAAGGTGGGAGTAGAATCCGATAGAAGGCAACTATATGACGATGACAATGTGTAACGCTCGAAAATTCTCAAAGTAAATTTTAGAAATATTCTATTATTTTTTTGGAATTTTAGAATATTTGTATGGAATTTTTAGAGTAGCAGAAGTACCAAAATTAAATAAAAATGTAAAATAGCCTAAGCGGGAATTGAACCCGAGACTTATTAGATCCTACGATTTATAGATGACCTTAGTAACCAGAGGGCCCCAACAGGGGTGTGCTGAAAGAAGAGGAGAGAAATTATATTTATGATCGAGTTGAGTTATATTAATCACTTAATATAAATAGGGAATTTAAGTGGGAGTTTATTATTTCGGATCGACAACTTTCCCTCAAACCCTCACCCGACGCCACCCTCTCTCTTCCTCACCCTCTCGGCGCACAAGCCCCAAGAGATCTAGGGTTCCATCCCTAGGGTCGTAGGAGCACCTACCGGCGATGTCTCCGATACGAGGATGCTCCTCTCCGCGAGAAAAACGCTTAGACGCAAGAAGACCACCGAAGAGATCTTCTTCTCCGGAAATCTAGCGATCATAATTGTAAGAAACCTCACGCAGGAAGTAAGTAACCCCTCACCTACAGTATAAGTAGTTAATCGTGCATTTTTATGCTTTTAGTTCAGCCATATGCATGATTATTATTTCAAGGAGAGTTAGAGCACACCAAGTGCTCGATAAAATGACTAGTACAGTTAAATGCTATAGTAGGCATTTTAATAGCTCAGTTAAATGTCATAGAAGCATTTTAAATAGCATGTTTAGTCTTGCGTCAGTTTATATGGGACTACAGTCCAATGGGTGGGCTTCCATAGTCACCTCCAGGTTCAAATAACCTAGCTCTAGGTTCAGATAGCCTAGTAAGAGCAAGATAAGATAAATTAGATTATGAATCAGTATTTTACTTTATTAGTGGCACTGTACTGGACTCTTAGTCGTCCTTGGGTTGGGCTCCCATAGTCGTCCCTTGGGTTATGGGTTGGGCTCCCATAACCTTGTAAACCCTACTAGATTCGGGACTAGCTACCTCGGGTATAGTTAGGGATGCGCGCATAGCAAGTACAGTTGCCGGGCCCATCAGCAGCATAATTATTATTTTGATCTATTATGAAAAAAATAGTTTTCAAAACTTCACAATTCAGTTATGTGAATGCAGTTCAGATTTAATCTTAGTCTAACATCAGTTTAGCCCAGCTTATGTATCAGTTTAGCTTTTCTCATTGACAAAACAAGTTAGTTCTATGAACCGTATTTAATTGCCATGACTTACATATCTGTATGCCATATTTTAGTATTTTCAGTACGATTATCAGCATGCATTCTAACTAGCATCTTTCGAAAGCATGATTTCATCGAATGCATGTTTTTGTGAGGTAGATGGTTCTTACTAAGCTCCCAAGCTTATAGTTTCTTTTTTCCTTATACTGCAGATAAAGGTAAAGGGAAGATGGATTAGCGGAGGCTGGAGGGCAATGTGACAAGATGTGTGTGAGAAGGAATTTGGAATGAAGACTCTTGGGGACTAGCCAATCTAAAAAACTTAGTATTTCTGATTTTTTTACTACTCTGCACTTTTAGGATATTTAAGTGTCATGAATTGTGAAAGTATGCACTATGTTATGCTTAGATTACTAGTTGTCTTGATATTAGATAGCAAACTATGAGTAATGACATGCCTAGTAGTGTTGTTTCATGCTTTTAGTTGATTTATGTGAGTTTTGTACGAAATCGTGTGGAGTTTTTGTGAAATTAGAAACCCAATCGATCAGCCGATCGATTGGGAAGAAATTCCCGCATATAGAGAGTTGCTGAATCGATCAGCTGATCAATTGAGGAGTCCTCGATCGATCAGCCGATCGATTGAGATGCGGCTTCTACGTACAGAGAGCTGTTGAATCGATCAACTGATCGATTGGCCATGGATCGATCAGCCGATCGATTGGGGAGCTCATTCCTGTGAATAGAGAGTTGCTAGATCGATCAACTGATCGATTGGCCAGACTGGATCGATCAGCCGATCGATTCAGATGGGATTTCCGTGCATAGAAGCATGTTGAATCAATCGGTGGATCGATTGATATGTTCCAATCGATTGAGTCCCGACCTCAATCGATTGGGGAAGTCTGATTTCGGCTGGGAACATCTGATTTCAGCTCCTTGACCATATGTAACATTGGGGGTATTGAGAAACTTCCAAATCATGTTGAATTTCATAGAAACAAGTATTAAATAGCTTAGAATAGTGTTGTATGGTATGATATAACATGGAAAGTTTAGATTCTAGATTTTACAGCAAATAGCAGAGAGTTTTAATTAGTTCAGTTTTCCGCACACAATAGTTAGACAATGTAACCCTCGACCTTACAGCTCAGTATGTAGAAGGCGGGGCGTTACAGAGTGGTATCAGAGCAAGTTCCATACTTCCTCCACACACACATCAGTATTGAACCTGCAGCTTCCAAGTAAGAATACCTCAACTTATTTATGTTTCTTGCTTTCATGTTTATAGATAACTAAAGCATGTTTATATATGATAGCATCTAACATGATAATAGTAGTTTTGTAAACATGAATGCATGTCCTCTACTTCTCTAGGAAATGGCACGAGGACACCCAGCTACAAGGGCACCAGCTACTGAGCCCCAGCATGAGGCAGACAGCTCAGTGCCTCCCCAAGACCTTATAGAAGTAGTAGCTCAGTTACAGAAGCAACTAGCTGAATAGCAACATGAGATAGCCACCCTAAGGGCTAATCAACAGAACACTCCCACTGCCACTCTGGAACCTAACAAGGGAACCCCAGTAGTTATAGAGGTTCCATGTAACACCCCTAGAAAGCCTAGATAAAGTAAGGGAAATGAGAGTACGAATGTAATGAAAAGAATGTATAGATAGTCTACGTTGAATGTTACGATGGGATGGATTTAGATGATTAAAACTTTATGAAAGAAAAATAAAGTTGAGAATATAAATCATCTATGCATGATTTAAAATGTATGGAATTAATATGGACAAAAGGAAGAAATATGAGATAATAGATATATGTATGAAATATTTATGCATAATGCATAATATAGTAATATACGAATTATTATGTACAAAAGAAAATAAAATGTTAGAAGAGAGATTGAACCTTGGATCTCTTGTAGGGAACATGTATAGGATACCAAAGGGGATAGGAGAATTATTAGTAAAGAGAGGAAGGATTAAGTAGTTAAGAATAAGAAAGGATTCTTTCTACTTAAAAAGAAAAAGAAGTAAAAATATGCATAACCAAGTTTTGAACCTTGGTTCTCTTGTGGATGCATGCATGTGTTAACCAATTGGGATAAGAGAGGATATTGTAAGAGGAGAGATAGAAAATTTTATTAAAGGAGAGAAAAGAGAGAGATTAAGAGAGAACTCACAAGGCATATCTCTAGAATATTCCTATCATAAAGAAGAGGAATAAATGGGGAGGATGAATCAAGTCAAATTTCCTCCCCTCATTTTAGTATAAATAGGCATGGAGGGGTGACTTCAAATTCATCCTCCACTCCTCTCCCTCTCCTCCTCCCTCTTGTGCCGAGACCCCCTCTCTTCTTCTTCTTGTTGCCAAGCAACACAAGAGGAAGGAAGCTCCTCTTCCTCCTCACTCCCTCCCTCTTCTTTCTTCCTTGTTGTTGCCGAGCAACACAAGAGGAAGAAGCTTCTTCTTCCTCCCCTCTCCACCAAAAGACCTAGCCACTCCTTTCCCTCCATTGGTGCCGAACCTAGCAAGCAAGAAGAAAGGTCCAAGCAAGTTCTCAATTCTAGGAAACTTAAGCGAAGAAGGTAAGCTTCCCCTCACCTGTGGTACAAGGCTTTTTATATGTTTTTATGTGAAATTTATGTAATGCCATGATATGTGATAGCATAGGAAATGCTATACATAATGAGAAGAATGAAATATATGTAATTGCCATGATATGTGATAGCATATGAAATGCTATACATAATGAGAAGAATGAAATTATGTGAATGCCATGATATGTAATAGCATATGAAATGCTATACATAATGAGAAGAATGAAAAATGAAATGCATGAAAGATTGTTAAGGATATGATATGATAGTTATGCATGATAAATTACTTTGTATGGTTTGTACCAAGGGTGGGCTCCGTAAACGCCCCGGGGTCGATGGAATAAGACTCGGGCCTCGTCAGTAATGGGCTTCTGATGCCCTAGGTCGATGGAGTAAGACTCGGGCCTAGTATGTATGTATGGTAGGGTTCAAGACTTGCTACCTTGGACCTACGTATGATGTATGTGGTACAAACCGGGATCCCCAATGATGATGATATTAATTTCAAGTACTTACAAGTATAAGTTTTCAAATTCATGATGCATTGCCTGCATATGTGCTTGAATTAGCTAATGATTTGATATGATGCCATGATGATATGAATATGATACCTTTGTATGTTATATGCTTATGATATTACGCATGATATTAATATACGATGATTTTCGGTTTTAGTGAGTAGGAAAGGAACTTACTGAGCCATGAGTGCTCACAGCTTACTTTCCTTGTACCGCAGATCAAAGAACTGGATGAACTAGAGGAGCAACAGGAGGAGCGGATAAGGATGTGTGTGGTGGTGGCTCGGCAAAGAACGATCCGGACGGATTAATATGATTTCAATATATGCAATTTAATCTGTGATATCATGCTTAATAAATTAGATTCTTTAAAGTTTTTATTCTTCCGCTGCTATAGTATAACCAAAGCATGTACGTAAGTAGTATAAAGAACGTAGCGCCGCCTTTGGTTGGGTAAGAAGGGTGGGCGTTACATTCCACCAGTCCAACCTACAGCACCAGTAGCCCCAGCAGCAGGGGCAAGGAGAGAAGCCTATCTGATCCAGTGGCAGAAAATCAAGCCAGAGAACTTCTCCGGCACCAGTGAACCATGGGATGCCCAAGCCTGATTCAAAACACTGGAGAGTACGATGGAGCTTCTGGACTGGCCAGAGTATGAAAAGGTGAAATGCGCCTCCTTCTGCCTGGCAGGAGATGCACGTATGTGGTGAGAGAGGATTAGAGCAAAGCGCCCAGTGAACCAGATGACATGGGCTGACTTCGAAAGGGAATTCTTTGAGGAGTTCTTTCACATGCGGGTCACAAACCGCCACTACGACGAGTTCACTGAATTTCGTCAGGACAACCTTTCAGTTGAGGAGGTCGTGAAGAAATTCAACAGATTGGCTCGTCTATGCCCCGAACTAGTCAACACTGAAAGGGAACGAGTCCGGTTGATTCTCAAATTGCTAAGGCCGGAAATAGCACTGAACGTGGCCAGCGGCGTCCATAGGCCGCAAACCACTGAAGAACGGGTGAGTAGTGCTCTGATCACCGAGCATTACCAGAACAATATCAAGCAGGAGAAGCAAGCATTCTCATAGTCCAAAGGCCAAGGAGGCTCAGGTACTCATAACACCAAGGCCACAGGTCTAACTGGAAAGGGAACCCCAGTAACAAATGTAAACCAGGGAGTTACCCAAAAGGAGGACCAGCTAGTAAACAGCCTAGCTATCCCAAGTGTTCTACTTGTGGGAAATTCCACCCCGGAGTTTGTCGCAAGGGCATACAAGGATGCTTCAAATGTGGCCAAGAAGGACATATGGCTAAGCAATGCCCGAACAAGACCAGTTTTCCTCCACCGCAGCTGATTCAGTACAGAGACAAACCAGCCCAGTTGCACCAGATGCAGGCTGCTTTAGATGGTCCACACATCAGCTAGGGCAGACTAGAAGCCCCCTCATCCATGACGAACACGAGGATCTACTCGCTCACCAGAGAGGACATAGTGAATGCCTCGACAGTTGTTACAGGTCAGATCAGTATTCTACAGCAAAGTGCAACTGTCTTATTTGATATTGGGGCAACCCATTCTTATATATCCAGGGCATTCGCCGAAAAGTTAGCAATAACTCCAGATGCACTTAGTGGTCAGTTTTTGACAACATTACCTTCAGGAGAAACTATGGCATCCACGCATTGGCTCCGAGCAGTGCCAGCCATTATAGAAGACAGAGAGCTTTTTGGTGATCTGATAGTGATAGATATGGCTGGCTACGATGTCATCTTTGGAATGGACTTCCTGATCAAGTACGGTGCCTCCATAGAGTGTCGTAAACAGAAAGTTGTATTCAAACCTAAAATAGGAGTACAATTTGGGTACATTGGAGAACTAAAGAGAAGGCCAAGAAATTTCTCTCAGCTCTGAAAGCACAGAAACTACTGGATTCAGGATGTATGGGATTCCTAGCACATATAGTCAATACCAGTCAGGACAAGGACCAAAAGCTAGAAGAGGTCTGAGTTGTATGTGACTACCCAGCAGTCTTCCCCGAGGAGTTACCGGGTCTAGCACCATACAGGGAGATTGAATTTGAGATAGAACTCGTCCCCGGTACAAATCCCATCTCCAAAGCACCCTACCGCATGGCTCCAGCAGAACTGAAGGAACTTCAGGAGCAACTACAGAAGCTGCTTGACAAGGGTTTCATACGCTCTAGTCACTCACCATGGGGAGCGCCTGTATTGTTCGTGAAGAAGGACGGGAGCATGCACTTGTGTATTGACTACCAGACACTAAACCAGGTTACGATTAAGAACAGGTATCCTCTTCACAGGATAGATGACCTATTTGATCAGCTAAAGGGAGCAGCAGTGTTCCCAAAAATAAACCTCAGATCGGGATATCACCAGGTGAGAGTTAAAGAAGGTGATATACCCAAGACAACTTTCAGGACCAGATACGGACATTATGAGTTCGTAGTCATGCCCTTAGGCGTGATGAATGCTCCAGCTACTTTCATGGACCTCATGAATAGAGTATTCAGAGAATACTGAGATAAGTTTGTTATCGTGTTCATCGACGACATTTTTATCTATTCTGGAACTCAGGAAGAACACGCAGAGCACCTGAAGATAGTCTGTAGACCCTTCAGCAGAACCAGCTGTACGCCAAGTTCACGAAATGTGAATTCTGGCTCGATCAGGTATCCTTTCTGGGTCACATCATCTCCAAGGATGGTGTCATGGAAGACCCCAGTAAGATAGAGGCTGTGAGCAACTGGAAATGACCTAAGAACGCTAGTGAAATCAGAAGCTTTCTGGGACTAGTAGGCTATTACAGAAAATTTGTAGAGGATTTCTCCAGGATAGCCTCACCACTGACAGCTCTCACCAGAAAGAACAGGAAATTTCAGTGGACAGAGGACTGTGAGAATAGTTTCATCTAGCTAAAAAGAAGATTGACCAGTGCTCCCATTCTGACTCTGCCAGAAAACACAGACAACTTTGATATTTACAGTGATGCCTCTAAATTGGGACTAGGAGTAGTACTGATGCAAAATGGCAAGGTGATCACCTATGCCTCTAGACAACTCAAGGACTATGATAGGAACTACCCTACTCATGACCTCGAGCTTGCAGCAGTTGTCTTTGCCCTCAAAATTTGGAGACATTACTTGTATGGAGCTCAGTGTAGATTGTATACAGATCATCAGAGTATGAAATACTTCTTCACCCAGAAGGATCTGAATATGCGACAGCGCAGATGGCTCGAGCTGGTCAAAGACTATGACATAGACATCCTCTACCACCCAGGAAAGGACAATAAGGTGGCAGACGCACTTAGCAGGAAGTCTAGTGCCACCTTACTATCCCTAGCAGCCATGTCACCACCCCTATAAAAGGAGATTACAGATTTCGGTCTCGAACTTATAGTTGGGCAACCCTCTACTATGACATTAGCATCTACCCTGCTTGGTGACATCCAGACAGCTCAGGATCAGGACCCTAAAATTTAGAAAATCAAGCAAGGGTTAGCAGAATCAGAAAGTGGACAGTTCAGAGTATCTGATAGTGGGGTATTGTATTTTGGTGACAGATTGTGCGTTCCGAATCAGGAGGAACTACGGAGGAAGATCCTAGACGAGGCTCACAGGACTCCTTACGCGATGCATCCTGGTTCCACCAAGATGTATCAAGACCTAAAGAGACGATTTTGGTGGCCTGGGATGAAAAGAGATATCGCTAGATATATACCTGTCTGACCTGTCAGAGGGTCAAGGCAGAATACCAGAGACCAGGAGGAGTTCTGCAGCCTATTCAGATTCCAGAATGGAAGTGGGAGGATATTTCCATGGATTTCATAGTGGGACTACCCAGAACCACGAATGGTTTTGATACCATCTGGGTAATAGTCGACAGATTGACTAAATCAGCCTACTTCTTAGCCATTAGGATATCCTACTCCATGGAGCAGCTAGCTCAGTTGTATCTCAAGGAGATTGTCAGACTGCAAGGAGTCCCACGGACCATCATTTCAGACAGAGATAGTAGATTCACGTCACAATTCTGGGAGTGCGTACAGTCAGCATTGGGCACCTGGTTAAAGTTTAGCACAGCTTTCCATCCTCAGACAGATGGTCAGATGGAGCGAGTAAATCAGGTACTTGAAGATATGCTCCGAGCGTGTGCCCTAGACTTCAAGGGAAGTTGGTGCAAATATCTGTGTCTAGCAGAATTTACATACAACAATAGCTATCAGACCACTATCGGTATGACACCCTACGAGGCTCTCTACGGGCGGAGGTGTAGATCTCCAATCTGCTGGTATGAAAGTGGTGAACAGAAAGAACTAGAACTTCAGACAGATCTAGTAGCAGATACCACAGCAGCTATACAGCAGATCCGCCAGAGGATAGAGACAGCTCAGAGCCGCTAGAAAAGCTATGCTGATACACGGTGTCGACCCTTAGAGTTTTCAGTGGGGGACACAGTATTCCTTCGAGTGGCTCCCATGAAGGGAGTAATGCATTTTGGGAAGAAGGACAAATTAAGTCCCAGATATATGGGACCGTACCTTATCACCAGAAGAGTTGGAAAGGTAGCATATGAGCTAGAGCTACCCCAGGAGATGTCAGCTATCCATAACGTATTTCATGTCTCTATGCTGAAGAAGCATATCCCAGATGCCACCCAGGTGATTGAGCCTCAGTCGGTACAAGTCTGTGAAGACCTCAGCTATGATAGTCGGCCTATTCAGATAGTAGACCGACCAGTTAAGAAATTGTGGAACAAGGAGATACCATTAGTAAAAGTCATTTGGCAAAATCACACAATAGAAGAGGCAACTTGGGAGACAGAAGCTAGTATAAGACAGAAGTATCCAGAGTTATTTTAAGTTCGAGGATGAACTTTTTATAAGGTATAGGGGATTGTAATGCCCAAAAATTCTCAAAGTAAATTTTAGAAATATTCTATTATTTTTCTGGAATTTTAGAATATTTTTATGGAATTTTTTGGAATAGCAGAAGTACCAAAATTAAATACGTAAAATAGCCTAAGCGGAAATTGAACCCGAGACCTATTAGACCCTACGATTTATAGATGACCTTAGTAACCAGGGGCCCCAGCAGGGGTGTGCTGAAAGAAGAGGAGAGAAATTATATTTATGATCGAGTTGGGTTGTATTAATCACTTAATATAAATAGGGAATTTAAGTGGGAGTTTATTATTTCGGATCGACAACTCTGCCTCAAACCCTCACCCGACGCCGCTCTCTCTCTTCCTCACCCTCTTGGCACACAAGCCCCAAGAGATCTAGGGTTCCATCCCTAGGGTCGTAGGAGCACCTTCCGGCGACGTCTCCGATACGAGGACACTCCTCTCCGCGAGAAGAACGCGTAGACGCAAGAAGACCGCCGAAGAGATCTTCTTCTCCGGAAGTCTAGCGATCAGAATTGTAAGAAACCTAGCGCAGGAAGTAAGTAACCCCTCACCTGTAGTATAAGTAGTTAATCATGCATTTTTATGCTTTTAGTCCAGCCATATGCATGATTATTATTTCGAGGAGAGTTAGAGCACACCAAGTGCTCGATAAAATGATTAGTACAGTTAAATGCTACAGTAGGCATTTTAATAGCTCAGTTAAATGCCATAGAAGCATTTTAAATAACATGTTTAGTCTTGCGTCAGTTTATATGGGACTACAGTCCAATGGGTGGACTCCCATAGTCGTCTCTAGGTTCAGATAACATATTATGAGCAAGATAAGTTAAATTAGATTATGAATCAGTATTTTACTTTATTAGTGGCACTGTACTAGACTCTTAGTTGTCCTTGGGTTGGGCTCCCATAGTCGTCCCTAGGTTTAGATAACCTAGTAAACCCTACTAGATTCGGGACTAGCTACCTCGGGTCTAGTTAGGGATGTGCACATAGCAAGTACAGTTGCCGGGCCCATCAGCAGCATAATTATTATTTTTATCTTTTATGAAAAAAATAGTTTTCAAAACTTCACAATTCAGTTATGTGAATGTAGTTCAGATTTAATCTTAGTCTAACATTAGTTTAGCCCAGCTTATGTATCAGTTTAGCTTTTCTCATTGACAAAACAAGTTAGTTCTATGAACCGTATTTAATTGCCATGACTTACATATCTGTATGCCATATTTTAGTATTTTCAGCACGATTATCAGCATGCATTCTAACTAGCATCTTTCAAAAGCATGATTTCATCGAATGCATGTTTTTGTGAGGTAGATGGTTCTTACTAAGCTCCCAAGCTTATAGTTTCTTTTTCCTTATACTGCAGATAAAAGTAAAGGGAAGATGGATTAGCGGAGGTTGGAGGGCAATGCGACAAGATGTGTGTGAGAAGGAATTTGGAATAAAGACTCTTGGGGACTAGCCAATCTAAAAAACTTAGTATTTCTGATTTTGTTACTACTCTGCACTTTTAGGATGTTTAAGTGTCATGAATTGTGAAAGTATGCACTATGTTATGCTTAGATTACTAGTTGTCTTGATATTAGATAGCAAACTATGAGTAATGACATGCCTAGTAGTGTTGTTTCATGCTTTTAGTTGATTTATGTGAGTTCTGTACGAAATAATGTGGAGTTTCTGTGAAATCAGAAATCCAATCGATCATCCGATAGATTGAGGAGTCCTCAATCGATCAGCTGATCGATTGGGAAGAAATTTCCCACGTACAGAGAGTTGCTGAATCGATCAGCTGATCGATTGAGGAGTCCTCGATCGATCAGCTGATCGATTGAGATGCGACTTCTACGTACAGAGAGCTGTTGAATCGATCAACTGATCGATTGACCATGGATCGATCAGCCGATCAATTGCGGAGCTCATTCCTGCGAACAGAGAGCTGCTGGATCGATCAACTGATCGATTAGCCAGACTGGATCGATCAACCGATCGATTCAAATAGGATTTCTGTGCACAGAAGCACGTTGAATCGATCAGTGGATCGATTGATATGTTCCAATCGATTGAGTCCCGACCTCAATCGATTGGGGAAGTTTGATTTCGGCTGGGATCATCTAATTTCAGCTCCTTGACCATATGGAAAGTTGGGGGTACTGAGAAACTTCCAAATCATGTTGAATTTCATAGAAACAAGTATTAAATAGCTTAGAATAGTGTGCTTGGGTATGATATAACATGGAAAGTTTAGATTCCAGATTTTACAGCAAATAGCAGTGAGTTTTAATTAGTTCAATTTTTCGCACACAATAGTTAGACAATGTAACCCCCCGGCCTTACAGCTCAGTATGTAGAAGGCAAGGCGTTACACAATGCGGGGCGGCGACTTATGGAACTAGATCTAATAGAAGAAATTTGAGATAAAGCTACAACTCGTCTTACATCATTCCAACAATGAATGAGGAAAAATTACAACAGGAGAGTCATCTCGAGATTCTTTCAAGTGGGAGATCTAGTATGGAAACGTGTCAAGCCCACCGGGGATGTTAACAAATTGGCACCACAATGGGGAGGACCCTATAAGGTGGTAGAAAAACTCGCATCGGGCTCATATTATCTCCAGGGCGCAGAGGGAAGAATTCTCGAGCGTCCATGGAGTGCAAATCATTTACAGCCCTACCGAACTTAACAAGTGTATACCGCTCGAGGAGTACACATATCCCTGAACGAGCGGATTAATTCCTCCTCAGTATATTTCAATCACCCAATCATGTGAAGCTTAGGACACCCAAGAGAACAAATCATGTTTACTTTAAGCAAGTCACCTTCGCCCGGCCAAGCGAAAAGATAACAAGTATGTTTGCAATTTATATACTTCATTCAATTTTGTGAATACAATGCAGCCCAAATATCGCCCGAAAGATAGACACGGTTTAAACAATGTGGTGATTATCTGGCAGACATTCTTATTCAGCTCAAGTGGCTGTCAATTGGGGGCCTGAAGGAATGACCGACCAGGCTTCCTTAAGAAATATCGAAGACGTTAAATTATCACAAGGTTAGGATAAGCATTTTTAGTTTCACTCAAAAACACAGTCAATCGGGAAATCTCTTGAAATAACCTGGACAAGCTTTCTTGAGAGGAATCGGAGACTTTAAACTATCAAAAACACAGTCGATCGGGAAATCTCTTGAAATAACCCGGGCGGGCTTTATCGAGAGGAACCGGAGACTTTAAACTATCAAAAACACAGTCGATCGGGAAATCTCTTGAAATAACCCGGACGGGCCTTCTCGAGAGGAACCGGAGACTTTAAACTATCAAAAACACAGTCGATCGGGAAATCTCTTGAAATAACCCGGACGGGCTTTCTCGAGAGGAACCAGAGACTTTAAAAAACACAGTCGATCGGGAAATCTCTTGAAGTAACCCGGACGAGCCTTCTCGAGAGGAACCAAAGACTTTAAACTATCAAAAACACAATCCATTGGGAAATCTCTTGAAATAACCCGGACAGGCTTTATCAAGAGGAACCGGAGACAATAACCAACCAAAAACATAGTCGATCAGAAAATCTCTTGAAATAACCCGGACGGGCTTTCTCGAGAGGAACCAGAGACTTTAAACTATCAAAAACATAGTCGATTGAGAAATCTATTGAAGTAACCCGGATGGGTCTTCTCGAGAGGAATCGGAGACTTTAAACTATCAAAAACACAGTCGATCGGGAAATCTCTTGAAATAACCTGGACGGGCGTTCTCGAGAGGAACCAGAGACTTTAAACTATCAAACAGTCGATCGGGAAATCCCTTGAAATAATCTGGACGGGCTTTCTCGAGAGGAACCAGATACTTTAAACTATCAAAAACATAGTCGATATAGAAATCTCTTGAAATAACCTGGATGGGCTTTCTCGAGAGGAACTGGAGACTTTAAACTATCAAAAACATAGTCAATCCGGAAATCTCTTGAAATAACTCGGACGGGCTCTCTAGAGAGGAACTGGAGACTTTAAACTATCAAAAACACAGTCGATCGGGAAATCTATTGAAGTAACCCGGATGGGTCTTCTCGAGAGGAATCGGGGACTTTAAACTATCAAAAACATAGTCGATCGAAAAATGTCTTGAAGTATAGGACCCTATTAGCTCAAATCAATCGGGATTACAAGCCCAACCAAAATTTGATCGATCAAGATTACATGATTGAATGAAAATCATAAGCTGATTGAATTCTCCATTCGAGATTACACTTCCGACCGGAATTCAAAGTCATCTGGATTTCTTTATGAAAAATTATTTGGCATTACACTCTGACCGGGATTCAAAATTCAGTGGGAATGCTTTATATATATATAATCATTCAAAATTACACTCCTGATTAGAAGTCGTAATCATATGAAGTGCTCGGGATTGTACGCCCGACCGAAATGTATACAACTTATGGGGATCTTCATATAAAGTTGCTCGGGAATAAACGCCCCTCTGAAGTACTGAGGTTTTTGGAATCCTTTATATACAATCACGCCTGATCAAAGTTCAAGGAGTTTATAGAAAGCCTTATTGTTTAGGACCATATGATCAATCAAGATACCACAAATGGAAGAGTTTATTAAAATAGTTCATAACTTCAAGAAATGAGGAAGAATTATTGAACATGATAATACTTATTCTTAGCTCTCATGATCACTTCAAGGGAAGTAGTAGCAAGATAACAAAGGTTGGAAAAACAAGTAAATATAAATTTTTACAAAAATGCAAGTACTTGATTACAAGTCTTTTATAAATACACAATCATGCTTACTTAAAGCTGCTTGTTAAGTTTTCGGGCAATTCCTTGTTAAGTCTACAACGATTTATGAAATGAGAGGGAGGTTTGTGAGATAGATAACCACCTTCCCATAATTACTAAATAACCCCTGCCACAGTATGATTTAAAGTCCTTATGATATGACGAACATATTCGCCATTAAACCCTGGGGACCTCAGATAGGTTAGGCGCTTGTTTTCCCATCGGTCTTCCTCATGCTCTTTATAACTTTGAAATTCAGTTTGTAGTTTGGCAGCTTGATCTTTGAAAGTGTCTCTTTCTAATTTAAGCTGCTCTAATTCCTTTTGGAGTGAGGATATCTCTACCTCCTGGGCCCTTCTTTGTTCTTATTCCTGTAGAAGAGCAAACTCTTTTGATGCTGAATCTTGAACCTGCTTGGAAAGAAAGATATTGTGAAGCCTCTCCACTTTCTCTAAGATAATGTTTTTATGAGAAATATCTAAAATAGCTTTGTCTTTAAAAGCAGTTTCCACCTGGAGGCTGGAGTTTAACCGATCTACTTGTAACTCCAAGGTTTTTATTTCAAGCTCTTTGTTTTCCAATATTTATTGCTGATGTTGCAGTTCCTTCTTCATAGCCTCTATTTGTTGAGTCTGTAAAGCTACCTTCTCTCGTAATTGAGTAAGATCAATGTGGGAAGGAGGAAGAGTGGCTTTCAGTGCCTCTACTTGGGCCCTTAACTTGTTGTTATCGTTTTTTAAAGCAATGAGCAGCTCGTCTAGATGAAAACAAGAACTAAACAAAATAATAATGCAGTTAGAGGGAATGATAAGAAGTTAGTATATAATTAAAATTACTTATAGCAACAACTTGACGACTATGATTGTCAATGCGGCTTGAGATACTGGTGCCCTTTAATAGTTCTTGGCTATGTAGCCATGATTCAGCCAACGGGCCTTGTAGCTGTATAGAGCCCCAAATAGGAGGATATGAGGCTTGTCCCAGTTGAGAGGGCAAACCTAAAGCTTGCCTAAAAAGAGATGTGGGGACAGAAGGGGAAGAGGGTCGTGTAGAAGAAGAAGGAAGAGAGGGAAGGGAAGTAGTAGAAATGGGAACAACAGAGGAAGAGCTAGACGGGATGAAAGATAGCAAAGCAAGGAGAGTTGAGTCAGTTGTTGAGGTACAAATAACTGATAGCCCTGGACTCGGAGAAGATCTCTTGCAGGGTGCTCTTTTAGCTCAAGGTCCTGAGGCCATAGGAGGTAAGACCAAGGGAATATGTTGAAAGTATGCAGAAGCAGTAGTAGTCAGTAGGGGAGCAGAAGTAGCTATAACAGAAATAGAAGAGGAAGGAATAAGTAGACCCGGTCTCATCATATTAAGAGAAAGGTTGGGGATAAGGTGAGTAGGGGGCATTATTTCCTTACCTCTCTCATAAGAAATAGCTGAAGGAACAATGGGGGTCTGCACGAAAGTACCAAAGGTATCACGAAAGGGAACCTCTTTAGTAAGCCTGGGTTTCTTGTGTATGGCAACAAAAGGTTGTTCCACTTCCGGGGAAGAAGGAGCCTCCGCTGCTTGTTCTTCCTCAGATAACAAGCCAAGAGTAGAGATGGTAGGATTTGCTCGACGAGCCTGTAGCAATTTTTCTCCAAATTTATTAAAAAAAGATTTGGTCATAGTGGTATTCTTGTACATAAAAGCAAGTAGAAGAGCATCAACTGAAACATAAGAATCAGGTGTCAGTAGGAAGAATAGTTAGCAAATAGCTAATAAACATAGTCGAGAATGTCTGGACATACCAAAAGAGACCTTCAAGGGGGTTTCAATGGGGCTTAGTCCAAAGGGAAACATTAGACCCTCAACAATCAAGACCGGTAAACAAAATTTGGCCCCTTTTAACTTGGATAAGGCTGAGGAGACAGAGGGATCAGTAAGGAGGTTGTTAGTGCTAAGAATTGGAGGGAGATCGTATATCCAGTTGATAGGAAAAGGAGGGGAAGAAGAGAGACGCATAAAGAAAAAATTGTGTCACCATTCCTCTTGAGGAAGAATCCCACTAAAAAAAATAGCTTTAGGATGAGACCGAAACTTAAAAATACCAATGTCTACTTGGTGGGGAATGAAGAAGTGATGAAAAAGGCGAGGAGATAAAGGAAAATCTAGTAGTTTGGATACCCCAACAAAACCCACAAGGATAGAAAAAGATTGAGGAATAAGTTGATTACGAGGAATATCAATGTAGATACTAACATCAGCAAAAAAGGGATGAAGAGGGAATCAGAAACCTTGTAAAGCTTGATCCAAAAAGATAGATATACTTCCTGGAGGAGGGAGATGCGGACCATTATGAGAGGAAGGGCGAACCATATAGGAGGGAAAACTGTAGTTCATTTTCAATTCCACCTCCTCTGAATCAATAAGGCGAGAAGCACACGAAAGAAACCACACTGGGGAAGAAGTGGGCATGGCTGAATAATGGAAGGAAGGCGAACAAAGGAAGAAGAAGAGGAAGGGATAGGCTGGGAGCAGAAGATAGCATCTTAAACCTTTTTTCCCTTCCTCTATGCTTTATACCAAAAACCCTTAAACAGAGATGGAAGAAGAACTGGGAAAAAGGAGAAACCCCAAAGACCAATGATAGTTCATGCAGAACTTAGGTACAAAAAAGGGTAGGAAAAGAAAAAGCATAAATGATAAGCTCGACAATCATTCTCGGAAAGCGCGGTAGGTTTTCCTCTCTTCCGCACCTGATTCTTAAATGATTCAATGAGGTATGGGGGAAAATCGGTTGGGTATAAGGTCGATCGAGTGGCTTAAGACTACCTATCTGATTAAACAACATACCTGGACGATTATATTAGATCAGACGAAATCTAGTTAAGTATAAAGTACCGGACGATATTTACAAGCATAATGGTAAATCGACCAGTTATAATAGACCGGTCGAGATTGATGGTATTATAATGTACTGATTAAAAATTAGGACCTTATTTAAATATAGTTAGTTAATAGCAATAGACTGGGCAATATTTGACATGTTAGGATAAGGTGAACAAGAGAAAGCTAGTTATGAAAAAGGGATAAATTCAGGAAGGAGGCAGTAAATCACCATAAATGAAAAAAAAACAAGTTTGATAACAGGGGAAGAATATTTTTAAAGAAATAAATGCGAAAAGATAAAAGCATAAAATAAGCATATGAACCAAGTGGTTGGGTAAATTCATTAACACAAAAAAAATTTTAACATTAGAAACAAATAAGAAGTTTAACTTCACAAAAATAAACTAGTTTTTGATAGGAACTGTCATAACAAGTCATAGTTAACTTTACAATAGTCAGGAGTAAAGTAAAAGGGTTATTCTATAGATAATTGAGGAAACAGATTATCAGGCCTATTATCAATCAGCTTGCGTCGATCCAAGAAGTTGGGAGGGGGATTATGGGACAGGAAGCCTTTCTCCCATAATTGCTCAATGACTCCTTTAGCTCCGGTAGTATAAGCTACCAAAATAGATTTCACAATCGGCCTATTTAATTTAGTAGATCTAATTAGGGTTGTGGCTCGCTCCTTGAAACGATCATCTTCACCAGCTTTGTAAACAACTAGGGTTGTTTGAGAAGTCTTCAATTTGGCATCTTTAGTGGAGACCTCTGTTTTAGCTGTGTTCAAGGAGACGTTTAAAGAAGCTATTTCATCATCTTTCAAATGTAGAGTTTGGAGTTTGTCAGCAAATGCAGACTCATAATCAGACTTCAGTTTCTTGTCTCAGCAATCTGCTTCTCTAATTTGGAAGATAATTCAGTGTTGAGGCCCGTAGCTGATTTAAATTGAGATTGAAGGATCTCAAGCTAGGCTTCATACTGTTTCTTAGATTCTTCTGAAAGTTTGGTAGAGGACATCTCAACAACCTGTTGTTTAAGTTTCTCGTTCTCCGAATATAAGTTGTTTATTAGTCAAGCCAAACCCATATTGGCCATCCATCGCTAAGAACATAAGAATGGGTCATAAAATAGTCAGGGATAAACCATAAAGAAATAATAGTAAAAATACCTTGGTTTCCTTATGGGTAAATTGATCAATTATCTCAGAAGGGGTAAGCCCTCCAAAGAGTGGGCGAATTTCCTCCCAGGCAGTAGTGAATGAACCTCCCAGCAATATAGGGAGGACAGGAATAGAAGAAAAACTTACAAAAAAGGAAGAGGTTGGAATAGAAGGGGGAGTGAAAACCAAATAAGAAGAGGATAAAGTAGGTAAAGATCCAGATTCTGGAAGAGATAGGGGAAAAGTAAAAGAAGTACCACCGGGGGCAGTACTACTGGAAGAAGCAGAGGAAGAGAAAATAAGGGAAGGATAAAGATCAACCAAAGTAGGCTCAATAGGGGGAAGGGTAGTAGGAGCAAAACCTTCTGAAAGTAATTCCTCAGAAGGAAGAATGAGTCTCCTTTTAGAAGGGGGAGCTCTAGTGAGTTTGCATCCCGGGCATTTGCTAGGGGCAACTTCAGCAAGGGATTTTTCTGAGCTTACAAGGGATGTGAGCTCGATAGTAGGAAGGGAAGCGGTAGGTGAGGAAGCAATAGCTACTTACGAAGAAGAAATTGGCAAAGGGACAGCAGGAGTTCCTGCCGGAAGGTCCTCAGGAACTCCAGGAACCACTTGAGAGCTGGAAGCTTCAACCATAGGAACCAAAGCTCCAATTGAAGATGGTGGATTAATTGCAGCAAGAAGCTGTTGCTCTTTAGCATGAAGTTCGACCTCTTCTATACGTAGCTCTTCATCAATCAGAGCAGCATAAAAACCAGCCACTACATAAAATGGAAGAAAATATTTTAGTTAGTAAAAATTAATAGGAGAAGAAACAGAACTTTACCTAAGGAGTCGTGTATCTTAAATCTGACTGGGCTTAAACCAAACAGATACAGAAGGTTGCTCCGTAGCCATTTAGTGATAGAAAGGTGATGACATAGCAACTTTTCACAATAAAGGGGAAAAGAAGGATGAAGATGAAACTCCTTGATATTAGGCAAAGGAGGTAAAGAAGATCTCCAAGCATGGGACCAAGGAATAGGTCCCAGAAACTTTATAAAGAAGAAGCGAGATTTCCAGGCTTTAAGAGAAGAAGGCATATCATCAAAAAGGACCATCTTAGTTCGAGATTGGAAAAGAAAAACACCTGGCTCTGCCACCTTTGGATAGGAAAACATGAAAACATTTTGACGAGTAGGAGGAATATTGAATGTATGAAACAACATGTATGCACCACACAAATAACGAAAGGCATTAGGCACAAATTGTTGAAGAGGAATGTCGAAGTATGAGCTTACATCGATTAGAAAAGGAGGAATGGGAAACCTTAAACCCCCTATTAATTGATCCCTAAAGAAAGTTACGCTGTTAGCAGTGGGATGGTGAGGATGCTCACCTGGTTTAGGAATTATGATGCTATATTCCCTAGGAATTTCATATTACCTACGAATAGCAAGCCTAGCATCCTTGTTGAAAGAGGATGAAATTTGAATATACCAGGGGGAAATAATTTCTTTTGCCATAGATAGAAATAAGGATTAACAGAAAAATGAGTTACTTACTGAGAGTTGAAAGAGAAGATCACTGGAAGAAGGCAATCGCGAAGATTGATCAAAAGATTATAGTAAAGAAGAAACACTAAGGCTGTTAGTTAGAGCCCTAGAGCCAATCATTTGATGATTGTTGTATGGACTCATTGTATCATATTTCTTATCTATATAAAAATATTTGTTTATGGTTATTATCCTTACTTGTATTGGTGCCAAATAACAAGGTATAATAGCGTCATTGAGTAGAAGGTTCTTGCCTATATCAATCGATTGGTTGAATCGATAGTGAGATGATATAGGGAACACTACTCTTAATCATTCCTAGTCAAGTATTAACATTCAGGGGAAATGATAATGCGATGAGACTAGCATGTAGGTCAACTCGATGACTTGATCTCACAAGTCATGGATATGGAGATATCAAGTTGACACATGGGTATGCATTGGAGAATGTATATTGAATGACCCGCCATGAGAAAGTATCATGGATCGTTATATGAGTGTCATATACTTTCTCATGTGGCTATTAGTATGACTATTATCCTTGGACCTGAAGTCACCATGGTTCCCTACATAAGGAGTTACATACTTTGGCTTCGTCAAACGTCACCCGTAACTGGGTGGACTATAAAGGTGATTACTGGGTATGTAACGAATTATGCGGAGGGATGTAAATGATGTAGATGGGATCTATCTCTCCTATATGACGGGAGTGACATCATTATTCTTGATAGAGTGAGACCACTAAGTGCATGGCCATGCCCAAATGAGTCAATATGAGATGTTGAGCTCATTTGATTGAGTGAGTCTACTTGGGATTCAAGATTTAGATTGATTAGAGGATGACACGGTCTATGCCTCATATTGATCAATCTAGATGTCAAGGATAGAAGGACACTTGTCACATATTGTGAAGAGTCACAATTAGTAGTCACAAGGTGATGTTGGATCTCAACATTCTTGTAACTTGGGTAGTAATGATGTGTTTCTAGATACCGCTCATTACTTATGCTTCTAAATGGGTTTAGGAGCATTGCCAACGTTACAAGAACCTATAGGGTCACACACAAAGGGTAATTAGATGGAGATTAGGTTCATTTGATGAACCAAGAGGATTATGTTCATGTGATGAACCAAATTGGATTAAGAGTAATCCAAAGTAAATTAATTGAGTTGGACTCAATTTGGTTCATGTGTTAAATGAGTCTAATTTGGGCATAGACTCATTGAGCCAATTTAATTCAATGAATAGAGATTCATTAAATTAAAATTGACTTGAACCAATGGTTAGATTTGATCAACCATTGGAGAGAAAAAGATCAAGTTTGACTTGACTTAAGTAGGAAGATAAAGAGTCAAGTTTTGACTTGACTTTGACTTGACCAATGCCACATCATCAAGGCTTCTTCATTTGGTCAAGTTTGACTTGACTAAATGCCACCTCATGGAGGAGATCAAGAGACTTGACTCTTGATATTCCATGGGGGTTTAGAAGCATAAAGTGGTCGGCCACTTTGGTGGGGGTTACTAGAGTGAATTGATTTTTCATTCAAACCTCCTTCTTCTTCCTCTCTACCTTTCTTCTCTCCCTCTCCTCCACCATTGTTGATCCTCTAAGGTTGCTAGCACATCTTTAAAGGTTCTCTCCATCAATTTGTACATGTGGATACACATAGAGAGTTGTACACTTGACAACCTTGAGATTCGGCGAACCTTGGACGAGCGGGATTTGCGAAGGGCTTCGCATCAAGGGTAATCTCTTTTTCTTTGTAGATCTAGTGTAGATCTAGGTTAGAGAAACTCGTACATGTAGAAAATTTTGTTTTATAACTTCGCACGGATCCGGTGGCATGGGATTCGGGGTTTTCGCAACGGAAAAAGCGATTTTTGTGGCCCGAAAAACCCAACAGTGGTATCAGAGCCACATGCGAAGCGTGTACGAATTTATTTTATATTTTTATAAAAAATTTAAGTTCTGTAACTTTCTGTAATTTTATGATTTTTATGTATTTTATGGGTATTTTCTCATAGAAGCGAAGCAACAAGTGTTTGAACACTTATAGGCTTCGACTACCGAGAAACACCTTCCGAATCGGCAAGGTCTCGCCCAAAATATTTTGAGACAGCGACATAGGGCGCTGTAGGATCGCTTAGGAACACTCGTGATGGTTATATCGCAAGTAGGGGTGCTGCCCCTAACCCCGCAAGGGGCATTGTTCCGCGATCGCGCCCGAAAATCGCTAATCGGGACCGCCGGGAAGTTGCGACTCATAAAATTGTAAAAATATTAGTAAAATTACAGAAATTTATGGAAATCATATAATTTAGAATTATGTATCATTTTGTGATGGTCATGGCCCAAAGAACCCAATTTGATTGGAAATATGTGTTGTAATTCATAATATGGCCTGCGCGCCATTTTGTGTGTTTGTACGTGTTGTATTTTATTCGCGACCTGCGCGTCGTGCCCTTCTATTTATATTCCTGTTGTAAAATAGTTTTTAGACTCGAATGTAACTCGAGTTTCACTTTTTGTAATGTACAAAATTGGAGCGATGGAAGGTCCACTCGAGACGGAGTTACGAGGAGGGTGCGAGCAACACATGGCAGTCAAAGGGAGGAGCTTGGAGTAGCTATTGACCCTAGGTTGACCAACCGATCTTCTCATTGGCTTCAGAAGATCGTAGTAGGGCCATGACTAATCACAAAATTTAATTAATTGCTTGTGTGTGTGTATGTGATGCATGCTAGAATAGTAATTAATTTGTGCCTTAATGATTAGATTAGATCTAAATCGCGTACATGATGCACCTCCACGATTAGATTAGATCTAAATCGCGTATATGATACACATCGTCGATTATATTAGATCTCAATCGTGTCAACTTGAAATGCCTACCATGCCATGATACCCATCACTACCTCGATCACATGTTGTTGTTGATCTTCCAAAGCAGAGCAACACATTTTATCTTGGTAGGGTGCGGAGGGACAATCTTGGTACCGCCTATCAACGCATGGGTGAGTACAACTCAATTAGATTGAGTAACTAGTTAACTCAATTGGATCGAGTTTAACTATAGACATTTTCCAATGGTTGGTAGATAGGTTAAAATCACATTTATATTAATTCTTGGGCAATTTAGCCAAAGTTAACTCAAGTTTTAATATATATGCGGATCTTGATCCTATAAACAAGAGTTGCATAGAGATGTAATTGGTAATTAGTTACCTACCGATCATACTAAGTCTTGGGCGATTTAGCCAAAGCTAACTCAGGGCGTAGTATGATGTGGATCTTGTCCCACACGAATTATAGTTGGTTAGAATCTAGTAGGTGTGGTTTGACCACATCCATGACTTGATTCTACAAAAGTTCTATAATTCAGTGGGAGCATCATTTAATTAAAGGCCTAATTAGATGATTAATTGGAATATGATATTTATTTTTTGCATTTTTCTGTTGTAGATTACCATGTCGTCAAACACGAACTCCTTCTCCCTTCGTTCTGTCCTCGATAAGGACAAGCTCAATGGAGCTAACTTCCTGGACTGGTACAGGAACTTGAGAATAGTTCTCACACAGGAACGAAAACTGTACGTCTTGGAGTAGCCCATTCTTGAGGCACCTCCTGCCACTGCCACGCGAGTTGATCGAGATGCTTACAAGAAGCATCAAGATGACGCATTAGATGTGTCATGTCTTATGCTCGCGACCATGAACTCTGAGCTTCAGAAGCAACACGAGTTGATGGACGCTTATGATATGGTTGAACATCTTCGTCAACTATATCAAGGACAAGCGAGGCACGAGAGATTCGAGATCTCTAAGGCACTGTTTCAGTGTAAGATGCAAGATGGGACTCTCGTAGACCCATATGTACTCAAAATGATTGAGTACATAGAAAACCTACAGAGGTTCAGATTCCCGCTTGGCCAAGAGCTGGCCATTGACCTGATTTTGCAATCCTTGCCAGATAGCTATAGTCAATTCGTTCTAAATTATAACATGAACGAAATTGACAAGCCACTGCCCGAGCTACTTAGCATGTTAAGAACTGCTGAGCTCAACCTTAAGAAGGTTAAGCCCAATTCCATTATGATGGTACAAAAGCATAAGGGAAAGGGCAAGCCTAAAGGTAAGGGAAAGCCCCAAGCCAAGGGCAAAGGCAAGGCACAGAAACCCAAAGGAGGGATTGCGAAGGATGCTACCTGCTTCCACTGTTGGAGTGTATAATTAAAAGTTTAGCTTTTATACACATTTATTTTGAAATAAAGAATCACATTGGTCAAATGTTTATATTTATTTGTTAAATGTAATTGTTCAATTAATTTATATAGTAGATAGCATGGAGTGTGGAGTCACACTTAGAAGATCAAGTTGTCGGTTCTCTATAAATTAAAAACAGTTGCTCACGACTAAGATGGAAAGGAACAAATCATCAGAATAGACGTAGTGTAATTAAGTATTAGTTTATCTTGACTAATAAATTACACTGATACACTTTAAGTGTATTGAGTAAGATCATTTAGGTAAGTTCTTTTTGTACTGACTTAGTAAAAGAACTAGACCTTAGTTATTATGGAAGTGTGTGCTCTTAATCCTAATATAATAACAAGCATGTATATTTAATATTTATATCTTTGACTTATCAAAGGGTGAGGTTTAGCTCGATAAATCAATATGCCCGATAAGTTGGGAAATGATATTACTTATAGTATGTGTTGTTGATTATAGAAGGAATATGTGCCCTAGTTATCTAGGTTGAGAATGTCCCCAAGAGGAGCTCATAAGGATTGCCATGTTAAACCCTGCAGGTGGACCTAGTCCAACATGACAATAAAGTTGAGTGGTACTACTTTTGAAGCTAGATATTAATTAAATGAGTTGTCAGTAACTCACTTAATTAGTGGACATTCGTAAGCTTAAACACAGGGAGACTAACACACTCATGATAAGAAGGAGCCCATAATGTAATTTGGGATTGGTGCGGTAGTGCGGTAATAACTCTCTAGTGGAATGAGTTATTATCGATGAACTTGAGTTGCGTGTTCAGGGCGAGCACGGGATACTCAAGCTCATCGGAAGGCCAAAACCAATTTCTCCTCTAGGTCCCTATTGTAGCCTCAATAAAGCCTCAAGTCCATCCAAAGAAAATCCTATCTTGGTGTCCAAGAAGGGGCCGGTTCATTGCTTGGTGACAAAGCAATGGCCGGCCACATATTCTCTAGAAGTGGCCGGCCCTTGCCTTGGGCAAGGGGGTCGACCGCAATATTTAAATTAGGAAGGTTGTTTTTGAATTTTTAAATTTCCTCAGATATTTATAATTTGTAAAAAGAGAGATTTTAAAAATTTATAAATTTTTCCTAATTTAAATTAGACCACAAGGTTTTAAAAGAGAGTTGTAAAATTTATAAAACTTTCTTTTAAAAAGAAATATTATTAGAGATGTTTTAAATTTTAAAACTAGGTTTTAAATTTTAAAACTTTCCTTTTAATATCCACATTAGAAAAAAAAAGAGTTTGTAAAATTTTATTAGAAGTTTTCTTCTTTTAAAATTTTATAAAAAAATTTTTCTTTCTTTCCCTTTTAATAAGTGGCCGGCCACCTTCCTTGGTGCCCAAGCAAGGGGTCGGTCAAATAATTAAACATCAACAAATAGTTGTTTAATTAATAAATCAATTTAGGATTGATTAATTAAAAGGAAAGAAAAAGAAAAAATTAAAAGGAAATAGGAATGAGTCTAATTTTTATAAAACTCTTTCCATAATTTTCCGTTGGGAAACCAATATAAAAAGGGGGGGAAGGGGAGGCCTTGAAAAACATAGCAATTGATATTGTGTTGTTGGAGAACATCAAGTGGCCGACCCCTCTCCCTCTCTTCCCTTTGCTCTCTTTTGCTCCTTTGTGTTGGTGGTGGCCGAATTCTAGAGAAGGAGGAGAAGCTTTCCGGGTGGTGTTCGTCTTGGAGGATCGTCGCCCACACGACGTCTAAGCGGAGGCGAGGGATATGACAGAAGATCTCGAGGTTTTTAGCATACAAGGAAGAGGTATAACTAGTATTTAATTTCCGCATCATACTAGTTAATTTTTCTTTGTATAAATATCAAATACAAGAGGCATTCGATTCTTGTTTTTCGAATTTAATTTCGATGTTGTGTTCTTTTTCTTTTTTCCTTGTGATTTGATTGTTCCTTTTGGTTAACTAAGAGTTATATAAGGAAATTAAATATTAACTTTCCTTTAAAGGCTTTGTCTAGTCAGTGGTGGTTGCTCCCATATCTAAGAAGGCCAAGTGCCTCGCCATGCAGCACTGGAAGCCAATTTTGGAAACTAATATTTAATTGAATTTATAACCTAGGTGATTTGGATCAAACGTGTTAAGTTCCGCAGGAGGTCCAAATCTAAACCTAAAAGAACATATAAGTTAAACTTGGAATCAAACGTGTTAAGTTCCGCAGGAGATACAAGTTTAACTTAAAAGAACACATGGTAGCTAGGAAAGGTTCAGATCACGTACAAAATTTTTGTACAGTGGAGCCATTGGGTTTTCCGAGTAGCAACCAACATCCACTATGGTCAGACCGGGCACTGGAAGAGGAACTACAAAATGTACCTGGAAGATATTAAGAAGAAGAAAAGTGAGACTTCCACTTCAGGTATATATGTTATAGAAGTCAATCTATCTATTTCTTCATCATGGGTATTAGATATCGGATGTGCTTCTAACATTTGTACTAATGTGCAGGCGCTGAGAAATAGTAGGGCATTGACGAAGGGCGAGGTGGACCTACGAGTAGGCAATGGAGCACGGGTTGCTGTTGTTGTTGTAGGAACTTATTCTCTATCTCTGCCCTCTGGGCTTGTACTAGAATTGGATGATTGTTGTTATGTGCCTGCTTTGACAAAGAACATTATATCAGTTTCTTGTTTAGACAAGAAAGGCTTTTCATTTATAATAAAGAACAAATGTTGTTCAGTTTATTTAAATGATATGTTCTATTGTAGTGCACCTCTGATGAACAGACTCTATATTCTAGACCTTGAGAACCCTATCTATAACATAAGTACCAAGAGGTTCAAGTCAAATTACATGAACCAAACCTATATCTGGCACTGTCGCTTAGGTCATATAAATGATAAACGCTTATCTCATCTCCATAAAGATGGTTTACTGGACTCATTTGATTTTGAATCATATGAGACATGCGAGTCATGCCTACTGGGCAAGATGACCAAGACTCCCTTTAGTGGACACAGCGAGAGAGCGACTGACTTGTTAGGACTTATACATAGTGATGTATGTGGACCTTTCAATGATGTTGCTAGGGGTGGTTATAGGTACTTCATTACATTTACTGATGATTTCAGTAGATATGGTTATGTGTATATGATGACACATAAGTCAGAATCCTTTGAAAAGTTTAAAGAATTCAAGAATGAAGTACAAAACCAGCTTGACAAGAGTATTAAGATACTTCGATCAGATCGAGGTGGAGAATACCTTAGCCATGAGTTTCATGACTATCTAGTTGAGTGTGGGATTCTATCCCAGCTCACTCCTTCTGGAACACCACAGTGGAATGATGTATCCAAAAGGAAGAATCGTACCTTATTAGATATGGTACGGTCTATGATGAGTCACACAGATCTTCCCATGTATCTTTGGGGCTATGCTCTAGACATAGCAACCTTCATTCTCAATCGAGTTCCATCTAAGGCTATAATAAAGACACCATATAGGATATGGACTGGGAGAGATGCCCAGGTGTCTTTTATGAGGATTTGGGGTTATGAGGCTTACCTTCGACGTCAAGTCTCGGACAAATTGGGACCCAAATCCGATAAGTGCTATTTTATTGGACATCCCAAGGAAACGAAGGGATATTACTTCTACATTCCCAGTCAACACAAGATAGTTGTGGCTAAAACTGGGGTATTTCTAGAAAGGGATTTTGTTTCTAGAAAGACTAGTGGGAGTACGTTCGATCTTGAAGAAGTTGAAGAAATGGACCATAGCACTGAAGCCTCGATGGAAGTTGAATTGGAACCACAAAGTGTTGTGGATGATGTTGTTCCACAAGGAGTTGAGGAACCACAACCAGTTCAAGTAGACTTACCTCTTTGCAGATATGATAGGGTACGTCGTCAGCTTGAGAGATACCCATTTCTCTTGTCTGACCATAATGACATTGTGCTCATTGAGGATGAGCCTACCTCCTATCAGGAAGCTGTGATGAGACCAGATTCCGAGAAATGGTTAGAGGCCATGAGATCCGAGATGGAATCCATGTACACTAACCAAGTATGGACTTTGGTTGATCCACCTGAAGGGGTCAAACCCATTGGGTGTAAGTGGGTCTTTAAGAGAAAGACTGACATGGATGGACTTATTTATAAGGGTCGCTTGGTAGCTAAAGGTTTCAAGCAAATTCATGGTATTGACTATGATGAAACCTTTTCTCCAGTAGCGATGTTTAAGTCCATTCGGATCATGCTTGCTATTGCAGCATACCACGATTATGAGATCTGGCAGATGGATGTAAAAACTGTGTTTCTGAATGAAAACCTGCTCGAGGATGTGTACATGACACAACCTGAGGGTTTTGTAGATCCACAGCATACTGGCAGAGTATGCAAGCTGCATAGGTCCATTTATGACTAAAGTAAGCTTCTCGGAGCTGGAATCTTCGATTCGATGATGCAATCAAATAGTTTAGTTTTATCAACAATGAAGATGAACCTTGTGTCTACAAGAAGGTTGTAGGGAACACAGTTGTCTTCCTTATATTGTATGTGGATGACATACTACTCATTGGGAAGGACATCCCTTTGCTCCAGTCTGTCAAGACTTGGCTAGGGACTTGTTTCTCAATGAAGGACTTAGGTAAAGCATCCCGCATTCTAGGCATACATATCTATAGAGATAGATCTATGAGATTGCTTGGCCTAAGTCAGAGTACATACATTGACAAGGTATTACTTCGGTTTGCCATGCAGAACTCCAAGAAAGGATTTCTGCCGATGTCACATGGTGTGAGTCTTTTGAAGACTCAAAGTCCCTCTTCTAGAGAGGGGAGAGACCGCATGGATCAGATCCCTCTTCTATCATGTATGCCATGTTATGTACTCATCCTGTTGTCTCGTATGCTTTGAGCATGACGAGCAGATACCAGTCAGATCCAGGTGAAAGTCACTGGATAGAGGTCAAGAATATTCTTAAGTACTTGAGAAGGACTAAAAAATATTTCTTGATATATGGAGGTGATGACGAGCTAGCTGTAAAGGGTTACAGTGATGCTAGCTTCCAAACTGACCAGGATGATTATGGATGGCAGTCTGGGTTCGTGTTTTGCATAAATGGTGGTCTTGTGAGCTGGAAGAGTTCGAAGCAGGACGCAGTCGCTAATTCTACAAAAGAGGCCGAGTATATTGCTGCATCAGAAGCAGCAAAGGAGACAGTTTAGATCCGCAAGTTCATTACTGAACTTGGGGTGGTTCCTAGCATAGCTAATCCCATAGAGCTCTATTGTGACAACAATGGAGCAATAGCACAGGCTAAGGAACCTCGCTCACACCAGCGGACCAAACACATACTACGGCGCTTCCATCTCATTCGAGAGATCATCGATAGAGGAGATGTTAAGATTTGCAGAGTACCCACTGAGGCTAACATCGCAGATCCCTTGACCAAGGCTTTGGCACAGAGAAAGCATGATGGTCACACTAGGTCATTAAGCCTTAGAGCCTATACTGATTGACACTAGTGCTAGTGGGAGATTGTTAGTTAGAGCCCTAGAGCTAATCATTTGATGATTATTGTATGGACTCATTGTATCATATTTTTTATGAATATAAAGGCATTTGTTTATGGTTATTATGCTTACTTGTATTGGTGCCAAATAACTAAGTATAATAGCATCCTTGAGTAGAAGGTTCTTACCTATATCAATCGATTGGTTGAATCGATAGTGAGATGATATAGGGAACACTACTCTTAATTATTCCTAGTCAAGTATTAACATTCAGGGACAATGTTAATGCGACGAGACTAGCATGTAGGTCAACTCAATGACTTGATCACACAAGTCATGGATATGGAGATATCAAGTTGACAGATGTGTATGCATTGGAGAATGTATACTGAATGACCCGCCATGAGAAAGTATCATGGATTGTTATATGAATGTCATATACTTTCTCATGTGGCTATTAGTATGACTATTAGTCCTTGGACCTGAAGTCACCATGGTTCCCTACATAAGGAGTTACATAGTTTGGCTTTGTCAAACGTCACCCGTAACTGGGTGGACTATAAAGGTGATTACTGGGTATGTAACGAATTATGCGGAGGGATGTGAATGATGTAGATGGGATCTATCCCTCCTATATGACGGGAGTGACATCATTATTCTTGATAGAGTGAGACCACTAAATGCATGGCCATGCCCAAATGAGTCAATATGAGATGTTGAGCTCATTTGATTGAGTGAGTCTACTTGGGATTGAAGATTTAGATTGATTAGAGGATGACACGGTCTATGTCTCATATTGATCAATCTAGATGTCAAGGATAGAAGGACACTTGTCACATATTGTGAAGAGTCACAATTAGTAGTCACAAGGTGATGTTGAATCTCAACATTCTTGTAACTTGGGTAGTAATGATGTGTTGCTAGATACCGCTCATTACTTATGCTTCTAAATGGGTTTAGGAGCATTGCCAACGTTACAAGAACCTATAGGGTCACACACAAAGGATAATTAGATGGAGATTAGGTTCATTTGATGAACCAAGAGGATTATGTTCATGTGATGAACCAAATTGGATTAAGAGTAATCCAAAGTAAACTAATTGAGTTGGACTCAATTTGGTTCATGTGTTAAATGAGTCTAATTTGGACTTAGACTCATTGAGCCAATTTAATTTAATGAATAGAGATTCATTAAATTAAAATTGACTTGAACCAATGGTTAGATTTGATCAACCATGGGAGAGAAAAAGATCAAGTTTGACTTGACTTAAGTAGGAAGATAAAGAGTCAAGTTTTGACTTGACCATTGCCACCTCATTTGTGAGTTGGCATTAAGTGGACTAATGATGATGTGCCACATCATCAAGGCTAGCACATGTATGTGCCACCTCATGAGGGAGATCAAGAGTTGTGACTCTTGAAATCCCATGGAGGTTTATAAGCTTAAAAAAGGTGGCCGACCACTTAATTCACAAGAGTGAATTTCATTTGGTTTTGGTAACCTCCTTCTTCTTCCTCTCTACCTTTCTTCTCTCCCTCTCCTCCACCATTGCTGATCCTCTAAGGTTGCTAGCACATCTTTAGAGGTTCTCTCCATAGATTTGTTCATGTGGATACACATAGAGGGTTGCACACTTGACAACCTTGAGATCCGGCGAACCTTGGACGGGCGGGATTTGCGAAGGGCTTCGCATCAAGGGTAAACTCTTTTCTTTGTAGATCTAGTGTAGATCTAGGTTAGAGAAACTCGTACATGTAGAAAATTTTGTTTTATAACTTCGCACGGATCCGGTGGCATGGGATTTAGGGTTTTCGCAACGTAAAAAGCGGTTTTTCGGCCCGAAAAATCCAACAAGCATGGCTACATGCGAAAAAGTCTCCTCATAGTCGATTCCCTCTTTCTGAGTATACCCTTTTGTAACAAGCCTTGCTTTGAAGGTTTCTACCTTCCCATCTGTCCCTCTTTTCCTTTTGTAGATTCACTTGCATCCAACGACTTTTACACCATTAGGTGGTTCTATAAGCTCCCAAACCTTATTAGAGTACATAGACTCTATTTCAGAATTCATTGCCTTTTGCCAAGATACTGCATCTATATCTTGGAGTGCTTCATCATATGTTCGGGGATTAGGTTCATGTTTACCCGGGATCAAGTCCGAAGACTCTCTTAAAAACATGAATCTCTCAGGTTGCCTTACAACCCTCCCACTATGACGAGGCACTGTCTCTGGTTGTGTATCATGTGTGACACGTGTTGCAGTTTCTTTTGGTACTTCATCTTGTACTGTTGGTATTAAAGTAGACGTGGCCTCTCTTATTTCTTCTAGAACTATTTCACTCATGGGCTTATGGTTCATTACATAATCTTCTTCTAAAAATCGAGCATTGGTGCTAACAATGATCTTCTGATTTTTAGGATTATAAAATAAACCACCTTTTGTTCCCTTAGGATATCCTACAAACAGACAAACTTCTGTACGTGAATCTAACTTGTTAGTATCTCCCTTCAGCACATGTGCTGGACTACCCCATATCTGGATATGATTCAGACTAGGATTGCGCCCATCCCATAATTCCATGGGAGTAGAAGGAACTATTTTAGAAGGTATCATATTCAGAATGTACACTGTTGTTTCTAGGGTATATCCCCAAAACGAATTTGGTAATTCTGAATAACTCATCATCGATCTAACCATTTCCATAAGAGTCCTATTCCTTTGTTTTGCCACACCATTCTGCTAGGGTGTACCAGGTGCAGACAATTGGTATTGAATCCCGACTTCTGATAAGTAATTCCTAAACTCTCCAAAGAGGTATTCGCCACCACGGTCAGATCGTAGTATCTTGATACTTTTACCAAGATGTTTCTTCACATCAGCCCTATATTCTTTGAATCTTGTCAAAGCATTCAAACTTGCGGTGCATCAGGTAAATGTATCCGTATCTTTAATAATCGTCTATAAAAGAGATGAAGTATTCATAACCACCTCTTGCCTGGATAGACATAGGACCACACAAATCAGAATGAACCCGTTCTAACGCATCTTTGGCTTTATACCCCTTGGCCTTAAAAGGTCTCTTGGTCATTTTACCTTCCAAGCAGGATTCACATGTTTGAAAGTTTTCCAACTCTAATGAACCCAAGAGTCCATCGGCTACAAGCCTTTGAATCCTACTTAAATTAATATGACCAAGGCTTAGATGCCAAAGATACGTTTGGTTCATTTCCGAAGGTTTTTTTTCTCTTATTAGAGTTAGAAGATGTGTTATTAATTTTCATATTTTTCTTTATGGGAGAAATTGGATTTAAATTATATAAATTGCCAACCAATGCACCAGAATAGATAATCACTTTATTTCTCTTTATAACCACATTGTTACTAAAGGAAACTGAATATCCATCCAAATACAGTTTAGAAACTGAAATTAAATTCTTTCTAAAACTGGATACATAAAGACAATTTCTTAAAACCAAATTTCTATTCCTATCAAAAGATAAGTAGACGTCTCCCACTGCAACAGCCGCCACCTTAGTAGCATTGCCCATGTAGACGGTTATCTCTCCTTCAAATAGTCATCGAGTTTCCTGGAACCCCTGCAAAGAATTACAGACATGATCAGTGGCTCCAGTATCTACACACCAGGTGTTGGTAGATAACACCGCTAAACATGTTTCAACTACTAGAGCATGAGATATACCTTTATTGTTCTGATTCCTACGAGGACAGTCCGCCTTCCAATGTCCTGACTGCTTGCAGATGAAGCACTTGCCCTTCGGCTTCTTCATTCCAACTTTTTGTCCCTGAGGTTTATTCACTCTCTTTGCTGAAAAGACCTGTTTCTTCTTCTTCTTGCCTTTCGGCTTAGAAGTAGAACCATTTTCAGCATAGTGAATCTGAGAACTTTGATGAAATATACCTTCTGCTGCCTGTAGTTCTGTCAGAAGTTCCGCCAACGTATACTATCTTTTGTTCATGTTATAGTTCAAGCGGAACTGCTCAAAACTTCTGGGTAGCGTTTGGAGAATTATATCGACCTGAGTTTCCCCATCGATTTCTCCTCTAAGAACTTGTATTTCGTTTAGATAGGCCATCATTTTGAGGATGTGATCCCTTACGAGTGTTCCCTCAGACATGGTGGCTGTCATTAGCTTTCTCATTGCCTCTTGCCTAGCAGTCCGACTCTGGTGCCCAAAGAGTTCTTTGAGATTGTTCATTATATCATAAGCTGTTGGTAAATCTTGATGCTGATGTTGCAATACATTTGACATTGATGCCAAAATGTAACACCGCGCCATCTCATACTCAATCTCCTCTAGGGTAGAGTCACCGTCAGGTGCATCAGGGCAAGCCTCAGTCAGTACAAACTTATAGCTTTCAGCAGTAAGAACAATGTCCAGGTTCCTTTTCCAATCAATATAGTTGGGACCAGTAAGTTTGTTCTCTTTTAGTATAATGGCCAGTGGGTTGAAAGTCATCCTAAGAATCACAAAAAATAAACTTTGGTCAAGACTCTAAATTTAGAATAATATTGATTCCTCAAACAATACTATTTTAAATTAACTAACACCTCAAATCACCGTGAATATTGCATGCCACGTTAGTGTGGACGTATACAAATTTAACATTTGTAAGAGGAGGGTGTGACCCATCAATTTTATTATCTTGTCATCCTAATTTTATGACAAATAAAATTAATAGTTGGTTTCACTTTGGTCACACAAAACAATAGCATTGACTCCGTTGGGGAGGATACTATTGAATGCGTCTAAGTGTATACCATTACTTGATACTAAGTCCATTAAATAGGATTATGCCCCTTCAGTTGGAGAAGATCACACACTCCTAAATAATTTCCTATAACCATCCATAAAGGAAGTTTGATCTAGTGATCCGCAACAAACCCATCCATTGTGGAGGGAGGCACTCAGAGCCAACACGCAAGCTTGTTGCATCACTTACAAACCAGTAATGGAGACCATGGGATTTATTAAAATCCCTCTCCCACTTAGTTATTTAAAAATGATGATTTTAACCTATGCTAGCATACATCACATGTACATAAACATCACAGTAAATAAAAGCAATAAATTTGGAAATTAATTTTTCAACTATTATGGCCTTTTCCTTCACTGTCTTCAGTATGCTTCAACCCTAGCTGCTACCATCTTTAGCCACCGCCATCGGGTCGAGTTGTCGCATCTATCTTGTTTCTTATTCCGCTGCGCCTCTGGTCCTCCAATAGCACCACGCCTCGCAAAGATACGATCTGTGATAAATATAGAATTTTACAAATATCGATCCTATATTCCATAAAGGAATGTACATGTATTCTAGATCGAACAAAAATAAAATTCTAAAAATAATACAGCTCCTGCTGTATTTGATACATACAATCATGCTCACAAAATAATGCCCTTGACATGTCAAAGGGTCCAATCACACACAATATCTAAATGCCATAATAGTTGGAGCCTACAACTAAAGAGTAAGCACATCCTACTATTATCCTGCCTAAATTATGTATGACATGTGCATAACCTATTTGAATTCTAAACACACAGAGGCAAACCCTAACTCTGATACCAATTGTTGGTTAGTCCTAGGAAAACGTACCGGTTCCACTGTACAAAAATTTTTGTACAAGTGTTGAACCTTTCCATAAATAACCTATTGTGTTCTTTAGAAATTAAATTAGGAATCACAGACGGAACTTAACATCATTGATTCCAAATTTAACTTATCTGTTCTTAATGGTTTAGATTTGAATCGCAAGCGGAACTTAACACTATTGATTCAAATCCACCTATGTTATTAATTCCATTAAATATTAATTTCTAAAATTGGCTTCCAGGATTGCATGGCGAGGCACATGGCCTTCTTGGATATGGGAGCAACCACCACCGCCTAGACAAAGCCTTTTAAGGAAAGTTAATATTTAATTTCCTTAAATAACTCTAGGTTAACCAAAAAGAACAATCGAATCACAAATTCAAAAAAGAAGAAAACACAAACTTGAAAAATAAATTTGATAAACTAGATCTAATTGCCTCTTCTATTTAGAATTCTTACAAAGAAAATAACTAGTATGATGCGGAAGAAAACTACTAGTTATACATTCTCTTTGTAAGCTAATGACCTCGAGATCTTCTGCCGTATTCCTCGCCTCGCATTGGACGTCGTGTGGGCGATGATCCTCCAAGATGAACATCACCCAAAAGCTTCTCCCTCTTCTTCTAAAATCCGGCCACCACCACCACCAAGGAGAAGAGAGCAAAAGGGAAAAGAGAAGGGAGAGGGTCGGCCACACCAAGAGAGTCTCCAAGCAAGAAAATAAGAGTTGTGTCTCATGAGGCCTCCTCACCCCTTCTTTTATATTACTTGCCCAAGGTAAATAAGGAAAAACTTTTTACAAAAAATAAAATCATCCTCTAGTTTTTCCTTTTCCCATTTTATTTTTCCTTTTCTTTCCTCTTGATTGAATCAATCACCAACATTAATTTTGTGATGATTTTTTTTATTTTAATTATGGCCTGCCCCTTGCTTGGGCACCAAGCAAGGTGGTCGACCACCTCAACAAGGAAAAAGGAAATATATTTTTTAAAATTTTACAAGAAGAAATCCTCTTATAAAATTTACAAGCTCTCTTTCCTAAAGTAGGAGTTAAAAAAGGAAAGTTCTAAAAATTAAAACCATGTTTTAAAATTTAAAACTTCTCTTATAAAATTTCTTTTTTTAACATGATGATAGAAAATTTTAATTTTAAAACTTATCTTCCTTTTTTTCTTAAACCATGAGGATGGTTAAAAAAGGAAAGTTTTAAAACTCTCTATTAAAACATGTGGCTTAATTCAAATAAGGAAAGTTTTAAAAATTAAAATCTCTCTTTTAAAACTTATAGTTTTCTACAAAGAGAATATTTTAAAAATTCAAATCAACCCTCCCTTTTTGATTTATTGTGGTCGGCCCCTTCATGCTTGGTCACCAAGCAAAGGGCCGGCCCCTATAGAAGACGATGTGACCGACCCTTGCTTGGTCACTAAGCATTGGACCGGCCCACTTCTTGGACACCAAGAAGAGCCTTACATTTTGATGGACTTGAGGCTATAATGAGGCTACGATAGGGACCTAGAGGAGAAATTAGTTTTGGCCTTCCGATGAGCTTGAGTATCCCGTGTTTGCCCTGAACACACAACTCAAGTTCATCGATAATAACTCATTCCACTAGAGAGTTATTATCGCACTACCGCACCAATCCCAAATTACATTATGGGCTCCTTCTTATCATGAGTGTGTTAGTCTCCTTGTGTTTAAGATAACAAATGTCCACTAATTAAGTAAGTTACAGACAATTCACTTAATTAATATCTAGCTCCAAGAGTAGTATCACTCAACTTCATTGTCATGTCGGACTAAGTCCACCTGCAGGGTTTAACATGACAATCTTTATGAGCTCCTCTTGGGGACATTTTCAACCTAGATAACTAGGACACAGATTCCTTCTATAATCAACAACACACACTATAAGTAATATAATTTCCCAACCTATCGGGCATATTGATTTATCGAGCTAAACCTCACCCTTTGATAAGTCAAAGAAATAAATATTAAATATATGTGCTTGTTATTATATTAGGATTAAGAGCACACACTTCCATAATAACTAAGGTTTAGTTCTTTTATTAAGTCAGTACAAAAAGAACTTACCTAAATGGTTCTACTCAATACACTTAGAGTGTACCAATGTAATTTATTAATCAAGATAAACTAATACTTAATTACACTACGACTACTCCGATGGTTTGTTCCTTTCCATCTTAGTCATGAGCAACTGTTTATAATTTATAAAGAATCGACAACATAATCTTCTATGTGTGACACCACACACCATGTTGTCTACTATATAAATTAATTGAACAATTACATTTAACAAATAAATGTAGATATTGACCAATGTGATTCTTTTATTTCAAAAATAAATGTTTACAAAAGCTAGGCTTTTAGTTTACACTCCAACAGGTGCACCTCCGGTGACACTTGGCCTATAAAACTAATCTTCTTAACCTTGGACACCTTGTCCTTGGTTAATTTAACCTTACCTTTAAATGTCTTTCCCTTTCCATTTATTGACTTCTCTTTGCTATAGTCATATGTAACCCTAGCATAAGACTTTCCCTTAGCCTTGGAGAACTCTCCCTTGCCATAATCATTTGCCACCCTAGCATATGATCTCTCCTTGGCCTTAGAGGGACTAGATTGGTATCCCAAGCCCAATCTATCATTGTTGGGTCTTTGGCTACACAACACCATATTTAATTCCTTAGATCCAACATTGAATCTCTTAAGGAATTGTTCTAACTTATCAAGATTTTCCCTTAAAGCTTGATTCTCCTTCTCTAGGTTCCTAACCCTAGAGTTAATTTGTCCAAATTGGACATTCCTAGATCTACCCATTTTAGGCATGTGTCTCCCCTTCTTGGGATTAATGCCCTGATTTTTCTTAGGTCTACCATTTCTAGGTTTATCATGCATGACTTTCCTAGGATTTTGATCTACATTTTCCCTATTTCTATCATGATATCTAAAGCCAAAAATTTTCATTGCTACATAATGATTATCATTATTTTTCCTAGCTTGCATGGAGAAATTTAAATTTGACTTCAAATTTAAACTAGAGTTTACCTTAGCCTTTACCTTTGGAACTCCCCCTTGACATGAGCCTCCATTATTCCTCCACTTCTTCTCCTCCTTCTTCAAATGTGCCAACTTCTTAATTTCTTTCTTCTTTGGGCATTTGGTGTGGTAATGACCTCGCTCACCACACGTGAAGCACACTATGTGCTTCTTCTCCTTCTTCTTCCTACAACTTAAATTAGATTCAAAATAAATTGAATTGAGTTTAGGAGATACCTCTTTATTACCCAATGGACATCTACTCTTGTAGTGTCCCTTTTCATTGCACCCGAAGCAAATTATGTGGTCCTTTGACTTCACTTCGGTGGAGATGCTTGCAAGGTTGACTTTCAAGACTTTCTCTTCACTTGTCTTGGACTCTTCTTCAACCCTTGAGGATGTAGATGATGCCTCATCTTCCTTCTCCTCCTTCACTTGTCTTGGACTCTTCTTCAACCCTTGAGAATGTAGATGATGCCTCATCTTCCTTCTCCTCCTCGGATATTGAGCATGACTCAACTTTCGTTGGCTCCTCCTCAACTTGAGTCACTTCATCCTTTTCTTCAAAATTTTCCTCTTCATGTGTAGGCATGAGTTCTTCCCATTGAACCTTCTTTATCTTGCTCCACAAATCGTGAGCATTCTCGTACTCACCTACACACCTCATCACATTAGAAGGTAACATATCAATTAAAATTGATATTACCTTATTGTTTGCCTCCGATCTTGAGGTTTGCTCCTCCGTCCAATACCATGGTCGGAGCTTCTTCCCTTTCTTATCTTTCGGGACTTCAAACGGTTCCTTGATCACCATCATGGTATCCCAATCCGTGTTGAAGAAGAACTCCATCTTCATCATCCAATAGGTGATGTCCCATAAGCCTCCGCCTTCAAACTTCGGCGGTTCAATTAAGCTGGTCATCTTCTTGAATCTGCTCTTCTCGATGATTAGTCCGGTGAAGTGCGACTTTGGCTCTGATACCACTTGTAGGGGATCGGTGGTGTAACAACCACCCTTCTTACTACTACTACTCTCTAAGGATGACCGTTACTTAACTACTAACTCTACTTAAACGGTATGATTAAAAATCACATGGAAACCCTTACCGAAAAATTTCTACAGAGTCTCCCCTGTACCGGTGACCATATTCAACAATACATGCAATATATACTCAGCCACAAGCGGCTGGAACACATATCAATCAACCACGCAGTATAATAAATCCAAAATAAAGAAAACAATACCACAACTCATCACACCATAAATAATGGAAGTGACTAATTACATATGCGGAAATAAACTCAACTACAATCCCAAATTTAATATAACATTAGAAGAAAACTAAAAGCAGAGTCTTGACAATTTTTGCCAGCTAATTCTGGATCTCTCCACAGTCCAGACATCACACACCTTCATCACCACCACCATCCTGTCGCCTCCCTTTCATACCTTAGCTTTTCCTTTATCTGCAGTAGGAGGAAAGAAAACAAAACTATAAGCGAAAACGCTTAGTAAGTACTAATCTATCTCACAAAAACATCGAAGTGCATAAAAGTAATGCAATAATACTGAAAATGTAATGCTAAAGCAAAGCTGCATGTACTCATGGTATACAGAAATAAAACTGAATACTAAACATGCTCACTAACTGACAGGAAAGTAATGAAATAACTACTGTAAGCTTAGAATTAAAGAACCTAAACTTTTATTGATTCTAAGCATAAACTTGTTTCATTTTCTTATATCCTTATACTAGAAATTAATCTTTTAATTTCTCTTTCACTTTCTTCTTCTTGTTCTTCTTTTATTTTCTTTTCTTTTCTTCTTTGGGCCCAGGCATAGTACCATCTTTGTTTTGCGCGCTCTCTAATAGTGACTGAGGTAGCGAGCCTCTAGTCCTATGAGGTAAAGACCTTGGTCTTACCAGGGCCAAGACCTTGGAATTGGTCACCTGGATTTGTTTAACGACAACCTTGGAAGTCGGGTACTAGCCTCTTACTTTAGTTTACTTGTTATCTCTTTTTAACTAGACTTTAGTCTTTTTCTTTACTCATGCTTCTTATAATCCTTTATTGGAGCCTATTAGAATCCTATAGATATATCTAACAAGTATAGCATTACAACTAACCAAGCATGCTATATAAAAATAACACAAAGGAAAGCAAACCTGAACTCTCTAAGCATGATATAAAATAAAGCAAAGGAAAGTAAATCTGAACTTACTAATCATGCTATAAAATAGAGCAAAAGAAAGCTAATTCAAACTTGCTAATCATGCTATAAAATAGAGCAAAAGAGAGCTAATTTGGACTTTCTAAACATACTGTAAAATAGAGCAAAAGAAAGCTAACTTGGACTTTCTAAATATGCTGTATAATAGGGCAAAAGATAGCTAACTTGGACTTTCTAAACATGCTGTAAAATAGGGCAAAAGAGAGCTTATTTAGATTTCCTAAACATGCTGTAAAATAGGGCAAAAGAGAGCTTATTTAGATTTCCTAAACATGCTATGATAAAAGCAAAAGAAAGCTAATCTAACCTTACTAATCATGCTACAAAATAGAGCAAAAATAAAACTAATTTGATCTTGCTAATCATGCTACAAAATGGAGCAACAGAAAACTAATTTGATCTTGCTAATCATGCTACAAAATGGAGCTAAAGAAAACTAATTTGATCTTGCTAATCATGCTACAAAATGGAGCAAAAGAAAACTAATTTGATCTTGCCTTGATGCATACCAGAAGCAATAAGATGAATCATGTTTAGGAATATGATGGACTTAAAGCCATGCATACCAGAAGCAATACTTGAAGCAATTGCCAGAAGGAATAGATTCCTATTAAAATAAAACATATGTCATGCTTAAAGAATTCTGCACTTAATGAACAACAAACAACAGTGCTAAATGTATTGTTCCCTTCTAACTATCTACTGCAATTACCAAAAACAGACCAAATCTGTAAGCTCCAGATGGCTTGGTTCATGCCCGCAGAAATGCAAAAGGCATGGGGCAGTTCTAAGCTCCAAATGAAGCTGTTTGTATCCCTATTTTTGCAAAATTTCAAGTTGAACTTGCTGCCCATTTGAGGTACACAGCAGCTACATCAAACCAACGCCGCCCAATCTAAGCATCATGCTCACAAACAAAGAGGAGCAACCAAATCTCGGAACCACTCTAGGGTTTTCAACAAGCTCCAGAAAACAAGGAACAAAATCGAAACAAGCAACTCACGGCAGATTCAAAAACAAGGAGAAACAAAATCGAAAACAACTCCTACCATAGGTGTGTAGTACTTACTGACGATTCTTGGACTTACAACCGAAGGAGGCAACTAGGGCTTCGGGAGAAGCTTGAAATCTCGGCTCTTCTTCACGTTTCCGAGCTCCCCTCGTCGAGGTGATCACACACGGTGAAGACCAGCCGGAAAGGGCCTTTCGCCGACGCCGGAGACAAAGCCCTAATATGGCTTCATTTCGCCCGAGCAGAGATGAATCATGCGGCGTGAAGAGAGAAGAGAAGGAGTTAGGGTTTCGGGGAAAATTTTTGATCCTTTTAAAAAAAACCGATTCCCATTATAACTACACTATAATTATCTATCTCTACATATCTGGTTAACAAAACGAGCGTAGCTCAGTTGGTTGGCCGCGTCTAGTTAGTTCGGGTCCGACCCGAGGTCATGGGTTCGAGTCTCACCTTCAACGGTTTTTTGTCAAAACTTCTTTCTTTTTGTAAACATACTAAACGACCTCCAAAAATTGCGTAAAAATACTCTAAAAATTTCTAAAAATCTCTAGAATATTTTAAAAGCATTTCCAAATATTTTTATAGACATTTGGAACTTAAAATAGGGAAAATTGGGTCGTTATAATCCCCCATACCTTATAAAAAGTTCGTCCTCGAACTTAGAATAGCTCTGGATACTTCTGTCTCATACTATCCTCTCGCTCCCAAGTGATTTCCTCATGCTTCTGGTTCTGCCAGACGACCTTCACTAGTGGTACTTCTTTGTTTCTCAATCTCTTGACTGCTCTGTCCACTATCTGTGTAGGTCTGCTCTCATAACTAAGATCCTCTTGGATCTGCACTGACTGAGGCTGAATCACTTGGCTCGGGTCATGGAGACACTTCTTTAGCATGGAGACATGAAATACATTGTGTATTGCTGACATGTCTTGTGGTAAGTCCAGCCTGTAAGCTACTTTCCTAATCCTCTCTATGATCAGGTAAGGTCCTACATAGCGAGGACTTAATTTGCCCTTCTTGCCAAATCTCATCACTCCCTTCATAGGAGCGACCCTGAGGAAAAATGAATCTCCTACTTGGAATTCCAATGGCCTACGGCGTGTGTCAGCATAACTCTTCTGTCTGCTCTGGGCAGTCTCAATTCTCTGTCTGATTTTCTGGATCGCCTGAGTGGTCTCGTCTATCAGCTCTGTTTGAATACCCAGCTCTACTTCCATTTCTTTTCTCTCTCCTGCTTCTTGCCAGCATATGGGTGATCTGCATTTCCTGCCATATAGTGCCTCATAAGGTGCCATCTTGATGGTGGCCTGATAGCTATTGTTGTAGGCGAATTCAGCAAAGCACAAATACTTGCACCAACTTCCCTTGAAATCCAGCGCACAAGATCTGAGCATATCTTCTAAAATATGATTCACTCGCTCTGTCTATCCATCAGTCTGTGGATGGAAAGCTGTGCTGAACTTGAGTTTGGTGCCTAGTGCATTCTGAATACACTCCCAAAAGTGTGAAGTGAAGCGCCCATCTCTATCAGAAATGATAGATTTAGGAACTCCATGAAGTCTGACTACCTCTTTAACATATAGCTGGGCCAACTGCTCTATAGAGTGGGACACCTTGATGGCTAGGAAGTGAGCAGACTTGGTCAATCGGTCTACTATTATCCATATCGCATCATATCCATTGGTGGTTCTTGGAAGACCTGTTATGAAGTCCATGGATATATCTTCCCATTTCCATTCTGGTATTGGAGGAGGATGAAGAACTCCTCCTGGTCTCTGGTGTTCTGCTTTGACCCTCTGGCATGTCAAGCAGGTACTGACATATTTAGCAACGTCTCTTTTGAGTCCTGATCACCAGAACCTCTGTTTCATATCTTGGTACATCTTGGAAGAACCAGGATGCATGGAGTATGGTGTGCTGTGAGCTTTTTCTAAGATCTTCTTCCTCAGTTCTTCATCATTGGGCACGCAAATGCGACTCCCATGATAAAGAATCCCGCTGTCTGTTACTCGAAACTCTGCTTTGTCTTCTTTCTGTATCGCTTGCTTGATCTTCTGGATGTCTGGGTCTTCACTTTGCTTCCTCTGTATCTCCTCAAGCAATGTAGACTCTAAGGTCAACGCAGAGAGTTGTCCTTCAATAAGTTCAAGTCCAAAATTTGACAACTCCTTCTGCAGTGGCAGGGCTAATGATGACAAAGACATCAGGGATGCACTAGATTTTCTGCTGAGTGCATCTGCCACTTTGTTAGCTTTGCCTGGGTGGTAGAGAATTTCACAGTTGTAATCTTTGACCAACTCCAGCCACCTGCGCTGTCTCATGTTTAAGTCCTTCTGAGTGAAAAAGTACTTAAGACTCTGATGATCTGTGAAGATTCTACACTGAACTCCATACAAATAATGTCGCCAGGGTTTTAAGTGCAAAAACCACAGCTACCAGCTCAAGATCATGAGTAGGGTAGTTCTTCTCATACTCTTTGAGTTGTCTGGACGCATAAGCTATGACTTTTCCTTCTTGCATGAGTACAGCTCCTAAGCCCATCTTGGAAGCATCACTGTAGATGTCGAAACTCTTGTCACTCTATGGAACAGTCAGAATGGGAGCACTGATCAATCTCTTCTTCAGCTCTTGGAAACTCTGCTCACATTTATCTGACCATTCGAATCTCTTGTTCTTTCTGGTGAGGGCTGTTAGTGGAGAGGCTATCCTAGAAAAGTCCTCCATGAACTTCCTGTAGTACCCAGCTAAACCAAGGAAGCTTCTGATCTCTTTGACGTTCTTTGGTCTACTCCAGTTGTTGACCACTTCCACTTCGGCTGGATCCACTTGAATACCTTTTTCAGAAATAATGTGACCTAAAAACGTCATCTGATTTAACCAGAACTCACACTTTGAGAATTTAGCATAAAGCTGCTTTTGCTGCAGAGTCTACAGTACCATCCTCAAGTGCGTGTCATGCTCCTCTGGGGTCCTTGAATAGACCAGAATGTCATCAATGAATACGATGACAAATTTGCCAAGATATTCTCTGAACACTCTGTTCATTAAGTTCATGAAGACTGCAGGTGCATTAGTCACTCCAAAAGGCATGACCACAAACTCGTAGTGTCCATATCTGGTCCTGAACGTCGTTCTGGGTATATCTCTTTCTTTCACCTTCAGCTGATGGTACCCAGAGCACAGGTCTATCTTTGAGAACACTGTTGCTCCTCTTTACTGATCAAATAAGTCATCGATCCTGGGAAGGGGATACTTGTCCTTAACTGCTACTTTGCTCAGTGTTCTGAAATCTATGCACATTAGCACGGATCCGTCTTTCTTCTTAACGAACAACTCTGGAGCTCCCCGGGGTGAATGACTAGGGCGAATGAAGCCTTTGTCAAGTAACTCCTGTAGTTGTTCTTGTAACTCCTTCAGCTCTGCTGGAGACATGCGATACGGAGATTTTGAAATTGGACCAGTTCCAGGAACAAATTCAATCTCAAATCCACTCATTTATTGGGAGGTAGTCCAGGTAGATCTGCTGGGAATACCTCGGGATATTCACAGACCACCCGAACCCCCTCTTTCTTACCTTCTTTCTGTTCTTCTGCACTTACTTGATTGGGGCTCCGAGCTCCCTACTGTCTTGTCTTCTATCTTGGTTGGCTTGAACTCTATAAACTCCTCATAGTGCTTGTTGGTGATAGAACTCTTCATAGAACTCTAACTGAAAATCTGCTCAGCTCATCTGATCGGCTGCTCTCTTGGTCTTTATCCTCTCCCACTACATACGAGCATCTCCAGACAGGCAGAAAGAGACGCACTTGACCTTCTCGACTTCTGGCCTGTCAAGAAGCTCCATAGTGCTCTCCAGTGTTTTAAACCAAGCCTGGGCATCCTAGGGCTCAGTCATGCCTGAGAAGCTCTCTGGTTTCAACTTTAGCCACTGTATAAAGTAAGCTTCTGGTCTTTGAGGTGCTGTGATGGCTCCCAGGGCAGCTGGTGGAGTCTCAGTTACCACTGGATTCTCTGCAGTGACAGCTGGAGGAGGGGGAGGAACTGGTTGCTGGTTTGCCATCAGATTGGCAATCACTTGCTGCTGTTCTGCTACTTGTCTCTGGAGTTAGACAACAACTTCAGAGAGATTGGGCTCAGTTGATCTAAGCTCTTCGTTCTCCTGATCTTGGTTCTCAGTACGAACGGTACGGGGACATCCTTTTTCTTAACATCTAATTATGCAAAGAAAAAGACTTGGTATCCTCTCTCTAACCCTTCTAATCATACATAAATATGAATAAAGAAAAGGGAAACTAAATCTTCTATCTAACTTTAGTACCAAAAAAAAAAGTACTCTATACTGTAGTTAATAATAAGAAAAGCAGAATAAAGAAAGAATTTAAATACTTTCTTACTTGGAGACAGCGAGGATGATGCTGATGTGTGTGTGATGCTGGAGAATGGAACACTGCTCTGATACCAACTGTAACGACCACCCTTCTTACTAATACTACTCTCTAAGGATGACCGTTACTTAACTACTAACTCTACTTAACCGGTATGATTAAAAATCACATGGAAACCCTTACCGAAAAATTTCGGCAGAGTCTCCCCTGTACCGGTAACCATATTCAACAATACATGCAATATATACTCAGCCACAAGCGGCTGGAATTGTAACACCCATAGGGTCCTTAGCAAAATTCTAGAATATTCTATCATGAATAAAGAATAAAGAAAAATATATATGCTTTAGTTGAATTTTTGCTCCTAGCCGAACACTTAAATAAATAAAATAGAAATAAAAATACATAAGGTCTAGGACTTGAACTCTAGATCTCTCATTAGATACCTGAATAAAATAACCACTAGACCAAGAGAAATTATTGTAAGGAAAGAGAGGGAAACCATAATTAAATGTAAGAAGAAAAGGCTCTTCTCTTAGAAGGAGAAGTGAGAGTTGTCTTCTCCCTCTCTAATGAAGAGATGCTCTAGAATATTCCTTTCTTACTCACCAAGAAGGAATGTATCTAGACTTTTCTTAATGATGAAGAGAGTAAAAGAAAGGAGGAAGAAAAATATATTTTTCCTTCCTCCTCTCATGATGAATAAAAGGAAGAAATTAAAATGAGTTGGCATTTTTCTCATTCACTCTCTTACTCCTTCCTCCTTCACCGTGCCCCTTCTTCACCCATTTCTTCTTCTTGCTGAGACCAAGGAGCAAGGAAGCTTCCCCTCTCTAGGAAGGATCCACAACAAAAGGTTAAATCTCTGAGGAAAACAAGCGCAAGGATGTGAGTATCCCCTCACTGCAGTACAAGTAGCTTCGGTTTTTAGAATGTTTTTCTCTTTCGAAACTCTAAAACTTTCTTGAAAGAAGATGGTCAAGATAAAGAATAGGTAGTCACTTAGGGTTAACAAGTGATAAGAGATGCTTCATGTTATAAAAAAAAAAAAAGAAATTTAGAACTTGTTGCATGATTCGGCCAAGGATGGAAGAAAGGATCTAGAACAAGTTTTTCCTTGATCACATGCTTAAATTTCTACTCTATGATATATGAATTTCATATGTTGTTAGTTTAGTCTTCATTCTTCATGTTGTGAAGAAAAAAAAAAAAGAGAAACCTATCTATATGGTTCGGCCAAATTGATTATAAGGCTTTAGGTCAAGAATTTTAGTTAGAAACCATACTAGTTGTACCTCTTTGTGATGTATGAATTTTTACATGTTTATAACTAAGGTTTTTATGCTTCATATGGAATGAAATGGTAGTAAACCCTACTGATATGGTTGGCCAAATTGAATAAATGGGTTAGGGTTTAAGTTTTTGAACTCAAATATGCTTAGAACATGAAGTACAATACCTTGTAGGCACTTAGATTAAATGGGCTTGTTATAAGTTTAAGTTTTATGCTTCTTATGGAATAAAATGATATGGAACTCTACTGATATGATTCGGCCAAATGAAAATAAAAGGGTTAGGGTTAGATTTTTGAACTCAAATAGGCTTATTCATGAAGTATGGTTCCTTGTAGGTACTTGTACTATGCTCTATAGGAACTTAGATTAAATGTGCATGTTACATGTTTAAGACTTATGCTTCTTATGGAGTAGAATGATATGAAATCCTACTGATATGTTTCGGCCAAATTGAAATAAATGGGTTAGAGTTAGAGTCTTGAACTCAAACATGCTTATTCATGAAGTACAATGCCTTGTATGTGCTTAGATCAAGTTTACATGCTATGTGGATAAGTTTTATGCTTCATATGGAACCAAATGATATAAGAACCCTACTGATATGTTTTGTCCAAATTGAGATAAATGGGTTAAGCTTAGAGTTTTGAACTCAAACATGCTTATTCATGAAGTATATTGCCTTGTATGTGCTTAGATCAAGTTTACATGCTATGTGGATAAGTTTTATGCTTCATATGGAACCAAATGATATAAGAACCCTACTGATATGTTTTGTCCAAATTGAGATAAATGAGTTAAGCTTAGAGTTTTGAACTCAAACATGCTTATTCATGAAGTATATTACCTTGTATGTGCTTAGATTAAGTTTTACATGTTATGTGGGTAAGTTATATGCTTAATATGGAATGAAATGAGGATGAAACCTACTGATATGGTTCGGCCAAGATGGATAAATTGGGTTAGGAAAGAGTTTAAACCTAACCAAACATGCTTAGGCATTTTCATGATATGTAGTCTTTGATATATAAGTGGAGTAAGCTTTCATGCTTTATGATATGTTGCATTTCTATGTCTTATGATAAGATGTGCCATGTTTATGATATGACATGATAGACTTATGACATGATATGCCATGTTAATGATATGATATGCTAGACTCATGATATGATATGCCATGTTCATGATATGTATGCTAAGTTCATGAGATGATATGCCATGTTTGATGATATGAAAATGACATGTTATGCTTTATGTTATGATAAGAACATGTTATGTTTCATAATGCATGTATGAATGGCTTATGTAAGAAGAAAAGCCTAAAGAGTTGCTTCCCTTAAGCTGGGACCAAGAGCACTCTTCATGTTATGGAAAAGAGTTGCTTCCCTTAAGTTGGGATCAAGAGCACTCTTCATGCTATGGTAAAGAGATGCTTCCCTTAAGTTGGGATCAAGAGCTCTCTTAATGATATGACAAGAATTATGACATGTATGATATGATGAGATATGATATGCATGATATTTTACTTTGTATGGCTTGTACCAAGGGTGGGCTCCATAAGCGCCCCGGGGTCGACGGACTATGAACGGACCTCGTTAAGGGATGGACTCCTCAGTACGCCCCTATGTCGACGGACTATGAACGGACCTAGATCCCTAGTAGGTTCTGGGCTTGCTACCCTGTCCTAGGGATTGCGCGCATTTATGTTTTCATGTAGTACAAGCCAGGGCCCTTCTCATGATGATGATGATATGATATTCAAGTATGTATACTATATGTTTTGAAAGAAGCATGATGCATATGTGCATTCCATGACACATGTTTTAAAAATATACATATTGCATCTACATGCACATATTTATGAAATTATGTTGATGCACCCTTATGAACAGGTATGAGTTATGATACATGTTTACATGATATGATAGGCTTCATGATATGTGCTTACAGAATGTGATATGAATCATGATATGCACTCACATGATATACTTTGATATGTTATGCTCCTTATGTGATATGATATATTATGTTCTACTTCCTCTCATGTTCTGCTATGAGTTGTTATGGTTTTTACATGATAAGATATGTTCTATGTTATGACTCTCCATGCTATGTTATGCTATGCTATGTTTTCTACATGTTATGTTATGTTATGTGTTTTTCGGATTTATGGGTAGGCAAGGATCTCACTAAGCCTTTGGCTTATAGCTACACATTTTCCTTGTACTGCAGATAAAGGCAAGGAATGGATTGTTTAAGGGGAGCAGAGCAGGAAAGGCAAGGAAGATGTGTGTGGAAGTGCTGGTGGATAGATCTATTTAAATTTCTTTGAATTTTCTAAGTTATGCATGTGAACAATGTTGGACCTATGCTTATGCTGATGATTTCAGCTAGTATTTCATACACTTATGATATTTTACTCATGTTAGAATAATGATGATATGATGATAATGTTCAGTATGCTTTGATTCACATGCCATGATAAGTAAACTAAATGCATATGATAAAAGAAAAAATTTTTAAATAAGTTCTTCCGCTGCCATGAATCCATATGCATTAGTATAATTGATGTCTATGTTTCAGTGACGTCCGTCCCTCCGGGGTGGCCTTAGTGCTACCTGGAAGGGCGGGCGTTACAAGTTGGTATCAGAGCCAAGTTTACCTTCCACTACACACACATCAAGCCTTTATCCTGCCGCTCCAAGTAAGAATTTTATGCTTAAATTTTATTTTGATGTGATATTTATGCTTGATCTATTTCTTTATGATGTTTGATAATATGCATGCTTATTATCTTATTTATTTAGTTATCACATTTTTAGCTTAGATATATATGATGGTAGATTAGGAACAATAACAACCTTAGGGTAGTCTGGTTATGAATAATGATAACTTATATTAGCTTATTGTGATTATTGAAGATAAAGCATGGTTAGAACACGAACTACCCGAGCAAATGAGACGGTACCTCCACCCGATCTGATGCATGTGATTACCGAGCTCCAGCGTCAGGTCACGGAACAGCAACAAACGATCACTGCATTGATGAATCAGCAAGGGAATCCTGTTTCACCACCAGGGAACCCAAATGCGATACCTATTATACCTGCGGCTGTACCAGTACCTCCGGCACCGGTACCACCGGTAGTTCCTATTCCAGTGGTCCGACAAGAGGCATACCTGATTCAGTGGCAGAGGTTGAAGCCAGAAGCCTTCTCCGGAAACTGTGAGCCATGGGATGCTCAGGCGTGGCTTAAGACTGTGGAAAGCATCGTGGAGCTTTTAGATTGGCCCGAACACGAGAAGGTTAAGTGTGTATCATTTTGCCTTACAGGCGATGCCAGAATGTGGTGGGACAGAGTCAAAGCAAAGAGACAGGTGAATCAGATGAGATGGACAGACTTCGAGACTGAATTCCTTGAAGAGTTCTTCCATATGCGGGTGACCAATAAACACTACGATGAGTTCACCGAGTTTCGGCAAGGTGACCTATCAGTGAATGAGGTCGTGAAGAAATTTAACCGATTAGCACGCCTATGTCCAGAGCTGGTCAGTACAGAAAGAGAAAGGGTCAGACTAATGCTGAAGATGCTCAGACCCGAGATAGCCCTAAATGTGGCCGGCGGCGTTAATAGACCACAGACCACCGAGGAATTAATTAGCAGTGCTCTGATCACTGAACACTATCAGAAGGCGATGAATGAGGGTAAGAGTCAAGTTCAGAAACCTCAACATAACAGAACCAACTGGAAGGGAAACTCCAACGGTAAGAGAAAACAATGGAGCAGTTCTCAGGGTGGTTCAGCGAACAAGCAACCTATGTTTCCTCAGTGCACCACCTGCGGAAAGAAGCATCCGGGAAAATGCCGTGTGGGCACGAATAAGTGCTACAGCTGCGGATTGGAAGGACACTTGGCCAGAAATTGTCCTACTCAGATGCAGACACCTCAGCAGCAGAGTATCCAGAACAGAGGTGCCCCCTCACAGCTACATCTAATGCAAGCTGCACTAGAAGGCCCTCAAATTGGCCAAGGGAGACTGGAAACCCCGCCAGCTAGGACGAATGCCAGGATCCACTCCCTCACTAGAGAAGAGGTGGCGAACGCTTCGACTGTCATTACAGGTCAGATACCTATTATTGGTCATTATACAAATATGTTATCAAATCCTAAATGCGAACCGAAATATGAATTTATCGGGAAGCCGAGAAACATTACCGGTCAGGGGATCGAGAATGTGACCGGGCAACTCTCTACCCTGACCCTAGCAACAACATTATTCGACAATATATTGGAGAAACAAACCCGTGACCCCAGTATCCAAAGGATCAAGAAAGAAGTCTTAGAAGGGAAGGATAACGGATTTCGTATCGCTGATAGTGGAATACTGTACTTCAAGGATCGCCTATGTATTCCCGACGATTCAGAGATGCGGAAAAAGTTATTAGAGGAGTCGCATGCGACACCATACGCAATGCATCCTGGATCCACCAAAATGTACCAAGACCTGAAGAAGAAATTCTGGTGGTTTGGTATGAAGAGAGATGTGGCTCAGCACGTCAGTACTTGCCTGACCTGCCAAAGAGTTAAAGCAGAACACCAGAGACCTGGAGGTGTACTGCAGCCAATTCAGATTCTAGAATGGAAATGGGAGGATATTTCCATGGACTTCATTTCGGGACTTCCCAAAACGATGAATGGCTACGATGCTATATGGGTAATCTTGGACAGGTTGACCAAATCGGCCCATTTTATGGCAATCAAGACGACCTACTCGATCGAACAGCTAGCCCAATTATATGTCAAAGAGATTATCAGACTGCATGGGATCCCTAAGACCATCATCTCTGATAGGGATGGCCGTTTTATTTCACATTTTTGGGAATATGTTCAGAAAGCCCTGGGTATGAAATTATTATTCAGCACTGCCTTTCACCCTCAGACTGACGGGCAAACAGAAAGGGTGAATCAAGTATTGGAAGATATGTTACGAGCTTGTGCCCTAGACTTCAAAGGGAGCTGGTGCCGATATCTATGCTTAGCGGAATTTGCCTATAACAATAGCTATCAAGCTACCATTGGTATGGCACCGTACGAAGCATTGTACGGGAGAAAATGTAGATCCCCTATATGTTGGTATGAAGGCGGTGAAAAGAAGGAAATGGGATTTCAAACCGATCTTATCGACAGCACCACCCGTGCAATACAGAAGATCCGCCAAAGAATAGAGACTGCCCAAAGTCGGCAGAAGAATTATGCAGATAAGCGACGTAGGCCACTGCAATTTAGCGTCGGGGATTCAGTATTCCTCAAAGTAGCTCCTATGAAAGGAGTGATGAGATTAGGAAAGAAGGGAAAACTAAGTCCTCGATATGTAGGACCATATCAAATTCTAAAGAGAGTTGGCAAGGTGGCTTATGAACTAGAGTTACCACCAGAGATGTCGGCTTTTCACAATGTGTTCCATGTCTCAATGCTCAAGAAGTACATGGGTGGCACAGATCAAGTGATCGACCACAGACAGTTCAAGTTCAAGAGGACCTGAGCTACGAGAGCCGACCGATGCAGATATTAGATCGAGATATTAAAAGGCTAAGGAACAAGGAAATACCTTTAGTAAAGGTTCTGTGGCAAAATCAACGGTTGGAATAAGCAACTTGGGAACGCGAAGACGATATGAGACAGAAGTACCCCGAGCTATTTTAAGTTTGAGGATGAACTTTTATGAGGTATGGGAGACTGTAACACCCATAGGGTCCTTAGCAAGATTCTAGAATATTCTATCATGAATAAAGAATAAAGAAAAATATATATGCTTTAGTTGAATTTTTGCTCCTAGCCGAACACTTAAATAAATAAAATAGAAATAAAAATACATAAGGTCTAGGACTTGAACTCTAGATCTCTCATTAGATACCTGAATAAGATAACCACTAGACCAAGAGAAATTATTGTAAGGAAAGAGAGGGAAACCATAATTAAATGTAAGAAGAAAAGGCTCTTCTCTTAGAAGGAGAAGTGAGAGTTGTCTTCTCCCTCTCTAATGAAGAGATGCTCTAGAATATTCCTTTCTTACTAACCAAGAAGGAATGTATCTAGACTTTTCTTAATGATGAAGAGAGTAAAAGAAAGGAGGAAGAAAAATATATTTTTCCTTCCTCCTCTCATGATGAATAAAAGGAAGAAATTAAAATGAGTTGGCATTTTTCTCATTCACTCTCTTACTCCTTCCTCCTTCACCGTGCCCCTTCTTCACCCATTTCTTCTTCTTGCCGAGACCAAGGAGCAAGGAAGCTTCCCCTCTCTAGGAAGGATCCACAACAAAAGGTTAAATCTCTAAGGAAAACAAGCGCAAGGATGTGAGTATCCCCTCACTGCAGTACAAGTAGCTTCGGTTTTTAGAATGTTTTTCTCTTTCGAAACTCTAAAACTTTCTTGAAAGAAGATGGTCAAGATAAAGAATAGGTAGTCACTTATGGTTAACAAGTGATAAGAGATGCTTCATGTTATAAAAAAAAAAAAGAAATTTAGAACTTGTTGCATGATTCGGCCAAGCATGGAAGAAAGGATCTAGAACAAGTTTTTCCTTGATCACATGCTTAAATTTCTACTCTATGATATATGAATTTCATATGTTGTTAGTTTAGTCTTCATTCTTCATGTTGTGAAGAAAAAAAAAAGAGAAACCTATCTATATGGTTCGGCCAAATTGATTATAAGGCTTTAGGTCAAGAATTTTAGTTAGAAACCATACTAGTTGTACCTCTTTGTGATGTATGAATTTTTACATGTTTATAACTAAGGTTTTTATGCTTCATATGGAATGAAATGGTAGTAAACCCTACTGATATGGTTGGCCAAATTGAATAAATGGGTTAGGGTTTAAGTTTTTGAACTCAAATATGCTTAGAACATGAAGTACAATACCTTGTAGGCACTTAGATTAAATGGGCTTGTTATAAGTTTAAGTTTTATGCTTCTTATGGAATAAAATGATATGGAACTCTACTGATATGATTCGGCCAAATGAAAATAAAAGGGTTAGGGTTAGAGTTTTGAACTCAAATAGGCTTATTCATGAAGTATGGTTCCTTGTAGGTACTTGTACTATGCTCTATAGGAACTTAGATTAAATGTGCATGTTACATGTTTAAGACTTATGCTTCTTATGGAGTAGAATGATATGAAATCCTACTGACATGTTTCGGCCAAATTGAAATAAATGGGTTAGAGTTAGAGTCTTGAACTCAAACATGCTTATTCATGAAGTACAATGCCTTGTATGTGCTTAGATCAAGTTTACATGCTATGTGGATAAGTTTTATGCTTCATATGGAACCAAATGATATAAGAACCCTACTGATATGTTTTGTCCAAATTGAGATAAATGGGTTAAGGTTAGAGTTTTGAACTCAAACATGCTTATTCATAAAGTATATTGCCTTGTATGTGCTTAGATCAAGTTTACATGCTATGTGGATAAGTTTTATGCTTCATATGGAACCAAATGCTATAAGAACCCTACTGATATGTTTTGTCCAAATTGAGATAAATGGGTTAAGCTTAGAGTTTTGAACTCAAACATGCTTATTCATGAAGTATATTACCTTGTATGTGCTTAGATTAAGTTTTACATGTTATGTGGGTAAGTTCTATGCTTAATATGGAATGAAATGAGGATGAAACCTACTGATATGGTTCGGCCAAGATGGATAAATTGGGTTAGGAAAGAGTTTAAACCTAACCAAACATGCTTAGGCATTTTCATGATATGTAGTCTTTGATATATAAGTGGAGTAAGCTTTCATGCTTTATGATATGTTGCATTTCTATGTCTTATGATAAGATGTGCCATGTTTATGATATGACATGATAGACTTATGACATGATATGTCATGTTAATGATATGATATGCTAGACTCATGATATGATATGCCATGTTCATGATATGTGTGCTAAGTTCATGAGATGATATGCCATGTTTGATGATATGAAAATGACATGTTATGCTTTATGTTATGATAAGAACATGTTATGTTTCATAATGCATGTATGAATGGCTTATGTAAGAAGAAAAGCCTAAAGAGTTGCTTCCCTTAAGCTGGGACCAAGAGCACTCTTCATGTTATGGAAAAGAGTTGCTTCCCTTAAGTTGGGATCAAGAGCACTCTTCATGCTATGGTAAAGAGATGCTTCCCTTAAGTTGGGATCAAGAGCTCTCTTAATGATATGACAAGAATTATGACATGTATGATATGATGAGATATGATATGCATGATATTTTACTTTGTATGGCTTGTACCAAGGGTGGGCTCCATAAGCGCCCCGGGGTCGACGGACTATGAACGGACCTCGTTAAGGGATGGGCTCCTCAGTATGCCCCTAGGTCGACGGACTATGAACGGACCTAGATCCCTAGTAGGTTCGGGGCTAGCTACCCTGTCCTAGGGATTGCGCGCATTTATGTTTACATGTGGTACAAGCCAGGGCCCTTCTCATGATGATGATGATATGATATTCAAGTATGTATACTATATGTTTTGAAAGAAGCATGATGCATATGTGCATTCCATGATACATGTTTTAAAAATATACATATTGCATCTACATGCACATATTTATGAAATTATGTTGATGCACCCTTATGAACAGGTATGAGTTATGATACATGTTTACATGATATGATAGGCTTCATGATATGTGCTTACAGAATGTGATATGAATCATGATATGCACTCACATGATATACTTTGATATGTTATGCTCCTTATGTGATATGATATATTATGTTCTGCTTCCTCTCATGTTCTGCTATGAGTTGTTATGGTTTTTACATGATAAGATATGTTCTATGTTATGACTCTCCATGCTATGTTATGCTATGCTATGTTTTCTAAATGTTATGTTATGTTATGTGTTTTTCGGATTTATGGGTAGGCAAGGATCTCACTAAGCCTTTGGCTTATAGCTACACGTTTTCCTTGTACTGCAGATAAAGGCAAGGAATAGATTGTTTAAGGGGAGCAGAGCAGGAAAGGCAAGGAAGATGTGTGTGGAAGTGCTGGTGGATAGATCTATTTAAGTTTCTTTGAATTTTCTAAGTTATGCATGTGAACAATGTTGGACCTATGCTTATGCTGATGATTTCAGCTAGTATTTCATACACTTATGATATTTTACTCCTGTTAGAATAATGATGATATGATGATAATGTTCAGTATGCTTTGATTCACATGCCATGATAAGTAAACTAAATGCATATGATAAAAGAAAAAAATTTTAAATAAGTTCTTCCGCTGCCATGAATCCATATGCATTAGTATAATTGATGTCTATGTTTCAGTGACGTCCGTCCCTCCGGGGTGGCCTTAGTGCTACCTGGAAGGGCGGGCGTTACTGGAACACATATCAATCAACCACGCAGTATAATAAATACAAAATAAAGAAAACAATACCACAACTCATCACACCATAAATAATGGAAGTGACTAATTACATATGCGGAAATAAACTCAACTACAATCCCAAATTTAATATAACATTAGAAGAAAACTAAAAGTAGAGTCTTGATAATTTTTACCATCTAATTCTGGATCTCTCCATAGTCCAGACATCACACACCTTCTTCACCACCACCATCCTGTCGCCTCCCTTTCATACCTTAGCTTTTCCTTTATCTGTAGTAGGAGGAAAGAAAATAAAACTATAAGCGAAAATGCTTAGTAAGTACTAATCTATCTCACAAAAACATCGAAGTGCATAAAAGTAATGCAATAATACTAAAACTGTAATGCTAAAGCAAAGCTGCATGTCCTCATGGTATACAGAAATAAAACTGAATATTAAACATGCTCACTAACTGACAGGAAAGTAATGAAACAACTACTATAAGCTTAGAATTAAAGAACCTAAACTTTTATTGATTCTATGCATAAACTTGTTTCATTTTCTTATATCCTTATACTAGAAATTAATCTTTTAATTTCTCTTTCACTTTCTTCTTCTTGTTCTTCTTTTCTTTTCTTTTCTTCTTTGGGCCCAGGCTTAGTACTATCTTTGTTTTGCGCGGTCTCTAATAGTGACTGAGGTAGCGAGCCTCTAGTCCTATGTGGTAAAGACCTTGGTCTTACCTGGGCCAAGACCTTGGAATTGGTCACCTGGATTTGTTTAACGACAACCTTGGAAGTCGGGTACTAGCCTCTTACTTTAGTTTACTTGTTATCTCTTTTTAACTAGACTTTAGTCTTTTTCTTTACTCATGCTTCTTATAATCCTTTATTGGAGCCTATTAGAATCCTATAGATATATCTAACAAGTATAGCATTACAACTAACCAAGCATGCTATATAAAAATAACACAAAGGAAAGCAAACCTGAACTCTCTAAGCATTATATAAAATAAAGCAAAGGAAAGCAAATCTGAACTTACTAATCATGCTATAAAATAGAGCAAAAGAAAGCTAATTCAAACTTGCTAATCATGCTATAAAATAGAGCAAAAGAGAGCTAATTTGGACTTTCTAAACATGCTGTAAAATAGAGCAAAAGAAAGCTAACTTGGACTTTCTAAACATGCTGTAAAATAGAGCAAAAGATAGCTAACTTGGACTTTCTAAATATGCTGTAAAATAGGGCAAAAGATAGCTAACTTGGACTTTCTAAACATGCTGTAAAATAGGGCAAAAGAGAGCTTATTTAGATTTCCTAAACATGCTGTAAAATAGGGCAAAAGAGAGCTTATTTAGATTTCCTAAACATGTTATGATAAAAGCAAAAGAAAGCTAATCTAACCTTACTAATCATGCTACAAAATAGAGAAAAAAGAAAACTAATTTGATCTTGCTAATCATGCTACAAAATGGAGCAACAGAAAACTAATTTGATCTTGCTAATCATGCTACAAAATGGAGCTAAAGAAAACTAATTTGATCTTGCTAATCATGCTACAAAATGGAGCAAAAGAAAACTAATTTGATCTTGCCTTGATGCATACCAGAAGCAATAAGATGAATCATGTTTAGGAATATGATGGACTTAAAGCCATGCATACCAGAAGCAATACTTGAAGCAATTACCAGAAGGAATAGATTCCTATTAAAATAAAACATATGTCATGCTTAAAGAATTCTGCACTTAATGAACAACAAACAACAGTGCTAAATGTATTGTTCCCTTCTAACTATCTACTGCAATTACCAAAAACAGGCCCAATCCGTAAGCTCCAGATGGCTTGGTTCATGCCCGCAGAAATGCAAAAGGCATGGGGCAGTTCTAAGCTCCAAATGAAGCTGTTTGTATCCCTATTTTTACAAAATTTCAAGTTGAACTTGCTGCCCATTTGAGGTACACGGTAGCTACATCAAACCAACGTGACCCAATCTAAGCATCATGCTCACAAACAAAGAGGAGCAATCAAATCTCGGAACCACTCTAGGGTTTTCAACAAGCTCCAGAAATCAAGGAACAAAACCGAAACAAGCAACTCACGGCAGATTCAAAAACAAGGAGAAACAAAACCAAAAACAACTCCTACCGCAGGTGAGTAGTAATTACTAACGATTCTTGGACTTACAACCGAAGGAGGCAACTAGGGCTTCGGGAGAAGCTTTAAATCTCGGCTCTTCTTCATGTTTCCGAGCTCCCCTCGTCGAGGTGATCACACATGGTGAAGACCAGTTGAAAAGGGCCTTTCGCCGGTGCCGGAGACAAAGCCCTAATACGGCTTCGTTTCACCCGAGCAGAGATGAATCACGCGGCGTGAAGAGAGAAGAGAAGGAGTTAGGGTTTCGGGGAAAACTTTCGATCCTTTTAAAAAAAACCGATTCCCATTATAACTACACTATAAGTATCTATCTCTACATATCTGGTTAACAAAACGAGCATAGCTCAGTTGGTTGGCCGTATCTAGTTAGGTCGGGTTCGACCCGCGGTCATGGGTTCGAGTCTCACCTTCAACGGTTTTTTGTCAAAACTTCTTTCTTTTTGTAAACATACTAAACGACCTCCAAAAATTACGTAAAAATACTCTAAAAATCTCTAGAATATTTTAAAAGCATTTCCAAATATTTTTATGGACATTTGGAACTCTAAATAGGGAAAATTGGGTCGTTACAGGTGGCCAGCTAGAAGGGGGGATGGATAGACGGCACCCCCAAATCATTCGCTTCCTACATATTCGTTAGTGCGCAAGCGGAAATACAATAACAAATACTAAAATGAATACAAATATAAACAAGAAAGAAATGCAAACCGCTAACACGTTTGTTTACGTGGTTCGGAGATAACTTGCTCCTATTCCATGGTTGTCCGTAAGGTGGACGATCCCTCAATCCGTCTGTGGATTAGTCCTTGGAAGGTCCGGCTAGCTCAAACCTCCTTGTGGGTGGAGAAACCTCACCACAACACTCACCAAGAATACTTGGACACAAGGGAAACCTTGAGCACTTAGTGACTACTAATTAGACTTTAACCAAGTCTAATTTCGTCACCTTGGCCGGTTATCCCAAGCTCCTTCTTATAGAGCTTGGAAGAAAATAGTCCTGCTATTCTACCGTTACTAGTGGACTGGTCCTAGCCCAACGGCTCTCTCAACGGCTCTCTACTAGTCGACTGCTATAGTTACCAATCGACTGCTACAGTGCACCAGTCAACTGCTACAGTAACTACTATAGTTCCCTTAGCTACTACAGTACCGTTGACTGCTATAGTGCCTCCTGGGATTTTTCTCCAAGTGCAATCTCTCATGCACTCGTACCCTCATGACTCACTTGACTCTTCTTTACAGCCTTGACCTCTTGCCTTCAAGCCTACTTCCTTTGGCTCTCGTCCCTCGGATGCATCCAAGCCCACGGCTCATCCCCAATGTCATCCTTCGCGTATGCCTCGAAGTCGCTTCCCTCGGCCCTTGTCCTTGCTGCCTTGTCACGGTCCCTCGGATGCTCCATCCTTCACTAGATCCGAAGCCATCAAGCTGAGTCATATGTGTATTGATGTGTGTATATCTTATGATCAATTATACATATTTTGACATACATTCACTTACTTTATTCATGTATATTCTACGTATGTTCACCTCTCTTAGCATATATTCAGCATAAATACTCTTTTGTTTGGAGATATGCTCTTTATGTGTTTTCTTATTGACATGACGTGATTTGGAGTGAAAACGGAGCTTAAATGAAGTCTAGAGCTTCCAGAGTGTCATGGGCATGCGAAAACTAAGTTCCTTCCAAGTTCTGGCCATGTGGAGCATGCACGACCGTGTGAAGGTCGTGTTAATGTCATAAGGCCGTGTGAAGCTGTGTAGAATTTTCAACACTGCAGACCAAAAGTAAAATGACCTTAAATTTCTGCTCAATTGGGGTTATGAGTCGTTCCACATATGAAAATGTAGATAACTTCAAGATCTACAACTCTTATGAATCCTTCAACCAGAGAAAACCAAGTCTTGAAGGTCTAAAGTTCGTTTCTATGAGACACGGCCTTGGCACACGGCCGTGTCAAATCCTGCACTGTATATGAAGAGTAAAACAGGCATAACTTTGTGGTCCTTTGGAGTTTTGGGCTGTTATTTATACTGAATTGTAGCTAACTTCAAGCCCTACAACTTTGATGAAGACCCCAACTCAAGAATACCACGTTAAGATGTGATAAAATGGTCTACAATTTCACACACCCTTGATGCACGGCCGTGACAATTCACATGGCCGTGCGGTGTATCCAGAGCAGAAGGAAGACACGACCGTGCGGATTCGCACGGCCGTGCCACTTAACCAGAAGGGAGGAAAGGCATGGCCATGTCAACTCGCATGGTCGTGCCACTTGACCAGTGCAGAAGATAGGCATGACCGTGTCAACTCGCACGGCCGTGCCACTTGACCAGTGTAGAAGATAGTCATGGCCATGCCAACTCGCACGGCCGTGCCACTTAACCAGTGCAGAAGATAGGCATGGCCGTGTGGATCTCACACGGTCGTGTGGATCTTACACGGCTGTGACACGGGCCGTGCGGTGCCCGTACCTTACACTATAAAAGGGTCAAGAACCCTATTCATTGGGGAATCTTTAGTTCGGGACTTCGGCCCTCTCATCGGGAAATGGTTCTCCCCTTCGGGGGAAACCCTAGAGCTTCATCCACCGCCATCCCTTGATGTTCCGTCCATCTCTAGAGCAAAGAGGCATCTCCAAGACATCGGAAACCCCAGCAAGTATCTCTTCTTCCCCTTCTTTTCACATCAAGGGTTGTAAGTATACTTTATTTCATGTTTTGGGATTGTTCTTCCCTCGCAATGGAGTAGATCTCCTCTTTTGGGATTATGGAGTATTTGTAATGTGATGGAGATGCTATGTAGATTTGCCACATTTCTATTTAATGACATGTTATTGCCTTGTTTGTGCATTCTGTGTGTGACGTATTTATATTTCTTTGCATGATTTGTTGATTGATGTGGAGGATTGTTAGTCACGTAAAGGGGATGCCCTAGAGCGTATTAACCAAGATACCCTAGTGACAGGGGTAACCCTTTCCAGACGTCTAGGACGTTCCCTTAAAAGTAGAAACAATCCCTTAGGATTTGCCGCTCTCGTAGAGAGAGTGTTCTAGATTGTACACCCGAGGGGCCATAGTGACAAGGGTAACCCATTCACGGGCGTCTAGGACATTCTCTTGAAAGGAGAGGCAATTCCTCCATAAGGAAGTAGGAAATTGTACCAAATCTCTACCTTTATCCTTATTGTTATTTACTAGACATGTACCCCTGTGATCTACCAAGGCGCCCTCGTGACAGGGGTTAACCGTTACAGGATTTTACAGGAATCATCTCTATTCGATACTTAGGGGTATTGACCAATTCAACTTCCTGCAAGAGCATGGACATAGAGGGAAGAAACTAAGCAATCTATGTAATATCTCCTAGCATTAAAATGAAACTGAAATCCTAGAATTCATCTCCCGAAGCTCATTCCCTCCAAGATCTATTCTCTCTCTTCCCTCTTCTCTTTCCTTTACTTTTACATTCGTCTAGATAATTTGCCATACGAAGTTAACTAGTGCTTAATCAACAGTGCCTGTGGATACGATAATCTTATATATTACTGACGATGAATCCGTACACTTGCGGAATCGTAACATGTATCCTGCAAATATGCACACTTACATACACATATCAAATAACAAGGGTAAATTTAACTTAAACCCTTTGCCAAAACACCAAAACACATGGTCACACCGACCATTGGGATTGCTCCAACACTTCTCAGGTACTTTAATATATGTTTTACGATAGTCAAATGTCCTGGTCCTAGGTTACTTTGATATCTGCTAACCATGCCCACGACAAAACAGATATCCGGTCTCGTACATAGCATCGCATACATTAGGCTTCCTACAACCGAAGCATAAGGAACTACCTTCATCTCCTCTATCTCCTTTGATGTCTTAGAACACATCTCTTTAGATAAAGGTACTCCATGCCGATAAGGCAGAAAACTTTTCTTGGAGTTTTGCATGCTAAAACGAGCTAGGATAGTATCGATGTATGAAGCTTGGGTAAGCACAACATCCTTTTCTTGTGATCCCTTATTACTTTGATCCCAAGAATATGTCCACATTCTCCCAAGTCCTTCATATCAAACTGCTTGGACAACCACACCCTTACGTCTGACAACACTTTGACATTGTTGCCAATAATTAAAATGTCATCTACGTATAGTACAAGAAATACCACCACGTTTTTGTCACTTTTCTTGTATACATAAGACTCATCTGGACACTGAATGAATCCATAAGACTGGATCACTTCATCAAACCGGATGTTCTAAGATCTCGAAGCTTTCTTCAGTCCATAAATGGACCGATTGACCTTACATACAATATGCTCTTTGTCAAGATGTTGCATCTTTATCTTGGAGTGCTTCATCATATGCCAAGGGATCAGCTTCATGTTCACCAGGGATCAAGTCTGAAGACTCTCCGAAAAACATGAATCTATTAGGTTGTTTAACAACCCTCCCACTACGACGAGGCACTACCTGTAATTGTGCATCATTTGTGACATGTGTTGCAGTTACTTGTGGTATCTCATCTTGTACCGTTGGTACTAAAGTAGAAGTGGCTTCTCTCATTTCTTCAAGAACAATTTTACTCATATGCTTGTGGTTCATCATATAATCCTCTTCTAAAATCGGGCATTGGTGCTAACAATGACCCTCTGATCTTTAGGACTATAAAACAAACCACCTTTCGTTCCTCTAGGATATCCCACAAACAAGCGAACTTCTGTATGTGATTCCAACTTATCAGCGTCTCCCTTCAGCACATATGCTGGACTACCCCAAATCTGAATATGTTCTAAACTAGGCTTACGCCCATTTCACAATTCTGTGGGAGTAGAGGGTACTGACTTAGAAGGTGCTAAGTTCAGAATGTACGCCGTCGTTTCCAGAACATATCCCCAAAATGAATTTGGTAATTCTGAATAACTCATCAATGATCTAACCATTTCCATAAGAGTCATATTCATTCGTTCTGCCACACCATTCTGTTGGGGTGTACCAGGTGTAGACAATTGGGATTGAATCCCGACCTCTGATAAATAACTCCTAAACTCTCTTAAGAGGTACTCTCCACCACGATCAGGTCGTAGTGTCTTGATACTTTTACCATGACGTTTCTCCACATCAGCCTTGTACTCTTTGGACTTATCAAAGCACTCAAACTTGCGGCACATCAAGTAAATGTACCCATATATCGAATAGTCATCTATAAAAGAGATAAAATATTCGAAACCACCTCTTGCCTGGATAGTCAAAGGCCCACACAAATCAGAATGAACCAATTCCAACACTTCTTTGGATATATACCTCTTTACCTTAAAAGGTCTTTTGGTCATTTTTCCTTCCAAGAAAGACTCGTAGGTCGGAAAGTTTTCCACTACCAATGAACCCAAAGGTCCATTGGCTATTAACCTTTGAATCCTACTCAAGTTAATATGACCCAACCTTAGATGCCAAAGATATGTTTGGTTCATTTCCGAAAGTTGCTTTCTCTTATTAGAATTATAAGATGCGTTATTAATTTCTATTTGTTGAGTCATGGAGTTATTGGATTAAGAGTATACAAATTGCCAACCAACGCACCAAAACATATAACCACCCTATTTTTCTTGACAACCACTTTGTCATCAAAAGAAATAGAATATCCATCCATCAATAATTTAGAAACTGAAATCTAGTTCTTTCTAAAACATGATACGTAAAGATAATTTCTCAAAATCAAAGTTTTATTCCTATCAAAAGATAAATAAACATCTCCCACTACAACAGTCGCCACTCTCGTAGCATTGTCCATGTAGACGGTGATTTCCCCTTCATGTAGTCATTGGATTTTCTAGAACCCCTGCAATGAATTGCAGACAAGATCAATGGCTTCCGTATTTACACACTAGGTACCGGTAGATAACACCGCTAAACATGGTTCAACAACTAATGAATAAGATACATCTTTATTGTTCTCCTGCCTGGCAGCCAGATTCTGGTGTCCGAAGAGTTCCTTGAGATTGAGCACCATGTCATAGGTAGTGGGTAGTGCCTGATGCTAATGTTGCAGCACATTTGACATAGAAGTCAAAATGTAATGTCGCGCCATCTCATCTGCCTTGACCTATTTCCTATGTCTCTCTATCTCCTCTTCACTAGAATCCTTATCAGACACGCTAGGACAAACCTCGAACTTGTATTCTTTAGCAGTTAAGATAATATCCAAGTTTCATTTCCAATCAATATAATTTGGACTAGTAAGTTTGTTTTCTTTTAAAATAATAGCAAGAGGACTGAAAACCATTTTGAAATATTGAGAATCACAAAATAAAATATTTGGTCAAAACTTTAGAATTTAAAATAATATTGATTCCTCAAACAATATAATTTAAATTCACCAACACCTCAAAACACCGTGAATTTCGTATGTCACGATAGTGTGAACGTATACTAATTCAAACATTTGTAAGAGGTTTACCCATTAATTTTATTATTTTGTCAACCTAACTTTATGACAAATAAAATTAATAGTTGGTTCATCTTCGATCACACAAATAATAGCAGTGACTCCGATGGGGAGGATACTATTAAATGCGCTTAAGTATATACCATTACTTGATACTTAGTCCATTAATTAGGATTGTGCCCCTTCAGATGGAGAAGATCACACATACCTAAATAATTTTCTATAATCATCCATAGAGGAAGTTTGATCTAGTGATCCGTAAACAAACTCATCCAATATGGAGGAAGACACTTAAAGCCAACGCACAAGTTTGAATGCATCACTTACAAACTAGTAATGGAGATCATGGAATTTATTTAAATAATCTCTCTCCTACTTAGTTATTTAAATTGAGGAATTTTAACATGCACACACATCATAGCACATAAAAACAGCATCACAGCACATAAAAACAACTTATATAAGGCAATAAATATGAAAATAAAATTTCCAACTATTATGGCCTCATCCAACGTTGCCCTCCAATATGTCATCAATGGATCAAGCCGTCGCATCTATCTTGCTTCCTTCCTTGTCGCGCCTCTGGTCCTCAAAATAGCACCACGCATAGCAAGGATACAAGCCGTAGAAAAAAAATAAAAATTTACATTCATCGATCTTATATTTCACAAAGGAATTTACATGTAATCTAGATTGAACAAAATGTAAAAAAAACATAATACGACAACCCGCCGTATTTAATTATTACAATCGTGGACACAAAACAACCTCGACATGCCCGAGGGTTCAAATCATACATAAACATACAAAGGCATAATAGTTGGATCTAGGATACCTGCAACCACAGAGTTAATCTATCTTGCACATCCTACTATTATCCTGCCTAAACTTATGTACGAGCAATGCAAAATTTAACCGAAACCCAATCACACAGAACCAGAAAACATGCTCTGATACAACTTGAAGGGCGCTAGAATTCCGTTCTATTTAAATTTCCCATACAAAAATTGTACAAGTACAGAACTATTCCTAGCAACCCGCATGCTCGATCAAAGATGTGTTCGATCAATCAAGCAAGTTCTTGAATGATCAAACACACCTTGATCGAAATACAAGATCGCTGGCCTTTTGTGTTGGTTTTCAAAATCGATATGCAAAATCGATACAAAGAAAAATGAAACTAGATACGCAGCGGAATTAAAGAACTAGTCATACCTTTTCTTTATAGCTACAGACCTCTTGATCATCAGCCGTATTCCTCTCCTCTTCTTGGACGTCGTGTGGGCGACGATCTACCAAGACAACACCACCCTCCTTTTCTTCTCTTCCAAACCGCCGACCACAAAAGAAGTTTCTAGAATGGGGCACCTTCTAATCTTCTTTCTTCTCTTTCTTCTTCCTCTTCTTGCTTTTCTTCCTCTTCTTCCCTTTCTTCAAACCATCGGCCACCAAGATAAAGAAGTGGCACCGGCCACCAAGGAGGAGGAGGGGATAAGGGCGCCGGCCTTAAGCAAGGAGGAGGAGGGAGAAAAGGGCGCCGGCCCTAAGCAAGGAGGAGGAGGGAGAAAGGGGCGATGGCCCTAAGCTAAGAGAGGGAAAGGGCACCAGCCACAAGGAGGGGGAGAAGGGGTTGTGCCGCTAGCTCTAGGAGGAGGAGAGGGGGTGGCAACCATAAGGAGAGAAGGGAGTTATGGAATAATAGAAAGTTAGGTTTTATGGGCCATATCCTACTCCTTTTTATAGACTTGCCGTCGGTTACAAGGAAAAAAAATTAACAAAATTTTGTTTAGAAAAAATCTAAACAAATTATGTTAACCCAAACCAACAAAATTTTGTTTAGAAAAAAATCTAAACAAATTATGTTAAACTGAACCAAATTAAGTTAAACCAAACCAAGTTAAGTTAAATCAAACCAAGTTAAACCAAACTCGGTTATAGATGGGTGGATGCGAGGCTTTATATATAGAGGCTACAACAGGGACCTAGAGGAGGAATTGGTTTAGGTCTCCCGATGGGCTTGGGTTTCTCGTGTTCGCCCCGAACATCCAACTCAAGTCCATCAATAATAACTCATACCACTAAAGGGTTATTATTGAACTACCGCACCAATCCCATATTACAATATGGGTTCATTCTTATTATGAGTGTGTTAATCTCCCCGTGTTTATGATATCGTATGCCCCTTAATTAAATGAGCTACTGACAACTCAATTAATTAACATCTGAGTCCAAGAGTAGTATCACTCAACTTTATTATCATGCTGGACTAAGTCCACCTACAGGGTTTACATGATAATCCTTATGAGCTCCTCAAGGGGGCATCTTCAACCTAAATAATTAGGACACAGTTTCCTTCTATAATCAACAACACACCATATAAAGAGTACTATTTCCCAACTAATCGGGCCTATTGATTTAACGGATAAATCTTAACCATTGATAAGTTAAAGAAATAAATACTAAGTATACGTGCTTGTTATTATATAGGGATTAAGAGGATGCACATCCATAATAACAGAGGTTCTGTTCTTTTATATAATCAGTATAAATCGAACAACCTCAAATGATCCTGCTCAATCACACATAGTGTACTAGTGTAATTTTATAGTCAAGACAAAATAATACCAAATTACACTACAACCGTTCCAATGGTTTGTCCCTATCCATCTTGGTTGTGAGCTACTATTTATAATTTATAAGGAACCGATAACATGATCTTCTGTGTGACACCACACACCATGTTATCTATAATATAAATTAAATGGACAACTGCATTGACATATATATATATAAATATAAAATGCAGACATTTAACCAAAGTGATTCTCATTTCAAAATATTTCAAAATAGATGTTCATACAAAAGCTAGACTTATAGTATACATCCCAACATTTTACCTTCTTGATTCTTTAATTCCTCCTATAATATGTAGAACTCTAGGTTAAGAATAGATAACATCCTAGGATTGAATGAAATAAGTTTTTTGTAGAACCAATATAGGTTTCAATGTTTTTGTGTGCATGTCCTATATTTTATTATGCCTCAACCAATTCCCCAAAGTCATGTATGTTTAGACACCATTATAGGTTAAGTGATAAATTTCAGAATTTTGCTAGTTGTGATGATGTTTATACTTTTACACTTAACTTGATAAGCTTACATGCACTATGTAAGTTTCAGATTTGGATTTGGTTGAGATTCGGTTATGGGTTTTGATTGTGCCCATGCTCTTTATATTTCCTAGCATGATTTTCTTGCTATAAGTGACATGTTAGCATTAGGAAATTTCGTTTAGCATGTTCTCAACCATGTTATTGCTTCAAAGTTAGCCTCTATATCTTGTGTAGCTTCGGATTTTTGTAACTTGTAAGGTTTTGTTTTCTTTTCTTGCTATGGATATCATGTTTCGACCCATACAAATTGTGCATGTTTTCAACTATGTTAATGCTTTAGTTTAAGTTCCTTCATTATAGTTTTGAAGGCTTGTATAAATGCATAATTTTGGATTTCATAGATTCCTATGCTCTTTTGCTCATTTAGTTGATGATATCATGTTAGCTCCTAGAAATTTTAAGCTTTGGAATTTGTTTAGTATGCCTGTACTTACCCTTGTTTCACATTATGATAGTTTAGTAGGCTATATGTATGATATGATTTTAGATGCTTGTGCTTACGATTATATCATGTTCTTTTAATCTCTTATTATGATTGATCCTGTCAGGAAGCTTAGAAGACGAACCTGCCGGAATGACGTGTCTGGAATGTTGACCACATCTCCATGACCCGGATGGCGAACTATCTTCTGTGTTGACCAAGTAATCAGAAGACCTCCGGTCAACGCTACCTGCAGCCAGCGACCGGGTCGCCCCTGGTCTCTGGTACCCCGATGCTCGAGGCGGGTCCCACGAATATATAAGCAGCCGCACAATGATAGCACAACTAAATAAATATCAGACGAGTACAGTGACGTACCCTGGCCCTGGGGGGCGCCCTCGGATGGGTCGATGAGCTGGTCGTGAAGCTGATCGAGTCATCGTGACTTGGAAGAGCGGATGCATCTGAGCCAACCGAAGAGGAGCTAAGTCCGGCGGTGACGACATGAAGTCGGATACGGCCTGGATCCGAAAGGTAACACACAATCGGTTTTCAACGGCGACACGACCAGTATGGGACATCGGTACATAGGCCGAAATACAATATACAGTCACGGCTCATAGGTCGGTTAGTAACAACAACTCATTGGTACCAATGGTGACACGAAAGACAAAGCACAACGGCTCGATGGTCGAATACACAACAGATGGCTGCCAGAGACACAGCGATGGATCGGATCTGCACCGAAAATGATGGAGACAGTGGCTGTAAAGCCACTGTGGTTAGCTGTAGAGCCATCTAAGGCTGCTGGAGACGATGACCTAAAAAGGAGGCATGGCCGGTGCAAAGTGCCTGAGGGATTGAACGACGACAGCAACCCGAAGGCCTAAGGCAGCGGTGAGATCTGCCCAAGACTATCCGCGGTGTTGATGACTCACACATGGGAGAGAGAAGGGGTGTTAGTGACCAGCGGGAGAGCCCCCGCATGATGGCGTCGACGTAGTCGGGGTGGTATACGCCGGCCTCGTGCGTACACTTCCTCCAATGGGTAGCGACGACTTCCGATCACTAAAGCAGGCCTCCCCCTCTTCTCCCTCGGTGGCGACGAACTGCTATCGAGAAGGGAATCCAGCCCAAAAAACATCACTGCAGCGCTGGAAAAACCCCGAAGCAGAGAGAAAGAGGGGGAAAGCAGAGGAGCTGGAGGCTCGCCGGCAACAAAGGAGTGGGCTATGTTGATCGGCTGGGCTGCGGCGATGTGGAGCAAAGGGATGATGGCGGCGGGGCAGCGAACACCCAAGCCTAAAAAACCTCCCCCCCCCCCTCGGACACGAAGAACAAGGCCACTATAAACTCCAAAGCCCTAATAGTGGAAAGACCCAAGCACCCCTCCCTATTCCCTAATCACTCCCTTGTCCTCAGCCACATCCGCATCACAAGCCTCCCCTTCAAGTCTAGCCAAAGGAGGCGCAAGTCTGACTGACTAGACTAGGCCCAAAATAGAATCGCTACCGAACACGAAATCAAATTATTGGGCTCGTCTTATCATGTCGAACGAGTAGCTGTGGCGATGCCGAGCAAGTGACTCAAGTAGTATCGAGCGAGTGACGAGAAGCAGTGCTGTCCAGGCAACGGAGATAATGTTGATCGGGTAGAAAGACTGGTGATTGGGCTGAGCGGGCGATCGAGAAGATGTCGATCAGGCAGCTGAAATAATGTGAACCGAGTAATCGAGAGAGCATCGCGCGAGAGATGGTAGCTATGTCAAGCGAACTATGAGAAATGATGCCAAGTCGGCAACCGGACCGATGTCGAGCGAGCAGTAGAACGTCAAGCGAGTGATGAGTAAAATGATAGTAGACCGAGTGACACGCGTGACCACGAGTAGATCAAACGAGCGATGCCGAGCGCACGACCGTGAAGATGCCGACTGAGCGATCGGAAGGATGTCGATCGGGTGGATAGACATCGAGAGGACGATTGTAAAATGTGATCGGGCGATCTCGAAATGTCGACATGGTGATCGTAAAATGCCGACCTGACAACCACAAGGATGTCGACTGAAACAAGCACGCGGCTGAGTGGGCGATCGGGCGAAGGATCAGGCGGCCACCAAAGTGTTGATCGAGCGACGAGAAATAGTGACGAGCGGCCGCCAGGCAACCTCTCGGCCGAACGCCAAGTGAGAGTATAAGTGAATACCGCACGAACGACAAAGCAGTGCGGGGCAAGAGTGGAGCCCGAAAACTGAGCGAAAACACAGCCCGTGAAATCGAGTGCGCAGAGATGAAAGTCGTGAGTCGAATGGGCGCATCACACGTGAACTGAACTGGAGTGTAGCCCGTGAGTCAAAGGCACATGGGCGCGAAGGTCATTAGCTGAGCGGGTGCATCGTACGCGAAATCGAATGCGCACAGAAATGAAAGTCGTGAGTTGAACGGGCGCATCACACGCGAAATCGAATGCGCACAGAAACGAAAGTCGTGAGCCGAATGGGCACAGAGCCTATGAGATATTATGGCCCGAAACCAACGGAGATACTCTTGTTCGCGACCATTAGAGATAGCTCAACCCTGAACGGGGGAGATAAGCTGCTCTAATGCTCCATGACCAATGAAGACCTCTCGACCCCGGACGGGGGAGATATGAGATCCGACAGTTGATCCGAGGACGGGGGAGATATGAGATCTGATGAGTTGGTCTGAGACTAGTGAAGATCGCTCGACCCCGAACGGGGGAGATAAGGAAATATGATATGCTGGTCCGAGACCAGTGAAGACCATTCGACCTCGAACGGGGGAGATAGAAGATCCAATATGACGATCGCTTGACCTCGAATGGGGGAGATAGAAGATCTGATATGACGATCGCTCGACCCCGAACGGGGGAGATAGAAGATCCGATGGTAACAATCACTTGACCTTGAACGGGGGAGATAGAAGATCCGATGGTGACAATCGCTCGACCCCGAATGGGGGCAATAGAAGATCCGATGGTGACAATCGCTCGACCCTGAACGGGGGAGATAGAATATATTATAAACTAGTCTGAGACCAGTGAAGACCACTCGACCCCGAACGGGGGAGATACATGCTCTGATAAGCTGGTCGGTGAAGGCACGGATTTAAGGTCGCCGCTCGACCGTCGGTGAAGACCTGGGTTTAACGTCGCCGCTAGAAGGTCTCCAAGGCGGGGTTTTTATAGTCGTCATTTCGACTCTGGGGTTTAACATCGTCGCTCGACAGTCTTCAAGGTGGGGTTTTTATAGTTGCCGCTTCGACTCTGGGGTTTAACGTCGCCGCTCGACGGTCTTCAAGGCGGGGTTTTTATAGTCGCACCTTTGACTCCGGGGTTTAACATCGTCGCTCGACGATCTTCAAGCCGGGGTTTTTATAGTCGCCGCTTCGACTCTGGGGTTTAACATCGCTGCTCGACGGTCTTCAAGGCGGGGTTTTTATAGTCGCCGCTTCGACTCTGGGGTTTAACGTCGCCGCTCGACGGTCTTCAAGGCGGGGATTTTATAGTCACCGCTTTGACTCTGGGATTTAACGTCGCTGCTCGACGGTCTTCAAGGCGGGGTTTTTATAGTTGCCGCTTCGACTCTGGGGTTTAACGTTGCCGCTCGACGGTCTTCAAGGCGGGGTTTTTATAGTCGCCTCTTCGACTCTGGGGTTTAACGTCGCCGCTCGACGGTCTTCTAATATAACTCAAACCCGGTCGATCAGTGCGGGAGTCTTCAACGAAGAGCTCATGGCTCTAATAAAATATAAATCCGACCGATCGGCACGGGAGTCTTCGACAATGACCATGTGGCTTAGATAATATACACTCGGTCGATCGACACGGGAGTATTCGTCAATGAGCATGTGCCTCAGATAATATACACCCGGTTGATCGGCATGGGTGTCTTCGACAATGAGCCCGTGGCTCAGATAATAAACACCCAGCCGATCGGCTCGGGGGTCTTCGACATCGAGCCAGTGGCTCTGATATAATACATGCCCGGTCGATCGGCTCGGGGGTGTTCGACATCGAGCCCATGGCTCTGATATAATACACGCCCAGTCGATCGGCTCGGGGGTCTTCGACATCGAGCCCGTGGCTCTGATATAATACACGCCCGGCCAATCGGATCGGGGGTCTTCGACATCGAGCCCGTGGCTCTGATATAATACACACCCGGTCGATTAGCTCGGGGGTCTTTGACATCAAGCCCGTGGCTCTGATATAATACACGCCCGGCCAATCGGCTCTGGGGTCTTCGACATCGAGCCCGTTGCTCTGATATAATACACGTCCGGTCGATCGGCTCGGGGGTCTTCGACATCGAGCCCGTGGCTCTGATATAATACACAACCGGCCGATCGGCTCGGGGGTCTTCAACATCGAGCCCGTGGCTCTGATATAATACACACCCGATCGATCGGCTCGGGGGTCTTCGACATCGAGTCCATGGCTCTGATATAATACACACCCGGTCGATCGGCTCGGGGGGTCCTTGATTGAGGAGCTATGACAGATCCTTTAACTGAAAGAGAATATAACGGAAAAACTGACCTGCCGACCAGCAAGAGATCTGATTTAATTCCTTGACTTCCGAATATCCATGGAGTGAGGCGAATATGATATGATCGACGAAATCCATCAAGGTCATGAGTATGACAGAATTTTCTGACGCCATCCATCTTCATGTTCCAGATCAGGTGCATTCCCACAGGCGGTGCCAAATTGATCCTGTCGGGAAGCTGAGAAGAAGAACCTGCCAGAATGACGTGTCTGGAATGTTGACCGCACCTCCATGACCCGAATGGCGAACTATCTTCTGTGTTGACCAAGTCATCGGAAGACCTCCGGTCAACACTACTTGCAGCCAGCAACCGAGTCGCCCCGGTCTCTGGTACCCCGATGCTCGAGATGGGTCCCATGAATATATAAGCAGCCGCACAATGATAGCACAACTAAATAAATACCAGACGAGTAGAGTGATGTACCCTGGCCCCCGGGGGTGCCCTCGGATGGGTCGATGAGCTGGTCATGAAGCTGATCGAGTCATCATGACCTGGAAGAGAGGATGCATCTGAGCCAACCGAAGAGGAGCTAAGTTCGGCGGTGACGACACGAAGCTGGATACAACCTGGATCTGAAAGGTGACACACAATCGGCATACAACGGCGACACGACCAGTATGGGACATCGGCACACAGGTCGGAATACAAAATACATTCACAGCTCATAGGCCGGTTAGTAACAACAACTCATTGATACCAATGGTGACACAAAAGACAAAGCACAATGGCTCGATGGTTGAATACACAACAGATGGCTACTGGAGACACAGCGATGGATCAGATCTGCACCGAAAATGATGGAGACAGCGGTTGTAAAGCCACTATGGTTGCCTGTAAAGCCATCTAAGGCTGCTGCAGACGATGACCAAAAAAGGAGGCATGGCCGGCGCAAAGTGCCACAGGGAGTGAACGACGACAGCAGCTCGGAGGCCTGAGGCAGCGGTGAGATATGCCCAAGACTGTCCGCGGTGTTGATGACTCACACACGGGAGTGAGAAGGGGTGTTAGTGACCGGCAGGAGAGCCCCCGCGTGATGGCATCAGCGTATTCGGGGTGGTCGACGCTGGCCTCGTGCGTACGCTTCCTCCAGTGGGTAGCGATGACTTTCGATCACTAAAGCAGGCCTCCCACTCTTCTCCCTCGGTGGCGACGAACTATTGCCGACAAGGGAATCCAACCCAAAAAAAATCACTGCAACGCTGGAAAAAACCCGAAGCAGAGAGAAAGAGGGGGAAAGCAGAGGAGCTGGAGGCTCGCCAGCGACGAAGGAGTGGGCTATGCTGATCGGCTGGGCTGCGGTGGTGTGGAGCAAAGGGACGATGGCGGTGGCACAGCAAACACCCAAGCAGAAAAAACCTCCCCCCTGTTGGTTGCTACATGGAAAGCCTAACGGTTCCACTGTACAAAAATTTTGTACAAAGGTCTGAACTTTTTCCTAGCTACCATGTGTTCTTTTAAATTAAACTTGGATCGCCTACGGAACTTAACACGTTTGATTCTAAGTTTAACTTATTTGTTCTTTTAGGTTTAGACTTGGATCTCCTGCGGAACTTAACACGTTCGATCCAAATCACCTAGGTCACGAAGACAATTAAATATCTATTTCCAAAATCGGCTTCCAGTACTGCATGGCGAGGCACTTGACCTTCTTGGATATGGGAGCAACCACCACCGACTAGACAAAGCCTTTTAAGGAAATTAAATATTTAACCTTCCCATAGTAAACCTAGGTTAACCACTAAGAAAAATCAAATCACAAGGAAAAGAAAAAACAAAAGAACACAACTTCGAAAACTAATTCGAAAAACTAGAATCGCATGCCTCTTATATTTGGTATTTTTACAAAGAAACAAAACTAACATGATGCGGAAAATAATTGCTAGTTATACCTTTCTTTGTGAACTTTAATAACCTCTTGATCTTTTACCGTATTCCTCTTCTAATCTCGGACATTGTGTGGGCAACGATCTTCCGAGATGAGAACCACCAAGGCACCTTTTTCTTCCTTCCTTCAAGTTTCGGCCAAGCAAAAACTTTCAAAGGATGAAGAACTTTTCCACCAACCAAGATCCAAGGGATGCAAGAAACAAGCCTCCTTTCTCTCTTTTTCTCCAAGCTAGATCCGGCCACTTCTATGTCTCCAAGAGGTGATGAAGTCTCGGCCACAAGAAGGAGAAGAGAGAAGGAGAAGGGGAAACTTTAGGGGTCGGCCACACCTAGAAAGAAAAGAGAGGAAGAAAAAGAATAGAGTCATTCGCCATTAAGGCACCTCTACCCCCTCTTTTATAATCCTTGGTCTTGGCAAATAAGGAAATTTTAATAAAAACTTCCTTAATTCTTTTGCCATGAAAAAGAAAAATTAATTAATTAAAAATCAATTTTCTTTTTCCAATTTTCTTAGCCGGCCACTTTCTCCCCAAAACAAGGAAAGTTTTAATTAAAACAAGAATTAAAACTTCCTAATTTGTTTCCGGAAATTTATAAAAATTTCTTCAATAATTTTTATCCCTTCATGATTGGTTAATAAAAAGGAAATTTTATAAATTAAAATCTTTCTTTTAAACATGTGGATAATTTCCAAAAAGGAAAGTTATCTCTAAAAATTAAAATCTCCTTTCAATCTACCAATAAGGAAAGATATCAAATCTTTTCTTAATCTTTTGTAGAAACTAATAAAAGAGAATTTTTAAACTTTCTTTTAAATCATGAACATGATTAAAAGGAAAGTTTTTACCAAAATTAAAATCAACCTTTTAATCTACAAATAAGGAAAGAGATTTAGCTCTTTTCTTAATCTTTTGTAGAATCTTATAAAAGCAAAGATTTAAATTTTTAAACTCTCTTTTAAATCATGTTATCCACATAAGAAAAATTTTAAAATTAAAATTCCTTTTTATTTTAATAGGGCTGGCCACCTAAGCTTGAGTTCAAGCTAGCCGCATACATGAACTACCCATGAACCAAGCCATGGCCGGCTAGCTTGGTCTCCAAGTTAGTCAACGACCCCTATAGGATGGGTAAGAAGGTGGGTATAGGTGGGTATAGTACTCTATAATTAAGAGGCTACGATAGGGACCGAGAGGAGGATTGGTTTTGGTCTCCGATAAAATTAATCATCCCGTCCCGAACACAACTTAATTTTATCAATAATAATTCATTCCACTAGAGAACTATTATTGAACTACCGCACCAATCCCAAATTACATTTTAGACTCCTTCTTATTATGAGTGTGTTAGTCTCCCTGTGTTTAAGATGTCGAATGTCCACTAATTATGTGAGTTACTGACAACTCATTTAATTAATATCTTAGTTTAAGAGTAGTACCATTCAACCTTATTATCATGTCAGACTAAGTCCACCTGCAGGGTTTAACATGACAATCCTTATGAGCTCCTCTTGGGGACATTCTCAACCTATATCACTAGGACACAGTTTTCTTCTATAATCAACAATACACACTATAAGTGATATCATTTCCCAACTTATCGGGCTTATTGATTTATCAAACTAAATCTCACCCATTGATAAATTAAAGAAATAAATATCAAATATATGTGCTTGTTATTATATTAGGATTAAGAGCACACACTTCCATAATAACTGAGGTCTTTGTTCCTTTATAAAGTCAGTATAAAAGAAACGACCACTAATGGTCCTACTCAATACACTCTAAGTGTACTAGTGTAATTATATAGTTAAGATAAACTAATACCTAATTTCACTATGACCTTCCAATGGTTTGTTCCTTTCCATCTTGGTCGTGAGCTACTGTTTATAATTTATAAGGTATTGATAACATGATCCTCTGTGTGTGACACCACACACCATGTTATCTACAATATAAATTAATTGAACAACTACATTTATCATAAATTAGACATTTAACTAATGTGATTCTTATTTCTAGATAAATGTGTATACCAAAAGCTAGGCTTTTAGTATACATCCTAACAATCTCCCACTTATACTAAAAGACTAAGCTGCCATACATCTGATTCTCAACCCTTCAACATGCCCATCAAAAGCTCTTGCCTTAAGGGCCTTAGAAAAGATCTATAGGTCATCATCTGATGCAATCTAGGCGACAACTTCTCCTCGTTTCTATCTCGCATCGTGGTACTTCATGGTGCCTCTTATTCATGGTTTTCGTTCTACTACACCACTATGGTTTCTTGTAATATTGTAATATTGGACAAACCAAAAATTATATCTAAGTCTTGAGGTTATTGAGTCATTCACTTTTATGACTTCCTTAGGCTCTCAAAATTATATGGTTGGAGTCCGAAAACACCTATGCTTATCACTCTTCCATAGTTATGACTTTACCTCCTAAAGTAAACACAAAACCCTAAGGTTGACTTACTATTGTCCCTATCTGATTGGAAGTCAAAATCCGTACAACCCACAGGGGCCAAATTAACTGCCTTGTAAGCTAGCATATAATCTCTAGTTCCTCTAAGGTAATTCAATATATGCTTTACTGCAGTCCAATGTCCTTGTCCAGGGTTACTTTGATATCTGCTAACTATGCCCTTGGCAATACAGATTTCTGATCTCGTGCATAGCATACATTAGGCTTCCGACAGCCAAAGCATAAAGAACTACCTTCATTTCCTCTATCTCCTTTGATGTCTACGGAGACATCTCTTTAGATAAAGTTACTCCATGCTAAAAAGGTAAGAAACCTTTCTTGGAGTTTTGCATGCTTAAAACGAGCAAGGATTTTTTTTCGATATATGAAGTTTGGGATGAGTAAAATATTCTTTTCTTGCGATCCCTTATTACTTTGATCCCAAGAATATATACATTCTTCCAAGTCCTTTATATCGAATTGTTTGGACAGCCATACCCTTACTTCTGACAACACTTTGATATTGTTTCGAACTACCAAAAATGTTATTTATGTATAGTACAAGAAATACCACCACGTTTCTATCACACAAGACCTATCCGGTTACTAAATAAATCCATAGGTCTGGATTACTTTGATAAACCGGATGTTCCAAGACCTTGAAGCTTTGCCTCAGTCCATAGACTGATTGAGCTTGCACACAAGATTCTCTTTGCCCTTTGCAATGAACCCTTCTGGTTGCTTTATATGGATGCTTTCTTCAAGACTTCCATTAAGGAATGCTGTCTTGACATCCACTTGCCATATAGATAAAAGAATCTGGATAGACTTAAGCATGACTACCAGTGAAAAAGTTTCCTTTTTCATCAAGTCTTGCTTTGAAAGTTTCCACCTTCCTGTCTATCCATCTTTTCCTATTATAGACCTATTTTCACTTAATAGCTTTTACACCATCTGGTGGTTCTACAAGCTTCCAGATTTTATTAGAATACATATATTCTAATTCTATATTCATTGCTCTTTGCCAAGATGCTGTATCTTTATCTTGGAGTGCTTCATCATATGTCCGGGATCAGACTCATGTTCATTTGGGATCAAGTCCAAAAACTTTCCCAAAACATGAATCTTTTTGGTTTGCTTGACAACCCTCCCACTACGATGAGCCACTATCTGTAATTGTGTATCATTTATGATACGTGTTGCAGTTTCTTGTGATATTTCATCTTGTACAGTTGGTATTATATTAGACATGTCCTTTATAATTTCTTTAAGAACAAATTTACTTATGGGCTTGTGGTTTATTACATAGTCATTTTCTAAAAATCAGTCATTGATGCTAACAATGCCCTTCTGATTTTTAAGACTATAAACCTACTTTCGTTTCTCTAGGATAACCCACAAACAAGTGAATTCCTGTCCAACTTTATCAGTGTCTCTCATGTGCTAGACCACCCAAATCCGAATATGCTTCAGACTAGACTTACGCCCAATCTGCAATTCTATGGGAGTAGAGAGTTCTGACTTAGAAGGTACTATGTTCACTTCCGTTTCCAGTGTATATCCTTAAAACAAATTTGGTAATAACTCATCATCGATCTAATTATTCCATAAGAGTCTTATACCTTCTTTCTACTACACCATTCTGTTGGGGTGTACCAGGTGCAGTTAGTTGAGATTAAATCCCATCTTCTGATAAGTGACTCCTAAACTCTCCTAAGAGGTTCTTGCCACTATGATATAACCGTAGTGTCTTGATACTTTACCTACACATTCTCTTTGAACTAATCAAAGCACTTAGACTTGCAGTGCATCAAGTAAATGTATCCTTATCTCGAATAGTCGTCTATAAAATAGATGAAATATTCGAAACAACCTCTTGCCTGGATAGTCAAAAGTCTACACAGAATCAGAATGAACCAATTCCAACATATCTTTGGCTCCATACCCCCTAAACTTAAAAACTTCTTGGTTAATTTTCCTTCCAAATAAGACTCGCAGGTTGGAAAGATTTCCACTACCAATGAACCCAAGAGTTCATTGGTTATTATTCTTTGAATCCTACTCAAGATAATATAACCTAGCCTTAGATGCCAAAAATATGATTGGTTCATTTCCGAAGGTTGCTTTCTCTTATTTAGAAGATGTGTTATAATTTTCATTTATTGCATCGTGGGAGTTATTGGATTATAAATTGTCAACCAACATACCAAAATAGATAACTTCCCTATTTTTCTTGATAACAACTTTGTTATCACAATATCTATTCTATAATAGTTTAGAAACTGAAATTAGGTTCTTTCTAAACTTAGTACGTTAAGACAATTTCTAATAATCCATATTTTATTCCTATTAGTTAATAAACCTCTCCCACTGCAACAGCTGCTACTTTTGCAGTAGTGCCCATGTGGACGGTGTTTTTATTTTCATTTAGTTGTTGGGTTTCCTGGAACCCTGCAATGAATTGCAGACATGATTAATGGCATCTGTATCTATACTCCAGGTTCTGGTAGATAACACCACTAGGCATGTTTCAACTAATGAATTAAATACACATATATTGCTCTCAGTTCTAAGAAGACAGTCTACCTTAATGTCCAAGTCCTATTTCCAATCATTATAATTGGGACTACTAAGTCTTTTCTATAGTATAACAACTAGGGGATTGACTAACATTTTAAATCCTAAGAATCACAAAAATATTTGGTCAAGACCAACACCTTAAAATCCCTATGAATTTTGTATGCCACGATAGTGTGGACGTATACAAAATCAAAGAGGAGATTTTATCCATTAATTTTATTATCTCATCAACTTTACTTTATGACGAGTAAAGTTAATAGTTGATCTATCTTTGATCAAATATTTGGTCAAAACTTTTGAATTTTAAAATAACATTGATTCCTCAAACAATATTATTTAAATTCACCAACACCTCAAACACCGTGAATTTTGCATGTCACGATAGTGTGGACGTATACAAAATTGAACATTTGTAAGAGGAGAGTTTTACCCATTAATTATCTTGTCAATAAAACTTTATGACAAATAAAATTACCTCAAACACTGTGAATTTTGTATGCCACGATAGTGTGGACGTATACAAAATCAAACATTTGTAAGAGGGGTTTTTAATTTCATTATTTTGTCAACCTATTTATTTGATAAATTAATAGTTGGTTTTCTTCGGTCACACAAATAATAGCAGTGACTCCGATGGGGAGGATACTATTAGACGTGCCTAAGTGTATACCATTACTTGACACTAAGTCCATTAATCAGATCATGCCCCTTCCGATGGGGAAGATCACACGCTCTTAATTAATTTCCTATAGTTATTCTAAATGGAAGTTTGATCTAATGATCCGCAAACAAACTCATCTGATATGAAGGAAGGCACTCAGAGCCAACGCGCAAGTTTGTTTGCATCACTTACAAACCAGTAATGGAGACCGTGGAATTTATTAAAATAAATCCCTCTCCCACTTAGTTATTTAAAGTGAGGAATTTTGACTATGCTATCCTACTTAACATGCATACTAACAAGCACACACAACACAACATAAAAAGCAATAAATAGAAAAACTAATTTTCAACTATTATGACTTTTATCTATTGTTGTCCTTCGTGTGTCGCCAACCCTAGCTGCTGCCATCTTTGGCCACCGCCACCAGGTCTAGTTGTCGCATCAATCTTGCTCCTTGTTCCGCTGCGCCTCTGGTCCTCAAAAAGTTCCACACCTTGTAAGATTCTATCCGCGACATAAATAGAATTTTACATTTTTCGATCCTATATTTCTCGAAGGAATGTACATGTATCTAGATCAAAAAATAAAATCCTAATAAAACTAAATACAGCTCCTGCTGTATTTTATAATACAATCATGCACATACAATAAAATGCCCTTGACATGTCCAAGGGTCCAATCATACACACAATATCTATAAGTCATAATAGTTGGATCCTGCATCCACAAAGTTAGCACATCCTACTATTATCCTGCCTAAATTATGTATGACATGTGCATAATTAAACTAATACCAAATACGCAGAGGCAAAACCCTAGCTCTGATACCAATTGTTGGTTGCTACTCGGAAAGCCTAACGGTTCCACTGTACAAAAATTTTGTACAAAGGTCTGAACCTTTTCCTAGCTATCATGTGTTCCTTTAAATTAAACTTGGATCGCCTGCGGAACTTAACAGGTTTGATCCTAAATTTAACTTATTTGTTCTTTTAGGTTTAGACTTGGATCTCCTGCGGAACTTAACACGTTCGATCCAAATCACCTAGGTCACGAAGACAATTAAATATCTATTTCCAAAATCGGCTTCCAGTACTGCATGGCGAGACACTTGGCCTTCTTGGATATGGGAGCAACCACCACCGACTAGACAAAGCCTTTTAAGGACATTAAATATTTAACCTTCCCATAGTAACCCTAGGTTAACCACTAAGAACAATCAAATCACAAGGAAAAGAAAAAAACAAAAGAACACAATTTCAAAAACTAATTCGAAAAACTTGAATCGCATGCCTCTTGTATTTGGTATTTTTACAAAGAAACAAAACTAACATGATGCGGAAAATAATTGCTAGTTATACCTTTCTTTGTGAACTTTAATAACCTCTTGATCTTTTACCGTATTCCTCTTCTAATCTCGGACATTGTGTGGGCAACGATCTTCCGAGATGAGAACCACCAAGGCACCTTTTTCTTCCTTCCTTCAAGTTTCGGCCAAGCAAAAACTTTCAAAGGATGAAGAACTTTTCCACCAACCAAGCTCCAAGGAATGCAAGAAACAAGCCTCCTTTCTCTCTTTTTCTCCAAGATAGATCCGGCCACTTCTATGTCTCCAAGAGGTGATGAAGTCTCGGCCACAAGAAGGAGAAGAGAGAAGGAGAAGGGGAAACTTTAGGGGTCGGCCACACCTAGGAAGAAAAGAGAGGAAGAAAAAGAATAGAGTCATTCGCCATTAAGGCACCTCTACCCCCTCTTTTATAATCCTTGGTCTTGGCAAATAAGGAAATTTTAATAAAAACTTCCTTAATTCTTTTGCCATGAAAAAGAAAAATTAATTAATTAAAAATCAATTTTCTTTTTCCAATTTTCTTAGCCGGCCACTTTCTCCCCAAAACAAGGAAAGTTTTAATTAAAACAAGAATTAAAACTTCCTAATTTGTTTCCGGAAATTTATAAAAATTTCTCCAATAATTTTTATCCCTTCATGATTGGTTAATAAAAAGGAAATTTTATAAATTAAAATCTTTCTTTTAAACATGTGGATAATTTCCAAAAAGGAAAGTTATCTCTAAAAATTAAAATCTCCTTTCAATCTACCAATAAGGAAAGATATCAAATCTTTTCTTAATCTTTTGTAGAAACTAATAAAAGAGAATTTTTAATTTTTAAACTTTCTTTTAAATCATGAACATGATTAAAAGGAAAGTTTTTACCAAAATTAAAATCAACCTTTTAATCTAATGTAAAATACCGGAAAATAGGCGAATATTTATAAGGGAATTTTCCGAAATTTTTGGAAATTTTTCGGGAATTTTTCGGAGCTCGTACGGACGAGTTGACGGGGATAAAAACGGGGTCCGGAAAAGCCTGTTTAGGCTACCCCATTTAAGTGAGGAAAAGTTTATATATATTAATTCTTTTTCTTTTTTCCTTATTTTTATTCCCGTTTTCTTTTCCTTCCCTCGACGCCGAACCGTGCCATTTCTTTCCCCTCCCGCGCGTGCCGAAGCTGACGCCGAGCCCTAACCGTCGGTCGGCGGTTTCTTCCTCGCCGAAGTTTTAAACCCCTCGGCACTTCTTCATCCCTTCTTCTCTCCCCGCGCGTGCCTGCCGAGCCTCACCCGACGACTCCACAGCCCGACGGCTGTGCCCTAATCGCCGACGCACCCCTCGGTGCCCTAGCCACCCGGCGCCGCCGATTTCCTTCTTCTCTTTCTCCCTCGCTGTGGAGATTCCGGAGCCACCTCAGCCGACGGCCGAGCCTCATTTTCCTCTACCTTCTGCCCAACGTCCATTGCTGACGCCAAGGTCCAGCAACCATCTGCTGTGCTTCAGACTCCACTGGCGGGTCTTCCTTCTTCGCCACCAGTCGCCGGCAGAGAGGAAACAAGGGGGGTATTGAGTAGGTAAGGCATGTTAGGTATTTGGATTGTTGATTTGGGATCCTATGTTGGATTTGTTGGCTGATTACAGTGGTATTTGTCACTGATTTCTCACAGCAGCTTCTTCGGATCTCGGCATTAAGTTCTCCAGGATTTGAGCAGTGTTGAGGCATCGAAAAATTTGGGTAAGGTTTGTATTAAGTTAACTACTGCATAAGGTGAGGTGTAGGTGTTGATATATTTGGTAATTTGATTTCTAAACTGTATTAGCAATAGTTGTTAACCTAGATCTCAGTGAAAGGTAAGGTTTTTGGGTTTAACGTTGTGGATTGAGGTCTTGATGTGGATAAGTTAATTGATGACCAGTTAAGGGTGATCAATAACTAGGGTTTTCCTAATTGAATTAGGTATATTGGTGATTATTATTTAGGGTTTTTGCCCTAAATAGTTTCAAGGATTTATTTAGCAATTCATTTGAATTTTAGCTAAATAAAATATCTGTGTATTGGTATTTCAGGACTTTGACGCGAGACGAGTATCTCGATGTCGGATTTGGACATTCCTATTGGAGGCGGGTACTTTTGACTTTTTGTCTTTGATATGCTTAGTAATGGAATTAACATGTTGCATTAATTGTGTTTCTTATCTGTTTCGGTTAATCACTACCCAAATCTTGGTTCATGCTTGATTGATTGATTGGTTTGCATCTCATATATATTTTACCTGTTTATACATGCTTATAGGGGGTAGTGATATACCATGCTTCACCATGTTCAGGACCTAGGTTTTTATACCTTCTGTGTACCTTTGATTCGATATGATTCGTTGACCTAGGGTGCACTTTTCTATATATATGGATTAGGTCAGGATGTTTATATGGTTATTGCCATGCATCATTTGCATGATTGCATGCTGTGCGATAGTCCGCTCCATTATTGTTGAGCACATCGCCAGGCACACACACCACCACTCATGGGTTAGTGGTCGATTCAGGCAGTGTTAGGCACCGTTGGTCCGCTCATGGGTAGTGTGACACAACGTGTTATCCGTGCAGGATTCCTCCCCGTCTTTGGGAGATGAGAGCATTGCGCCCCCATTTATGATTTGGGGTAGGAGGATAGGATAGGTGTACTCGACAAAGATCCCGTCCACGGTCACTCATCGTGGAGTAGTGACGACAGAGTGCAGGTTGTCACATGACCCACTCGGCCTCACTATTGTGTGAGATGATCGACCGGCGTGAGGGACCAGGACGCATCATTGGCATCATATGCATGATGCATTTATTGCTTGTGTTTGTGTTTTGCATTTATATGCCGCATATTGTTTGGATACCTATGTTTGACATGCATCAGGAATTTTACCTTTGGACTGTTGACCTTATACTCGACGACTGAGATAAGATTCTCTGTTTACTTGGATGCATTTTTTTTATCTTTCTTATCAGGAGACTGTACGCATGATTAGTGCTAGGTGTTGTTTCTTTACTTTGCATATCAATTGTACCTGCTGAGTGTTGGACTCACCCCGCCTCCATTGTTGTTATTTTCAAGTTGATGCTGTCCGGAGGGAGTTCCAGTCGCTAGTCCTCACTGCACGAGTGCTGGTCCCTGCAGACCTCCAGGATATGTTTGGTTTTCTTTGGTTTTCTTTTCTGTTCTAGACTGTTTTGAACATGATATGTTTTGGATTATTTCTGCTTATGGATATTGTATGGATTTTATTATTGCGATGGATTTGGATTTGGATTTTATTCTACTACATGCCTGCCTGGATGGCAGAAGAGGTGAGTTCGTCGGATTTGAGCTTTACGAGTGTAGTGGAGTAGGGTGGATTTCGAGTCAGAGTATTATTTTACTGTTTAATTATCTTAACTGCGTGGTTGTGACAGCCAGAGGCTGAATAGATTATATATAACTGCGTGGTGATGTTTTATTTTGTTGTTATTATTCCAGCCGCCTGTGGCTGAGGTATTTGTGAGATGTAGAAAAGTTTTAGATTGTCCACCGTAAAGGGGAGATGTTGCCGAAATTTTCTCAGACAGGAACTCCTCTGGGGCGTGACATCTACAAATAAGGAAAGAGATTTAGCTCTTTTCTTAATCTTTTGTAGAATCTTATAAAAGGAAAGATTTAAATTTTTAGACTCTTTTAAATCATGTTATCCACATAAGAAAAATTTTAAAATTAAAATTCCTTTTTACTTTAATAGGGTCGGCTACCTAAGCTTGAGTTCAAGCAAGGGTCGGCCACATGAATTTACCCATGAACCAAGCCATGGCCGACCCTAGCTTGGTCTCCAAGCTAGATGGGAAAGAAGGTGGCTATAGGTGGGTATAAGTGGGTATAGTACTCTATAATTAAGAGGCTACGATAGGGACCAAGAGGAGGAATTGGTTTTGGTCTCCCGATAAAATTAAGCATCCCGTGTTCGCCACGAACACACAACTTAATTTTATCAATAATAATTCATTCCACTAGTGAACTATTATTGAACTACCACACCAATCCCAAATTATATTTTGGGCTCCTTCTTATTATGAGTGTGTTAGTCTCCCTGTGTTTAAGATGTTGAATGTCCACTAATTGAGTTACTGACAACTCATTTAATTAATATCTTAGTCCAAGTGTAGTACCACTCAACCTTATTATTATGTCAGACTAAGTCCACCTACAGGGTTTAACATGACAATCCTTATGAGCTCCTCTTGGGGACATTCTCAACCTAGATTACTAGGACATAGTTTCCTTCTATAATCAACAACACACACTATAAGTGATATCACCCAACTTATCGGGCTTATTGATTTATCGAACTAAATCTCACCCATTGATAAATTAAAGAAATAAATATCAAATATATGTGCTTGTTATTATATTAGGATTAAGAGCACACACTTCCATAATAACTGAGGTCTTTGTTCCTTTATAAAGTCAGTATAAAAGAAAACGACCTCTAATGGTCCTACTCAATACACTCTAAGTGTACTAGTGTAATTATATAGTTAAGATAAACTAATACCTAATTACACTACGACCTTCCAATGGTTTGTTCCTTTCCATCTTGGTCGTGAGCTACTATTTATAATTTATAAGGGACTGATAACATGATCCTCTGTGTGTGACACCATACACCATGTTATCTACAATATAAATTAATTGAACAACTACATTTATCATAAATGTAGATATTTGACCAATGTGATTCTTATTTCTAGATAAATGTTTATACCAAAAGCTAGGCTTTTAGTATACATCCTAACAATCTCCCACTTATACTAAAAGACTAAGCTGCCATATCTGCTGCCATACATCTGATTCCCAACCCTTCAACATGCCTATCAAAAGCTCTTGCCTTAAGGGCCTTAGTGAAAAGATCTATAGGTCATCATCCGATCTAGGCGGCAACAACTTCCTCGTTTATACGATTTCTCTTACTCCTTATAGACTCATGGTTTCTTCGCTTTACTACACCACTATTATTACAATAAATTGTAATAATCTTTCGACAAACCAAAAATTATATCTAAGTCTATCTTGAGGTTATTGAGTCATTCAGCTTTTGACTTTCTCGGAGGCTTCATATCAATCTATGGTGGAGTCCAGAAAACACCTATGCTTACTCTTCCATAGTTATGACTTTACCTCCTAAAGTAAACACAAAACCCGAGGGTTGACTTACTATTGTCTATCTCGATTGGAAGTCAAATTTGTGCAACCCATATAGGGACCAAATTAAGCCTCAGTAAGCTAGCATATAATCTCTAGTGCCTCTAAGGTACTTCAATAAATGCTTTGCAGTCAAATGTCCTTGTCCTATTTTGATATCTCGCTAACTATGCCCTTGGCATCTGATTCTGATCTCGCGTAGCATACATTAGGCTTCAACGATCGAGCATAAAGACTGCCTTCATTTCCTCTATCTCCTTTGATGTCTACGGAGACATCTCTTTAGATAAAGTTACTCCATGCTAAAAAGGTAAGAAACCTTTCTTGGAGTTTTGCATGCTTAAAACGAGCAAGGATTTTTTTTTCGATATATGAAGCTTGGGATGAGTAAAATATTCTTTTCTTGCGATCCCTTATTACTTTGATCCCAAGAATATATACATTCTCCCAAGTCCTTCATATCGAATTGTTTGGATAACCATACCCTTACTTCTGACAACACTTTGATATTGTTTCCAACTACCAAAAATGTTATCTATGTATAGTACAAGAAATACCACCACGTTTCTATCACACAAGACTTATCCGGTTACTAAATAAATCCATAGTTCTGGATTACTTTGATAAACCGGATGTTCCATTACCTTGAAGCTTTGCCTCAGTCCATAGACTGATTGAGCTTGCACACAAGATGCTCTTTGTCCTTTGCAATGAACTCTTCTGGTTGCTTTATATGGATGCTTTCTTCAGACTTCCATTAAGGAATGTTGTCTTGACATCCACTTGCCAAATAGATAAAAGAATCTGGATAGACTTAAGCATGGCTACCAGTGAAAAAGTTTCCTTTTTCATCAAGCCTTGCTTTGAAAGTTTCCACCTTCCTGTCTATCCATCTTTTCCTATTATAGACCTATTTTCAATTAATGGCTTTTACACCATCTGGTGGTTCTACAAGCTTCCAGATTTTATTAGAATACATAGATTCTAATTATGTATTCATTGCTCTTTGCCAAGATGCTATATCTAAGCTTGAGTTCAAGCTAGGGCCGGCCACATGAATTTACCCATGAACCAAGCCATGGCCGGCTCTAGCTTGGTCTCCAAGCTAGCTTGGCCAGCCCCTATAGGATGGGTAAGAAGGTGGGTATAGGTGGGTATAGTACTCTATAATTAAGAGGCTACGATAGGGACCGAGAGGAGGAATCGGTTTTGGTCTCCCGATAAAATTAAGCATCTCGTGTTCACCCCGAACACACAACTTAATTTTATCAATAATAATTTATTCCACTAGAGAACTATTATTGAACTACCGCACCAATTCCAAATTATATTTTGGGCTCCTTCTTATTATGAGTGTGTTAGTCTCCCTGTGTTTAAGATGTTGAATGTCCACTAATTAAGTGAGTTACTGACAACTCATTTAATTAATATCTTAGTCCAAGAATAGTACCACTCAACCTTATTATCATGTCAGACTAAGTCCACCTGCAGGGTTTAACATGACAATCCTTATGAGCTCCTCTTGGGGACATTCTCAACCTAGATCACTAGGACACAGTTTCCTTCTATAATCACAACACACACTATAAGTGATATCATTTCCCAACTTATCGGGCTTATTGATTTATCGAACTAAATCTCACCCATTGATAAATTAAAGAAATAAATATCAAATATATGTGCTTGTTATTATATTAGGATTAAGAGCACACACTTCCATAATAACTGAGGTCTTTGTTCCTTTATAAAGTCAGTATAAAAGAAACGACCTCTAATGATCCTACTCAATACACTCTAAGTGTACTAGTGTAATTATATAATTAAGATAAACTAATACCTAATTACACTACGACCTTCCAATGGTTTGTTCCTTTCCATCTTGGTCGTGAGCTACTGTTTATAATTTATAAGGTACTGATAACATGATCCTCTGTGTGTGTTACCATACACCATGTTATCTACAATATAAATTAATTGAACAACTACATTTATCATAAATGTAGACATTTGACCAATGTGATTCTTATTTCTAGATAAATGTTTATACCAAAAGCTAGGCTTTTAGTATACATTCTAACACCCCTCCCCCTCAGACACGAAGAACAGGGCCACCTATAAACTCCGAAGCCCTAATAGTGAAAATACCCAAACACCCCTCCCTTATTCCCTAATCACTCCCTTGTCCTCAGCCACATCCGCATCGATGATACATTAATATGATCTAGGTTTAGGGGGATGTTTATGTTTCTCCCTACATCTTACCATGATAACATTTATAGGTTATATATTAAGTTTTTGGATCCTTTGGATTTAACATGCTATAAAGATAATTATATTTGTTAACCTTGAAAGTATATGTAAAGTTCGATTCTTTAGGATCAACATACTATAACGGTGATGTTGTTTGATAACCATGTGGTATAGGTAAGTTTCGGATTTCTTGGGTTTGATAATCTATAACCCTAAACATGCTCCTGAAAATGATAATGATTTAATAAGAATACCGTCAGAAAAAAGACCCTAGAGGGAGCCTGTTTATGGGAAAAGGCCTCAGAGGGAGCCCAATATCGGTAAGTTGACTGTAACAAAGTGATAATGATAAAGTTTTAAAGATGATACCGTGAGGAAAAAGGTCCCAGAGGGATCCCGTTTACGGGACAAGCCTCTATAGGGAGCCCAATATCGGGTAAGTTGAATGTAATGAAATGATTATGATAATGATTTATGGGAATACTATGAGGGAGAAGACCCCAGAGGGACCCCGTTTACAGGCCAAGGCCCCATAGAGAGCCCAACACCATATTTCCATCGGTCACGACCCAGTGACAAAAGGGTTGCTGGAGTCCCCGCCAACTAAAGGCCAAGGCACAGCAACGAAAAAGTGGTTGCTGATGTCCTGCCACCTGGTACCATGGTATTACAGCTGAGATTGATCAATCGACTATATGTTGATAACTAGTCACTATCAATGATCCAACTTTGCCTTAAAAAGATTTTATGATATACTACATTTATGTATATGTTTATGTTCATGATATGATATGTTTATGTTCATGTTATGCTATAAATATGTTAGGTTCATGATATGCTACATTTATGTTCATATTATGCCATGTACGTATTTAGGTTCAAGAAATGTTATTTCAAGCTCATGTTATGTCATGTTAGACTAGTTTGTGCTATGTTTACGTTAGTACATGTTATGCTATGTTCATATTCATGCTAGTTATAATCTCGTTAAGCTATTTTATTGTTCATGCCAGTTATAACTATGTTATATTATGCTATGTCATATTCTTGTGATGCTAGGTTTATCTTTATGTTCATGCTTGTTGAAATCATGGTATGACCATTAATAAGCTTTGGTTTACATTCAGACTATGCTAATTAGGTAGGTTGGTAATATAGATAAGTTTAAAAAAAAATTAGGCAACTCTTACTTCTCTTAGTACGCACATTGTACGAAGTATTCTTGCACATGATAGTTTTGAATATGCTGAGTCTCTCGACTTACAAATTTTAACTTTTTTTTTTCAGACTATGGAACAATTGAGTCCGGAGGCATTGACCAGTGAGCTAGCTCGGAACAATGACAGTACAACCCGAAAACCCTCCAGTACACGTTTCCGCACTTGCTAGTAGTTCCTTTATATAGTAAATACAACATTGTAATTGATGACATGTGATACGGCTGGCAATGGAGGGGCCCAAAAGGAAAGGGTGAGAAGGGTCAAGGCCATATAGCGGTCAAAAGTCAAGATGATGTGGCAGTCAATAGTCAAGGTGACTTGGTAGTCAATAGTCAAGCTGACTAGGCAGTCAAAGTCAAGCATATGGGGTAGTCAGAGGTCAGGCAGACTTGTCGATCAAGGGGGCTAAGTAGTTGAAAGACAAAGGAGGCGACAGAACGCGGACACGTGGACACGGTGATCGGTGAGTCCAGTAGAGACAGCCTGATCTACAAAGACGATTCAAGACCCGTAAGTACAAGTCACAAATCACGGTCGGGATCGGCATAGGCCGGTAGAGACTCGATCTACTGAGCCTACATGGAGGGGTGGAAATACAAAGTGGGGTATAGGTCGGGATCGAGCTATTTAAAAGCGATCCTCAGCCTACGGTCGAGGCGAAATACAAAGTGGTATAGGTGGATCCGCAGAGCTATTTGGCAGACATCTCGATGAGCCTACGGTCGAGGCCGAAATACAAGTGTGGTGCACAGTGGTCGATGCGGCTGTTTGCGGCTCGATCTGACAGGCTCACGAGGGCCGGGAAATACAAAGTGGTATAGGTCCGGATCGCGAGTTGTTTGAAGGCAACTCGATCTGTGCCTACTCAGCCGCAGGAAATACAAAGTGCGGTGGTATAGGTCGGATCGGTGTTTAAAGGCAGCTCGATCTATAGGCCTACAGTCGAGGGCTAGGGTATACAAGATACAGGGTACAGACCGAGATCGACAGAGCTGTTCAGAGTCAGCCCGACTGGCAGGTGACGCTTAGAGGTTGGATCTGATCGGAGGATGCGAGGCAGATGCAAGCCACAATAGATCGGATTAACTAAGCCGTGCGAAAGTCGGAGAATCACAATTGTCCGTCAAGGGGTAATCATTACATACTAGCGATATGTGCGAAGGCGGAGGTTTCTAAACGAAAAGATGTCCTCATAACCAATAGCAGCCTGATAGATGTCCTTCATTACAAGACAAAACCCATGTGTAAAGGCGGAGGTTCCTAAACAAGAAGATGCTTTCACAACCAATAGCAGCACGACAGGTGTCCGGGACTACACGACAAAGCCCCACGTCTAACGCTTTCTGACATAGTTGCAGGTTCTAGAAGCGAGGTGGGTGCATAAAAAGGGGAGGATTCTTCGTACGCGGGTACACTCTCTCGTCACTTTTTTCCACAACTTTTCACTTTCAGTCGTTTTGGCTTCTCTTTGCATTTTTTGGGGAAAAAGTACCTGACTTGAGCATCGAGGGCGAGGGACTTTTTCCGGTTCCGTCTCAACGTAAGGGGGATCGTGCAGGTGTGTGGGGGCCTCGCGACGTCACCGCCTGTGGGGCCGGATCACCCACGACTTAATTGTCGGTATACCAGGCCTAGCCACCTCATGTGACTGGATCAATTGCCGTCATGGGAAGCACCACTGATCCGAAGCGTGAAGATGGAGGACTCGTCGAGTTCCAAAGCAGGAGGATTTATGTCACCATGAGCTGGGAGTACGAGCACTTCAAGGAGGTCAAAGAGCCGCCTCACGAAAACAAGGAACAGCTTCACGACTCCGCTTAGCGCTCAAGGCCCAAGAAGAACTGCGCCTCCGGCAGGCTCAAAGAGGAAGCAACCAAGAACTCCTCGTATTTCATTCCGAGAGCCTCACGCAACTATCATCAACCCGACCTCGTGAGCATAGTCCAAGAAAGAAGAGCGTGAGGCGTCGTGGTGGAAAGCTCTCTCCATCCACCCGGATTGTGAAAGGGAAAAGCTATAATCTCTGCCAAAGATCTGCCCGAAGATCCGGATGACAAGGTACCCTTCTCGGCTCAGATCTTGAGGGAAAACCTACCAAGGGGTTATCGAGCCCCGAACATCAGAGAATACGATGGAAGCAAAGATCCGGAAGAGCATCTGCGAAAGTTCAAGAACACAGCTATGTTGTATCAATACAGCGATGCTGTCAAATGTCGAGTATTCCTACATACCCTGTCGGGTTCGGCGCAGAAGTGGTTCGATGGATTGCCCCTAGAGTCCATCAATCGCTTCTTGGATTTCAAAACGGCCTTCTTACGTCGTTTCGCCAGCAGTCGTAAGTATCAAAAAACCGACCACTGTCTTTTCGCTCTTAAACAGGGTCTGACCGAGTCTCTGCGGAGCTATATCAATCGGTTCAGTCAGGTGGCCAATGACGTCCCCTCCGCCACCTCATAAATACTGATGAGAACCTTCTCCCATGGATTGCTAGAAGGGGAATTCTTCAGGGACCTCATCAAAAACCCCGCTCGAAGTTTTGATGATATGGTGGAGAAAGCTTCTTGCTACATCAAAGTGGAGGAAGCTCAGGCAGCTAGGAGGAAGGCCGAAAAGACAGTGGCTCCTGGCAACCGACCTGAAAGGAGAGCACCACAGCCAGCTCAGCCTTTTCAGCGCGTTCAACCCAGGCCTGCCCCTCAGCCCGCTCAGGGAGTCAGACCAGCTCCGCGAGTTGCTGCCATACACGCGCCCAGACCTGGACCAAGGGGAGTACCATATTGCACATATCATCGGTCCAGGACGCATGATCTCAGTAACTGCTTCCAATTCGCCCGTGATTCCAGGCGAGCTGCAGAGCAGGGTTTGCCTCCCTCGGAGTTAGCGCCCCAAGTATAGAGAATGGAGGAAGAACGGGCCGCAGCCGGACGTGCTCGTCAGACTCGGCCCGACCTAGCCAGTCCTTCTAACCAAGCTGGTCCTGTGGAAGACCGAAGAGATGTCGGGGAGCTAGAAAATCGGGGTAACGCTGCTGTACAAGAGATCGACATGATTTCAGGAGGGCCACCGACGGGGACTCAGGCCGAGCCCGTAAGTCACATGGGCGGCGGTTATATGTGGGAGCTGTGGGGTGCAGCCACGAGCAGGCGTCTGGCCCTGTTATTAGCTTTGGGCCGCAAGACTTGGAGGGTCTGGAACTACCCCACGACGATGCTCTCATAATCAAGGCTGTTATTGCTAACAGCCGAGTGGCTCGGGTCTTTGTGGATACCGGGAGCTCGGTCAATATTTTGTTTAGAGCTGCGTTCGAGGAGATGCAGATTGATGCCGCTGAGCTCCAACCCATAACCACTTCTTTATATGGATTCACAGGTAACGAAGTCAAGCCCATGGGTCAGATTAAGCTGGCCATATCCATGGGCACTGAGCCACTAGTGCGCACCAGGAGGAGCACCTTTATAGTGGTAGATTCACCTTCCTCTTACAATGTCATCGTGGGAAGGCCAGCTCTGCTTGAATTCAGGGCTGTTGTTTCCACTTTTCACCAAAAGATTAAGTTCCCGGTCGGCAAGCGGGTCGGAGAAGTCAAGGGAGAGCAGAAGGTGTCTCGTAGTTGCTACATTGATATGGTCCGGGTGGAGGCACGCAAGAGCAGGAGGACTCAGGACGGTGGTGTGCACGCTATCCAAGAGGAGCCTCCGCCTCTTGCCGAGGAGCCTATCCCTTGGGAAGAGATTCAGTTGCATACTGATAGAGCAGAGAGCATCACTCGCATTGCTAGTGACTTACCACCGGAGCTTAAGTCAGAGCTGATACAGTGTCTGATCCGTAATAGGGACGTTTTTGCTTGGTCCCCGGAAGAACTGCCCGGAGTCAAACCAGAGATAGCTGAGCACAAGCTGCATTTAATACTTGAAGCCAAGACAGTCAAGCAGAAGAAGAGAAATTTCTCTGCCGACCAGAATAAAATTATCCGAGCTGAAGTGGATCAACTCAAGAAGGCGGGACATATTCGGGAGGTGCAATTCCCGTCCTGGCTTTCTAACGTTGTATTAGTAAAGAAGCCTAACAACAAGTGGAGGGTGTGCATAGACTTCCGCGACCTCAATAAAGCCACTCCCATAGACTATTATCCTCTCCCGTGGATCGATCAGATGATGGATTCAACTGCTGGCTGTGAGAGGATATGCATGATGGACGCTTATCAAGGATATCATCAGATACCCTTAGCTAGGAAGGATCAGGAGAAGGTTAGCTTCATAACGGCTGATGGTACTTTCTACTATACAGTCATGCCATTTGGACTTAGGAATGCTGGGGCCACCTACCAAAGGATGATGGACAAAATCTTTCGGAGTCAGATCGGGCGGAACGTTGAAGTCTATGTTGATGACATCTTAATCAAGTCTCCCCTGGCGTCCAATCTAATAAGAGATGTAGCAGAGACCTGTGGGACTCTGAGACAATATGGTGTAAAACTGAATCCTCTGAAATGTCTGTTCAGGGCCAAAGGAGGGAAGTTTTTGGGATATCTGGTGACTGAACGAGGGATAGAAGCCAATCCTGAGAAGGTTCAAGCACTCCGAAACATGCAGATCCGTCAGAATCTGAAGGAAACGCAGAAGTTAGTAGGCAGGATAATGGCGCTGTCCAGATTCATCTCCAGATCTGCAGATCGAGTCGCGCCCTTCTTCAAAGTGCTCAGGAAAGCAGCTAAGTTTCAGTGGATGGAAGAGTGCACACAGGCCTTCGAGGAGCTAAAGCAATACCTGGAATATTTACCATCGCTGTTCAAACCTGTTGTTGGAGAACCCCTTTGGGTCTATTTATCAGCCACCCCGAGGCCGTGGGGGCCGTGCTAGTTAAAGAGCAGGACAATGTACAACGGCTAGTGTATTTTTTCAGCCATCTATTGAAGGGGGCTGAGTCTCGGTACACAGCCCTGGAGAAGTTGGTTTACGGACTTGTTCTCATGGCTCGGCGCCTCCGACCGTATTTTTTGGCGCATCCTATTATCGTCCTGACAAACAGTACAATGGGTTGAGCTCTCACCAAGGTGGAAGTAGCAAATCGGCTTATCAAATGGGCAACCGAGCTAGGGGAATATGATATACAGTATCATCCCCGAACCGCGATCAAAGCACAGGCTCTGGCGGATTTCTTGATAGAGGTTTATCAAGCGGATTCAGAGGAGGTTTGGAAAGTTTATGTAGACGGGCCGGCTACCCATCATGGAAGTGGTGTAGGTGCACTTCTAATATCTCCGCAGGGAGACATTATGCAGCTGGCTGTACGGCTAAATTTCAGAGCTACCAACAATGAGGCAGAATATGAAGCCCTATTAGCAGGTCTGCAAGCAGCTCGGCATGTGGGGGCAAGCCGAGTCGTGATATATTCAGATTCACAGCTAGTAACTCAACAGGTGACCGGACATTTTGAGGTAAACAACGAAAAGATGCAAGTTTACAAGGAAGTCTATGAGAAGATGAGGAAAGATTTTAAAGAAGTCACAGTCACTAAGATTCCCAGGGCTGAAAATGAAAGAGCGGATGAATTAGCTAAAATGGCCAGCTCCCTGACCACTTGGGTACTTGACAGATCTATAGCACAGACCGTACTTATAGCTCAGATAGATCTACAAAATAACCTGGGAGGAGTAATTGATTGGAGGGCGCCCATAATAAATTTCCTCCAGCAAGGAATTATACCAACCAACTTAGAGGAAGCGCGTATGCTCAGGAGACAGGCTCATTCTTATGTTATGATTGGAGATCAATTGTACAAAAGGTCTTTCTCCAGACCTCTGCTCAAGTGCTTGAATATGGAAGAAGCAGATCAAGCCTTGCAGGAGATACATTTGGGGTGCTGTGGCAATCATGCAGGCGGAAGAACGCTGGCTCGGAAAGTACTATTGGCCGGGTATTTCTGGCCTACCCTGCAAAAGGATGCACAGAAGCTGGTGAATACTTGTTTGTCATGCCAGAAGTATTAGAACTTGACGCACCGACCCACAGAGTTGTTGAGAACTTCTATCGTGTCTTGTCCATTTGACCAATGGGGTATGGATATTGTAGGACCTTTCCCGATGGCTACAGGGCAAAGACGCTTTTTGTTGGTAGCAGTAGATTACTTCTCCAAGTGGGTAGAGGCGGAAGCTCTGGCCAGAATTACTGAAGATGCGGTGATCCAGTTCTTGTGGAAGAATATCTTTTGCAGATTCGGCTTGCCTCATAAGTTAGTGTCGGACAATGGCAGACAATTCCAAGGACGCAAGATACAAAATTGGTGCAAGGGGTTCGGCATAGCTCAGGCCTTTACTTCGGTGGCTCATCCTCAAAGCAATGGTCAGACAGAGGTAGTCAATTGAGAAATAGTGCAAGGGCTCAAAGTCAAGCTGGATCACACGGGAGGCAATTGGGTGGACGAGCTGCCGAGCATTTTGTGGGCTTATCGTACGACACCCCGAGAAAGTACAGGTCAGACACCTTTCCATTTAGTATATGGCAATGAAGCAGTGGTACCTCTGGAGGTCGGGATACCATCCGTCAGAAGAATGATGTATGACGAAGGGAACACAGAGCGGCGGTTGGCCGAACTAGATTTCATCAGCGAAATTCGTGAACAAACAGCTGCCAGGTTGGAAGCCTATAAATAGAGGATGAGACAAAACTATAATAGAAGGGTGATCCCCCGATTCTTCAAAGAAGGAGACCTAGTCTGGAAGCAGGTGAAACCCTTAGGGGAAGTGACAAAGTTGGCACCTCAATGGGACGGACTATACAAAGTTATCAAGAAATTGGCATCAGGGGCCTATTATTTGCAGGATGCTCAAGGAAGGAAGCTAGACCGACCTTGGAGTGCTAACTACCTACGACCCTATCGGGTTTGAGGGGGCTGACTCTATTGGTGTAAGCCAGGTCAGGCGAAGGGCCTGGAGATAGTAGGATAGTCAAGTAAAAACTCAAAGATACGTATGTACATGTAAAAATTCATCAGTTTAAGCAGTTGGTACAAATCATTTAAAAGGGGCAAAGATCTCGTCCGGAAAGCCTTGAATGATCTTGTCTTGATCCAAGAAGTCTGCGGGAGGGATGGAGTTCAAGAAGTTATGTGCATGAAGTTGTCGGATAACTCCAGCCGCCGTGTAGGGTACGGTCGCAGAAAAGCGTGCCCCAGCCTGGGATAAAAATTCAGGAGAGCTCAGATAGGACATTCGACTTCGCAGGCAACGATCATTCTCTCCTTCTTGATAGACCGCCAGGCCAGTAGATACTCCCATCAAAGCCGCCCGAGACTGGGATAGTTCCGCCCTCAGAGCCCTCAGCTCAGCTCCTTGAGTTTCCAACTGAGCTGCCTGAACCTCCAATTTATTGTTCCTCTCCTGCAGAAGGGTGTCCTTGGACTGTATTTCCTGAGCCTGGTGGGCTAGTTGTTGCTTATACCCTGTCTCAGATGCATCTCTTTCCTCCTTCAAAGCTTGGAGCTCATCTTTGACCTGTATCAGGGACCTTTTCTGCCGGTTGGTCTGATTGGTTAAGGCTTGGATTTCTGCTCGCAATGCATAACTAGCTTGGGCTGGGTCATTCAGTTGCAGCTCTAATTCAGAGACTCTCTCTCGGAGTTCTTTGCTTTGATAATGGAGGTTGTGGAAAGATTGGTTCAGAACTAAAGATTCTGCATGAGTCTGGATGGAAGATATAACCTTCAGTTAAGGCAAACTAATAACAAGTGAAAGGTAAGGAGTACTTACTTTAGCCCAGGACTTCGAGAACCTATCCATCCAGACTAATGGCGGCGCGCTATCCATTTGACTCATGCTCTCTGCCCACAAACTGCCGAGATAGCCTTTCATCATCAGAAGGCTCGTGGGGACGTCATGTCGCCGAACTAAAGCAGCTTCAGAAGGGATAGTGGTTTTGTAACGATAGTGGTCGGAGGAGGAAGGTCGAGAAGGGTCGGCGGCAGAACCAGAAGGAGCAGGAGGTGGCCTGGGAATGTGCTTTGTTGGCACTGTGTCATGACGCTCGCTTGAGCTGGTTACCTCAGCAGGGGTAGGGGTAGAGCGGAATGCCGCTGGTCTTCCCCTGTAAGGGTTGGGAGAGGCTACCAGATAAATAAAACAAGAATGAAGAGGGGAGTGGTGTTAGAGCCAGCCACGGTGGCAGCGGGGAGCAATATGATAGTAAAAAGAACAGGATCAAGTGTTTGTGAAGTCAGACCTGGTCTTCGACGCCATCTGTGAAGCAGGGGCTGGTTGTCAGAGTCAGAATTATCAGAGCAAGGCTGACCCTATGAAAAGGCTGAAGCACCCCTGTCTGTGGCGTCCCGACCGGATAAGCCTTGACCTACGTGATGAAGGGCTGCGCGAGCACGTCTAGAGGCCTGGGAGGCTCCTCGGAAGACGCGTTTGGCCAGACGGCCGGCTTGATCACGACCCTGACCTCGGCTCGGGGCGGCAAGTGAAGGAGAAGCGTTGTGTGAGGTGGGGTTGGAAGTAGGCTGAGTCGCTGCCCCAAATTAGGTGGATCCAAGATGAGGGAGTAGCCTCCTCTCCAAGATTACCTGACCGCGCCGCAGTATTTCCATATCACTGAGGGGCAAAGGCAGAACCTCTGATGCGCGATACAAAACCTCAGCTGTAGGCACCAACACGAAAGGTCATTCTAACAGAGAAAATGATCGAAAGGGGGGCTCAGCACGAACTTACCTAAGGAGTGCGGTGTTTTAGGAGAAGAGGGGCTCAGCCTGAAATAAGAAAGTAGGTCTTCAGATAGAAGTCTTGTTAGATTCAAGCGCCAATCCTCCATCTGGGTTGCAGCCATAGTAAAGGGGAGGTCCATATGGAATTCTTCCAGTGCCAGAGGTAGAGGCAGCTCAGATTGCCAATGCATAGGCCAGCTTGTTTCCTCTAGAAACCGGAGAAAAAAGAACTTTTTCCTCCAGTTAGCGCTGGGAGGAGGAAGAGGAGAGAAGAAAGCAGTGTGACTACGAGCTTGGAAATAAAAAAGACCGTCAGCGTGCCGAGCAAGAGCGAAGAAGCAGTGAAAAAGGGGAGCTGACCAAGAAACCTCACAAACTTCGCAGAGTATTACGAAGCCACACAAAATCTTTTTGGAATTAGGAGTCAATTGACCTAGGGGGATCTTAAAGTAGCGGCACACTCCGGATAACAAAGGATGTGGGGGGTGAGGATACAAATTGTTCGGGAAGAAAGTACAAGAACCGGTGAGGATCAGTATAGGTTCACACCAGGGATGATGGGCAAGCTGGTAGGATTTCGTAGTATACCATAAGTCATCCCAATCTAACTCAACGAAAGTCGAAGCGTAACAGGGAGAACCAAGAAGAAGAGGTCATTACAAAAGAGATTACCTCGGAGGAGAAAGAACAATAAAAGAAGAGGCTCGGAAAAGGAAGGATCTCTTAAGTCTCAGGGAAGTCGGTCACCAGGGTGACGGCCGAGTGCTCCGTGGTGATGGCGAATCATAACAAAGGAAGAGAGTAAGAAGATACTTATAGGTATTATGGGAGGAAGAACATTTTAAGTTGACAACGGACGGTTGATACTGAGGAGATAGACAGGGAACGCCTTGTGATGATCCTCAGAGTATAACCGGGGCATTATAGGAAGGGGGGCTCGAGATACGAGGCGCCTCATAAAGTGATCGCTCTGAACAAGACAAAAGTGTACAGAAGAGCTATTAGAAAGGTAGGTAGATCAAATCAGCGGGCTTCATGGACATGCATCAGAGATAAAAAGTAAAATCTAGCTCTCGCCGGGCTCGGTATAAAAGCAATTATTGGAAGAAGAGCGACGTAGCAAAGCAAAATAAGCAAGGGCGAGCTGATTAATAGAGATCAGCTAAAGCCGTGGACGACCTACTAAGAAAAGAGGCAAGCTAAGGATACATGGAGGGGAAGCAGTATGACCATCCAGATATAAGGGTGGATAAGTATAGTCATCAAAAGTTCAGCATAACCACACAGATAAGTACAATCATGAGAGATTCAGCATCAGCGCATAAATGTTAACATTACAACATGTTTCCGATTACGCAACATCCGGGGAAGAGGGTGCAGGGTCATTGGATACCAACGGAAGGAGCACGGGTTCGGCCAGCACTATGGAGGAAGATGCAAGATCAGCAGATGCTTCAGGAACAGTAGCAGGAAGACCCTGGGCAGAAATATCAATGGAAGTCTGGTCGGCCGAAAGGGGAGGAGCCTCCAGGGGGAAAAGTCCATCATCCGCTTCAAAGGAAGGAAAAGTTTCCTGCGGCAATTCCCTAGATAAGCGAGTTGTGTCTATAAAAGTGGCAGGAGGTGTCGAGCGTAGAAAACCATGCTCGAATGCCTGTCTGACCCCGCCAGCGGCCCCGTGACATAGCAGCAAGATCATCCAGCTCCCCAGCTTTCGGAGGAATAAGGAAGAGCGGATATAGGCCAGTCTGTAGGCTTTCAGCCACCCTGGTTCGCCAGCCTGGTACACTTCCAAGCTGTTTTTGTTCTCGGCAGCCTCAGCGCGGGCCACGGATAAGTCGCTCTGGCCCTGAGATGCCACTTCCTGGGCCTTCAAGAGATCTTTTTGCAAAGACTGAAGAGTGGCTTGGCAAGTTTCCCATTGAGTCCGCATGGTTGCCTCCCGGGCAGCGGAAGTAAGAGCCAGAGCTTGGGCATCGGACAGTCCCATTTGCAGGAGCTCCTGACTTTGCCGTAACAGTGTCAACTCAGCTGATCGGGAAAGCAGCTCTGCCTCCTTATTTTTCAGTTCAGAAACTGTCGCTCGATGGCGCTCCGCTTTAGAAGCTAATGAGGATTCACTCGTCTTTAAGGCCGCCTCCAACTTTTGTAGCTTATCGAAGGCGGCATGGGAGATGGCTCGGGCAGAGGCTGCAGATTCCCCAGCGGCACGCAGATAGGCATCCAAATTTCCAAGTGAAGGCTCAGGAGGAGCTGAGGAAGCCACAGGAGGCTCTAGTTCCCAAAGACGGGCCTTGAGCACCGCATTCTCTCGCTGAAGCTCGGCCGCTTGTTGAACGGCACTCAAACTCGTGGAACAGGTCTGCAAATGGCCATAGGAACGGAAAGGGAGTTACAGAAATGTATGAATACCCAGGTGAAGAAAAGGAGCTTACCGCTACCAAGGAACGGGCAATTTGATCAAACCCCTCCAAAGGGGAACTGCTCTCCCAGAATTGACGATTGGCTGATTGCCAGGAGGTGGCCAAGTCCCCATAGAAATCAACCCTACCAAGAATAGAAGGTAGGGCGGCAGCGGGTGCATAAGCCGGATCGGTCTCTGAGGGAAGTCTCCAGGAAGCCTCGAAAGCTAGCTCCGTGGAAGGCAGTTCCTGGGTCGGTGTGGCTGAACTTGTAGGAATAAGAAGAGGAGAGGCTGAGGGAGTCATCGAGCCCTGGGGCCGATCGCCAGAGGACGAAGATGGGGCAAGTAATAAGCTCTGGATCGGTACCGGAGCTGTCATGTCCAATGACAAGTCTGTAATTCCCAGATCAGAGGCCTTCTCCTGGGCCAAGCTTGTATCTAAGGACCTAGAAGGAGAAGAGATACTAACTACACGTTGACGGCGAGGGGGTGGAGGAGAAGTCGCGGTGACCGGCGCCACTCTTTTGCCCTTGTGCGCAAGACGCAGCTTCATAGTAGGAGCGGGAGAGGGCACTTGTCCTGCCGGCGATGGCTCAGTTGTAGGTCGATCAGAGACTCGAAGTAGGGCTGAGTCTGCAGGGCTAGGGGCAGGTGGTTCAATAAGTGTCGAGGTGGCTACCGCATCTGAGGTTTAGGGTTCCAAAGGCTGCAGACCGACGGAAGCAGCGGGATCAGAAGATAGGCCTCGTGTTAACTCTTCGTTCAGAGCTTGCAGAATGGCCACAGATGGTTTCTCCTGACTGGCAAAAGAACGGAGAATGGCAGCCACTACAAAAATAAGAGGAAAAAGCACCTCAGTTAGCGAAGAACGACATATAAAAAATTGCAACTTACCAAAAGGAGCTCCGATTTCTGTTGAAACAGGGCCAAGACCAAAAGCGCACAGAATGCCTTCTAGCATCAGCACGGACAAGCGAACAACAACACCGGTCAGCTTGTCTGAGGTTGTGGAGCAGGCAGGTTCATGAACATGTGAAGGGAAGTCCGAAGGAAGGATGGAACGCCATTGGGAAGGCCCAGCTAAGGGGACGGGGGGCTTAAGAAAGAAAAAGCGAGATTTCCAGCCTTTATTGGAAGAAGGTAAGTCATCAAAAAATTTATAGCCTGGCTTGGCCTATATGTTGAACACCCCCGGCTCGGCCCGCCTGAAGGAATAGAAATGATGGAATAGTTGAGCGGTCAAGGGAATTTGATAAATGCGGCACAAGATGATGACTCCGCAGACGGCTCGGAATACATTGGGGGCAAACTGAGAAATGTTGATGCCGCAATACTGACACAACTCGGAGAAGAAAGGATGTAAAGGAAAGCGAAGGCCGCCTAAGATTTGATCCCTAAAGACAGTGACAAAACCTTCGAGAGGAGAAGAAGGGTGTTCATTTGGCGAAGGGAGACGAAGCTCATACGGGGAATCTAGCTTCAAGTGGGATTGCAGTAAAGACAGGTCATGATGGTCTAAATCAGAGATATAGCATGAATACCAGAAGATTTCCTTACCATCCATGATTACAAGGAATAAGCAAGTGAGGGGGTCGAAGACAAGAGGGGTCACAGGTCGGGCGCAAGCAAAAAGACGAGAAGTTGCACTACCAGAAACGACCACGAACGAGAGGAAGAGGATAGCGAAGCGTCAAAGTGAAGACGGTGGACTGCCTTTAGGGTTTATAAAGCCCATTCATTCCTAGGAAACATCGAGAGTCGAGCCAAGTATCTTTTTGGGTAATACGCCCCAGCGCCGTTTGATAGGAAGTAAGCGTCGAAGGGTGCGAAAAAGGGTCAGAAGCTGGCGTTAGGAGGCGTGAGCAGTAAAGACTTCGAACAGGTGTCATCGCGAGAAGAAGTGCATTAAGGATTGACATGGCAAAGCAATCATGAAGGGGCGTGGCCTAGAGAAGACGCATTCTTCATGAAAGGCCCGAGACTAAGCGGGAAGTTTCATAAAGCTGCAGAATCCAGGCAATTCAAAAGGGTCGAGATTGAGACAGGGCAGGTCAGCAGGAGTGAGTGTCAGATCAGAGAAGTAGCGAGCAGGCCTGTGGGGGTGTTGCTTGCTCGGATCATCCGAGTAAGTAGTTCTGCGTAGGTATCTCCTGATCAGATCATCTAACCAAGCGCATCGCGAGAGCTGCGGGGTCATCGTAAACTACGAGGGCGTCATGGCCCAAGGGTCAAGTAAGGTTTATGTGCCCCCTTCTTTATTCTTAATCCTATATAATACATGATGCGATTGCAGGGAGAAAAGTGGTGCGGAGGAGTATGTTGGGTTCGTCGGGCCGCGAAAACCGCTTTTTCGCGTCGCGGAAACCCCGAGTCACCCAAAGCCATGGATCTCGTGCAATGATTCGTAAACAAAATTTTCGAAAAAACCTTTTTCTTGTATGAGTTTGTAAAAACTTTAGATCTACACTAAAGTTAAGATCATTACCCTTGTAGCGAAGCCCTTCGCGTTCCCGCTTGTCCAAGATGTCGCCGGATCTCTAGTTGTCAAAGTAGACAACCTCTATATGTATCCACACGGACACAAGTAGAAGGAGATGACCAAAACACAAGGTGTGCTAGCACCAATGGAGTGTTCGGCCAAGGAATGGGAGAAGGAGAAGAGAGCACCCAAGGGAGGAAGAGTGAATGAAATCAATGAGAGGAAATTCAAAACAACCCCTTAGCCATCAAGTGGCCGGCCACTCTAGGAGGTGTACCCCCAATATTAATTAATGGGAGACCATTAAGAGTTGTAACCCCATGAGGTGGCACTCTAGGATGATGTGGATCAACACTATTGGTCACATCTTGCCACCTCACTAAATGACATGGCAACAAGTGTAACCTCCTCATTTAATGTGGGCCGGCCACATTAAATGCTATGGAGGCTTGTAACCTCCATGAGGTGGCACACATTGATGATGTGGAGCAATCCTATTGGTCCACATCTTGCCAACTCACTAGTGATGTGGCAAAAGTCAAGTCAAACATGACTTTTTCTCTTCCTCTCAAATCAAGTCAAACTTGATCAAATCTCTCTCATGGTTGATCTAATCCAACCATATGATTCAAGCCAACTTAATATAATGAATCTAATTCATTAAATTAAGTTGATTTAATGAGTCATAATCTAAATTAGACTCATTGAATACATGAATCAACTTGAGTCCAACTCAATTAGCCCAATTTGGATTACTCTTAATCCAATATGATTCATCAAATGAATCTAATCCTCTTGGTTCATCATATGAACCAAATCTCCATCTAATTGTCCTTAGTGTGTGACCCTATAGGTTCTTGTAATGTTGGCAATGCCCTAAACCCATTTAGGAGCATAAGTAATGAGCGATATCTAGCAACACATCATTACTACCCAAGTTACAAGAATGTCGAGATCCGACATCACCTTGTGACTACCAATTGTGAATCCTCACAAAATATGTGGCATTGTCCTTCTATCCTAGACATCTAGATTGATCAATATGAGGCATAGACCGTGTCATCCTCTAATCAATCTAAATCTTGAACTCCAAGTAGACTCACTCGATCAAATGAGCTCAACATCTCATGTTGACTCATTTGGGCATGGCCATGCACTTAGTGGTCTCACTCTATCAAGAATACCGATGTCGCTCCCGTCATATGGGAGGGATAGATCCCATCTACATCACTCACATCCCTCTACATAATTCGTTATATACCCAGTAATCGCCACCCAGTTACGGGTGACGTTTGATAAAACCAAAGTACATAACTCCTTATGTAGGGATCCATGGTGACTTCAGGTCAAAGGACTAATAGTCATACTAATAGCCACATGAGAAAGTATATGACACTCATATAACGATCCATGATACTTTCTCATGGCGGGTCATTCAGTATACATTCTCTAATGCATACCCATGTGTCAGCTTGATATCTCTATATCCATGACTTGTGAGATCAAGTCATCGAGCTGACCTACATGCTAGTCTTATTGTATTAACATTGTCCCTGAATGTTAATACTCAACTAGGAATGATTTAGAGTAGTGTTGCCTATATCATCTCACTATCGATTCAACCAATCGATTGATATAGGTAAGAACCTTCTACTCTAGGACGTTACTATACTTATTTTATCTGGCACTAATACAAATAAGCATAATAACCAAAAACCAAATGCCTTAATATATATACATGAATATGATATACATGAGTCCATACAATCATCAAATGATTGGCTTTAGGGCTCTAACTAACAATCTCCCACTAGCACTAGTGCCAATCAGTATAGGCTCTAAGGCCTAATGACCTAGTGTGACCATCATGCTTCCTCTGTGCCAAAGCCTTGGTCAAGGGATCTGCGATGTTAGCCTCAGTGGTACTGAAATCTTCACATCTCCTCTATCGATAATCTCTCGAATGAGATGGAAGCGTAGTAGTATGTGCTTGGTCCGCTGGGCGAGGTTCCTTCGCCAGTGCTATAGCTCCATTGTTGTCACAATAGAGCTCAACCGGGTGCGATACTAGGAACCACCCCAAGTTCGATGATGAACTTGGGATCCAAACCGCCTCCTTTGTTGCCTCCGATGCAGCAATATACTCGGCCTCTGTTGTAGAATCAGCTACCTTCCAACTCACAACACCACCATTTAAGCAAAACACGAACCCCGATCTGCGATCGGTAATCATCCCGATCGGTCTGGAAGCCGCACTGTAACCCTTTACGCTAGCTCATCATTGCCTCCATATATCAAGAAATATTCTTTAGTCCTTCTTAAGTACTTAAGAATAGTCTTGACCGCTATCCAGTGACTTTCATCTGCCCGTCATGCTCAAAGCATACGAGACATCGGGTCGAGTACATAGCATGGCGTACATGATCGATCCTATGGCTGAGGCATAAGGGATCTGATCCATGCGGTCTCTCCTCTAGAAGAGGGACCTTGAGTCTTCGAAGACTCACGCCATGTGACATCGGCGAAATCCCTTCTTGGAGTTCTGCATGGCAAACCGTCGGAGTACCTTGTCATATGTACTCGACTTAGGCCAAGCAATATCTTAGATCTATCTCTATAGATCTGTATCCCTAGAATGCGGATGCCTCACCTAAGTCCTTCATTGAGAAGCAACTCCCAAGCCAACAGTGAAGCAAAGGGATGTCCTTCCCAATGAGTAGTATGTCATCCACATACAATATGAGGATGACAACTATATCCCCTACAACCTTCTTGTAGACACAAGGCTCATCTTCGTTCTTGATGAAACCAAACTGTTTGATTGCATCATCGAATCGAAGATTCGCTCCGAAGCTTGCTTTAGTCCATAAATGGACCTATGCAGCTTGCATACTCTGCTAGTATGCTTTGGATCTACAAAACCCTCAGGTTGTGTCATGTACACATCCTCGAGTAGGTTTCCATTCAGAAACGTAGTTTTGACGTCCATCTGCCAGATCTCGTAATTGTGGTAAGCTGTAATAGCAAGCATGATCCGAATGGACTTAAACATCGCTACTGGAGAAAAGGTTTCATCATAGTCAATACCATGAATCTGCTTGAAACCTTTAGCTACCAAGCGACCCTTATAGATAAGTCCATCCATGTCAGTCTTTCTCTTAAAGACCCACTTGCACCCAATGGGTTTTACCCCTTCAGGTGGATCAACCAAAGTCCATACTTGGTTGGTGTACATGGATTCCATCTCGGATCTCATGGCTTCTAGCCATTTCTCGGAATCTGGTCTCATCACAGCTTCCTGATAGTTGGTAGGCTCATCCTCTATGAGCACAATGTCATCATGGTCAGACAAGAGAAATGAGTATCTCTCAGGCTGACGACGTACCCTAACAGATATGTCTACTTAAACCGGTTGTTGTTCCTCAACTCTTTGTGGAACAACATCATCCACAACACTTTGTGGTTCCAATTCAACTTCCATCGAGGCATCATATTGTTCGCATCTTGAACTTCTTCAAGATCGAACGCTCCCCACTAATCTTTCTAGAAACAAAGTCCCTTTCTAGAAAGACCCGAGTCACTCGGAATGTAGAAGTAATATCCCTTAGTTTCCTTGGGATATCCGATGAAATAGCATTTGGGTTCTAATTTGTCCGAGACTTGACGTCGACGTAAGCCTCACAACCCCAAATTCTCATGAAAGACACCTGGGCATCTCCCAGTCCATATCCTATATGGTGTCTTTATCACGGCCTTGAATGGAACTCGGTTGAGAATGAAAGATGTCGTGTCTAGAGCATAACCCGAGGTATGAAGATCCGTGTGACTCATCATAGACCGTACCATATCTAATAAGGTACGATTCCTCCTTGACACACCATTCCACCGTGGTGTTCCAGAGGAGTGAGTTGGGATAGAATCCCACACTCGGCTAAATAGTCATGAAACTCATGGCTTAAGTATTCACCACCTCGATCTGATCGAAGTATTTTAATACGCTGGTTCTGTACTTCATTCTTGAATTCTTTGAACTTTTCAAAGGATTCGGACTTATGTGTCATCAAGTACACATAACCATATCTACTGAAGTCATCAGTAAATGTGATGAAGTATCTATAACCACCTCTAGCAGCAACATTGAAAGGGCCACATACATCACTATGTATGAGTCCTAACAAATCAGTTGCTCTCTCATTGTGCCCACTAAAGGGAGTCTTGGTCATCTTGCTCGTAGGCATGACTCGCATATCTCATATGATTCAAAATCAAATGAGTCCAAAACCATCCTTATGGAGTCGATAAGCGCTTGTCATTTATATGACCTAAGCGACAGTGCTGAGATAGGTGTGGTTCATATCGCTCGATTTGAACCTCTTGGTACTAATGTTATAGATAGGGCTCTCAAGGTCTAGAATATAGAGTCCGTTCATCGAGGTGCACTACAATAGAACATATCGTTTAAATAGATGAACAACATTTGTTCTTTATTATAACGAATCCTTTCTTGTCCAAACAAGAAACCGATAATGTTCTTAGTCAATGCGTATATAACAACAATCGCCTAACTCTAGTATAAGCTCAAAGGGCGTAGATAGAAAATAAGTCCCTACAGAATAGCAAGAACCCGTGCTCCATTGCCTACTAGTAGGTATATCTCGCCTTTCGTGCTCTGCTATTTCTCATTGCTTGTACATTAGTACAAATGTGCGACGGTATCTAATACCCACGACGAAGAAATAGAGAGGTTGACTTCTATAACATTTATACCTGAAGTAGAAATCTTATTTCTCTTAAGATCTTCCAAGTATCCTGTGAAGTTCCTCTTCCAAAGGCCTGCTTGTCCTTGATATAGTTGACGAAGATGTGCAACCATGTAAGCACCCATCAACTCATGTTGCTTCAGCTCGGAGTTCATGGTCGCGAGCATAAGATAGGACACAATGCGTCATCTTGATGCTTCTTGTAAGCATCCCGATCAGCTGGCGTGAGGAGCCTCCTGAATAGGCTGCTCCAAGTGAGAACTATTCTCGGGTTCCTGTGCCATCCAGGAAATTTGCTCCGTTGAGCTTGTCCTTCTTAAGGACGGAACGCAGGAGAAAAAGTTCGTATTCGACGTCATGGTTATCTACAACAGAAAATTTGCAGAAATAAATATCATATTCTTTTAAAATCATTTAATTAGGCCTTTAACTAAATGATGCTCCCACTGAATACTATAATTCTTGTGGAACAAGATCCACATCATGAGTTAGCTTTGGCTAATACGCCCAAGGCTTAGTATGATCGGTAGGTAACGATTACCAATTACATCTCTATGCAACTCTTGTTTATAGAATCAATATCCGCATTTATATTAAAACTCGAGTTAGCTTTGGCTAATATGCCCGAGAGTTAATATAAACGTGATTTTGTCCTACCTTTCCAACTATTGGAAGAATACCTATAGTTGACTCGATCCAACCGAGTAACTAGGAATACTCAATCTAATTGAGTTTGTATTCACCCATGCGTTGATAGGCGGGACCAAGATTGTCCCTCCGTACCCTACCAAGATAATATGTATTGCTCTGCTTTGGCAGATTCAACAATACATGTGATCGAGGTAGTGATAGGTATCACGGCACGGTTAGACATTTAGAGTTGGTTCGATCTAGATCTAATCTAATCGAGAAGGATGCATCTTGTGCACGACTTAGATCTAATCTAATCGCAAGGGTGCATCATGTGCATGACTTAGATCTAATCTAATCGTAAGGCACTAATTAATTAATTAATTATTAAACATGCATCAGATACATAACAATTAATTAATTAATCTATTTGTGATTTAGTCATGGCCCTACTACGATCTTCTCAAGCCAATGAGAAGATCGAATGGTCAACCTAGGGTCAACAACTTCTCCAAGCTCCTCCCTTTGACAATCTTGTGTCGGTACTCCGTCTCGTGTGGACCCTCCACCGCTCCAATTTGTACATTACAATTTGAAACTCGAGTTACATTCGAGTCTAAATCTAATTTACAACCAGAATAAGAGAAAGGCATGACGCGCAGGCCGTGGGGAAAAAAAAATAAACAATCATATGACGGCATGCAGGCCGTATTATGAATTACAACACAAATCCAATCTTATTGGGTATTTTGGGCCATGACTATCACAAATTAATATATAATTCAAAATTATATATTTTTCATAATTTTTCTGTAATTTTAAAATAATTTTTACAATTTTTATGAGTAAAATTTCCCGCCAGTCCTGTTTAGCGGTTTCGGGCATAATCGCGGAACGGATCCCCTTGCGGGGCCCAGGGGCAGCGCCCCTACCCGCGATCTAACCATTGCGAGGGTTCCTTTGCGATCCAACAGCGCCTAAACCCACTGTCCCAAAACGATTTGGGTCGAGACATTGCCGTTTCGGAAAAATCTTCCCGGCGGGTTCGTTTTTTTAGCGATTTCGGGTGCAATCGCGAAGCAAATTCCCTTGCGGGTTAGGGGCAATGCCCCTACCCACGATCTAACCATCGTGAGTTGCTCCTTTGCGATCTAATGGCACCCGACCCCGCTGTCCCAAACGGATTTGGGGCAAAACAAAGCCATTTAAAAGAAAACTTTCTGGTAGTCGAAGCCTACAAGTGCCGAGACAAAAATTATTCATAAACGTAAATTTCTATAAAAATGTCATTTTCTAAGGTTTTTACGAAAACACTGTTGGGTTCTTCGGGCCGCGAAAACCACTTTTTCGCGTCGTGGAAACCCCGAGTCACCCAAAGCCATGGATCTCGTGCAAAGATTCGTAAACAAAATTTCGAAAAACCTTTTCTTGTACGAGTTTGTAAAAACTTTAGATCTACACTAAAGTTAAGATCATTACCCTTGTAGCGAAGCCCTTCGCGTTCCCGCTTGTCCAAGATGTTGCCGGATCTCTAGTTGTCAAAGTAGACAACCTCTATATGTATCCACACGGACACAAGTAGAAGGAGATGACCAAAACACAAGGTGTGCTAGCACCAATGGAGTGTTCGGCCAAGGAATGGGAGAAGGAGAAGAGAGAGCACCCAAGGGAGAAGAAGAGTGAATGAAATCAATGAGAGGAAATTCAAAACAACCCCTTAGCCATCAAGTGGCCGGCCACTCTAGGAGGTGTAACTCCCACATTAATTCCAATTAATGTGGAGACCATTAAGAGTTGTAACCCCCATGAGGTGGCACTCTAGGATGATGTGGATCAACACTATTGGTCCACATCTTGCCACCTCACTAAATGACATGCAAACAAGTGTAACCTCCTCATTTAATGTGGGCCGGCCACATTAAATGCTATGGAGGCTTGTAACCTCCATGAGGTGGCACACATTGATGATGTGGAGCAATCCTATTGGTCCACATCTTGCCAACTCACTAGTGATGTGGCAAAAAGTCAAGTCAAACATGATTTTTTCTCTTCCTCTCAAATCAAGTCAAACTTGATCAAATCTCTCTCATGGTTGATCTAATCCAACCATATGATTCAAGCCAACTTAATATAATGAATCTAATTCATTAAATTAAGTTGATTTAATGAGTCATAATCTAAATTAGACTCATTGAATACATGAATCAACTTGAGTCCAACTCAATTAGCCCAATTTGGATTACTCTTAATCCAATATGATTCATCAAATGAATCTAATCCTCTTGGTTCATCATATGAACCAAATCTCCATCTAATTGTCCTTAGTGTGTGACCCTATAGGTTCTTGTAATGTTGGCAATACCCTAAACCCATTTAGGAGCATAAGTAATGAGCGGTATCTAGCAACACATCATTACTACCCAAGTTACAAGAATGTCGAGATCCGACATCACCTTGTGACTACCAATTGTGACTCCTCACAAAATATGTGACATTGTCCTTCTATCCTAGACATCTAGATTGATCAATATGAGACATAGACCGTGTCATCCTCTAATCAATCTAAATCTTGAACTCCAAGTAGACTCACTCGATTAAATGAGCTCAACATCTCATGTTGACTCATTTGGGCATGGCTATGCACTTAGTGGTCTCACTCTATCAAGAATACCGATGTCGCTCCCGTCATATGGGAGGGATAGATCTCATCTACATCACTCACATCCCTCTACATAATTCGTTATATACCCAGTAATCGCCTTTATAGTCCACCCAGTTACGGGTGACGTTTGACGAAACCAAAGTACATAACTCCTTATGTAGGGATCCATGGTGACTTCAGGTCAAAGGACTAATAGTCATACTAATAGCTACATGAGAAAGTATATGACACTCATATAACGATCCATGATACTTTCTCATGGCGGGTCATTCAGTATACATTCTCTAATGCATACCCATGTGTCAGCTTGATATCTCTATATCCATGACTTGTGAGATCAAGTCATCGAGCTGACCTACATGCTAGTCTTATTGTATTAACATTGTCTCTGAATGTTAATACTTGACTAGGAATGATTTAGAGTAGTGTTCCCTATATCATCTCACTATCGATTCAACCAATCGATTGATATAGGTAAGAACCTTCTACTCTAGGATGTTACTATACTTATTTTATCTGGCACTAATACAAATAAGCATAATAACCAAAAACCAAATGCCTTAATATATATACATGAATATGATATACATGAGTCCATACAATCATCAAATGATTGGCTCTAGCGCTCTAACTAATAGAGTAAGCCCAAGGCTAGCAATAACGACCAGATCGACAAAAGCAATTAGGTCGGCATAGGCAAGATGGATGAAGGCGGAAAAGAGCAATTCATCTATACCTTTGTCGTTTGGGGTCCAACTGGTCTCGGACCAGCACCATCGCCATCAGTCTCGGACCGGAGTATCATACCTGGTCTCAGACCAGCACCATCGCCCCCGGTCTCGGACCGGAGTATCATACCTGGTCTCAGACTAGCACCATCGCCACCGGACCGAGTATCCGCCCATACCATCTGGCCCCACCTCGCCTCCACGAGTTATAAGTGAGCTTTGTTCTCACGCCCCGACCTTCAGTGTCGGCTCCCATCGAGAATCAAAGTGAGCCCATGATCACGCTACGACCTTTAGGTCGGTTGTCCCACTCCTCGCCACGAAGTTATAAGTGAGCTGCTCACGCCCAACGACTTCAAGTCCCATGACGAGAATCAAAAGTGAGTGTGCTCACGCCCAACCCTTTTTAGGTCGGTTGTCCCAGACTCTCGTGCGAGTTATAAGTGAGCTTTGTTCTCACGCCCAATGACCTGTCGGCTCCCATGCGAGAATCAAAAGTGAGCCCTGCTCACGCCCAACGACCTTTCAGGTCGGCTCCCATGCGAGATTATAAGTGAGCTCTGCTCACGCCCAACGACCTTCGGTCGGCTCCCATGAGAGAAAAAGTGAGCCCCGTGCTCACACCCAACGACCTTTAGGTTGGTTGTCCCAGACTCTCGCTGCGAGTTATAAGTGAGCTCTATTCTCATGCCCAACGACCTTTCGGGTCATGCGAGAATCAAAAGTGAGCTGTGCTCACACCCAACGATCTTTTAGGTCGGTTGTCCTAGACTCCGTTATTAGTGAGCTCGCGTTCACGCCCAATGATCTTTCGCTTGCAGGCGAGAATCAAAATGAGCCCGTCGCCCAGCGACCTTTTAGGTCGGCTCCCATCGAGAATCAAAGTAGTGTTCTCATGCAAAAGTGAGTCCGCATCTTGAAGCAAAGCTCATGCGGAATAAAAATCAGCTCTCTGCGAGAACCAAAGTGAACCCGCACCCAACGATCTTCGATCGCTCGATATGCCTCACACTCAGTTAGCCAAATAATCAGTCCTTCTGATCTTATCTTAGCTCCTTTATGCAAATTACAAATACTAATATGCAATATGCAGTATGGAGGTCATCCACCATACCCATGAAGCACATATTAGCTAAATCGAGGTTTCTGCATTGATCATTGCTTTTAATTTTCAATTATTATCTTGGTTTGATTATCCAAAATTCATAAAATGAGTCATGATGCAACTCTTATCTCTTACATACGGGCGGTTTCTAAGAATGCTTGCTAGAGGAAAATTGATCGGGAAAGACTATGCGGGAAAAGGACAAATATACAAGTATAGAAAGACCCTGGACAAGACCGGCAAAAGCTACAGAAGGAACGTCCGGGTCATAAGCCACGAGACAACTAAACCCGGACTAGCTTTAACTCGGGAAAGGATTGGTTATGGAGCATGAGCACTGCGTGAAGAAATATCTGGGACTCGGGAGCCCTCAGGCATTCAAGGCTCGGAAACGAGCGTGTAAGGAGACGTTTGTTGTCGATCGATATCGATCTTGTTAGCGAGACACGCACGGAGGAGAGATAGCTCCGTATCATGCTCTTGCTGCAAACGTTCTTGGAGGCTAAATTGGTGCTGCAGGCTAGACTGGTATTCTTCCTTCATCGCCTTTTCCGCATGCACGCGAGATTTTGCAAGACGATACAGGGCGTTCATGTCCTGCAAGGTGGCCAGCAGACGGGCCTGATCCCGGGACATACGTTCCAGTTCAAGTTCCTTCTCGGCAAGGCGTAAGGTGAGTTGATCTCGCCGCGTTTGGGAGGACGGCTGATCAACCTCATCAGAAGAAGGGGAATGCATCAGGTCGAGGACCAACTAATGGAATGCAAGATAACGAAAGATAGTAAGAAAGTATGAGGGAAGAATGACATGACAAAGAAGCGGCTGGAAGGTTCTTTAAAAATGGGAGCTCGCACCCAGGTCAAAGCAACTACATGGGCACGGTACCCCAAGCAACTGGTAAAGCAATTAAGGAGGCATAGTATCCCAGGCGACGGGACACAAAGGTTGGTACGTGAGGCAGGAAGCAGAGGGCGCAGAAGGTATGGTAAGACACAGAGATATGCTGAGGTCACAAAGATATGCTGAGATCTTAGAGATGTGTTGAGGTCTAGTCAGTCAGACTGTCGTCCTCCTTCGACTAGACTTGTGGGGGAGGCTTGTGATACGGCTAGCAATGGAGGGGCCCAAAAGGAAAGGGTGAGAAGGGTCAAGGCCATATAGCGGTCAAAAGTCAAGATGATGTGGCAGTCAATAGTCAAGGTGACTTGGCAGTCAATAGTCAAGCTGACTAGGCAGTCAAAGTCAAGCATATGGGGTAGTCAGAGGTCAGGCAGACTTGTCGAACAAGGAGGCAAAGTAGTTGAAAGACAAAGGGAGACGACAGGCGGACCACAGGGTACAGGTCGGGATCGACAGAGCTGTGTAGAGATAGCTCGATCTACAGGCCTGCGATTCGAAGGCCCGGAAGTACAAGTCACAAATCACAGGTCGGGATCGGCAGAGCTGTGTAGAGACAGCTCGATCTACAGGCCTACTGGAGGCCGGAAATACAAAGTGCGGTATAGGTGGGATCGGAGGCTGTTTAGCGGCTCGATCTCAGACCTCACGATCGAGGGCCGGAAACACAAAGTGCGGTGGTATAGGTCGGGATCTGCGCAGAGGCTGTTCAAGGCAGCTCGATCTATAGCCTACGGTCGAGGCCAGAAATACAAAGTGCGTGGTAGCATGTGGATCCGCAGAGGCTGTCTGACTGCTCGATCTACAGGCCTACGGTCGAGGCCGGAAATACAAAGTGGGTATAGGTCGGGATCGGATTGTTTGAAGCTCGAACCTCTGACTCTACGCCGAGGGCCAATACAAAGTGTGGTATAGGTCGGGATCGGCAGAGCTGTTTAAAGGCAGCTTGATCTACATGCACAAAGCGCAGGGTAAAGACCGAGATCGACAGAGCTGTTCAGAGTCAGCCCGATTGGCAGGTGACGCTTAGAGGCTAGATCTGATCGGAGGATGCGAGGCAGATGCAGGCCACAATAGATCGGATTAACTAAGCCGTGCGGAAGTCAGAGAATCACAATTGTCCGTCAAGGGGTAATCATTACATACCAGCGATATGTGCGAAGGCGGAGGTTTCTAAACGAAAAGATGTCCTCATAACCAATAGCATCCTGACAGATGTCCTTCATTACAAGACAAAACTCATGTATAAAGGCGGAGGTTCCTAAACAAGAAGATGCTTTCACAACCAATAGCAGCACGACAGGTGTCCGGGACTACACGACAAAGCCCCGCGTCTAACACTTTCTGACATAGTTGCAGGTTCTAGAAGCGAGGTGGGTGCATAAAAAGGGGAGGATTCTTCGTACGCGGGTACGCTCTCTCATCACTTTTTTCCACAACTTTTCACTTTCAGTCGTTTTGGCTTCTCTTTGCGTTTTCTGGGGAAAAAGTACCTGACTTGAGCGTCGGAGGGCCTGACCCAGGGACTTTTTCCTTGAGTTCTGGTCTCTAACGTGAGGGGGGGATCGTCTGAGTGTGTGCAGGGGCCTGCAGCATCATCAGCCGCCCGTGGGAGCCGGATCACCCACGACTTGCCGTCAACAACCAGGCTATCGCGACCAACCTTCGTCCTACATTTTGGGCTCCTTCATATTATGAGTGTGTTCTCTGTGTTTAAGATGTCGAATGTCCACTAATTAAGTGAGTTACTGACAACTCATTTAATTAATATCTTAGTCCAAGAGTAGTACCACTCAACCTTATTATCATGTCAGACTAAGTCCACCTGCAGGGTTTAACATGACAATCCTTATGAGCTCCTCTTGGGGACATTCTCAACCTAGATCACTAGGACACAGCTTCCTTCTATAATCACAACACATACTATAAGTGATATCATTTCTCAACTTATTAGGCTTATTGATTTATCGAACTAAATCTCACCCATTGATAAATTAAAGAAATAAATATCAAATATATGTTTTTATTATTATATTAGGATTAAGAGCACACACTTCCATAATAACTGAGGTCGTTGTTCCTTTATAAAGTCAGTATAAAAGAAACGACCTCTAATGATCCTACTCAATACACTCTAAGTGTACTAGTGTAATTATATAGTTAAGATAAACTAATACCTAATTACACTACGACCTTCCAATGGTTTGTTCATTTCCATCTTGGTCGTGAGCTACTGTTTATAATTTATAAGGTACAGATAACATGATCCTCTGTGTGTGTTATCACACACCATGTTATCTACAATATAAATTAATTGAACAACTACATTTATCATAAATGTAGACATTTGGCCAATGTGATTCTTATTTCTAGATAAATGTTTATACCAAAAGCTAGGCTTTTAGTATACATTCTAACCCCCCCCCCCCCCCCCCTCAAACACGAAGAACAGGGCCACCTATAAACTCCAAAGCCCTAATAGTGAAAATACCCAAACACCCCTCCCTTATTCCCTAATCACTCCCTTGTCCTCAGCTACATCCGCATCAATGATACCTTAATATGATCTAGGTTTAGGGGGATGTTTATGTTTCTCCCTACATCTTACCATGATAACATTTAAAGGTTATATATTAAGTTTTTGGATCCTTAGGATTTAACATGCTATAAAGATAATTATATTTGTTAACCTTGAAAGTATATGTAAAGTTCGGTTCTTTAGGATCAACATAATATAACAGTGATGATGTTTGATAACCATGTGGTATAGGTAAGTTTTGGATTTCTTGGGTTTGATAATCTATAACCTTAAACATGCTCCTGAAAATGATAATGATTTAATAAGAATACCGTCAGAAAAAAGACCCTAGAGGGTGCCTGTTTATGGGAAAAGGCCCCAGAGGGAGCCCAATATCGGTAAGTTGGCTGTAACAAAGTGATAATGATAAAGTTTTAAAGATGATACCGTGAGGAAAAAGGTCCCAGAGGGATCCCGTTTACGGGACAAGCCTCTATAGGGAGCCTAATATCGGGTAAGTTGAATGTAATTAAATGATTATGATAATGATTTATGGGAATACTATGAGGGAGAAGACCCCAGAGGGACCGCGTTTCCGGGCCAAGGCCCCATAGAGAGCCCAACACCATATTTCCATCGGTCACGACCCAGTGACAAAAGGGTTGCTGGAGTCCCCGCCAACTAAAGGTTAAGGCACAGCAACGAAAAAGTGGTTGCTGATGTCCTGCCGCCTGGTACCATGGTATTACAGCTGAGATTGATCAATCGACTATATGATGATAACTAGTCACTATCAATGATCCAACTTTGCCTTAAAAAGATTTTATGATATACTACGTTTATGTATATGTTTATGTTCATGATATGATATGTTTATGTTCATGTTATGCTATAAATATGTTAGGTTCATGATATGCTAGATTTATGTTCATATTATGCCATGTACGTATTTAGGTTCAAGAAATGTTATTTCAAGCTCATGTTATGTCATGTTAGACTAGTTTCTGCTATGTTTACGTTAGTTCATGTTATGCTATGTTCATATTCATGTTAGTTATAATCCCGTTAAGCTATTTTATTGTTCATGCCAGTTATAACTATGTTATATTATGCTATGTCATATTCTTGTGATGCTAGGTTTATCTTTATGTTCATGCTTGTTGAAATCATGGTATGACCATTAATAAGCTTTGGTTTACATTCAGACTATGCTAACTAGGTAGCTTGGTAATATAGATAAGTTTAAAAAAAAATTAGGCAACTCTTACTTCTCTTAGTACGCACATTGTACGAAGTATTCTTGCACATGATAGTTTTGAATAAGCTGAGTCTCTCGACTTACAAATTTTAACTTTTTTTTTCAAACTATGAAACAATTGAGTCCGGAGGCATTGACCAGTGAGCTAGCTCGGAACAACGACAGTAGTGTTAGAACCTTCGGATGGCTAGAGAGGGAGGGTGTGAATAGCCGACCTCAAATTATCGTTTCTTCCTACAATTTAGGTTAGCGCAGTGAAAATACAATGTAGAAACGAAAATGGAGAAGATCAAACCTCAAACATTATGATGTAACGAGGTTCGGAGATGATACTCCTACTCCTCGGTGTGTCCGTAAGGTGGACGAAGCCTATCAATCCGTCGGTGGATGAGACCCCGGAAAATCGGCTAACAACAACTCCTTCTGGGTGGAGAAACCTCGCCACAAACTCTTTTGCAACAGCAATAAAGGAGTACAAGATAGAGCAAGAAAACAAGAAGAATATGAATGTAACAACACTTTGCTTGCCTTCTTGTCGACTGGAGTTTGATGAAGCAACAACTTCACGATGCCGCAAAGCGGCAATCGAAACGCAGGACCGAGCCTTCGTGACGGAGAGAAAAGTAGAGCAAGAGTGAGAGAAACAAGAAGAAGAGCTCTGAGAGGCCCTCGACCTCGATATATATCCCCACACCTGTGAAGACAAAGAGCAACAAAAAATGTGGTACTAGATGCAGTCGCGACGCCAGCGGCACGGACCGTCGGATCTGGATGGTGACTGATCATCGCCTCTGAGTCGACGGCCTAGACTCGGATCGGGTCCGTGACCGATCAGCCCTAGGCTGATCGGTCCCCGACCGATCAACCAACTCTCACGCGTGGCTCTGTTCATCGATCTGTGGACCGATCAGGACATAGGTGGATCGGTCCACGGACGATCCCAGTTCGCCTCGTCTCTGATCGGTCTCCAGACTGATCAGTTAACCACGAAACATTCTGTTTGGTTACCGATCGGTCACCAAACCGATCAGACAATCAAGTATCACCGGATCGGTCACCGGACCGATCCAATGCCTTAGAGCTTCCGTCCTAAACCCTAAAGCCTTCCGGTCTAGAGAATGAGCTACCGAGCCCTCTCGGACCTAGTCCGAGAACGAGCTACCGAGCCCTCCGACTTCCATCGTCCGGAGAACGAGCTACCGAGCCCTCTCCGACTTGGTCCGAGTTACCGAGCCCTCTCCGACTTCATCCGGTCCAGAATGAGCTCCCAGCCCTCTCCGACCTAGTCCGGAGAACGAGCTACCGAGCCTCTCCGACTTCCTCCGGTCCAGAACGATCCAACGCCTCTCGACTAGTGGTCCGAGAACGAGCTACCGAGCCCTCTCCGACTTCGTCCGGACCTACCGAGCCCTCTCTGACCTAGTCCGGAGAACGAGCTACCGAGCCCTCTCCGACTTCCTCATCTGGTCCAGAGAACGAGCTCCCGAGCCCTCTCTGACCTAGTTCGGAGAACGAGCTGCCGAGCCCTCTCCGACTTCGTCTGGTCCAGAGAACGAGCTCCCGAGCCCTCTCTGACCTAGTTCGGAGAACGAGCTGCCGAGCCCTCTCCGACTTCGTCTGGTCCAGAGAACGAGCTCCCGAGCCCTCTCTGACCTGGTCCGGAGAACGAGCTGCCGAGCCCTCTCCGACTTCCCATGCCAAGCTTCCATACTTTGGACTTTTCCCGTGCCAAGCTCCCTGCTTGGACTTTTCCGTGCCAAGTCTCCATACTTGGACTTTTCCCGTGCCAAGCTCCCTGCTTGGACTTTTCCGTGCCAAGTCTCCATACTTGGACTTTACCCGAATCAGGTCAACTCAAGTCGGGTCAACCAGGTCAACCTTGACCAAAGGTTGCACCCACAATCTCCCAAGTTTGTATTCTTGTCAAACATCAAGATACAACTTTTCTATTCTCGTCAAACATCAAAATACAACTCGAGTCAGGTCAACCTTGACCTAAGGTTGCATCAACAATCTCCCCCTTTTTGATGTTTGACAAAAACCATAATCAAGTTAGGTTAACCCGATAACCTAACTTAGATTTTCCAATAGTTCTCCAATGCTCTTCCTTGAGCATTCTCCCCAAATTCCAATGTTCTTCCTTGAACATTCTCTAGACATTCTCCCCCTTTTTGACACACATCAAAAAGAGTGAATCAAGGTCAAGAGTTTCTTCCTAATGAAAGTCTCATACCTTTCATTGAAACCCTTAATTTCCCCCTTGATACTAAATACAACAATCAACATAGTGGCAATCCCCATATCACTAATCTTGACGAGTAAAAACTCTCCTAAAAGTCAACTCCCGCTTGACCAATAGGTAAAACTCCCCCTAAAGGTCAACTCCCCCTTGACCTTTGCACCAACAATGTCTTTGAGAGTTTCAATCCTTTAGAAATCTAAAATACCAAGCTGAAATTTCAGACAATCAGTCGAAAATCAGCATTTTGGCATGCTCAGCCCTTTACTGGATCGGTCCAGTGACCGATCCAGACCTCCCTGGACCGATCAGCATCCCCTCTGATCGGTCCACAAATCTCTGATAGGGATTTCTGATTTTTCTCCTGAAATTCAGAAACACCTAAAAAATCACAAAAAATTCCAAAAATTGTAAAATTTTGAGGATACATTCCTCATAACATATATTATCATGGAAAAATAGTTTTCTATGAAAATAACTTCCATTTTTAAATCTTGATACAAAGTTCGAAAAACTTTGAAATAGCTCAAGGTTAATCCATCTTTGTATCAACTTGCTCAATGATGAATGCTATCACAAGAAAAGCTTCTTCAAGGTTTTTCAAATCAATTTTGAAATGATTTTAAACCATTCAATTTAGGACCACAATCTTAGGGCTAAGTGTACATGACTTGTACGCAAGCTTTCCCTATGATCCTCAATTTCGAATTAGGCTCATCTAGGTACAAGAACTATGCACCTTGATCCTAACTCATAATCCTAATATCTCACACACATCTAAGGTGTATCAAACACATCCAAGTCAATTTTGATGTGAGATATGGGTTTAGGTCATCTTAAGCTAAGTTCTCATGCATTTTCTAAACAACAATTTGATCTCCATATCAAATTGTGTTTTTATCCTTAAATCAATTTAATTGATCATACATGCAAGAGATGATGACATGGCATAAAATAATATCATAAGTGGAAACATGTGCCAATGTCATGATGTCATGGCATAAAGTATGAAACTTAAATAAGGCATGACATATAACTAACCTAAGCATTATCATGACATTTCAAATGATAGTAAATTAGATATGATGTCATGACATGGCATATGGCAAACAATATATGGCTAATAACATATAAAGGTATAGAAAATATCTAATTCTAGCTTTAGTTGCCATTTTTGATAATTTTGATCATTTTGCCATAAATTCTATATTCCTAAGTGTAATAGATCTAAAATCATATACTAAAGATTTTTAGATCACTATGTGCCAATTAGATTGACCCTAGAAAATTCCTCAAGAGTGGTTGGCACATCCTAATCACCTTAGGGATGAGTAAAATTTTAAATTTCATTTTCAAGGCTTGATTACACCTTGAAAATTCCTAAAATGACACCTTTTGCCATGATTAGGTTAACTACCTATCCAATTAAGGTTGGCACACCCTAACCCATCTAGCGTGATGGAATCACGCTCCTAGGAACCCAAAACTTATTTGAGCTCATTGGGTTAACTAAATATTCACTAGGGATGACTTCCCTAGCAACCCTCCTAATGACCCTCCTAGGCTTTAAAGCCTTAGTCATTTGGAACTCCTCAAGATCAAACCTAGGGGTGACTCCCCTTGTGACCTTGGTGATGGTCTTCCTAGCCCTAGGTCTTGTTCCATAATCGAATGGAAGATTATGATAAGTGGGCTTGACCACTTGAGACTTAGGTTTGTGACTCAAACCTCTTATGTCCTTGGGCTTTTGTTTTTGACCCTTAGACCCTAGAGTTGACTTCTCCAAATTCTTAAGGGCCTTTTCTAAAGTGTCAAATCTTGACCTTAAGACTTGATTTTCCTTCTCTAATACCTCAAGTTTTAATTTGTCATTTTTCTTTGAGGTATTCCTAGGCATATGTCTAGTTGTTTTGGGATTCCTATCTTGGTTTTCCTTAACCTTAGATGAGTTAATTCTAGGGTTGGCATTTCTAGTATTATCCTTATCTAGGCTAACATGTTTGGCACCTAAGGACATGTATCGGTTTCTATGGTTATCATGCTTATCATTATTGGCAAATGCAATAAAGCTACTAGCATGTGTCTTATTAGAATTGCAATAATGTGCCTTAAAGGGTACCTTAGGGTTTGCCTTAGCTCCCCCTATAGATGTGCTTGGTCTATTGTCCTTGTAAGGTTACCTCCCCCTCGGACATTGGCTCCTATAATGTCCCCTTTGCTTGCATTGGAAGCACACCACGTGCTCCTTGCCCTTGCGTACTGGGACTCCGTCTTCCTTGACCTTTGGCGCCGGTGGAGTCTTCCTAATCCTCTTTGGACATTTACTCTTGTAATGCCCATATTCCCTACACTCAAAGCACATTATATGTAATTTATTTGAAATTAAGTTGCTTGAGTTACCTAGGGTTGAGGATGGATATAAGCTCTCTTCTTCATCCCTTCCGGAGGTAGAGACTTCTTCTTCTTGCTCCAATCTTGAAGAAGAACTCTTCTCCTCTTCTTCCTTAGATGTTGAGTAGCCCTCAACTTCTAATTCCATACCTCCATGATGTGAGCTACTTGGCTCACTTGACTCCTCGTCATGACTTAAATTGGAGCTCTCCTCATGGAACTTAGCCAAGTTGTTCCACAACTCCTTGGCATCATTGTATCCACCTATCTTACACAAGATATCATTAGGTAATGAAAATTCAAGGATTTTCGTTACCTCGTCGTTGATTGTGGATTGGTGGATTTGTTCCTTCGTCCACTTCTTCTTCTCGAGAGGTTCTCCCTTATTATCCACCGGAGGAGTAAAACCTACTCGTACACAATTCCAATTCACTAGGTTAGTCATAAGAAAATACTTCATTCTTACCTTCCAATACGCGAAGTCGTCGCGATCGTAGAAGGGTGGAATCGTGATGTCTTCTCCAAGTAGATCCATTCTCTAGCTTGTGCTCCCCCGGGTGTTAATCCGACGAAGAGCAACCTCGCTCTGATACCACTTGTTAGAACCTTCGGATGGCTAGAGAGGGGGGGTGTGAATAGCCGACCTCAAATTATCGTTTCTTCCTACAATTTAGGTTAGCGCAGCGAAAATACAATGTAGAAACGAAAATGGAGAAGATCAAACCTCAAACACGATGATGTAACGAGGTTCGGAGATGATACTCCTACTCCTCGGCGTGTCCGTAAGGTGGATGAGACCCCGAAAAATCGGCTAACAACAACTCCTTCTGGGTGGAGAAACCTCGCCACAAACTCTTTTGCAACAGCAATAAAGGAGTACAAGATAGAGCAAGAAAACAAGAAGAATATGAATGTAACAACACTTTGCTTGCCTTCTTGTCGACTGGAGTTCGATGAAGCAACAACTTCACGATGCCAGCAGCAACTGATCAGCAAACCAGCCGAGGGAAGCTCACACGAAGCTTCAGAAACACAGAGCTCAGCAAAGCTCAGATCGCAAGAGTGAGGAACAAGAAGAAGAGTTACTGTAGAGGCCCTCGACCTCGATATATATCCTGCACCTGCTGCACCTGTGAAGAAGACAAAGAGCAACACAGAAATCTAGCCGTTGTGTCGCAACGGCTAGGCCTGGACCGATCAGGCTCCAACCGGATCGGTCCAGACTGTCCCTGGACCGATCAGGTCTAGGCGACGGTCCTCGATCGATCAACCAACTCTCACAGAGTTGGCTATCTGATCGGTCCGTGACCGATCGACTATAGGTGATCACCACGCACCGATCCCTCCTATCGCTCTCAAGTCCATCGCTCGATCGGCCTGCACCGTCGATTAACCCACGTAAACATTCTGGTTACCGATCGGTCACCGCACCGATCCGGATAATCGAGATCATCGATCGGTCACTGACCGATCCAATGCTTTAGAGCCCTAAACCCTAAAGTCTTCCTGTCCAGAGAACGAGCCACCGAGCCCTCTCCGACCTAGTCCGAGAACGAGCTACCGAGCCTCTCCGACTTCCACGTCGTCCAGAGAACGAGCTACCGAGCCCTCTCTGACTTAGTCCGGAGAACGAGCTACCGAGCCCTCTCCGACTTCATCCGGTCCAGAGAACGAGCTCCCGAGCCCTCTCCGACCTAGTCCGGAGAACGAGCTACCGAGCCCTCTCCGACTTCCTCCGGTCCAGAGAACGAGCTCCCGAGCCCTCTCTGACCTAGTCCGGAGAACGAGCTACCGAGCCCTCTCCGACTTCGTCCGGTCCAGAGAACGAGCTCCCGAGCCCTCTCTGACCTAGTCCGGAGAACGAGCTACCGAGCCCTCTCCGACTTCCTCATCTGGTCCAGAGAACGAGCTCCCGAGCCCTCTCCGACCTAGTCCGGAGAACGAGCTGCCGAGCCCTCTCCGACTTCGTCTGGTCCAGAGAACGAGCTCCCGAGCCCTCTCTGACCTGGTCCAGAGAACGAGCTGCCGAGCCCTCTCCGACTTCCCATGCCAAGCTTCCATACTTTGGACTTTTCCCGTGCCAAGCTCCCTGCTTGGACTTTTCCGTGCCAAGTCTCCATACTTGGACTTTTCCCGTGCCAAGCTCCCTGCTTGGACTTTTCCGTGCCAAGTCTCCATACTTGGACTTTACCCGAATCAGGTCAACTCAAGTCGGGTCAACCAGGTCAACCTTGACCAAAGGTTGCACCCACAATCTCCCAAGTTTGTATTCTTGTCAAACATCAAGATACAACTTTTCTATTCTCGTCAAACATCAAAACACACCTCGAGTCAGGTCAACTCGAGTCGGGTCAACCAGGTCAACCTTGACCTAAGATTGCATCAACAAGTACAACCCGAAAACCCTCCGGTACATATTTCCGCACTTGCTAGTAGTTCCTTTATATAGTAAATACAACATTGTAATTGATGACATGTAATAATAACCGTTAGTGAAATGTTCTATTTAGTAGTTTTTCTAGATGACCGCATGTATCTAGTAAAAAAAAAACTAGGGATGTTTAGAAAAACATGATTTAAGTTTTTTCTTTCACATTTATTTTGTTATCATGTTCATTAAATTTGGGTAAAACATTCCTAGAAACATGCCTATGCCTTTTTTGCATCCATAATTCCAACCCAAGATCTGAAGCTTAAGCCAGAAGGTATAGTACAGTTATATTTCCCACACGCATTCTAATTGATATTAAGAAAACATCCAAAATTTTCATATTGCCAGTGCTGCCACAAATGTCACTTTATTGTGCTGCGTTGTTTTAATTGCGAAAATTACTATGCGAACAAAAACCAAGTCGATAGTAGCTGGAAATGAGTCTTCTTCAACTCATTCAATCTATGAGCAAAGAAGACAAACATGGCTTCGTAACTCTTTAAATTGAAATAATTAAGTTCCTTTTAACAATCAATTAAGATGAATCAACTAAACATCTTCTTTGTTGTCGATCAATTCCCCATTCATATAGAAAATCATTTTTTTTTTCCATCGACGTCGACCTTTGAATGAATCTGCCGACACAGGCCCGTGAGCCTGCTTGTTTCTGTCTGATTCCCATAAACCAAATCCAGATTCCTAAAGTGTTTTTTTTTTCTTTTTGTTTTCTTTCCATTCCAGCTTTGAAACATCTGGCCTGACATCTATCGCTAATACTTAAAATTAAAACTCAACAACTTCATGAAGATTTTATATTCCACCAAATCCAAGCACATACCATTTTACAGAAACATCTAGTTTGGTTGCACTCTCTACTTGGAGAGATGCTCCATTAGGTCAGCTATCTCAATCCCTGCATGGCCAGCTCAGTAACAAATTCATGCCTCATTTATGCAGTTGTCAGTAATTTGATTGTTCTTATGTGGTACGACTTCACTGTAACAAGCTGGTACCACCAGATGACACTCTTACAACCAGAGGGCTGGTCACTTGAACCTTACCTGCCTCCCACGCGAGCAATCCGAAAACATAATCCTCGGAAGGCTGAATGACTGCAAATGTCACACTAAACTTCAACTTCTCACCGTAGCTTCTGAATGTAAGAGTGTCAGGAACTACAGTTACATTGATGCCGGTCGGCGGAGAGACTCGAACTCGATAAGTAATGCTTGGATTTCCAACATTTGTCACAGTCCTTGTGATTCTGTAGCTGCCCTTAAGGTTTGGAACAGTGATTGAAGGATAATTCAGATTCGAAGCTGATGGCGAAGGTCCTCCACTGCACTTGCTTTGGTCACCTGTGATGAGCTGCAAGGATTTATCGTCATACCCAACGGAGCAGAGGAATGCTTTATAATCCGAGGGCTGCACATCATAGACGAGACCAGCATCGAGCACCCTTGCAGGGTTCGGGAAGCCTGAACCATAATCAAAAGGGCTCGCTGGCCTTCCTTTCGGATCGGCTGTTATGGCATCACCATTCTTGTCCAACACACTTGCTGTATATCATTTTAATTTGTCGATGTCAGATTACTGAAAAACATATCAGTTCCCTAAGTAAAATGTCCCTAGAATGGATCGAGAGGCAAAACCTGTAGTCATAATGGCAGACTTAATTGCTGAAGGAGTCCAACTGGGGTATACAGCTTTTATCAAAACCGCCAGTCCTGTTACATGGGGGCATGCCATGGAAGTTCCAGATAGAATATTGTACTTGATTTGGTTGGCTGCCGGAGACCAAGCTGCTAAGATGTTCAGTCCTGGTGCTGCAATGTCAGGCTGAAAATAACATACTATTATTAGTTCTCACTTCTCACGGTCTGACAAATTTAAACTAATACAAACCTTCAAAATCTCTGCGGTTAATGAATTGGGACCTTTCGAAGAGAATGCAGCTACTCGAGGGGCGGGCGTAGATCCCAATACGGTCTTTGCCGGCAAAATTATCGCTTTCGGTTTCCTTCATGAATGCAAAAGGAGAGTTATAATGTTGATAATTGAAAACACATCCAAACCTGATGGTGGAAGAAGCTTTAGTAAACCTGGCGTTGTTGGCATATGATAAGATTGCATTGCCTGCTTGCTTTCCAACAGAAGCAGCAGGAATGACAAATGGAACAGCAACATCATTGTCTATTTCATCTATCAAGATCATTCCGATTCCCCCGGCTTTCTTAACCATCCGACTCTTTTCTACTCTTGATTCTGATGGACTACCAGAATGCCGACATATAAGAATTTTGCCTCTGGCCTTTGTTCTGTGCAAGGAGCTGTCCAAACAGAAGCTGCACAACAGAAATAAGCTGATCAGTGAAAGTGCCTTTGACACTCGAGCAATATCTGTTAATATTCACCTGGACTGATAGGGAGTGAAGTAACCAGCATTTAGATTAGATGCTGAGACGATCCTGACTGACTTGTTCATTTTAAAAGAACTCATGCTTTCACCCTATTCATGTCAGAAAATTCTTAGGAGTCTAGCTTAATGAATTATAATTTATTAGAAAAAATGCTATGAATTCATCTACCATGAATTTCTTCCTATTTCCTAGTTGAATGGATGAAACAAAGTCTCTGTCTGTTGAACTGGCAGCTACTGTGAGAATCCACGGTGCAAGATTAGTCGCGGAGCCTCGAGTTCCAACATTTCCAACAGAAGAAACTACCAGCACACCATGGCTGGTAGCGTGGAACGAGCCTATCGAGATTGCATCATTGAAGTAATCTCCTTGAGGAGAATTTGGACCTAAAGACACAGATATGATGTCCACACCATCTTGAATTGCATCGTCGAAGGCTGCTAGCAAGTCTGCATCATAACAACCTGAGGCCCAGCACGTCTTATAGACTGCAATCCTTGCCATTGGAGCACCTCCGTGAGCACCTCCAGCTCCCAAGCCATTATAGTTCATGTCGCTCACATATCGACCTGCAGCTGTGGAGGCTGTGTGGCTACCATGGCCAGAGCTGTCCCTTGGAGACTTCAACTTCACGGCATTATCTGCCTTCACAAAGTCACCATGGCTTCCTTCTTCTGCATCATAGCCGCCGAGATAGTACCTCGCTCCAATTACTTTCCTGAAACATAGTCAAAGTTATCTTGGCATTTTCCACTAAATCTCGATAGATGAATTTTTCATGTTCACAACCATGAAACATACTTGTTGCAGGAAGAATTTGTAAAAGATTCTCCAATTTGGCATTCGCCTTTCCATCTCGATGGAACTGGTGACATCCCTACATCACTGAAACTAGGAGACTCGGGCCATATCCCTGGGAACAACCCATTTTAATCACAACACCGAGAGAAGTTCCAGTAACCACATTTTTAAAGAATTCTGATTGAATATATACTTGTATTTATATCTCGACATAATTATACTAACAACTGAAAATAATTGAACAAAAATTGATTCTACAAAAGCGGTAGCACAACGAACGCCGGGATGCTGTTCTACTCAAATAAAATTTTGTAGATTTCTCACCTGTATCAATAAATCCGACGATGACGTTGTCTTGGTTCTTGGTGGAAAAACCTGGAATCTCCATCTCCTCGTTGGTTCCCAGGCCAATGAAATCCCAAGAGTGAGTGGTGTGCAGGTTTCTCTTAAGGTTTGGGAACACTGATACCACATTTGGCATCTCTGTACCAGAGAAAACCCAAAGGAATATTCTCTGAGAACCTCATAAAAGAATGAAATTAATGACTTAGCATCATCCGGGAAGAATACCAACCAGCCATTTTAGAAGCCTGCTCTTCGCTCAACTTCGCTGCAAAGCCTCTAAACGCATTGCTGTAACTGTAAACATGTGATTCTTGTGCCTCTTCCAATCTGTCGACAAACCATTCACAAAGACCATGTTTTCACAACAAAGGTAGCATTTCCACAACAGATAAACTAATTTTTCACAGTAAAATCCCAGTCTAACCTTCCTCCATGCACTGCGGCGAGCATTTGGTGGTTCTGCTTTAAGATATCATCGGAAGACTGCTCCTCCTTGCTGCCCATATAAACTACATAAACCTGAAAACAAAAAACAAAATCGAGCAAAAAGGAAAAAAAAATTGGTTATTTCCAAGGCTTAACATATACATTCTCAAAAAAAAAAAAAACATACCTAAAAAGAAGTTTTCGAACAGAACAGGCCTCAAAAACAAAAATAAAGAAACAAAGGGAGAGAGAAAAAAAAAAGAATCCGACTTGTACCTGAGAAGCAAAACATGGCGTAAATGCAATCTCTGCAAATGAGATAGAGAGGAGAAGGTAGAAAAGCATTGTGCAGGGAGCCATTTTCGAGCGATACAGATTGGGAGTTGGGAGAGAAAAGAGACGATTTTGGTTGGTTATCAGAGTGCCAACTGCTGGTTATAGTTAGGCTCACGATATCATTTTTCACGGTTTGCCGTCGCACACTACAAGAATCGAGGACCGGCTTCTCTCTCTGAGAAAGAAGCCATTCACAGCGAAGAATAGCGAGATAGCGCCGATTTCAATTTTGGCTCTATTTTACGCTCTTCTTTCTTTGTGTTTCTTCTAATTTAATTCTGCATTTAGGCCTTCTACTTGCGACAGTGTTTATTTTATCCTGTCAAAGAGGCACCAAATCTTCTTTTTGAAAGCCCCATCCCACTTTTTTTTGAAAAAAAAAAAACAAACTAAAAGGTAACTATTTTTATTTTAAAATAAAGAGAAATTGATGTTGTTTGAGGCAGTGAAAAAGGTAAATAGAAGGCACTTTTGGATTTGTAAAGAAGGAAAATAAAGGGTACGGGCTGAATGATAAAGAAAAGGAAGTATGACACTTTATTGCAGATGAGAGGAAGTAAAAAAAACAACAATTATTTTTTTGTTTTGCTGATATTATAGTTAATTATTAATAGAATCATTTTTAGAAAGAAGAGCTTTGGTGTGGTATTAATGAAAAGCAATCAACAAACCAAATTTACTTTTTAAAAGCAAAAACAAAAACCAAAAAAACATTAGGAATAAAAAAACATTTCGTTATGAATGTGATCGAGGAAAGCGAGAGATTGGGATATAATGTATCGTGCGTTGGCTGTCCATATCATCATGCTTGTCTTGTGCTATGTGTGGCCCGAGCTCGCTCACTCTCAAATTTTATACTATAAAATCATTACATCACTCGAAGGATATGATGACATGTGGTGCCATGCACTTTAATTATTTTTTTCTTCTCATTAAATTCGATTTAAAGGTCTAATTAATCTCCTATTTCTTCGAGTTTAGCTAAACACCCCTTCGTCTCATTAATTACTTTCAACAAAAGGGTCCATGTTCCATGATAATCTTGAATATTATTAGTATCTAACAATCTAAGTAGAACTTATTTGATGGCAAATCAAACTCCAATATTATATATTGTTCTTGTCTGATATCGTCGACGAATGAGCCACCAATGAGTTATTTTTGATGTTGACGAAGTCGACAATCACCAAGAGTAGGAAGAGGTCGTCAAGGATGCTCGCCGATCCTGAGAGAGAGGGAAGGAGTGTTAGAATGGAAGCCAGGGGATGCCCCAGCTCAGCTACTTCGATACTCAAGTCAGTCTTCGACGAGAGAGAAATGTAGAAGATGAATAGTACTAGATGAGTGTGTATATATTCATGTGCGTATGTGTACCTTGACCCATAGATGTGGACTCCTTTTATAATACTGCTAAAAGGGTATTCTTTCTTCATTAGTTGGATGTCTTGTCATAGCAGGGAAAACGTCACATCATCGTTTCATCGCCATATCATATGGTCACTTCACTCATACTCCATATCTATATAATCATATTGCTCCATGTGCTCTGACACCCCACCCACTATCACACATGTTGTATCAATTCAAATGCTGGCACAAACCCATGAGACATATAATTAGTTAGGCCAAAGGACCTAGCTCGCTAAGTAAAGGAGAATCTAGTCAAGTCAGTAGGGATGAGCCTAATGGTGTGGGTCTGTCAGATAGGTAAAGCTCAGTAGGGTGTCAGGTCAGTGGGCCTAAAGATGTCAAGGGAACTGAGCCCCAGGAGCCAAGTAGATCGTTTGGAGGAGTCGAGTAGATTAACCGGAGAAGTTGTTAGCTTAGTTAGTATGTAGTTTAGATCTTATTAGTTGTTGTCATATTTCTTTTTGCATCATAAATTTTTCTTTTTGATTATTCTTACTTGTCATCATTTTCATATTACTTGTTTGTTTCTTATAGCATGACATTAGCATGATAGATTTTATGTTTTTGTATAATTTTCTAGTATGCTTAGCTCTCTTTTCTTGTATCATTAGTAGCCTTACTTGAGCAACATTTTTGTCATAAGAGTATTAGTGTTGGCCTAGTTGTTTAGGATTTTTATTCACATCATACTTGATTTAGATAGTTAATATATCTGAAAATAATCATGATTTATAGAACTGAACCAGTACTCTTGTTTTCTAGGTGACTCCTGATAAACACCATTTTGATATGATATTTTGATTCATATATACATATTTTTTTATCTTCTCATGTGCTAATTTTATGATTATATTATATTTCATGAGTTGCATTCATTCTTGAACTTTAATATAATTTATCTCATCAGTGCAGTATTTGATGCTAATATTTGAATGTGATCCTTGTAGATGATTAAAGGGCCACGAGCTTGAGTTAGACCAGACCAAATTGAGCTAAAATCTTAATTTAAATGAGGAGATCAAGTTCTGGACAATCTGGACCGTTCATTCAAGATTCGAGGAGATCTGAGCTATCCATCAAGATATGAGTCATCCAAGTCAAAGAGGAAGTAGATCATCATTGCTAATCTAGATCTGAGCCTTTGGATCAGATCTAGATCGAATCTCACCCTTGGATCATATATGGAAGAATCTCAATTGTCTGTTCATATTTCTTGAGTTTCAAAAATGAGAAGCAAAGTAGAGATTGAAGATAGACTCGACCCAAGGCCAAGTATGAATCAGACCTAGCTCGGAATTGAAATCTAGTCAATAGGTCGAGTACCCATTGACCCAATTCTGGTTCAAAAACTGTAACCAACTGACTGATTTGACAAGGTGTCGGGCCTATTACGATTAAACCCCGAAAAAAACTGCATGGTTAACTACTGTTTTGACCTAACTAGGGGTGGCAATTTTTGACCCGACACAAAAACACGACCCGAACCGAACATGAACAAATTATGTTAGGGTTGGGTAGTTTCGAGTTCGGGTTGAAATCGGGTCGACCCAATTGACCCAATTAATAAACAGGTCGAGTTCGGGTCAACCTGAAATGACCCAATTACAACCCGCAAATCCGTTTATAAATAATTATAAATTTAAACTAAAATTAAAATTTTAAAAAAGTTAAAACCCCTAAACATAGAGATATGCTATTGATTGCAATGTTGCTATGGCTTATCATTTATGATATGGATTTTCAATTTGTGTAGATAAATGTTATTTTTAATTTTTAATTTAATATACAAAATTTCTTTAATAAATTCAGGTCATGTTCGGCTCAACCGGGTCAAACGGGTCGGGTTCGGATCAAGTGCAAATAAACTGATCAGGTTCAGGTTGAATAGTTTGACCCGAATTAAAAATCAGGTCAGGTTCAAGTTGTCATTTGCCAACCTGAACCCGTCAACCCGAACCCGAACCGAATTGTCACCCCTAGACCTAACGGTTCAATATTTTTTTGTGTATCGGGTCATTAGAACCGTCGATTAACTGGTGGTTTTGACTATTGAAATTGGCGGTTCTAGTCATTGGGGATGGATGAGATGTGTTTTTTTATATTTAATAGTTAAGACTATTTGACTATTTTATGATCAATGACTACAATTTAGTGTATGTTACTCTCCAAACTCTATAAATAAAGAGTTCATTTTATTATTTTTCAGACTCATCTGCTCTACTCTCATTTTTAATTCCTCAGTCTCTATACACTTTTGACTCAATTCTATACACTTTCGACTTCCTCTTTAGAGTTTTGACTACAATGGAAGAAGGTCGAGGGCAAGAAGGAGGCCAAGGGAGAGGAGGTTAGGAGCATTCAATTTACCGATAATGAGATCAAACAACTTCTGAATCTAACTGTGACACTTGAAACACAAGGAAGTATTGATGCAATTACTTCTAAGGTTAGGAAAGTTCCTCCTTTAAAATCTTCTTTTTTTATTAAATATTTAATAAATTCACTCTTCTGTTACGAGAATTACTTACAAAATGTAAGCACTGCAATGTTTTCTATAAATTCTAAGCCGACGATAGCTATGGGTTGTTGAAAGGACACGTAGAAGTGAAGCACCCGAAGAAATGAGGATGCACAAGTTGGATCAATAAATTAAACTTATGCGTCCTCATTCCTAAGCAGCTCATACTTTCCAAACTAAATAGGAAGATGAGTTGAGTCAGAGATTTCATATGTAGTTGGATCAACTTGCAACATTTGATGCCCAGCAATAAGCACAATACTCCAATGAGGAGATCGATTGTAAAGCTTGTGACATCATTGATTCCTGTTCTAATGCTCTACAGGACTCCTCTGATTTTGTATGTTGTGATCATATAGTTGTAATTGATCCTAACTCTGATGATATTATTGTTGTAGATATTATTGATGATGTAGGTATTGCTGATGATGAGGGGGAGCCAGTTGAGCCTGATTATGTGTTTGTTCATGAGGAAAGTGTAGGGACTCGTGCTAAGGAGACAAAGCCTTAAGAATAACTTCTTTTGGTTGTACCACTACCAAACCTAGAGCCAAAGCCTTTACCTGATCAGGAGTATGTCACATTCATATCTCCAGAACCTCTAGGTACCTTTCAGTACGACAAGGTTAGTATTTCTCCTAATTTTTTTTTAGAAAATTTCATAGATATACTAGCAATTGATTTTATTGGATGTGATATATTTTTTGATACATGGTTTGTAGGGACTGAAATTATTCCATCTTTTTCATACTCAGCATGCATGTGGGAGGTGTTGTCTTTTATTGGCTTTGTAGGTTATCGTAAGCCTCCAAAGTGGGTGCTTAAATTGAACCATTTCCAACCACTAGGAATAACTTTCAAAGAGCATAATGTAAAGGGAGCGATCATGACTTCAACTCTTAGGATCCACTTTCAGAGTGGCTCCTACACCTGAACCATTTTCAACCACCTGGAGGTACCATCAAGGAGGCAAATATGGATGGAGTGGCATTTATTGACATTGATCTCTTCAGAATAGCTCTCTCCCCCACTAGGACCATCCCACTACTACGTCACTTTTACTACTAAATTGTTTGCAACTACTAGAAATAAAAGAGAGTCCATTCTTTGCTTTTCTTTTTACTGCATACTTTACTTTACGTTCACACTTTGATTCAAATTTTTCTTTCATACATTACATTTTGTTTGATCTATATAGCATTTGATTTTGAATAAGTATCTCCTTATGTGTTTTCTAGTAATATATTGAAAATAGTAAAAGTTCTTTAAGTTTGACCATCAAGTTTCTAGGTCTTGGACATGATTGAATGCGTTATTTGCATGCTATTAGTTAGTATGGTAATGGATTGTATTTTGATTAATTGAGTTTGATTTCTAAAATAACATAAAGAGGACCACCTAAAGCCAATACTTTATCCTCTTGTTGTGTGATATGTGCTCATGATAATTGAACTCTAGAACTTGCTTTGCTTCTTTTCAAAATCACAATATCATATGCACACATGAACATGATGAAGGATATTTCTTTCCCCATCCTTTGAATTCTTTTCCTTTTAAATTCTAATTGAATAACTCACTCAACATTTTTTATCTCCTACCATATTTTTTTTCACTTAATTAAATTAAGAATTTCGGTTGATTTCTTGATGAGTTGGATTGTTCTAGACAGATAAAGCTTTAAGTGTGGGGAGAATTTGGATATGTTCAAGGATCTTAAAGATTTTGGAGGGTTTTATGGTAATGAATTTTGTTTTTTGAGCATGATAAAGGAGTTAGTATAAAATTGGATGGCTTTGCGCAAACAATTGCAATGGGTGCATTTGAATGTTTGCATATTGTTTTGTCCTTACCAATGAAGTGCAGATGTTGGAGTTTTGCATCAAGTTTTTCTATTCAAGCGATTTGATAAGAGAATTGGTCAATTTACTCTTGTATGATTTCTAGAAGTATAAGGAGATGTGTTGAAAAAAAATCAATGCAAAATTGCAGGAATTAAAACTATTATGATTTGTTAGAGAAACTGGGAAAATCAATCTTGCTATTTGCTGGAAAAAAATGAATCCTGGCACATTCAATAATTTCGAATTTCTGGTGAATGATTGTTAGAAAACAAATCCTTTGAAAATTCAATTCTAGAGAAAAAAAGAAGTTGGTATCTGAAATTCCTGGTTTGTGTTGAGTGCAATTCTAGAAGTTAAGTGTTGAAATTTGTTAGTTGAGTGCCTAACATCAGTGATGATTCACAATTTTTTCAATGAATGAAGTGAACTTGATAAGCAAAGGGATAATGTGCCATCTGAAACTCGAAAGACAGTAAATTACTTCGCAGTAAACAAAAGAAAAGAAACCAAAGAAACTATTTTGTGCCAAAGTCTTATGTTGTTTATGACCAGCATCACTTTAAGTTCAAGTTCCAATCACTTTAGTGCCAAATGTAATCTTCTCCTAAACTTAGCTTTACATGATTTAAGCCAAAACTCTTTCAAGTTCTAGTTTATGAAATTGGAAGTTGAGAAACCAGTTATTCAGAGATGACTGTTATTCTTGAATTGGCATTTCTAATATGTTTCCTTAAGTGTTGAATGCAGAGTTCAATGACATCCTAGATGCTTCCTAGTTGATGTTAGTAGCTGATACGGTGCATGATTATGGGGTCAATAAGACATGGCAATCAGAAGTCACGATTACATGTCGTTCAGAAGTCAAGATTACGTGGCGGTCAGAAGTCAAGCCTATGTGGGGTTCAAAAGTTGGACCTACGTAGAAGTCAAAGAGCCTAGTTATGGGTAGCGCAAGGGGCCCAAGTACAAGAGGGGTCGGGTTAGACACGAGGTGTGTCTCGAACGATGGCTCGGGACTGGACATATGTGTCAATGGATCTGTGATGCATACAGGTCGGAAGTGTGCCCACCAAGGATACAGGTCAGGACTCAAGATAAGCGAAAGCAGACCGATACATACAAGTCGGGAGTGTGCCCACCAACGATACATGCCAAGACTCAAGACAAGCGGAAGCAGACCGATGAGTACAAGTCGGGAGTGAGCCCACCAAGGATACAGGTCGGGACTCAAGATAAGCGAAAGAAGACCGATGCATACAGGTCGGGAGTGTGTCTACCAAGGATACAGGTCGAGACTCAAGATAAGCGGAAGCAGACCGATGCATACAGGGCAGGATTGATAAGCTTGGAGCACAAGATACAGGGACAAAAGTGTACAAGTCGGAGGCAGGACCAGGATAAGTAGAGTTGGATGGGGGCATACAGGTCAGGTCAGACGGAGTCAAACAGACATATAGCTTTGGAGGCGGGATAAACAGAGACAAACTAAGGCATACAGGGCACGATATGTGGGGCAATAAGAGGCAGAGCTGGTCGGGAATCTACAGTAGGGGATGCATAGAACAAGGTTAGAGGTACAGGTCTGGAGGCGATACCAAATCGGGGTCAGCAAGTGCAAAGACCCAGTTTAGTGATCACGGACTAAGGAGACCATTCACTACACGACAAGTACACAAGGGAATCATAATCACCTGTCAGAGAATAATCAGAGTGTTAGGAATATGCCAACAGTCGGGGTTCATTACCCCTTCGGTTCTTCCGCCAGCCTATAGGAACATGTCATGTGTCATTCACCGCCAGACAAAGCCTGACATCCGACATTCCCTAGCACCCACCAGATTCCAAAAACACCCATGACAGTATAAAAAGGGATGCTTTGTCCCTTACACAGGTATGCTCACTCGTCCTTTCTCACCAGTCTTTTACTTTTTGCCTTTTGAACTTTCTCTATTTCTTCTGGGGAAAAAGTACCTGACTTGAGCGTCGGAGGGTCTGACCCGGGGACTTTTTTCCTGATTTTTGGCCTCTAACGTGGAGGGGACTCGTCTGAGTGTGCGCAGGATCAACAGTCTCGTCACCCCCATCGTCATCCGCTCGTGGGAGCCTTTCGGCGGGTGGCCAGGTCATCCAGGAGGCCCGACGACTTTTAGTCAACACCGGCGACACCGCGACCGCCTTCATCCGGCTCAGCTTCCGGACGGGATCAATTTAGTGTCGTCTGTGGGAACACAACTACCTGTTCCGGAACGAGAAGGTGGAGGAGTCGGGTCGAATCAATGTCACCATGACCACGAGAGAGTGAACTCTTCAAAGAAGCCAAGAGGCGAGCGGCCTCCGAAAAACAAGCAACAATCTCACGACCACGCCGAGCGCTCGAGGTCTCTAAGGAGCCCATTCCCGTATTAAATCGGGGCTCTAAGAGGAAGCAGCTTGAAGAATTTCCCCAGGCTCTTTATTGGGAACCTGACCTGGGGTACTATCAGCCAGGTCCCAATGGTCCTAGTTTCAAGAAGGAACAGCCGCAGGTCTCAGCGGCCAAAAGTTCTCTCCCTCGAGATTCAAGGAAGGGAAAGGCTATAATTCTTAGGGAGGAGCCCCGCATGGAACCCGACGAGAAAGTGGCTTTCTCTTTCAAAATATTGGAGGAGAAGTTGCCTAAAGGGTACCGACCCCCAGCCATTGGAGAATATGACGGCAGCAAGGACCCCGAGGATCATCTTCACAAATTTAGGAATGTTGCCTTGCTACATCAATATAGTGACGCTGTTAAGTGCCGAGTGTTTCTGAACACTCTCTCTGACTCGGCACAAAAGTGGTTTGATGGATTGCCACATGGATCCATCACTTGCTTTCAGGATTTTAAGACAGTCTTCTTGCGTCACTTCGCTAGTAGTAGGAAGTACCAGAAAATAGATCATTGCCTCTTTGCCCTCAAGCAAGGGTCAGCCGAGCCCCTACGGAGCTATATCAAGCGATTCAATCAAGTAGCTCGAGATGTTCCCTTAGCCACTTCTGAGATACTGATGAGTGCCTTCTCTCACAGATTAGCAGAGGGGGAGTTCTTTCGGGATCTTATTCGAGATCCAGTTAAGAATTTTGATAGCATGCTGGAAAGAGCGGCCAGTTATATTAACGTGGAGGAGGCCCAAGCTGCTCGAAGGAAGGTAGACCAGACGCATGCCGCTGCTAACAAACCGGAGAGGCGAACACCTCAACAGCCAGTCCAACCCCTTCCCCGGGCGCGGGAAGTCAGGCCTCTCTTTCAAACTTGTCAGGAAATTAGACCGACACCATGAGTCGCGACAGTTCATGCCCCCCGACCTGGACCATGGAACTCCCGGTACTACACCTATCATCAGTCTCGTACTCACGATACCAACCATTGCTTTCATCTCGCTCGGGATTCTAGGCGAGCTGCTGAGCTAGGGTTACCGCGTCCTGAGTTAGCTCCTCAAGTACTCAAAATGATGAAGGAGCAACGCGCCGCAACCGGGTCAGGAGGCCGACCCCACCCTAACCCAGCGGGATCCAATGCTTAGCAGCCCGATCGGGTTGGGGAACCAGGAGAAGCTCGAGAAGCAGAAAATCGCAACAACGTAGCCATCCGAGAGATAGATATGATCTCTGGAGGTCCAACTAACGGAGATTCTAGGAGAGCACGCAGTCCCATGTGCGTCGCTTGGAGGTCCATACCGTCGGATGCAGTCAAGAGCAGGCTGTTGGCCCTGTCATCAGCTTTGGGCCGCAAGACCTAGAAGGTTTGGAGCTGCCTCACGACGATGCTCTCATCATCAAGGCCATTATTGCCAACAACTGAGTGGCCCGGGTTTTCGTTGACACCGGGAGCTCGGTTAATATTTTATTCAGAGCTGCGTTCAAAGAGATGCAGATTGATGCCACTGAACTCCAGCCCGTGGCCACCTCTCTATATGGCTTTACGGGCAACGAAGTAAAGCCAATGGGTCAGATCAAGCTAGCCACATCTCTAGGCACTGAGCCATTGGTGCGCACTAGGAGGAGCACTTTTATAATGGTAGATTCCCCCTCCTCTTATAATATCATCCTGGGAAGACCAACCCTGCATGAGTTTAGGGTTGCGGTCTCTACTTTCCATCAAAAGATCAAATTCCCTGTTGGCAAGTAGGTCGGGGAAGTTAAGGGAGAACAAAAGGTCTCTCGGAGATGCTACATTGATATGGTCCGGGTAGAAGCTCGGAAGAATCAAACGATACAAGACGGGGGAGTTCATGCCGTCCAAGAAAAACCTCTGCCCATGGCTGAGGAACCCATCCCCTGTGAAGAGGTACAACTATATGCTGAATTCCATGAAAGTCTTTCTCGCATAGCAAGCAACCTGCCTCCTCCTCTCAAGGAAGAATTAATCCAATGCCTGATCTGCAATCGGGATGTCTTCGCTTGGTCTGCAGAGGAGTTACCTGGTGTTAAACCTGAAATAGCATAGCACAAGTTGCATCTACTACCGGACTCCCAGCCAGTAAAATAGAAGAAAAGGAACTTCTCAGCCGACCAGAATAAAATAATCAGAGCTAAAATGGACCAGCTCAGGAAAGCAACCCACGTCCGAGAGGTACAGTTCCCATCTTGGCTCTCCAATGTGGTCTTAGTAAAGAAGCCCAACAATAATTGGAAGGTATGCATAGACTTCAGAGATCTAAATAGAGCTAGTCCCAAGGACTGCTATCCCCTGCCCCGGATTGACTAGATGGTAGACTCCACTGCCGGTTGTGAGAGGATCTGCATGCTGGATGTTTATCAGGGGTATCATCAAATCCTCTTAGCGGTGGAGGACCAAGAAAAGGTTAGCTTCATTACGGCTGACGGTACCTTCTGTTATACTATCATGCCCTTTGGTCTCAAAAATGCAGGAGCCACATATCAAAGGATGATGGATAGGATCTTTCGGGAGTAGATTGGACACAATGTGGAGGTTTATGTGGATGATATACTCATTAAGTCCCCTTTAGCAGTGAATCTGATCATGGATGTCGAGGAAACCTGCGAGTCTCCGACAATACGGACTGAAGCTAAATCCATTGAAATGTCTGTTTAGAGCTAAAGGAGGAAAGTTCTTGGATTATCTAGTGGCCGAGCGAGGAATAGAAGCTAATCCAGAAAAGGTTCGGGCACTATGAGTATGCAAGTTCCTCATAATCTAAAGGAAACACAAAAGTTGGTAGGTAGAATAACAGCCCTGTCAAGGTTCATTTCCAGATTTGCAGACTAGGCTGCTCCTTTCTTCAAAGTACTCAGGAAGGCCTCCAAGTTTCAGTGGGACGAGGAATGTACCCGATCTTTTGAAGAACTGAAGAAGTATTTGGAGGCTCTGCCATCCTTATTCAAGCCGGTCGTTGGAGAACCACTATGGGTATACTTGTCTGCCACCCCTGAGGTCGTGGGGGATGTGCTTGTTAAAGAACAAGATAATATACAACGGCCAATATATTTCTTCAGCCATCTATTAAAAGGGGTCGTGTCTCGATATACACCCCTGGAAAAGTTAGTTTATGGGCTGGTTCTTATGGCTCGGTGATTAAGACCCTACTTCCTGGCGCACCCTTTCACGGTCCTAACTAATAGCACCATGGGAAGAGCTCTAACTAATGTAGAAGTAACGGGTCGGCTTATCAAGTGGGCAACTGAGCTAGGAGAATATGACATACAATACCAGCCACGCACAACCATCAAAGCGCAGGCTTTGGCAGATTTTTTTGACCGAGATTCATCAGACTAACTTTGAGGAAACTTGGAAAATCTACGTGGATGGTTCAGCAACTCACAAAGGAAGTGGGGTCGAGATTCTCTTGATATCTCCTTAAGGGGACATATTGCAGTTGGCTATTCGGCTTAATTTCAGAGCTACTAACAACGAGGCAGAGTATGAGACTTTGTTGGCAAGGTTGCAGGCAGCTCGGCACGTAGGGGCTGCCCGGGTCGTCATTTACTCGGATTCTCAATTAGTAACCCAACAAGTGGTTGGCAACTTTGAGGTAACTTGTAATAAGTTACAAATATATCGAGAAACATATGAGAAGATGAAGGAAGAATTTGCGGAAGTTATAGTGACTAAGATCCCCAGGGCAGAGAATGAGAAAGTAGATGAGCTAGCAAAGATGGTCAGTTCCTTAACTACTTGGGTATTGGACAGATCAATGGCACAAACCTTCCTTATAGCTCAGATATATTTGCAGAATAATAGGGAAGCAACCATTGATTGGCGGGCACCCCTGATCAGCTATCTTCTGTAGGGTACCTTATCGGCTGACCTAGAGGAATCACGGCTGGTCAGGAAACAAGCTCATGCCAATGTCATGATAGGGGATCAACTATACAAGAGGTCCTTTTCTAGACCATTACTCAAATGTCTGGGTATGGAGGAGGCAGATCAGGCTCTGCTAGAAATACATCTGGGATGCTGTGGCAGTCATGTGGGAGGTCGGGCATTAGCTCGCAGGGTGCTTTTGGCTGGATATTTCTGGCCTACTTTACAGAGGGATGCTTAAAACTTGGTGAACACCTGCCTGTCCTGCCAAAAACATCAAAATCTGACGCACCGACCAACTGTGCTGCTAAGAACATCTATAGTCTCGTGTCTCTTTAATCAGTGGGGCATGGATATCGTAGGACCATTTCCAATGGCTCTAGGCCAGAAGCATTTCTTATTGGTAGCGGTGGATTATTTCTCCAAGTGGGGTGGAGGCAGAGGCCCTAGCCAGGATCACAGAATGTGTTGTCATCTAGTTTCTATGGAAGAATATTCTTTGCAGGTTTGACATACCGCACAAATTGGTATTAGATAATGGGAGGCAATTTCAAGGGCAAAAAATCCAGGCCTAGTGTAAAGGGTTCAGTATAACGCAAGCCTTCACTTCAGTAGCATACCCCAAAGCAACGGTCAGACCGAGGTGGTCAATCGAGAAATAGTGCGAGGTCTGAAGGTTAAGCTGGATCACGTGGGAGGCAACTGGGTAGAAGAGCTACCAAGCATTCTATGGGCTTACCGCACAATACCCTGAGAAAGCACAGGCCTGACACCATTCCATCTAATTTATGGTAACGAAACGGTGGTACCTATAGAGATTGGAGTGCTGTAAGTTAGGAGGATGCTATACGATGAAGGAAATGTAGAGCGACGACTGGCTGAGCTGGATCTCATCAGTGAAATTCGCAAGAGGACAGCAGTAAGACTGGAGGCTTACAGACAAAGAATGAGGCAGAATTATAACAGAAGGGTAATCCCACAGTTCTTCGGGGAAGGAGACCTGGTCTGGAAGCAAGTGAAACTCGTGGGAGATGTGGCCAAGCTAGCACCACAGTGCGATGGGCCTTACAAAGTCATCAAGAAATTATCGTCAGGGGCTTATTATTTACAAGATAATCAGGGAAGGAAGTTAGATCGGCCTTGGAGTGCTAACTACTTACGACCTTACCAAGTTTAGGTAATTTTATAAAGTGGAAGAAGCTGGGTTGTAAAGTGTTTGCCAGACCAGGTGGTGAGCATTAGTAAGAAGATATGTTCGATCGGGAATTGTATGTCCTAGCATTTCTTCCAGCAAATTAAGACGCCTCATCAAGTTAAAACTTAAAGTGCAAATGGTTATGCAAGAAATAAAAATGTTCGGATCTACATCACTGAGTGCATAGGAAGTCAGTACCAGTCATTTAAAAGGAGCAAAAATATCATCCGGAATCTCTGTAAGGATCTGGTCATGATCAAGAAACTCGGCGGGAGGAGCAGATTTCAAGTAACCTTGTTCGTAAAGTTGCCTCAGAGCCCAGCTGCACCATAGATAACAAATGCGGAAAAACATTGCCCCGCTTGAGCGCAAAACTCTGGAGAGCGTAAGTACAAGTCGCGGCTCTGCTGGCAGTGGTCATTCTCTCCTTCCTTGTAGACGGTCAAGGCTGTGGATACTCCCTCGGCAGTAGCACGAGCCTGAGATAGTTTTGTCCAGACGACCAGAAGTTCTGCTGCTTGAGACGATAGTTGCATCGCCTGAGATTCTAATCTTTTTCTCTGCTCTTGTACTATGACCTCTTTGGAATGTAGCTCTTGTGTCAACTGGTCCGTGGCTCGTTGGTATACCAGATATTGTTGATCTAAGTGTTGCTGGTGCACGATAGCCATGGGAATTTTGAAGTAGCGGCATACATCAGAGAAGAAGGGGTGAAGAGGGAGACGAAGGTCGGCCATAAACTGCTCTTTAAAGAAGGTGCAGTCGCCGGTGGGAGGAGAAAAAAATTGGTGCACCCCAGTTGGGATGATTACATGGGTGTTGGCAGCAACTCCATAGTTATAGCGCAAATCATCCAGGTCTAATTCATTGAAGGTGGACGAGCCAGGAAAATACATTGCCACAAGAGAAGGCAGATAAGAGGAAGAGGCCATTTTGAAAGAAGCAGACGAAGAAGAAATCAAGCAAGAAGCTACCGATGCAAGAATAGAGGTTCGAGCACAGTAACAAATTCAAGCTGGAGGAAGAAGAAAGTGGGGAAAAGATGGGAGGTAGAAGCGAGTGGAAAGTATTTATAGCTATTGGGCGTAAGGGCAATTTGGTCAGTTATCATCTAGCGGTACACAACAATTGGAGGGAGTAAAGAAGGCAGATGGATAGTCTTAGAAAATAGCGCTCAAGGGTATATCTAGAAAAGCATCAGTGCGAAGTACGAGGAGATTGACTTGGGGAAAAGGTGTTACGGTTATAAGTGTCCTATAAACTCCTAACCTTCACTTTCTCGCTCTGGTTTTGTCTTATACCGGATTAAGGAAGGATGGTGGAAAAGGCAGACCAGGGTAACTGGCTGAGCCAAGGCAGTGAGCGGGGAAAGGAGAATGGAACCAGGTCAAGGTAAGGAAGTGAGCCCCGACCGTGACCAGTTAATGCCTGAACTAGAAGGTCGAAGTATACATTCATATAGCCATAGTTCCTACCAGTCTGGAAAGACGCATAAACATTGTTGAGAGATTAACGAGCAGAAGGAAGGGCAAAAACAGGCAGTCATATCATGAAAGGTTAAGCCGTCCTAGATAGTAATAAGTTTGAAAATACAAGTAAAAAATATCGACGAAAATTTTATAGCTCCAGTTCTACATCAAGGTTTGGCATCAGCTGAGGGTGCTGGGAGGAGAAAGAGGTCGTCATCGTCCTTGAAGGAAGGATAAGACCCTGCAGGAAGTTCACGCATCAGGCGAGCAGTGTCTAGGAAGTTCTCCGAGGGTGCGGAATGGAGCAGACCCTGCTCAAACAGTTGACGAGCTCCGCCGGCCGCCCCATAACATAACATAAGGTTCATCAAACCTCCAATCTTCCTTAGGAAGAAAGGAGATGCAACATAGGATACCCTATACGCTCTAAGGCGACCATCCTCACCCGCTTGGTAATCCACCAGCTCTGCCTTGGTCTTCTCAGCATCGGCTCGAATCAGAGTCATATCTTTCTGGCTTTGGGAAGCATTCTCCTGTGCCTTCAGAAGATCATCTTGTAGTGATTTGATCATGGCTTGGCTGGCCTCCCATTGACTGTGAGTAGCTCTCTCCCGATCGGTGCTGGAAGGTAGCTGAGCCTGGACATCCGCTAAGTCTTTCTGAAGAGCCTCCTGAGTTTCCTGTAGAATCTTCAATTTTGAGGATAGAGTGGTCAATTGGGTATCTTTCTCATCCAATTTAGCCACTATCGAACGACGACGCTCCCCCTCAGAAGCCAACTTGGACTCGCTAGTTTTTAAGGCCGCCTCTAAGGTCTTTATTTTGTTAAAAGTTGCATGGGCGATGCTTCGGGTAGACTCAGCGGACTCCCCAATGGACCGAAGATATCCAGCCAGGTCCCCGGGTGTTGGGTTGAGCGGATCTTGGGGTGTAAGTGGTAGCTTCAATTCTTGAAGGTGAGCCTTCAGCACTTCATGCTCCTGCTGCAAATTGGTGGCATATTAGACCACACTCAAGCTTGCGGAGCAAGCCTACAGAAGATACAGAAGGAAGGCTTACAAGTAGTTTCAGAGGAGAAGCCCTGGTAAAAGAAAACTCACAGAAATTATCTGGCGAGAGGCTTAGTCCAGTCCTTCCATTGGCAGATTGTTCCAAAATCACCGATTGCATGATCACCAGGATGTGGCTAAATCACCATGCAGCTGAACCAGGCCAATGGCAGGAGGGGTACCTTCCACAGCTTCTGCTTCTGCATTATGCCCGGTGGAGGAGGCCAGGCGCCAAGAAGTAGTGAAGGCATACTTTTTGGGGATTCTCTCCCTGGTTCGAGAAATAGAGGCCGAGGCAACCACAGGAAATGGGGCAGATAGAGTTGCAGAGCTCCCGGGTTGGTCCACTACGGGAAGAGGGGCTTGCCCAGGAGATAAGGCCCGAACGGGAAGAGGGGCCTGCTCGAGAGATAAGGCACGAATGGGAGAAGAGGTCTGCCCGGGGGACAAAGCCCGAACGGGAGTAGGGGCTGATATTTTGGGCGACAAAGTGGGAACCTCCGTTCCAAGAGCAACAACCCGATCAGGAGTAACAGCCTTAGCCGTGGAAGATTGGGAGGCTGCTGATGAAAGTTGGCCGACAGGAGGAGGCGGGGGAGAAGCCAGGACCGTGGGAGTGACCCTTTTCCTTTTGCATTGAAGCCGCAATCATTGCTGGGGGAGGAGAAGCGGCCCGTTCTTCCTCAACCTGTTCTGGTATGGCGACGTCTTCCAGAGAGGCAGCCTCTAGAGGAATTAGAGGGGAGGGTTCAGCCCGGGCTGGTGCACGGGGTCAAAGGTAGTCTATGAGGAACTGGCCAGACCCTGTTTAAGCTCCTCACTCAGGGTTTTCAAAACCGCAAGAGACTGGTGATTTACATTTGAAGAGTAGGCCCGAAGCATAGCAGCCTCTACAAAGTGGAAGAGAAATACCTTAGTTAGCAAAGAATAGCAAGAAGGAATACAGGGTCTTACCTAATGGACCCCCTATCTCTGCATAAACTGGGTTGAGCCCAAAATAGTACAAAAAGCCTTCCAATAGTATTATGGGCAATCGGACGCTCACGCCATTGAGTTTTTTTGAAGCGGCGTGGCAGGAGGATTGATGCTGATACATAGGAAGATTGGTAGGAAGATCAGAGTGCTATTGGGTTGACCTGATCAGGGGTTCAGATAATCTAATGAAGAAAAAACGAGTCTTCCAACCTTTGTTGGAAGAGGGCATGTCGGAGAAGAATTTATAACTAGGTCTGGCTTGACCATGAATACCCCTGGTTCAGATTGTTTGAAGGAATAGAAATGATGAAATAGCTCGATAGTTAATGGGATTTGGTATACGTGACACAGAATGATGGTGCCATATATAGCCCTGAAGAAATTGGGAGCAAATTGAGAGGGGCAGATACCAAAGTATTGACTTAGTGAGGAGATGAAGGGATGTAGGGGAAAACGAAGGCCTCCTAGGAGCTGGTCCTTGAAAACAGTCATGAACCACTCAGGAGGAGATGCGGGATGTTCGTTGGGCGTGGGGAGTCGAAGTTCATAATCTTGGCTAAGTTGCAAGCTAGATTGGATCATGGACAGGTCATAGTTGTCTAGGTCAAAAATATAATAAGAATACAAAAAGGATGTCTTACCATCCGCCATTATCAAAATGAGGAATATTGAAGGGGAAATCAGACGAGAGGAGGAAGAGCACCAGGCGTTGGGAGTCGAGAAGGGAAATGGTTAAGACACCAGGGGTAGCGGAACAACGAGGAGGTGAAGTTAGTCGAAGTGCTAAGACGACGATGACGAATTGCCTTTAGGGCTTATAAAGCGGGCTTTCCTGGGAAATATCGAAAGAGGAGCCGAGTATCTTTTTGGGTAAAGCACCCAAACACCGTCCGATCAAGGAATGACATGCACTTATGGGAAGTCGTGTACAAAAGGGGGTTAAGCAGGCAGCGTCATATGGCGTAAGCAATAAAGACGTGGGACAGGTGTCACCACCCTAGGAAGTGTATTAATGATAGACGTGATAAGGAAGTCATGAAAGGAGGAATGCGTACGGAAGCGTCTGCTACGTGATCTTCTCGGGGAGTGGTGAAGGAAATGGCGGGAGATGAATTCGAATGTTGCAATGCTACATTGCGTCATTTTCCTGAATGCTGAGTAATGTTTTAATATTTTATATGGCCACTTACGTATGATACTTTATATTTCTTGACTGCAGACGGGGGCAAAGTGTTCCCTTCAAACAATCCCCGGTCGGGAGTTCACCCCCAGGACGGTTGCATCTTTCCTCAAGCGGGATTTCCAACGACCTTCCCGGTCGGCTATCCCAGACTCTTGCCCCAGTGCGAGTTATAAGTGAGCGGGGATAAAGTGTTCCCTTCAAACAATCCCCGGTCGGGAGCTCACCCCTAGGTCGGCCGCATCTTTCCTCGAGCGGGATTTCCAATGACCTTCCCGGTCGGCTATCCCAGACTCTCGCCCCAGTGCGAGTTATAAGTGAGCTATGCTCTCACGCCCAACGACCTTCCCGATCGGTTGTCCCAGACTCTCACCCCAGTGCGAGTTATAAGTGAGCTATGCTCTCACGCCCAACGACCTTCCCGGTCGGCTGTCTCAGACTCTTGCCCCAGTGTGAGTTATAAGTGAGCTATGCTCTCATGCCCAATGACCTTCCCGGTTGGCTGTCCCAGACTCTCGCCCCAGTGCGAGTTATAAGTGAGCTATGCTCTCACGCCCAACGACCTTCCCGGTCGGCTGTCCCAGACTCTCGCCCCAGTGCGAGTTATAAGTGAGCTATGCTCTCACGCCTGACGACCTTCCCGGTCGGTGCAATGACTCTCCCGGTCGGTACCATTTACATTCGCCTGGGCAAAATACAACAAGCCATGTTCTCGTGCCTAACCGGTCAGTAAGCCATATTTCCATTGTTTCTGCTAAATATGAAAATTAGCAGGCATATTCTCAAGCGTCTTAGCTGCTCAAGCCTTTTGATCTTCTAGTGAGAGGTAAGAGGAAGGCTGGGTAAGCAGGTTATCCTTATTATTTTTGCTAGAAATGTTAGAGGAACGCAGGTGTTTTATAGAAACACAATGATACCAGAGCAAGAGGACATGGGGTTGCACCCTGAACGGAATCCAAGAAACATGTTTTATTTCTTTAAAAAGATTAACATTTTTTAGGGGTTTACATTACTACCAGATCCAGAAGCCTGACCCTTGCTTTCTAAATGAGCCCTTGCTTGGGCTAGTTCCTCCTCTACAAGTTTAAGGGAGTTTTTCAGTTAGCCAATAGTTTCATCCTTTATATGCCCTTCTTCTTTCAGGAGAGTCACCTCATCCTCATGCTTCATCTTAAGGTAAATGATATAATGAACCTGGCTTTAGAAGTCTGATTGAGCATTAAGCTTGAGGGCTACTTCGGCCCGAGTTCATGATTTGGCCGTCAACCAGAGTCCTTCCATTTCGCGAGTAAGGGAAGCTTGAAATTCTCTGCTTTCAATCATCGCCAGTAGGGCCTCATCCTTCCGAGTCAATAAGTCCGTCAGCTGGACAATCCGCTGAGGCAAAGAAGGGTCACCAGATTCCATCATAGATGCCAGGGGAACAGTGTGAAGAAAGAAAACAGTTGAGAGGTAAAAGGGCGCACTTCCCCTCTTATAAGGGAGAAGAAGGGGAAGGGATTACCTTGGAACATGGATTGGCGTTTGGGAAGATGTGCAGCATTCATGAGAAAGGGACATGATCAAAAACCTAAGAGTCAAAACGCACCATAAGATCCCGCCAATCTTTTCGGAAGACAATGAATGTCGAAGGGGATTTCAGAAGCTGGGCCCGCAAGTAAAGAGATGCCAAGGCCAGGTCGGGGGTGAAGACTAGGTCAAGGAACTACGCAACGTGGGTCTAGTCAGTCGGGCTTGAGCCTCCTTCGATTAGACTTGAGGGGGAGGCTTGTGATACGGTGCATGATTATGGGGTCAGTAAGACATGGCGGTCAGAAGTCACAATTACGTGGCGGTCAGAAGTCACGATTACGTGGCAGTCAGAAATCATGATTATGTGGCGGTCAGAAGTCAAGATTACGTGACGACCAGAAGTCAAGCCTATGTGGGATTTAAAAGTTGGACCTACGTGGAAGTCAAAGAGCCTGTTTATGGGTAGCGCAAGGGGCCCAGTTACAAGAGGGGTCGGGTTAGACACGAGGGGCATCTCGAACGATGGCTCGGGACTGGACATATGTGTCAATGGATCTGTGATGCATACAGGTCGGGAGTGTGTCCACCAATGATACAGGTCGAGACTCAAGATAAGCAGAAGTAGATCGATGCATACAGTTTGGGAGTGTGCCCACCAAGGATACAGGCCGGGACTCAAGATAAGCGGAAGCAGATCAATGCGTACAGGTCGGGAGTGTACCCACCAATGATACAGGTTGGGACTCAAGATAAGCGGAAGCAGACAGATGCATACAAGTCGGGAGTGTGCCTACCAAGGATACAGGTTGAGACTCAAGATAAGCGGAAGAAGAATGATGCATACAGGGCAGGACTGATAAGCTTAGAGCACAAGATACAGAGACAAAAGTGTACAGGTCGGAGGCAGGACCAGGATAAGCAGAGTTGGATGGGGGCATACAGGTCAGGTCAGATGGAGTCAAAGAGACATATAGCTTTGGAGGCGGGATAAAGAGAGTCGAACTAAGGCATACAGGGTGCGATACGTGGGGCAATAAGAGGAAGGGCTGGTCGGGAATCTGCAGCAAGGGATGCATAGAATAAGGTTAGAGGTACAGGTCTGGTGGCGACACCAGATCGGGGTCAGCAAGTGCAAAGACCCAGTTTAGCGATCACGGACTGAGAAGACCATTCACTACACGACAAGTACACAAGGGAATTGTAACCACCTGTCAGAGAATAATCAGAGTGTTAGGGAATATACTAACAGTCGGGGTTCATTGCCCCTTCGGTTCTTCCGCAACCTATAAGAAGATGCCACGTGTCATTCACCGCCAGACAAAGCTTGACATCCGACATTCCCGGGCACCGCCAGATTCCAGAAACACCCATGACAGTATAAAAAGAAATGCTTTGTCCCTTACGCAGGTACGCTCACTCGTCCTTTCTCACCAGTCTTTTACTTTTTGCCTTTTGAACTTTTTCTGTTTCTTCTGGGAAAAAAGTACCTGACTTGAGCGTCGGAGGACCTGACCCAAGGATTTTTTTTCCCTAGTTTTTGGCCTCTAACATGGAGGGGACTTGTCTGAGTGTGCGCAGGATCAGCAGTCTCGTCACCCCCATCGTCATCCGCTCGTGGGAGCCTTTCGACGGGTGGCCAGGTCATCCAGGAGGTCCGACAACTTTCCGTCAACACCGGCGACACCGCGACCGCCTTCATCCTACTCAGCTTCCAAACGGGATCAGTAGCATTCCAAGAATTCGGAAGCAAATGGATAGTGATAAGTTAGTGTTAAAAACCAAAGGAATTTAGAAGTTGCATTAGGAAGAGTCCTAATTACAAATCGGAATAAAAGAATGAAACTTACATAAGAATTTTTGTTAACCTTGATTAGTGAAAAAATTAAATGAAGTTCTTGTTTATTCAGTGATAAGTGGTATTCTTCTTTTCTCTAAGTCTCAAACAATTCAGCATTTGGAGTGTTAAGGTTCTGAATTTCAAAGGCTTGTACACTTGAATTAGAATTATAAAATTTCCAGCTGTAGTTGTAGCTGAATGCAATTGGGAACTGGATGAACAAAGAAATGGTGAATGCTTAGGAGTTATCTTATCTCATCAACTTCTTTGGCTTCTGTTCCTCCCACTGCATTATGTGCAGGATTGTTGAGGTGAATTGTACAGAGCTGTAATTCTGGGAATTGTCAAGTTGAACTTACTGGAATAATTGGTTAAATGAAGTTAGTCATTCCACCCATTGGGAAATCTGAACTCTCATCTTTAATGGGTTCAATGCAAGTTTAAGAGTGATATAAGAAAGTCAGACATCTTGGAAGATCTTTACCAATGAAACAGGGACCAAAATTTAGTCAATAAAAGCACCAAAATTTAGTCAATAAAAGCTGTGAATGAATATATCAACTTCAACATGTTGTGTGTCAAATTGTGCTGTGATTTCTAAATGACAACAATTAGAATTCAACCTCTTATTTATTTAGTGTCAATTGACATGCATTGATAAAAATTTTAATTTATGAAACCTATGTGCTAAAATGCATGATTATAAAATTGAGTGTAAGGGGTTGTAGTTCCTAAACCTTGTTTGGTTCTTCACCTATGCAAAATGAATAAATTTGTTAAGCCATAAGGAGGAGAGAAGAAACCTGGCTGATCACTGAAATTGAGAATTGTAAAAAACCAAAATTCTAAAATCATCTTTATTTTTGAATTATGAAATTATTTCTGATTTGAAGAGTTGTTGCTTAAGAATCTGAATTGCAGTTGAACATGAAACAAAAGTTTGAATCTGAATTTGAATCTAATCCTTGGATTAGTTGATGATTTATTCAACCTAGATTTTTAAAACTACTTCTGAATCTACAGAGATTGCAGTAGTTTTAAATTAGAAACTTCTGCCTCTGAACAATAATAATGCTATCTTAAAGCATCTCAAGAAAGAAGGTGGAATTGAAGTTGTTGGATCAAGACGTTCTAGAAGAACGACCGGGGGGGGGGGGGGGGGGGGGATGGGTGAATAGCACTCGTGATGTTTTCACATTTTCATAAAACACAGAATGCACACCAGAAATAAAGAAATAACAATCAATCACAAATACCAAGATTTATTTGGTTTGGAGTCTATGACAACTCATACTTCAAGGCCCACACTTGAGAGTGCTTTTGTTGGAAAATTACTATAGTTTCAGAAATTCAAGTACAAAGATGAAGTACAATGATAATGTAATTAAAGTACTATGAATAATTATACCGACAACTTTAGAATTCGAAGAGGTGTGCTTTCGGTCGTCAGGGTTGCATTACAACTTCGTAGACTTGTCTTTGGAGCAGTGCGCAAGAGCAATAGATGTTCTGAATGTTATGTCGAAGTGTTGGTCAAGGCCTTCTTTTATAGCTAAGTTGAGTCTGATCCAGATACACTGATCTTGGGATCAAGTTTGACTCGATGTTGATTGGTTAACTGATACCCTTGATCGGTCTACTAAACTCGCCTAAATTTGTTGGCTTCCCGTTCAGATGTTGTTGCACCAGATAAGTTCGTTCGATCTACTAATACTGTCGTTCAGTCGACTGAACCCTCGACACTCCTTGTCTTATCTGGTCTGATCAACCCTATTTAAAGTTTATCTACCGTTCGATCGACTGAACCTCCCTGTTTGTTGATCGATCCCTTGATCTACACTTCATCACGACCTGAAATATAATCTTCTAGCTTTGTGGTTTAGTCGACTGATCCGGACATTCGGTCTACCAAACAAGGCAAAATCTGAACGTGTAAAACTGTTATCTGCCTTCAAAATAGAGTTAGAATAATAGGTAAATAATATAAAAATGTAACTTTGACAGTCTCCAGACTGTCTGACTTGACTTTGAGTTTCGCTAAAATTTTAGGTCAGACCGATCTACTGTTCCCTCTTTGGGAAGCGTGTCCTCACCTACTCATCTCAAGAGAGTTTACCTTTTCCCAGACCGGTCCTCCCTATCGTCTGAACTTTTGCTCAGCGCCCGAGATGTCAAAACTTCATGCTGAACGTCCGATTTCGACCAGTCCAGTTTTCCACCTGGTGTTTGCGACCCCCAGGATTTTCACTTAGAGTCTTCAACTCTAGAATTTCGTCCAACGTTCTCAACCCGCCAAGACTTCGCCCAATCCCCAGGACCAGGACTTCGTTGCCTAAGCGCAACTAGGATTTTCTATAACCTAGGGTTACCTTCCCCTAGGATTTTCTACCTGCCTAGAATCCACTAGAATTTTTACCTAAGAACACTTAGGACTTTCCTGCAAGCTCAATCATTGTAACGTCTGCTCTACTTATTGCCCTAATCTAAGACATGGATGTTACACTTTTCATACCTTCTAAAGACTTCGTTATATGCACACTGCTCGGTTCAAAGATCTACTCTGAACTTGTTTCGACTGTTGAGTCGTGGTTTGGAGCGATGCAGAGCTGAGATGAAGTCTAAAGCTGCTAGAGGGTTTGGGTCGTGTGACCCTGACCAACCGTGTAGCCTCACCCGAGAAGGAGCTAGTCGTGGGCGTGTGGTGATAACCGGTCGCGTGACCTTACCGGGCCCGAGTCTGGGCATGACCGTGTATGACACACGGTCGTGTAAGGCCTTGCCTGCTAGTAAAGGGCATGACCATGTAAAGGGCACACGGTCGTGTCACCTTTGAAGCAAGACCCACCACCTGGCCGTGTGTATCACATGGCCGTGTGACATTTCCAGAGGCTAAGGCTTGCATGACCGTGTGTAGCACACGATCGTGTAACCCCTTCCAAAGGCTAGGTTGGGCATGGCCGTGTATACCACACGTCCATGTAGGTCCTCCAGAGAGAGAGAGCATGGCACGACCGTGTACATTCACACGGTCGTGTCAACTTGGCCGAGGGAAGGAAGTTCGGGGTCGTGTGACTCTACACGGCCATGTGGGGATCACACATCCCACTCTGGTACGACCGTGTGAATTCACACGGCCGTGTCACTTGGGTCGAAGGGGAGAGGTTTGGAGCCATGTGACTCCACACGGTCATGTCACGGGCCATGTGGAGGCCACGGCCAACCCTACAAAGGAAGTTGTTCTCCCCTTTGTACTCCTCCTGGGACTACCATTCTATCCCTTTTCTTGAGGAAGAATTTATGACACACTAATTACTACCAAACTGTAAATCATCCTAAGCAATTCTTAACAGTGTGTGTTTCATGCATAGCCAAAAGATAGGAAAATACACTACACCAAGGTTTAACATATTCCTTGCACTAGCAAGTTCCAGGATCTTCCTCCACGGTTCCGACACACACACCCACCAAGCACTGCTCCTGCTGCCCCCTCTTACTCAAGCTTTCTTTTACCTTTATCTGCAGTACAAGGAAATGCAAATCTATAAGCGAACACTTAGTAAGTACCATCTACTCACAAAACGATACATTAAAAGAAGACATGCTTTTTAAAACTGTTGAAGGAAAACACAAGCATACACTTGACAGTAACTCACACTAAAATCATATTTCGGAAATATGTACATGACATGCATTTTTAAACCAGTTTATCATGCAAACCTTCAACTTAAAAACCATGCTAGGAATGTAAGGAACACAGGATTCTTGGCATATTATAGAGTTCATTAATGCTACACAATATAACTCAAATTTTCAACTTGGGAAGCTTACACTAAACAAACCATGAAGTTTGAAAACATTATAGTACATAATTAGTGAAAATAATAATTATCTTGCTTTGGGCCCGACATTGTACCACTTTGCACGCATCCTTAATAAGATCCGAGGTAGCTAATCCCGAACCTATCAAGGTAGTACTAGGTGATCTAGGGGCCTAGGGTCGATCTAGGAGCCCACCCATGGACCTTGTGTCCAGTACATGCCTTTTTAAAGTAAAATACTTTCTTTTAACTATTGATTTCTTGTTCTTGCACTTGCTTGTCATTTAAACAAACACCTTTTGTGCGCTTAAATCCCCTCACACTTATAGGGAAGCACTTTAGGGTACTTGAACCTGCTTCTTAGCCCCAAACTAAATGGGAAGCAATTCAAGGTTCCCTACACATGCTCTTAATCCCCAAAACTCTAGAGGGCATCTAACATAACATGATATGCATCTTCCTTAACATGTCTAAAGCATATCTCAACATGTATCTTCTAAATCATGCATAAAAGACATTACAAAATGCATCTTCAAAGTAACTTATACTATAGGTGAGCGGTACTTACATTCTTTCGCTATATCTTACTATTATAAGGTGTAGGGAAGACAATCCTCCCTCGTATGCCTTAATCTCTGAGTCGCCCTTCACCCGCGTACCAATCCTTGCGAAACTCTCTTGTTAAATCCTCCCCTTGAAGAACTTAGAAGCTTGAAAACCTATGTTTCTTGATCTTGGCCGAAACCACAAAAGAGAAAAGAGAGGATTCGGCTAGGGAGGAAAGGAAGAGGAAATGAAAATTAGGTTTTGATCTCATCCATCCCCTTTTATACCAAGTGAAAGTTGAAGCATCTCTCCACATATAATCTATATATAATGAATTGTTTCATATTGCTCATGTGATGCTTTACCACCACCTAATGGCTACTTAAACCAAACTCAAGTAAGAGGTCTTGGCTTCAAATCCTAGCTCGAGCCATTTATGAATATATTTTTATTTATTTTCTCTTCTATTTCTTTTTGCTCTTTTGGATTAGAGGAAATTTACGAGTATTACAGTCATACTTGTTATATCATAAGATATCTTAACTTTTGAACCCTTTGCCATTATCAAAACTCAAGTTCGATCGTCTGGTGCTCTCTACACCAACAGAAATATTTACAAAGATCATTATGATTAGTATGCACAGAGGAAAATAAATAAAATAAAATAGAATAGAACGAAGGAAAACCAAGGGTTGCAAAATTGAAGAGAAGGAAAAATGATGAGAATGACACATTAGGAGCTCTCTTAGAATCAGATTTAGTCCTCTATGAGGTTCTTGTATCTCCATTGACCTTGAATCCTAATTCTAAATTTCTAAAATGACACAACTAAACCTGAGAATCTGATTCTTGAATTTTGAAGCTACATCAACAAATGAAGAAAAAAAACATGTTTGTGCCAAAAGTTTATGTTGTTTTGACCAATACCAATGTGAAATTACTATCCTATCAATTCAGTGCCAAATGATACCCTCATCCAAGATGAATTTTATATGATTTAAACTGAAGATACCTTAGTATCTCAATTCTAAAACTTATTCCTTAATTCACAAAAATTCTGGACTTGGGTTCTAAAATCTGAAGTTTGAATTGCAGGAATTTGAATTTTTAAATATGGTTTGAATCTGATGTAAGAACTAGAATTTAACTTCTGAAATTGAAATTGAAATGGTTAAGGGTTAGTCATTAATGGTTGGGTGAAACAAATCAGATTTAACAAGATTATCCTCATGAAAGGATGATGAAGTTTTTTGGAGAGAAAATGTCATGAATTAAAAATAGTGTGGAAGTTGTAACTTTTAGAACTTATCTAGATTTTAATGTTCCTGAATTTTGTGAAACAAGTAATTTTGCAGAATATTCAATGAGTTGACAAAACAATAGGGAAGAAATTTGCACTTGGGCATCCAAGAACAAGCATATTAAAGATTATTGAAGAGTATTATCTCTTACTCAATGAAGTTGCTCAACAATTGTGAAGAGTAAGTTGAAATCCCTAGTCATGTTGAAGTTAATGTGTAGGCATTCATCTATGTTCAATAATTGGTCAACTCAGGTATATTCCTCCAATGTTCTCATTTCTTTATTGATATTTTTCCTTTAGTCATTGTGCTTGCTTCACTTAGTTATTTGTGACTCTATTTAGGGTTATAAACAAGCCAAGCCGAGTCGAGCTTTGGGGTGTTCAAGCTTGTTTGATAAGATAACCGAGCCGAGCCGAGCTTAAAATGAACCAAGCTTTTGAAATGAGTGTTCAAGCTTGGCTTGGTTTATTTTTTATGAGCTTGAGTTTGTTTGAAGCTTGGCTTGAGCTTGGTTCATTTAGATGTTATCAAGCTCTCAATTCAAGCTTGGCTTGAGCTTGGTTCGAGCTTGGCTTGAGCTTGGCTTGAGCTTGGCTTGAGTTTGGTTCGTTTAGATGTTATCTAGCTCTCAATTCAAGCTTATTTGATTATTTGAAACTTTTAATTGTTTGATTGGTTATTAAGATTGATAATTTAAATTTATTTATTTATTTTATTTTATTTAATTATTTATTTAGGATATTGAAAAGAGTTTTATTAATAAATATGGTTCATGAACATTGTTCACGAACGTTGTTCACGAACATTGTTCACGAACGTTGTTCACAAACGTCAACCAGCTGAACAAATATGTGTTCAAGCTTGTTTGTTTAGCTTAACAAGTTATTCAAGCTTGTTTGTTTAATTAATCCTATGTATATTGAACGAACATAAATAAGCTCTTACCAAGCCGAACACAAAGCTTGTTCACGAACACTTGATTCATTTACAGCCCTAACTCTATTTCAATGCTTAATAAGCCTGTTTGATTCATACATGCTATGTATTTATGGTGATGGAGAATTATAAAATAAGCGAGCCTATGGTAATGAGGTCTTGTGAGTGACATTGAGTGATCTCCATTTCAATATTTAAGTGTGAGAGTTAGAATAGGTGCATTAACCTCGTGAGATTGAATATTTCATAATTATTCAAATGGATTAAAATCACCACATTTATTGATTGTCTCACTTAATTTTTAATACTATCTTCTAGGTATTGATAGGAAATTATGTGTGAGATGATTTTTAGTTTTTTTTTAAGTTTGTTTGCTTGCTCGGGACATGCGAGAATAAGTGTAGAGGATTTGATAAACACCATTTTGATACAATATTTTGACTCATATATGCATATTTTTTTTATCTTTTCATGTGTTAATTTTATATTTATATCACATTTCATGAATTAAATTCATTCTTGGACTTTAATACAATTTATCTCATGATTGTGGTATTCGATTCTAATATTTGAATATGATATTTGTAGATGATTAAAGGGTCATGGACTAGGTTAGATTAGACTAAATTGAGCTAAAATCTAAGTTTAAATGAGGAGATAAAGTTCTAAATTAATCTGGACCATTCATTCAAGATTTGAGAATATCTGAGCTATCCAACAAGATATGGGTCATCCAAGTCAAAAAGGAAGTAGATCATCACTGTTGATCTAGATCTGAGCCTTTGGATAAGATCTAGATCGAATCCCACCCTTGGATTAGATCTAGAAGAATCTCAGTTGTCTGTTCAGATACAATGGGATTCAAAAATGAGAAGCAATAGTAGAGATTTGAGATCATCAATTTTCTACAGAGGAGACACGTACAAGAGTGGAGGAGGGATGATCCCAATCATCTTCACCACCTCGCCCATTGGAGCTCCACCCACCGTTAGAAGTTAAGGGTTTTCCCTTTCCTACCCACTCCATCCAACTCCTATGATGCATATTCCATCCCATTTGGAGACACCATCTTCAGTCAAGCGCTGATCATCTTCCACCATCATCCACCACAAGAGAAGAGGATTTTCCTTTCATTTCTGGCATTTCTCACAATTGTAGCCTTCTCCTTCCTCATTAATTCCATCTCTGACACACATCCTCTACACATCAAATTGTAGTAAATCTCCTCTACTCCTCTTCACATCTAGTTAAAGATGATACAAGTTAGAGAATGCCCTAACTTGATCTCTAAGCATCATTCTAATCCTTAGATGCCTTCATTGTATGTAATTTCATTTCCATTTGTTTGATTGTTGAAAGAATTTGTGGTTTAAGTCCTTTATAAAATTGAGCTAGAATTTGAGTTGGGTTTAGTTTTTATTGATTCACATTTCATTGAGCTTGGTGCCACTATTCATGTTTGATTTGTTTACAACAATAGATTAGATTACGAAATATTGTTTGTTCTTTTAATTGCATGAGTTGATTGCATTTATAGCTTAGTTTCCTTAATTCTCTATTCAATATAAGTAGATGTTAGATTTCATTGATTGCTTAATTTTCATTAAATGCTTTTTATCTATTTAATTTGATGTGATCATAGTTTAGGTTAGATTAGGGTCTTTCATTGTTCTTTTAGAATTAACAACTTAAAACCCAACCCCAAGACCAGTCACAAAAAAAATGCAATCCTATGATTAGAATTCATCAGCTATATTCCTTGAGAGACGATCTAAATTATCCTATATTGCATCAGTGTAGAAAGGGGTTTTAGTATTTTATTTATACTTATTGTGAGATTGAAAGCGTTAGAAGGGGGGTGAATAACATGTTGGTGCGGGAAACATCCGACGATCGAACTCAAGTTTTGATAATGGAAAAGGGATTCAAAGTTAAGTTTAATTGTTATCTAACGTTTTGAATGAGCTTGCAGAAAAGTCCTAAGTGTACTTAGGCAAAAGTCCTCACTGTGGTTAGGCAGGTGGAAAACCCTAGGGGGTGGTAACCCTAGGTCATAGGGGGTGGTAACCCTATGCGGAAAGCCTTGGCGGGTCGAGAGCTTCAGGCAAAAGTCCTAGGGGGGTAACCCTAGGTGGAAAGTCTTGGTGTCGCGAACCAGGTGAAAGACTGGACCAGCCAGGAAGCGGAAGTCTAGCAGAAAGTCCGGAAGCTTCGAACGCTGAGCAAAAGTCCAGTCGATCTGGAGGATCACACTGGCAATAGGTAAATCTCCTGAGTAGAGTAGGTGAGGACGCGTTCCCCGTAGAGGGAACAGTAGGCGTCGTGTCGACCTAGGGTTTCCGGTTGGAAATCTGATGTCAGACCCGGACAGTCCGGAGACTATCATCATATTCTATTATCATATCTATATTGTTGTTTTGTGCTAACTTTGATTTTGCAGGGTATGTGTTTGAGACTAACACTTTTTGCAGGACCAAAGGAGCACAACATAGCCTTAGATGAACAGTGTCCGAGGCGCCTCCATCGAGCTTGGAGGCGCCTCGGGTGCAAAGCTGGAGCTGGCTGCGAAGCAAGCTTGGAGGTGCCTTGGAGGAAGCTCAAGGCGCCTTGGACTGGTGGCTGAAGGCACCTTGGAGAGCAATGAAGGCACCTTGAAGCAGATAAGGTGCGACCTGGCTCGATGTGATCCACGCGGCTGACTCGGCTAGTTTAAGGCGCCTTGGATGGGCTTTAAGGTGCCTTGAGCACTGTTTAAAAGGGGGTTTCGAGCTGCACCATTGATCAACAAATTCTAGAGATCTCTACTACAACATGCTGCTCCAAAAGACACCCTAAAGTGCTGTTGCAAGTCCCCGACGATCCGAAGCTTCGAGACTTTGATTCTGTCGTCGGTATAACTCTGTTATTGTTATTGCACTACTGTAATACCTTTGTAATTGAATTTGCGCGATATAGTTGTTGCCCACAGAAAGCGATCAACGATCGCGGGCCTTGGAGTAGGAGTCGCCCTAGGCTCCGAACCAAGTAAATATCTTGGTGTCTTTTGTGTATTGTTCTTCTTCCACTGCTACTTCTCGATTGTTTTATGATTACGAAATGAGTGAAAACCACGAGCGCTATTCACTCCCCTCTAGCACTTCTCGATCCAACATAGCACTCATAGCTTTTTCACTTTTTTTGTCAATCAATTGAGAGTAAACACAGTGAAAAATAAAGTAAAGAAAGAGAAATTGCAAACACTTTTCTTTTACTTGGTTTAGATCTTATGACGACATCTACTCCAAGGCCCTCAATCGAGGATCGCTTTTGTTAGAAAATTCACTAACGATTTTAAATAAGTACAAGTATAATAATTAAATGCTATAATCAAAACTTTACCAACAACTATAGAATTGAAGTTGCAAGCTTTCAGTCATCGGATAAGTATTTTGGCATTGTAGAATAATTTTCTAAGTAGCACACAAGAGAGAAACTTCTTGGAATTGATGTGTTGAAGGTGTTAGTCACCTCCTTTTATAGACCCATACGGGAGTCTAGACTCCTCCCCGGGTGCACCCATAGGGCTGACATGGTTGCTCTCATTGAAACTTCATCCAACAAATTTTATCCACCTCTTGGAGTAACTTGACCTAGAGGTTTGATTTCACCAGTTTTTTAGTCAAGTACGAGATCAGGTTATGAGATCTAATTAAGGAAATTCATACAATGGATTGGGAACCTTTTAAATCGGATACGGATCCATGGCTTCACTTGGACTCAGGTTCTGATTCTATCTCAAATTCGGACTCGACGACTTGTTCTCGGGTTGAAAGTGCGAGGAGGCTTGTCTATCTGAGATCTTCATTGGAGTCTTCTGATAACAACTCATCCCACGTTGCTTATAGCACCTTCTTTTTCCATTGCTTCTTTGTTTCCCTCTGGTTTGGACAATTTACCTTGATATGCCCCTTTTTGTTGTAGCCATAGAAAATAACTTTGGACTTGGATTTTGGACTTGGTTGCGTCATCTTTGACTGGATCACCTTCTTGATTTCTCTTTTGGGGAATCCCTTCTTCTTCTTATATAGCTTCCGGACTAGGTTCATGAGTTTGGTGGTAATTTCATTATCTTTTTTTGAGTCTGATTCGTCATCAGATTCAGGTTCGATCAAATACTTTTTCTTAGTCTCCTTCATCTTTCTTGTACCTGCAACCAACATAATACCTTTCTTAGCTAAATGTGCATTAGTCTGTTCGTATAATTAAAATTCTAAAAATAATTCATCAAACCTAATTTGAGAGAGATTCTTAGAAACTTTGTAAGCATCTACCATGGATGCCCACAAAGTGTTCCTTGGAAAAGCATTGAGGGCATACCTTATAATATCATGATTTTCTATCTTCTGAACGATTTCATGGATATAGTTGAATAGGTCTTGGATCCGAGCATGGTGTTGACTCACCGACTCACCATCTTGCATTTTAATATTGTATAGCTTATTCAAAATTAAGTCTCGTTTACTTACCTTGGAGTCGGAGGTTCCCTCATGCAACACGAATAGCTTTTCCCATAATTCTTTGGCACTATTAAAGGGGCCGACTCGGTTTAACTCTTCTTTGGTTAAACCGCACTAGAGGGTCTGGGCTGCCTTTACATTAGCTTCAATATTCTTACAAGTCCGTGAATCCCATTTGTCACAGGGGATGAATACTCCATCTTTAGTGGTGTATCTGAATCCCGTCTAGATAATTATTCACATTTCCACTTGCATTTTGAGATGATACTCCATTCAACTCTTCCAATAACCAAAATCCTCACCGAAGAAAGTGGTGGTCGTGTAGTGCTATAACCTTCTAGGTGGGTCATTTAGAAAAAGACTCTTGCCAATACAAAAATGATGAACTTGTTCCAAGACTTAGTCTTGGATTAGTAGTGTGGTAGGAAAATAAGGTAATACATCGGCTCAAAGAATAATTCGATGAATCAAAAAAATTTGTTAGGAGAGGTTATTAGACCAATCCAGACTTATAGCACAAATTTGAAAATAAAAAAAAAACGTAAGACTTTATAAAAATAATGAATGAAAAAGTGATGAAAAAATACTCAAGCGGTAGCTATACTGATTCAGAGCGGTCTGACTCTGATACCAATTGTAAGATCATTATGCACTAGATAGGGGTGAATGGCGCTCATGGCTTTCATGTTCATTTTAAAACAATCGAAAAGAGTAAAGATAGTAGAATAAAGACAAAAAGAAAACAAGACAATGCTAACACTTTGATTTACTTAGTTCAGAGCCTGTGATGACTCCTACTCCAAGGCTCGAACATAGTGTAAAATACCGAAAATAGGCAAATAATTGTAAGGGAATTTTCTGGAATTTTTAGAAATTTTTCGAGAATTTTTCGGATCTCGTACGGACAAGTTAACGGGGATAAAACGGGACCCGGGGAAAGCATGTTTAGGCTACCCATTTAAGTGAGGAGAAGTTTGAATTTTCTTTTATTCTTTCCTTTTCTTTTATTTATTTTCCTTTTCTCCTCCGTTTTTCCTTCCCTCGCGCACCCCCCTTCCTCGCCCGACGCCATCTCCTCCGATCCCTAATCGTCGGAGCCCTAACCGCCGGCTACAGCGATTTTTCGTCCTCCCCTTCCACTTCTTCTTCTTCTCTTCTGCCCGAGCCGAACCCTCCTTCCCTCATCTCTCGCGACACCGGTCTTCTCCACACCGACGCCTCTGCCCTAATCTCTTCGCGTTGATCGCCTCTTCCCCCGCTCGGAGTAGTGTCGATCCGGCAACGCCGTCTCTGTGCCCTAGCCGCCGTTGCTGACACCCGAGCAGGAGCCGAGCGATTCCTTGCCCTAGGTGCCGACGCCGCACCTCTCTGCCCTAGCGTCGGCCCGCCGCCGAGCCCTAGTTCTCCGGCCGACTCCTCCTCCTTCCCGAGCCACACCGTGCCCGAGATTTGGGCCACAGCCGACCCCCATACAGCGCTGTGCCCTAGCTTGAAACCGTCGGCCACAGTTCGATCTCTCCGGTGATCACTTTTGTTACTGTCCCTGTTGTTCCCTAGTGCCGGCAGAGAGAAAACCAGAGGAAGAACTTGGCTTCGTGCAAGTAAGGCCTATTTGGGTATTAGATTTTGACTGGGATGCTGACACATAGGGAGTAGTAGTTCTTTGCAGTGTAGGCAACAGAACTATGGCAACAATAGTTCCGGCAAGCAAATTTTCGACAGCAGCTCTAGTTGGCCGTGGATTAACAGGAGAGGTTTCGGATTGAGAGTAAGGAGTTGATTGTTTCTTGCTGTAGCTTAAATCCAATTTGTATCTAAGGGTTGATTAGGGATTTGAAAACTAACCCTAATTAACCGTTGGATTTAATTTGGGTAGATTGAGATTTATGGTTTAGGGGTTTTCCCTAAAATTGTTCTTAAAGATTTTTATTTGGCTATTCGTTTAATTTGTAGCTAAATAAAATTGTATGTTTGGTATTACAGGACTTTGACGCGAGACGAGTATCTCGGAGTCGGAATTGGATCTTTCTTTTGTCGGAGGCGGGTACTTTTGACTTATGTCATTTGATATGCATAGTAATGAGTTTAACAAATAGCAAAGATTATGTTTCTTATTTATTTCGGTTAATCACTACCCGATACCTGTTACATGTTTAGTTGTTTGTTTGTTTTGGCATCTCATGTTATTACTTACCTGATTACACATGCTTAGGGGTAGTGATATAACCATGCTTCACCATGTTCAGGACCTAGGTGTGATACCCTATCCGATCTGTGAAATCTTGATATGATTTATTGATTATGGTGCACATCATGTATGTATATAGATTTGGTTCAGTATATTACCATGCTTAGTGTCATGCACCATTCGCATGATTACATGCTGTGTGATAGATTGTTCCATTATTGTCGAGCATATCGCCAGTTTCATCACTGTTCGGTGCTCCGTTGTGACGCTTATAGATAGCGTGACGCAGCGTGGTAGCACGTCAGTTTGCTCTTCCGGTGCTCCGTTGGTCCGCTCATGGGTAGTGTGACGCAGCGTGTAGCACGTTAGAGATCCCTCCCCGTCATAGTGTACCGGGAGATGAGAGCACTGAGCTCCCCCATTTACGATTTGGGGTAGGAGTATGTATGTACTCCGACAGCATCCCGTTCTCTCGGTCACTAATCAGGAGTAGTGATGCGGAGTGCACGGTTGTCACAGCCCTACCCACTCGGTCCCACTTTTGTTGTGAGTTGGCTGACTGGCGTCAGGGGTGACCATGACATTGGCACCATATGCATGATGCATTTATTGTTTGCGATTGTGTTTGCTGCATTTATATGCTGCACATTGTTTGGATACCTATGTTTGACATGCATACAGGATTTCTATACCTCTCAGATTGCTTGTCTTTATACCAGGTCCTGGTTAGTACAGTATTCTCCTGTTTACTTTAGTTTGTATTTACCTTTATTACATCAGGAGACTATACGCATGATTAGTGCTAGGTGTTATTTTCTTACTTTGCATATCGGTTGTACCTGCTGAGTGTTGGACTCACCCCGCCTCCATTGTTGAGGCTGTCCGGAGCAGTTCCAGTCGCTAGTCCCCATCTGCACGTAGTGCTAGTCCTCTGCTGATCTTGAGTTGTTATTTTATCTTAGTTTCGCTATCAGACTTTGTTTTTAATCTTGTATTGTTTTACTTATGGATACTGTATGGATTCTTATCGTTTGATGGATTTTTGGTATGATTTGGATTTACTCTACTACATGCCTGCCTGGACGGCAGAAGAGGTAAGTTCATCGGATTTGAGCTTTACGAGTGTAGTTGAGTAGTATTGATTTTGAGTCATGGTATTACTGCTTTGGTTTGTTTATATTTATATAAACTGCGTGGTGATGGTTTATTTACATGTTATTATTCTAGCCGCATGTGGCTGAGGTATATGAGGATGTAGAAAAGTTCAGATTGTCCGCCGTACAGGGGAGATGCTGCCGAAATTTTCTCGAACAGGGACTCCTCCGGGGCGTGACAATTTATTTGGTATCAGAGCTTAAGTTTTACGATCGTTGTTTTCGTATTTTGGATATTTGGGATAACCTGATACGAATTTATATGGTATCAGAGTGCCAAAGTTTGGCGATACTTGTTGGGTTTCCGTGTGTTGGATTTTCGAGATTTATCTGATACCAATTTATTGGTATCAGAGCAGGGTGTGATACCTGCTTTTAGTATTCTGGATATTATGTGCTAGCCTATGTTTGCGAGTCAAACTGGGTAGTTATTTTTGGTTGCACGGATTTTCCATTACGTATATATTTTGGACTTTCGTTTCGGATTTTATTATGGATTTCCGATGATTTTCTCGTACGAAATTCCGAGGTCAATTTGGGGACTGGACAGCGACGGAACATCTTTAGACAACAATTAGGTATGATGTTATTTTGGTAATTGGTTATACTGGTAGTAATATCTGTAATATAATTTAACAGATATGAGGCGATCTACGCGTATTCGCGAGGCGTGGTCTTTGGGCGACCACATACGAGGATCATGAGATCTCGGATACGCCGAGAGATGCTTTGATGAGCCCGGGGGATGACTCGGCATCTTTATGCGTCGCCGGCTCTCGACCCGATGGCTCCCTTAGAGTACCTACCTCACCCAACAGATCTACTCCCTCTGTATTTACGTACCACCAGGTACCATTGGCATACCCAACACCGCTCGGTCACCCTACGGTGTGCAGACCACCGCCACGTGGACCCACCGTGTCCCAGCACTGAGCCCTTGCCCCCAAGACATACAGGTACCACCTTCATTAGGGATACCCTCCACTCCACATCCGGTACCATTACCTCACCAGACATCTAGCCGGCCACCTATGTTCACCCCTAAAGCCGGCATATGCTCCAGTTACCAGCACCGGAGTACCTCCCGGTTTATACACCAGATCACAAGCACAGCCTCCGTGTTTCATCCCGATACTGCCAGACACATCTCATCGACATTTTGTGGCATGAGCCAGATTCAGTGTTGGCGAGTCGATGAAGAGTCGATTTACACTCTTCCGAGGAGACCGTGATCCGAGTGTGGCCCTGTCTTGGATTGAAACTATGGAGCGGACTTTCTTCTATACGGCTTGCTCAGTGGGAGAAAGCGGTCGGTGCTTTTCGTATTTACGGGACGCGGACACTTGGTGGATTACCATCATCGGTGGCGAGAACATCACTGGGCCGATTCGAGACTTTGAGAGTCGTTTCTTTCCACGAGCTTATCGATGGCTCATGGGTAGGATTTTCCGAGTTTGCGGACAATCGATCGATGATGAGTATAGTGCGAGTTTGTGATTGGCGATTTTGTCCGAGCTAGTCCGAGGGCTCACGACGCAGCAGCTCATTCGGTGGATGGACATTTGATCTAAGACTTATCGGTCTTGGTATCACATCTTATGCGGAGATGTTGGGCGAGACCTATTGAGTCAGCTCAGCAGAGAGTTTTTTCGGATAGGAAAAGGAAGCGGTAATGAGTCGACATCCGAGATCCAGCGATCGCGAGCTACACCACAGAGCGCAATCCGGATCGGTCGGTACTCGGGTATCTCATAGGCCTCGTAAATCATGGCGTCTTAGACGGGGCGTTCCGGTCTCCTACAACCCACACCACATTCGGTGTTTGATGTGGGTCCGAGATCACATCACCACGGCTGTCTATGGGACGACCCAATTTGCTTTATTGCAAACCGCCTGGGCATCGAGTCGAGATTGCCATCAAGGCTCAACATCCCTCGGAGTTACTCGGGAGGACAAGACAATCGATCGGGGTCTCGACGAGGAGGGCGGAGATTCCAACCCTCACCTGCAGCAGCATTTGGCATGCATGGACAGGAGTACTCCAATGCTTCCATAGCACCCCAGAGTTCTGTTCCGGGACCTTATTATCCGACGCAGGGGCAGTATCAGATGCAGTCTCTGTAAAATACCGAAAATAGGCGAATATTAATAAGGGAATTTTTCGAAATTTTTGGAAACTTTTCGGGAATTTTTCGGAGCTCGTACGGATAAGTTCACGGGGATAAAAAAAACGGGGTCCGGGAAAGCCTATTTGGGCTACCCCGATTTAAGTGAGGAAATGTTGATTTTTATTTTACTTTCTTTTCTTTTTCTATTTGTTTTTTTTTTTCCCCCGCGTGCCGTGCCCGAACTGCACAAGGCAGTTCCTTCTCCCGATCACTTTCTCCTCTCTTCTTCTCCACACCGTCCCTGTGCCCTAGTCTTCTCTTCATCGCGTTGCCGCACTCCTCTTCTCCGAGCCGATCCATCTTCGCCAGCCGACGAGAGACAAGGGAAGCCGGTTGCTTCTTCTCCGACGCGACATCGCTTCTGCCCTAGCCACCTCGCGCCGCCACCACTGTCGACGCCGACCCTCTTTCACTTTGCCCTAGCCGCCGGCGATGCACGGAGCAGCGCCGCACCCCCTCGGTGCCCTAGCCGACGCCTTCTCCCCTTCACCGACGCGGATCCAGCCGAGCCCTAGTGTCGGCTGCCACCCCTGTGTCTTGTAAACGCCGCCAGCCTTGTGCTCTAACGCCGGTCACCGCGACTCCTCCTCTTGTGGGTTTGCGACACAGCCGCCTTGCTTCTGCCTTAGCCTCCAGCCGTCAGTTCTATGTGATCTTGGAGGTCACGGATTGGTGTGGTTTGGTTGGGAAGGGACTGCTGATACAAAGTTGGGATTTAGGTATGAAATATTGGGCTTCAATTTGATTCATCTTGCAATCTTGAGATGTTGATGCAGTGTATTAGCATAACATGTGTTGTTTGGGCAGTAACTTTGTGATCCCCAGCAACGGCTCTGATCTTGTTTCAGCAGCCAACATCTTTGATTTTGGATCAACAGTGATACATACGAATTGAGGTAAGGAGTAGGGATTTGATGCATGATGTAGAGGATTGTTAGATTTGGTAAATACATTGAATTAGGTTGGAATTGGATTATTATGATGATGAATATGAAATAGGTTTATGGGTTGATATTTGAATTAAGGATGAACTTATTATTTAATTGGATTAGAATTTAATTTGGCTAATTTTGTGGCATGATAGAATTAACTAAATTAAATATTGTGACACAGGATTTTGACACGAGACGAGTATCTCGGAGTCAGATTGGACCTTTCTATTTTCGGAGGCGAGTACTTTTGACTTATGTCATTTGATATACATAGTAGTGAATTTAACAAGTTGCATTAATTATGTCCTTTATTTATTTCGGTTAGTCACTACCCACTATCTGATACATGATTGATTGATTGCTTGATTTGCATCCCATGTATACTTTATTTGTTTATACATGCTTATAAGGGGTAGTGATATACCATGCTTCACCATGTTCAGGACCTAGGTTTTTATACCTTCTGTGTACCTTTGATTCGATAGGATTCGTTGACCTAGGGTGCACTTTTCTATATATATGGATTAGGTCAGGATGTTTTTATAGTTATTGTCATGCACCATTTGCATGATTGCATGCTGTGTGATAGTCCGCTCCATTATTGTTGAGCACACGCCCGCTACATGGATCATACACACCACCACTCATGGGTTGGTGGTCGATCTGTGCAGTGTTTTCGCGAAGGGACTCTGTTAGTACCGCTGGTCCGCCTCATGGGTAGTGTGACACAACGTGTTATTCGGCAGGGATTCCTCCCGTCATCTTGTACCGGGAGTTGAGAGCATCAAGCGCCCCCATTTATGATTTGGGGTAGGAGGATAGGTGTACTCGACAAGCATCCCGTCCACTCGGTCACCATCGGTGAGTAGTGACGAAGTGCACGGTGTCACAGCCTTACCCACTCGGCCTCACTATTGTGTGAGATGATCGATGGCGTCAGGTGACCAGGACGCATCATTCGCATCATATGCATGATGCATTTATTGCTGTGTTTGTGTTTGCATTTATATGCTGCATATTGTTTGGATACCTATGTTTGACATGCATCGATTTCCTTATCCCTGACTATTTGACCTTATACTGTGTCCTGGTTAGTATGCTTCTCTCTGCTTCATGCATTTTATCTTTCTTATCAGGAGACTGTACGCATGATTAGTGCTAGGTGTTATTTCCCTAATTTGTATATCAATTGTACCAGCTGAGTGTTGGACTCACCCCGCTTCCATTGTTGTTATATTTCAGGTTGATGCTGTCAGGAGAGAGAGTTCCAGTTGCTAGTCCCCTGCAGACCATCAGCTATAGTTATCTTTGGTTTTGTTTATGCTTCTCATTTGACTATGTTTTAGACTTGGTTGATTTGATACTTGGATATTTTATTTTAGCTTTGCTCTATCAGACTTTGTTTTAGTCTTGTTTTGGATTTTACATATGGATATTGTATGGAATCCTTCCGTTTTGATGGACTTTTGGTATGATTTGGATTTTATTCTACTGCATGCCTACCTGGACGGCAGAAGAGGTGAGTTCGCCGGATTTGAGCTTTACGAGTGTAGTTGAGTAGGGTGGATTTCGAGTCAGAGTACTATTGTTTGTGATTACTATTATTAACTGCGTAGTTGTGACAGCCAGAGGCTAAATATTTATATAAACTGCGTGGTGATTGTTTTTATTTATTGTTATTATTCCAGCCGCCTGTGGCTGAGGTATATGAGGATGTAGAAAAGTTTCAGATTGTCCACCGTACAAGGAGATCTTTCAAATTTTTCTGACAGACTCCTCCGGGCGTGATGACCTCGGCCTTTAGGCCGATGCAGACTCGTCCCATCAGAGATCGCCGCCTTCTCGGTCTTCTCGCACATTATCGGCGGTGCCTCGCTGGCGTAAAGAAATACCACCTCCTCGCCAGGGACGTGTTCACGATTACTGGGAGGATGCACAAATGACGGATCCGCTTTTCCGCAGTATGATTTCCATTTATGCATTTTCCGCAGATATATTGATTGACACTGGTAGCTCACATTCTTTTATATCCCGTACCTTTATGCGGAGATTGTAGATTACCTACTTTTATCTCAATTGACCATCTCCCTACCGTCCGGTGATACTTTAGACATCACCCAGGAGGTCAGAGGTTGCCCGTTAGACTTTGGCAACATGATACTTATGGTAGATCTTCTAGTATTGGAGATGGTCGAGTTTGATATCATTCTTGCCATGGATTGGCTGTCAGTATATCAGGTTACCGTTGATTGCCAGACGAGGGTGGTCACCTTCCAACCTCCGAACCAACCCTCGTGGGATTTCACTGGCATCAGAGATGACGACATATCGATCATTTTGGCGATTCAGGCTCAGAGATTTTTGTCACTGTCGGGGTTTCTATTATCTCGATTAGTCAAGATAGCGATGAGTTCGCAGACTCTCGAGCGTTCTGTGGTCCGTGAGTACCCGGATGTGTTTCCGAGGAGCTACCGGTTTGCCTCGTAGGCGGTGGAGTTCGCTATTGAGTCGATTCCGAACCGCACCGACATCGAAGCTCCTTATCATATGGCACCGAAAAGAGTTGAAGCAGTGAAAGTTCAACTCGAGCTTTAGACGGAGGATTTATTAGCCTAGTGTTTCTCCATGGGGTTCACCGGTATTATTTGTCAAGAAAAAGCGGCACTATAAGGTTATGTATTGACTACATACAGTGAATGCAGTGGTATGAAATAAATATCCTTTACCGGATCGAGGATTTGTTTGATCAGCTCGAGGTACATCGGTGTATTCTAAGATTGATCTGCGATCCGGATATCATCACCTGAGATTGAGACTCGATATTGACTTTCCGCACCTGGTCATTATGAGTTTTGGTAATGCCATTTGGGTTTACCAATGCTCCGGTGTTTATGGACTTGATGAACCGCATTTTTCTAGAGTATTTGGACCAATTTGTTATCGTTTTCATCGATGATATATTGGTCTACTCATTCCGAGGAGGAGCATGCACAATCTTCGTATAGTCTTGGAGACTCTTAGGCGACATCAGTTGACGCCAAGTTCAGCAAGTGTGCATTCGGTTATCTTGATCGGTTTTACGGGACACGTGGTTTCTAGCGGTATTTCAGTTGATCCTCGAAGATCGAGGTCATCACCGGTTGGGAGCGGAAGTCGATTCGGAGATCCATGATTTTTGGGATTGGCGGATATTACCGACGTTTGTCGAGGGTTTCTCGCGTATTGCTATGCCGTACCGGAAAGGCATGAAGTTCACATGGTCCGAGGATTCATGAGACCAACTTCGGTGAGCGGAGATTAGTGTCGGCTCGGTTTTGGTTTTACCTTACGAGAGGACGGTTGTACTCTCACACGGCGTCTCTTGAGTGGTTTGACATTACGTCTGACCGCAGTAGTCTCTTATGCTTCGTCGGTGAAGGAGCATGAGAAGAACTACTCGGTTCATGACTTGGAGTTAGCCGCCTTCATCTTTGCTCGAAGCTTTGGCGGCATCATTTATACGGTATTACATTTGAGATTCTCACCGATCATAAGAGTCTCAAATATATTTTCACTAAGGAGCTTAATCTCCGACAGAGAAGATGGATGGAGTTCCTGAAGGGCTACGATTGTACCATTAGCTACCACCCGGGAAAGCTAATGTGGTTGCCGATACTCGGCGAAGTCGGAGGGACTTTGGCTTGCCGGACTTGATCCGGACTTGATTCGAGGTTTCTCCGAGTTTGATCTTGAGGAGCAAGGCCCAAAGCGTATTAGTTACCATGGTTGCTCGATCGTCGATCGGGACGAGGATCCGTGAGGCAGTGGTGATCGGCATTCTGATTCATTAGTAGTAAGATAGCTTAAGGCGAAACCGAGTTTACGACGAGGAGGTATTATATACTTCCGAGATTATGCGTACCTCGGTCTCATCCGGTCTTACAGGAGCTACTTCAGGAGGCACACCGCTCTCAATCTATCCAGGCGGGACCCGTATGTATCGAGACTTGAGGCGTTCCTATTGGTGGAATGGTGTGAAGAAAGACATCGCGGATTTTGTAACTAGATGTCTTGCATGTGGTGAAGGTCGAGCATCGAGACTGCGCAGGATTACTTGATGATTCCTATTCACGAGTGGAAGTGGGATCATATTACCATGGACTTTGTGGTGGGTTTGTCGAGGACACGGCGAGGCCATGCGATTTGGTAATCGTTGATCGATTAACCAATCCGCCTCTTAGCGATCTAGAGGACGATTCTGGATCGATTGGCGATCTGTATTGGAGATTATCGAGACTACATGGTGTTCGCTGAGTATCATTTGGATAGAGATCCACGGTTCACGCCTCGCTTCTGGCAGAGTCTGCAGCAGAGCACACTGCTCCGTTTATCTGACCTTCCATCCACAGACAGATGGACAGTCAGAGCGGACCATTCAGACTTAAGAGGACTTGTTGAGGTCATGTGTTATGGATTTCGGAGGCAGTTGGGAGGACCATCTGCCGTTAGTGGAGTTTGCTTACAACAACAGCTTTCATTCGGCTATCTAGATGGCACCGTTTGAGGCGTTGTATGGTAGACCTTGTCGGACACACGTCCTCTGGGATGAGGTTGGAGAGGCCCAGTTGTTGGGACCTCATAGAGTTCAGTAGGATGCAGAGTTGGTCCGTACTAGCAGACGGAGGATGTCAGAGGCGCAGGACCGCCAGAAGAGTTATGCTGATCGGAGACGCAGACCACTAGAGTTCTCTATTGGCGACCATGTATTTCTGCGAGTTTCACCCACGAAAGGGGTGAAGAGATTTTGCCTCCGGGGTAAGCTAGCTCCGCGGTATATTGGCCCTTTCTAGATCTTGGAGAGGATTGGAGCGGTAGCTTACCGGCTGGCACTACCACCGTCCCTGGCAGGCGTCAACGATGTATTCCACGTATCTATGTTACGGAGATACGTGCCCGACTCGACGCATGTGCTGGCAGATATTCAAGTTCCAGTTCAGCCTGATATTACATATGAGGAGGCTCCGGTACGAATTTTGGACCGGAAAGAGCGTCAGTTGCGGAACAAGACTGTCCGGCTGGTTAAAGTCGGATGGTGGCATCATTCGGACGAGGAGGCTACTTGGGAGCTCGAAGATATGATCCGAGCTCGATATCCCCATCTTTTCACTTGAGGTATGTGATTTATTTACCGTTCAACATTTATACTCTATATCTGTTGTTAGTACTTGCTGATGGTAGAAAACGAAAATTTGGGGACCAAATTTTTATTAGTAGGGGAGAATGTAAAATACCGAAAATAGGTGAATAATCGTAAGGAAATTTTTTGGAATTTTTAGAAATTTTTCGGGAATTTTTTGGAGCTCGTACGGACAAGTTAACGTGGATAAAACGGGACCCGGAGAAAGCCTGTTTAGGCTACCCATTTAAGTGAGCAGAAGTTTGAATTTTCTTTTATTCTTTCCTTTTCTTTTATTTATTTTTCTTTCTTTTCCTCCGCCTTCCTTCAAGGAGAGTTTCTCTCCTTCTTAAGCTCTCCGCCGGCGTCGACAAAGCCGTCGGCGCTCCCTTCTTCTTCTCCTCTACCCTCTATTACTCCGGCCACCTCATCCCGCCGCCGCCGCAGAGAGGAAGGAGGAACGTTCCTCTATCACCGCCACCCGCAGTCAGCACTGCCTCCGGCCTCCTCGCCGGCTGACGCCGCCAAGGGACCGGATCTGCGCCGTTGCCCTAGGTGCCGACGTCGCACCTCTCTGCCCTAGTGCCGGTCCGCCACCGAGCCCTAGTTCTCCGGTCGACTCCTCCTCCTTCCCGAGCCACATCGTGCCCTAGATTTGGGCCACATTCGACCCCCATACAGCGCTGTGCCCTAGCTTGAAACCGTCGGCCACAGTTCGATCTCTCCGGTGATCACTTTTGTTACTGTCCCTGCTGTTCCCTAGCGCCGGCAGAGAGAAAACCAGAGGAAGAACTTGGCTTCGTGCAAGTTAAGGCATATTTGGGTATTAGATTTTGACTGGGATGCTGACACATAGGGAGTAGTAGTTCTTTGCAGTGTACGCAACAGAACTATGGCAACAATAGTTCCGGCAAGCAAATTTTTGACAGCAACTCTAGTTGGCCGTGGATTAACAGGAGAGGTTTCGGATTGAGGGTAAGGAGTTGATTGTTTCTTGCTGTAGCTTAAATCCAATTTGTATCTAAGGGTTGATTAGGGATTTGAAAACTAACCCTAATTAATCGTTGGATTTAATTTGGGTAGATTGAGATTTATGGTTTAGGGGTTTTCCCTAAAATTGTTCTTAAAGATTTTTATTTGGCTATTCGTTTAATTTGTAGCTAAATAAAAATGTCACTACAACAAAAACTACAAATGACAATACCCCTACGACAACGATTTTAAGAGAAAGCGTTGCGTATTTGCTCAAAGACAACGGTTTTTGCCAAAACCGTTGTCTTTGAACTCCCCATTAAATATAAAAGACAACGGTTTTGGCAAAACTGTTGTCATTGAGCGACTTTTTTTTTAAAACGACAACACTTTTTACAACGGTTTTATAAACCGTTGTCTTTATCCACATTTTTAGTGGCTACGATGACAGTTTTGAAAAAATCATTGTAATTGAATTTGGTCATTTCCCCCCTTCGCTGTTTTCCTTTCCCTCGCTGTTTTCTTTTCGGCGCCGTGTTTTCGCGTTCCCAAACCTAAGTCATTTATCTTTCCCTCTCCTCATACGACGTTGTGCTCCTTCTCGTTTCCTGGTGAGCGGAGGCGTTCTCCAATGGGCTGCCGAAGATCCAGACGGGCCGAAGGTGGTGAGGGGCGATCCGGCCATGAAGGCGGAGGCGACCAAGGTCGCCGCCGAGCACCACCACTACTTGACGCCGACCATCAGCTTCAGCGACAGCGCCCTCAAGTTTACCCATGTCCTCTACAACCTCTCCCCGGCCGATATCTACTCTCATCTCCTCTTCATCACTCAAATCATCACATTTTATTCTCATTGAAAGAATCACGAATTCCTTGTAGAACTCTATGAGCAAGCCATAAAACATGAACATGGATCATTCATAACATCGACCGGAGCCTTGGCTACCTTGTCCGGCGCAAAGACTGGTCGTTCGCCGAGGGACAAGCGCAAGGATGAAACCACTACCAATGAGCTTTGGTGGGGAAAGTAAGTCCACACAACTAATTCATGATCCTTCCATTGATGGTTCCTTCTCAAAATGTATGTGCACTATTCACGCAGAGGCTCACCGAACATAGAGATGGATGAGCACACCTTCCTAGTGAACAGGGAGAGGGTTGTCGATTACCTCAACTCTTTGGATAAGGTACACATGCACATCAAGTGTTTGATGTAATTCCTCATAGATCCTAATATGGCATCTGAATTATACAAGGTATTTGTGAATGACCAATTCCTCAACTAGGATCCCGAGCATCGAATCAAAATTCAAATTGTCTCTGCAAGGGCCTATCATTCCCTATTCATGCACAATATGTAAGTGAAAAATACTACTAATAAGAATGCTAAAGATGCTCTTCAATTCTACAGTTCGACAGTTATCCAGATAAGTCATCTTTGCGTTTGTTCTGTTGATCTCTAGTAGTGAATCATAGTTGTGTTAGTAGCAGGCTGGATCATACATATGCATATATTAGTGTTAGTGAGATAACTAGCTCCTCTTTCTCTCCTTAATGCCAAGGGAAAACATGTAAACTAGAAGAAGAAAAACTCTCTTTTGCATGAAATAATTGGAAGGATCGCAGGTGCATCCGTCCTACGCCTAAAGAACTGGAGGATTTCAGTACTCCGGACTTCACAATTTATACAATGCTGTCCAGTTTCCATGTAATCGATACACACACTACATGACTACCTCCACCAGCATTGATCTTAATCTTGATAGGAAAGAAATGGTCATCCTTGGCACACAGTATGCCGGGGAGATGAAGAAGGGTTTGTTCGGTGTAATGCACTATCTAATGCCTAAAAGAAACATTCTCTCCCTGCACTCTAGCAACAATATGGGCAAAGATGGTGATGTTGCCCTCTTCTTTAGACTATCAGGTAAGTGTTGGTCACATTACTTCCACATTCTTCCATTCTTTGGATTCAGCAAAATCACAACTTGTTGCTCATTTTCTTCTCAAAATTCAAACTTTATTTTCCTAATTGTTGTGAATTTGGATCCCAGGACTATTATCCAGGTATGTGGCTAACAGATTTGACAAGGGCAAGGTATGAAGTGAGGGAGAAGACATGCACGAGGAAGGTATCCATTTCCGTCCACTTGCTTCCATTCTTCTAAATCTCATGCTCTGATATTTGTTTCATCTTAATTTTCAACATTTTCTACCTTGTTTGATTGCTTTCATTGCTGCTGTGTTGCATGATAGTATTCGACCATTTTCTTCTATTATTAATTTTGACAATATTCCTTGGTTTTCCTTCATTGTTGCATGTCTTTAATGCAGCATGTCTTTGTTGGCCCTTTCGAGCGGGTCCACGTATGTTATGTTCCATTGGTGCGGTGGCTCGCTCTCCACTTATTGTTCATTTTTCCCCTATTGGTCATCTTGAAATATCTATATCTATTCTAGCAATTATATCGGTATTATATTTTCTATTGAGAAACATTTATTTAGTATCTATTTATTAGTTTTGAACAGAAGAAGAAGAGGCGAAGAGGGTTGAAGGGAATGGAGAGTATGGACTCGGATTCAGAGTAAAGGGGAATAAGAAGGGACAATTTCTTTTGTTTTATTCTCCCTTTTTTCTTTGATGTTTTTTTCTTCTGAATTTGGATTTTAATGTGAGTAGTTGTCAATGGTAATATTTGACATATTCTCAATTTTCTCAAATAATTTCTTTTATTTGACTTTGCTTCTTCATTACTGATTTTTTTTACTAATATAATTTGGGCTTGTTAATAGTTCATGAAAACAATTTACTCCAACGAAGAAATTGACGAAGTGCGATCCGAATGGGCGGATTGCGTACTAGACTATTTCCATTACTAGGTATAAATTACTAGACTTCAAAAGATGGTTGAACATTTTGTTTGTGACTCCATGACTTATTGATTTTGATTCCTTAGTGCTAATAATTTGTTTGTTCACAGCTAGCTATCTCCTTTGCTCAATACTTCATTCTTGCATTTCTACCATGAGCAGAATTAGCTGACATTTTCCTTATTTATTGCCTCTCTTTGTGGTCCAAAATTAATAATGGCTGGGTTGTGTGAGTAGCTTATTTAGTTGTTTTCGAATTATGCAAGGACTGACAATGTGGAAGTTATCTCTTTGTGAATTGTTAGATGATGACCTTTTTGTATCTTATGAGTTGCTCTACAAATTTCTTGTTTGTACGCTCCTTATGGTTTTCGTCTATATGCCATGACTTAATCTTGTTTTTCCTCCTATAATTTATTATTTTTCTTTTTTACACTCTCATTTTGCAGCTCCTGGCAACTTGTTACTTGCAAAATGGAAAAGCATATTATGCCTACCAGGTCTCAAAGGTAATGTAGTCTGGAAAATGACACAGAAAATTGCATGAATATTTTGTTTCAAGATGTTAATGGATGTAATGCGCTTTGCATGGATTCTATTGATCTTGGATGATAGTTCACTTAAATAATGTTAGCTACATGCAGTGCTAATTATTTAATAAACTATGCTAAGCTAGGTATCACTGCTCCTAGTAGATTCCATGTACTGTTATTCTCTAATAAACACCTCTTTTTGTTTCCTTCATTTGATTTGTTTTTGCCTTCTATGCACTACAGATTGGTTAATTACATTCTCCTTTTGGAATTCTAGAATTTGATAAGTTTTGTTAAATTTTCTCTTGCAGGTCGGGCAATTCGTGAGGCTTGAGTTTTTTTGATGCAAGAAGTGAGCTTTGTTAGGATGTAGCTTGCCTTGCTAATTGTAAATTAAAAGCCATATGGAGAACAGCAAATGGAAAACATGTGATTTAATGTATATGGAGAGTAATGAAAAATATGTGTATTTTGATGATTAACAACTCATTTTGTATATTTTTGTATATGTGGCTACAAGATAAATTATATACGGATGTTTATTTTGGATTTAATGTAGTAAATATTTAGTTTTGCATTGGTGGTTTGCTTATAGTAAAATAAGATTGGTTGTTTGGTATTAATGAACATTAAAGACAACCGTTAAAAATGTTGTAAAAACTAGGTAAACCACAATGAAATTTTTTTGTAAAAAGTGATAAAAGACAACGATTTTATCCGTTGTAAAATATATTAAAACTGTTGAAAAAAAAAACAAAACGTGTCAAATATTATCTACCACAACAGTTTATATCTGTTGTAAAAAATGTCTACCACAACGGTTTATTTCTGTTGTTAAAATTATCTACCACAACGTTTTAAAACATTGTCGTATCCTTCGTAGCCAAATTTTCGGCATATAAACAACAACGGATAAAAATCGTTGTCAAATGTCTACAAAGACAACGGATTCAAAACCGTTGTCGTAGGGCAATACATTCTACAACACCCTCAGTTACAACGGTTTTTTGACCCTACAACAACGGATAATATCTATTGTCGTTTGTAGTTTTTGTTGTAGTGTGTATGTTTGGTATTACAGGACTTTGACGCGAGATGAGTATCTCGGAGTCGGAATTGGACCTTTCTTTTGTCGGAGGCGGGTACTTTTGACTTATGTCATTTGATATACATAGTAATGAGTTTAACAAATAGCAAAAATTATGTTTCTTATTTGTTTCGGTTAATCACTACCAAATACCTATTACATGTTTGGTTGTTTGTTTGTTTTGGCATCTCATGTTATTACTTACCTGATTACACATGCTTAGGGGTAGTGATATAACCATGTTTCACCATGTTCAGGACCTAGGTGTGATACCCTATCCGATCTGTGAAATCTTGATATGATTTATTGATTATGGTGCACATCATGTATGTATATAGATTTGGTTCAGTATATTACCATGCTTAGTGTCATGCACCATTCGCATGATTGCATGCTGTGTGATAGATTGCTCCATTATTGTCGAGCATATCGCCAGTTTCATCACTGTTCGGTGCTCCGTTGTGATGCTTATGGATAGCGTGACGCAGCGTGGTAGCACGTCAGTTTGCTCTTCCGGTGCTCCGTTGGTCCCTCCCCGTCATAGTGTACCGGGAGATGAGAGCACTGAGCTCCCCCATTTACGATTTGGGGTAGGAGTATGTATGTACTCCGACAGCATCCCGTTCTCTCGGTCACTCATCAGGAGTAGTGATGCGGAGTGCACGGTTGTCACAGTCCTACCCACTCGGTCCCACTTTTGTTGTGAGTTGGCTGACTGGCGTCAGGGGTGACCATGACATTGGCACCATATGCATGATGCATTTATTGTTTGCGATTGTGTTTGCTGCATTTATATGCTGCACATTGTTTGGATACCTATGTTTGACATGCATACAGGATTTCTATACCTCTCAGATTGCTTGTCTTTATACCAGGTCCTGGTTAGTACAGTATTCTCCTGTTTACTTCAGTTTGTATTCACCTTTATTACATCAGGAGACTATACGCATGATTAGTGCTAGGTGTTATTTTCTTACTTTGCATATCGGTTGTACCGGCTGAGTGTTGGACTCACCCCGCCTCCATTGTTGATATTTTCAGGTTGAGGCTGTCCGGAGCAGTTCCAGTTGCTAGTCCCCATCTGCACGTAGTGCTAGTCCTCTGCTGATCTTGAGTTGCTATTTTATCTTAGTTTCGCTATCAGACTATGTTTTTAATCTTGTATTGTTTTACTTATGGATACTGTATGGATTCTTATCGTTTGATGAATTTTTGGTATGATTTGGATTTACTCTACTACATGCCTGCCTGGACGGCAGAAGAGGTAAGTTCATCGGATTTGAGCTTTACGAGTGTAGTTGAGTAGGATTGATTTTGAGTCATGGTATTACTGCTTTGGTTTGTTTATATTTATATAAACTGCGTGGTGATGGTTTATTTACATGTTATTATTCTAGCCGCATGTGGCTGAGGTATATGAGGATGTAGAAAAGTTTCAGATTATCCGCCGTACAGGAGAGATGCTGCCGAAATTTTCTCGGACAGGGACTCCTCCGGGGCGTGACACATAGAGTGCTTTCGATGGGTAAACATTATCAATTTGAATAAGTTGCAAATGTGAATAAGTAATTAAGTATAAGTAACTTGACAATTAAATAATACCGACGACTTTAGAAATAGATCTTGAATGTAGTAGTCATCGGAGTAGATTTTAGGCTTCAAAGTTGAGTTTTCTGAGTAGCACGCAGAAGCAGAAGTTGTTCAGAATATTGTATTTTATCCTCTGATCGAAGCCTCTTTATATAGTAAATTTCGAGCACCTGGCCCACCCCCGGGCGCCCGGACCTTGACGTAGACCCTTCCAATCAGTGTGCTCCAACTTGGCGACTGGATAAACTTTGACTTCGGGGCACTTGGACCAGCTCTGGGTGCTTGGACCGCAAAGGTACCTGCCCAGGCATCTCGCTCGGGCGAAAGCTTCCTGGGCGCCTGGAGCAACTATGGCCACCAAAACCACCAATTTCTAGCACTTCAATTTCCTACAAAACAAGGTTAATCCAAGCAATAATATATAATGAAATATAAGTTTAACAGTTTTCGGACTATCCGATCCTAACTTTGGGTTTCACTAAAATTTTTGGTCGAACCGATGCCTACTATTCGCTCCTCGGGGAACACGTCCTCACCTACTCCTCTTAGGAGAAATTACTTTTTTCCAGAATGGTCCTCCAAATCGTTTGGACTTCCACATAGCATGCAAGGCTTCAGGACTTTTCCGCTGAACGTCCGATACCTGAGTCATCCAGTCTTCCACCTAGTGTCCACAACCCTCAGGACTTCCACAAAGAATCCTCGATCCTAGGATTTTGCCTGACACCCTTGACCTTTAAAGATTTTGTCCCATACCCTGGATCAAGACTTCGTTACCTAACTGTAGCTAGGACTTTTCTTTTCTTAAGATCACTTAGGAATTTCCTACACAATTAGTTCAACTTGTTAGATCATAAAACAACTTAACGTTGAACCCCTTGCCATTATCAAAATTCAGGTTTGATCGTGTGATGCTTCCTGGACTAACAATCTTCCCCTTATTGATTATGGTAACTAGGTTCAAAACTTAAGTAAAAACATACAAAATAGTAAGGCATGAAGAATAAGTAGATAGAAAAAAAACTTTTTCAAAAACTAAGAATTCTTTAAAGAGTTCACAAAAAAAAAACTCCCCCATAAAAATTACATTTCCTTAGCTTTTTCTTTAATAAACAAACTTAGTTTCATTCTTAGATTTTAAGAACCTTTGTTAAGTACAGAGATTTTGAAAAAGATTTCTTATATAAACTTTATTAAGTACTTATCTTATGAAAGATTTTGATAAAAATTTCAATTAAGTACTTAACTAAAAGAAGATTTTTAATAAACACTTTAGTTAAGTACTTAGTTTTAAAAAGATTTTTATATAAACTTTGTTAAGTACTTAGCTTTCAAAAGATTTTGATAAAAACTTGAGTTAAGTACTTAGCTTTAAAAAATTTATAAACACTCTAAGTACTTGATTAGCTTTAAAAATATTTTGATAAAAGACTTTAAGTACTTAACTAGCTTTTAAAAAAAAACTTAGTTTGGTTTTTATTTAATTTAACTTCTATTATTCCTCCCTATTTGACATATATCAAAAACAATCTTAGCGTTTAGAGAAAAGAAAATTTTAATCTCTCCCTTAATGCCAAAATTTTAAGTGAATGCTTTTAAGTTTGAGGGGGATGCTCCTATTTCTTATCCTAAGGTCCAAGCATGTAAAGTAAAAAAAAAAAAAGATTTGAAAGAAAACTTTAAAACATGCATCTACTTTCCTTAGAATAAATGTCTAACCTTAGTTACTAGCCGTTTACCATAAGATAGTGGCATTCACTTGGTTAGTCAAGTTAAGTATGTGATCTAGTTAGTTTAGACAAAAAAGGATAACTTAACTTGATAAATTTGAGTTGGTATTTATAGCCTAGACTTTTATTGATGCACAGATATAATCATTCTAAATTCCAAGCAATACCCTATGTAGCTCACATCATTCTAAATGTTTTTAATACAAAAGCAAGGTATTTCTAGTGTACTTGTGAGATGCTCTGGCTAAACCCTATGAGTACATGCTTTCTAGGGGAAAAGACCTAGGTTAAGTGTAATGCCCGAAAATTCTCAAATAAATTTTAGAAATATTCTATTATTTTTCTGGAATTTTAGAATATTTTTATGAAATTTTTGGAGTAGCAGAAGTAACAAAATTAAATAAAAACGTAAAATAACCTAAGCGGGAATTGAACCCGCGACCTATTAGACCCTACAACTTATAGTATGACTTTAGTAACCAGGTGGCCCCAGCAGGGGTGTGCTGAAAGAAGAGAAGAGAAATTATATTTATGATTTAGTGGAGTCGTATTAATCACTTAATATAAATAGGGAATTTAAGTGAGGGTTTATGATTTTTGGATTGGCAACTCTTCCTCACCCTCACCCTCAATCGTCGCCCTCTCCCTCTTCCTCACCCTCTCGGCACACCAAGCCCCAAGGGACCTAGGGTTCCATCCCTATGGTTGTAGGAGCACCTTCCGGCGACGACTCTAGTACGAGGACGCTCATCTCCGCAAAAAGAATGCGTAGACATAAGAAGATCGTCGAGGAGATCTTCTTCTTCGAAAACCTAGCGATCAGAACTGTAAGAAACCTAGCGCAGGAAGTAAGTAACCCCTCACCTGCAGTATAAGTAGTTAATCTTATGTTTTTATGTTTTTAGTTCAGCCATATGCAAATTTCTCGGCACATAGGGTGTATTTGACCCTCCTCGCAAGTTTAGGGTTTATTTGAGCACCTCTAGATGGGCCAGACATGTTTCCCTCTCCAGTTTTGGGGTTTTAGATGCTGTCGGGTGCCTAGAGGTGGTCCCCAAATAGAGAGCAGAGTTAGAGCACACCAAGTGCTCGATAAAATGACTAGTACAGTTAAATGCTATAGTAAGCATTTTAATAGCTCAGTTAAATGTCATAAAAGCATTTAAAATAGCATGCTTAGTCTTGCTTCAATTTATATGGGACTAAGGTCCAATGGGTGGGCTCCCATAGTCGCCCTAAGTTCAGATAACCTAGCTCTAGGTTCAAATAACCTAATAAGGGTAAGATAAGATGAATCAGCTTATGAATCAGTATTTTACTTTTATTAGTGACACTGTACTGGACTCTTAGTTGTCCTTTGGTTGGGCTCCCATAGTCGTCCCTAGGTTTAGATAACCTAGTAAACCCTATTAGATTCGGGACTAGCTACCTCAGGTCTAGTTAGGGATACACGCATAGCAAGTACAGTTGTCGGGCTCATCAGCAGCATGATTATTATTTTTATCTATTATGAAAATAGTTTCAAAACTTCACAAATCAGTTATGTAAATACAGTTCAGATTCAGCATTAGTCTAGCATCAGTTTAGCTCAGCTTATGTATCAGTTCAGTTGTTTTTTTTCTTATTGATCCTACAAGATAGTTCTATGATCAGTATTTGATTGCCATGACTCATATATCAGTATGTCATGTTTTTTTTAGCATTTTCAGCATAATTATCAGCATGTGTTTCAAATAACATCTTTTAAAAGCATGATTTCATCGAATGCATGTTTTGTGAGGTAGATGGTTCTTACTAAGCTCCCAAGCTTATAGTTTCCTTTTCCTTATACTGCAGATAAAGGTAAAGGGAAGATGGATTAGCAGAGGCTTATCATGATTTCATACCCAAGCTCATTGTATATGAATTAATTGAGGAATGCTTATCATGCACTTACATTGTTATATGGGATGTTGGGGTGCTGCTAGCGGCATGTTTAGTTTGTATCAATGCTTTGTAAAATACCGGAAAATAGGCGAATATTAATAAGAGAATTTTTTGAAATTTTTAGAAATTTTTCGGGAATTTTTCGGAGCTCGTATGGACGAGTTTACGGGGATAAAACGGAGTTCCGGGAAAGCCTGTTTGGGCTACCCCATTTAAGCGAGGAAATGTTTATTTCTTAAAATTCCTTTTTCTTTTTGTTTTGTTTTCTCTTTTTCTTTAATTCCTCCGCTTCTTTCCCCGCACACCCGACGCCGAACCTCGCGCGCCGAGTTTCCCTTCTCCTCCCGATCCCTCTGCCCTAACCACCTCGAGACAGTTCCTCTTCTCTTCTTCTTTTCTCCCCCTCGCGTCCGATCACAGCCGACACTGATGCCTTAGCCTTCCTCTACGCCGAACCTTTCCTCTTTCTCCTTCCTCGCGACGGCCATCTCCACTGCCGCCAGCCGACGCGGATCACCGACCCTAGCGCCACACCGATGCTTCTGCCCTAGCCACCTCGCGCCGCCACCACAGTCGACACCGCCCGGAGAAGTGCCGACGGTCGCCCCTTCTGTGCCGAGCCCTATCTCCGATCGCCGAGCAGAGCAGGTTTCTTGCTTCTACCTTAGCTCTGCGCCCTAGCGTCCGACATCTCCTGGTACAGCCGAGTCTTCCTCTCGCACGAAATCAGCACAGCAGTGCCCTTTCGCCACTGTCCTTGTGCCCTAGCACCGGTCGGCCAGCCGTCAAGTGCTAGCAGCAACTTTGACGGATCCTAGGTCATCACAGGCAGTAGGAGGGAAGAGGTAATATGTATGATTGTTGATTTGGGATCTTATGTTGGATTTGTTGGCTGATAACAGTGGTATTTGTCACTGATTTCTCACAGCAGCTTCTCCGAATCTCGACAGTAAGTTCTTCAGTATTTGAGCAGTGTTGAGGCATCGAAAAATTTGGGTAAGGTTTGTGTTAAGTTAAATACTGCATTTGGTGAGGTTGGGTTAATTGGATCAGGCTAAGTTGTGGCTTTACTGGTGGTTCACTTGATTTCGTTTTGAGGGTTTTGCCCTAATTTAGGGTTAAAGAAATTTATTTAGCTATTTATAGGAATTTAGCTAAATAATTGTATATCTATTGGATACAGGACTTTGACGCAAGACGAGTATCTCGACGTTAGATTTGGACCAGATTGGATATTCCTATTGGAGGCGGGTACTTTTGACTTATTGTCTTTGATATGCTTAGTAATGAAATTAACAATTTGCATTAATTGTGTTTTCTTATTTGTTTCGGTTAATCACTGCCCGATACATGTTACCTGCTTGATTGATTGTTTGTTTACATTTCGGGTTGATACCTATCTGATTTCACATGCTCATGGGTAGTGATATAACCATGTTTTAACATGTCAGGACCTAGGTTTGATACCTTAATTGATCAGTATACCTTGATATGATTTATTTACTTTGGTGCACATTATCATATGTCCAGAGATTGATTTAGCATATTACCATGCTTAGTGACATGCACCATTCACATGATTGCATGCTGTGTGAGAGATGCTCCATTATTGTCGAGCACTTTGCCGTTTTCATCAGCATGATTGCTCGTTGTGGCTTCGTGGGTAGCGTGACACGCGTGGTAGCACGTTAGTTTGACTCTTCGGTGCTCCGTTGATCCGTTCGTGGGTAGTGTGACACGTAGCACGTTAGAATTCCTCCCGTCATAGTGTCTGGGAGATGAGAGCATTCGCCCCCATTTATGATTTGGGGTAGAGTACGTGTGTACTCGGCGACAGATCCGTCCACTCGGTCACCATCGTAGTGATGCGAGTGCAGTCGTCACCCTACCCACTTGGCCCCACTTTTGTTGTGAGTTGGTCGACCGGGGGGTGACCATGACATTGGCATCATATGCATGATGCATTTATTGTTTGTGATTGTGTTTTCTGCATTTATATCTGCATATTGTTGGATACCTATGTTTGGACATCATGGTCTTCTATACCTTCTGGATTGCTTGTCCTTATACCTGGGTCTGGTTAGTACAAATTCTCTCTGTCTACTTGGTTTGCATTTATCTTTATTTTTATCAGGAGATGATTAGTGCTAGGTGTTATTTCTTTACTTTGCATATCAATTGTACCTGCTGAGTGTTGGACTCACCCGCCTCCATTGTTGTTATTTTCGGGTTGATGCTGTCTCCAGTCGCTAGTCCTCACTGCACGTAGTGCTAGATCCCTGCAGACCTCGAGGATTTATTTACCATTTGGTTTGGTTTTTATTTGCTTATGTGTGTGCTTGGTTATTTGGATACTTGGACATCGTATGTTTTTCTTTTGATATTGATGGATGATCTATTCGATATGTTTTTACTACATGCCTGCCTGGACGGCAGAAGAGGTGAGTTTCGTCGGATTTGAGTTTTACGAGTATAGTGGAGTAGGGTGGATTTCGAGTCAGTGTAGTATTGTGATGTACTATTATAAACTGCGTGGTGAATGTTTTTTATTTATTGTTATTATTCCAGCCGCCTGTGGCTGAGGTATATGAGATGTAGAAAAGTTTCAGATTGTCCGCCGTACAGGGGAGATGCTGCCGAAATTTCTTCGGACAAGGACTCCTCCGGGGCGTGACATGCTTAGTTTTAGTATGAAGTTGATACAAAGCCATGGTTCCACTCGTATGCTTAGAAATTGCCAAAGCATGCTAAATTTCATAGAAACATGTATTAAATAGCTTAGAATGGTAGTATGTATTCTATTGTATGACAATTGCATGAAAAGTTTAGATTCCATCCTTTAGCATATGTACAACAATGAAATGGTATTTTGAACATAAATTCTAAATTTTATAGCCATTTGCAGAGATTTTAATTAGTTTAGCTTTCCATACATTATACTTCAGTGATAGACACAGAATAGTTTAGCAAACGTAACTTCCGACCTTACAGCTTAGTCAGTAGAAGGCGGGGCGTTACATTAAGTCTAATCTTTGAAATCACTAGTAAAATTGGAAATTTTGAAGAAAATAAAATGATTTATCCTAAATTTTAAAATCAAGCTGATTTTGAAAAATACTTTTGAAAAAAATCATAACCTTTTTTTTATAAAAGCAACAAAAAATAATTTTGAAGAATATTTTATTTTGAATCTATTCTACTAAGCACATGTCTAACTGTCTTCTGAGTGTATTGAACTCAAGTTCAGATAAGAGTTTTGTAAAAATGTCTGATAGGTTTAACTTGGATTCAACATAATCAAGTATAATATCATCCCTCGTTACATGATCCCTTACAAAGTGATGCTTTACCTCTATGTATTTAATCCTTGAGTGGTGAAATGAATTTTTAGTTAAATTGATGGAACTTAGTTATCAATTGATATTTTTATTTTTTTTATATTCTAATTGATAATCTTTTAAAGTGTGCATCATCCATAATAGTAAGGATGTACATTCTCTCATGGCTCTGTATTCTGCTTCAGTAGCGGATAGGGCAACACAGTGTTACTTTCTACAGGACCAGGTTACTAGGCACTGACCTAAAAATTGTCAGCTTCTACTTGTACTCTTTCTATCTAATTTACACCGAGCATAGTCTGAGTTAGAGTACCGAACTAAGTCAAATATACTAGTTCTTGGGCACCAAAGCCTTACATTTAGGGTTCCAATAATATATCTAAGTATTTTTTTTACATTAGTTAAGTGTGATTTTTTTTGCATATGATTGGTACCTAGCACACATACCTACTACAAATAAAATATTAGGTAGACTTGCAGTTTGATATAGTAGACTTCCTATTGTACTTCTATAATATTTTAAGTGAAACATCCCAAGTTTTTATTTTTATTTTTTTTATCAATCTCTCTCAACAACTACGATTTAAATGGTCATATTGTGGTACCATAAGGGAACTATCATAACTAATAAACATGACTATATCAACAAGTGTTTATCAATAAGAACAATAACTACTCAACATTCCTCACCCGAATGACATAGAAACGAAAATCTCTTGAGGTAGATCCAGTAGGCACTGCACTCCCGGACAACGGACAGTACCATGCGTCCATCCCGCCTCCTCGTCTACTCCGTCCGCGAGCCTTCCATATCACAAGAATCTTCCTCACCTGTAATGTAGACATTATGAGTCTACGATCCAGCAAGTACAATCCATTATATATAACAAGACGTCCATAAAGTATAGGGATAGCAACTAAAAGACAAGTGGAGAAACAGAATGTATCCTAATTATGATATAAGGAAGAGATAATACATGTACAAGTGATACTATGTAGCTAATAGAGTGAATATGTCACATATCCAGTAACCACATTTAGAGCCAGTCAACAGTCCCATGAACCTAGAGCTATCTCGTAGAGAACATGCATCTGGTCATATAACCGAAGCTACCATAAATAAATTATCAGTCAAGTTGGAAGGGCCCTCCTCGAAGCTCATCCCGGGTCATCCAACCCGTACTGTCACCACATATGTTCATACTCATCCAATTAGCTACATAAAAATACGATCTATCCATAATATACTTTTATCAATAGTTCATTCCAGTCATTCAGTAAACATTCTGTGCAGTCATACGTGCTCAATAAAGGAACTTTGTCTTATTTATTCTATAGTTATGCTCATTTCAAAGAGTTAAAGAACATCTACATTAAAACTTGATCCAAATCTGTAACAACATTTATAAAAGATCTTAAAGAATCAATTAGCACAACCGAAATCCAATTTTCTCTAAGATGATCATCAACTAAAAACCCTATCGGAGGGCAATGCATGGAACATAACAATGCATAGAATGAAATTACTTACTCCCTCTACTCGCTCCACTGAATCAAAACCTTAACAAGCACACGTCAAAGCTTCATAACAAAACCAATAACGAGAACACCAGAACTGCATAAAAATTTCAAACTAAAAAAAATCCACAAAACTTAAACCCCTTCACATCACGAAAACAGACTTCAAAACGGATTCCAAAAGATAGTAAGTCTTCCCTTTCAAACTCTATTCCATATGGACAGATTGGTATCAGAAATACTGCAACCAAATAAAACAACTTCATCTAAAACTTGAAAGCATCATTAGGAAATAAAAACAATCTTGAAACCAATCCAAAACTGTTCACAGAATACCAACCCAGTAGGCATGCGACACATCCCCAAAGAGAAGCCAAATCTGCCTCAAGAAAACACACTACGACGTTGAATCGAAACCCCCACTCACCAAATTAACTAAAATTCAAGGAAACATTCTGTCGAGTAACACCGGGGCACCAAAACCTTTCAAAATATTCCAGCAACACATCTCCATGACCCTCGAAATAGAATCCGATTCATCAAGTCTTCACGCCACTTCGAATCAAAACCCATAAATCATATCATACAATGAAAACAGAATTCCTACTAAAGTCACCAAATCTACTCTAAGATCGCAACCGAATCAAAAACTTCACATAGAGCACAAATCACAACAGGCATCTCTGTCTCACACTTAAACAAGCAGGTTCACGCAGAATGCCGAACACCATTCACTACAGAAAACTTGAATCCGATCTCATCCACAGCCAAGCGAACCCCACAACAACCATGAGAAGAACACTCCGAAGAAAATTGAGCTCCATAAAAAAAATGGAATACTCCGCAGAAATCCAAAAACAATGCTAACCAAACAAGAGCATTAATGAAACCTCAGGAGAAACCGAATGGCGACACATAGCAAGTATATCAACTTCTATCCAACCTTGAATCCAATCATCGACCCCTAAATCCGTAGTATTTCAGCTTCGCAAAACAGAAACAAGCCACATCAAGTTCAATCGAAAACTCAAATCCTTGCGGAACTCCAAATTAAGCCATCAACACACAAGAACGTCACCAAAATCAATCACAAAACCTCAGAAGGAACACGCACCGAATCAAGCACAGAAACCTTGAGTTACTTCAAGAACATCACAGAATAAAATTGAATCGCGAGGTATTCAATCAAACAGATCTCATCTCCTAGGTTCCTATTCCATACCTCATGGATCTCGTACTAACATAGGGAATGAACTTGCCTTGCCCTTGCCCTTGCCCTTGCCCTTGCCCTTTCCTTTCCGCGTCGCCTCTGGAAACCCTTGCGCGGCGTTAACTCCGCTGGTGACGGAGTCAGAGGTCTCTGCACCTGGTCGCAGCGTCCTCCACGAGATCGCCGGCGTAGATGTTGCCTGACCGAAGCCCAAGCACGGTGAGAAGCTCCGTCGATTTGGCGGAGATGTTGAAGGAGGCGGCGATTTGGGTCGGGGTCGGGACATGAGCGAGGAATCGGGTAGTGGTATAAATCTAGGGCAATTAAATCCATCTTTCAATCAACTCCTAACTTATTTGATTATTTCTAGACAGACTTTCTCATACCCAATTATACACCTTAAAACCTAAAATAATTTCCTAAAAATTCATAAAAATTTTAGTAAACTTCGTAAATTCATATTAACTTAATTCCTGATAAATCATCCATGAAAATATATTTATTTTTTCTTAAAATAATCTAATTATGTTAGATTTTAATTACTTAAATCTTGATCCATATTTTTGGGTATCATATGTTTTCGTCCAGCTTCATTCCCTTAACCCCCTTGCAACGTATCATACAAGTTCCTTTGTACCCTCAAAAATTCCTAAAATTCGTAGAATATTCTATAAGTTAATCATTTAATTAGCGCTTGTATGATTTTAGACATTTTTGTAAATAAATCCCTTAATTTCGCTCGTGGGTCCTTACAATTCTCCCCCCCCCCCCCCCCTTAAAAAAAATTCATCCTCGAAATTTGACTTATCAAATAATTTGGGTAGCGGTTACACACTTCTAGTTTGGTCTCCCAAGTAACTTTCAGCATCAGCTAATCTCCCATAAGACCTCTATCATTTTGATCTCCTTGATCCTCAACTTTCGGACTTGGCGATCAAGGATTTGTTTTGGGCGTCTCCTATAAGATGGATTCGGCATCCGCTGCACCTACTCATGTCCAATCACATGAGTTAGGTTAGGAATATATTTCCTTGGTCCAAGTAACACCTTAGTCCAAACCTCTAGCACTCAAGTCCACCAAGCTCTGTATCGAGCCCTAGTGAGGTAACTTAATACAAGTCAAACTCTGGAGTCCAGGGTTTCATGACTAAGTTCAACACTCAATCTAAACCTCCAACTATCAAGTCCATCAAGCTCATCCAAAAGGATTGTTTCCCCAACAATCATTTTTTTTTTAGAAATAAATTTAAGTTACAGATACAATAATCATGAATGGAACTTAATAAGGAAATCAGAAACTCAAAACTCCCCCTCAACGTAGGCTCTCCTCAACCCATTCTAACTCCCCTTGTATTAAACTACATTTAACCTTTCAAATAAACATAATTTATGGAAGTTTATTATTTGTCACACATCAAAATATATTAAACGATAAATAGGGATATACAAGCATGATCATAATAATTAACAATCAAACATGGTGATCAATACATGTAAGCATTAAAGCAATTTATACATATGCATATCTTTCATATCAAACTCATATTTCACATTTGAAGAAATATAATAATGATAAGTATATTAATGGTTGATCAGAAAATGAGAAAACTTATATATGAGAATGATGAAAATCCTAAGATCAATTTTTTTTTTAATATACTATGGTCATATGGCTAAAATGTAATACATAGTGATCAGCACTTAAGTGTTAAGACACATATCTAGGGTTCATCTATGTGTCATATATCATATTTTACATGCTACCAAAGGTCAAATAAGTCTAATCATGATACCATAAGATTATATAAAACATACAATAGTCAAAAGCATGAAATAAGGCATAATAAGTATAAAACATTCCATCTGATACTAGCATGGCAATTCCAATTAATTGAATAAGGCCATTCAATCGACTATTACAAGTTTACTAGAGTGCTAAGTCCACTAGTCAATTGCTAAGTTGTTTGGATTCCCATACGTGGTAGGTTCTTAATTTAAAAAATACTTAAATTGATAAAAAAACTAAAAATTATCACATGCAAGTATTCTGTAGTGCTTTATGCATATGGAAAATATGTCCCTGTGCAAATTCATTATAGTCTATGTATTTGGAACAAAATTAGAGTGCTTCAAAATGTTAATTATGTGTCATTCTACATGTCATATGACCAATTTATAATGTATTACTAATTCTTGAACATTTGATAGCATGTAAATGACCAAATTATGTGCATCTAACTTATGAATGACAATTATGATACATCTAGAATGATTCTAAGTGACAAATCCAGTGATATATATATATCAATTGTGCGCCAATAAAACAAGTTAGCATTTATGTTTATACTTGGGCACTCAAACCAATCAATCATGCAAATATGCCACATCAAACATAATTAAGGCATGTAAATATAACTACAACGTGCATCAACCAATATACTATGAATATCAAACAAATGTCTTAATTATCCTTCTCAAGCAATTACAAATAAATCTTCAAGAACATACTCACGAAGTAGAATCTAACACTACAATAAAAATGTTAAAAGACAACACTATAAAGATAACGATTTTAGAATGAACTATTGTTAATTTAGTAAAAGACAACGGTTTTTGACAAAATCGTTATCTTTGAGCTCCTCCAAAAAATAAAAGACAACAATTTTATAAAAACCGTTGTCGTTGAGCGACTTTTTGTAAAATCAATAATACCTTTTACAACGGTTTTCTAAAATTATTGTCTTTAAGCGCTTTTTTAGAGGTCAAAGACAACAGTTTTAATAAACCGTTGTCTTTGACTTTATTCTTTCGCCGTTTTTCCCCTTCGTCGTTTTTGTTGTAGCAATGTTTTGCTTCCCTCTGTCCAAAAATTTTTTTGCGCTCTGTTTTCCCCCCTTAGCCTTCCCGAACCCTAAACCCCTCTCCTCATACGAATCTTTTCCTCCCTTAGCCTTCCTACCGAAAAATTGTTGATAATTTGAGAGCATGAAATCAAAACTATACAAAGATAAAACAAAGCGATGCGGTAATTATAAACTCACAGTGATCTGCCAAAGTGCTGTTGAAGACGCCGGCGATCGACGAAGAGGTTGCCGCTGTCGGAAGGTGATCAGGGAGCACCGAGGTGATCGTAAAGAGAGAGATCGTGTGAGAGCAAAGGGAGAGCATTCGGCTGGGATTTGGCTCGTGAACTTTGAAGCGCTTTCCGGTTGCTCCGTGATCGTGCTTCCGACAGCGGCAACCTCTTCGTCGATCGCCGGCGTCTTCAACAACATTTCGGGAGATCACTGTGAGTTTATAATTACTGCATCGCTTTGTTTTATCTTTGTATAGTTTCGATTTCATGCTCTCAAATTATCAACAATGGTATCAGAACATGTATGGATTTGAAAGCATGAAAATCAACGTGAAAAAACTCACGTTTTTCTTCTTATATCGTGAAGAAGATGATGAACCGTGAATACTGTTCATCAATTGAATCGATTAATCAATCGATTCAATTGGAATGAATCGATTGAAATTGTATTCCAATCGATTCAAAATAGCGCATAGTTGTTGGATCGATTTACGGATCGATTAAAAAAAAAAACGTGAACAGTGCTTTTGACGAAGCACAGTGGAAAAAACTTGCATTTGAATCGATTCACGAATCGATCAAAGAAAAAAAATGCATGAACAGTAAGTTGCGTTTTTTAATTTTTTGCATGCACTTGAATCGATTCAAGAGTGAAAAAGGCATGAACAGTGTTTTTATGAAAGCACTGTGAAAAAAAAACAAAAACGTGAAAAAAAAATGCATGCATAAATTTAAATTTTTCTTCTTCACGACATGAACAGTATGTAAATTTAATTAAATATTTTTATTAATTAATTAAATACATATAGGAATGTATTATTAATTAATAAATAAATATTTAATTAAATTATAGTTTAATTTACCGAAAATAGAACCCTACCAACTTGATCAATCAAACCCAGGTCTGGTTTAAATTATTAATTGATTTAGGCAGATCAATTTGATTCAATGATACCTAAAGCTGGTTCAAATTATTTGTTGGTTTAACCAGTCCGATTTATTATTGAATTAATTGGGTATTATTGATTATAGAAGTTGGGTTGATCAAATATGACCGGATTTGTTCTGGTGTGTCAGATTTGATCATAAAATTAGATTTGTTCTAATGGGTCAGACTTAATCCAATAGGCACTGGAAGAATCAAACGGACCTAAGTTTGATCAATAAGTCTGAGATTGACTCAAATGGGCTTAAACGAGAACAGAACATAGGTCCAATTAGATTAGTTCTAATGAGGACAATAGACTAAGTTTAACATCCAGACTCCTGATTGACCGGTCTAATGGGTCAGTCGACTTAAACTCCTGAAAATCGAGAAGATTTGTTTTTCTTGATTTATAATGATGGTATGCCTATATAAATTGAATTAAACTGGTTTTGTACTGGTTAGTCGGTTTTGTACTGACTTATTTAAATTCAATTTTTCAGATGGCACGGACGATTACTATCGTCGCGAAGTGCGGCGAAACCAGCTCCGAGAGGAGATTCAGGAGATAGAGTATAAGTCTGCTTATGGAGTTGACGGACATGTTAGACGGCTGGATAGATTATTTTGGAAACTTGAGCAAGAAGAGTTTCCAGTCCTGGACAGTTATAGGATCTGGGCATTGATGCATTCATTGCCAGAGTATCCCAGGATAATAGCAGACTATGTATGGGGGCGTCATCAAGGGCGTGTCACATATTCAGTACTGTGTGAGGAACTACTTCACCATATGGGTGAAGAAGAGCATGAAGAGTCTGAAGAGGACTAGGAGATGCTCGAGGAAGATCCAGAAATGGATCTAATGGAGAATCTTGAAGCTACCCCATCTGAGATTATCTCAAATGAGTCCAGGTTAATAGGGATAGTGTTGGCTGCTATACTAGTGTTTGTCCTAGTGGGAGCAGTGCTGGCCTATCTAGTTTATTAGTGTTTTGTTTACCGTCGTTATGTATGAGCAATGTTAGCTCATCTAGTTTTTGAGTCATGTAATAATTTATGTTGTTTTATACGAACAGAATTATATAATAAAAGCTATGTTATATGTTAACTAACTTGGAAATGATTAATTCATTTCATGATATGATTCGTTCATATAAAATGATTTGTTCATTAGTTGGGATATGTGTAATATAATTGATTAGTGTTGATTAGATTAGAACATACAAATGATGAGTGGAAACAATGTTATCACTTGATTTTGTAAACTAATTCTAATTTACACTGAGTCAATGATTAATTGCACATATATGAATTATACTGAAATAATAAATAATTTGTTTATTTATGTAGATCATGGCAACTAAAAACATCATAGCTGAACTCAATAAGGGTGAGAAATTATATGGGGATAACTACAAAATCTAGCACCTCAAGATACAATATGTTCTTGAGGAACAAGAAGTTCTAGAGGTTGTAAACCAAATTATGGAGGAACCGGTTGATGGTTCTTCAGCACAGCACAGACGTGACCTTGATGCCTATAAGGCATGGAAAAGGAAGGACTCCATTGCTAAGGGCATATTAATTAGTTCAATGGTAGATGGCCTAGTATTTGAATATGAGCCATTACCATCGGCTCATGCTGTCTGGGTAGCCCTTAGAGAGAAGTACAGTGGAGTCAGTCTGAGTAAGCTCCGTCAGCTAACTATTAAGTTTGGTAGCTGTAAAAAACGCTCGAATGTTACCATGGCCCAACATCTCAGGGAGATGGGTAACATGATTCGGGAGCTTAAGACTGCTGGTTATACGTTGACCGATGAACAACAGGTTCAGGCAGTTATCCGTTCCCTTCCTGATTCTTGGGAAACGATGAAACAGAATCTGACCCATAGTGAAAGTATCAAGACTTTCACTGATGTCTCACGCCATGTGGAACTTGAGGCGGAGAGGATTGAATCCGCAAGGATTTCGGGTCAAGCTTTTGTAGCTGAAGGTTCTGGTTCCAAGAATAAGAACAAGTGGTTTAAGAAAGGAAAGGGGAAAGGAAAGGAGGCTAATGCTGTTGCTGCGAAAAACCAAATCAAGAAGAAAGGAAAGAAATATGGACAAAAACCTAAGAGCAGGTTAACTTGCTTCAACTGTGGCAAGAAGGGTCATTTTGCTCGGGATTGTACTGAGCCTAAAAAGGTAAATCCATTTTGATCTTCTTTCCACGAACAATATGTTGCAAGTACAGTGTTGTTAGCTGATTCGTATCCTTTGTGGATTGTAGATTCAGGAGCAACGAACCACGTAGCTCGTGATCGAGCTACATACGTGGAGTACCGTCGGGTACCGGTGGCAACAAATGGATATATGTAGGAAACAATGCAAGAATTGAAGTCAAAGGAATTGACACTGCAAGCTCAACCTACTTGGTGGAGGCACTTTGTTTCTATTACAGACGCCTCGATTCGGATTCACCAACTGTCGTTTTGTCTTCTAGATTTAGGTTCTGATGTAAATTTTTATAGCCGTTGTGTGGAACTTCAAATTAACTCCGTGTTAATTGGATATGGTTATGTAACAAATGGTTTTATGGTTCTTGATGTAGAACCAAATAATAATAGTTGTTTTTCAAACATTGCTCTTACTAGTAATGTTGATGTAAATGATGAAATTTGGCATACTAGATTGGGACATATAGGACAAGAACGAATGAATAGATTAGCTAAGGAGAGCCTCTTAGGTACTCATGCTAAGATTAACTTGTCTATGTGAGCATTGTCTTATCGAAAGCGACTAGGAAACTATTCGTAAGGATATTAGGGTTGAATCACCATCGCAATTAATTCATTCGGATATTCGTGGTCCAAGAAATGAAGGTTAGAAATGGGAGTTCTTATTTCATTCCATTTATCGATGACTTCACACGTTTTAGTCGTGTGTATTTGATTTCTCACAAATCAAGCATTAGATTACTTTATTCATTACATGAACGCAATTGAGAATCAATTGGAACGTAAGGTTAAAACCTTGCGCACTGATCGTGGAGGAGAATATTTGTCCGATCGATTCAAGACAATGTGTAATGAAAAAGGGATTATTAGACAACTAACTATCCCTGGAACTCCACAGCAAAATGGGGTTGCTGAAAGAAGAAATAGGACTCTTCTTGAAATGGTTAGGTCTATGATGGCGCAGGCTAATTTACCAATCTCCTATTGGGGAGATGCATTATTAGTTGCGACCTATATACTTAACAAAGTGCCTTCAAAACCAGTTCCATCTACCCCACATGAACGTTGGACAGGCAGAAAGTCGGATTTGAATAATCTGAGACCCTGGGGGTCAGCTGCCTACGTCCATGATAAGACTCACGAATATGGAAAATTATGACCTAGAGGTAAGAAGTGTATCTTTGTAAGGTACTCTGAGGCTTCTAAGGGTTATTTTTTTATTGGTGAGCGAAAAGATGGAACCATCTATGAAATAGAGTCAAGAGATGCTACTTTTCTAGAAACTGAGTTCCCAACACGAGTGAAGTTGATTATATGAGATAGAGGAGGAGGATAATATTCCTTTATCAACAAATCAGGAGATGTCTGAATCTAGTCAACCGAGTGGGAGTAATTTGCCACTAAATGAGTCAGTTTCTCAACAGTCTAACCTTCGAAGAAGTAGTCGTCAGATTATTCCTCGGAGAAGGTTTGATATTGAGAATGAGGCATTGATGGTTCTCCTAGTTGATGATGAGGAACCTTGAACAGTTGAGGAAGCTTTGAGAAGCTCAGTTAGAAAAGAATGGAAAATTGCAATGGATGAAGAAATGGAGTCAATGAGAAAGAATCAAGTTTGAGATTTAGTCGACCTTCCTCTGGGCCGAAGGGCTATTGGGAATAAGTGGATTCTCAAAGTAAAGAGGAAAGCAGATGGATCGATTAATCGATACAAAGCTCGATTAGTTGCAAAAGGATATACCCAAATGGAGGGTATTGACTTTGAAGAGACATTCTCCCCAGTTGTGAAGTTTGTGTCAATACGTGTCATCCTAGATACATCAGATGGATGTAAAAAATACTTTCCTTAATGGTAATCTTGAGGAAGAAATCTATATGGTACAACCAGACGGTTATATTGCTGAAGGCCAAGAGAAAAGAGTATGTAGACTTCGGAAGTCTATATATAGGCTAAAACAAGCGTCAAGACAATGGAACATAAGATTCAATGAAGTAATATTATCTTATGGTTTCGAAATGATCAATGAGGATCATTGTGTTTACCTAAGGTAGGAAAAAGGAAAGCTTATCATTTTATCATTATATGTTGATGATATGCTAATAGCTAGAAGTGACATAAAGTGTGTGATAGAAGTCAAATCGTGACTTTAATCACAATTTGACATAATAGATATGGTAGAAGCTGAGTACTTCTTAGAAGTGAAGATCATTAGAGAATGATCAAAAAAACTTTTAGGTTTGTATCAAGAGGCTTATATCACTAAGATACTACAACATTGAACATACACCTATAGAAAAAGGTACTGTTTTGAGCAAAAGTATGTATTCCAAGACTCCTGAAGGGATAGCCGAAATGAATAAAAAACATATGTCAGTGCAAATGGTAGTTTAATGTACACTATATTGTATAGTCGTCCTGATATAAGCTATGTTATTGGCTTAGTTAGTCGTTTCCAGTCAAATCTAGGATCGAGACACTAGAAAGTGGTGAAGAGGATATTCAAATATCTCAAAGGGATAGTGGATTATTGCCTTTATTTCTAAGGATCATATATGAGCCTGACTGGCTACACAAATACAGATTGGGCAGGAGACCTTGATGACAGAAAATTCATATATGGTTATAACTTCTTGCTGAATGGTGACACCATATCATGGAATAACAAGAATCAGGCTTATGTAGCCTTGTCTACGATAGAAGATGTATGGCTTGGCTTGTGTAGCCTTGTCGACAATAGAAGCTATATAGCTTGGCTTGTGTAGCCTTATCGACAATGGAAATTGTGTGCCTTATGCAGCGGTTGTGCAAGAGTCTGTCTAGTTAAGAAGATTTCTGAAGTATCTGAAGATTGCTGAAGATAGTGGGAGTCTTGTTACAATGTGCTATGATAGTCAAGCTGTTATAACTTTTTCTAAAGATCTCAAATATCACAGGACTTCAAAGAATGTAACAAATGTAAAGACATTTTGATAAATGAAAAATGTCATGATCTATTCAGTGTATATGTCTTAGTTACATTCGAATAAAAGTCTCGATAAGCATGTTGGCAGATTGGAATTGGTCCACTCACATGGACAATCATCTCTATTTGTTAAGTATGAATAGAGGTAAGACTGTTGCTTATGGGATAACTTTTGTAGCTGTGAATAGAGACATACCCATAAGTTAAGATTGCCTTGATATTTGTGTCAATATGAGATCATTTGTGTAATGATTGGTGTAAATGCACCCACCTTCTTGAATCGAATCGCAGTTAGAATTCATATGTTGAATTCGTGATTGTTATCGGGAATGTCTAGATCGAAATCTGTACGATGTTAAATTTGGGAAAAATATGCGCTCTTTTTGGTAAAGAGAATTAAATCGTAGCATGTGATTCATACCACATGTGCTATGGCGATAAGAAGGGTAGTAGGAGAATGGATCCCTGCTTCCCTACTATGTGAAACCCTTGAGATTATAAGTTAATCTCGATTTTACCCTAAGTGACTATTTAGCTGTCTACTTGAAGTTTTGATCAGTGTTTGCTACTTTGGCATGTTTCCTATTGGCTATGGATGATTCAGTCTATGGAGCATAACTAGGAAAACGACTAATTAGAATGAATGGATTCTAGCTAAAAAGGAAGATTAAGATTGATTTACATCTGTGACATTTATTCACTGGTACCAGTTACATTTTTAGTTCAGTACATAAAATGTAATTGTGAATAATTTGTTTAATTAGAGATATTGAACATGCTCTTGACATATGGTCAATATGAGGGATTAGAGATGTTCATGATGATGTAAATAATTTAATCTGGGGTAAAAGCAAGCCAATAATGTCTTTGATTCGTTCTATGGGCATTTATGTGTCTGGTCTTCGTGACTTGATCCTCATAATGTCTTCGTGACTTATTTGGTCTTTGTGACTAAATTTTGCTCTGGTCTTCGTGACTTATTTGGTCTTTGTGACTAAATTTTGCTCTGGTCTTCGTGACTTGATCTCCATAAAGTCTTCGTGACTTATTTGGTCTTTGTGACTAAATTTTGCTCTGGTCTTCGTGACTTGATCTTCATAAAGTCTTCGTGACTTATTTGGTCTTTGTGACTAAATTTTGCTCTGGTCTTCGTGACTTGATCCTCATAAAGTCTATGTGACTTATTTAGTCTTTGTGATTAATTTCGATCTGGTCTTCGTGGCATGATCACCTTGTAGTCTATGTGACTGACATGGTCTATGTGACCATATGGATTCACTTGGACGAGTGGGAGATGTTAAGAAGGCTAAGGAAGACGAAGGGGAAAGGACACCCCTTCGTCTCCTTGGCGTTTGCAGCAAAAGGAGAGTAACGAAGGGAAACCCTTCGTCTCCAGTAACGCCCAAACGCCCAACAAAAACGTCTCTGGTGAAGGAGTCACCGGTGAACCCTCACCCAAGGAGAAGGATAAGAATAATCCCCAAACTCCTCCGCCTCCGGCTCTGCCTCCGCTCCCGCCCCCGTCCGCCCCCGAGCCTCCACCTCCCTCTGCCTTTCAGAACAAAAAGGGATCTACAAATTGGGAGTCATGTACGTTTTTTCTCCTCCTGAGCTTTCATTGTAATCGCCCTTCTTTCTTCTATATTTGCTTCTTCCCTTGAGGTATGCCTTTTCTGATGATCCTAGCAATGGTGTTGGTGTATTCGATGCATTGCTTCTTCTTTCTTTGTTGTACTGAATCATTCCATGGACGAACAAAGAAACGCATGCTTGTGATTTCACTTCAGAAACCACATGTTATACTGTCATCCATTAAAATTTTGGGATCTAGTGATTTTCTTATTTGAACGTTATGAATGTGAATGATCTTTTGAAGTTGTTCATTTTGGCTAATCAGTGAAATATTTATACACTTCTAGATATAGCTCTCTGCTTCTTGACCCATCTTTATCTTCCATGGCCTACAAATAGCCTTAGGTTTTTGCAGTTACAAGGTAAATAGCCTTAATTTTAACAAAGCCAAGAGTTACTTCTCTGTGCCACTTATTTTAAACAAGTCAATTAGCCTAAGTCTTATTTTAAATCTTTCGAAAGATTGTTTTGGTCCATAATCCTTGTCATCTCTAGTGACAGGATGAAAACCAAAGTGGAACAAAGAGGAGAACCATAAGATCAACATCGTTACAACTCATGATAACTTATAAGTGATTTTCAATATATAAAAAAGTAAGAAGCATAAACAGTAGTTGGCATAATTGGTCGTAAAGATTTTATGTAAGAAATTTTCTCTCTAATGAAGATGATATGTATCTTAAGCTTGGAAGGGGCATATATAGTAGTTCACCTAACACTAACATAAAGTGAAACTGAACACCAAACTGACAACAACCACATGATGTATCAGCTTCTAGCATAAATAGTTCCAAAGCAAATTTGCTAATTTAGAGGTACTGCATTTAACCTTTTTTTTGCTCATCTGCCTTTTTTTTTTGTGTCAATCGATTCAATTATTTGCCTATTGACCGAACATGAGAATTTACCGCTAAAAAGATTCCTCAGGGCAATGTGCTTTATGTTACTTTACAGAATTCTTTTTTTGTGTCAAGCCTCCACCTTGCCTGGCTTATGCAATTCTTTAGATAGTTTAATCTTTATTAATGCTATGGATTAAATGATTTTGCCCTCAACTTTATCCAGATTCAAAACAGTGGAGACCTTAGTATTGGGTTGAGACCGTTGAACTATCCTACACCAGCCTCTGGTATGAGTATGTATCCAAGTTGGACACACTTGCAGGCGTCACCATAAAGTACGGTGTTGAGGTAATTCGGATTAAAAGGAACTGATCATGGAACCATTGTTGAAGTGGGCAGGAAACCCTAATGTGACCGTTGTGGTTAAGGCATTTGGATTAAAAGCAACAACACAGGTCTGGATACTTTAGGTTCAACCAAAAGAAATACCATATTTTTTCTCAATCATAAGTAATTCACAGTTGATGTTCAGACTTGATTATTTCCCCACTTTTAATTCATTTTAGGTTTTAGACTTGCAAGTCTTTGCAATTCCACGGATTACATTAAAGCCGTTGGTCCTGAACTTCCCTTGTTTCACAAAAATCCTTGTATCACTCATGGAGAAGGTAAATTGAGAGAGAAATATTTGGTTTTCTTTTTTGTTTAACCATTTTCCTACATCCTTCAAGTTTTGATTTCTTGTAGTCTCTTGCAACCTCATGTTGATTTTGGACTAAAGCTTCTAGGAGCTGATGTTATGCCAATACCTGGTCTTTACAGATTTGTTCAGGTTTATCATTATTGCTATTTTTTGTTTCTTAGACCTTACCACCGTTTCCTTTTCGGTTATAATCACAATCTTGAAAAATGTTTATATATGTTTGAATCACTTTTCTCATCTCATAGAATAATATGAATCAACCTGAAACTTTCTGGTCTGCTATTCCTGATATTTGCAATGAGCAAAAGGATTATGAATTTTGGAGAGAGGAATGATCCTTGAAATGATCATTTTTTTGTGCAGTGATCTGGATGAGAATCTGTAGAAATCCTTTTACAAGTATCTAGAGATAAGAGGAATTTCCCCTTTGACAACCAATTTCTTGCATGAGTACATGATAAATAAAGATAGTCGTGAGTTGTTGCTGTGGTTGAAGAATTTGAAGCAGTTTATCCAAAAGTAAAATGTTTCAAAAAATTTCAATAGAATTTCATTTAATATAGTCTTATCCCGAACTCATGATTCTTTATTAAGTTTATTATTGCCTTAGAAATAACTAATGCCCCATGGTTTTTACCAATTACTGAGAAATCATATTCTGCAGCACAATCTTATAGTCTGATAATATTTCAAGAGTATTTAATCTGGAAATGAAATCTACAGGTTAATGTCGAGTTCATGTTTCTTAGTGGAGGTACATCTGTGCAGTTAGAATTTTCTCCATTGTTACTGGTGGGGGGAATGCATAGTGTAGGAGGTAACTTTTTCTTAGCTAAATTCCTCTTCATATGGGATCTGCTTGTATGTATGTATATAATCATGGAACTGATTAACCCATATTTCTTGCTTTAGATTCAGTTAGTTTGAGATATGTTATAATTGTGACCATAATTTGGTATCGATACTGGTGGTTTGTTGACTTCTGTAAAAATATTTCATTCTCTTGGCATGGTGGTCACAAGCTATAGATGCATATTCTCTTTCCATGCCAATTATAAAATTTTTCAACCATGTTGCAGTTCAATTGGATGCTTGTGAGGATTAGACTTTGATATTTGTTCAATGGAGATTTTTCTTACAGCTGTCTAATTTTGACTAAGAGTGAAAGTACAGATTGCTCATTTCCTCTAACCTTCTAAATAGGTTTTTAAGTCTCAGATTGTCTCCATGTTACTTTCTCTGTTGTGCAACTCTAAAAACAACCAATTTCTCATCCCGAACTCATGATTCTTTATGATGCAATGACTATACTCCAACCTCAGGGAAAGGAGCTTGATTTGCTCATTGTAATATTGCATGATAATGATGGTTCTCTTTATGGTATGATGTCTTTCTTGCACTTGATCTTGTTTGACACAACTTGATATTTTTGCTTGTTGACAAATATCAATTGGTTGAACCTTTTAGCTTTAATTTTTTCCCTTTCCTTGTTTGCTTTATTATTATATGCCATAGTTATTACAAGTGATCAAAAGCAGATATGTGAGACTGGCCTTGGTTTAGTTTCACAATGTTGCTTGACAAAGCATGTTTTCAGAATGAGTAAATAGTACCTTGCCAATGTTGGCCTCTAGATCAATGGAAAGGTGAGTACGTGGAAGGTGGATCTATTTTTCTTGTTCTGCTTTGTGTTACTAAGGCTTGATTCATAGGTTGGAGGAAGAGACACAGTTCTTATCGATGTATTGTCAAGGCGCATTCCTCTTGTTAGCGACCGACCAACTATAATATTTGGTGCTGACGTAAGACATTCTCATCCTAGGGAAGATTCTAGCCCTTCTATCATAGTTGTAAGTAATTTTGTCAATCTTCATTTCTTAGTCTATGTATAGTTTCCTTGATGTATCCTTACTATCACATGCAATGTATTAATATTTCATTTAGACAAGAGATTGCTAGAATCAATATAAAATTTATGTTATCTTAATGTAAAGTTTGTTCTTTATATTCAAATTTAATTGCATGATTTATTATCCTTTCTCTTTTTTATCAAATACAATTACTTAAATGAGGGTTAGTTTACATTGTTTAAAGTTCAGACATGTTTATATTGTAATGCTTCATAGTAGAATAAAAAACCTAACTAGTTGAGGGGATAATGACCTTGTTTTGAATATTTTTATCTTCTAATATATGTTTATATTTTGTAGGTTCTATTGACAAAATTTCCTAGCGTGCCACCAACGTTCCAAGTAACATCAAATGTTGTCCAGGATTTGACAATTACAAGTAATATTCACTCAACATTCTATATTTCTTTATCTATTTTTTTCATAATTAATTAAATGCATTAGTTGAACATAACAACTAAAATAGACTTATATGGAACATGTTGATCTATGTTCCCGTATGAATTGCACTTTTATTTGAAGCAGAAATTCTTATGCGCATGTTGATCCTTGTTACTAGTGTTGTGAAGCACTAACATTGCAAAATAGTGTGACAACTGACAATCAAGAATACATGGAATAGTATCATCCTCAAAGGTACACACACTTGCTGTATAAGGTTTATACACGCACTTGCTGTAAAATTTTACTCTAAAAAAGACATATTTGCATTCTCTGCATAAATGCAGCAGATTCATGTCTACAAAAATGATTTGCTCCTATTTATAGAAAATAGGACCATGTTAGTTGCAACTTGCAAGAATTGATTCTACTTTCATTGGATTATAATTTCTTTAGTGGGATTGGCCATATGTGATACACGTTCATGTTTGCAAATTTCATACTTCTCCTTAATGTATTTATTAGACTGCTACTCTAGATGCTTTCAAAGCTTATTTCTGCCATGAAGGGAAGTCGCGCACAGCATGGTTCACCATCGAACTTCAAGTTACGTGTGAAATGGGCTCCTGATGTCTATGATCCACCATGCACCTTACTATTACACACTGTGAAGAAAAATCACCATCAACTTCCCAAAGCAAGGAAAAATTATTACAACAAACACGGGACCAAGTCAGCTCGAGGAAGTAACAATGATAGAAGAACTACAAATAGGAGTCTGACCAGCTATAAGACTGAGTCCTTCAACGCAAGGTTTACAACATGCACAGGACCAAGTCAGCTCGAGGAAGTAACCGTTGTCTTTTCATACGATTGGGATAAATTTTTTTTAAACATGAGATATGTTTCTTATTTTGTGATTGTAATTCTTGTATAACTAACATTTTGAATGATATTGATGTGGGGAATATTCTTTCTTGATTATGATTGTTTATTATATATTTAAATTGAAATGTGATATATTGGTATTAAAAGATAATAATTTAAAAGACAACGATTTTAAACCGTTATTGTTGTCTATCACCCTCAAAGACAACGGTTAAAAATCGTTGTCGTAGCCCCAAAATTGACAGTGTTACGTTAAAAATGCTCTAAATAACAACGGTTTTAAACCGTTGTCTTTTCATTCAAAGACAACGGTTTTAAACCGTTGCAAAACTGTTGTCTTTTCATTCAAAGACAACGGTTTAAAACCATTGTCGTAGCCCTCCACTTTTAACAACACTGCCAATTACAACAGTTTTAAAGGACCTACGACAACGATTTTTAACCGTTGTCTTTTAATGTTTTTGTTATAGTGTAACCATTCTTCTCCCATTCCTTAATGCACTCTAACCCAATCTAGAATAATAAAACAATTGTTTTAAAATCCATTTTCTGGCCACCTTTTTACTTTCTTAATGGCATTCCTAGAAATGTACATTTGATTTAGGAATAAAAGGGGTTAAATGATCTGAATTCACACCCTAAAAAAAAATATGAATTTGTATATATATTGATTTATAAGGACCTATCCAATATAACTAAGTTCTTCTTATATCTCCAATGAAGACATGTTCTAGCATTAAGTAATACTCTGTAGCACGAAATAGTTGACCTTCTACTAGCATTTTGAAAATTTCAACTAATCAATTTATAGGAACAAACAAGACAATCATCAAAAGATAATCAAGTAGTGGTGGTTTCATTTCAAACATGTAGACAATTAAATACCATCATTTCTAAAAATAGTAGCATTTTTTTTTAAAGTAAGATTATCTTACAAACTTGAAGGCCGAAGTAGTCGAGTTCTTGTCAAGATGGCTTGCGCATGTTGTCCCTTAGGAGTGTGCTCTGATACAAACTGAAACATCCCAAGTTTTTTTTTATCAATCTCTCTCAACAACTACGATTTGAATGGTCATATTGTGGTACCATAAGGGAACTATCATAACCAATAGACATGACTATATCAACAAGTGTTTATCAATAAGAATAATAACTTCTCAACATTCCTCACCCGAATGACATAGAAACGAAAATCTCTCGAGGTAGATCCAGTAGGCACTGCACTCTCGGACAACGAACAGTACCATGCGTCCATCCCGCCTCCTCGTCTACTCTGTCCGCGGGCCTTCCGTATCACAAGAATCTTCCTCACCTGTAATGTAGACATCATGAGTCTACGGCCCAGCAAGTACAATCCATTATGTATAACAAGACATCCATGATGTATAGGGATAGCAACTAGAAGGCAAGTGGAGAAACAGAATGTATCCTAATTATGATATAAGGAAGAGATAATACATGTACAAGTGATACTATGTAGCTAATATAGTGAATATGCCACATATCCGGTAACCACATTTAGAGCCAGTCAACAGTTCCATGAACCTAGAGGTACCTCGTAAAGAACATGCATCCAGTCATATAGTCGAAGCTACCATAAATAAATTATCAGTCAAGTTGGAAGGGCCCTCCCCGGAGCTCATCCCGGGTCAACCAACCCGTACTATCACCACATATGCTCATACTCATCCAATTAGCTACATAAAAACATAATCTATCCATAATATACTTTTATCAATAGTTCATTCCAGTCATTCAGTAAACATTCTGTGCAGTCATATGTGTTCATTAAAGGAACTTAGTCCTATTTATTCTACAGTTATGCTCATTTCAAAGAGTTAAAGAACATCTACATTAAAACTTGATCCAAATCTGTAACAACATTTATAAAAGATCTTAAAGAATCAATTAGCACAACCGAAATCCAATTTTCTCTAAGATGATCATCAACTAAAAACCCTATCGGAGGGCAATGCATGGAACATAACAATGCATAGAATGAAATTACTTACTCTCTCTACTCGCTCCACTGAATCAAAACCTTAACAAGCACACGTCAAAGCTTCATAACAAAACCAATAACGAGAACACCAGAACTGCATAAAAATTTCAAACTAAAAAAAATTCACAGAACTTAAACCCCTTCACATCACGAAAACAGACTTCAAAACGGATTCCAAAAGATAGTAAGTCTTCCCTTTCAAACTCTATTCCATATGGACAGATTGGTATCAGAAATACTGCAACCAAATAAAACAACTTCATCTAAAACTTGAAAGCATCATTAGGAAATAAAAACAATCTTGAAACCAATCCAAAACTGTTCACAGAATACCAACCCAGTAGGCATGCGACACATCCCCAAAGAGAAGCCAAATCTGCCTCAAGAAAACACACTACGACGTTGAATCGAAACCCCCACTCACCAAATTAACTAAAATTCAAGGAAACATTCTGTCGAGTAACACCGGGGCACCAAAACCTTTCAAAACATTCCAGCAACACATCTCCATGACCCTTGAAACAGAATCCGATTCATCAAGTCTTCACGCCACTTCGAATCAAAACCCATAAATCATATCATACAATGAAAACAGAATTCCTACTAAAGTCACCAAATCTACTCTAAGATCGCAACCGAATCAAAAACTTCACATAGAGCACAAATCACAACAGGCATCTCTGTCTCACATTTAAACAAGCAGGTTTCACGCAGAATGTCGAACACCATTCACTACAGAAAACTCGAATCCAATCTCATCCACAGCCAAGCGAACCCCACAACAACCATGAGAAGAACACTCCGAAGAAAATCGAGCTCCATAAAAAAAATGGAATACTCCGCAGAAATCCAGAAACAATGCTAACCAAACAAGAGCATTAACGAAACCTCAGGAGAAACCGAATAGCGACCCATAGCAAGTACATCAACTTCTATCCAACCTTGAATCCAATCATCGACCCCTAAATTCGTAGTACTTCAGCTTCACAAAACAGAAACAAGCCACATCAAATTCAATCGAAAACTCAAATCCTTGCTGAACCCCAAATTAAGCCATCAACACACAAGAACGTCACCAAAATCAATCACAAAACCTCAGAAGGAACACCCACCGAATCAAGCACAGAAACCTTGAGTTACTTCAAGAACATCACAGAATAAAATCGAATCGTGAGGTATTCAATCAAACAGATCTCATCTCCTAGGTTCCTATTCCATACCTCACGGATCTCGTACTAACATAGGGAATGAACTTGCCTTGCCCTTGCCCTTTCCTTTCCTCGTCGCCTCTGTAAACCCTTGCGCGGCGTTAGCTCCGCTGGTGACGGAGTCAGAGGTCTCTGCACCCGGTCGCAGCGTCCTCCACGAGATCGCCGGTGTAGATGTCGCCTGACCGAAGCCCAAGCACCGTGAGAAGCTCCGTCGATTTGGCGGAGATGTTGAAGGAGGCGACGATTTGGGTCGGGGTCGGGACATGAGCGAGGAATCGGGGAGGAATCGGGTAGTTGTATAAATCTAGGCAATTAAATCCATCTTTCAATCAACTCTTAACTTATTTGATTATTTCTAGACAGATTTTCTCATATTCAATTATACCCCTTAAAATCTAAAATAATTTTCTAAAAATTCATAAAAATTTTAATAAACTCTGTAAATTCATATTAACTTAATTCCTGATAAATTATCCATGAAAACATATTTATTTTTTCTTAAAATAATCTAATTATGTTAGATTTTAATTACTTACATCTTGATCCATATTTTTGGGTATCATATGTTTTCGTCCAGCTTCATTCCCTTAACCCCCTTGCAACGTATCATACAAGTTCCTTTGTACCCTAAAAAATTCCTAAAATTCGTTGAATATTCTATAAGTTAATCATTTAATTAGCGCTTGTATGATTTTAGACATTTTAATAAATAAATTCCATAATTTTGTTCGTGGTGTTGGTTAGTCATAGGAAAACGTACTGATTCCACTGTATAAAAATTTTTTGTACAAATGTCGAACCTTTTCCTAAATAACCTATTGTGTTCTTTAGAAGTTAAATTAGTAATCGCAGACAGAACTTAACATAATTGATTCCAAATTTAAATTATTTGTTCTTAATGGTTTAGATTTGAATCGCTAGCGGAAATTAACGCTATTGATTTAAATCCACCTATGTTATTAATTCCATTAAATATTAATTTCCAAAATTGACTTCCAGAACTGCATGGCGAGGCACATGGCCTTCTTGGATATGGGAGCAACCACCACCGCCTAGACAAAGCCTTTTAAGGAAAGCTAATATTTAATTTCCTTAAATAACTCTAGGTTAACCAAAAAGAACAATCGAATCACAGATTTGAAAAAGAAGAAAATACAAACTCGAAAAATAAATTTTATAAACTAGATCTAATTGTCTCTTATATTTAGAATTCTTACAAAGAAAATAACTAGTATGATGCGGAAGAAAACTACTAGTTATATCTTCTCTTTGTAAGCTAATGACCTCAAGATCTTCTGCCGTATTCCTCGCCTCGCCTTGGACGTCGTGTGGGCGATGATCCTCCAAGATGAACACCACCCAAAAGCTTCTTCCTCTTCTTCTAAAATCCGATCACCACCACCACCAAGGAGAAGAGAGCAAAAGGGAAAAAAGAAGGGAGAGGGAGGGCCGACCACTTGAGGTTCTCCAAGCAAGAGAATAAGAATTGTTGTGTCATGAAGCCTCCCCAGCCCTTCTTTTATAATACTTGCCCAAGGCAAATAAGAGAAGAATTTTTATAAAAATTAAAATCTTCCTCTAATTTTTCCTTTTCCCTTTTAATTTTCCTTTTCTTTCCTCTTGATTGAATTAATCACAAAATCAATTAAATGATGATTTTTCTTTTTTATAATTGGACGGCCCGTTGCTTGGGCTCCAAGCAAGGTGGCCGGCCACCACATCAAGAATAAGGAAATATATATTTTTTTAAAAAAAAATTACAAGAAGAAATCCTCTTATAAAATTTACAAGCTCTCTTTCCTAAAGTAGGAGTTAAAAAAGGAAAGTTCTAAAAATTAAAACCATGTTTTAAAATTTAAAACTTCTCTTCAAAAATTTTCTTTTTTAACATGATGATATAAAATTTTAATTTTAAAACTTATCTTCCTTTTTTTCTTAAACCATAAACATGGTTAAAAAAGGAAAGTTTTAAAACTTTTAAAACTCTCTATTAAAACATGTGGCCTAATTCAAATAAGGAAAGTTTTTAAAATTAAAAAATCTTTTTTAAAACTTATAGTTTTCTACAAAGAGAAGATTTTAAAAATTCAAAAATAACCCTCCTTGTTTGAATATTGTGGTCGGCCCCTAGATGCTTGGACACCAAGCAATAGGGTCGGCCCCTATAGAAAAGGATGTGGCCGGCGATTGCTTGGTCACCAAGCAATGGTTCGACCCCCTTCTTGTACACCAAGAAAAGTCTTACATTTGGATGGACTTGAGGCTATAATGAGGCTATGATAGGGACCTAGAGGAGAAATTGGTTTTGGCCTTCCGATGAGCTTGAGTATCCCGTGCTCGCCCCAAACACACAATTCAAGTTCATCGATAATAACTCATTCCACTAGAGAGTTATTATCGCACTACTGCACCAATCCCAAATTACATTATGGGCTCCTTCTTATCATATGTGTGTTAGTCTCCTTGTGTTTAAGATAACAAATGTCCACTAATTAAGTAAGTTACTGACAACTCACTTAATTAATATCTAGCTCCAAGAGTAGTACTACTCAACTTCATTATCATATTGGACTAAGTCCACCTGCAGGGTTTGACATGGCAATCCTTATGAGCTCCTCTTGGGGACATTCTCAACCTAGATAACTAGGACACAGATTCCTTCTATAATCAACAACACACACTATAAGTAATATCATTTCCCAACTTATCGGGCATATTGATTTATCGAGCTAAACCTCACCCTTTGATAAGTCAAAGAAATAAATATTAAATATATGTGCTTGTTATTATATTAGGATTAAGAGCACACACTTCCATAATAATAAGGTCTAGTTCTTTTACTAAGTCAGTACAAAAAGAACTTACCTAAATGGTCCTACTTAATACACTTAGAGTGTACAAGTGTAATTTATTAATCAAGATAAACTAATACTTAATTGCACTACGACTATTCCGATGGTTTTTTCCTTTCTATCTTAGTCGTCAGCAACTGTTTATAATTTATAAAGAATCGTCAACATGATCTTCTGTGTGTGACACCATATATCATGTTATCTACTATATAAATTAATTGAACAATTACATTTAACAAATAAATGTAGATATTGACCAATGTGATTCTTTTATTTCAAAATAAATGTTTACAAAAGCTGGGTTTTTAGTATACACTCCAACACGTGGGTCCTTACATTAATTCTACTGATTTTTCTTCTAAATTAGAGTCAATTTTAATATTAGTTACCATAGCAATATTTATATTTTTGAAATTTTTTAATCCAAACTTTTTAATTAATTCTTTAGCATATTTTGTTTGAAAAACATAAATTCCTTCTTTTATTTATATTATTTGTAAACCTAAGAAAAAATTAAGTTCTCCTACTAGGCTCATTTCAAATTCATTTTCCATTAATTTAATAAATTCTTTTAAAAATTTAGTATTGGTTAAACAAAAAATTATGTCATCTATATTAATTTGAGTTATAAAAATATCTTTTTCTAAGGTTTTAACAAATAAAGTTTGATTTATTTGACCTTGGTTAAACCCCTTAGATATTAGGTATGTTGATAGTTATTCATACTAGACCCTTGGTGCTTGTTTTAGTCCATATAAAGCTTTCTTTAACCTAAGGGAATTGTTTGGGTGGTCTAAGTCTTCAAATCCTGGGGTTGATTTACATAAACTTCTTCTTTGATGAACCCATTTAGGAAAGCAGACTTTACATCCATTTGGTATAACTTGAATTCTTTATGTTCTGCATAGGCTAGCAACATTTGGATGGATTCAAGTCTGGCTACAAGTGCATAGGTTTCTTAAAGTCTAACCCTTCTACTTGGTTGAACCCTTTCACCACTAGTCTAGATTTATGTCTAACTATATGACCTTTATCATTTAGTTATTTCTATAAACCCACTTAGTATCAATTATATATTTATTTATGGGTTTAGGTACTAGTTCATAAACTTGGTTTCTTTCAAATTGAGCAAGTTCTTCTTGCATCTTAATTATTCAATATGGGTTAGGTAAGGCTTCTTCTATAGTTTTATGTTTAATTTTGGAAATAAGAGCTATTAGACTTAGGTTTCTATAAGATGATTGAGTTCAAACTCATAGGTTTATGTCATCAAGAATTTGGTGAGTTGGGTGGTTGGATCTAACCCTAGATGGTCTTATGTTAAGGTCAACAAGTAGTTCTTCTGATTCACTAGGTTTAGGTTTACTGTCACGCCCCCAAAGGAGTCCCTGTCAGATAAAAATCCGACAGCATCTCCCCTGTACCGGTGACAATATGAAGCATCACTACAAACAAATATACATCAGCCACATACGGCTGGAATATTTACACAACCACGCAGTATATATCATCAGCCTACTCGGCTGGAATAAAAGAGACAACAACACGCAGTCATATAAATATTTAACAGCCCACTCATGCATGCCGACACGACTTAAACACAAATACAACACCAAAAAATAAGATAGCCACATGGCTAAACACAAATACAATGCCGAAAATTATAAAAAGATATACAAAAGAAAACAAGTACGGTCTTCGGATGTGACGTAGGACCCGACAGACAGGATACTCCGAGCGACACCAACCATCTACGAAAATATAAGGATATACATGTGGTGGTGAGTATAGATAGTGCATGATCTATGAATAAACATGGAGATCACAAGTATACTGTCTCAGTAGGGAATAAAGAACATGATCATACTATCATAATCAATGCACCTAAACATAGCTGACATAATAACCTGACATATAAACTATACAAACCACAACTAACATAATGACAGATACATACCCAATCTGGAATCGACACATGGTACAATGATCAATAACTCACTGGATCTGCAACGGATATACCCTGACACCTGTGCGATTGCATATACATGTAAATAAATGACATGTATGCAGATGGCAACTATATGCAACAATCATATCTCAAACAAGTGCAATAACGACAATCATGCAACTAGTATCTACTAGGCATGTATGCAATATATCGTGCATCAAATGCAAGAATAATAATGCATGCATGCTCCATGGTCACCCCACCACCTCTCCCGACACGACCCCTGTATGGCCAAGAGGCTTGGGTCCGTGACAACCGTACAAGCCTCATACTCCAAAGGCAGACGGAATGCTAAGTAGTTATCTAACTACATAGCATCGGGGTCCCTGATGCTCACAACGCCGGATCTCACTAAACCTCGTGACCGGGTGGCAAAGCAGCACACTCCCGCTACCACTACCCATGAGTGGCCGCGAAACCAAACTGATGACTCTCAACCACAAGGGAGACAATAGTCATTAGATGCAATGAATGATGAACATGATATATATATATAATCATCATCCATGCAACACTCCAAACCAAATAAATACCTCCAACATGAGTATAATCGTCACGATACCTCCACGTATCCCACCAAACATATGTACACACTACACATATATAATCAACCCAAAATCCCACCAGACACATGTACACAAAATATAAGTACAATCAACATGTATCCTCCAGTAAAAACACAACAGACATATGTATATACCCCAAACATACAATCAACACAACTCCTCCAAAAGTACATGACAAATACGTATGTACACACCACATGTAAATGCACGGTCAACAAGATGACTCCTATAACACATACCCACCTATGTACAATCCACATCATATACCCAATCAGTATGGTAATACCAACAACCCAACAATCCCTACAAGACATACTCTACACGTGAAATCACAACAGAGTAGATATCAAGAGTTGAGACTGTATATGATATAACTAGGTCATCTCTAAGCTCAAGCAAAAGTATCAAGCAGGAAAAACAGCAAATGAACCCGATATAAGGTAAAGTAACCTAATCCGGCAAATAACAACCATGCACTAAGCTCAAAGAAAATATATAGAGGCAAAGGAAGAAATACCCGCCTTAAAGTATAGATCGTGCCAAGTAATCCCGTGTCGAGACGCTCGTCCCGAATCCAAGTCCTGCGATCAATATATATATATATTATTTAGCTAATTTCATATGAATTAAATAGCTAAATAAAATTTCTAACCCAATAAGATCACTCTAATCAAATCTGATCCCTGATTAATCCTCTAAACAATCCCTAATCGCACAACCCAATTAGAATAGGTTATCCTTGAATCCATCAGAACAACTTACCCACATTCATCACCGAAATGCAAACTAATGTCCAAAAACACAAATGAATCTAATCCACATAGTTCATCCACCTCGATTAATCCAACTACAATAATTCCTCCAATCCACATCACACCCTATCATCATCAACAACTAACCAAACCATCACATCTAATAACCCAACCAACAATCAATCCAATAATCCAAAGAATGATTACATAACAATCTATATTAACCAAACACTATATCCACAAATACCAACCCAATACAAACCTCAATCAATCACAAACTCCAACATGATTCACCTCTAGATTCTCACTCATATCCATAGTTTCCAACCCCAAATCCCTAATCTAAAAATTCATAATCTAATATCAATATGAGTTAAATCAATACATCTACTCACCACTTATAATTCAAGCAAGCATAAAACCCTAGATTCCTTAGAAAACCTAATTTAGCATCATACTAATGAGAATACCATAGGTACATCACTAGAAAACACTCACCTTGAGGTATGCAACAAATCCAGTAGCTCAACAGCACTATGATTCCCTATCCATAAGCTACAGGAGAACACACACACCTATCTGAGAGGTATACCAGTAAATCCAGTAGCAACCTCTGCTTGAATGCTACACAAGAAATCTATACTCCAATTCTTCCAAGAACATCAATCCAAGAAGAAACCATACAACACTGTATTTGCTAGAATCCAATAAACAAAACCACACTCACAATCTCCCAAAAACCAGAAATGAAATCCAACCTCTAAAAAATTAATAACCTATGTCTTACCTTAACCTAAGACTGATCCACATCCTTTGATAAAGAAATCTGAAGTTGCTGTAGAGGAAGAAATGGAGCTTCCCCACCAATTCGCAGCTAGTCTGGCACAAACAGAGAAGACAAGACCCTTAAGGCATTTTGTCGAACACCTGTTAAGCACAAGATCAAATCTCACCTTTTGGTCACATTGCTGGATCAATCCAGCTTGGTCGGACACTTCACATCAGAATCGGGATCATGCCTAGCATCAATCTTGAAGCTAGGTTGGTAATTAAAGGTCAAGCTCTGGTGGTCGACGATCAGGCGCGGGAAAGGGACGACGACGGTTGGCCGGAAGGGAAGGAGCAGTGTCGCTGGTGCTCATGGTGAACCGGCTACACCATGTAGCGTGGCCTGGTCGGGAGAGCTCGACAAGAGAGATCCGGAATCAACAATCTAGGGCACGACGACGAGATCAAGAGAAAAGAGGGTTGCGCCGGCAGTGAAGAGGAGAAGAGAGGAAGAAAGACTCCATGCCTCGGGAGGGAGAGGGAAGAGGGAGGCTCCGCCGAGGTTACACCGGCGGGGGGGTTCGGGCAGAGGCGAGAGGAAAGGGAGAGCGGGAGAATTGAGTTCGGTCGGGGAAGGAGGAGAAAAATCGGGAAATAAGAGAAATATAACTTAGGTGTAATTTAATTAACCCTAAGTTTAATCCTCAATCAACTCCCTTTTAAATGGATTTCAAACAGGCCTCCATTGTACCCCGAATCCATCCCATCAAAACGGGTCATACGGACTCCGTTTAAATCCCGAAAAATTTCTAAAAATTCCTGAAAAATCCCATAATATTTTTCGTCCAATAATTTTTATTATTTAAATTTGTGATATCTTACATTTACTTTGATTAACTTCATCATCTTCTATATTTGTAACGACCCGCCTTCCACTAACTAAGCTGTAAGACCGGACCATCACATTATGTTGTGCTAAACTATTCCCGGACCATCATTCAATCTAGGTGCGGAAGCTGTACTAAATAAAATTTTGCTAAACTATTGTCATTTCTTTATTCCATATGTGCTAAGGGGTGTAATCTAAAGTATACCTAGCATATACTACATCCCCCTATGGTCAAGGAACTGAATTAAACATTTTCCAACCGTTATCAGACCTTCCAATCGATCCACCGATCGATTGGAATGGTCAAATCGATCCGGTGATCGATCCAGCATGCTACTGTCTGCGGAACTTGGGTTGGATCGATCTAGTGATCGATTCAGCATGCTACTGTGCTCGGGCAATATTCTGGATCGATCGGCTGATCGATCCAAGCTAACCAATCGATCCAGTGATCGATTCCGGAGCTCTCTGTTCGCGATGAAACTAGGCTGGATCGATCGGCTGATTGATCCAGACGCAGTCTATTCGCGGAACAAGCTGCCAATCGATCCATTGATCAATTGAGGACCCCCAATTGATCCACCGATCGATTGGGGTTTCTGATTTTGCAGCTAAGCTATGATTTCAGCACTTGTTCGTGCCAAAATTTCTTTTATCAATTCTAAACTACATGTAAAACATTCTAACATCACACAAATAGTGTTCTAAGCATGATAGGGTGCATGATTAACTAATTCACAGCAATTAACATACTAAGGTGCAAAATAATAAAATGCTAAAAGGTTTTTGTGCTTAAAACAAGCTCGCTGAAGTTCCCTAAGATCTGTATTCCAAGTTCCATCCACACACATTGCCCTCCAGCCTCCGCTAGTCCATCTTTCCTTTACCTTTATCTGCAGTATAAGGAAAAAGTATCTGTAAGCTTTCGCTTAGTAAGAAACCATCTACCTCACAAAACATGCAATCGATGCAATATGCTTTTCAAACATGCTATTTGAATATGTACTGATTAAACTAAAACATGGCATGCTATCATACAATACATGGAAACCAAAAGCTAGTCATGGCATACTATCATCTAAAGCATGTGCAACAAAAGCTGAACATAGAGATATCATACATAATCATAAGAGTGAGCTGATCTGAAGCATAAACTGAGCTAATTCGAGCAAATGCTAAAGCTATACTGATTTCACCTAATTATTTTGTGAGAATTTAAAACTACATATATAATAGATGAAAATACTAATCATGCTGCTGTTTGGGCCCGGCAACTGTACGTGCTATGCGCGCATCCCTAACTAGACCTGGGTTTGTAAATCTCGAATTTAGTAGGGCTACTAGGTTATCTGAACCTAGGGACGACTGTGGGAGTCCAACCCAATGGATATCTAATCCAGTACAGTGCCACTGAGAAAGTAAAATACTGAACATAAGCTAATAAATTCTTGTCTTGCTTTTACTAGGTTGTCTAAACCCAGAACTAGGTTATCTAAACCTAGAGGCGACTGTGGGAGCCCACCCATTGGACATCTAGTCCTGTAAAAGCTGTAGAAAGACTATATGAGCTGTGAAATGCTTCTATAGCATTTAACTAAGCTATTAAAATGCCTAAGTTGCATTTTAACTGTGCTAGTAATTTAATCGAACACTTGGTATGCGCTAATTCGCATCCTTTGTGCCGAAAAGCTATATACTACTAACTAAAACATGGAATTCACACGGAAGCTACTTATACTGCAGGTGAGGGGTTTCTTACCTCCTGTTCGGATTTTCTTATGATTCTTATCGCTAGATTTCCGGAGGAGATGATCTACTTGACGATCTTCTCACGTCTATGCGTTCTTCTCGCGAAGAGGAGCGTCCTCGTATCCTTTGTGTTGCCGGGAGGTGCTCCTAGAACCCTTGGCTTGGTGCACCGAGAGAAGGAGAGGAGAAGGGAGAGGGGTCGGCGGAAACTAGGGTGAGGAGGAGAAAAGCTACGTTAAAAGAAATAACTCTTCACTTAATTCCTCCATATTTATATTAAGTGGTAGATTCACCCAACTCAAATATAAATCTAATTGATTCCCTTTTCTTTCAACACGGCTCTACTGGGTTCACTTGGTTACTAAGGTTCACCATAAGTCATAGGACCCATAGGTCTCGGGTTCAATTCCCGCGTAAGCTATTTTTGTTTCCTGTTTATTTTTTACTACTTCCGCTATTCTAAAAATTCCCTAAAAATATCCTAAAATTCCAGAAAAATACTAGGATATTTCTAATAATTATTTTGAGAATTTTCGGGTGTTACAATCCACCATACCTTATAAAAAGTTCATCCTCGAACTTAGAATAACTCTGGGTACTTCTGTCTCATGCTGGCTTTTGTCTCCCAAGTTGCCTCTTCGGCTGAGTGATTTTGCCAAATGACTTTTACTAATGGTACCTCCTTGTTACGCAATTTCTTAATTGCTCGGTCTATTATCTGAATAGGCCGACTATCATAGCTGAGGTCTTCGCGGACTTGTAGTGACATCTGGGATATGCTTCTTCAGCATAGAGACATGCAATACATTATGGACAGCTGACATTTCCTGGGGTAGCTCTAGCTCATATGCTACCTTGCCAACTCTCCTGCTGATAAGGTATGGTCCCACATATCTGGGACTTAGTTTGCCCTTCTTCCCAAAACGCATTACTCCCTTCATGGGAGCCACTCTGAGGAACACTGTATCCCCAACTAAAAACTCTAAAGGTCTGCGCCGTGTATCAGCATAGCTTTTCTGGCGGCTCTGAGCTATCTCTATTCTCTGGCGGATCTGCTGTATAGCTGTTGTGTAGCTCTGTCTGAAGTTCTAGTTCTTTCTATTCACCACTCTCATACCAGAGAGAGATCTACATCTCATGAAGAGCTCGTGTGCCGATGGTGGCTCGATAGTTGTTGTATGCAAATTCGCTAAACTCATATATTTGCACCAACTTCCTTGAAGTCTAGGGCACATGCTCGAGCATATCTTGAGTACCATTTACTCGCTCCGTCGACCATCCGTCTGAGGATGGAAAGTTACTAAATTTCAACTTAGTGCCTAGTCGATCGCACACACTCCCGTAAGTGTGATGTGAACGTCATAAAATAATGGTTCGTGGGACTCCATGTAATCTAACGATCTCCTTGAGATACAACTGAGCTAGCTGTTCCATTGAGTAGGATATCTTGATAACTAAGAAGTGGTCTAATTTAGTCAATCTGTCGACTATTACCCAGATGGTATCAAAACCATTCGTGGTTCTGGGTAGTCCCACTATGAAATCCATGGAAATATCTTCCCACTTCCATTCTGGAATCTGGATAGGCTGCAAAACTCCTCCTGGTCTCTGATGTTCTGCCTTGACCCTCTGACAGGTCAGACAGGTGCTAACATATCTAGCGATGTCTCTCTTCATCCCAGGCCACCAAAAACGTCTCTTCAGGTCTTGGTACATCTTGGTGGAGCCAGGATGCATCGCATAAGGAGTCCTGTGAGCCTCATCTAAAATCTTCCTCTTTAGTTCCTCCCGATCGACCGAAGTATAATACCCCACTATCGGGATTCTCGCTGATTTGGTATATGCGGATCCTGCTGAGGCGGTTAGAGTCATGCAGTAGGCAAAACTCATATGATCTCCATCAGCTGTAGGAGCGGCTACGGTGCGTGTTAGATAGAGCTAAGGATCTGATACGTCTGGTGCATCCTACCTTATTAGCTTCTTTGGTGGTAGAGGATGTCTATGTCAGTCCTTAGACCTCTAGCCATCTCATACCGCCTGGCCATGTGCATTCATCCTTCGAGTGAAGAAATACTCGCATGATCATGCACTCTGTGATCTCCATACGGTGTCTCCAAATTTTGAGGCGAACACGATGCTGAGCTCAAGATCATGAGTATGATAGTCCCATAGTCTTTGAGTTGTCTAGAGGCATAGGCGATCACCTTGCCATTTTGCATGCTCCTAGTCCCAATTTAGAGGCATCATTATAAATGTCAAAGTCAGGTTTGAAGTCAGTTTCGCGAATAGGCTAGCATCTCCTCTTTAGCTCGCTAAAGTCGCTCCGCCAAACCTTTGACTCCCGTAAGAGCTACTGGGGAGGCTATCCTGGAAATCTTCACACTTTCTGTAATAACTTGCTAATCCTGAAGCTTCTATCTCGCATGCGTTTTGGTCTTTTCCAACCACTCGACTCTATCTTATCGGGTCTACCATGATACCATCCTTGAAGATGATGTGACCGGAAGGACACTGATCTAACCAAAATTCACATTTCATGAACACGTGATTACGTTGAAGGTTACATTCGATACTATTCCAGGTTTCCTTCCGAGTTCTGAATAGATAAGGATGTCATCGATGAATACGATAACAAACTTATCTAAGTATTCTCTGAATACCCTATTCATGAGGTCCATAGTAGCGGAGCATTTGTCACGCCAAAGGGCATGACTACGACTCTCGTAGTGTCCGTTATCTAGTCACGAATCTTGTCTTGGGTATATCCTCTTTAACTTTCACCGATGATAACCTGATCCGAGGTCTATTGCTCTTCTTTTTAGTGATCAAACAAGTCATCAATCGGAAGTGGATACAGTTCTTGATTGTGACTTGTGGTCTGATCTATACTATCACGCATCCTCCCGTCCCTTCTTCTTGAACAATACAGGTGCCCCCATGGTGAGTGACTGACTAGTGATGAATGAAGCAGCCTTTCAGTCAAGTCACTTGTTGCTCTGAAGTTCCTGCTCCGGGAGCCATGCGGTAGGGTGCTTTGGAAATAGGTTTGTGGGAATGAGTTCTATCTCGAATTCAATCTCCCATGCGGTGCTAGGCTGTAACTCTTAAGAAGACCAGTAGTCACACATCGACCTCGGACCTCTCGCTGTTGTGGTCCGTCTCACGCTAGTGCGACTATGTGTGCTAAAAAATCCGTACATCCCAATCCATTATGTGCCTTCATGCATAGAGAAACTTTTGGCCTTTCTCTTGGGTTCTCCGATGAACTCGAACAGCGTGCTATACGTTGGAATACTTCTCCATTTACTCTCATAGAGGCGCTCGATCGGGAAGTCCATCCAAAGATGACCTCATAATCGTTATATCTAGCACTATCGGATCACAAAAGAGTTCTCTGCCTGCTATAAAACTGACTACGGAGTACCTCGGAGGTATTGCTAACTTCTCAAATGTCACGGATATATAAGAATGGGTTGCCCGAGTATAGAATTGTAAAATCTTGATCGACCTGTAACAATTGTCGAGGCATTTGCTACGTCCTCTACGGTGAGTGCGTAGATCCTCGCATTGGTCGTAGTGGAGGAGCTTCTCTGGCTGATGTGTGGACCATCTAAAGCGACCTGCATCTGATGTAGCCTCCATCTTGTATCGGTGTGGTTGAGGAAGAATTGTCTTGTTCGGCATTGCTTAGCCATATGCCCTTCCATGTCCACATTCAAAGCATCCTCATGTGCCCTTGCGACAAACTCTGGGTGAAATTTCCCACAAGTAGCACACTTGGGATAACTAGGTTGTTTACTAGTTGGTCCTCCTTTCGGGTAACTCCAGGTTTGCGCTTGTTGGAGTTCCCTTTCGATTAAAGTCGTGGCCTGTTGTTTAAGTACCGAGCCTCCTTACCCTTTGGACTCGAGAGGACTTGCTTGCTTGATATTGTTCGTAGGGCTCGGTGGTGAGCGCTGACTAGTTCTTCGGTGGTTTGTGGCCTATGAACGCCTTGACCACGTTCATTGCTATTTCCTCGGATCTTGAACATCAAGACTCGTTCTTTTTACGTCGACTAGTTCAGGCATAGGCGAGCCAATCTGAATTTCTTCACGGCTTCCTCAACGATAGGTTGCCACGACGAAACTCCGTGAACTCGTCGTAAGTGACCCGCATGTGAAAGAACTCCTCGAAGAATTCTTTCTCAAAGTCGGCCCGCTTCGCTCTAATCCTCTCCCACCACATACGTGCATCTCTTGTCAGCGAAGGAGGCACACTTCACCTTCTCGTATTCTGGCCAGTTTTTGAGCCAGGCTTGAGCATCCCATGGTTCCCTGGTGCCGAGAAAGCCTCTGGATCGATAGGCTTCTCTTCTTGCCTCTATTGCTGGGCTGGATTGGTGGAACCTCTAAGACTACTGGCGTTGCTAGGTTTAGTTCCGGGGTATTCTACTGATTAGCCTTTAAGGTGGTTATCTCCTGTTCTTCTCATTGCTGTTGTAATCGAGCCACTAATCTGGGAGGCAGAACCATGGGGCTCGATTTGGGCGTCCTCTTGCCATTTCTGAAGGAAGAGAGGACATACATAACTAAAGCATCATGTTTACATAGCTAATACTATCATGTTAGTTACTATCACAGATAAGCATACTTTAGTTATCTACAAACAGGAAAGCAATAAACATAACAAAGTGAGAGGTATTCTTACTTGGAAGCTGCAGGTTCAATGCTGATGTGTGTGAAGGAAGTATGGAACTTTTGCTCTGATACCACTCTGTAACGACCCGGACCATCACATTATGCTGTGCTAAACTATTCCCGGACCATCATTCAATCTAGGTGCGGAAGCTGTACTAAATAAAATTTTGCTAAACTATTGTCATTTCTTTATTCCATATGTGCTAAGGGGTGTAATCTAAAGTATACCTAGCATATACTACATCCCCCTATGGTCAAGGAACTGAATTAAACATTTTCCAACCGTTATCAGACCTCCCAATCGATCCACCGATCGATTGGAATGGTCGAATCGATCCGATGATCGATCCAGCATGCTACTGTCTGCGGAACTTGGGTTGGATCGATCCAGTGATCGATTCAGTATGCTACTGTGCTCGGGCAATATTCTGGATCGATGATCGATCCAGTGATCGATTCCGGAGCTCTCTGTTCGCGATGAAACTAGGCTGGATCGATCGGCTGATCGATCCAGACGCAGTCTGTTCGCGGAACAAGCTGCCAATCGATCCATTGATCAATTGAGGACCCCCAATCGATCCACCGATCGATTGGGGTTTCTGATTTTGCAGCTAAGCTCTGATTTCAGCACTTGTTCGTGCCAAAATTTCTTTTATCAATTCTAAACTACATGCAAAACATTCTAACATCACACAAATAGTGTTCTAAGCATGATAGGGTGCATGATTAACTAATTCATAGCAATTAACATACTAAGGTGCAAAATAATAAAATGCTAAAAGGTTTTTGTGCTTAAAACAAGCTTGCTGAAATTCCCTAAGATCTTTATTCCAAGTTCCATCCACACACATCTTCATCACATTGCCCTCCAGCCTCCGCTAGTCCATCTTTCCTTTACCTTTATCTGCAGTATAAGGAAAAAGTATCTGTAAGCTTTCGCTTAGTAAGAAACCATCTACCTCACAAAACATGCAATCGATGCAATATGCTTTTCAAACATGCTATTTGAATATGTACTGATTAAACTAAAACATGGCATGCTATCATACAATACATGGAAACCAAAAGCTAGTCATGACATACTATCATCTAAAGCATGTGCAACAAAAGCTGAACATAGAGCTATCATACATAATCATAAGAGTGAGCTGATCTGAAGCATAAACTGAGCTAATTCGAGCAAATGCTAAAGCTATACTGATTTCACCTAATTATTTTGTGAGAATTTAAAACTACATATATAATAGATGAAAATACTAATCATGCTGCTGTTTGGGCCTGGCAATCTAGACCTGGGTTTGTAAATCTCGAATTTAGTAGGGCTACTAGGTTATCTGAACCGGACTGTGGGAGTCCAACCCAATGGATATCTAATCCATGCACAGTAAAATACTGAACATAAGCTAATAAATTCTTGTCTTGCTTTTACTAGGTTGTCTAAACCCGAACTAGGTTATCTAAACCTAGAGGCGTGTGGGAGCCCACCCATTGGACATCTAGTCCTATAAAAGACTATATGAGCTGTGAAATGCTTCTATTGCATTTAACTAAGCTATTAAAATGCCTAAGTTGCATTTTAACTGTGCTAGTAATTTAATCGAACACTTGGTATGCGCTAATTCACATCCTTTGTGCCGAAAAGCTATATACTACTAACTAAAACATGGAATTCACACGGAAGCTACTTATACTGCAGGTGAGGGGTTTCTTACCTCCTGTTCGGATTTTCTTACGATTCTAATCGCTAGATTTCCGGAGGAGACGATCTACTTGACGATCTTCTCACGTCTATGCGTTCTTCTCGTGAAGAGGAGCGTCCTCGTATCCTTTGTGTTGCCGGGAGGTGCTCCTAGAACCCTTGGCTTGGTGCGCCGAGAGAAGGAGAGGAGAAGGGAGAGGGGTCGGCGGAAACTAGGGTGAGGAGGAGAAAAGCTACGTTAAAAGAAATAACTCTTCACTTAATTCCTCCCTATTTATATTAAGTGGTAGATTCACGCAACTCAAATATAAATCTAATTGATTCCCTTTTCTTTCAGCACGACCCTACTGGGTTCACTTGGTTACTAAGGTTCACCATAAGTCATAGGACCCATAGGTCTCGGGTTCAATTCCCGCGTAAGTTATTTTCGTTTCCTATTTATTTTTTACTACTTCCGCTATTCTAAATATTCCCTAAAAATATCCTAAAATTCCAGAAAAATACTAGGATATTTCTAATAATTATTTTGAGAATTTTCGGGCGTTACAATATTTCTTGTATTTTGATTACTATTTTCATTGATTAAATTTAGTAGGTTATTTTCTTAATAAAAAATTATATTTGTTGTTTCTTCAACTTTTAGAGTAATTTTATTATAAGCTCTATAATCTTTCTTGGTTGTGGAGTACCCTAAAAAGATTCCTGTTGTTGATTTTAATGTAAACTTTCCTAAATAATTCTTAGTATTTAATATATGTACTTTACATCTAAAAGCTTTTAGATAATTTATATTGGGGATTCTATTATAATAAATTTCATAGTGGGTTTTATTGTGAAATTTATTGATTAGTATTCTATTTTGAATATAACACACTGTATTATTTTTTTCAGCCCAAAAGTATTCTATTTTTAAATTCCCCCCATGCTCACTTCTAAGTCTTTTAATTTTTATATCTTTTTCATTTTCTATTAATTTGAAAAAATTATTAAAGATTTCAAAAGTTTCATCTTTAGTTTTTAGAAATTTTACCCATGTAAATCTTGAGTAATTATCAATTATAACTAAACAGTATTAGTTTCTGCTTAGTGACTTGGCTCTGTGTGAATTAAATAGGTCTAAGTGTAGAAGCTCAAGTATTGAGTTAGTTCGATTTAGGTTTGTTGGTTTGTGGGTTGACTTACTTTGTTTACCTTGTTGACACACATTATAAACTATATTTTCTAAATTTTTTAATTTAGGTAGACTTTTAACCAAGCCATTTTGACTCATTTTTTAAATGAGTCTAATGTGAGTGTGCCCCAGTCTTCTGTGCCACAACTTGGTTTCCTCTTGTTGTGTAAAAAGACACTTTAGTGAGGAGGTTGGTAATTCAATTGTATAAATATTATTTTTCCTAATTCCTTTAAGTGTAATTTTAGAATTTTTAATATTTTTAATCAAACATTCAAGAGTTAGAAAAAGTAACTATGTATCTAGAGTCACACAGTTAACATATGTTAAGTAAGTTAAAATTGAATTTATCGACTAATAAAATTTTTTGAATAATGAAATCAAAACTTAGTTCGATATTACATGTTCTGATTATCTTAACTTTTCTGTTGTTGTCAAATGCAACTAATCCTAGGTTCTTAGGTTTTAGTTTGATGAACTTCAATTGGTCTCCAGTCATGTGTTTGGAGCATCCACTATCTAACATCCATTAGTCCAAATCATTATGTTCCTACACATAAATAATTTGATTTGGATCCATTTTTGAAGGATTATCAGATAGATTGATTGAATTTAACCCCTTAATTTTCATCTCACCCACTCTAAGTTATCAATCATGTTATACCTATGGGTGATTGTGAGATGATTAATTGAGTTAACTTAAGTTTAATTAGATTTATTAGATTTAATTTAAGTTAGTTTTAATTTAGATTTGATTTATGTTGGATTTAATTGAGTATAGTTCAATTTAATTTAGATTTAATTTAGTTTAGGTTAGAATCGAGTTGAGTTTCATTTAGATTAAATTTAGTTTAGGTTAAATTTAATTTAGATTTAATTTAGTTTAGGTTAGGTTTAATTTAGATTTAATTTAGTTTAGGTTAGATTTAATTTTAGATTTAATTTAATTTAGGTTAGATTTAATTTAGATTTAATTTAATTTTGGTTAGATTTATGTTAGATTTAATTTAGATTTAAGTTAGATTTAGTTTTGATTTTATTAATTTTTTATTTTAATCTAAATCCATCTCACCCTATACTATATTATCAATCAGGGAATCTTATGGATTTTGTGAGATGGTGAATTTTAATCTTTAATTTAGATTAATATCTAAGGATTGATTTATATTTGAGTTAGACTAAGGTTTAACAGTTAGTCAATTAAATATTTATTTCAATAATCGACTTCCAGGCTGTGGAGAGGTACTAAGACTTCTTGGATATTGGAACAACAACCACTTCTAGACAAATCTTTTAAAGAAATTAAATATTTAACTTTCTTTCTGATAATCCTTAGTATAACTAAATAAGTGTCGATCAAGTCTAAGCCTTTATCTATCATAATCTAAGCATGTATAAGGAAAGTAGTAAATCAAACATCAAACAGATTTATTTAATAATAAAGATGACATTTCTATTGGCTCACCCTGGATCATATCCTCGATAAGGTCTATCAAGGTAGTGGATTTAATCCTTTGGGATCTAATATTGATCAAGTCCAACTTGATTAACCAAATTAGACCTGGGGACCCATGCTTGGACTACCTTTTTATTTGTTCAATTAACAAAAGACATGTATGATTTAAATTTACGTTTGGCCTTATAGCCAAGTCTGGATCAGTTGTATACGACCCTTTGTTTCCTATGAATTAGGTTAAGGTTCTTCAAACCCAAGTGAACCATTTCTGTAAGTCCCTAAGTTCCTTGACTTGACTTTCAAGTTAGAACTTTCTTCCTTAAGACGTTGGACTTGAGTTGAAGTTCCATCTTGAATTGATTCAGTCAAGGAGCTTGAGTTAGTCACTTCCTTGAGGGTTGTGACCTCCTCTTAGAGTGACTTGACCCAAAGGTTGGATTTCGCTAGTTTTTTAGACAAGTACGAGATCAGGTTATGAGATCTAATTAAGAAAATTCTTATAGTGGATTGGGAACCTTCTGAACTAGATACGTGGCTTCACTCAGACACAACTTCGATTCTGTCTCGGATTCGGACTCGACGACTTGTTCTCTGACCGAAAGTGTGAGAAGGCTTGTCTGTCTAAGACCTTCATTGGAGTCTTCTGATGATGACTCATTCCATGTTGCTTGTAGCGCCTTCTTTTTTCGTTGCTTCTTTGTTTCCTTCTGGTTTAGACAGTTTGCCTTGATATACCCCTTTTTGTTGCAACCGTAGAAAATAACTTTGGACTTGGCTTTTGGACTTGGTTACGCCATCTTTGACTGGATCAACTTCTTGATTTCTCTTTTGGGAAATCCATTCTTCTTCTTGTATAGCTTCTGGACTGGGTTTACAAGTTCGACGATAATTTCATCTTTTGAGTCTGATTTGTCTTTCGATTCGAGTTCGATCAGATACTTTTTCTTAGTCTCCTTCATCTTGCTTATACCTGTTAGAGTGTATATTGAAAGCCTAAGCTTTTGTAAACATTTATTTTGAATAAAGAATCACATTTGGTCAAATTGTCTACATTTAGTTGTAGTTGTTCAATTAATTTATATTGTAAATAACATAGTATGTGGTGCCACATACAGAAGATGATGTTATCAGTACCTTATAAATTATAAACAGTAGCTCACGACCAAAATGGAAAGGAACAAACCATTGGAAGGTCGTAGTGTAATTAGGAATTAGTTTATCTTGACTATATAATTACACTAGTACACTTAGAGTGTATTGAGTAGGACCATTAGAGGTCGTTTCTTTTATACTGACTTGATAAAGGAACAAAGACCTCAGTTATTATGGAAGTGTGTGCTCTTAATCCTAATATAATAACAAGCACATATATTTGATATTTATTTCTTTAATTTATCAATGGGTGAGATTTAGTTCGATAAATCAATAAGCCCGATAAGTTGGGAAATGAAATCACGTATAGTGTGTGTTGTTGATTATAGAAGGAAACTGTGTCCTAGTATCTAGGTTGATAATGTCCCCAAGAAGAGCTCATAAAGTTTGTCATGTTAAACCCTACAGGTGGACTTAGTCTGACATGACGATAAGGATGAGTGGTACTATTCTTGGATTAAGATATTAATTAAATGAGTTGTCAGTAACTCACTTAATTAGTGGGCATTCGACATCTTAAACACAGGGAGACTAACACACTCATAATAAGAAGGAGCCCAAAAATGTAAATTGGGATTGGTACGGTAGTTCAATAATAGTTCTCTAGTGGAATGAATTATTATTGATAAAATTAAGTTGTGTGTTCGGGGCGAACACGGGATGCTTAATTTTATCGGGAGACCAAAACCAATTCCTTCTCTCGGTCCCTATCGTAGCCTCTTATTTATAGAGTACTATATCCACCTATACCCACCTTCTCCTTGTGGATCAAGCTAGGGCCGGCCAAGCCTTGGTTCATGGGTGGCCGGCCCTAGCTTGAACCCAAGCTTAGGTGGCCGGCCCCCATTAAATTAGAAAGAATTTTAATTTTAAAATTTTTTTATGTGAAAGATATAATTTATTGGAGAGATTTAAAATTAAAATATCTCTTTTAAAAGGATCTACAAAAGATTAAAGAAAGAGATTAGATCTCTTTCCTTATTTGTAGATTAGAAAGATATTTTATTTTTCTTCTTTATAAATTATTCACATGTAGAAAAATTAAAATTATAGAAATTTTTTTTTATCAACCATGAAGGGATTTTAAAGGGAAATTTTATTTTTTAAAAAATTTCCGAAGACAAATAAGGAATTTTAATTGTTGATTGAAATTCTCTTGTTTGCTCTTGTTGATGTGGTCGGCCAAGACATAATTGATTAAGAAATTTTATTTAATTTTTATTAATTAATTATTGTCAAGGAAAGTTAAGGAAATTTTATTGTAATTAAATTTCCTTATTTACCAAAGCTAAGGAATATAAAAGAGGGGGTGGGGGTGCCTTCATGAGACACAACCTCTATTATTCTCTCCCTCTTTTTCCTTGGTGTTGTGGCCGGCCATCCTCTCTCCCTCTCTTCTTCTTTGTGGTGGCCGAAACCCTTCTTTGCTTGGAGCTCTTGTGGTGGCCGGATACTACTTGGAGAAGAAGAAGAAGAAGGAGAGAAAGCTTGCATCCCTTGGAGCTTAGTAGGTACACGTGGAAAAGTTCTTCATCCTTGGATTTTGGTGCTTGGCCGAAACTTGAAGGAAGAAGAAGAAGGTGCTAGGTGGTCCTCATCTTGGAAGATCGTTGCCCACACAACGTCCGAGGTTAGAAGAGGAATACGGTAGAAGATCAAGAGGTCTTTCTAAAAGGTATAACTAGTATTTTTCCTTTCCGCATCATACTAGTTATTTTTGGAAATAATACCAAATACAAGAGGCATACGATTTTAGTATTTCGAATTTATTTTCGATGTTGTGTTCTTTGTTTTTCTTTTCCTTGTGATTTGATTGTTCTTTTCGGTTGACCTAAAGTTATTTAAGGAAATTAAATATTAACTTTCCTTAAAAGGCTTTGTCTAGTCGGTGGTGGTTGCTCCCATATTCAAGAAGGTCATGTGCCTCGCCACGATAGTACTGGAAGCCAATTTTGGAATTAATATTTAATAGAATTAATAACCTAGGTGATTTGGATCGAAAGTGTTAAGTTCCGCAGGAGATCCAAGTCTAAATCTAAAAGAACAAATAGATTAAACTTTGGATCAAACGTGTTAAGTTCCGCAGGCGATCCAAGTTTAATTTAAAAGTGTTGGAGTGTATACTGAAAGCCTAAGCTTTGTAAACATTCATTATGAATAAAGAATCACATTTGGTCTAATTATCTACATTTGTTTGTAGTTGTTCATTTAATTTATATTGTAGATAACATAGTATGTGGTGTCACATACAGAAGATGATGTTATCAGTACCTTATAAATTATAAACAGTAGCTCACGACCAGAATGGAAAGGAACAAACCATTAGAATGTCGTAGTGTAATTAGGTATTAGTTTATCTTGACTATATAATTACACTAGTACACTCAGAGTGTATTGAGTAGGACCATTTGAGGTCGTTCCTTTTATACTGACTTTATAAAGGAACAAAGACCTCAGTTATTATGGAAGTGTGTGCTCTTAATCCTAATATAATAACAAGCACATATGTTTGATATTTATTTCTTTAATTTATCAATGGGTGAGATTTAGTTCGATGAATCAATAAACCCGATAAATTGGGAAATGGTATCACTCATAGTGTGTGTTGTTGATTATAGAAGGAAACCGTGTCCTAGTGATACTAGGTTGATAATGTCCTCAAGAGGAGCTCATAAAGATTGTCATGTTAAACCCTGCAGGACTTAGTCCGACATGATAATAAGGTTGAGTGGTACTACTCTTGGACTTAGATATTAATTAAATGAGTTGTCAATAACTCACTTAATTAGTGGACATTCGATATCTTAAACACGGAGACTAACACACTCATAATAAGAAGGAGCCCAAAATGTAATTTGGGATTGGTGCGGTAGTTCAATGATAGTTCTCTAGTGGAATGAATTATCATTGATAAAATTAAGTTGTGTGTTCGGGGCCATGGGATGCTTAATTTTATCGGAGACCAAAACCAATTCCTCCTCTCGGTCCCTATCGTAGCCTCTTATTTATAGAGTACTATACCCACATATACCCACCTTCATACCCACCAAAAGGGGGCCAGCCAAGCTAGTGCCGGCCTAGGTGGCCGACCCTAGCGAACCCAAGCTAGTAGGGCCGGCCATAATTAATTAAAAGAAAATTTAATTTTAATGTTTATTATTATGTGGAAGATTTAATTTAAAAGGAATTAAAATTAAAATATCTCTCTTGTAAAAGATTTACAAAGATTAAAGAAAGAGATTAGATCTCTTTCCTTATTTGTAGATTGGAGAGATGTTTTATTTTCTCTTTAAAATTATTCACATGTTAATAAAATTAAAATTATAGATATTTCCTTTTATTAACCATGAAGAGATTTTAAAGAGAAATTTTATTTTTAAAATTTCCGGAAACAAATAAGGAAAGTTTTAATTGTTGATTGAAACTTATCCAATTTGCTTCCTATTGATTTGGCCGACCATCATTGTTTAATTGGGGAAATATTATTTTATTTTCTCAATTAAATCATGTCAAGGAAATTAAGGAAAATTTATTGTAATTAAATTTCCTAATTTACCTAGGCCAAGGAATATAAAAGAAGGGGTGAGGTGCCTTCATGAGACACAACATCTATTATTCTCTCCCTCTTTTGTTCCTTGGTGTGGCGGCCATCATCTCCTTCTCTTCCTCTTGTGGTGGCCGAACCTCCCTCTCCTTGGAGTTCTTGTGGTGGCCGGATACTACTCGGAGAAGAAGAAGAAGAAGGAGAAAGCTAGCATCTCTTGGAGCTTGGTTAGTATTTTGGTTTTCTCCTTGGTAAAGCTTTTCTTTTGTGGCCGAACCTTGCTTGGAGGAGAAGAAGGTGGTTGGTGGTTTCTCATCTTGGAAGATCGTTGCCCACACAACGTCCGAGGTTAGAAGAGGAATACGGTAGAAGATCAAGAGGTTTTTTTTTCTACAAGGTATAACTAGTAATTTCTATTTCCGCATCATGCTAGTTATTTATGGAAATAATACCAAATACAAGAGGCTTACGTTCTAGTATTTCGAATATATTTTTTCGAAGTTGTGTTCTTTTGTTTCTTTCTTTTCCTTGTGATTTGATTGTTCTCTTTGGTTAACCTAAAGTTATTTTAGGAAATTAAATATTAGCTTTCTATTAAAGGTTTTGTCTAGTCGGTGGTGGTTGCTCCCATATCCAAGAAGGCCATGTGCCTCGCCACGTCAGTACTGGGAACCTTTTATGGAAATTAATATTTAATGGAATTAATAACTTAAGGAGACTTGGGTCGAACGTGTTAAGTTCCGAGATCCAAGTCAAAACCTAAAGAACAAATAGATTAAGTTTTGGATCAAACGTGTTAAGTTCCGCAGGCGATCCAAAATTTAATTTAAAAGAACACATGGTAGCTAGGAAAAGGTTCAGACCTTTGTACAAAATTTTTGTACAGTGGAACCTATAGGTTTTCCGAGTAGCAACCAACAATTGGTATCAGAGCCAGGTTTTACCTCTGTGTATTTGGTATTTAGTTTAATTATGCACATGTCATACATAATTTAGGCAGGATAATAGTAGGATGTGCTAACTTTGTGGATGCAGGATCCAACTATTATGGCTTTTAGTTATTATGTGTGTGATTGGACCCTTGGACATGTCAAGGGCATTTAATGTGTGCATGATTGTATTAAAATACAGCATTTATTTTTATTAGGATTTTATTTTGATCTAGATACATGTACATTCCTTTTATGGAATATAGGATCAAAATGTAAAATTCTATTTATGTCATGGATCGAATCTTGCAAAGCGTGGAACCTTCTAAGGACCAGAGGTGCAGCGGAACTAGGAGCAAGATGGATGCGACAACACCCTGGCGGTGGCCAAATATGGCGGCAGCTTGGGATGACAACACACGGAGGACAATTTAGAGATAAAAGCCATAATAGTTGAAAATTAAATTTTCTATTTATTGCTTTTATATTGTCAATGTGTGCATGTTAGTTTACAAGTCTAGTAGGCTAGCATAGTTAAAATTCCTCATTTATAAATAACTAAGTGGGAGAGGATTTTAAATAAATCCCATGGTCTCCATTCTTGGTTTGTAAGTGATGCAAACAAGCTTGGGCGTTCTCTGAGTGCCTTCCTCCATAACGGATGAGCTTGTGGATCACTAGAGCAGACTTCCATTTTGGATGACTATAGGAAATTAATTAAGGCGTGTGATCTTCCCCAACGGAAGGGCATAATCTTATTAATGGACTTAGTGTCAAGTAATGGTATACACTTAGACACATCTAATAGTATCCTCCCCAACGGAGTCACTATTATTATTTGTGTCAAATAATACCAACTATTAATTTTATTTGTCAAAAGTTAGGTTGACAAGATAATAAAATTAATGGGTTAAAACCCTCCTTTTACAAATGTTGAATTTGTATCCGTCCACACTAACATACAAAATTCACGGTGTGATGAGGTGTTGGTTAATTTAAAATAGTATTGTTTGAGGAATCAATATTATTCTAAATTTAGAGTTCGACCAAAAGTTATTTGTGATTCTTAGGATGTCTTTCAACCCACTGTCCATCATACTTCAACAGAATAGACTTATTGGACCAAACTACAGATTGGAGAAAGCTATAAATATGTACTGACTGAAACTTGTCCTGATGCACCCATTGGTGAATCTACCCAAGAGGAGATTGAATATCATAGGAAATGGGTAAAGATGAGATGGCGCGGTGTTACATTTTGGCTTCAATGTCAAATGTATTGCAACATCGACATCAAGATTTACCAACGCCTATGATATTACGAACAATCTCAAGGAACTCTTTGGTCGTCAGGATAGGGCTTCAGGCAAGAAGCCATGAGAAAGATAATGACCACCATGCAAGAGGGTACTCTGTGAGGGATCATATCCTAAAGATGATAGCTTATCCGAACTGATCCTTGGAGGAGAAATTGATGGGAAACCCAGATCGATATGATCCTCCAACCAGAAGTTTTGAGCAGTTTCGCGAACTATAATATGAATAAGAGGGTTTATTCATTAGCGGAACTCTTGGCAGAACTTCAAGCGTGAAGGATTATTTCATCACAATGCTCAAATTCACTATCTTGAAAATGGTTCTACTTCTAAACCGAAGGAAAGAAGAAGAAGAAACAAACTGGTTCAGAAAGAAAGTGAATAAAACTCAGAGTATTTAAAGCTGGAATGAAGAAGTCGAAGGGCAAGTGCTTCATCTGTAAGCAGGCAGGACATTGGAAGGCGGATTGTCCTCGTAGGAACCAAAACAAAGGTATATCTCATACTCTAGTTGTTGAAACATGTTTAGCGGTGTTATCTACCAGCACCTGGTGATACGGGAGCCATTGATCATGTCTGCAATTCCGGGGTTCCGAAACCCACGACTATGAAGGGAGATTACAGTCTACATGGGAAATGCTACTAAGGTGGCGGTGGGAGACGTCTACTTATCTTTTAGTAGAAATAAAATTTGGTTTTAAGAAATTATCTTTATGTACCCTTTTAGAAAGAATTTAATTTCAGTTTCTAAACTGCTTTTAGATGGATATTTTCTTTCGAATGATGTAGTTATTAAAAGAAATAAAGTGATTATCAGTTACATTAGTTGGCAATTTGTATACTTTAAATCCAATTTCTTCCACAAAGCAAAACATGGAAATTTATAACTCATCTTCTAATTCTAATAAGAGAAAAGAACCTTCGGAAATGAACCAAGCATATCTTTGGCATCTAAGGCTTATTAACTTAAGTAGGATTCAAAGGCTTATAGCCGATGGACTTTGAGTTCATTTGAGTTGGAAAATTTTCCAACTTGTGAATCTTGCTTGGAAGGTAAAATGACCAAGAGGTCGTTCAAGGCCAAGGGTATAGAGCCAAAGAAGTGTTAGAGTTGGTTCACTCTGATTTGTGTGGTCCTATGTCTGTCCAGGCAAGAGGAGGTTTTGAATATTTCGTCTCTTTCATAGACGATTATTCAAGATTTGATGCGCCGCAAGTCCAGTGCTTTGATAAGTTCAAAGAATACAATGATGTGGAGAAGCGACTAGGTAAAAGTATCAAGACACTACTGATCGGATCGTGGTGGCGAATACCTCTTAGGAGAGTTTAGGAATTACTTATCGGAGGCTGATTCAATCCGCACCTGGAACACCCAACAGAATGGTGTGGCGAGCGAAGGAATATGACTCTTATGGAGATGGTTAGATCAATGATGAGTTATTCAATTACCAAATTCGTTTTGGGGATATGCTCTGGAAACGCACATTCCGAACTTAGTACCTTCTAAATCAGTTTTTTCTACTCCCATAGAATTGTGGAATGGGCGAAAACCCAGTCTAAGACATATTCGGATTTGGGGTAGTCCAGCACATGTGCTGAAACCAGATGCTGATAAGTTAGAATCTCGTACAGAAGTTCGCGTGTTTGTAGGATATCCCAAAGGAACAAAAGGTGGTTTATTTTATAGTCCTAAAGACCGGAAGGTCATTGTTAGCACCAATGCCCAGTTTTAGAAGAAATCTATATAATGGATCACAAGCCCGGTAAAGTCGTTTTAGAAGAACTTAGAGAGGATATGTCTACTTCATACCAACGGGACAAGATGAAGTACCACAAGAGACTGCAACACGTGTCACACATACACAACCACAGATAGTGCCTCGTCGTAGTGGGAGGGTTGTGAGGCAACTGAAGATTCATGTTTTGGGAGAGTCTTGGACTTGATCCCGGAAAACATGAACTGATCCCCGGTCATATAATGAAGCACTCCAAGATATAGATGCAGATCTTGGCAAATGCGATGAATTCCGAAATAGAGTCTATGTACTCTAATAAGGTCCGGGAGCTTGTAGAACCACGATGGTGTAAAAGCGTTGGATGCAAGTGGATCTACAAAGGAAAAGAGGGACAGACGGAAGGTAGAAACCTTCAAAGCTAGGCTTGTTGCGAAAGGTACACTCAGAAGAGGGAATCGATTATGAGGAAACCTTTTCACCGTAGTATGCTTAAGTCTATCGGATACTCTTATCCATTGCTCGTATGGATTATGAGATTTGGCAAATGGATGTCAAGGCTTTAATGGAAGTCTTGAAGAGAACATCCATATGAAGCAACGAAGGATTTATTGAAAAAGGCAAAGAGCATCTAGTATGCAAGCTCAATCGGTCCATTTATGGATGAAGCAAGCTTCAAGGTCTTGGAACATCCGGTTTAATGAAGTAATCCAGTCATATGGATTTATTCAAAGTCTGGATGAGTCTTGTGTATATAAGAAGTGTAACGGAAACGTGGTGGTATTTCTTGTACTATCGTAGATGATATTTTGTTAATTGGCAACAATGTCAAGGTATTATCAGACGTAAGGGTATGGTTGTCCAAACAATTTGATATGAAGGACTTAGGAGAATGTGCACACATTCTTGGGATCAAAGTTATAAGGGATCGCAAGAAAAGAATGTTGTGTCTATCCCAAGCTTCATATATAGATACAATCCTTGCTCGTTTTAGCATGCAAGACTCGAAAGGTTTCTTACCTTTTAGACATGGAGTAGCTCTATCTAAAGAGATGTCTCCAAAGACATCAAAAGAGATAGAGGACATGAAAGCGATTCCTTATGCTTGGTGTAGGAAGCCTAATGTATGCAATGTTATATACGAGACACGATATCATTTCTGGTAGGCATGGTCGTGAGATATCGAGTAACCTGGACAAGAACTGCGATAAAGCATATATTAAAGTACCGAGAAGGACTAGGGATTATATGCTAGTTTACCAAGTAGATGATTTGCTCCCTGTGGTTACACGGATTTTGATTTTCAATCGATAGGGACAATAGTAAGTCTACATCTATGTGTTTACTTTAGGAGGTGGAGCCATTTCATGGAGGAGTGTTAAGGCGTTTCGGACTCAACCATGGAAGCTGAGTATGTAGGCTAAAGAAGCGGTATGGCTCGGGAACTTTCTAATGGACTTAGATGTGATTCTGGTTTGCCCAAGATCATCACAATTTATTGTGATAATAATGGTCAATTGCAAACTCGAAGGAACCACGAGCTCATAAGGCGAGTAAACATATAGAGCGCAAGTACCACGATACGAGATATCGTGAAGCGAGGAGAAGTTGTCATCGCCAAGATGTGACACAAGAAGTACACTTGGCTCCTTCCTCTTCTTTGTTGTGGGGGCGATCTGCTTGGGCTTAGTCATTAGTTGAAGTGTTTACTGAAAGCCTAAGCTTTGTAAACATTCATTATGAATAAAGAATCACATTTGGTCAAATTATCTACATTTGTTTGTAGTTGTTCATTTAATTTATATTGTAGATAACATAGTATGTGGTGTCACATGCAGAAGATGATGTTATCAGTACCTTATAAATTATAAACAGTAGCTCACGACCAAAATGGAAAGGAACAAACCATTAGAATGTCGTAGTGTAATTAGGTATTAGTTTATCTTGACTATATAATTACACTAGTACACTCAGAGTGTATTGAGTAGGACCATTTGAGGTCGTTTCTTTTATACTGACTTTATAAAGGAACAAAGACCTCGGTTATTATGGAAGTGTGTGCTCTTAATCCTAATATAATAACAAGCACATATATTTGATATTTATTTCTTTAATTTATCAATGGGTGAGATTTAGTTCGATGAATCAATAAACCCGATAAATTGGGAAATGGTATCACTCATAGTGTGTGTTGTTGATTATAGAAGGAAACTGTGTCCTAGTGATACTAGGTTGATAATGTCCTCAAGAGGAGCTCATAAAGATTGTCATGTTAAACCCTGCAGGTGGACTTAGTCCGACATGATAATAAGGTTGAGTGGTACTACTCTTGGACTTAGATATTAATTAAATGAGTTGTCAGTAACTCACTTAATTAGTGGACATTCGATATCTTAAACACAGGGAGACTAACACACTCATAATAAGAAGGAGCCCAAAATGTAATTTGGGATTGGTGCGGTAGTTCAATGATAGTTCTCTAGTGGAATGAATTATCATTGATAAAATTAAGTTATGTGTTCATGGGATGCTTAATTTTATCGGAGACCAAAACCAATTCCTCCTCTCGGTCCCTATCGTAGCCTCTTATTTATAGAGTACTATACCCACATATACCCACCTTCTATACCCACCTAAAGGGGGCCGGCCAAGCTAGCTTGGGAACCAAGTTAAGGTGGCCGGCCCTAGCTTGAACCCAAGCTAGTAGGGCCGGCCATAATTAATTAAAAAGAAAATTTAATTTTAATGTTTATTATTATGTGGAAGATTTAATTTAAAAGAGAATTAAAATTAAAATATCTCTCTTGTAAAAGATTTACAAAAGATTAAAGAAAGAGATTAGATCTCTTTCCTTATTTATAGATTGGAGAGATGTTTTATTTTCTCTTTAAAATTATTCACATGTTAATAAAATTAAAATTATAGATATTTCCTTTTATTAACCATGAAGAGATTTTAAAGAGAAATTTTATTTTTTAAAATTTCCGGAAACAAATAAGGAAAGTTTTAATTGTTGATTGAAACTTATCCAATTTGCTTCCTATTGATTTGGCCGGCCATCATTGTTTAATTGGGGAAATATTATTTTATTTTTCTCAATTAAATCATGTCAAGGAAATTAAGGAAAATTTATTGTAATTAAATTTCCTAATTTACCTAGGCCAAGGAATATAAAAGAAGGGGTGAGGGTGCCTTCACAAGATACAACATCTATTATTCCTCTCCCTCTTTTGTTCCTTGGTGTGGCCAGCCATCATCTCCTTCTCTTCCTCTTGTGGTGGCCGAACCTCTCCCTCTCCCTTGGAGTTCTTGTGGTGGCGGATACTACTCGGAGAAGAAGAAGAAGAAGGAGAAAGCTAGCATCTCTTGGAGCTTGGTTAGTATTTTGGTTTTCTCCTTGGTAAAGCTTTTCTTTTGTGGCGAACCTTGCTTGGAGGAGAAGAAGGTGGTTGGTGGTTTCTCATCTTGGAAGATCGTTGCCCACACAACGTCCGAGGTTAGAAGAGGAATACGGTAGAAGATCAAGAGGTTTTTCTACAAGGTATAACTAGTAATTTCTATTTCCGCATCATGCTAGTTATTTATGGAAATAATACCAAATACAAGAGGCTTACGTTCTAGTATTTCGAATATGTTTTTTCGAAGTTGTGTTCTTTTGTTTCTTTCTTTTCCTTGTGATTTGATTGTTCTCTTTGGTTAACCTAAAGTTATTTTAGGAAATTAAATATTAGCTTTCTATTAAAGGTTTTGTCTAGTCGGTGGTGGTTGCTCCCATATCCAAGAAGGCCATGTGCCTCGCCACGCCAGTACTGGGAACCTTTTATGGAAATTAATATTTAATGGAATTAATAACTTAAGGAGACTTGGGTCGAACGTGTTAAGTTCCGCAGGAGATCCAAGTCAAAACCTAAAAGAACAAATAGATTAAGTTTTGGATCAAACGTGTTAAGTTCCGCAGGCGATCCAAAATTTAATTTAAAAGAACACATGGTAGCTAGGAAAAGGTTCAGACCTTTGTACAAAATTTTTGTACAGTGGAACCTATAGGTTTTCCGAGTAGCAACCAACAAAAAGAACACATGGTAGCTAGGAAAAGGTTCAGACCTTTGTACAAAATTTTGTACAGTGGAACCATTAGGCTTTCCGAGTATCAACCAACAATTGGTATCAGAGTTAGGGTTTTACCTCTGTGTATTTGGTATTTGTTTAATTATGCACATGTCATACATAATTTAGGCAGGTTAATAGTAGGATGTGCTAACTTTGTAGATGCAGAATCCAACTATTATGCCTTTTAGTTATTATGTGTGTGATTGGACCCTTGGACATGTGAAGGGCATTTATATGTGTGTGCATGATTGTATTATAAAATACAGCAGGAGCTGTATTTAGTTTTATTAGGATTTTATTTTTGATCTAGTTACATGTGTTGGATCGTGAAACGTCGATAGAGGGGGGGGGGTGAATATTGATTCGAAAAACAACGAGTATAAAATAGTTAAGCGCAGCGGAAATGAAACAGCTTAGACAGATGAACACAATATTTTTTTACTTCATTCGGAGCCTGTGACGACTCTTACTCGAAGGCCCGTACTCCGTGAGCACTTTCGTTGGGCAATTCACTAGCAATTCAAAATAATGATTACAAAAGACAGTACAAGGAATGCTAATGAAAATTAAAACAAAGCTATACCGACAGAAAGAAAACCACAAGGACAAGAGAACGTTGTCGGAGCTTCGTTGGCGTCGTTGGAGCGCAGAGCAGCAGAGCAAGCAATCTAAGAGTTCTGAGTTGATTCGGATCTCTGCCTCTGCCCCATCTTTTATATGAAGCTCGGGGCGCCCTGGATCCCTTCCAGGCACCCTGGTGAGACGTGGCAAGTCCAACCAGCGAGCTCCAAGTGGCGACGCGCGGTCAGGATAATTTTTGCCTCCAGGGCGCCCGGGTGCCTCCCGGGCGCCCGGACCTCCGGGGGCCCGGACCACCTTTTTCCAGCGAACAACTTTCTTGCAAAACAAGGTTAGTCTGAGACAAATAGATCCTGCAAAAAGTGTTAGCACAGTTTATGAGTTTTAGTATAAGAAGTATGACTTAGTAAAACAGAGTATGACTTAGATTCAGTCTTTCCGAGACCAGAATCTAGTCACGATCTCGACTTAGATATCCGAAATGGATCTAAGCCGGATCGACGCCTAATGTTCCTTCCGGAGCGCGTCCTCATGATCCTCCCCTCGATGACTTACCTTACTTACGGTCATTCCTTGACCCATCGGACTTCTCTATCCGGTCGGACCTAGTTGGACTTCTCGCAAGCGTCCGGTCAGCCGTCGACCGTTTGGACTTCTCACTATCCCACACCGACCTAGGCGGGCTTCGTGCCGGACATATCGGCCGTCGACCTGTCTGGACTTTTCCTGCACACTCGATCAGAGTGTTTAGATAACAACAAGCTAACTTAACCTGATTTATCATTCATCAAAACTTGGGTTAAATCGTTAGTGCAAACCACACCAACAATCTCCCCCTTTTTGATGGAATGACAACCTGGTTAAGTTAGTGTAAACATATGCATAAAACAACATGCATTTAATGTGGTTGTTAAGTTAGTTTGTATTTTCAGATGGGTTTAGCTAACTTAACCACCTAACCCTCCCCCTTTGACATTTATCAAAAATAAGCTTTGATTATGTAAACATAGATTTTTGAAATGTCAAGATAAGCAGATAAAAAGAATGTCACGATAATCTGGGGGAGTTAAATTTTTTAAAAAACTTGTTTAAAGCATTTAACTTTTAGATTTTAGAAAAATAGCTAAGTCTAAAAAAGATCTCAAACACAAGTGTATAAGTTCTAAATTTCAAGACCAAATTTTAAATATTTAAAACTAGTTTCAATTTTGAAATGCTTTTCAAATAAGTTTTCAAAAATTCCAAAACTGAGTTTGAAAAAGATTATATTTCAAAACTGATTGAAATTTATTTTTCAACACTAAGTTTGTAAAAGATTTAATTTGTTAACTTAAGTTTTTGAAAAATCTCATTTCCACAATTTTCAATAAAAAGTGAAACCCAAAACAACTTGATTGTATAAGAGTTAGTTTGCAAACATGGTTTTAAAATATTCAAAGAAGACAAAGGAGTTTTCAAAATTATTTTGTAAAATTCTTTTTCAGAATCAATTTTTTAAAAAAAATTTGCATATTTTTAATCAAGTTGAGTCAAAAATAATTTTAAAGTTTAATTTGAAAAACTGAAGTAGTTTTATTTCTCCCCCTGAACCTGACATCAAATGTCTAACCTGTTTGTTACTGACTGACTTATCAAAAGATAGCAGCTTTCACTTGGTTAGTCAAGTTAAGGTCAACCGTAACTTGATTAATATATATTCTGTATTTAACGCCCAGACTTATGTCGATACACTGAAATAAGCATCTTAAGTCTTAGGCAAGTGGCCTATGCATCTCACCCCTTTCTATGTTCGTCAAACACAAGCAAGGTAAGCCTAGGGTTTTGGTGAGATGTTCAAAACTAGTCCTATGGGTATATGCTTTCTAAGGATTTTAAACTAGTCTAAGGCTAAAAATTCATTTAAAAATCTAAAAGTAGGAAAGTTTTGAAAACAAAATATGTTTTAACCTATAATTTGAGAATAACCATTTTTGAAAATATTTTTGAAATTTGAAACTCCTAGTCTATTAGACACATTCCTAGTTTTCTACGTAAATGGCTAAATTCATTTTTAAGGAGTGGTTTAGTGAATATGTCAGCTAAGTTTGACTTGGACTCAACGTATTTGAGCTCAATGTCACCCTTAGTAACATGATCCCTGATAAAGTGGTGCCTGATTTCAATATGTTTGGTTCTTGAATGATGCACTGGATTTTTTGTTAAATTTATTGAGCTAATATTTGTTGGTTGCTACTCGGAAAACCTAGAGGTTCCACTGTACAAAAATTTTGTACAAAGGTCTGAACCTTTTCCTAGATACCATGTGTTCTTTTAAATTAAATTTTGGATCGCCTGCGGAACTTAACACGTTTGATCCAAAACTTAATCTATTCGTTCTTTTAGGTTTTGACTTGGGTCTCCTGCGGAACTTAACACGTTCGACCCAAATCACCTTAAGTTATTAATTCCATTAAATATTAATTTCCATAATTGGTTCCCAGTACTGACGTGGCGAGGCACATGACCTTCTTGGATATGGGAGCAACCACCACCGACTAGACAAAACCTTTTATGGAAAGCTAATATTTAATTTCCAAAAATAACTTTAGGTTAACCGAAAAGAACAATCAAATCACAAGGGAAAGAAAAACAAAAGAACACTATATCGAAAACAAATTCGAAACTCTAGAATCGTATGACTCTTGTATTTAGTATTATTTCCAAAAATAACTAGTATGATGCGGAAACAAAAATTACTAGTTATACCTTTTAGAAAGACCTCTTGATCTTCTACCGTATTCCTCTTCTAACCTCGGACGTTGTGTGGGCAACGATCTTCCAAGATGAGAACCACCAAGCACCTTCTTCTTCCTTACAAGTTTCGGCCATCAAAACTTCTCCTAGGATGAAGAGGTTCGGCCACCACCACCATGCTCCAAGGGATGCTAGAAAAGAGGCTTCTTTTCTCTCCTTCTTCTCCTTCTTAGATCCGGCCACCAAAGCTATCTCCACCATGAGAAGGTTTCGGCCACACAAAGGAGAGGAGAGGAAAGAAAGGGCCGGCCACACCCAAGGAGAAAAGAGAGGAAAAATATAATAGAGTCATTAGCCTTGAAGCCTCCTCTACCCCCTCTTTTATAATCCTTGGTCTTGGCAAATAAGGAAAATTTAATAAAAACTTCCTTAATTCTTTTGCCATTGAAAAGGAAAATTTATTTAATTAAAATAATTTTCTCTTTTCAAATTATAATGACCACCCTTTCCCCAAAACAAGGAGAGTTTTAATTAAAACAAAATTAAAACTTCCTAATTTGTTTCTAGAAATTTATAAAATTTCTCCAATAATTTTAATCCTTCATGATTGGTTAATAAAAGAAATTTTATAAATTAAAATCTTTCTTTTAAACATGTGGATAATTTTCAAAAAGGAAAGTTATCTCTAAAAATTAAAATCTCCTTTCAATCTACAAATAAGGAAAGATATTAAATCTTTTCTTAATCTTTTGTAGAAACTAATAAAAGAGAATTTTTAATTTTTAAACTTTCTTTAAATCATGAATATAATTAAAAGGAAAGTTTTACCAAAATTAAAATCAACCTTTTAATCTACAAATAAGGAAAGAGATTTTAACTCTTCTCTTAATCTTTTGTAGAATCTTATAAAAGGAAGGATTTAAATTTTTAAACTCTCTTTTAAATTATATTATCCACATAAGAAAAATTTTAAAATTAAAATTCTTTTGATGGCCACATGAATTCACCCATGAACATACCCATGGCCGGCCCTAGCTTGGTCTCCAAGCTAGCTTGGCCGGCCCCTATAGGATGGGTAAGAAGGTGGGTATAGGTGGGTATAGTACTCTATAATTAAGAGGCTACGATAGGGACCGAGAGGAGGAATTGGTTTTGGTCTCCCGATAAAATTAAGCATCCCGTGTTCGCCCCGAACACACAACTTAATTTTATCAATAATAATTCATTCCACTAGAGAACTATTATTGAACTACCGCACCAATCCCAAATTACATTTTGGGCTCCTTCTTATCATGAGTGTGTTAGTCTCCCTGTGTTTAAGATAACAAATGTCCACTAATTAAGTAAGTTACTGACAACTCACTTAATTAATATCTAGCTCCAAGAGTAGTACCACTCAACTTCATCGTCATGTCGGACTAAGTCCACCTGCAGGGTTTAACATGACAATCCTTATGAGCTCCTCTTGGGGACATTCTCAACCTAGATTACTAGGACACAGTTTCCTTCTATAATCAACAACACACACTATAAGTGATATCATTTCCCAACTTATCGGGCTTATTGATTCATCGAACTAAATCTCACCCATTGATAAATTAAAGAAATAAATATCAAATATATGTGATTGTTATTATATTAGGATTAAAAGCACACACTTCCATAATAACTGAGGTTTTTGTTCCTTTATAAAGTCAGTATAAAAGGAACGACCTCAAATGGTCCTACTCAATACACTCTAAGTGTACTAGTGTAATTATATAGTTAAGATAAACTAATACCTAATTACACTACGACCTTCCAATGGTTTGTTCCTTTCCATCTTGGTCGTGAGCTACTGTTTATAATTTATAAGAAACCGATAACATGATCTTCTGTATGTGACACCACACACCATGTTATTTACAATATAAATTAATTGAGCAACTACATTTATCATAAATGTAGACATTTGACCAATGTGATTCTTATTTCTAGATAAATGTTTATACCAAAAGCTAGGCTTTTAGTATACACTCTAACAATATTATCAATTAAAACTTTTACATTTGTGATTTTTAAGTTGAAATCTTTTAAGGTGTGCATCATCCATAATAATTGGGCTACACATTCTCCTATGGCTATGTATTCTGACTCAGTTGTAGATAGTGCAACACAATACTGCTTTCTACTATACCAGCTAACAAGTGATGGGCCTAGTAGTTGACATCCACCACTTGTGCTTTTGCGGTCTAGTTTGCATCCATCATAATCTGAATCAGAATATCCTATTAATTCAAAGTCACTGGTCCTAGGATACCAAATTCCTACGTTTGTTGTTCCCTTAAGATATCTAAAAATCCTTTTGACTTGAGTCAAATGAGATTCTTTAGCACAAGTTTGGTATCTTGCACACATACTAACTACAAATAAGATATCAGGTCGGCTTGCAATTAAGTAGAGTAGAATGCATATTGCACTTCTATAATATTTTAGATCTACTGGTTTTCCATTTGGGTCATTGTCTAAGATTGTGTTTATTGACATGGGTGTTTTTATTTCTTTTGTATTTTCCATTCCGAATTTTTTAAGTAATTCTTTAGTGTATTTATGTTGATAAATGTAATTTCCTTCATTTGTTTGTTTAATTTGTAATCCTAGAAAATATGTCAATTTTCCTACTAAACTCATTTCAAATTCTTGTTCCATTAGGTTGATAAATTTTTCTAAAAAGTCTGAGTTAGTTGAACCAAATATTATATCATCTACATATATTTGTGCTATAAATATGTCATTTTTTAGTAATTTAACAAATAAGGTTGGGTCAATTTGACCTTGGTTGAATCCTTTGGATGTTAAGTAAGATGTCAGCCTTTCATACCATGCCCTAGGTGGTTGTTTAAGTCCATATAATGCTTTCTTTAATTTAAAAACATAATCAGGATGTTCTAGATTTTCAAATCCAGGAGGCTGACCTACATAAACTTCTTCTTTTATTAGTCCATTGAGAAAGGCTGATTTAACATCCATTTGATATAGTTTGAATCCCTTATGGGCTGCATAACTTAGTAACATTCTAATGGATTCTAATCTGGCTACTGGGGCATAGGTTTCATCGTAGTCAAGTCCTTCAACTTGACTGAACCCTTTGGCAACTAGCCTAGCTTTATTCCTAGTAATTTTCCCAGATTCACTTAATTTGTTTCTAAATACCCATTTTGTTTCTATTATTTTCTTATCTTTAGGTGGTGGTACTAGATCCCAAACTTCATTACGCTCAAATTGAGCTAGTTCCTCTTGCATAGCGATGATCCACTATGGATCAAGTAGGGATTCAGCTACAGTTTTGGGTTCAATTTTTGAAATCAGGGAAATTTGACTTAGGTTCCTAAAGGATGATCTGGTCTGAACTCTTAGGTCTGGGTCACCAATTATTTGATCAGTTGGATGGTTAGGGTTGATTCTTATAGTTCTAGGAGGTTGATTTGCTTGAATGTGTTCATCTTCTTCATGATCTAGGGATTGATTGGTTTCTTTAGAATTATTATTTTCAACAGGTTGAAGTTGAGTTTGTTCTTGAGTTTCTTCAAATTTTACATTTGTGGTTTCCTCTATTTTTAGCGTAATTTTATTATATATTCTGTAACCCCTACTGTTTAGAGAATATTCTACAAAAATTCCATTTTCTACTTTAGAGGTAATTTTCCTAAGTGTTCTCTAGTATTTAAGATGTAGGCTGGACACCCAAATACTTTAAAATATTTTATGTTGGGTTTTTTGTTATAAAATATTTCAAAGAAAGTTTTATTATGTCTTTTATTTAATGTTGTTCTATTTTTCACATAGCAGGTTGTACTTACAGCTTCTGCCCAAAAATATTTAGGTAGGTTATATTCATTTAACATAGTTCTAGAGGCTTCTAGTAAAGTTCTATTTTTTCTTTCTACAATTTCATTTTGTTGGGGAGTTTTAGGACACGAAAATTCATGATGGTAGCCATTCTCAAGACAGAACTTGTTGAAATTATGATTTTTAAATTCTCCCCCATTGTCACTCCTAATTCTTTTAATTTTAATATCTTTTTCGTTTTCAATTTGTTTGCAAAAGTTTGCAAAGATTTCAAAAGTTTCGTCTTTATGTTTTAAGAATTTAACCCAAGTAAACCTAGAATAGTCATCTATTATTACTAAGCAGTATAAGTTTCCATTTATGGATTTGACCCCATGGGAGTCAAAAAGGTCTAAATGTAGAAGTTCTAATATCGAGTAGCTTTGTGGTTGATTGGTTGGTTTGTGAGTGGATTTTGTTTGTTTACCTTGTTGACAAGCATTACATATGGTTGAATCTAGGTTAGGTAATTTCGGTAAGCCTCTCACTAGTCCATTTAATTTGCTTATATTTCTAAAGTTAGTGTGAGACATTCTCCTATGCCATAACCAAGTCTCTTCTTTTTGTGTTAAATAACACTTAATTGAAGAGGTGGTTAAGTTGATAGCATAGATGTTGTCTTTTCTAAAACCTTTTAGGCTTATAGTAGGATTATCTAGATGTTTGATTAAACACTCTGTAGATAGAAATTTAACCTTATACCTAGTATCACACAATTGACTTATACTCAGGAGATTTGTAACGCCCCAAATTTCCTCAATTAGAGTCCTAAAAGTAATTTAAAAATATTTAAAAATGCTATAGAAATATTCTAGGGATTTTTAGAAATTTTTAAAGTATTTTTATGTAATTTTTGGAGGTCGTTTGGTATTTTTACAAAACGAAGGAAGTTTCGACAAAAAAAAAAGTCCAAGCCGAGAATTGAACCCATGACCTTTGACTCGGTCAAAACCCGGCTGACCAAGTGTGCAAACGGATTTTTCTATTTAGAAAAGGTAGCGAATTTATTTAAGATAGTTAACAGAATATTGGATTATAAAAGGGATAAGTTGATCTTGGATTTGTTTGTTTAGAAAAGGTAGCGAATTTATTTAAGATAGTTAACAGAATATTATAAAAGGGATAAGTTGATGTTGGATTTGTTTGTTTAGAAAAAGTAGCAAATTTATTTAAGATAATTAACAGAATATTGGATTATAAAAGGGATAAGTTGATGTTGGATTTGTTTGTTTAGAAAAAGTAGCAAATTTATTTAAGATAATTAACAGAATATTGGATTATAAAAGGGGATAAGTTGATGCTCTGTTTTCCCGTGACTTAAACCATTCTCTCCTTCTCTTCTGCGTACGATGGCGGAGCTCGGGCAGAAAATGAAAGGGAGTTAGGGTATCATCTCCGGCGGCCGACCAAGGTCCTAGATGCCCTTTTTGTTCGGTTGTGAGTCCAAGAATCAAGGTAAGTGCTTCCTCACCTGCAGTAGAGTAGCTTCGGATTCGTGTTGGCTTCTCGTTTTGATTTTTAAGGGAGTTAGGTTTTGTGCTTGCTGTCGTGTGTTCCAAGGAGAGAAAGGGGATAATTTGTATAAGTTTGAGCATGTAGTTTGGATTCCTTTGCCTCTATGATCAAGTACATCAGATTCAGACATGTTTAGATTTGGGCATTTGTGTTCGATCAAATTGTTGCACTGTCCTTGTGTTTAGTTGCCGTGAGTTTCAAAGAAGGAGCATGTAGGGGGTTGAGCACGTTGAGCAGTCGGTTCTTTATGACTTTCTGCCGTGGCATTCAGTTTCAAATTTAGTTTGATGCATAAAGTTTCAGATCTAGTTTCATGCATGTTTATGCTAGTATAAATGCATTCAGATTTACTGTACATTATGTTTTTATGTATACAAATTAGGATTGGCATGTCATGAGTTTTATGCCTTAGTTTGGGTGCATGTGTTATAAACAGATAGTTTAGTTCTAGTTCTTAAAGTATGCAATTTTAACGTTCTACAGATTTAGTTTTTGTATAGCACCTTAGTTTGATTTTTCCTTGCCGTAATGAGTTAGAACAACCCTTTTGAGCATATTCCTGAGCAGTTATATACATGTTGTTTATTTCAAGATTTCAGAATTGTTTTCCTTTGTATTAAACCTGTTGTAGCATGTTTGAAGAAGTTATATATGCTTTCTTTTGATTTGTCTCTGATATAGTATGCTTATAGAAGTCAGATTTTCTTTCCTTTAATTTAATCCTGTTGTAGCATGCCTATATTCTTTTAAGAGTTTAAGAAAAATATAAGAAAGATAAAGAAAAGAAAGAAGAAGGCCAAGGCCTTAAGTAGATTCCAAAGTCAAGACTTTAGGGATTTTGACACACAAGGTGCTAAAGAAAATGCCGAGGCATTATATAGAAGTATTAAAAGATAACAAGTATTTTACTTTTATCAGTGGCACTGTGCTGGACTCTCAGTTGTCCTTGGGTTGGGCTCCCATAGTCGTCCCTAGGTTTAGATAACCTAGTAAACCCTACTAGATTCTGGACCAAGTATCCGGGTCATTAGGGATGCGCGCATAGCCGATGGGCCGCCGAATGGGTCGGGTCGTTACGAAAGAAAAAGCACAGTGCCGGGCCCAAGAGAAGTTGATTATTATTTTGAAGTATTATAAGTATAAGTTTTTGAACAAGTAAAACGAGTTTTACATAAACATAAAGTATTAAAGATTAAGTTAGAATAAATAAAATAAGTTTCATATGGTTCTAAAAATCAGTAAGTTTAGTTCCTTATTCTACCATGTTTATCTAGTAGATGAGTAGTTTTCATGTTTACCTATTAGATGAGCAGCATGATTAACTATTAGAATTACATGAGTAGATTCCTTAGCTTTTCTTTGCTATTAGTTTGACATGAGCAGTTATGCTTTATTTCTTTTTAGAGCATATAGTTTCTAGTTCTTTTCGTATACATGCACATTCGTGATTTTGTGAGTTAGATAGCACTTACTAAGCAAATTTTGCTTATAGACTACACTTCCTCTTACTGCAGATAAAGGAAAAGAAAAGATTTAGCAAGGAAGGCGACAAGGTGGCGCGGATGGTGTGTGATGCCAGGACTATGGAAGCCTTGGGACTTAGTTTAAGAATTTATTAAGATTGCCATTTATTAAGAATGTATTAGATGAGTCATTTAGTCTTCTGCTGTTAGTTAATTGTATGTTTTTATTTTGTTTCCGCTATTCATTACTTGCATGTTTTGAGTTTTTTTAGAGTTTATGTATTGATCTTTACATGTGAACAACTCTAATTAAGTAAAGTTAGTAGTCCAGTAGCGCTCCGCCCTCACAGTCCAGTAGTGAGGAGGGTGGGGTGTTACAAGATTGTATTTAAAATTCTCGACAAGTAGAACATTTGTAATTATGAAATCTATTTTTAGTTCAATATTACCTATTCCGATCACCTTGAGTTTGCCGTTGTTTCCAAAGGCAACTGTTCATAAGCTTTTGTAGGTGAGTTGAGTGAACTTGGTGTGATCTCCAGTCATGTGTTTGGAGCAACCACTGTCCAAAATCCACTTGGTTTCCTACAATGAGTAGGATTTAAGGTTAGTCTTAAAAATAGTTTTTCAGGTTAATTTGGTTTTAAAATAATTTTTAAAATAGTTTTTAAAGTTTAAAATAGTTTTTGAGGTTAATTTGGTTTTAAAATTAAAAATAAATTAATCGTAATTCATTTTAGTTATTTAATTCGAAATTTGATTAGTTCAAGATTTAACTTAACTAATTCAGTTCGAAATTTAATTTGATTAATTTAATTCGAAATTTAATTTAAATTTGAAATTTTAATTTTAATTTTAATTTATTTTGAAATTCAAAATTTAATTTTTGATCCTTAGTTGTCTCACCTGATTTAAGTTTTCAATCAGGGAATCCTATAATTTTGTGAGATGGGTTGGATTTTTAATTATGGAGTTTTGGTTTAGCTTGTGTTAGATTCAGGTTTAGCTTTGGTCTCTACAAACAGGCATTCTTCGGATAAACTTCTAAGCTTGGTGAGTCACATGGACGTCATTAGAAGTAACTAACCTTTCGAGGTTTTCCGAATAGTCCTATCCACGGAGATTAGTACTAAACCTTGGTCTCACTAGATAGGATCCATTTAAGGGTAGCTTCGGTCAGTTCCACTTGGCCAAATGCACCAGATCGAAACCATATCTTTCTAGACATGCGATGCCCAAGCTTCCCTAACGTACTATCATCCAAAAACTTCACCAGTACCATGATTCAAGTTAAACTTGGTCTCTTTTTAACTAATCCTAATTACTGTAACACCCCAAATTTCCTCAATTAGAGTCATAAAAGTAATTTAAAAATATTTAAAAATGCTATAGAAATATTCTAGGGATTTTTAGAAATTTTTAGAGTATTTTTATGTAATTTTTGGAGGTCGTTTGGTATTTTTACTACACGAAGGAAGTTTCGACAAAAAAATGTCCAAGCCGAGAATTGAACCCACGACCTTTGACTCGATCAAAACCCAGCTAACCAGGTGGGCAAACAAATTTTTTTTGTTTAGAAAAGGTAGCGAATTTATTTAAGATAGTTAACAGAATATTGGATTATAAAAGAGATAAGTTGATGTTGGATTCGTATGTTTAGAAAAGGTAACGAATTTATTTAAGATAGTTAACAGAATATTGGATTATAAAAGGGATAAGTTGATGTTGGATTTGTTTGTTTAGAAAAGGTAGCGAATTTATTTAAGATAGTTAACAGAATATTGGATTATAAAAGGGATAAGTTGATGTTGGATTTGTCTATTTAGAAAAGATAGCGAATTTATTTAAGGAGTTAACAGAAATATTAAGTTATAAAAAGAGATAAGTTGATATTCTGTTTTCCCATGACTTAAACCATTCTCTCCTTCTCTTCTGCGTACGATGGCGGAGCTTGGGCAGAAAACGAAAGGGAGTTAGGGCATCATCTCCGGCGGCCAGCCAAGGTCCTAGAAGCCCTTTTTGTTCGGTTGTGAGTCCAAGAAGCAAGGTAAGTGCTTCTCACCGGCAGTAAGAGTAGTTTCGGACCTTTGTTCTTCTTGAATTTGAATAAAGCGTTTATAGTGTAGATTTTTAATTAAGCCTATAGTGCAGATTTTAATTAAGCTTATAATGCAGATTTTTATGTAGAGCTTATATTGCAGATTTTAATTAAGCGCTTATAGTACAGATTTTTAATTAAGCATATAGTACAGATTTTAATTAGGCTTATAGTGTAGATTTTTATGTAGGCTTATAGTGCAGATTTTAATTAAGCTTATAGTGCAGATTTTTAATTAAGCCTATAGTACAGATTTTAATTAAGATTATAATGTAGATTTTTATGTAAGCTTATAATGCAGATTTTAATTAAGCCTATAGTGCAGATTTTAATTAAGCTTATAGTGCAGATTTTTAATTAAGCTTATAGTGCATATTTTAATTAAGTTTATTGGTGCAGATTTTAATTAAGCCTATAGTGCAGATTTCAATCAAGCTTATAGTACAGATTTTTATGTAAGCTTATAGTGCAGATTTTAATTAAGCTTGTAGTGCAGATTTCTTAGAGCTTAAAATGTATATTTCTTTAGAGCAGATTTCTTTAGAGCTTGTAGTGCTTTATGGTGCAGACTTCTTTAAAGTTTATAGTGCAGATTTTTGGTGGAACTTGTAGTGCAGATTTTTGGTGGAATTTATAGTGCAGATTTTTGGTGGAACTTGTAGTGCAGATTTTTGGTGGAACGTATAATGCAGTTTTTAAAGAAAAAGATTATAGTGCAGTTTTTATGTTTGCATAGTATGCAGAAATAGTGTAGCATAGAATGCAGAATCTTTATTAGAATAGTATGCAGAATTTTGATTAGCATAGTATGTAGATTTTTGTTTATGCATTTCAAAGTTAGAATTTGTTTAAACATTTCAATTTTTAAAGAATCATTCTTTTATTAGAGGTATTAACAAGTATAAGAAAGATAAAGAAAAGAAAGAAAAAGGCCAAGGCCTTAAGTAGATCCCAAAGTCAAGACTTTAGGGATTTTGGCACACAAGGTGCTCATTAAAATGCCAAGGCATTTAAAGAAGAAGTAATTAAGATAAATCATCTTATAAATCAGTATTTTACTTTTATCAGCGGAACTGTGCTGGACTCATAGTTGTCCTTGGGTTGGGCTCCCATAGTCGTCCCTAGGTTTAGATAACCTAGTAAACCCTACTAGATTCGGGACCAGCTATCTCGGGTCTAGTTATGGATGCGCGCATAGCAAGTACAGTTGCCGGGCCCAAGAAGAAAGTTGATTATTATTTTGAAGTATTATAAGTATAAGTTTTTGAACAAGTAAAATAAGTTTTACATAAGTATAAAAGTATTAAATAAGAAGTTTTTAAACAAGTGAAATAAAAGAATAAGTTTAGAACAAATGAAATAAGTTTCATTTTGTTTTAAAAGCAGCAAGTTGAGTTTTCTTTTATGCTAACATGTTATTTAGATTAGCTTACTGTTCTTTGCTATTTTCTGAGCATGAGTAGCTTTACATGTTTAGCATTTCAGCCTGTTTGATTCCTTTATTATTAGATGAGCATGAGTAATCTTCAATAAGTAATCGGTTAGATCATGTTATAGATATATGTACATGCATATCGAGATTTTGTGAGTTAGATAGCGCTTACTAAGCAATTTTGCTTATAGTTGCATTTCCTCTTACTGCAGATAAAGGAAAGGAAAAGTTATAGCAAAGGAAGGCGACAAGATGGTGCGGATGGATGTGTGATGCCTGGACTATAGAAGCCTTGTGACCTAGCATAAGAATTTATTAAGATTGTCATTTATTAAGAATGTATTAGATGAGTCATTTAGTCTTCCGCTGCTAGTTAATTATAAGTTTTGAGTTCTCTAAGACTTTTAGGAATTACTATCAACATGTGAACAAGGATAGTTAAGTAAAGTTAGTAGTCCAGTAGCGCTCCGCCCTCACAGTCCAGTAGCGAGAAGGGTGGGGTGTTACAAGTTGGTATCAGAGCAGTTCCTATTCTCTAGCATCACACATCAGCACCAACCTTACCGTCTTCAAGTAAGAAAGTATTTAAGTTTTTCTTTTATGCTTTCTTTATTATTTGCAGTATGGAGTAATTGCTTAAATGCGCTTTAGTAAGATAGAAGTTTTGTCTCTCTTATATTCATATAAATAAGTATGTTTAGAAAGGATAGAGAAGATATCAAGCCTTCCAAGGACCCCTAATGGGTACGATACGATATGAATAATAGAGGACCGAGAAGTTAAGAGACTAAGGAACAAAGAGTACCATTAGTGAAAGTCATTTAGAACCAGAAGTACGAGGAAGTTACTTAGGAGCGTGAGGACAGTATAAGACAGAGATATCCAGAATTATTCTAAGTTCGAGGATGAACTTTTTATAAGGTAGGGAGAATTGTAACGCCCCAAATTTCCTCAATTAGAGTCCTAAAAGTAATTTAAAAATATTTAAAAATGCTATATAAATATTCTAGGGATTTTTAGAAATTTTTAGAGTATTTTTATGTAATTTTTGGAGGTCGTTTGGTATTCTTACTAAATGAAGGAAGTTTCGACAAAAAAATGTCCAAGCCAAGAATTGAACCCACGACCTTTGACTCGGTCAAAACCCAGCTAACCAGGTGGGCAAACAGATTTTTTTTTGTTTAGAAAAGGTAGCGAATTTATTTAAGATAGTTAACAGAATATTGGATTATAAAAGAAATAAGTTGATGTTGGATTTGTATGTTTAGAAAAGGTAGCGAATTTATTTAAGATAGTTAACAGAATATTGGATTATAAAAGGGATAAGTTGATGTTGGATTTGTTTGTTTAGAAAAGGTAGCGAATTTATTTAAGATAGTTAACAGAATATTGGATTATAAAAGGGATAAGTTGATGTTGGATTTGTCTATTTAGAAAAGATAGCGAATTTATTTTAGGAGTTAACAAAAATATTAAGTTATAAAAAGGGATAAGTTGATGTTCTGTTTTCCCATGACTTAAACCATTCTCTCCTTCTCTTCTGCGTACGATGGCGGAGCTTGGGCAGAATCTCCGGCGGCCAGCCAAGGTCCTAGAAGCCCTTTTTGTTCGGTTGTGAGTCCAAGAAGCAAGGTAAGTGCTTCTCACCGGCAGTAAGAGTAGTTTCGGACCTTTGTTCTTCTTGAATTCGAAGCATAAGAAGCGTTTATAGTGTAGATTTTTAATTAAGCCTATAGTGCATATTTTAATTAAGCTTATAATGCAGATTTTTATGTAGAGCTTATATTGCAGATTTTAATTAAGCGCTTATAGTACAGATTTTTAATTAAGCATATAGTACAGATTTTAATTAAGCTTATAGTGCAGATTTTTAATTAAGCCTATAGTGCAGATTTTAATTAAGATTATAATGCAGATTTTTATGTAAGCTTATAGTGCAGATTTTAATTAAGCTTATAGTGCAGATTTTAATTAAGCTTATAGTGCAGATTTTTAATTAAGCTTATAGTGCATATTTTAATTAAGTCTATAGGTGCAGATTTTAATTAAGCCTATAGACAGATTTCAATCAAGCTTATAATGCAGATTTTTATGTAAGCTTATAGTGCAGATTTTAATTAAGCTTGTAGTGCAGATTTCTTAGAGCTTAAAATGTAGATTTCTTTAGAGCAGATTTCTTTAGAGCTTGTAGTGTAGATTTTTTAAGAGTTTATGGTGTAGACTTCTTTAAAGTTTATAGTGCAGATTTTTGGTGGAACTTGTAGTGCAGATTTTTGGTGGAACTTGTAGTGCAAATTTTTGGTGGAACGTATAATGCAGTTTTTAAAGAAAAAGATTATAGTGTAGTTTGGTTAAGTATTATAGTACAGAATTTATGTTTGCATAGTATACAGAAATAGTGTAGCATAGAATGCAGAATCTTTATTAGAATAGTATGCAGAATTTTGATTAGCATAGTATGCAGATTTTTGTTTATGCATTTCAAAGTTAGTGTAACACCCCAAATTTCCTCAATTAGAGTCCTAAAAGTAATTTAAAAATATTTAGAAATGCTATAGAAAAATTCTAGAGATTTTTAGAAATTTTTAGAGTATTTTTATGCAATTTTTGGAGTTCGTTTGGTATTTTTACCAAGAGGAAGAAGTTTAAAAAAAAAAGTATTAAGGTTGGGTTTTGAACTCAAGATCTTGGACCGAACTAGACCTTAACCAAGGTCAGCCAACCAACTGAGCTAAGCAAGTTTTGTTAAATATATATGGTGCGAAATATTCTTAAGCCGTAGTTAGATAATAGAAATAAAAGGAAGAAAAGAGGTAGCAGCCGAGAATTGAACCCGGGGCTTTTGACTTGGTCAAAACCGTAGCCAACCAACTCTTCCGCGAGTATTTCATGAAAAGGTAAGGGTGCGAGATATATATATATGTTATGATTGAAACCCTAGTTATAAGAAAAGAATTAAGTTTTTCTTTTTCCCGAATCCTTTCCCTCTCCCCTTATCTCGAGTTCGACGGCGCAGCTCTTCTCGGCGAAAACGCAGCGAGCAACCCGGTGTCTCCGGCGGCCGGCGAGCGCCCCTCTCTATGAAGTCTTCTCACCATCGAGCTCCTCTCGTCAAGAAGGAAGCCGTGAGCATAAGAAGAGACCAAGAGATCGAGTTATCCGAACCCTAGAACCCTTCCTCTTCCCGGTTTTGAGTCCAAGGATAGGTAAGTTGCTACTCACCTGCAGTAGGATAGCTCCGATTGTTTCTTTCTTTTTCCGAAAGTTTTGGGATAAATTGTAGGTGATTTGTTGCTGTGAATTTAGGTTTCGGATTTAGTTTTCTTCAAGCTTTGATTCAGCTTTTGATTTGGGGTTCCTGTTTGTTACCCTAATTGGCATGTTCGTTTACACATGAGTCCTGCAAGTTTCGGAATTTAGCTAGTGTTTTGGTTTAGAAAGGTCTGATGTTCTTCAGAAGCTTCCCTGTGGTATTGTGTTGATCGATTCATCTATGTATGAACTTGGATTTGAGTTTCTTCAGTGAGGATTTAATTGCCGGGTTTTCTGCATACCAACTGCTTGTTTGAAAATCTTACAGAGATGTTAGCTGGTGGAAGGAGGTTTGAATTTTGCATTCCTGTACAGATGTATTAGATTAGAGTTATGAGCACAACTTAGTATTACTAGAATTTTCTTTAGGAACATGTTTATGCTTGTTGCCATGAACCCTAAAGAAAGAAAGAAGATGATCGGTTTAAATTAAGCATGTAGGTTAGTGTTTTTGTGGATTATAGCATTTCTGCTATAGAGTTTTCTGTTAAACCTGAACAGGAACAACCATGAAGCTTAGTATGGTTTTTAGTTTTAGTTCTTAGAACAATGCATTTCTCTTTAGTGCAGTTTTCATTTTGCCAAGAAAGAACTTACCCTAGTTTTTAGATTTAAAGATTTGGCATTCGGCTTAAGTCTTGTTGAGTAGTTCCCATCTGCTATGTGAATTGATTCCTCAACCTGTAAGTATATGGTTTTGTATATATAACAAGTTCTAGATGCTAATTATGCACTGGATCCTTTGAATTGAGACTAAAGATGATTTGAATTGATGTAATGAATTTAGCAAGTATGCAGATTTCTTTTTAATAAGCAGATTTTCATAAGTAATACTTGCAGATTTTGATAAGTATTATATGTGCAGATTTCTTTTGTATTCTATGCATGATTATGTGTTACATAATTAGTTTCATTCATAGATGTATACGAAGAATACCCTAACAGTATTTTGGGTTTAAGAAAAGTATAAGAAAGATAAAGAAAAGTATAAGAAAGATAAAGAAAAGAAAGAAAAGGCCAAGGCCTTAAGTAAATCCCAAAGTCAAGACTTTAGGGATTTTGGCACACAAGGTGCTAAAGAAAATGCCGAGACATTACATAGAAGTATTAAAAGATAACAAGTATTTTACTTTTATCAGTGGCACTGTGTTGGGCTCTCTGTCCTTGGGCTGGGCTCCCATAGTCGTCCCTAGGTTTAGATAACCTAGTAGTAACGGCTCGGCCGACGGTCGACGGTCGACGACCATAGGGTCGCCAAATGGGCCGCCAAATGGGTCGCCGAATGGGTCGGGTCGTTTCAAAAGAAAAAACACAGTTGCCGGGCCCAAAAAGAAGATGATTATTATTTTGAAGTATTATAAGTATAAGTTTTTGAAAGTTTTACATAAGTATAAAGTATTTAAAGAATAAGTCTTTAAACAAGTGAAATAAGATTCAGAAGGTGTTTAGAATTCAGTAAGCTTAGTTCTTTATGCTAGCATGATTGTATAGATTTACTTTACATGTTTAGCCTTTCAGTATGTTTCTTTCACTAGTAGATGAGCATGATTAGCTATACATGTTTAGTATTTCAGTTAGTATGATTCCTTTGCTATGTATGAGCATGAGTAGCTTTACATGTTAGCATTCAGTTTTAGCATGTTTTTATTTATATACATGCATATCGAGATTTTGTGAGTTAGATAGCGCTTACTAAGCAAATTTTGCTTATAGACTACACTTCCTCTTACTGCAGATACAGGAAAGGAAAAGATATAGAAAGGAAGGCGACAAGGAGGTGTTCGAAGGATGTGTGATGCCAGGACTATGGAAGCCTTGGGACTAGGAAAGAAGTTTTAGTTTAGTTTTTATTGTCTTTTGCTATGTTAGGAGTATTTGAGATAGTATTTGTTATTTTGATATGATTAGGACGTAGTAGAAGAATTGTAATCTTGTGTGATGATTTCTTGTGTTGTTTTCTTTATTTTGGATTTATTATACTGCGTGGTTGATTGATATGTGTTCCAGCCGCTTGTGGCTGAGTATATATTGCATGTATTGTTGAATAAGGTCACCGGAACAGGGGAGACTCTGTCGAATTTTTTTCGGTAGGGTTTCCATGTGATTTTTAATTATACCGGTTAAGTAGAGTTAGTAGTTAAGTAACGGTCATCCTTAGAGAGTAGTAGTAGTAAGAAGGGTGGTCGTTACAGTTAGAATTTGTTTAAACATTTCAGTTTTTAAAGAAACATTCTTTTATTAGAGGTATTAACAAGTATAAGAAAGATAAAGAAAAGAAAGAAAAAGGCCAAGAGCTTAAGTAGATCCCAAAGTCAAGACTTTAGGGATTTTGGCACACAGGTGCTCGTTAAAATGCCAAGGCATTTAAAGAAGAAGTAATTAAGATAAATCATCTTATAAATCAGTATTTTACTTTTATCAGTGGCACTGTGCTGGACTCATAGTTGTCCTTGGGTTGGGCTCCCATAGTCGTCCCTAGGTTTAGATAACCTAGTAAACCCTACTAGATTCGGGACCAGCTATCTCGGGTCTAGTTATGGATGCGCGCATAGCAAGTACAGTTGTCGGGCCCAAGAAGAAAGTTGATTATTATTTTGAAGTATTATAAGTATAAGTTTTTGATCAAGTAAAATAAGTTTTACATAAGTATAAAAGTATTAAAGAAGAAGTTTTTAAACAAGTGAAATAAAAGAATAAGTTTAGAACAAATGAAATAAGTTTCATTTTGTTTTAAAAGCAGCAAGTTGAGTTTTCTTTTATGCTAACATGTTATTTAGATTAGCTTACTGTTCTTTGCTATTTTCTGAGCATGAGTAGCTTTACATGTTTAGCATTTCAGCCTGTTTGATTCCTTTATTATTAGATGAGCATGAGTAATCTTCAGTAAGTAATCAGTTAGATCATGTTATAGATATATGTACATGCATATCGAGATTTTGTGAGTTAGATAGCGCTTACTAAGCAATTTTGCTTATAGTTGCATTTCCTCTTACTGCAGATAAAGGAAAGGAAAAGTTATAGATATATGTACATGCATATCGAGATTTTGTGAGTTAGATAGCGCTTACTAAGCAATTTTGCTTATAGTTGCATTTCCTCTTACTGCAGATAAAGGAAAGGAAAAGTTATAGCAAAGGAAGGTGACAAGAAGGTGCAGATGGATGTGTGATGCCTGGACTATAGAAGCCTTGGGACCTAGCATAAGAATTTATTAAGATTGCCATTTATTAAGAATGTATTAGATGAGTCATTTAGTCTTCCGCTGCTAGTTAATTGTAAGTTTTGAGTTCTCTAAGACTTTTAGGAACTACTATCAATATATGAACAAGGATAGTTAAGTAAAGTTAGTAGTCCAGTAGCGCTCTGCCCTCACAGTCCAGTAGCGAGAAGGGTGGGGTGTTACAATTACCCTGCCGGGTTAGTTTGTTTAGGTTACCTTGTCGGGTAAGTTAGTTTTGGAGGTGCCAGCTATTCTGGAGCCTCCCCCTGAATTACTGGCCATTAATTTAAATTTTCGTTTTAGGTTTGTGTCGATTCCTTTTATAGTTATAATTAACTTGGTGATAATTTATATTTTGTTGGGTTTTAATATTTTTAAATTTTGATTTCTTTGATTTGTGTTTTGGTTTTTGATTTAGTTTATTCGAGTTAATATAGTATATTTTTTCTTTAGGTATGTAATATTGATTAATTCCTACTTGTGTGATCAAACACGCTTTCGGAACCCAAGCTTGATTAGTTGATTTGTATTGGGTTATTAATGACTTAAATGTTTTATTTGAGTTCGACTTGTATCCAAGTCCGGTTTTATTATAACATGCTTTTTGATTGTTCAGGATTAAGTCTAGATTTTTTGATCTTGTAGTGAATTTTTCTAGTATTTCTTTTAAGTTATTAATTTCTGATTTTAATGATGAGTTCTCTTCAAGTATTAGATCTTGAGTTGGATTTAAATTTTTTATTTGTTCCTTGAGGTCTTGATTTTCCTCAAGGAGTGATTTGTTTTCATTTTATATTATAATTAACTTACTATTTAAACAAGAAATAATTTTAAAGAATTTTTTGTTTAAATTAAAATGTACCTCATCCGGGCCTTCGGAAACGAGTACGGACTCGTGGCTTGATTCGGTTTCAGACCCGTCTTCATCTTCCGACTCGTCTTCCGTTTCAGCTTCGCGGGCCATCAGCGCGAGATGGCTCTGGTGTTTCTGCTCTTCTGCCTCCGATTCGTCCGAGGAGTCGTCCCACGTTGCTTTGAGGGCCTTCTTTTTGGTTGGCTTCGGTTTGTCGAACTTCAGTCTTGGGCATTCGTTCTTGTAGTGCCCCTTTTTGTTGCATCCGAAGCACGTCACGTTCTTTTGTTCCGAGGGAGAACTGATCTTTTGAAGGTCCTTCTTGCTGAAGCTTCTTTTTCTCCTGGTGAACATTTTTCTTACCAGGTTCACCAGGTGTTCGTGATCAGAATCTTCTTCAGATTCAGGCTTGTTCTTCTTTTCTTTGGATGAGCCTGCAAATAAAGCAATACATTTCTCGGCTCCAGCATTAGTTTGTTCATGTAATTCTAACTCATAAAAAAGCTCGTCTAATTTTAACTTAGATAAATTTTTCGAAATTTTGTAGGCATCTACGATTGATGCCCACAAGCTATTACGAGGAAAAGCATTTAGTGCGTACCTTATTAAATCTCTGTTTTCCATCTGGTGGCCTATCGCGTGGAGTCCGTTGAGGACGTCCTTGATTCTTGCATGCAGTTGACTTGCCGTTTCCCCTTCCTGCATTTTTATATTAAATATTTTATTTAAAAGTAGGTCTCTTTTTATTACCTTCGCGTCGCTTGTTCCTTCGTGCAACTCAATCAGTTTGTCCCACAATTCTTTAGCATTCTGATGTGGTCTGACGCGATTCAGCTCTTCTCGTGTTAGTCCGCAATGCAGCGTGTTGATTGCCTTGTTTTCTATTGATGCCTTTTTCCTCATGTCCGGAGTCCACTGTTCCGGGTCTAGTGGATTTCCGGAGTTGTCGACTGGAGTTCGGTACGCCTTTATAACGCTGAACCATTGATCGTAGTCTATCTTTAGGTAAACCTCCATTCTTTTCTTCCAGTATGAGAAGTCATCCCCGTTGAATAAGGGAGGTCGTACTGTGCTAAATCCTTCTAGTTGAGACATGCTGCACACAAGTAAATAACGAAAAAAATATTCCAAGACTTGGTCTTGGATTAGTAGTGCGCAAAAAAAATAATAGCTGTATCTAAATTGGTGTTGCACCAATTTAGATTTAATTGCAACGAGAAGAAAAAAATTCCTAAATTAATAGTAATATCAATTTAGAATTAAGCGAAGAGAAAAAAATATTTTCACCCCCTGTCTGATTGGTGGTTGCACCAAATCAGAGCGGTACCTGCTCTGATACCACTTGTTGGATCGTGAAACGTCGATAGAGGGGGGGTGAATATTGATTCGAAAAACAACGAGTATAAAAGAGTTAAGCGCAGCGGAAATGAAACAGCTTAGACAGATGAACACAATGTTTTTTTACTTCGTTCGGAGCCTGTGACGAAACCTACTCGAAGGCCCGTACTCCGTGAGCACTTTCGTTGGGCAATTCACTAGCAATTCGAAATAATGATTACAAAAGACAGTACAAGGAATGCTAATGAAAATTAAAACAAAGCTATACCGACAGAAAGAAAACCACAAGGACATGAGAACGTTGTCGGAGCTTCGTTGGCATTGTTGGAGCGCAGAGCAGCAGAGCAAGCAGTCTAATGAGTTCTGAGTTGATTCTGATCTCTGCCTCTGCCCCATCTTTTATATGAAGCTCGGGGCGCCCTGGATTCCTTCCAGGCGCCCTGGTGAGACGTGGCAAGTCCAACCAGCGAGCTCCAAGTGGCGACGCGCGGTCAGGATAATTTTTGCCTCTAGGGCGCCCGGGTGCCTCCCGGGCGCCCGGATCCCCTCCGGGCGCCCGGACCACCTTTTTCCAGCGAACAACTTTCCTGCAAAACAAGGTTAGTCCGAGATAAATAGATCCTGCAAAAAGTGTTAGCACAGTTTATGAGTTTTAGTATAAGAAGTATGACTTAGCAAAACAGAGTATGACTTAGATTCCGTCTTTCCGAGACCGGAATCTAGTCACGATCTCGACTTAGATATCCGAAATGGATCTAAGCCGGATCGACGCCTAATGTTCCTCGCAGTCACTCCCCTCCAGTGACTTACCTTACTTACCTGCCAGACGTCCGGTCAGCCCTTCGACCCATCTGGACTTCTCGCCAGCTATCTGGTCAGCCCATCGACCTAGCTGGACTTCTCGCCAAGCGTCCGGTCATCCCGTCGACCCATTTGGACTTCTCGCCAGCTATCCGGTCAGCCCATCGACCTAGCTGGGCTTCGTGTCAGACATCTGGTCAGCCCGTCGACCTGTCTGGACTTTTCCTGCACACTCGATCAGAGTGTTTAGACAACAACAAGCTAACTTAACCTGATTTGTCATTCATCAAAACTTGAGTTAAATCGTTAGTGCAAACCGCACCAACAACATGTACATTCCTTTTATGGAATATAGGATCGATGGATGTAAATTTTTATTTTATGTTCGATCTAGTTTACATGTACATTCCTTCGAGGAATATAGGATCGAAAAATGTAAATTTCTATTTATGTCACAGATCGAATCTTGCAAGGCGTGGAACCTTTTGAGGACCAGAGGCGCAGCGGAACAAGGAGCAAGATGGATGCGACAGCAAGACCCGGTGGCGGTGGCCAAATATGGCAGCAGCTTGGGATGACAACACACGGAGGACAACCATAGATAAAAGTCATAATAGTTGAAAATTAGATTTTCTAATTATTGCTTTTATATTGTGTTGTGTGTGTATGTTAGTATACATGTTTAGTAGGCTAGCATAGTTAAAATTCCTCATTTATAAATAACTAAGTGGGAGAAGGATTTTAAATAAATTCCACGGTCTCCATTACTGGTTTGTAAGTGATGCAAACAAGCTTGCGCGTTGGCTCTGAGTGCCTTCCTCCATATCGGATGAGCTTGTTTGTGGATCACTAGAACAAACTTCCATTTGGATTGACTATAGGAAGTTAATTAAGAGCGTGTGATCTTCCCCATCGGAAGGGGCACAATCTTATTAATGGACTTAGAGTCAAGTAATGGTATACACTTAGGCACAACTAATAGTATCCTCCCCATCGGAGTCACTGCTATTATTTGTGTGACCAAAGGATACCAACTATTAATTTTATTTGTCAAAAAGTTAGGTTGACAAGATAATAAAATTAATGGGTTAAAACCCTCCTTTTATAAATGTTGAATTTGTATACGTCCACACTGTTGGGACCTTGACGTCCGCTAGAGGGGGGTGAATAGAGTCTCACCCAAATCGTCACTTCCTACACTTGTTAGTACGCAGCGGAATACAAAAACAAACTAACAAATACGAAAGTTAACATAAAACAAGAAGGAAGAAGACAACACACCAAACACAAACCCTAACACAAGGCGTTTACGTGGTTCGGAGATAAAGCTCCTACTCCACGGCTGTCCGTAAGGTGGACGATCCCGATCCGTCGGTGGATGATTCCCCGGAGAACTTCCGGCTAGCTCACGTAGCTCCTTGTGGGTGGAGAAACCTCGCCACAACCTCGTACAAGCACGCTAGATCACTTGGGCACTTGGAGACTCTAATTAGGGTTAACCACCACTAATTTCGTCAACTCAAACCAAGCTCCCAAGCTTTGGTTTTATAGCATGAGTTGAAAACCCGCCTACCGATCATTGCTAAAACATGCGATCGATCGCCCTCTGGAAATTCGGCGTTACACCCCACGGCTCGATTTCACACATTACACATTGCCGATCGCGCATGCGCGATCATTGCTAAAACATGCGATCATTGCTGATCTCTGATACTCCTACGATGCCTTCTGATCGCTACTGATGAACCCTAATTCTTATATTTTACTCCGAGTACAATCTCTCAGCACTCGTCCCTGCCCGACCAACCTAGACTTAGCCTTCTAGCCTCCTTCATCAGCCTTGCGTCCCTCGGATGCCTCCCCATCCTTCACGTCTTGCCTTCTAGAGCTTCCATCGGCCTTGTCATTATTGTCGGGTCTTCCTTTGCCAAGAGGTCACGCCTCCGGGACTTCATCCATTGCCAAGTCACACTTGGACTTACGTTGCCAAGACTACATGCTTGGACTTACACCGCCAAGACTCACCCTTAGACTTTCCTTGTTGTACCTGTATCCTGCACACTCACAATGCATATCAAATACAACAATAAACCTAACTTAAACCTTTGCCCAAACATCAAAACCTAGGGTACCCAGATTGCTCCAACAATCTCCCCCTTTTTGATGTTTGGCAACCCGTTTAAGTTAGGGAAACAATATAGCAATACATATGCAAATAAATATATGTAATCTACATATGCATAAATCATGGAACCTAATCCTAGGCTCCCCCTTCACCTAAGCTCCCCCTTGAGCTAGGATTTCTTGCAAAGGTAAACTTCTCCCCTTTTGCTAATAAATGAGCAATCGCTCCCCCTTCACCTAAGCTCCCCCTTGAGATAGGATTCCTTGCAAAGGTATATAAGTTTCCCACTTAAACCTAAACTTCTCCCCCTTTGCCATACATCAAAAAGAGCTCCAACAATATCCCAATTATTGGACTCTTTGACCTCTAATGACCATAAACATCATGTATTAATCCCCCATAAGATTACATACATGTTCACCACTCTTTTGGTCATTTTCTAATGCTTGAAAAACATTTTCAGACCGTATCAGTCGACTGCAAGAAGTACCAGTCGACTGCCCCCATGAAAACGAGCTTACAGAGACATTCTGTGCTCGTGAACAGTGTTACCAGTCGACTGGTAACTGTACCAGTCGACTGGTACACTATTCATGAAAAAATCAGCCTTTTCTGTCCAACTTCAGAAATGCGCCAGAAATTCCACAGACCTCCAAAAATTCCCAAATTTTGTGGAGAGGTCTATTATATCAATATCTACTTGGGAAAAATATATATAAAAATATATCTATCACCAATCCCAAGATTGACACAAAACACAAAACTAGCTAAAAAGTTCAATTGAACCTTGACCTAAAGTCCTAGTTTTGGCTTCCTCTTGATGTATTTGCCCATACTAACCCACAATGCATCCCTAGCATTGGTTTATATGACATCTATACATCCAAAACCAATTATCATGCTATATGACCCCAATGTCATATTTTCAAGCATGAAACACAACCCATGTGTGCCAATTCCCTAGGTTTAAGACTCAAGTCCGTCTCGAAACCTCTTGGCACATTTGAAAACCCATCTACCATGGGTCCCAAAGGCTCTTCCTAACCTTAGGATTCTTAACTTTAGTCACCTCCCTTGGTGACTCATCTACTATGGCTAGGCCACTTCGGTGCACCTCGGGTGACACTTGGCCTACAAAACTCACCTTCTTAACCTTAGACATCTTGTCTTTGGTTAGTTTCTTCTTTCCCTTCACCTTGGACACATCATCTTTGCCATAATTATATGCCACCCTAGCATATTCCTTCTTATTGGCCTTGGATGACTCTCTCTTGTCTTTGGTCACACCTCTCTTACCAATGTCATGTGCTACCTTAGCACTTGACCTCCTTTTGGTCTTGGAGGGACCTAATTTGATATTTTTGGGTCTTTGACCACCCAAATACATGTCAAGTCCTTTAGGTCCAATAATGAACCTCTCTAGGATTTTCTCCATTTCCTCAAGCTTTGTCTTCAAGGCTTGATTTTCCAATTCTAAGGTTCTAACCCTAGAATCAACATGTCCATCATGGACATTCCTAGACCTACCCTTCCTAGGCATGTGTCTCCCCTTCTTGGGATTAATGCTTAGGTTTTCACCCACTTTCATTCCCTTAGGAAAAGTGGTTTGGGTCTTATTAGGTCTACCCTTAGTGTATGATTTCTTAGGATTATCTACCATGTTAACCCTATTTCTATCATTATACCTAAATCCATGATTATGCTTAGGTAAATAATCTACATTATTTCTAACAAGCATATAAGAATTGGAGATTGGATTAAACTTCAAAATAGGGATTACCTTCCCTTTTACCTTTGAAGCTCCCCCTTGACTTGTGCTCCTCTTCTTTTCCCATTTCTTCAAGTGCGCCAATTTCTTGAGCTCTCCTCTCCTTGGGCACTTTGTGTGGTAGTGACCCCACTCACCACATGTAAAGCACCTAATGTGCTTCTTCTCCTTCTTCTTCCTACAACTCACATTAGTTTCTAAATTAACGTTAGTGAGTTTAGGGTTTACCTCCTTTACCTTCTTGAGCGAAGGACACCTACTCTTGTAGTGCCCAATCTTACCACACTCAAAGCATTTGATGTGATCCTTTGTGCTCTTCTTGGTAGTTGAGGTGGAGGGTTGAGCTTCCAAGATCTCCTCTTCCTTGGATTGCTCTTCTTCCTCTTCACTTGAAGATGTGGGCGGTTCCACTTCTTCCTCCCTTGAAGATGTGGATGATACCTCCTCATCTTCCTTCTCCTCCTCGGATGTTGAGCTCGTGTCAACATTCGATTGATCCTTCTCTTCTTGGATTTGTGTAGGACTCTCATGAAGTGCAATTACCTTTTTCCAAAGGTCACTTGCATTCTCGTATTCACCTACATTCAATATCGCATTAGGAGGTAATAAATTAATTAAAATTCTAGTTACCTCCTTGTCCGTCTCCGATTGCTCCCTTTGCTCATCGGTCCAATATCGACGTCGGAGACGCTTTCCCTTCTTGTCCATTGGAGCTTTAAACGGTTCCTCCAATGCAATCCATTGGTTCCAATTCATTTGGAACCACATCTCCATGCGCTTCCTCCAATAGTCGAAGTCCTCGCGCTCGTATGGAGGTGGGATTCGGATGTCCCATCCGAGAGGTCCCTCCGACTCCATCTTCTTCCTCTAGCCGCTCTCTTGGCGATTAGTCCAACAAGAGCTCACCTAGCTCTGATACCACTTGTTGGGACCTTGACGTCCGCTAGAGGGGGGGTGAATAGCGTCTCACCCAAATCGTCACTTCCTACACTTGTTAGTACGCAGCGGAATACAAAAACAAACTAACAAATATGAAAGTTAACCTAAAACAAGAAGGAAGAAGACAACACACCAAACACAAACCCTAACACAAGGCGTTTACGTGGTTCGGAGAAAAAGCTCCTACTCCACGGCTGTCCGTAAGGTGGACGATCCCGATCCGTCAGTGGATGATTCCCCGGAGAACTTCCGGCTAGCTCACGTAGCTCCTTGTGGGTGGAGAAACCTCGCCACAACCTCGTACAAGCACGCTAGATCACTTGGGCACTTGGAGACTCTAATTAGGGTTAACCACCACTAATTTCGTCAACTCAAACCAAGCTCCCAAGCTTTGGTTTTATAGCCCGCGGGTTGAAAACCCCGCCTACCAGTCGACTGCTAAAACATGCAGTCGACTGCCCTCTGTGGAAATTCGACCGTTACACCCCAACGGCTCGATTTCACACATTCTGTTCGCTGCCAGTCGACTGCCCCAGTCGACTGCTAAAACATGCAGTCGACTGCTACAGTACTGCTACAGTACTCCTACAGTAACGCTGCAGTACTGCTACAGTAAACCCTAATTCTTATATTTTACTCCGAGTACAATCTCTCAGCACTCGTCCCTGCCCGACCAACCTAGACCTAGCCTTCTAGCCTCCTCCATCAGCCTTGCGTCCCTCGGATGCCTCCCCATCCTTCACGTCTTGCCTTCTAGAGCTTCCATCGGCCTTGTCATTATTGTCGGGTCTTCCTTTGCCAAGAGGTCGTGCCTCCGGGACTTCATCCATTGCCAAGTCACACTTGGACTTACGTTGCCAAGACTACATGCTTGGACTTACACCGCCAAGACTCACCCTTGGACTTTCCTTGTTGTACCTGTATCTTGCACACTCACAATGCATATCAAATACAACAATAAACCTAACTTAAACCTTTGCCCAAACATCAAAACCTAGGGTACCCAGATTGCTCCAACACACACTATCGTGGCATACAAAATTCACGGTGTTTTGAGGTGTTGGTTAATTTAAAATAGTATTGTTTGAGGAATCAATATTATTCTAAATTTAGAGTTCTGACCAAAAGTTATTTGTGATTCTTAGGATGACTTTCAATCCACTGTCCATCATACTACAACAGAATAGACTTACTGGTCCTAACTACATAGATTGGAAAAGGAACCTGGACATTGTTCTTACTATTGAAAGCTATAAGTTTGTACTGACTGAGCCTTTTCCTGATGCACCCACTGGTGAATCTACCCAAGAGGAGATTGAATATCATAAGAAATGGGTAAAGGCAGATGAGATGGCGCGGTGTTACATTTTGGCTTCAATGTCAAATGTATTGCAACATCAGCATTAAGATTTACCAACAGCTTATGATATTATGAACAATCTCATGGAACTCTTTGGTCATCAGGATCGGGCTTCTAGACAAGAAGCCATGAGAAAGATAATGACAACCACCATGCAAGAGGGTACTCCTGTGAGAGATCATATCCTAAAGATGATGACTTATCTGAACGAAATACAGATCCTTAGAGGAGAAATTGATGGGGAAACCCAGATCGATATGATTCTCCAAACACTACCTAGAAGTTTTGAGCAATTTCACCTGAATTACAATATGAACAAAAGGGTATATTCATTGGCGGAACTACTGACAGAACTTCAGACAGCAAAAGGATTGTTTCGTCACAATTCTCACATTCACTATGCTGAAAATGGTTCTACTTCTAAACCGAAAGGAAAGAAGAAGAAGAAACAAGTTGGTTCAGCAAAGAAAGTGAAGAAATCTCAGAGTACAGGACCTAAAGCTGGAATGAAGAAGCCGAAGGGCAAGTGCTTCATCTGCAAGCAGTCAGGGCATTGGAAGGCGGACTGTCCTTGTAGGAATCAGAACAACAAAGGTATATCTAATGCTCTAGTTGTTGAAACATGTTTAGCGGTGTTATCTACCAGCACCTGGTGTGTAGATACGGGAGCCACTGATCATGTCTGCAATCCCTTGCAGGGGTTCTAGGAAACCCGATGACTAACTGAAGGAGAGATTACCGTCTACATGGGCAATGCTACTAAGGTGGCGGCTGTTGCAGTGGGAGACATCTACTTATCTTTTAATAGAAATAGAAATTTGGTTTTAAGAAATTGTCTTTATGTACCCAGTTTTAGAAAGAATTTAATTTCAGTTTCTAAACTATTTTTAGATGGATATTCAGTTTCCTTTAGTAACGATGTAGTTATTAAGAGAAATAAAGTGATTATCTGTTCTGGTGCATTAGTTAGAAATTTGTATACTTTAAATCCAATTTCTCCCACAAAGTAAAACAAGGAAATTTATAACTCATCTTCTAACTCTAATAAGAGAAAAGAACCTTCGAAAATGAATCAAGCATATCTTTGGCATCTAAGGCTTGGTCATATTAACTTAAGTAGGATTCAGAGGCTTACAGCCGATGGATTTTTGGGTTCATTAGAGTTGGAAAATTTTCCAACTTATGAATCTTGCTTGGAAGGTAAAATGACCAAGAGGCCTTTTAAGGCCAATGGGTATAGAGTCAAAGAAGTGTTAGAATTGGTTCATTCTGATTTGTGTTGTCCTATGTCTGTCTAGGCAAGAGGTGGTTTTGAATATTTTGTCTCTTTTATAGACGATTATTCAAGATACGGATACATTTACCTAATGCGCCGCAAGTCCGAGTGCTTTGATAAGTTCAAAGAGTACAAGGCTGATGTGGAGAAACGACTAGGTAAAAGTATCAAGACACTACGGTCTGATCGTGGTGGCGAATACCTCTTAGGAGAGTTTAGGAATTACTTATCAGAGGCCGGGATTCAATCCCAACTGTCCGCACCTGGTACACCCCAATAGAATGGTGTGGCAGAACGAAGGAATATGACTCTTATGGAAATGGTTAGATCGATGATGAGTTATTCAGAATTACCAAATTTGTTTTGGGGATACGCTCTGGAAACGGCAGTGTACATTCTGAACTTAGTACCTTCTAAATCAGTTTCTTCTACTCCCACAGAATTATGGAATGGGCGAAAGCCCAGTCTAAGACATATTCGGATTTGGGGTAGTCCAGCACATGTGCTGAAACCAGATGCTGATAAGTTAGAATCTCGTACAGAAGTTCGCGTGTTTGTGGGGTATCCCAGAGGTACGAAAGATGGTTTATTTTATAGTCCTAGAGACCAGAAGGTCATTGTTAGCACCAATGCCCAGTTTTTAGAAGAAGACTATATAATGGATCACAAGGCCAGTAGCAAAGTTGTTTTAGAAGAACTTAGAGAGGACACGTCTGTTGGATCGAGACGCACTAGAGGGGGGGTGAATAGCGCTTGTGGCTATTTTGAATATCGGAATCGTAAAACAATCGTTGAGTAATTAAAGCAGCGGAATAAAAATAAGCAAACACACAAGAACACAGTCGTTTACTTCGTTCGGAGCCTAGATCGACTCCTACTCGAAGGCCCGCGATCCTTGATCGCTTTCCGTGGGCAACAACTAAAATATCGCGAATAAGTACAAGGAATTAAGTACAACTGAAATTGAAGTAATACTGACAACAGAGTAATAATAAATGAGGCTTCGGGTCATCGGCGACTGCAACAGCACTTTAGAATTGACTCTTGAGCAGCACACAGCAGAAGTAAAGCTTGTAAAATTGTTATTAAGTGCTGTTGGTCGAGACCTCTTATAAAGGCTGTTCAAGGCACCTTCTACTGTTCACCAAGGCGCCTTGAATGAGCCGAGTCAGCTGCGGAGATAAGTGCTGAACTGGTCGAACCTTATCAGGTTCAAGGCGCCTCCAACCATTCCAAGGCGCCTTCATGAATTCTAAGGCGCCTTCAACCTCGAGCTTTTCCCCTAACAGCCAGCTCAGGTTTTGTACCCGAGGTGCCTCCAAGCTCCATGGAGGCGCCTCGGACACTGTTCATCCGAGGTTAATCTTTGCACTTTGGTCCCTGAAAGATACATTAGTCCCAAAAATACCATGCAACACAAAGTTAGCACATAAAACATAATAGATGTGATAATGACAGTCTCTGGACTGTCTGAGTCTGACTTCAGATTTCCGTCCGGAAACCCTAGGTCGACTCGACGCCTACTGTTCCCTCTATGGGGAACGTGTCCTCACCTACTCCACTAAGGAGATTTTACCTGTTGCCAATGTGATCCTCCAGATCGACTGGACTTTTGCTCAGCACTCGATGCTTCCGGACTTTCTGCTGGACATCCGCTTCCCGGCTAGTCCAGTCTTTCACCTGGTTCGCGACACCAGGACTTTCCACCTAGGGTTACCACCCCCTAGGACTTTTGCCTGAAGTCATCGACCTGCCAAGACTTTCCGCATAGGGTTACCACCCCCTATGACCTAGGGTTACCACCCCCTAGGGTTTTCCCTTTGCCTAACCGCAGCTAGGACTTTCCTGAAATTCTCAAGCAGACTTGTTAGATTACAAAACACCTTAACTTTGAATCCTTTTCCATTATCAAAACATAAGTTCGATCATCGGATGCTTCCCGCACCAACAACGTCTACCTTTGTACCAACAGTATAAGATGAAGTACCACAAGAGACTGCAACACGTGTCACACATGATACACAACCACAGACTGTGCCTCGTCGTAGTGGGAGGGTTGTTAGGCATCCTGATAGATTCATATTTTTGAGAGAGTCTTCAGACTTGATCCCGGGTAAACATGAACCTGATCCCCGAACATATGACGAAGCACTCCAAGATATAGATGCAGCATCTTGGCAAAAGGTAATGAATTTTGAAATAGAGTCTATGTCTTCTAATAAGGTCTGGAAGCTCGTAGAACCACCTGATGGTGTAAAAGTCGTTAGATACAAGTGGATCTACAAAAGAAAAAGAGGGACAGACGGGAAGGTAGAAACCTTCAAAGCTAGGCTTGTTGCGAAAAGGTACACTCAAAAAGAGGGAATCGACTATGAGGAGACATTTTCACCGGTAGCCATGCTTAAGTCTATCCGGATACTCTTATCCATTGCTGCTCATATGGATTATGAGATTTGGCAAATGGATGTCAAGACATCTTTCCTTAATGGAAGTCTTGAAGAGAACATTCATATGAAGGAACCAGAAGGGTTTATTGAAAAAGGCAAAGAGCATCTAGTGTGCAAACTCAATCGGTCCATTTATGGACTAAAGCAAGCTTCAAGGTCTTGGAACATCCGGTTTAATGAAGTAATCCAGTCATATGGATTTATTCAGTGTCCGGATGAGTCTTGTGTATACAAGAAGTGTAACGGAAACGTGGTGGTATTTCTTGTACTATACGTAGATGATATTTTGTTAATTGGTAACAATGTCAAAGTATTATCGGATGTAAGGGTATGGTTGTCCAAACAATTTGATATGAAGGACTTAGGAGATTGTGCACACATTCTTGGGATCAAAGTTATAAGGGATCGCAAGAAAAGAATGTTGTGTTTGTCCCAAGCTTCATATATAGATACAATCCTTGCTCGTTTTAGTATGCAAGATTCCAAGAAAGGTTTCTTACCTTTTAGGCATGGAGTAGCTCTATCTAAAGAGATGTCTCCGAAGACATCAAAGGAGATAGAGGACATGAAAGCAGTTCCTTATGCTTCGGCTGTAGGAAGCCTAATGTATACAATGCTATGTACGAGACCTGATATCTGTTTTGCCGTGGGCATGGTTAGCAGATATCAGAGTAACCCTGGACAAGGACATTGGACTGCGGTAAAGCATATATTAAAGTACCTGAGAAGGATTAGAGATTATATGCTAGTTTACCAAGCAAACGATTTGCTCCCTGTGGGGTACACGGATTCAGATTTCCAATCAGATAGGGACAACAATAAGTCTACATTAGGTTATGTGTTTACTTTGGGAGGTGGAGCCATTGCATGGAGGAGTGTTAAGCAGAAATGCGTTTCGGACTCAACCATGGAAGCTGAGTATGTAGCAGCCTCTGAGGCAGCTAAAGAAGCAGTATGACTCAGGAACTTTCTAATGGACTTAAATGTGATTCCTGGTTTGCCTAAAATCATCATAATTTTTTGTGATAATAGCGGTGCAGTTGCAAACTCGAAGGAATCACGAGCCCATAAGGCAAGTAAACATATAGAGCGCAAGTACTACCTGATACGAGATATCGTGAAGCGAGGAGAAGTAGTCATCGCCAAGATTGCATCAGCAGATAACCTGGCAGATCCTTTCACTAAGGCCCTTCCAGGAAAAGCTTTCGATCGGCATGTGGAGGGAATGAGAATCAGATGTATGGCAGAAGATATGGCAGCTTAGTCATTAGTGTAAGTGGGAGATTGTTAGAGTGTATACTGAAAGCCTAAGCTTTTGTAAACATTTATTTTGAATAAAGAATCACATTTGGTCAAATTGTCTACATTTAGTTGTAGTTGTTCAATTAATTTATATTGTAAATAACATAGTATGTGGTGCCACATACAGAAGATGATATTATCAGTACCTTATAAATTATAAACAGTAGCTCACGACCAAAATGGAAAGGAACAAACCATTGGAAGGTCGTAGTGTAATTAGGAATTAGTTTATCTTGACTATATAATTACACTAGTACACTTAGAGTGTATTGAGTAGGACCATTAGAGGTCGTTCCTTTTATACTGACTTGATAAAGGAACAAAGACCTCAGTTATTATGGAAGTGTGTGCTCTTAATCCTAATATAATAACAAGCACATATATTTGATATTTATTTCTTTAATTTATCAATGGGTGAGATTTAGTTCGATAAATCAATAAGCCCGATAAGTTGGGAAATGATATCACTTATAGTGTGTGTTGTTGATTATAGAAGGAAACTCTGTCCTAGTATCTAGGTTGATAATGTCCCCAAGAAGAGCTCATAAGGTTTGTCATGTTAAACCCTGCAGGTGGACTTAGTCCGACATGACGATAAGGATCAGTGGTACTATTCTTGGATTAAGATATTAATTAAATGAGTTGTCAGTAACTCACTTAATTAGTGGACATTCGACATCTTAAACACAGGGAGACTAACATACTCATAATAAGAAGGAGCCCAAAAATGTAAATTGGGATTGGTGCGGTAGTTCAATAATAGTTCTCTAGTGGAATGAATTTTTATTTATAAAATTAAGTTGTGTGTTCGGGGCGAACACGGGATGCTTAATTTTATCGGGAGACCAAAACCAATTCCTCCTCTCGGTCCCTATCGTAGCCTCTTATTTATAGAGTACTATACCCACCTATACCCACCTTCGTACCCATGATGTAGGGGCCGGCCAAGCTAGCTTGTGGTTCAAGTTAGGGCCGGCCAAGCCTTGGTTCATGGGTGGCCGGCCCTAGCTTGAACCCAAGCTTAGGTGGCCGACCTCCATTAAATTAGAAAGAATTTTAATTTTAAATTTTTTTTATGTGAAAGATATAATTTATTGGAGAGATTTAAAATTAAAATATCTCTTTTAAAAGGATCTACAAAAGATTAAAGAAAGAGATTAGATCTCTTTCCTTATTTGTAGATTGGAAAGATATTTTATTTTTCTTCTTTATAAATTATTCACATGTAGAAAAATTAAAATTATAGAAATTTCTTTTTATCAACCATGAAGGGATTTTAAAGGGAAATTTTATTTTTTAAAAAATTTCCGAAGACAAATAAGGAATTTTAATTGTTGATTGAAATTGTCTTGTTTGCTCTTGTTGATGTGGCCGGCCAAGACATAATTGATTAGGAAATTTTATTTAATTTTTCTTAATTAATTGTTGTCAAGGAAAGTTAAGGAAATTTTATTGTAATTAAATTTCCTTATTTACCAAAGCTAAGGAATATAAAAGAGGGGGTGGGGGTGCCTTCATGAGACACAACCTCTATTATTCTCTCCCTCTTTTTCCTTGGTGTTGTGGCCGGCCATCCTCTCTCCCTCTCTTCTTCTTTGTGGTGGTCGAAACCCTTCTTTGCTTGGAGCTCTTGTGGTGGCCGGATACTACTTGGAGAAGAAGAAGAAGAAGGAGAGAAAGCTTTCTTCCCTTGGAGCTTAGTTGGTGGAAAAGTTCTTCATCCTTGGATTTTGGTGCTTGGCCGAAACTTGAAGGAAGAAGAAGAAGGTGCTAGGTGGTCCTCATCTTGGAAGATCGTTGCCCACATAACGTCCGAGGTTAGAAGAGGAATACGATAGAAGATCAAGAGGGCTTTCTAAAAGGTATAACTAGTATTTTTCCTTTCCGCATCATACTAGTTATTTTTGGAAATAATACCAAATACAAGAGGCATACGATTTTAGTATTTCGAATTTATTTTCGATGTTGTGTTCTTTGTTTTTCTTTTCCTTGTGCTTTGATTGTTCTTTTCGGTTGACCTAAAGTTATTTAAGGAAATTAAATATTAACTTTCCTTAAAAGGCTTTGTCTAGTCGGTGGTGGTTGCTCCCATATCCAAGAAGGCCATGTGCCTCGCCACGACAGTACTGGAAGCCAATTTTGGAATTAATATTTAATAGAATTAATAACCTAGGTGATTTGGATCGAAAGTGTTAAGTTCCACAGGAGATCCAAGTCTAAACCTAAAAGAACAAATAGATTAAACTTTGGATCAAACGTGTTAAGTTCCGCAGGCGATCCAAGTTTAATTTAAAAGAACACATGGTAGCTAGGAAAAGGTTCAGACCTTTGTACAAAATTTTGTACAGTGGAACCATTAGGCTTTCCGAGTAGCAACCAACAATACCTACAACCAACGTAATACCTTTCTCGGCCAAAAGTGTGTTAGTCTATTCGTGCAATTCAAAATTTGAAAATAATTCATCTAACCTAATTTGAGAGATATCCTTAAAAACTTTGTAAGCCTCTACCATGGATGCCCACAAAGTGTCCCTTGGAAAAGCATTGAGGGCATACCTTATAGTATCATGATTTTCTACCTTCTAACAGATTGTGTGGTGACCGTTGAGTTGGTCTTAGATTCGAGTGTGGAGTTAACTCACTAACTCACCATCATGCATTTTAATATTGTATATCTTATTCAAAATTAAGTCTTGTTTGCTTACCTTGGTGTCAGAGGTTCCCTCGTGTAGCACGATTAACTTTTCCCATAATTCTTTGGGCCTGTTGAAGGGTCCAACCTAGTTCAACTCTGTTGGTGCGGGAAGCATTAGACGATCGAACCCAAGTTTTGATAATGGCAAAGGGTTTAAAGTTAAGTCGTCTTGTGATTTAACAGTTTGAATGAGCTTGTAGGAAAAGCCCCAAGTGTACTTAGGCAAAAGTCCTAGCTGCGATTAGGCAGGTGGAAAACCCTAGGGGGTGGTAACCCTAGGTCATAGGGGGTGGTAACCTTATGCGGTAAGTCTTGGCGGGTCGAGAGCTTCAGGCAAAAGTCCTAGGGGGTGGTAACTCTAGGTGGAAAGTCCTGGTGTCGCGAACCAGGTGGAAGACTAGACGGGCCGGGAAGCGGGAGTCCAGCAGAAAGTCCGGAAGCTTCGAACGCTGAGCAAAAGTCCAATCGATCTGGAGGATCACACTGACAACAGGTAAATCTCCTGAGTAGAGTAGGTGAAGACGCGTTCCCCGTAGAGGGAATAGTAGGCGTTGGGTTGACCTAGGGTTTTCGGCTGGAAATCCGAAGTCAGACCCGGACAGTCCGATGACTGTCGACTATCATTTGTTATATCGTTTCTATGCTAACTTTGTTTTGCAGGGTATGTGTTTGGGACTAACATATTTTGCAAGAACAAAGAAGCAACTTTGGCCTCGGATGAACAGTGTCCGAGGCGCCTCCATGGGGCTTGGAGGCGCCTCGGGTGCGAGCCAGCAGAAGTCTACGCAGAAGACTTGGAGGTGCCTCGGACGTCGCTGGAGGCGCCTTGGACCAGGCGTTGGAGGCGCCTTGGAGCAGCTTGGAGGCGCCTTCAAAGGGATAAGGCGCGACTGGATCTGCGCTTATCACTACGGCGGACTCAGGGCTTGGAGGCGCCTCGGACAGGCTTGGAGGCGCCTTCAGCACAGTATAAAAGAGGGGTCGAGGCAGCAGCTCAGTACAATAATTTCTAAGTGATCAAGCTACAACGTGCTGCTTCAAAAACGCCCTGAAGTGCTGCTACAAGTTCCCGACGACCCGAAGATCCGAAATAACTATTGTGTCGTCGGTATAATTGTTTTTTAGTTACTGCATTGATTGTAATTCATTTGTAACCTTTTACCGAGCTTATAGTTGTTGCCCACAGAAAGCGATCAACGATCGCGGACCTTGGAGTAGGAATCGCCATAGGCTCCGAACCAAGTAAACATCCTGTGTTTGCGTGTGTTCTTGTTTTCTCTTTTATTTTCGCTGCATTTAATTACTCGTATTTTATGATTCCGAAATGAAATAGCCACAAGCGCTATTCACCCCCCCCCCCCTCTACTGCTTTCGATCCAACAAACTCTTCTTTGGTTAAATCACACAAGAGGGTCTGGATTGCCTTTGCATCAGCTTCAATCTTCTTATAGGTTTGTGAATCCGATTTGTCACAGGGGACGAGTACTCCATCTTCAATGGGGTATGTGAATTCTGTCTGCATAATTATCCATATTTCCACCTGTATTTTGAGATGGTACTCCATTCGGTTCTTACAGTAGTCAAAATCCTCACCGTTGAATAGTGGTGGTCATATAGTGTTGTAGCCTTCTTGGCGGGCCATTTAGAAAAAGACTCTTGCAAAGACAAAAATGATGAAACTTGTTCCAAGACTTAGTCTTGGATAAGTAGTGCGGTAGGAAAATAAAGTAATAAATTGGCTCAAATGGTATTGCATCAATTTCAAGAATAATTTGATGAATCGACAAAATTTGTTAGGAGAGGTTATTAGACCAATCCAGACTTATAGCACAAATTTGAAAACAAAAAAAATATAAGACTTTATTAAAAAAATGGATGAAAAAGCGACGAAAAAAAATACTTGAACGATAGTTGTACCGATTCAGCGAGGCCCCTTCTGATACCAATTGTAAGATCATTGTGCACTATAGGTGGGTGAATAGATCTCATGGCTTTCCCGTTCATTTTAAAACAATCAAAAAGAGTAAAGGTAGCAGAATAAAGACAAAAAGAAAATAAGACAATGCTAACACATTGATTTACTTGGTTCGAAGCCTGTGATGACTTCTACTTTAAGGTCCATGTGTGAGAATGCTTTCGATGGGTAAATAGTATCAATTCGAATAAGGTTCAAATGTAAATAAGTAATCAAGTACAAGTAACTTGACAATTAAACAATTTCGACGGCTTTAGAAATAGATCTTGAATGTAGTCGTTGTCGGAGCAACTTTCAAGAGTTAAAGAGACATTTTCTGAGCAACACGTAAAAGTGGAAGTTGTTCGGAATGTTGTGTTTTAGCCTCTGGTCGAAACCTCTTTATATAGTAGATTTTGGGCACCTGGACTACCCTCGGGTGCTCGAACCGTGACATAGGCTCGTCCAATCAACGCACTCCGACTTGGTGACCAAATAAACTTTGGCATTCCGGGCACCCAGACCAGGTCTGGGATCCCCGACCGTGAAGGCGCTTGCCCAGGCTCCTCACCCGGGTGAAAGATTCCTGGGCACCCAAAGCAACTCTGGACGCCCAGACAACCAATTTCCAACACTTCAATTTCCTACAAAACAAGGTTAGCCCAAGCAATAATAGATAACAAAATATATGTTTTGACAGTGTTCGAACTGTCTGGTCCTGACTTTAAGTTTCGCTGAAACTCTTAGTCAAATCAACGCCTACTATTCCCTCTTCAGGGAATGCATCCTCACTTACTGCTCTCAGCAGAAATTACCTTTTATTAGATCGATCCTCGAAACCGTCTGGACTTTTACTCAGCATCCAAGGCTTCGGGACTTTTTCACTGGATGTACGATCCCCGACCCATCTAGTCTTCCGCCTGGTCTCTACAAACCTGAGGGCTTCCACCTAGAATCCTTGACCTTCTACGACTTCACCCAGTCCCCCAGACCAGGACTTCGTTGTCTGACTATAGCTAGGACTTTCCTTTGCCTAAGATGCCTTAGGACTTTCCTGCACACTTAGTTTAACTTGTTAGATCATAAGAGAACTTAACTTTGAACCCCTTTGACATTATTAAAACACAGATTCGATCCTATGGTACTTCTTGCACCAAGAACACCCAAAGTTTAATAGTAGGATATTACAATTGTCTTGTCGCACTCTACCAAGATAAATCGAATCATTTTACTTTGGCAATACCTGACTACAATTGCTTGAGATAGTAGTGAGTACCAAACTTTGGTGGGCATATTAAAAAGACTTGATTACGATTAAACTACACATACATCACATACAATTATGGCATATCATGACATACATCAACATATATGCTAAATAGAATGTGACATGGTTATGGCCCCATCTACTATGATCTTCTCAAGTCAATGAGAAGATTGAAAAGTCAACCTAGGTAAAAGTATCTTCTCCAAGTGCTTCCTTAGTCGTCGTGTGTTGTTGTCCTTCTCCCTTTTTCACCATCATCTAGTAGACTAGTTCTTTTCTAATTTGTATATTATAAAATTTAAAGAAACCTCGAGTTACATTCAAGGGTAGTCTAAATTTACAACAAGAATGAAAAAAATGAAGGCACGACACGTAGGTCATATTATGAATTATAACATATATACACAATCATATCGGGGTAAAGGCTCATAACCATGCACCATGTCATATAACATTCACAATAGATCTATGACATATACTTTACTATGATTTTAGTAATGAATTATGAGCCACAACGCCATGGGGTCATGGGGGCAGCGCCCCTTGCGGGAGTTTAAAGGGGCAACACCCCTGAAGTAAAATTATTTTGCAAACTTATTTGAATGCGTTGCTGCCATACCTAAGACCATCGCATACCCAAGACCAACAAAACGGTTCACAATAGTTTGTGTATTTTACACAATCTGTTCTCAACATATGTCAACCCGAGACCACCCATAGCCATGTATGTTTCTGTCGAATGAAAACAAGACTATTACACACATTCATAACATGTATGAAGATGCTATATCCTTTAGTTTTCATTCAACATTAAGAAAACACTCATAACATGATGCAAATCATAATTAAAGATTCATGTAGTTCTACATCACATATTAAAATATTACTATAAATTAGCATACGCCTTCGCAAGCGACTCTAATACCACTGTAAGGATCTTGAGAGTAAAACAATACAAGTGCATCGGAATAAACAACAAGATCCTTTCTAGAAGATCCATGTGAAGGAAATCGTATACTAGGTGAATTGAGAGTTATACTTTTGTTGCGTAAACACGAACTCCCGATAGTAACTTTTCATGAATGCAGATCTCAGCTTGATCAAATATTCACGCTTCTATGGTATTCACACGAACACGTTCTCCTGTCTGTCTCACAAACTCATGACTTGGAGAAAAACCAACTTTCAAGTGCTAGCTACTTAGACGGTTCAGCTAAGAAAAAATCCAGCTAAAGGAAGAAGAGGAGGAAGAAGGACCAGATCAAGAGTCACTCATGAAAAATGAGTTCAAAAGGCCTTTTATATTCTTCAAGGAATACCAAGTGTTTTTGCCCTTAGATCTTCTTCTAATAATGATACCAATTAATCTTCATTAATTTACATTATCCTCTTAATGGGTTGGATTTAATATATTAAATTAACCAATAATCCAATAAGCCATTAACTTAATAAGCTTAATCATCTCATAATTAATTCTTAGAGTTAATACTAACAATACTAATTGGAGAAGTCGGGTAGACCGACTTGAGTAGTCAGGAGAATTGAACTGACTAGGCGGAGTAGTATATTGGGGGAGCTACGCCGGTATTTTGACTTCTCCCTCTAATGGTCAGGTGGAACTTTGAAGGTCATTCTTAATATCTAGTGATCTTTGGTAAATGTAGATGGTATGATCCCCACTAGAGTCGGGCACCGGGTCGCAGAGGTCGAATGGAGTTGATCGCTCAGTTGATAGAATCGATCGGAAATGAGCGGACAGTCATCTCGGTGGAGTAGAGTGTCTTGATTTATTCGAACCGAATGGCCACCATTCTTGTCTCGAATAGCTTGACAGGAAGCGATCAAGTTGACCCATCAATATTTTTGACTCGAAAAATTCATTCAGTTTAAGGCATATTCTAAAAATCAAACATATAATCATTTGGGTCATTAGATATCCAAAGAGTTAGGAAATGTAGAACATTAATATTTATTTTATATCCAAAAAATTGTATTTTGATATCGATATTAAAGTATTAAAGAAGTGTATTTGTTTCTATAAATATGTATAAATACAGTGCATGGATAGGAACAAATATAGCAATGTCACGGGAGTCTATTATTTGTTTGTTGTCTGTATTATGGGTAGGAGTAAGGAGTGTTGCAGTTGCTTGAAGGCTTCGGAGATGTGGGAGCTTAATCTTTCTCGTTTAAAATGCGGCTCAATACTTCATTCATTTGACGATATCACGTGTCAATTACTTGCGTGTGGATTGTTCTATAGGATAATATTGGGGGTAAAATGACGTGTAAGGAATCCTAATTAAGCACGGCAATAATTCCTCTGGGAAGAAGTGGTCAGCTTCATTGCTATCGCAGATTACTTTGGAAATCATTTGGGTTTTAGTTAATGAATGGGGCGAAGTTCTAAGGTGCAATTTACGGAGATTCTTGAAAGAGCAGAAAAATCTTAGTCCCCATGGTAAAATGTCTTACTATTGCCAAACCTGTTCTCAATGTTTTAGAAAATAGAAAAATTAATTTTCACATTATTCAAACAACTAATAGATATGATCCTAACCCCTTTTATTCACTGATAACACGATTTATTGATTTTAATATTTTTTAAATAGAACTAAATAGACTTATCTAAAAATTAAATTGACTCTTTTAAAGAATAATAAAGAACTCTAAGCTATTATATTTTTCTTAAGAATTATAAAAAAATAAAACAAAATATTGAATATTTTAATATTCCCCTCAAATAGATGAATTAAGCTTTTCTATTTTCAACTAGAATACCATACTTTAGGAGCATACTCGTTTATTTTCTATCAATTTAGTTTTTCTTATTTATTTTGTCTGTCTATTTAGTCTATTTAACTAGTTTATTTGGTAAGTCTATCTAGATTATTTAGTTGTCTAGTGGATCTATCTGGCCGATCTATCTATCTGTATGATTGATTTGTATGTCTGATTTGTTTAGCCTATCTGACAAGTTTGATTTTAATTCCAAATTTTGTTTATTATTTTTTGTGTTCTAATTTGTGTTTCTAATTTTATTTATTGTAGCTTTAGTTTTTGATTTTTTAGGTTTTGGTTCTAAGTTTTGAGTTTTGACTTCTGATTTTTGGATTTTATTTCTAAGTTTTGATTTTTTGGGTTTTGATTTCTAATTTTCTATTTCAACATTCTAGTTTTTGGGTTATGATATTTTGGTATTTAGTTTATGACTTCTTGTATTCTAGATTCCATTCTATGTTTTGAATTTTGGATTCTGTGTTCTGATTTCTTATTCTTGAGTTTTTAGTTTCTGATCTATGGGTTCTAGTTATGTCTTGGGTAAGTTTTTGGGTTTTGATATTGTGGTATTTAGTTTAAGACTTTTTGTATTCTAGGTTCCATTCTATGTTTTGAATATTGGATTCTGTGTTCTGATTTCCTATTCTTGAGTTTTTAGTTTATGATCTATGGGTTCTTGTTCTGTTTTGTGTTCTAGATTTTTGTATTATGATTTAGGGTTCTTGGGTTTTTAGTTTATGATCTTTGGTTCTATTATGGGTTATAGATTTTGTGTTGTGGTTTAGGGTTCTTGGGTTTTTGGTTCTGTTTTGGATTTCGATTCTATTCTAGGTTGTAGATTCTGTGTTTTGATTTTTGGTTTTTGAATTTTTAGTCATTGGGTTCTGGTTTTGTTATGGGCTTTAGATTCAGTGTTCTAAGTTCTAGTTCTTTTTTTGGGTTTTGATTTTGGTTTGGGTTCTTGTTCTATCCTAGGTTTATTTTTATTCTGGGTTTTGGTTTTATTTCGGATTTTGATTCTGTTTTGGATTCTAGTTATAGGTTCTCAATTCTGTTTGTGTTTTTACTATGGGTTCTTAATTTTCGATTCTTATTTTTTTAATTTTTGGTTTTTATTTTTGTTTTTGTTTTGGTTGGTAAAAGCAAATAAGAAAAATTGGGAATGGACGAAAATAAAGAATTGATGATGATGGTGGAATTAAATAACGTAAGATGGAGATGACAATAGAATACAGTGAAGGAAAAAATGTTTGTTGATAGGGAGAGAAGGAAACGCAATTATAACGATGAAAATTATTATTCTAACTCAGATATGACTAGATTTCAAACATAGTAGGACAGTAGACCTTTTGGTAACTATGATAAATAAGATATAAGAAGAAGAAAAAAACAAAGGTGAAGATAATTTTATTACTAAAGAAGATAATATAATGTCTAGAAATACAAAATTATAATAGAAGAAAAAAAAAGACAAATTGACAAAAATGACATAAGGAAGACAGATGTCATCCATAGTATTATTGGAAGATAAGATTCGTGGCAGATGATAGTTTTGTTGATAGTGGGTTGTGCACGGGGTACGCAGTAGCCTGGCAACTGCACACGAAGTATGCCAACAACCGCTGCTATGTGCAGCTATCAAAGATATATATGTTATGACGTTCAAGTAAACAGGCAGTGAATGAAGCGACTTAATTACTGTGTCATGCAGGGAATTGTGACTGCAGACAGGCTTGTGTCGTGAAGATATGCCAGCGACCACATTCCAAATCTGACGAAGGCTTTCCGTCCGGCGATGGGCTAGTGGTCGGGATGCGCAGAACGGCCAACGACAACGTTGTCGGGCCAAGGGCGACCGATGTCTAATGCCAGAAAGGACCGACGACCATCTTAGTAGGCGGATGATTAGCCTTCATCACCGACGACTGCGTTTGTCGTGGTTGCGTGGAGGCGACGTGCGACGCTGGCGTAGTGAAAAAGGAGGTCGAAGAATAATTTTGTTTCATCAAAATTACTGTTTGAGAAATTGTCTTATTTTTTGTTAAAAAAAAGTTACCGGTTTGGTTATGTTTTTTTTTTAAATGCAAGTTTAAAAAAACATTTTTTATGTATGATATAACATTATTTAATGTACGTGGATATTAATTATAATTGGGCTTATTAGATCATTACCTAATTCATTGAACTAAACTAACTAGATTGGTTTAACGAGACCAATTTGGTTCACTTACACCATGATCTGACTCAAACTATTATATGATTTAATCAAATTAGTTTGGTCTAAATCAGAATTGGTCTAATTCAAAGATTGATTAATTGGGCTTGGACCAGATTTGATAAAATAAATTTGATTTGATCTAATGAGTCAGACTTAATCCAATGAGCATTGGCTTGATCAAACGGACCTGAGTTTGATCAATAAGTATGAGATTGACTTAAATGACTTTAGATTAATAATAACATAACATAGGTAAGACATCTCAGTCCAATTAGATTAGTTCTAATGAGAAGAATGGACCGAGCTTAGGAACTGAATTCCCGATCCACTAGTCCAATGAGCCAGTCGATTTAGATTCCTGAAAATCGAGAAAATTTATTTTTTTTGATTTATAATGTTGGTTCTATGCCTGTATAAATTGAATTAAGCTAGTTTTGTACTGGTTAGTGTTGGGGTTGCAAGGTTGCAAACATAGTCTCACATTGAAAACACATGAAAAAGATCATGAGTTTATAAGAGAAAACATATCTCCATTGGCATGAGGTTTTTTGGGTAGAGCCTAAGAATAAAATCATGAGGGATTAGGCCCAAAATGGATAATATCATGTAATTGTGGAGATATCTAAATTTTTTTTGATCCGACAATTGGTATCAGAGTCTGGACTGCCAAAAGGTTTAACCGCCGACTGTGCACAAGAGCTATGGTCTGATTGAACCATATGAGTACAATATTGACCTCGAACAAAGAAAGTGGGGGCTCCTATGTTCGGATCAAGAAGACTAGACACCAGGGAGGAAGTCCTAGTTGCGGTTAGGCAAGGAAATCCTAGTTGCGGCTAGGCAAGGAAGTCCTAGTAGGTCAGGTATACCGAGGGGCTGGAAGACCTAGTGGGTCGAGGATCACCAGGCAGGAAGTCCTAGTTGCGGCTAGGCAAGGAAGTCCTAGTAGGTCGGGTGGACCAAGGGGTCAGAAGACCTGGTGGGTCGAGGATCGGATGTGACAAGTTTGTGGTCCTTTGTTTGAGAGGGGGATTGTTGAGGTTGCAATGTTGCAAAAATAGTCCCACATTGAAAATACATGAGAAAGATCATGGGTTTATAAAAGGAAATATATCTCCATTGGCATGAAGCCTTTTGGGTAGAGCCCAAGAGCAAAACCATGAGGGCTTAGGCCCAAAGTGGACAATATCATGCAATTGTTGAGATATCTAAATTCTTTTCGATCCTACAGTTAGTTAGTTTTGTACTATTCTAGAAACTCAAACAAGAAGAGTTTCCAGTTATGGACAATTACAGGATCTGAGTTTTGATGAGTTCATTACTTGTGTATCCCAAGGTGGTAGCAGATAGAGATGTAAATGAGCCAAGTCGCTCGTGAGCTATTCGAAGCTCGATTCGATAAAAGCTTGTTTGAGCTCGTTTAATGAGGCTCGTTAATATAAACAAACCAAGCTCAACCTTCACAATATTCGGCTCGTTAGCTCGTGAACATGTTCGTTAAGCTCATAAATCAACTTTTAAATAAAAAAAATAATAGTTTTGATATTGAATTTATAGATTTTACACTCTACTTATGAAAAACATAGACAAATATATTAAATTTATTTATTAGAATAAAATTATAAATTTTAACCCGAATATTATAATTTTTTTAAAAATATATAATTTAGTTTTAATGAATATTTAAATTTATAATTTATATTTATTAAGCTCGTTTAGGCTCGATAAAAGCTCGAATAAGCTCGTGAACCATGAATATATTCATTAAATAAAGCTCGAGCTTGGCTCGATTATAAACGAGCCAAACTCAAACATCCAAGAGTTCGGCTCGGCTCGACTATGGATGGGGGTGTCATGGAGGACACGTCACATATTCAGAGTTATGTGAAGAACTGCTTCATCATATAGATGAAGAGGATCCTGAAGAGCCGAAGAGGATCCTACAGAGTTTAAGGAAGATCCATAAGAGGATCCGATTGCGGATTCGATGGAGAATCCTAAATCTATCCCACCTGAGATTGCCCCAAATGAATCCAGATTGAAAGGGATACTGTGGGCCACTACACTAGTGCCTATCCTAGTGGGAGTGGTGTTAGCCTATCTAGTTTGTTAGAAGTTTTGTTATTATTACTGTCATTATATAAGAACAATATTAATCCATTTAGTTCATGTTAGTTTGTTGTATGTTAACAATATGCAGCATCTTTATATTAATGATATGTTCATTCATATGTTTGTTTATGTTGATTACTTCACTTGATGCATGATAATATGGTCAATGCAAGATACTCTTTATTAGTTCATTATGAGTATAATAATTAATGATTATGTTATTAGTTGAATGTATGTAATAGTATTGATCAATATTGATTTGATTAGTCATACGAATGATGAGTGAAAACGTAGTTATCACCTGATTTTATAAACCACCTCAAATTAATATTGAGCCAATCATAAATTACATGCATATGAATTACACTGAATACTAAATAATGTGTCTATTTATGTTAGATTATGATAACTAAAAATATTATAACTGAACTCAATAAAGGAGAAAAATTTAATGGGGATAACTAGAAGATCTAGCACCTCAGGATACAGTATATACTTTAGGAACAATAAGTTCTAGAAACTATAAATTATGTTATAATAGAACATGTATATGGTCTCATTGCACAGAATAGACAAGATCTTGATGCCTATAAGGCATGGAAGAAAAAGGACTCCACTGCAAATAACATATTGATTAGTTTAATGGTAGATAACCTAACTTGTGAATATGAGTCATATCTTTCGGCTCATGCAATTTGGGTAGGCTTTAAGAAGAAATACAGTGGAGTAAGTTTGAGCAAGCTTTGACAGTTGATGATTAAGTTTGACAAATACAAGAAGCGTTCAAATATTTTGATGGTTCAACACCTTAGGGAGATGTCAAACATGATTCAGGAACTTAAAACTGGTGGTCATGAGTTGACTGATGAATAACAGGTTCAAACAATTATTCATTTCCTTCCAGATTCTTGGGAGACCATGAAGTAGACTCTAACTCATAGTGAGAGTATCAAGACTTTCACTGACGTTTCACGCTATGTAGAATTAGAGGCAAAGAGAGTTGAATCCGCATGGATTTCTGGACTAGATCCATGAAAAAGAAATGGTTCAAGAAAGGAAAGGGAAAAAAGAAAGAAGTTGCTACTGTGGGATAGTTTCCAATTAAGAGGAAAGGTAGGAAGACTGGAGTCAAACCTAAAAGCAAGTTGACTTGCTTTACCTGTAGCAACAAGGGTTACTTCGCTTGAGAGTGCACTGAGCCAAAAAAGGTAAACCCAAATATGACTTCTTTTCCTGAGTATTTTGTTGCTAGTTCAGTATTGCTAGCTGATTCTTATCCTTTGTGGATTATAGATTCGGGAGCAACCAACCATGTAGCTTGGGAGCAGTTAAATTTGTAGAGTATTGTCGAGTACCAGTTAGCAACAAATAGATCTATGTGGGAAACAATGCAAGAGTTAAAGTCAAAGGAGTCGACACTTGTAAACCCAACCTCCATGATGGTAGTGTTTTGTTTCTACATAATGTCCTATATTCCATAGAAATTAGACGGAATCTTGTTTTCATTACATGTCTTCTTGATTTAGGGTACTGTATTAATTTTTACAGTCGATATGATGAACTTAAGATTGACTCAGTGTCAATCGGATATGGTTTTTTAACAAATGGTTATATGGTTCTTGATGTAGAAACAAATGTAAATTGTGTTATTAAGGGTTGTTTTTCAAACATTGCTCTAACTAGCAATGCAGGTATAACTGATGACGTTTGGCATGCTAGATTATGACAAATTGGATAAGAACGTATAAATCAATTGGCTAGAGATGGTCTATTAGGCACTCAGGCTAAGATTCACTTGTTTATATATAAGCATTGTCTTATTGGAAAAGCAACTAGAAACCATTTGGGAGGGTTTTTACAGCTGAGTCACCATTACAATTAATTCATTCGAATATTTGTGGTCCAATGAATGTGAAGGCTAGACATGGATCTTCCTATTTTATTATATTTATTGATGATTCCTCTCATTTTAGTAATATGTATTTGATTTCTCATAAATCTGAAGCATTGAATTGCTTCATTCGTTATATGAACAAAGTTGAGAATCAAACGGAATGCAAAGTTAAGACTTTACGTGTTAGTTAGAGCCCTAGAACCAATCATATGATGATTGTTGTATGAACTCATTGTATCATATTCCTATGTATATAAAGGCATTTGTTTTGGTTATTATACTTACTTATATTAGTACCAAATAACTAAGTATAATAGCGTCCTTGAGTAGAAGGTTCTTATCTATATCAATCGATTGGTTGAATCGATAGTGAGATGATATAGAGAATACTACTCTTAATCATTCCTAGTCAAGTATTAACATTCAGGGACAATGTTAATGCGACGAGACTAGCATGTAGGTCAACTCGATGAATGAATCTCATAAGTCATGGATATAGAGATATCAAGTTGACACATGGGTATACATTGGAGAATGTATACTGAATGACCCGCCATGAGAAAATATCATGGATCGTTATATGAGTGTCATATACTTTCTCATGTGGATATTAGTATGACTATTAGTCCTTGGACTTGAAGTCACCATGGTTCCCTACATAAGGAGTTGCATACTTTGGCTTCGTCAAACGTCACCCGTAACTGGGTGGACTATAAAAGCGATTACTGGGTATGTAACAAATTATGCGGAGGGATGTGAGTGATGTAGATGGGATCTATCCCCCCTATATAACGGGAGTGACATCGTTATTCTTGATAGAGTGAGACCACTAAGTGCATGGCCATGCCCAAATGAGTCAATATACGATATTGAGCTCATTTGATTATAGTGAGTCTACTTGGAGTTCAAGATTTAGATTGATCAGAGGATGACACCGTCTATGCCTCAAATTGATCAATCTAGATTTCAAGGATAGAAGGACATTATCATATATTGTGAAGGTTCACAATTAGTAGTCACAAGGTGATGTTGGATCTCAACATTCTTGTAACTTGGGTAGTAATGATGTGTTGCTAGATACCGCTCATTACTTATACTTCTAAATGGGTTTAGGAGTATTGCCAACGTTACAAGAACCTATAGGGTCACACACAAAGGGCAATTAAATGGATATTAGGTTCATATGATGAACCAAAGAGGATTAGGTTCATGTGATAAACCAAATTGGATTAAGAGTAATCCAAACTAGACTAATTGAGTTGGACTCAATTTGATTCATGTCTCCAATGAGTCTAATTTAGATTATGACTCATTGAATCAATTTAATTTAATGAATAGAGATTCAATAAATTAAATTGACTTGAATCAAAGTTTGGATTTGATCAACCATGGGAGAATTTAAGTCAAGTTTGACTTGACTTGAGAGGGAAGATGAAGATGCAAATTTGACTTGACCTTGACTTGACCAAATGCCATGTCATTGTGACTTGGCATAGGACCGACCAATGATGATGTGCCACATCATCAAAGGTTACATGAGTGTATGTCACCTCATGAGGGAGACCAAGAGTTGTGACCCTTGGTATACCATGGAGATAAAAACTCCTCCATTAAGTGGCTGGCCACGTAAGTGTGCATTTGGTGTGCTTGTGTAACTTCATCTTCTTCCTCCTCTCTTCTCTTCTCTCCCTCTCCTCCTCCTTGGCCGAACACCTTTAGAGTGCTAGCACACTCTAAGTGTTTTCTCCATCTCTATTGTTCGTGTGGATACATATAGAGGTGTGTCCACTTGAACACACTTGAGATCCGACAAATTTTGGACGAGCAGGATTCGTGAAGGGCTTCGCTACAAGGGTAATCTCTTAACCATGTAGATCTAATGTAGATCTAGGATAGAAAACAAGTACATGAAAATTTTATCTTCGCACGGATTCGGTGGCATGGGACTTCGGGGTTTCTGCAACGCAAAAAGTGATTTTTACGGCTCGAATGTCCCAATAGTGGTATCAGAGCAACGTGCGAAGCGTGTACATGTTTCGTTTGTATTTTTATGGAAAATATCAGATCTGTATGTTTCTGTAAATTTACATTTTTTTATAGTTTTTATGAGTATTTTTCTTGGAGATGCGAAGCAACAAGTGCTTGGTCACTTGTAGGTTTCGTATACCGAGAAAAACCTTCCGAAACGGAAAGGTTTCGCCCAAATAGTTTTGGGACAGCAGCTTAAGGTGCTGTAAGATCGTAGTAGGACACTTGTGAGACTCATTTCACGAGTAGGGGCGCTGCCCCTAACCCCGCAAGGGTTGTTGTTCCGCGATCGCACCCGAAAATCACTAAACGGGACCGCCGGGAAATTGTAACTCATAAAATTGTAAAAATAGTAGTAAAATTAGAGAAATTTATATAAAATACATAATTTAGAATTATGTATGTATTTGTGATGGTCATGACCCAAAAATTCCCAATTGGATTGGATACATGTGTTGTAATTCATAATATGGTCTGCGCGCCATTTTTGTGTGATTGTGCATGTTGTATATTTGATACGCGACCTGCGCGTCGTGCCTTTCTATTTTATTTCCTGTTGTAAAATAGTTTAGACTCGAATGTAACTCGAGTTTCATCTTTGTAATGTACAAAATAGAGTTGTGGAAGGTCCACTCGAGGAGGAGTTACAAGGAGGGTGCGAGCAACACATGGCGGTCAAGGGGAGGAGCTTGGAGAAGCTATTGACCCTAGGTTGACCATCCGATCTTCTCATTGGCTTGAGAAGATCATAGTAGGGCCATGACTAATCATAATTTAATTAATTGCTTGTGTGTGTGTATGTGATGCATGCTACAGTAGAGTAATTAATTAGTGGCTTAACGATTAGATTAGATCTAAATCGCGTATATGATGCACCACGATTAGATTAGATCTAAATCACATATATGATACATATCAATGATTAGATTAGATCTTAATTGAGTAAACTCAAAATGCCTACCATGCCGTGATACCCATCACTACCTCGATCACATGTTGTTGAATCTGCCAAAGCAGAGCAACACATATTATCTTGGTAGGGTGAGGAGGGACAATCTTGGTCCCGCCTATCAACACCTGAGTGAGTGCAAACTCAATCAGATTGAGTAAAACTAGTTAAACTCAATTGGATCGGATTTAACTATAGGCATTTTCCAATGGTTGGTAGATAGGTCAAAATCACATTTATATTAACTCTTGGGCGATTTAGCCAAAGCTAACTCAAGTTTTAATATACATGCGGATCTTGATCCTATAAACAAGAGTTGCATAGAGATGTAATTGATAATTAGTTAACTACCGATCATACTAAGTCTTGGGCGATTTAGCCAAAGTTAACTCAAGGCGTAGTATGATGTGGATCTTGTCCCACAAGAATTATAGCTAGTTGGTTAGAATCTAGTGAGTGTGGTTTGACCACATCCATGACTCGATTCTACAAAAGTTCTATAATTTAGTGGGAGCATCATTTAATTAAAGGTCTAATTAAATGATTAGTGGAATATGATATTTATTTTCTGCATTTTCTATTGTAGATTGCCATGTCGTCAAACACGAACATCTTCTCCCTGCGTTCTATCCTTGATAAGGACAAGCTTAATGGAGCTAACTTCATGGACTGGTACAGGAACCTGAGAATTGTTCTCACTCAGGAAAGGAAACTGTACGTCCTGGAGACACCCATTCCCGAGGCACCTCCTACCACTGCCACGCGAGCTGACTGTGATGCTTATAAGAAGTATCAAGATAACGCATTAGATGTGTCCTATCTCATGCTCGCGACCATAAACTCTGAGCTTCAAAAGCAACATGAGTTTATGGATGCTTATGATATGGTTGAACATCTTCGTCAACTATATCAAGGACAAGCTAGGCACGAGAGATTCAAGATCTCTAAGGCACCGTCTCAGTGCAAGATGCAAGACGGGACTCCCGTAGGTCTATATGTACTCAAGATGATTGGGTACATAGAAAACCTACAGAAGTTGGGATTCCCCCTTAGCCAAGAGCTGGCCACTGACTTGATCTTACAATCCTTACCGGAGAGCTATAGTCAATTTGTCATGAACTACAACATGAACGAAATTGACAAGCCACTGCTTGAGCTACTGCTAAGCATGTTGAGAATTGCTGAGCTCAACCTTAAGAAGGTAAAACTCAACTCCATTTTGATGGTGCAAAAGAGCAAAGGCAAAGGCAAGCCTAAAGGTAAGGGAAAGTCCCAAACCAAGGGCAAAGGCAAGACACTGAAATCCAAAGGAGGGGTCGCCAAGGATGCTACCTGCTTCCACTGCGGTCAGACCGGGCACTGGAAGAGGAATTGCAAAGTCTACCTGGAAGATCTTAAGAAGAAGAGAAGTGAGACTTCTACTTCAGGTATATATTCTATAGAAGTTAATCTCTCTATTTCTGCATCATGGGTATTAGATATCGGATGTGCTTCTCATATTTGTACTAATGTGTAGGCGTTGAGAAATAGCAGGGCATTGACGAAGGGCGAGGTGGACCTACGAGTAGGCAATGGAGCACGTGTTGCTGCTATTGCTGTAGGGACTTACTATCTATCTCTCCCCTCTGGGCTTGTACTAGAACTAGATGAATGTTGTTATGTGCCTGCTCTTACTAAGAACATAATTTCAGTTTCTTGTTTGGACAAGAAAGGCTTTTCATTTCTAATAAAGAACAAATGTTATTCAGTTTATTTAAATGATATGTTCTATTGTAGTGCACCTCTAATGAACGGACTCTACATTCTAGATTTAGAGAACCCCATCTATAACATAAATATCAAGAGGTTTAAATCAAATGAAATGAACCAAACTTATCTCTGCATTGTCGCTTAGGTCATATAAATGACAAACGCTTATCCTAGCTCCATAAAGATGGTTTGCTGGACTCATTTGATTTTGAATCATATGAGACATGCGAGTCATGCCTACTAGGCAAGATGATCAAGACACCCTTTAGTGGACACAACAAAAGAGCGACTGACTTGTTATGACTTATACATAGTGATGTATGTGACCCTTTCAATGTCGCTGCCAGAGGTGGTTATAGGTACTTCATTACCTTTACTGATGACTTCAGTAGATATGGTTATGTGTATTTAAAGACACATAAGTCAAAATCCTTTGAAAAGTTCAAAGAATTCAAGAATGAAGTACAAAACCAGCTTGGTAAGAGTATTAAGATACTTCGATCAGATCGAGGTGGTGAATGCCTTAGCCATGAGTTTCGTGACTATCTAGCTGAGTGTGAGATTCTATCCAAACTCACTACTCCTGGAACACCACAGTGGAATGGTGTATTCGAAAGGAGGAATCATAGCCTATTAGATATGGTACGGTCTATGATGAGTCATACCGATCTTCCTATCTCACTTTGGGGCAATGCTCTGGACACAGCAGCCTTCATACTCAACCGTGTTCCATCCAAGGCTGTGATAAAGACACCATATAGGATATGGACTGGGAGAGATGCCCAGGTGTCTTTTATGAGGATTTGGGGTTGTGAGGCTTACGTTCGACGTCAAGTCTCAGACAAACTGGGACCCAAATCCGATAAGTGCTATTTTATAGGATATCCCATGGAAATGAAGGGATATTACTTCTACATGTTAGTTAGAGCCCTAGAGATAATCATTTGATGATTGTATTATGGACTTGTTGTATCATATTCTTATATAAATAAAGGCATTTGTTTTTCGTTATTATACTTACTTGTATTGGTACCAAATAAACTAAGTATAATAGCGTCCTTGAGTAGAAGGTTCTTACCTATATCAATCGATTGGTTGAATCGATAGTGAGATGATATAGGGAACACTACTCTTAATCATTCCTAGTCGAGTATTAACATTCAGGGACAATGTTAATGTAATAAGACTAGCATGTAGGTCAACTCGATAACTTGATCTCACAAGTCATGGATACAGAAATATCAAGTTGACACATGGGTATGCATTGGAGAATGTATACTGAATGACCCGCCATGAGAAAGTATCATGGATCGTTATATGAGTGTCATATACTTTCTCATGTGGCTATTAGTATGACTACTAGTCCTTATACCTGAAGTCACCATGGTTCCCTACATAAAGAGTTGTGTACTTTGGTTTCGTCAAACGTCACCCGTAACTGGGTGGACTATAAAGGCGATTACTGGGTATGTAACAAATTATGCGGAGGGATGTGAGTGATGTAGATTGGATCTATCCCTCCTATATGACGGGAGAGATATCGATATTCTTGTTAGAGTGAGACCACGAAGTGCATGGCCATGCCCAAATGAGTCAATATGAGATATTGAGCTCATTTGATTTAGTGAGTCTACTTGGAGTTCAAGATTTAGATTGGTCAGAGGATGACACGGTCTATGTCTCACATAGATCAATCTAGATGTCTAGGATAGAAGGACAGTTGTCATATTTTGTGAGGAGTCACAATTTGTAGTCACAAGGTGATGTTGGATCTCAACATTCTTATAACTTGGGTAGTAATGATGTGTTGCCAGATACCGCTCATTACTTATACTTCTAAATGTGTTTAGGAGCATTGCTAACGTTATAAGAACCTATAGGGTTACACACAAAGGACAATTAGATAGAGATTAGGTTCATATGATGAACCAAGAGAATTAGATTCATGTGATGAATCAAATTAGATTAAGAGTAATCCTAATTGGGCTAATTGAGTTGCACTCAAGTTGATTCATGTGTTCAATGAGTCGAATTTAGATTATGACTCATTGAATCAATTTAATGAATTAGATTCATTATATTAAATTGGCTTGAATCAAATGGTTGGATTAGATCAACCATGGGAGTTATAATGTCAAGTTTGACTTGACTTGAGAGGAAAAGGAAAAGTCAAGTTTGACTTGACTTTATGCCACATCATTTGTGAGTTGGCATTAAGTGGCCAATGATGATGTGCCACATCATCATGTTTAGCACATGTGTGTGACACCTCATGGATGTTACAAATCTTCTCTTTAATGGCCACATTAAATGAGAATGGAGGTTACAACTCCATGAGTGCCCGGCCACTTATTGTGAGGAATGAAATTCATTTTTCATTCAAGGCTCATTCAACTCATCTTCTTTCTTGCTCTCTCTTCAAGCTCTTCCTCTCCTCTCTTGGCCGAACCTTACCGAGGTGCTAGCACACCTTTGTGTTAGGTTTTCTCCACCTATTTGTTCATGTGGATACTTCTAGAGGGTTGTACACTTGACAACCTCAAGATCCGGCATCACTTGGAAGAGCGAGATACGCGAAGGGCTTCGCATCAAGGGTAATTCCTTCTCCTATTTTAGAACTAGCATAAAACTCGTACTCGTAATATTTTCGAAAGTTTTACTTCGCACAGATCCGGTGGCATGGGGGTTTCGGGGTTTCCGCGACGCGAAAAAGTGGTTTTCATGACCTGAAAAACCCAACAGTGGTATCAGAGTCACGTGCGAAGCATGTACGAGTTTAGTTTTTGTTTTTATGACAAAAATTCGGTACTGTACTTTTCTGTGAATTTATGATTTTTTTGATTTTTATGGGTATTTTTCTCGTAGAAACGAAGCACAAGTGTTTCGACACTTGAAGGCTTCGACTACCGAGAAGATTTTTCCGAAACGGCAAGGTTTCGCCCCAAATCATTTTGGGACAACGGGCTAAGGTGCTGTAGGATCGCTAATGAACTCTCGCAATGGTTAGATCGCGGGTAGGCGCGCTGCCCTTGGCCCCGTAAGGGGATTCGTTCCGCGATTTCGCCCGAAAACCCGCTAAACGGAACCGCCGGGAATTTTACTCATAAAAATTGTAAAAATTATAGTAAAAATTACAGAAAATTATAGAAAATATATAATTTAGAATTATGTATCATTTTGTGATAGTCATAGCCCAAAAAGACCCAATTTGATTGAAAATGTGTTGTAATTCATAATACGACATGCGTGACGTCATGTGATGTGCGTATTGTATATTTGATTCACGACCTGCGCGTTGTGCCTTTCTCTATTTTATATTCTTGTTGTAAATTAGTTTAGACTCGAATGTAACTCGAGTTTCAAAATTGTAATGTACAAAATTGGAGTGGTGGAAGGTCCACTTGAGACAGAGTTACGAGGAAGGAGCGAGCAACACAAGGTGGTCAAAGGGAGGAGCTTGAGAAGCTGTTGACCTTAGGTTGACCATCCGATCTTCTCATTGGCTTGAGAAGATCGTAGTAGGGCCATGACTACTCATAAATAATTTAATTAATTGCTTGTGTGTATGTGATGCATAATTAGTAATTAATTAGTACCTAACGATTAGATTAGATCTAAATCGTGTACAAGATGCACTCTCTCGATTAGATTAGATCTCAATCGTGTCAACTCAAATGCCTACCGTGCCGTGATACCTATCACTACCTCGATCACATGTATTGTTGAATCTGCGAAAGAAGAGAAACACATATTATCTTGGTAGGGTACGGAGGGACAATCTTGGTCCCGCTTATCAACGCATGGGTGAGTACAACTCAATTAGATTGAGTAACTAGTTAACTCAATTGGATCGAGTTTAACTATAGGCATCTTCCAACGGTTGGAAAAATAGGACATAAATCACATTTATATTAATTCTTGGGCATATTAGCCAAAGCTAACTCAAGTTTTAATATAACTGCGGATAATGATCCTATAAACAAGAGTTGCATAGAGATATAATTGGTAAATTGTTACCTACCGATCATACTAAATCTTGGGCGTATTAGCCAAAGCTAACTCAAGGGTTAGTATGATGTGGATCTTGTACCACTTGAATTATAGAATTCAGTGGGAGCATCATTTAGTTAAAGGCCTAATTAAATGATTAAAAGAATATGATATTTATTTTCTGCATTTTTCTGTTGTAGATAACCATGATGTCGAATACGAACTCTTTCTCCCTGCATTCTGTCGTTGAGAAGGACAAGCTCAACGGAGCAAATTTCCTGAACTGGTACAGGAACTTGAGAATAGTTCTCACCCAAGAACGTAAACTGTACGTTCTGGAGCAACCCATTCCGGAGGCTCCTCTTGCCAGTGCCACGCGAGCTGACAAAGATGCTTATAAGAAGCATCAAGATGACGCATTAGATGTGTCCTGTCTAATGCTCGCAACCATGAACTCTGAGCTTCAGAAGCAACACGAGTTGATGGGCGCTTACGATATGGTTGAACATCTTCGTCAACTGTATCAAGGACAAGCGCGACACGAGAGATTTGAGATCTCAAGGGCACTATTTCAGTGCAAGATGTCAGACGGGGCTCCCGTAGGTCCATATGTGCTCAAGATGATTGAGTACATAGAAAATCTACAGAGGTTGGGATTCCCGCTTGGCCAAGAGCTGGCCACTGACCTGATTTTGCAATCCTTGCCGGATAGCTATAGTCAATTCATTCTAAATTACAACATGAACGAAATCGACAAGCCACTGCCCGAGCTGCTTAGCATGTTAAGAACTATTGAGCTAAACCTTAAGAAGGTTAAGCCCCACTCTGTTCTGATGGTTCAGAAACACAAGGGCAAGGGCAAGCCCAAAGGTAAAGGAAAGTCCCAAGCCAAGGGTAAAGGCAAGGCACTAAAGCCTAAAGGAGGGGTCACCAAGGATGCTACCTGCTTCCACTGCGGTCAGACCAGGCATTGGAAGAGGAACTGCAAGGTGTACCTGGAAGATCTTAAGAAGAAGCAAAGTGAGACTTCCACTTCAGGTATATATGTTATAGAAGTCAATCTATCTATTTCTTCATCATGGGTATTAGATACCGGATGTGCTTCTCACATTTGTACTAATGTGCAGGCGTTGAGAAATAGCAGGGCATTAGCAAAGGGCGAGGTGGACCTACGCGTAGGCAATGGAGCACGGGTTGCTGCTGTTGCTGTAGGGACTTATTTTCTATCTATGCCCTCTAGGCTTGTACTAGAGTTGGATGACTATTGTTATGTGCCTGCTTTAACTAAGAACATAATTTCAGTTTCTTGTTGGGACAAGAAAGGTTTCTCTTTTATAATAAAGGACAAATGTTGTTCAATTTATTTAAAAGATATGTTCTATTGTAGTGCACCTCTAATGAACGGACTCTACATTCTAGACCTTGAAAGCCCTATCTATAACATAAATACCAAGAGGTTCAAGTCAAATGACATGAACCAAACCTATCTCTGGCACTGTCGCTTAGGTCATATAAATGGCAAGCGCTTATCCCAGCTCTATAAGGATGGTTTGCAGGACTCATTTGATTTTGAATCTTATGAGACTTGCGAGTCATGCCTACTAGGCAAGATGACCAAGGCTCCCTTTAGTGGGCACAGCGAAAGAGTGACTGATTTGTTAGGACTTATACATAGTGATGTATGTGACCCTTTCAATGTCGCTGCTAGAGGCGGTTATAGGTACTTCATCACATTTACTGATGATTTCAGTAGATATGGTTATGTGTACTTGATGACACATAAGTCTGAATCCTTTGAAAAGTTCAAAGAATTCAAGAATGAAGTACAAAACCAGCTTAGCAAGAGTATTAAGATACTTCGATCAGATCGAGGTGGTGAATACCTTAGCCATGAGTTTCGTGACTATCTAGCTGAGTGTGGGATCCTATCCTAACTCACTCCTCCTGGAACACCGCGGTGGAATGGTGTATCTGAAAGGAGGAATCGTACCCTATTAGATATGGTACGATCTATGATGAGTCACACAGATCTTCCTACATTTCTTTGGGGCTATGCTCTAGACACGACAGCTTTTATACTCAACCGAGTTCCATCCAAGCCTGTGATAAAGACACCATATAGGATATGGAGTGGGAGAGATGCCCAGGTATCTTTTATGAGAATTTGGGGTTGTGAGGCATACGTACGACGTCAAGTCTCGAACAAACTTCGACCCAAATCCGACAAGTGCTACTTTATTGGATATTCCAAGGAAACTATGGGATATTACTTCTACATTCCCAGTCAGCACAAGATAGTTGTGGCAAAGACTGGGGTTTTTCTAGAAAGGGACTTTGTTTCTAGAAAGACTAGTGGGAGTACGTTCGATCTTGAAGAAGTTCAAGATGTGGACCATAGCACTGAAGCCTCGATGGAAGTTGAACTGGAACCACAAAGTGTTGTGGATGATGTTGTTCCACAAAGAGTTGAGGAACAACAACCAGTTCAAGTAGACATACCTCTTTGCAGGTCTGATAGGGTACGTCATCAGCCTGAGAGATACTCATTTCTCTTGTCTGACCATAATGACATTGTGCTCATAGAGGATGAGCCTACCACATATCAGGAAGCTGTGATGAGACCAAATTTCGAGAAATGGCTAGAGGCCATGAGATCCGAAATGGAATCCATGTACACCAACCAAGTATGGACTTTGGTTGATCCACCTGAAGGGGTAAAACCCATTGGGTGTAAGTGTGTTTTTAAGAGAAAGACTGACATGGATGGACTTATCTATAAGGGTCGCTTGGTTGCTAAAGGTTTCAAGCAGATTCATGGTATTGACTATGATGAAACCTTTTCTCCAGTGGCGATGTTTAAGTACATTCGGATCATGCTTGCTATTGCAGCATACCATGACTATGAGATATGACAGATGGATGTCAAAATCGCGTTTCTGAATGGAAACCTGCTCGAGGATGTGTACATGACATAACTTGAGGGTTTTGTAGATCCAAAGCATACTAGCAGAGTATGTAAGCTGCATAGGTCCATTTATGGACTAAAGCAAGTTTCTCGGAGCTGGAATCTTCGATTCGATGATGCGATCAAACAGTTTGATTTCATCAAGAATGAAGATGAACCTTGTCTCTACAAGAAGGTTGTAGGGGACATAGTTATCTTCTTCATATTGTATGTGGATGACATACTACTCATTGGGAAGGATATCCCTTAGCTGCAGTCTGTCAAGACTTGGCTAGGGAGTTGTTTCTCAATGAAGGACTTAGGTGAAGCATCTCGTATTCTAGGCATACAGATCTATAGAGATAGATCTAGGAGATTGCTTGGCCTAAGTCAGAGTACATATATTGACAAGATACTCCTTCGGTTTGCCATGCAGAACTCCAAGAAGGGATTTCTGCCGATGTCACATGACGTGAGTCTTTCGAAAACTCAAGGTCCCTCTTCTAGAGAGGAGAGAGACTGCATGGATCAGATCCCTTATGCCTCAGCCATAGGATCTATCATGTACGCCATGCTATGTACTCGTCCTGATGTCTCATATGCTTTGAGCATGACGAGTAGATACCAGTCAGATCCAGGTGAAAGTCACTGGATAGCGGTCAATAATATTCTTAAGTACTTGAGAAGGACTAAAAAATATTTCTTGATATATGGAGGCAATGATGAGCTAGCTGTAAAGGGTTACAATGATGCCAGCTTCCAGACCGATCAGGATGATTATCGATCGCAGTCAGGGTTCATGTTTTGCATTAATGGTGGTGCTGTGAGCTGGAAGAGTTCGAAGCAGGATACAGTCGCTGATTCTACGACAGAGGTCGAGTACATTGCTGCATCAGAGGCAGCAAAGGAGGCAGTTTGGATCCGCAAGTTCATCACTGAACTTGGGGTGGTTCCTAGTATCGTTGACCCTATTGAGTTCTATTGTGACAACAATGGAGCTATAGCACAGGCTAAGGAACCTCGCTCACACCAGCGGACCAAACACATACTACGACGCTTCCATCTCATTCGAGAGATTATCGAGAGAGGAGATGTGAAGATTTGCAGAGTACCTACAGAGGCTAACATCGCAGATCCCTTGACCAAGGCTTTGGCACAGAGGAAGCATGATGGTCACACTAGGTCATTGGGGCTTAGAGCCTACACTGATTGGCACTAGTGCTAGTGGGAGATTGTTAGTTAGAGCCGTACAGCCAATCATTTGATGATTGTATTATGGACTTGTTGTATCATATTCTTATATAAATAAAGGCATTTATTTTTGGTTATTATACTTACTTGTATTGGTGCTAAATAAACTAAGAATAATAGAGTCCTTGAGTAGAAGGTTCTTACCTATATCAATCGATAGGTTGAATCGATAGTGAGATGATATAGGGAACACTACTCTTAATCATTCCTAGTCGAGTATTAACATTCAGGGACAATGTTAATGCAATAAGACTAGCATGTAGGTCAACTCGATGACTTGATCTCACAAGTCATGGATATAGAGATATCAAGTTGACACATGGGTATGCATTCGAGAATGTATACTAAATGATCCACCATGAGAAAGTATCATGGATCGTTATATGAGTGTCATATACTTTCTCATGTGGCTATTAGTATAACTACTAGTCCTTGGGCCTGAAGTCACCATGGTTCCCTACATAAGGAGTTATGTACTTTGGTTTTGTCAAACGTCACCCGTAACTAGGTGGACTATAAAGGCGATTACTGGGTATATAACAAATTATGCGGAGGGATGTGAGTGATGTAGATGTGATCTATCCCTCCTATATGACGGGAGAGACATCGATATTCTTGATAGAGTGAGACCACGAAGTGCATGACCATGCCCAAATGAGTCAATATGAGATATTAAGCTCATTTGATTTAGTGAGTCTACTTGGAGTTCAAGATTTAGATTGGTCAGAGGATGACACGGTCTTTGTCTCACATTTATCAATCTAGATGTCTAGGATAGAAGGACACTTGTCATATTTTGTGAGGTGTCACAATTAGTAGTCACAAGGTGATGTTGGATATCAACATTCTTATAACTTGGGTAGTAATGATGTGTTGCTAGATACCGCTCATTACTTATGCTTTTAAATGTGTTTAGGAGCATTGCCAACGTTATAAGAACCTATAGGATCACACACAAAGGACAATTAGATGGAGATTAGGTTCATATGATGAACCAAGAGGATTAGATTCATGTGATGAATCAAATTGGATTAAGAGTAATCCTAATTGGGCTAATTGAGTTGGACTCAAGTTAATTCATGTGTTCAATGAGTCGAATTTAGATTATGACTCATTGAATCAATTTAATGAATTAGATTCATTATATTAAATTGGCTTAAATCAAATGGTTGGATTAGATAACCCTGGGAGTTATAATTTCAAGTTTGACTTGACTTGAGAGGAAAAGGAAAAGTCAAGTTTGACTTGACTTTATGCCACATCATTTGTGAGTTGGCATTAAGTGGCCAATGATGCTGTGTCACATCATCATGTTTAGCACATGTGTGTACCACCTCATGGAGGTTATAAATCTCCTCTTTAATGGCCACATTAAATGAGAATGGAGGTTACAACTCCATGAGTGGCCGACCACTTATTGTGAGGAATGAAATTCATTTTTCATTCAAGGCTCATTCAACTCATCTTCTTCCTTGCTCTCTCTTCAAGCTCTCCCTCTCCTCTCTTGGCCGAACCTTACCGAGGTGCTAGCACACCTTTGTGTTAGGTTTTCTCCACCTATTTGTTCGTGTGGATATTTCTAGAGGGTTGTACACTTGACAACCTCGAGATCCGGCATCACTTGGAAGAGCGGGATACGCGAAGGGCTTCGCATCAAGGGTAATTCCTTCTCCTAGTTTAGAACTAGCATAAAACTCGTACTCGTAATATTTTCGAAAGTTTTACTTCGCACGGATCCGGTGGCATGGGGGTTTCGGGGTTTCCGCGACGCGAAAAAGTGGTTTTCACGGCCCAAAAAACCCAACACTACATTCCCAGTCAACACAAAGTAGTTGTGGCTAAGACTGTGGTTTTTCTAGAAAGGGACTTTATTTCTAGAAAAACTAGTGGGAGTAAGTTCAATCTTGAAGAAGTTCAGGATATGGACCATAGCACTGAAGCCTTGATGGAAGTTGAACTAGAACCACAAAGTGTTGTGGATGATGAGATTGTTCCACAAGAATTTGAGGAACAACAACCAGTTCAAGTAGACATACCTCTTCGCAGGTCTGATAGGGTACGTCATCAGCCTGAGAGATACTCATTTCTCTTATCTGACCATGATGACGCTATGCTCATTGAGAATGCGCCTACCTCTTATCAAGAAGCTGTGATGAGACCAGATTATGAGAAATGACTAGAGACCATGAGATCCGAAATGGAATCCATGTACACCAACCAAATATGGACTTTGGTTGATCCACCTGAGGGGGTCAACCATTTGGGTGTAAGTGGGTCTTTAAGAGAAAGACTGACATGGATGGACTTATATATAAGGGTCGTCTGGTAGCTAAAGGTTTCAAGCAAATTCATGGTATTGACTATGATGAAAATTTTTCTCTAATAGCGATGTTTAAGTCCATTCGGATCATGTTTACTATTGCAGCATACCACGATTATGAGATCTGGCAGATGGATGTCGAAACCGTGTTTCTGATTGGAAACTTACTCGAGGATGTTTACATGACACAACTTGAGGGTTTTGTAGATCCATAGTATACTGGCAGAGTATGCAAGCTGCATAAGTCTATTTATGGACTAAAGCAAGCTTCTTGGAGCTGGAATCTTCGATTCGATGATGCGTTCAAACAGTTTGGTTTCATCAAAAATGAAGATGAACCCTGTGTCTACAAGAAGGTTGTAGGGAACATAATTGTCTTCCTTGTATTGTATGTGGATGACATACTACTCATTGGGAACAACATCCCTTTGCTGCAGTCTGTAAAGACTTGGCTAGGGAATTGTTTCTCAATGAAGGACTTAGGTGAAGCAGCCCGTATTTTAGGCATATAGATCTATAGAGATAGATCTAAGTGATTGCTTGGCCTAAGTCAGAGTACATATGTTGATAAGGTATTACTACGGTTTGCCATGCAGAATTCCAAGAAAGGATTTATGCCGATGTCACATGGTGTGAGTCTTTCGAAGACTCAAAGTCCCTCTTCTAGAGAGGAGAGAGACCGCATGGATAAGATCCCTTATGCTTCAGTCATAGGATCTATCATGTACGCCATGCTATGTACTCATCCTGATGTTTCGTATGCTTTGAGCATAACAAGCAGATACCAGTCAGATCCAGGTGAAAGTCACTGGATAGCAGTCAAGAATATTCTTAAGTACTTAAGAAGGACTAAAAAATATTTCTTGATATATGGAGGCGATGATGAGCTAGCTGTAAAGGGTTATAGTGATGCTAGCTTCCAAACTGACCAGTATGATTATAGATCGTAGTCTGGATTCGTGTTTTTCTTGAATGGTGGTGCTGTGAGCTGGAAGAGTTCGAAGCAGGACACAGTTGCTGATTCTACAACAAAGGCCGAGTATATTGCTGCATCAGAAGCAACAAAGGAGGCAGTTTGGATCCGCAAGTTGATTACTGAGCTTGGGGTGGTTCCTATCATAACCGATCCGATAGAGCTCTATTATGACAACAATGGAGCAATTGCACAGGCTAAGGAACCTCGCTCACACCAGCGGACCAAACACATACTACGGCGCTTCCATCTCATTCGAGAGATCATTGATAGAGGAGATGTGAAGATTTACATAGTACCCACAGAGGCTAACATCGTTGATCCCTTGACCAAGGCTTTGGCACAGAGAAAGCATGATGGTCACACTAGGTCATTGGGCCTTAGAGCCTACACTGATTGGCACTAGTGCTAGTGGGAGATTGTTAGTTAGAGCCCTAGAGCCAATTCCTCAATTAAATCTTCATTTCCTGCATCTTCAACAACATCTAAAGCAACTCTATTAGTAGAATCAGAAATTTTAACAACTACATCATCACCACAAATTAAACTAGAAAATTCTTGTGAATAAATGGGAGTAGAGTCAGGCCTAACAAAATCACTACTCTCCTTCTCTCCAATGAGTTTTGTGCTTATAACTGATTAATGGATGGTGCAATCTGATCTAATTGACTCTGAATATTCTATATCCTTAAGAATTGTTGCTCTTGATGCTCTCTCATTTGTTGCATAACTTCATTGCATTTCCACATTGATTCTTCAATTTGTTCTTGTGCATCCTCATACCTATTCCACTGCTCCATAGGTAGGTAGCACTGAGTCTGAGGCTGATAATAATGACTCTGACTCCAATCTCCAAAATACTGATAATATGGATCCATGGTAAAAATAATTTCCTGTTCTTACACTGACAATCAGCAAATAAAATCAGAAGACTCAGGAACAAATAAAATCAAACACATGTATATATAATCATGAAAGCAATCAAACAACAATCCTAAAAACACCGCTACAATTTTCCCCGACAACGGCGCCAAAATTTGATAACGATGTCTGTCACACTCGTAAATCAAATTAACAATGTATATCCACTGAACCCCTTAATTTCACAATAATGTTGTAATAACAAGCCCAGGATCGAACCTCGAGGAACCAACGGTAGGATGTAATCTTAGGATTGTTTCTTATTCCTATTTTTGGGGTTTTTAATATAGAAATGGGGTTTTAAAATTTGAATCTAAATCTAACAATTGACAAGCAAGCAAATAAAAACTTATCTAATGCATAGATGAAATCTACTTGTGTGCCAACAATCAAACCCAAACGCATTGTCACTCTACGTTGTGATTAAATTATTAACACACTCTTAAACTAAGAATTAAATAGCAAGACATAAATGAAACCTGATCTATAGCAAAATGTAAACCCTAACTTAGAACTTAAACACTAAACACTTAATCAAGCACAAATTAAACACAATTAAGCTTCAACAAGGTAATGAAATGCTAAATTACTTGCATAAAAACATAACAAACATAAAAGGAATCTGTTCTAAGGTATAAAAACAGTAACAAAACTAAATAAACCCTAACCGATCCATTCTCACAATCAATACACCAAGCTACACACTCTTGCCGTCACACAAGAGTGCCAAAGTCGAGAACACCCAACTCTGGACCTCAATGAAGAACCTCAGCTGCGTCTCAGTTCGAGGTATGCTCAACAACGCCGATGGACCACCCCCGACGATCTAGAACAACCCTAAACCCACTCAAGTGCCGAAAATTTGGAAATCTGCAATTCTGGATTTCTGGATCTGGAATGATGTTGGGGACTGCGGATGGGCATCGGATGAAGCTCAATAACGTCGGCGAACCACCTTCAAGCGTCACTGATAGGAATCGGAGTCGCCGATTGGAGGACCACCTCCAAATCTGGCGAAAACAGAGAAGATCCGAGAGAAGACTTCCGCTAGAGGGAACACCCGCCGATGGATCCAGATGATCGGGATGGGCTGCCGTGAAGCTCTACAATGAAGTTGAAGCTCGGGAGGTTGATTGGAGAAGGAATCGGGGCCGAAATCCGGAAGAAGTCACGTGCCGGGATGAAGCTGCACGCTGTGGAGATTGACAACCAGAGCTACTGTAGCTTCTGGGTTTAAATCAGATCTGAGATCTGAACGGACGACTGGGATGATTTTAAGCTAAATCAACGGTGAAAGTTCGCCTAAATTCTGATCCGAAGTTACTGATATTCATTAAGAGGCTGGATCTACTCTCTCTTAGGTCGGATCGACCAGATCTTCACTGGATGGTTCAGATCTGCCCAATCTTTGATGAACGGTCCAGATTAATTCGGCTTGATCAATGGCTGTATGAACTCCGATCTGATTCAAAACCTCTGGATCTTCATCTATGGATGAGATCTCCTCCTCATTAGGTTGGATGGGCTAGATCTTCGCTGGATGGTTCAGATCTGTCCTATTCTTGATGAACGACCCCTAATGCTCCAAAGCTTGATCTTCTCGTTTAAACTCCGATTCGAGCCCAATTTCGGTTCGAATAGATCCAAATCCAAGATCCTTTGATGCCTACAAAAAAAAAGAATCAAATATTAGCATCAAATAACACGAAAATAAAAGAATTTGTAATTTAGCGCAAAATCTATACAATGCATAAAATGTGATATAACCATGATTTAAACCTATGAAATCAACATCAAACCATGCATATATGAATCAAAATAATACAATAAAAGCATGGTTATCAAATCCCCCACACTTAATCTTGAACGCCTCGTGCAAGTAAAGAAAACTAAAAATCATCTCTACACAAATTCTCTAGCAATACCTAAAAGATAGTAAAAAGGAATTTAACTAAGACCATCTAAAGATCACAAACAATCATGAATACAATTCAAACAATAATTAGTAGGTATGGTAGTTTCAATCCAATTGAAAAATTAAGCAAGTTGCAATCTCACAAGGGATTTACCTATTCTAACTCTCACGCTCAAAATTACATATATGTGGAGCTCTCTCAATGCAACTCACAACATTTCACTACCATAAGCTTGCTTATTTTCTAATTCTCCACCACCATAGAACATAGCATACATGAATCAAAAGGATTTATCAACAAGAATTGAAATGGAATAAAAAAGAACAAGTGAAATGAATGTAGTAGCAAAAGAAAAGACATTAATGAAGAAAATTGAGAAGATAAGAGTATTGGAGGAATATACTTGATGAGTTGACCATTTTGATGTGAAAAGGGATGAATACCATTTGTTTTTATCAATTCAAAAGACCAAGCTACCTCCCCTTCAATTTGATGGCTATCCAAAAATTTTGATACTCTATCTCCACACTTGATACTCTTTTGTTTTGCCAAAATTATTTTTTTTCACTGTTTTTCCACTTAAATTCCATCTCTTAAAGACTCAAATAATTTCAAATCAACTTATGAATAAGAACTTCCTCCCCCACACTTAAAATATTGGCCGTCTCGGGCAATGAAACTCAATCATTATATCCAATTAATTGACACTCTTCTAGCCATCCAGATCAAATTCTGCACAGTGTCTGTATTTCCAATTCCAGCCATCAATGAAACACATAATAGAAATAAACAAAACAATCAAATTTGTAAAGTGCTGCTGCTTCAGTAAATGGAATATGAATTCTAACATCTGCTGCAACAAATTCAGAAAAGAAGATCTTATAAGACTGCAAAGGCAGTACCAAATCCAAACTCCATTGATACTTCAATTTCAGAAACAATGTTTGCAGTACCACAACATCAAAATTACCCATCTAATTGAGACTTGGATCAAATGTTCTCATTTCAATTTGAACATTTCCAGCAGTTAACTTCCCTCGCTCTACATTCATGAACCTTAATTTCCAGCAGTATCTATGATTTGTTGCTTGAATCTTCAGCTTCATTAATCAAGACTTCAGCCTCAACATTTCTGTAGTCCTATCAGGTTCTGAAATTCACAATTCCCAGATTTCAGTTTTGCATTTCCAGAATTCAGCTTCTTTCCAAACAAAATTTCTGTTTCAGGATTCAAATCATGCATTTAACAACATCTTGAATACTTGGCCGGATTCATTAAGAATAAGCTTGGAAGCAAAAATCATATAGCACTGAAATGTTTGAAACTTGAATTCAAAACAATGCAGATCAGAAATGGCAACTCATTAGGCACTCAATTGTTTTGAACTTGAATCCATAATTTCTGTAATTCAGAATAGCACAAAATTTGGCACAATTCAACATTCCAATGCTTGAAGTTTTAATCTCCCTACAACATCTTATTAATCATTTAATAAACAACATCTTAAATTCAGTTCATTCCAGCTCAAACAAGTCAAATTGCAGATTGGCACAGTCCTTCAACTCAACCCGTTTACAACTTCATTTTCAGCAAATCATGTCCCAGATTCCTTTTCTATTCCTTGAACATTTCAATCAATTCTGAACTTTGAATTTAAGGCCAGCAAGGAATTGAAGTTTTCAAATTCAAATAATCAGATTCTGATGAAAAATTGCTGCTTCAGCTCTCACTTGAGTTCTGATTCGTACCAGTCCAGTAACACCAGAAATGTAGAATTCAGTGATTTCCTAGAATTTTAAAGTTCACTGCAAAAGATATCTGCACGTTTTGTGAAGAATTGTAGGGTCCTGCTGGAATTGATGTTTTGAATCAAACTGCTTGGTCACTTGAGTTCTGTTAGGCTTAGTTGCAAGCACTCCACTTTGCACCCAAAAATCTACAACATTCCAAATTCAGCAAGTTCAAACTCTCTATTCAATTCCAGCAAAATATCAAATAATAAAGCAATGTATTCCTCTTAAACTTTCACTGAACATAATGTACCAGCAAAGTTCAAGTGTTTAGTGGTCTCACATTATAAAGATATAATCCAATAGATTTCAGAAATTGAAACAACAATGTATTTCAGCAAACAATGGAGATATCTTGTATTCAAATATTTTGTATTCTTCCTTAGCAGTAGCACAACATCACATGGTGAAAAGAGTAAACATCAAACAGATTTCAGCATAAATCTGAATTCTACACTGCAATTCCAGCAGACTCGACGGATCCAGACAAAAAAGGAGGGGGGTGCTCAAAGAAGGGAGCTGGAGCTTGTCTTCCTTCTCGTTGTCCCTCGGACTGCAGTATACTGGTGAAATTTTCCAGGAGCAAGGGGGTGCTCAAGCACACCCCCGCTCCCCCCTAGATCCGCCACCCAGACCGGAATCTCATTCTAAAATTTCAAATATCACAGCAGTCCAACTCACTGATTTCAGCTCTGAAATGCAGCTGGCCAATTTCTAGGAATGCTGTAGAATTTTTTTTTTTCTTTTCTCTGTTTCTATGTCAAACTGATTGGGCAATTTTAGGAATCCAATGCAAGCTTCCAATTTCAAAATTTTGAGTTTCTAAATAGCTCCCCAATTCAATTTAGAATGCATTGCTAGATTCTTAAATCTGTAGCTCAATTTCAGAACCAAGAATTCAAAGAGATCCGAAATGGATACATGAAGATTTAAGCTAGGAAATAACATCATTCAACACTAACTTGAGAAAAGCTTGAGTTCTACAAGTTTCTGATCAGCAACTGGTTTTAAAGGTTGGTTTCTAATCAGCAATTGGTCTGAAATCGAATTCTGACAACTCAAAATTCAGATTTGCAAGAGCAGAAACAGGATTTGCAGAATCAGAATTCAAGCTTTCTAATTCAAGAGATTAGAATACCAAATGGTAATGGAAGTTCATCAACTTGACTTGCACTTCTTGCTAATTTGAGGCTTGTGAGACATTTCTGAATTAAGTTTCATAATTCAAATTCTGCATTTTAGAAATTCACAACATCAGATTAATTTCTGAATTCTTCCTTTCAGTATTTTTCTTTCACTTAATCCATCTTCACATTTGGCACAAAACAATTCCAATTTGATCCACAGTTTGGATTTTTCAATAAAATATAGACAAACTTCCTGAGTTTAGTTTCTGAATTTAACATTCAACACTTTTTAGAATTTGCATCTCAACAATATTAAAGATGTTGTAGTACCAATTGACAAGGGTAAGATGGAGACTTCTCTTTGGGTCATCACTGCTCCTTAACCTACAACGATTTTCTGCACAATAGTTTTTTAGATATTCAATTTCAGAAGACAAATTCTCTAATACATTGTTTCCATCAACATATTGGTTGCATCGGAATCCATGTTAAGTCTTTTGAGCCAATGGAAATTGAGTTTCATGTAACCACACAAATTCTCTAATAAAAATGATAAAATCAGAATTCATGAAATTCCTTCTAGAAACAAGGTTGCAACAAGAATCCACTGTTTCAAAAGAGTTCTCTAGCACTTGTCTCTGAAACTCTCTATGTTTTGCAGATTTTTATTCAGTTACAGAATTCTCACAATTGCAGAAGAGAAGTTTACGATTTCAGAAGTTAAGCCGCATAGATTTCAAATACATCTTTATTAGGTTATCAGTAATCACAATACAAGCTCAGTAATCCTGTTAAATAAGTGCAGAATTTCAGCTCTCTTAAAATGTTCTCAACAATAAAGTTGATGAATCTGGCACCACAAAATTGATCCCCTGCTTAATTGTGATTACTGATTTAATTCCTTACCAAACATAGAAACACTAAAGATAGTAACTATTAAAAACCACAACTTCAGAATTTAGATCCTGGCACAAAGCAATATCAGTTTACTGAATTTAAAACTGAAATGCAGCTAGATAATTCCAGGTTCTGCATCTTTAGAAATGCATGCACTACCTCATGGTACCGGTTCTAAAATTCCATAGTAGAAATGTTGGAACATCTTCTTAAAGTGTTGGTGTCGTTAACAATTGGTTCTAATGTTCTGTTTCTTCCTTCTTTTGATTCTAATGTATATATTTCAATTAGTTCAACAATTGGCTGTCATGGTACATAACAGCAAAGGCTTAACATCAAATAATCTGCACATCTGATTCCTAAAAATTCCAGCAATCTCATATCAGTTTCAAGTTCAAGAGTTGAAGCAATTCTAGTTTGAAATATGAAAATTCAGCTCAAACAATGGTCTCATTAAGCATTAAAGTGATTAGAGCTCTATAAAATCAGATGATCCAGAAAACTTCAGTTTGAATTCTGGATTCTGTATTCAGCATGTCATTGTTCCAAATTTTGGTCCTGCAACTTGCACAGAATTCCAACAATTTAAATCTATTCCTGCAACTCACAATTTAAGCTTACATTGTCATTGTTTAGATTCATGGAATTGACTCTTTCATAAGTAGCAAAAAGAGGGAATTAATTGTTCAAAATTTTGATCAGAATAGCATTCACTACAGCTGGCTTCTTTTCCAGCAATTGACTTTGTATCAACTTTGCCCTGTTTAACCATCACAAATCTCAATACTTCTTCATTTTTCTTCTTTAGATCCTTTACAATGCATATATGAAAGCTTTCCATTTTCCAGCAGCTCTTGCTCATCTCAATCCTCTTCCCCAAATTGGCACAGAAATGCCAAATTACTTGTGCTGTATAATTCTACAGTTTCCGAATTCTGAATCTCTGCCAATTTCTGTCATTCCCTGATTTCATTTTCTAAAACATGCTAGCTTCCCGGAAGTAAACATAACAAATAACATTGAATTGATAGTAGCATCAGTTGAAGGAATTGCTGTCAATGTCACACATCAGTCTTCATTTCTGTTTCTACAATTGAAGAGTTTCTGCTTACTTTCATTGTCTTTGCATTTCCTCTTCCAGCAGCAATGCTTGGAAACCCCTCTGTTGTTAATCTGATACAAAGGTTTAAAGTTCCAAATAAATTCTACTATTGTACTTCAGTTTCACATCTTACAGCAGGAATTAACCAAACTCAGGATTAGGATTCAGAATCTATCAGTTAAAGTAATTCCATCTTGTTTCATAGAGATTTCCGCTTAACAACTTGTTTCTATCTTATCCCAGGTGTTAGGAATTCAACTTCCATCTCAAAACTTCTTCATCAGCAGCAACCAGAACTTGGTATCCAGTAGCAACAATTTTCAAAAATCAGACATGTCTATAACTGTTGTCACTGCCCTTCCTCCTTATAAATGACCTCAAGCTGTATATAAACGTGGAAGCAGTGTAAAAATCAAAGGTAAGGTTAAATCAATAGGCCAGGAACAAAAGAGACCAACCAAAATGGAGATTGATACAAAATTGGCACACACAAATCATAAAATTGCAGCTTCAAGTTCTGATTTTACTTCCTGAATTATGCACTCTGTCTCCTTTTAGTGTCTTTACATTGGATAGTAGAAATGTAAGACTCCTCTTGAAGTTATTTTATCAAAGATTGCAATGACAATTGGGTGCAACATTTTGAATCCCAGCTCCAGCAATTTAACTTAGTTACAGTTTCCAGATTTCAGATTTTGAGTTGATTCAAACTTCAATCTGTAGAACACTTGGACAGATAAAAACACCATTTGTTAATGGGTAAGCATGAGTTTTACTTAATCTTTTCATTGATCACGAAGTTGCATAAGGAACTTGGCACACAACTGATAACAACTGATACATCAATTTAGATTCCACAAAACTACAGATTAATTTCAATTCAGCAATCTAACTCAGCAACTTCTTGGACTAAGTTCCAAAATCTACAAATTAAAATAATTTCAATTTGTAATGTAGAAACTTCAGATTCACAAAGAGTTTCAGAATGTAGTTTTGTTTCTGATTTATGGATTTGATCTATGAGTTGCAGAAATACATTATGGAATTGCACTAGATTTCTGATCTTCATACTTCTTATGTATAGTTCGAGTTTCAAAAATTCCAGAAAGTCACTGATTTTGAAATTGGAATTTCCAGAATTGAACACGGTTCAGATTTCATTAACAACAATCATCAATTCCCATGTTTCTGCAGCTTTTTAGTAGATTCAAAAGGTCAATTTCAGGGCTAACTCTGGTTTCTGAATTATGGATTCATTTAAATCAAATTTCAGTTGCTACAAAAGCTCACTTTTTCTTCATTTCTGCTGTCTAGATTGAATTTCTGAATTCCTAGCTCTGAAATGTAGATATGATCTTTGCAACTCATGAATTATAACTCAATCAAAGTCCATGTTCTGGTCAGAAGTGACATGAACATTTGCCCCGAACACAACTCAGCAGAAGGATGAATTCTGCTTTCAGAATTCTGTTTTGAATAGTCTACTATTCTAATTTTTTACAGTTGACACTCTATTCCAATTCACTTAAGAATTGCACTTCTATTGCATTGATAGAATACAAATTATGCTCCAGTAGCAATTTGGAATTGAAGTTCAGTTTCCAGCTTCAGGAATATGGCTTTTGAAACTCCATTGAATTCAAATTCCAGTTCTGAAACTTAAGGATTTTATTCTGACATAACTCCTAGTTGCTGCTGTCAACAATCCTTTTGCAAGAACTTGACATAACACATGCAAATTCTGTATTTCAGAAATTATAATTCATTTCCTCATTTCTGTAGAATTCAGAATTGCTCTATTAAAGACCATCATAGTATCAATTTCTGGTTGTTGATAACACTTCTATTCTTACATCAAATGTATCACTCATTGGCAAAAAACACATAGCCAATGAAACCATCACAAGAAACTCAGTCAAAAACTAACCACCTTTCATATGCTGACTTGTAGAATTTTCTGAATTCCTATCAATATCTGTTTCTCTTCCAACAACTTCAAATTTAGAAATCAGATTCATCTTCTTCTTCCAACATATTTCTCCTAGAGTTTGGAATGTATCAACATAGTATCAAGTCTCAAAATTCAAAGCAATTGTAGCTTGCTTTTGACATGATAAAGCTCAAGAAATGGATACATTTAACATAAAATATTAAGAGCACTTCACTCATATCAGCATTTTCAAAATTCTTTTCAGAACAGTACAAACCCATCATTTGCTTGAATTTGAATCCCGACCATTAATAAATGTATCCAAACCTTCAAAAATACCACTCACCTCTTTCTCCAAATTGGCACAGGATTCAGCAATTCAAGTGTAGGAGCATACTACAGTGTATTATAGCAATGTTTTCCACTTTTAAATCAATCTATTGTGAATCAGATCTTCCAGCACCCAATAGATACTATTTTTTAAATTCTACAACAATCCCAGCTTGCTTTTTGTTTTCTCAGTTTGCCTCTCTGAGCAGCTTCATTGCTATATCATCAACTCTCTAACAGTCTACTCTATTCAATCAACTTTGAATTTGATCCATGGTAATCAGATTTCCAGCATGACAACCACTAATTATGCAGCTTAGTATTAAGTTTCAGACATAGAAAAGGGAATCATTTGACACTCAATTAATAGGCACTTAGTTTCATAACCATGCTGATCAAAAATAGCATAAAGAATTGACACAAAACTTTTATCAGGCATGTCATTGTTCAAGATTTTATTCCTGCAGCTCGTACAAAATTCCAGCATGCAATAACCTTGTTTCACTTATGAACCATATCAAAGATTCGAATAGCATTTCTTAAATCATATTGCTTGAGACTTCTTCAAAACTAGTTGCTGCAGATTGCCATAAGTTGAGGATCTTATTCCTTTCAACTCAGCATCACAGAACCTTGTAACATATTCCAGTATCACTTTTCTTCCTTTCCTCATTAGCTTCTTCCTAACCAAAATTCCACAACCAAGTTTGGCACACCATTGATACATCAATTCAAACTTTAATTCTGCACATTCTGTGAAATTCCAGCACTGCAAAACCCATTTCCATTCCCTCTGTTTCCTGATTCTTGCTAAATTAAAGGAGCTTTCTGAGATGGAAATCATATATTCAATCCCTAATTGAGAGTCCAGATTAGGAATTACTACAGCTCATGGGCAGCAACACAATAGAATGCTCAGATTCCAGCATTACAAAACCTTTTTCATCTTATATCTTCAAATAGCTTGAGTGTATCACCAAAGTAACAATTTCTAGAATTCAAGACTATTTAAGCTTGCTCTATACATGAATAAACTCAAGGAATGGTTAAGTTTAGCATGCAATCTAATGAACCATCAATTCCCATCTTCCCTGTTCATAAGAACATTCCACTCCAATCTCAAAATTCCCAATCTCATGAACTTTGAACATATGAAATTTCTTCCACCACACTTAAAACTTTTCCATCTTGGTAATATAACTCATCAAGGATTCAACCAAAACTTTTAACAAAAGAATGACAAGAAAAAATGATAAGATTCAGAATGCTAGATGAGAATATTTCAAGAAATTGGTGGATAAAGAACTGGGAAGTTATGAGAAACAAGAATGATAAATATCCTTAATTTCCATGCATACATATGCTATTGCGACTTTGAAAAGAAGCAAAGCAAGTTCTAGAGTTTCAATAGCTATGAATGCATGTCACACAAAAGAAAATAATGCAATTTAGGCTTAAGGTGGTCCTCTCTAGGTAAATTTTTTATTGCAAACAAGCTCAATTGATCAAAATGGAATCCACCTCCAATCTAACCAATATCATGTAAGAAAAGCATCCAATCATGTCATATGACCTAAAATTGATGATCAAATTTAAGAAACTTTTACCATCTTAAAAATATTACTAGAAAATTCATTGAGAATTTTATTCAAATGACATGCTATGTATACTCAACAAAATGTAAAGTATTAAAGTAAAATGCAAAATACAAAGTATGTAACTAAAGAAACGTATAAAAAATTTATTAGACACAAAGCATGAATTAAAATACAAAAGCAAGAAAAATTGAAACCAACTCCCCTTTAAATTCCCGGTGGTTGAAGAAGATTAAGAAGAAGAAGCCACCCCGGTAAATGAGTAATTATGGTTCCACTTAAATTCTTTTTATTCGTCCTTTTTCCATTGAAAATTCTCCCTGGAGTTCTAAGGCGGTTCAGTGTAAGCATCCACTCCGGAAGCTTAATTTCTCCTACACAATTAATAAAGCAAAACATCTCCCACACGCGTGTGGGATAAAAAGAAAATAGGAGAATATTTGTGTGGGTAAAAGATATTTCAAGAAATGATTCACATCTAATAAAATCAATAAATGGTACCTTTATGAAATTTCCTGATGTATCACAAACAATACTTATCTTGTCATCTTGAAAGGTACCTGGAGTGATGATTGTTACCTCTTCCTCATCAAATAAATGTTCAGACTCTGGTTCTAGTGAAAGTACAACTTCATGTTGTAACAACCACCCTTTCTTACTACTACTCTCTAAGGGCGACCGTTACCTAACTCCTACTCTACTTACTAGTGTCACTTATGCTATTATTAGCGACACTTAGATTTATCACGGTTCAAAGGGATTCCCACCGAAAAATTCGGCAGAGTCTCCCCTGTACCGGTGACCAAATCCACAATACATAAAAGATATACACAGCCACATGCGGCTGGATCACAATATTCTTCACAACCACGCATTAATAAATCATATTCTAATCAAAAACTAAACTAGCAATAAGAATTAAACTCAAAACTCTCAGAACAAAGCATAACAAGCTACAATGCACTTCAAACTCAAGCATAAACTCATGGTTTCATAATGGAAATAAGGAAAATGAACTAGACATAAACTCTAAATGAATAAGTCTTGCTAGTCCCCTCTGGATCCCTCCATAGTTCAGCCACCACACACATCCATCATCACCACCACCCTGTCGCCTCCCTTCATATCTTAGCTTTTCCTTTATCTGCAGTAGGAGGAAAGAAAACAAGATCTATAAGCGAAAACGCTTAGTAAGTACTAATCTATCTCACAAAACTCGAAATGCATAAATGAAATGCATAAGTACTGAAACTGAAATACTAAAACTATCTGCATATGCTCATGGTATACAGAAAATGAACTAGATACAAATCATACTCAGTATCAAGCAGAATAACAAGAAACTAACTATGTAAACTTAGAATTAAAGAAACTAACCATTCTTATTTATTCTAAGCATGTAACTTGTTTCATTTCTTATATCCTTGTGTTAGAAATTAATCTTTTAATTCCTATCTTTTACTCACTTCTTCTTTCTTTCTTTCTTAACTTTTCTTTTCTTTGGTTTTCTTTTCTTTGGGGCCCAGGCTTAGTACCATCTCATGCGCGTTCCCTAATAGGTTGGGGTTGCGAGCCACCAATCCTAAAAGAGCAGACCTCGGTCTACCAGGGCCAAGACCTCGGAAATGGTCACCTGGATTTGTTTAACGACAAGCTCTTGGATGTCGGGTACTAGCCTCTTGCTTGACTTACTTGTTATCTTTCTTATTATCTTTTATTAAAGATTGTGGGAGTCCTTTAAATATACTTAACAAGTATGGGTGTATAATCAACTAACCATGCTATATAACAGAATAAAACAAGTAACTTAAAGCTTACTGATCATGCTATAAGCTAAACTAAATAAAGCAATTTAAAGCCTTTGAATCATACGGTGAAAACATGGCAAAGGATGCTATTTTAGTGCTTCTAAACATGCTGTAAAATCAAGTATGGAATGATTCTAATCATGCTGTAAAAACAAGTATAGAACGATACTTTAGGGCTTCTAACCCTGCTGTAAGTACATGGCAAGGATGACTACTCTAAGGCTTTTAAACATGCTGAAAAATAGAATAAAACATGCTACTTTAATCTTCTAAACATGCTATACAAAATAGGCAAAAACATACTACTTTAAACTTTCTAATCATGCTAGAAATAAAGCAAAAGGAAGCTAACTTTGGGCTTTCTAAGTATGCTGTAATAAAAGCAGTATATGTAACTCTACACTTTCTATCATGCTGTAGAAACAGAGCATGGAATGCTACTTTAAGGGCTTCTAATTTCTCATGCTTATAGACTGGAAGGAACAATGACTCATAAATGGCACGGAAGATACAATCAATTAAGCTTAAGGCAAAATCGTCAAGGAAATCCAAACCTAAGCTTAAGGTCTGTTCATGCTATGCAAATACTGATCTTACTCGTGTTACTGTCAGAAAAATTCAGAATTTCTTCTAAAAGCATTCTAACATGTAGTTAACAATTTAGAGCAACCAAAATAGACAAATCTACACATGCATAGGGCCAGATCCTCCAAGCAGGCTACCACAGCAACCCTAAGACAGTAAATAAGTTTTCGGAACTCCTAAACGGATCCCAGGATTTCCAAAAAGGGCAACCGAATTCCTTATACGGTTTACAACAGCAATACAAGCCACAAGAAATCTTCAGAACTACCACTTAGCCTACTAACAACCATAATCCGGTTTAGCTTGTTCCGAGAACAACAAAGAGAATTAAGTCCCTGGCAAGCACCAAAACAGCACATATTGAATGCTATAGAGATAGAACTAAGCCCTAACAACCCTAATCCAGCATGTGCCGAGACAAGGAGAGAAGACTAAACTCCTAACATCCACAATACTGCCTATTTCAGAAATCACTAAGAAAACACAGACCCGGAAGCTACTCCTACCACAGGTGAGTAGTACTTACCGCCGGTTCTTAGACTTACAACCGAAGAGAGGAAGAGATTCTAGGGTTTCGGCCGAAGCTTCTCCTTTGTGCTTCCGAGCTCCTTCCGTCGGGATGACCACGCACGATGAAGCTTGGAGATTGGCCGGAAGAGTCCTTTCGCCGACACCGAAGAGGAACCCTAGCGCCATCGCCTCGATGTGTTTTTCGCCCGAGCCGCCGCTGTCGCGCGAGAGAAGGCGAAGAAGAATTTAGAGAGAAGAAGTTAGGTTTTCTAAAATCCCAAAACTTATTTCCTTTTATAAGTAATCGGATATAACTCAACTATACTATAACCTTATTTAACTCTATTTGAGATTAACATAAATCTCTTATCCCAGCTGGTCAAGCCGGTTTGGCTTGGTTTGGTCCGACCCGAGGTCGCGGGTTCGAACCTCTTCTCCAACACTTTTTGCTTAAACTTCTTTGGTTTTGTAAAAATACCAAACGACCTCCAAAAATTACGAAAAAAATACTCTAAAAATTCCTAAAAATCTCTAGAATATTTTAAAGGCATTTCCAAATATTTTTATGGCCCTTTAGAACTTGAAATGGAAAAAAAATTGGGTCGTTACACATGTAGCGATTCTTGGGTGCTTGGCTCTATAGCACAAGTCCCTACACTTACATCTTCAATTCTTGGTGATTCTTGAGGTAATGCTTCCAGTAAGCATTCCCCTACACTTAAATCATCTTCCATAACAATACCTACATCACTCACATCATCTAAAGCAACACTATTAGTAGAATCAGAAATTTGAACAACTACATCATCATCACAACAATAAAAAGTACTAAAAGAATCTAGTGAAGAAGTAGATGCAGTGTCAGGCCTGACAAGAGCTCCACAATCCATCTCCTCACTGGCTCTTTGTTTTTGTAACTGGTTGATGGATGGTGCAATTTGATCTAACTGACTCTGTATGTTCTGTATCCTTGAAAATTGTTGCTCTTGATGCTCTCTCATTTGTTGCATAATCTCATTGCATTTCCAAACTGACTTTGCAAATTTTTCTTGTACATCCTCATACCTATTCCGTTGCTCCATAGGTAGGTAGTACTGTCTCTCCCTCCAATCTCCAAAATACGAATAATATGGATCCATGGTCAAATAGAATTTCCTGTTCTTATACAACAATTAGCAAATAAAATTAGAAGACTCAGGAACAAATAAAATCAACACATGGATATATAATCATGAAAGCAATCAAACAACAATATTTTTAAAGTTTTCAAAATAATGAACAATCCTAAAATTATCAAACATTGCATATTTTCCCCGGCAACGGCGCCAAAATTTGGTAAGTGAATCTGTCACATCCGCTAATCAAATTAACAATGTATATTCCATGAATCCCATAACTACACAATTATGTTGTAATAACGAACCTAGGATCGAACCTCGAGGAACAAACGGTAGTATGTAATCTAGGATTGTCAGTTTATTCCTATTTTTGGGGTTTTTAATATGGAATTAGGGTTTTGAACTTTGAATATAAATCTAACAAAAGAAAAACACAGCAATAAAGAAATTAATCTAAAGCAAGAGTGAAACCTAACTATGTGCCAATGATCAAACCATAATGCATCGTCACCCTACATTATAATTAAACCATCAACACACTTAAACTAAATATGAAATAATGAAATACAATTAATCTGATCTATAGCAAAATGTAAACCCTAACTTAGAACTTAAACACTAAACACTTAATCAAGCACAAATTAAACACAATTAAGCTTCTTCAACAAGGTAATGAAATGCTAAATTACTTGCATAAAAACATAACAAACATAAAAGGAATATGTTCTAAGGTATAAAAACAGTAACAAAACTAAATAAACCCTAACCGATCCATTCTCACAATCAATACACCAAGCTACACACTCTTGCCGTCACACAAGGGTGCCAAAGTCGAGAACACCCAACTCCGGACCTCAATGAAGAACCTCAGTTGTGTCTCAGTTCGAGGTATGCTCAACAACGCCGACGGACCACCCCCGACGATCTAGAACAACCCTAAACCCACTCATGTGCCGAAAATCTAGAAATCTGCAATTCTGGATCTCTGGATCTAGAATGATGTTGCGGACTGCGGATGAGTATCGGAAGAAGCTCAATAACGCCGGTGGACCACCTCCAAGCGTCACTGATAGGAATCGAAGTCGTCGATTGGAGGACCACCTCCAAATCTGGCGAAAACAGAGAAGATCCGAGAGAAGACTTCCACTGGAGGGAACACCCGCCGATGGATCCAGATGATCGGGATGGGCTGCCGTGAAGCTCTACAATGAAGTTGAAGCTCGAGAGGTTGATTGGAGAAGGAATTGGGGCCGAAATCTGGAAGAAGTCATGCACTGGGATGAAGATACACGCTGTGGAGATCGACAACCAGAGCTACTGTAGCTTCTGGGTTTAAATTAGATCTGAGATCTGAACGGACGGCTAGGATGATTTTAAGCTAAATCAACAGTGAAAGTTTGCCTAAATTCCGATCCGAAGTTACTGATCTTCATTAAGGGTCTGGATCTACTCTCCCTTAGGTTGGATCGACTAGATCTTCACTGGATGGTTCAGATCTGCCTAATCTTTGATGAATGGTCCAGATTAATTCGGCTTGATCAATGGCTGTATGAACTCCGATCTGATTCAAAACCTCTGGATCTTCATCTCTGGATGAGATCTCCTCCTCATTAGGTTGGATGGGCCAGATCTTCACTGGATGGTTCAGATCTGTCCTATTCTTGATGAACAACCCCTAATGCTCCAAAGCTTGATCTTCTCGTTTACACTCCGATTCGAGCCCATTTTCGGTTCGAATAGATCCAAATCCAAGATCCTTTGATGCCTACAAAAAAAGAATCAAATATTAGCATCAAATAACACGAAAATAAAAGAATTTACAATTAAGCCCAAAATCTATACAATGCATAAAATGTGATATAACCATGATTTAAACCTATGAAATCAACATCAAACCATGCATATATGAATCAAAATAATACAATAAAATCATGGTTATCACCAATCATATGATGATTGTTGTATGGACTCATTGTATCATATTCCTATATATATATAAAGGCATTTGTTTTAGTTATTATACTTGTATTGGTTCCAAATAACTAAGTATAATAGCGTCCTTAAGTAGAAGGTTCTTATCTATATCAATCAATTAGTTGAATCGATAGTGAGATGATATAGAGAACACTACACTTAATCATTCCTAGTCAAGTATTAACATTCAGGGACAATGTTAATTCGACGAGACTAGCATGTAGGTCAACTCAATGGCTTGATTTCACAAGTCATGGATATAAAGATATCAAGTTGACACATGGGTATGCATTGAAGAATGTATACTGAATGACCCGCCATGAGAAAGTATCATGGATCGTTATATGAGTGTCATATACTTTCTCATGTGGCTATTAGTATGACTATTAGTCCTTGGACCTGAAGTCAACATGGTTCCCTACATAAGGAGTTGCATACTTTGGATTCGTCAAACGTCACCCGTAACTGGGTGGACCATAAAGGCGATTACTGGGTATGTAACAAATTATGCGGAGGGATGTGAGTGATGTAGATGAGATCTATCCCTCCTATATAATGGGAGTGACATCGTTATTCTTGATAGAGTGAGACCACTAAGTGCATGGCCATGCCCAAATGAGTCAATATAAGATATTGAGCTCATTTGATTATAGTGAGTCTACTTGGAGTTCAAGATTTAGATTGATCAGAGGATGACACCGTCTATGCCTCAAATTGATCAATCTAGATGTCAAGAATAGAAGGGCATTGTCATATATTGTGAAGGGTCACAATTAGTAGTCACAAGGTGATGTTGGATCTCAACATTCTTGTAACTTGGGTAGTAATGATGTGTTGCTAGATACCGCTCATTACTTATGCTTCTAAATGAGTTTAGTTGCATTGCCAACGTTACAAGAACCTATAGGGTCACACACAAAGGGAAATTAGATGGATATTAGGTTCATATGATGAACCAAAGAGGATTAGGTTCATGTGATGAACCAAATTGGATTAAGAGTAATCCAAACTAGACTAATTGAGTTGGACTCAATTTGATTCATGTGTCCAATGAGTCTAATTTAGATTATGACTCATTGAATCAATTTAATTTAATTAATAGAGATTCAATAAATTAAATTGACTTGAATCAGAGTTTGGATTTGATCAATCATGGGAGAATTTTAGTCAAGTTTGACTTGACTTGAGAGGGAAGATGAAGAGTCAAGTTTGACTTGACCAAATACCATGTCATTGTGACTTGCATAGGGCCGGCCAATGATGATGTGCCACATCATCAAAGGTTACATGAGTGTCTGCCACCTCGTGAGGGAGACCAAGAGTTGTGACCCTAGGTATACCATAGAGATAAAAACTCCTCCATTAAGTGGTCGGCCACTTAAGTGTGCATTTGGTGTGCTTGTGTAACTCCATCTTCTTCCTCCCATCTTCTCTTCTCTCCCTCTCCTCCTCCTTGGCCGAACACCTTTAGAGTGCTAGCACACTCTAAGTGTTTTCTCCATCTCTATTGTTCATGTGGATACGTATAGAGGTGTGTCAGCTTGAACACACTTGAGATCCGATAAATTTTGGATGAGCGGGATTCGCGAATGGCTTTGCTACAAGGGTAATCTCTTAACCATGTAGATCTAATGTAGATTTAGGATAGAAAACAAGTACATGAAAATTTTATCTTCGCACGGATCCGGTGGCATGGGACTTCGGGGTTTCCGCAAAGCAAAAAGCGATTTTTGCGGCTCGAATGTCTCAATATTACGAACTAACAGTGGAGGGGAATATTTATCTAATATGTTAAAGAACTTGGTTAGGTGTTTATGTTAGTTAAAACAAACAACAAGAACAACAAAAGCTAAAAGCTAACTTAATAACCTTATGCTGATTTTACTTGCATATTTTTTACTAACTTAACCAGGTTGTTATTGCATCAAAAAGGGGGAGATTGTTGGTGCGGTTAACACTAACGGTCTAACTCAAGTTTTGATGAATGACAAAATATGTTAAGTTAATTTCATTGTTATCTAACACTCTGATTGAGTGTGCAGGAGAAGCCCAGACAAGTCGACGGGCTGACCTGATGTCTAGCACGAAGCCCAGCTAGGTCGACGGGCCGATCAGATAGCTGGCATGAAGTCCAAATAGGTTGATGGGTTGATCGGACGTTTGGCACGAAGTCCAGTTAGGTCGACGGGCTGACCGGATAGTTGGCACGAAGCCCAGACTGGTCGAAGGAGCACAAGCCCAAGGAAAGCCTAGGGTTCCGTCCCTAGGGTCGTAGGAGCACCTTCCGGCGACAATTCCGGCACGAGGACGCTCCCCTCCGCGAGAAGGAAGCTTAGACGCAAGAGGATCACCGAAACGATCATCTTCTCCAGAAATCTAGCGATCGGATTGTAAGAATATCTAGCGCAGGATGTAAGTAACCCCTCACTTGCAGCATAAGTAGCTATTCGCATGCTTTCTAGATCGCTTTTATGATCTTAGTGTAGTCGTATGCAGAATTAGAGTATACCAGGTGCTCGATAAAATGACTAGTATAGTCGTATACCACAGTAGGCAATTTTAATAGTACAGTTAAATGCCATAGATGTATTTTATTAACATACATGGTCTTGCTTCAGTTACATGGGACTACGATCCAATGGGTGGACTCCTATAGTCGCCTCTAGGTTCAGATAACCTAGTAAAAGTAAGATAAGATAAATCAGTTATAAACAGTATTTTACTTTATCAGTGGCACTGTACCGGACTTCAGTTGTCCTTGGGTTGGGCTCCCATAGTCGTTCCTAGGTTTAGATAACCTAGTAACCCTACTAGATTCGGGACTTGCTACCTCGGGCCTAGTTAGGGATGCACGCATAGCAAGTACAGTTGCCGGGCCCATCAGTAGCAAGATTAGTATTTTTATCTATTTATGAAAATAGTTTTCAAAAAAAAAATGTGAATATAGCTTAGTTTCAGTTTAGTTCTTATTGTGATAACAATTAGCTTAGCTTATATATCAGTTTAGTTTCTTGTTGATACACAAATAGCTATGTTTAGTAGTTGACTGCCATGTTTTAGTATTCTAGTATGATTCTCATCATGTTTATTAGCACAGCATATTTTAAAAGAAAGCATGATTCGTTGGATGCATGTTTTGTGAGGTAGATGGTTTCTTACTAAGCTCCCAAGCTTATAGTTTCCCTTTTTCCTTATGCTGCAGATAAAGGTAAAGGGAAGATGGATTAGCGGAGGCTAGAGGGCGATGCGATAAAGATGTGTGCGCAAGGAACTTGGAGTAAAGACTCTTGGGGAGTAGCCCACCTAAAGACTTAGAATTTCAGCTTTTAGTTACTTTTCTGCACTTTTAGGATGCTAAGTCTCATGATTTGTGAAACTAAGGGTTTTGCCATGCTTAGACTGCTAATTGTCTTGTTAATAGATAGTAAAATATGAGTGATGTTATATTTTAGTGATTCCTGGAAGTTCTGTATGAAGTCGGGTCTGATTTCTGCAGAAATCAGAAACCCAATCGATCAGCCGATCGATTGAGTAGTCCTCAATCGATCAATCCATCGATTGGATGAAGTCCCCGCGTATAGAACACTATGGAATCGATCAACTGATCGATTGAGGAGCCCTCGATCGATCAGCCAATCGATTGGGAAGTGATCTGCCGCATACAGAGAGCTGATGAGTCGATCAGCCGATCGATCGGCTATGGATCAATCAGCCGATCGATCGGGAATTTAAATCCCGCGAACAGAGAGCTTCTGAATCGATCTCTGGATCGATTGGCCAGACTGGATCGATCAGCCGATCGATCCAGACAGGACTTCCGTGCATAGTAGCACGTTGAATCGATCAGTGGATCGATCAAATAACTCCAATCGATCAGCCGATCGATTGGAATGTCTGATTTCAGCCAGAAGCGTCTGTTTTCAGGTTTTTGCTCGGATAGCAAGTTTGGCTTCCCCTCTTAGTATGTGTACAACCTTAGAAATGTACTCTGAACATAGAATTCCAGATTTGATAGCAAATAGCAAAGGGTTTAAATTAGTTCAGTTTCCGCACCTTATAGTTCAATTTAGCACAACGATTGTAACCCCCGGCCTTACAGTCTAGTCAGTAGGAGGCGGGGGCGTTACAAAATCTCTGTGTCTACTTTGGCTTAATTATTTTTCACTGCTTACCCTCAAATTTTTTAATCGATATTCACCCCCCGTCTATCGAACACTTCGATCCAACAAATGATATCAGAGTAGGTACCGCTCTGATTTGGTGCAACCACCAATCAGACAGGGGGTGAAACTAGTTTCTTCTTTTTTTTTCGATTTTCAGATTTTCATAATTTTTCAAAATGGTACTATTACCTTTTGGAAACTTTTCTTTCGTCGCAATCAATCTGAATTGGTGCAACGCTAATTCAGTTCTTAAATTATTTCTATCTTATCCCGCACTACTATCCAAGACCTAGTCTTGGGACCTTTTTTTGTCTATTTTCTTGTGTGCAAGATGTCTCAAATTGAAGGCTTCAGCACAGTACATCCTCCCCTGTTCAACGAGGATGATTTTTTGTACTAGAAGAAGCGGATGGAGGTATACTTGAAGACGAATTTTGACAAATGGTTTAGCGTCACAAGAGGCTACAAAGCACCAGTCGACAACTCAGGAATTCCACTGGACCAGGAACAATGGACTCCGGACATGAATAAGAAAGCATTAACAGATTTCAAAGCACTCAACATGCTTCAATACGGACTGACGAAGGAAGAATTGAATCGGGTAGGACCGCACCAGAACGCAAAGGAATTGTGGGACAAACTGATCGAACTACACGAAGGGACAAGCGATGCCAAGGTAACAAAGCGCGATCTTTTATTAAATAGATTATTTAACATTAAAATACAGGAAGGAGAAATGGCAAGTCAGCTTCACGCAAGGATCAAGGACATTCTCAATGGACTCCATGCAATAGGCCATCAAATGGAGAACCGGGATATAATAAGGTATGCTTTAACGTTTTTCCACGCAATAATTTGTGGGCATCTATTGTGGATGCCTACAAAATTTCTAAAAATTTATCTAAATTAAAATTAGATGAACTATTTTGTGAATTAGAATTGCATGAGCAAACTAATGCCAGGACTGAGAAAGGTATAGCTTTGTTTGCAGGTTCATCCAAGGAAAGGATGAAAAGTAAGCCTGAGGTTGAGGATGAGTCTAACCAGGACTCTGAAGACGAAGAACACCTAGTGAACCTGGTAAGGAAAATGTTCACCAGGAGAAAGAAAAGCTTCAGCAAGAAGGACCTGCAAAAGATCAACTCCCTAAACAAACCGAGAAACGTGACCTGCTTCGGATGCAACAAGAAGGGTCACTACAAGAATGAGTGGCCAAAACTGAAGAGCGACAAGACAAAGACATCCAAGAAGAAGGCTCTCAAAGCGACTTGGGACGACTCTTCCTCGGACGAATCGGAGGCTGAAGATCAGAAGCACCAGAGCCACCTCGCACTGATGGCCCTCGAAGAAGAATCGGATAAAGAATCGGAGGACGGGTAAGAACCCGAATCGAGCTATGAGTCCGTACTCATTTTTGAAGGTCCCGAAGAGGTAAACTTTAATTTGAATAGAAATTTTTTTAAAATTATTGCATGTCTGAATAGTAAATTAATTACATTAGAAAAAGAAAATAAATTGCTCCTTGAGGAAAATCAAAACCTCAAGGAACAAATCAAAAATTCAAATCTAACTCAAGACCTAACACTTGAGGAGGATAATTTAAAAATAGAAGTTGATAAATTAAAAGATCTCTTCAAAAAATTTACAACAACATCTATACATTTAGATCTAATTTTAAATAATCAAAAGGCAACCTACAACAAAACCGGGCTTGGCTACAAGTCATGTTCGAATAAAACATTTAAATTGTTAATAACCCAACACAAAAAATCAAGTAAAGTTTGGGTTCCGAAAGTGTGCTTAACCACGCAAGTAGGACTTAACCAATACTACACACCTAAGGAAAAAATATATTATGTAAAATCAAATAAATCAACTCAACAACCAAAATACAAATCCAGATCAACAAATTCAAAATCTAAATATTTTAAACCCCACCAAGACTTAGAATATCACCAAGTCAATTATAACTATAAAAAGAATAGACATAAACCAAGAACTAAAAATCAAAAATAAAAGTCAATAATTCAGGGGGAGGCTCCAGAATAGTTGGCACCTCCAAAACTAACCTACCCGACAGGGTAACCCAAACTAACCTACCCGGCAGGGTAATTAAGACTGATTAGAAAGGGACCAAGTTTAACTTGACCTATGGTACTGGTGAAGTTTTGGATGATAGTACGTTAGGCAAGCTTAGTCTATGCATGTCTAGGAAGATATGACTTCGACCTGGTGCATTTGGTTAAGTAGAACTAACCGAAGCTACCATTTATGGATCATAACCAGTTAGACCAAAGTTTTGTATTAAGCTACTATTTGGAAAACCTCGAAAACATGGTTACTCTAATGATGTCCAAGTGACTCACCATAGCCCAGAAATTTATCCAAAGAATGTCTATTTGTTGAGCCGAAAACTAAACCTGAATCTAACACAAAGTTAAACCAAACCCTAAAACTGAACTTAATTCATCTCACAAAACTATATGATTCCCTGATTGAAAACGTAGATCGGGTGAGATGACTAAGAACTCAATTAAATAAAATTTAATTATTAAATTAAATTAAATATAATTTAATTTAATTATTAAATTAAATTAAATATAATTTAATTTAATTATTAAATTAAATTAAATATAATATAATATAATATAATTTAATTTAATTTAAAATTAAATTAAAATTAAATTAAAATTAAATTAAATTAAAATTAAATTAAAATTAAATTAAATTAAATTATATTAAATTAAATTAAATTAAATTAAATTTTTTTAAACACTTTAAATATTATTTTAAAAACTTTTAAAAATTCTTTTAAAACCATTAAAAAATTCTTCTAAAAAAACTTTTAAAAATTATTTTAACAATTCTTTTAAAAACTATTAAAAATTCTTTTAAAAACATTAAAAAATTATTTTAAAAACATTAAAAAATTATTTTAAAAATTCCTTTAAAAACTATTTAAAAACTTTTAAAAACTTTAAAAAATTATTTTAAAATCTTTAAAAAATTATTTTAAAAAAAATTTAAAAAATTATTTAAAAAAAAATTTAAAAAATTATTTTAAAAACTTTTAAAAATTCTTTTAAAAAATTTTAAAAATTCTTTTAAAAACTTTTAAAACTTCTTTTAAAAAAACTTTAAAAAATTATTTTAAAAAATCTTTTAAAAACTTTTAATTTTTTTTAAAAAACTTTTAAAAATTCTTTTAAAAAACTTTTAAAAATTCTTTTAAAAACTTTAAAAAATTATTTTAAAAACTTTTAAAATTTTTTTAAAAACTTTTTTAAAAAAATTATTTCAAAAATTCTTTTAAAAACTTTGAAAACCTCTTTTAAAAAAAACTTGTAAAATTCTTTTAAAAACTTTAAAAAATTATTTTAAAAACTTTTAAAAATTCTTTTAAAAACTTTTAAAAATTCCTTTAAAAACTTTTAAAAATTCTTTTAAAAATTTAAAAAATTATTTAAAAACTTCTTTTAAAACCTTTTAAAAATTATTTTAGGAAAAAAACTTTTAAAATTATTCTATAAATTCCTTTAAAAACTTTTAAAAATTATTTTAAAAACTTGAAAAAATTATTTTTAAAATTATTTTAAAACCTCTAAAAAATATTTAAAAAAACTTTAAAAAATTGTTTTAAAAATTATTTTAAAAACTTTTTAAAAATTCTTTTAAAATCTTTTAAAAACTTTTAAAAATTCTTTTAGGAACTTTGAAAATTCTTTAATAAAAAAAATCAAAAACCAGGGGCAGACACCCTTGGTATTCCCATCCGGGGCGCCCGAAAGAGACTCCGGGTGCCCCGCCCTAGCTGATCCCAAGCACCCGAAAAGGGTCCGGGCGCCCGGAGCCCCCTATATATAGCATCTGTCAGAATTAGAAGCATGAGAAAATTACTTGGGAGCGTGAGGACAGCATGAGACAGAAATATCAAGAATTGTTCTAAGTTCGAGGAAGAACTTTTTATAAGGTATGGGAAATTGTAATAACACAAATTTTCTCATTTCAAGTCCTAATAATAATTTAAAATATTTAAAAATGCTGTAGAAATATTCTAGAGATTTTTAGGAATTTTTAGAGTATTTTTATTTAATTTTCGGAGTTCGTTTGGTATTTTTACCAAAAGGAAGAATTGCAAAAAATAAAGAGATTCGGCCGAGGTTCAAACCCGCGACCTCCGACCCGGTCCAAGACTTAAGAGAAGCGCGATAGACAAGCGCCCAAGCGGGCCATGCTGATCAAAGAAGGGGCAGAATAATTTAAGCAATAGTTAGATAACAGAATACCCTAGTTATAAAGGGAGAACTTAGGGATTATTTTCCAAAACCTAAACTTCTCCTCTCCTCTTCTCTCTCGCGTGTGACGACTGTTTGGGCAAAAACGAAGAGGGAGTTAGGGCATCGTCTTTGGCGGTCGGCGAAGAACAAATTCCATGAGCTCTTCACGGAATAGAGATCCTCTTGTCGAGGAGAATCCGTAGGCACGAAGAAGAGGCTGGAATTTGCAAATCTCCAGAACCCTAGAAGCTTCTTCTCTCGGTTTTGAATCCAAGAATCGATGTAAGTGCTTCTCACCTACGGTAAGAGTAGCTATCGGATTCTGTTTTTCTTATTGTTTGGCCGAAGTATGTTGTAGGAGCGTTGTTCTTGAGGCTTGCTGCCGTGAATCTCAATTTTAGATTTGTTTAGGTTTGGAAAATGAACAAATTGTTTAGATTGGGCATGTAGTTTAGCATTTCAACTTGTAGAGATTTCGGTATAGATTTCTTTTGTTATTAGTTTTTATGCATGCAGTTTTAGATCCATTGTTTGCGTAGTATTGCATCCCGGTTACAGATTCCTTTGTAAATTCCAAACATGAACAACTCCGATTCAACAAGTGCAGTTCAGATTGGTGCCATAGAGGGGTACAAACAGCCTCCTGTGGAGTTGCTGTGCAGTATAGATTTGGTGCCATGGAAGGGGCACGAACAACATCCTTTGGAGCTGCGGTGTAGTTTAGATTGGGTGCCATGAAAGGGGCACGAACAACCTTCTTTAGCCTTGCTGTACAGTGATGTGTTTGTGCTGTACAGAATTTGTGATTGCTGAGGATTTAGTCTTCCTTTTGTCTTTCGGATTATGTTTTAAAGAATTGTGGTCGCTAGGGATTTAGTTTTTTCCTTTTTGGCTTTCAAAATATGCTGTACAGAATTGGTTTGTTAGAGGTTTAGGAGTAGCTTTCTCCTTTGTATTTCTGTTGTAGCATGCCTAAAGATTTCTGTTGCTCTATAAAAGTGTAAGCCTTGAACAAGTTTACATAGATTTTAAGCTTCAACAGGTTTCAGTGTTGTTTGTACTATGCATTTGACATGAACGACCTTAGTTTGGGAGTAATCAGTAGACCTTTTTGGTTACTAGGTTTTTCCCTTGTAGTTTTAGATCTTCTATCCAAGCATTGCAGTCTTGGGTTTTATTCAAGCATTTTAGTTTTTTTTTAATTTGTTAAGCGCTGCATATTTTAGATTTTATTCAAGAATTGTAGTTTTAGATTTGTTTTAGCACTGCAGATTCAGTTTTATACGAGGCATTCTTTTATTAGTAGTATTAACAAGAACAAGTATTTTACTTGAAGAGGCTAGTACCCGACTTCCGAGGTTGTCGTTAAACAAATCCAGGTGACCGGTTCCGAGGTCTCGACCATGGTAAGACCAAGGTCTTTACCCTTGTAGGACTGGTGGCTCGCTACCTTAGTTTCTATTAGGGAGCGCGCAAATGGTACTAAACCTGGGCCCAAGAGATTATTAATTTAAAGTATAAAAGTATAAGTTTTTAAATAAGTGAAATAAGCTTCACATAAGTTTAAAATCAACAAGTTTAGTTTCCTTTTATGCTAGCATGTTATTTAAAATTTTCTTGCTATTATTTGCTATTAGATGTGCAACTTTACATGTTTAGCATTTCAGTATGTTCACATGTATATTCGAGTTTTGTGAGTTAGATAGCGCTTACTAAGCAATTTTGCTTATAGTTGCATTTTCCTCTTACTTCAAATAAAGGAAAGGAAAAGGTACAGTGAAGGAAGGTGACAAGGAGGTGCTGGATGGATGTGTGATGTTTGGACTATGGAAGCCTCGGGACTTAGTTTTAAAGCTTATTAAGAATTTTATATTCAGAATGTTAGAACTATTCTTTCATGTTGTTAGATTTGCTCATTGGATATTTTATGTTTAGAACTCTTTCTTTTAATTGCTATGCACATTGGTTTATTACCTGAGTTGTATCATCGTTGCATGCTTGTGTAGATTTATATATATAGTTTCTAGCACGTTCGGATTTATGTATAGCTTTAGTTGTGAACGTATGCTTGAGTAGTATGTTTTCCGCTATTACATATTGTATGCTTTGAGTTCTGAGAGTTTCAAGTAATCTTAATTTCATGTGAGCAACTCTAGTTAAGTATAGTTAGTAGTCCAGTAGCGCTCCACCCTCACAGACTAGTAGGGAGGAGGGTGCGGTGTTACAAGTTGGTATCAGAGCAGTCCCCATTCTCTAGCATTACACACACATCAGCATCAGCCTTGCCGTCTTCAAGTAAGAAAGTATTTAAAATTCTTTCATTAGTATGCTTTTCCTTACTATTTACAATAAAGAGAAATTTTTAGAAGTATTTGATTTTATGTGCAGTATAGAGAAATGTTTAGAAGTACTGCTCACCTATAGTAAGAGGTGTTTTCTGTTGATTTCTCGTCGTAGAAATATTGTATGTGCAGATTTCTTTTGTGTTCTATGAATGATTGTGTATTACCTAGTTAGTTTCACTTATAGATGCATATGGAAAAAAATACCCTATCAGTATTTTGAGTTTAAGAAAAGTATAAGAAAGATAAAGAAAAGAAAGAAAAAGGCCAAGGCCTTAAGTAGATCCCAAAGTTAAGACTTTAGGGATTTTGGCACACAAGGTGTTTGTTAAAATGCCAAGGCATTTAAAGAAGAAGTAATTAAGATATTTTACTTTGAAAGGCCAGAAATAGCACTTAATTTGAGTAGTGGAACTCACCGGCCACAAACTGGTGAAGAGCTGGTCAGCAGGGCATTAGTCGCTGAGCACTATCTGAACAACATCAAGGCACAACAAATGCAATTCAAGCCAGTCAAGATAGAGGACAAGACAGCAGAGAATCAGAAACCTCAGACAAGTAAGTAGCATTGGAAGGGCAAAGATAACAAAAGGAAACAATGGAATACAGGAGGCAACCAGAAGGGAGATTCAACAAACAAGCAGGCCAAGTTTCCTCCCTGTCCTAAATGTGGGAGAGTACATCTAGGAGCCTGTCTTTTGGGTATGATTGGATGTTATTCATGTGGTCAAGAAGGACACCTAGCTAAGGCATGTCCTAACAAGCTCAAAGCACCTCAGCAATAGGCAGCGCAATACGGGAATGTAACGCCCACCCTTCTTACCCAAGGGCGGCGCTACGATCTTATACTACTTACGTACATGCTTTAGTTATACTATAACAGCGAAAAATTTTAAATCATTCCTTTTATTTAAATAAGCATGATATCACATATTCTGATTAGTTCGAATGTGCATATATTGATCATATAACTAAAAATATTAATTTGTCCGAATCGTTCTTGCCGAGCCACCACCACACACATCACTATCTGCTCCTCCTGCTGCTCCGTCGTTCCGAATATCCGTCCCCCATATCTGCGGTACAAGGAAAATAAGCTATGAGCACTCATGGCTCAGTAAGTTCCTTTCCTACTCACTAAAACCGAATTCATATCATTGCATATCAATATCATGCGAGGTATCATAAGCATACGACATACAAGGGTATCATATTCATATTCATATAATATCACATGACATTATATCTAATCATCAGATAATTCAAGCACATATGTAGGCAATGCATCATGAATTTGAAAACTTATACTTATAAGTACTTGAAATTAATATCATCATTAGAGGGGATCCCGGTTTGTACCACATACATAATGCGCGTGCTTCATAGGTAGGTCCAAGGTAGCAAGTCTTGAACCCTACCATGCATACATACTAGGCCCGAGTCTTACTCCATCGACCTAGGGCATTCAGAGGCCCATTACTGACGAGGCCCGAGTCTTACTCCATCGACCCCGGGGCGAGCCCACCCTTGGTACAAACCATACAAAATAACTTATCATGCATAACTATCATATCATGTCCCTAACAATCTTTCATGCATTTCCTTTTTCATTTCTTTTCATTATGTATAGCATTTCCTATGCTATAACATATCATTACGTAACATAATTTCATTTCTTCTCATTATGTATAGCATTTCCTATGCTATAACATATCATGGCATATTACGTAACATAATTTCATTTCTTTTCATTATGTATAGCATTTCCTATGCTATAACATATCATGGCATATTACGTAACATAATTTCATTTCTTCTCATTATGTATAGCATTTCCTATGCTAAAACATATCATGGCATATTACATAACATAATTTCATTTCTTCTCATTATGTATAGCATTTCCTATGCTATAACATATCATAGCATATTACATAACATAATTTCATTTCTTCTCATTATGTATAGCATTTCCTATGCTATAACATATCATGGCATATTACATAACATAATTTCATTTCTTCTCATTATGTATAGCATTTCCTAGGTTTCTTTCCCTTTTTCTTTTATTTTCCTTCATGGCCGAAACCTACCAGTCCTTAAGCTAGGTTTCTTAAGTGGCCTAAAGCATGGAAAGCCTAAGTAAATATCATGGCAAAAGTTACTAAGAACATCATACACAAAATTAGATCATAAACAAGCTAGGACTCTTGTGATCTTACATGTCTTATATCATGTAACTAATTTTCTACATTCCAATTAAACATGAGAGCATTAATCAACTTTCATATCATAATATCACAGAGGTCTTGAGCATATTAATATTTTTGTTTAGGCTAATCTAAGCTATCCCTTTTATCATGGCCGAAAAACCCTAAAAAGAGTTCATGAGTTTCTAGCAATGTGAACACCCTTTAAGAAACTTTATATCCTATCATAGGAGCATGTTTATTTAAATTTTTTTTGAAGGTCTTTCTAACCCTTAACCTTTCTGGTCTGAAGCATACAAGTGAGTTTTCTTTTGGTTCCAATTAATTTCCAAGCAAGAAAACCATAGAAAGGTCCTTAGCATTTCATAGAAGGAACCTTGCACTAGTTTGGTTAGACAATAATCTTCCTAGCCTCTTTAAAATATTTTAGGTTAAATCCTAGGGTTAGATACTCCTCTGATCATACATCATATCAGTATAAAATCATGGAAAAGAATCCTTCTACATAGCATAGAAAATCTTATCATGAAATGAGGTCTTGTTTAAATCATCTTAGATTTGAAAACCTTTTCTTTAGCCGAATTTTCTTAAATTCTTTCCTAGGTTTTCTAATCCTTATAAATCCGAAAATCACATAAAAGCCTTGTACCTCAGGTGAGGGGAAGCTTACATTCTTTGCTTAAGTTTCCTAGAGTTGAGAACTTGCTTGTGGACCTTTCTTCCTTGCTTGCTTTGCTCGGCACCAATGGAGGAAGAAGTGGCTTGGTCTTTTGGTGGAGAGGAGGAGGAAGAAGAGGAGGCTTCTTCCTCTTGTGTTGCTCGGCAACAAAAAGAAAGAAAGAAAAGAGGGAGTGTCTCGGCACCTCTAGGAGAAGAGGAGGAGAGTGAGTTGAGGATGAAGCCACCCCTCCATGCCTATTTATACTAAAATGAAGGGAGGAAAACTTGACTTGATTCATCCTCCTTATTTATTTCTCCTCTTTAATGATAAGAATATTCTAGAGAAATGCTTCTTGAGTTCTCTCTTTTCCTTCCTTTAATTTCTCTCTTTTCTTTCCTTTAATTAAAATTCCTATCTCTCCTCTTACAATATCCTCTCCTATCACACTTGGTTAACATATGCATGCATCCACAAGAGAACCAAGGATCAAAACTTGGTTATGTATATTTTTACTTCTTTTTACTTCCTTTTCCTTTTAAGTAAAAAGAATCCTTTCTTATTCTTAACTACTTAGTCCTTTCTCTCCTTATCAATAATTCTCCTATCCCCTTTGATATCCTATACATGTTCCTTACAAGAGGTCCAAGGTTCAATCCTATTTCTCTTCTAACATATTATTGATATTCTTTTGTACATAATAATTCATATATCACCATATTATGCATTATGCATAAATATTTCATACACATATATATTATCTCATATTCCTTCCTTTTGTTTACATTAATTCCATGTATTATAAATATAGATGATTTATATTCTCAACTTTATTTTCTTTCATAAAGTTTTAATCATCTAAATCCTTCCCATCTTAATATTCAACTTAGAATATTTACACCTTCTTTTCACTACCTTCAAACTCTCATTATCCTTACTTTCTTATCTAGGCTTTCTAGGGGTGTTACAGGGAACAAGCCTCAATTACACTACATGCCTGCAACTCTGGACGGACCTCATCTCAGTCAAGGAAGGTTGGAAGCCCCGCCAGTTTCAGCCAGTGCTAGAGTATTCTCCCTCACTAAAGAGGAAGCTGCTAGTGCCTCCACAGTCGTAACAGGTCAAGTAGTTATTTTTCAGCATTTAGCTACTGCACTATTTGATTCTAGGGTAACCCATTCTTTTATATCAGTACTCTTTGCCAAAGAATTTCAGATGCCTACAGAGAGCATGAACTCTAAGTTTTTAACGACCCTACCTTCTGGGGAAGTCATGGAGTCCAACCAGTGGCTTCGGGCTGTACCAGTCAGGATTTCAGACCGAGAGCTATATGTGGATCTAGTAGTCCTTGCGATGCAAGATTTCGATGTCATTCTGGGTATGGATTTTCTCAGCAAGTACAGTGCTTCGGTGGACTGCCACAGAAGGAAAGTGATTTTCAACCCAGAAGGTGAACTATCCTTTGAGTTCACGGGAGTGCCAAAGAGGAAGACCTAGAAATTCCTCTCTTCCCTCACAGCTCACCAGATGTTAGCAAAAAAGGTGTACTGGTTTTCTTGCGTACATTGTGAATGCAGAAGAATAAGAAAGACCCAAGCAGGAAGATGTTCGGGTAGTCTGTGAGTATCCAGGGGTATTCCCAGAAGAGCTACCTGGACTACCTTCCAACAGAGAAGTGGAGTTTGAAATTGAGTTGGTGCCTGGTACCGATCCAATTTCAAAAGCTCCATACCGGATGTCTCCAACAGAGCTGAAAGAGCTACAAGAACAACTCCAGGAGCTGCTTGACAAAGGTTTCATTCGCCCTAGTCATTCACCATGGGGAGCTCCGGTGTTGTTCGTTAAGAAGAAAGATGGATCTATGCGGATGTGCATCAATTATAGAGCGCTGAACAAAGTGACAATTAAGAACAAGTATCCTCTTCCCAGAATAGATGATCTCTTTGATCAACTAAGAGGGGCCACAGTTTTCTCGAAGATAGATTTACGCTCTGGATACCATCAGTTGAAAGTGAAAGAAAGTGATATACCCAGAACAGCTTTCAGGACCAGATATAGATACTAGGAGTTTGTAGTCATGCCTTTTGGAGTGACTAATGCACCTGCAGTCTTCATGGACTTAATGAACAGAGTGCTCAGAGAATACCTTGACAAGTTTGTCATCGTGTTCATCGACGACATTCTGATCTATTCAAGAACCGCAGAGGAGCATGACACACACTTGAGAATAGTACTGCAGACCCTTCAGCAAAAGCAGCTTTATGCTAAATTCTTGAAGTGTGAGTTCTGGTTGGAGCAGGTGGCGTTTCTAGGTCACATCATTTCTAAAGAAGGTATTCAGGTAGATCCAGCCAAAATAGAAGCGGTCATCAACTCTAGTAGACCCATGAACGCTAGGGAGATCAGAAGCTTCCTTGGTTTAGCTGGGTACTACAGGAATTCGTGGAGGACTTTTCCAGGATAGCCTCTCCACTAACAGCCCTAACTAGGAAGAACAAGAAATTTGAATGGTCAGACAAATGTGAGCAAAGTTTCCAAGCATTGAAGAAGAGATTGACCAGTGCTCCTATTCTGACTGTTCCAGAGAGTGACAAGAGTTTTGACATATACAATGATGCTTCCAAGATGGACCTCGGAGCTGTTCTCATGCAAGAAGGGAAGGTTATAGCTTATGCTTCCAGACAACTCAAAGACTATGAGAAGAACTACCCCGATCATGATCTTGAGCTGGCAGCTATGGTTTTTGTACTAAAACTCTGGCGACATTATTTGTATGGAGTTCAGTGCTGAATCTTCACCGACCATCAGAGCTTGAAGTATTTCTTTACCCAGAAGGATTTAAACATGAGACAACACAGGTGGCTAGAGTTGGTTAAAGATTATGACTGTGAAATCCTCTACCACCCAGGTAAAGCTAACAAAGTGGCGGATGCACTAAGTCGAAAGCCCAGTGCAGCTTTGATGCACTTGTCATCATTAGCACTGCCACTGCAGAAGGAACTGTTAGATTTTGGAGTCAAAATTATTTATGGACAACTCTCTGCATTGAACTTAGAGTCAACCTTGCTTGAGGATATATAGAGAAAGCAAAGTGAAGATCCAGATATCCAGAAGATCAAGCAAGGGATACAAAAAGAAGAAAATTCAGAGTTTCGAGTATCAGACAGTGGAATCCTTTATCAGGGGAGTCATCTTTGTGTCCCTAATGATGAGGAATTAAGAAGGAAGACTCTGGAAGAAGCTCATAGCACACCGTACTCCATGCATCCTGGTTCCACCAAGATGTATCAAGATTTAAAGCAGAGATTCTGGTGGTCTGGACTCAAGAGGGATGTTGCAAAATATGTCAGTACCTGTTTGACATGCCAGAGGGTCAAAGCAGAGCACCAGAGACCAGGAGGAGTTCTACAGCCTCTCTCAATACCAGAGTGGAAGTGGGAAGAAATATCCATGGACTTTATAACAGGACTTCCAAGAACTACTAATGGATATGATGCGATATGGGTGATAGTGGATAGATTGGCCAAGTCTTCCCATTTTCTAGCCATAAATGTGTCCCACTCTATAGAGCAATTGGCACAGCTATATGTTAAGGAAGTGATCAGACTTCATGGAGTTCCGAAGTCGATTGTTTCTAATAGGGATGGGCGTTTCACCTCTCATTTTTGGGAATGTGTTCAGAATGCACTAGGCACCAAACTCAAGTTCAGCACAACCTTCCATCCCCAGACTGATGGACAGACAGAACGAGTAAATAAGATTTTAGAAGACATGCTTAGGGCTTGTGCATTAGATTTTAAGGGCAGTTGGTGCAAGTATCTGTACTTAGTTGAATTCGCATACAACAATAGCTACCAGGCCACTATCAAGATGGCACCTTATGAGGCACTGTATGGCCAAAAGTGTAGATCACCTATATGCTGGTTGGAGGCTGGAGAAAGAAAAGAGATGGAATCAGAATTTGGCAGGCAGACTGAGATGATAGAAGAAACCACACAGACTATCTAGAAGATCAGACAGAGAATTGAGATTGCACAGAGTAAGCAGAAAAGTTATGCTGACACATGCCGTAGACCACTGGAATTCCAAGTAGGGGATTCAGTCTTCCTCAAAGTTGCTCCTATGAAGGGAGTGATGAGATTTGGCAAAAAGGGCAAGTTAAGTCCCTGCTACGTAGGACCCTATCTGATCATAGAGAGGATTGAGAAAGTAGCTTACAAGCTGGACTTACCACAAGATATGTCAGCAATACATAATGTATTTCATGTATCCATGCTAAAGAAGTGTCTCCACGACCCTATCGAAGTGATTCAACCTCAATCAGTGCAGATCCAGGAGGATCTTAGCTATGAGAGCAGACCTACACAAATAGTGGACAGAGAAGTTAAGAGACTAAGGAACAAAAAAGTACCACTAGTGAAGGTCATCTGGCAGAATCAGAAGCATGAGGAAATTACTTGGGATCGTGAGGACAACATGAGACAGAAATATCAAGAATTGTTCTAAGTTCGAGGACGAACTTTTTATAAGGTATGGGGAATTGTAACAACCCAAATTTTCTCATTTCGAGCCCTAATAGTAATTTAAAATATTTAGAAATGCTTTAGAAATATTCTAGAGATTTTTAGGAATTTTTAGAATATTTTTATGTAATTTTCGGAGTTCGTTTGGTATTTTTACCAAAAGGAAGAAGTTGCAAAAAATAAAGAGATTCGGCCGAGGTTCGAACCCACGGCCTCCGACCCGGTCCAAGACTTAAGTGAAGCACGATAGCCAAGCTCCCAAGCGGGCCGTGCTGATCAAAGAAGGGGAGGAAATAATTTAAGCAATAGTTAGATAACAGAATACCCTAGTTATAAAGGGAGAACTTAGGGATTATTTTCCAAAACCTAAACTTCTCCTCTCCTCTTCTCTCTCGCGTGCGACGACTGTTTGGGCGAAAAACGAAGAGGGAGTTAGGGCATCGTCTCTGGCGGTCGGCGAAGGACAAATTCCGTGATCTCTTCATGGAATAGAGATCCTCTCGTCGAGGAGAATCCGTAGGCACGAAGAAGAGGCTGGAATTTGCAAATCTCTAGAACCCTAGAAGCTTCTTCTCTCGGTTTTGAATCCAAGAATCGATGTAAGTGCTTCTCACCTGCGGTAAGAGTAGCTATCGGATTCTGTTTTTCTTCTTGTTTTGCCGAAGTATGCCGTAGGAGCGTTGTTCTTGAGGCTTACTGCCGTGAATCTCACTTTCAGATTTGTTTAGGTTTGGAAAATGAACAAATTGTTTAGATTAGGCATGCAATTTAGCATTTCAGCTTGTAGAGATTTCAGTATAGATTTCTTTTGTTATTAGTTTTTATCCATGCAGTTTTAGATCTATTGTTTGCGTAGTATTGCATCCTGGTTACAGATTCCTTTGTAAATTCCTAACATAAACAACTCCAATTCAACAAGTGTAGTTGGGATTGGTGCCATAGAGGGGCATAAACAGCCTCCTGTGGAGTTGTTGTGCAGTATAGATTTGGTGCCATGGAAGGGGCACGAACAGCCTCCTTTGGAGCTGCGGTGTAGTTTAGATTGGGTTCCATGAAAGGGGCACGAACAACCTTCTTTAGCCTTGCTGTACAGTGATGGGTTTGTGCTATACAGAATTTGTGATTGCTGAGGATTTAGTCTTCCTTTTGGCTTTCAGATTATGTTGTAAAGAATTATGGTCGCTAGGGATTTAGTTTTTCCTTTTTGGCTTTCAAAATATGTTGTACAGAATTGGTTTGTTAGAGGTTTAGGAGTAGCTTTCTCCTTTGCATTCCTGTTGTAGCATGGCTAAAGAATTCTGTTGCTCTATAAAAGTGTAAGCCTTGAACAAGTTTACATAGATTTTAAGCTTCAGCAGGTTTCAGTGTTGTTTGTACTATGCATTTGATATGAACGACCTTAGTTTGGGAGTAATCAGTAGACCTTTTTGGTTACTAGGTTTTTCCCTTGTAGTTTTAGATCTTCTATCCGAGCACTGCAGTCTTGGGTTTTATTCAAGCATTTTAGTTTTTTTTTTAATTTGTTAAGCGCTGCATGTTTTAGATTTTATTCAAGCATTGCAGTTTTAGATTTGTTTCAACACTACAGATTTAGTTTTGTACGAGGCATTCTTTTATTAGTAGTATTAACAAGAATAAGTATTTTACTTGAAGAGGCTAGTACCCGACTTCCGAGGTTGTCCTTAAACAAATCCAGGTGACCGGTTCCGAGGTCTCGGCCCTTGTAAGACCAAGGTCTTTACCCTTGTAGGACTGGTGGCTCACTACCTCAATTTCTATTAGGGAGCGCGCAAATGGTACTAAACCTGGGCCCAAGAGATTATTATTTTAAAGTATAAAAGTATAAGTTTTTAAACAAGTGAAATAAGTTTCACATAAGTTTAAAATCAGCAGGTTTAGTTTCCTTTTATGCTAGCATGTTATTTAGAATTTTCTTGCTATTATTTGCTATTAGATGTGCAGCTTTACATGATTAGCATTTCAGTATGTTCACATGTATATTCGAGTTTTGTGAGTTAGATAGCGCTTACTAAGCAATTTTTCTTATAGTTGCATTTTCCTCTTACTGCAGATAAAGGAAAGGAAAAGGTACAGTGAAGGAAGGCGACAAGGAGGTGCTGGATGGATGTGTGATGTTTGGACTATGGAAGCCTCAGGACTTAGTTTTAAAGCTTATTAAGAATTTTGTATTCAGAATGTTAGAACTATTCTTTCATGTTGTTAGATTTGCTCATTGGATATTTTATGTTTAGAACTCTTTCTTTTAATTGCTATGCACATTGGTTTATTACCTGAGTTGTATCATCATTGCATGCTTGTGTAGATTTATATATATAGTTTCTAGCACGTTCGGATTTATGTATAGTTTTAGTTGTGAACGTATGCTTGAGTAGTATGTTTTCCGCTGTTACATATTGTATGCTTTGAGTTCTGAGAGTTTCAAGTAATCTTAATTTCATGTGAGCAACTCTAGTTAAGTATAGTTAGTAGTCCAGTAGCGCTCCACCCTCACAGACTAGTAGGGAGGATGGTGGGGTGTTACACTTTGCTCCACATCTTCTTCACTCTTGTCAGGGCTCTTTTCGAGCTTTACCGTGAGAGTAATCAAAATTAAAATTTTATTTCATTTTACGGTTATTACGCCGCTGCGAATCCACCAAGTTCGTCATCTCTAAAAGTTTTTACTCATGATGCCTTGGTAAATTTTTTTGTTCCTCCTAAGTTTCCTTTAAATACTTCGTTGATTTTTGCTTAGTATAGTCTTTTTTATAATGTAGAAAATGTTCTAGATTTGGTGTTGGGCCCTCTACTAGTAGTATTGATCCTAGGTTCCCTATTGATTAACATAGGATTAGATTTGAGTTGACCGTCTATATGGCTATTAGGACTAAGCACTTAGATAGAGAGTTTTTCTTGCGTTCCTGTGTTCCAGTTGTAGAGGTCATTAATCATTATAACTTACAAAACCTTGTTTACTATACTAGTTCAGTAAACATAAGTTTATGTGTTGTATTTTATAATAACTTAGTTAGGGTAGATGATTTTACTTATACTACTAGGGTAGCTGGTACGGATATCACATTATCTCCTACCATTATTCAGGACTTCCTAGAGTTACGACCATCTATGTGCCCTTTTCACTATTACCCTTCTAGGGATCTACCATTTAGTGATCATTACTCACACGTCACTCTAGATATGATTTACTCGTATTTTTTTGGAGTGGAGCGAGTACCCACTGTGACTATGTTTAGGTTAGTTGGCCTTCGAGTTCATGATTATGTACTCTCTAGGGTTTTAGTCTTCTGCATCTTACCACTGTTCACTCACGACATAGCGATGATGCATCCATTTAATTCCTTTCTCTTGTATTCTCTTTGCCATAGATTGGACATAGATATTAGTTTACATATCTTTCAGACCATTATTCACTCAGTTAGAGTCACCACCAGCACTTGAGTTCATATGCCATATTGTCATATTTTGACGGCATATTTCACCCACCTACATATTGACGTCACCCGAGGTGATATTCGAGCCATGACTGAGTTCAACATCTTAGGACCTAGGAGCTTCTCTTTAGGAGGTGTCCATATAGATGATGAGGGTGTCCTATCTTGGCGGAGGGGGGCACAACACCAGCCAGACCTAGTTGCCCAGGAGGAGGCAGAGCAGGGTGAGTTTATGGCCGCACTATTCGACGAGGACGCTCCGACTCCTGTACAACCTCCACCTCCAGGCCGAGCACCTCATCCTGCTCCTCGCACTCTAGACGATCGAGTTGCCGGACTCGAGCTATCCATGACGAGTCTTCGTCAAGAGGTCTTCGACTTGAGACGAGACGTGAGACAGGATATCTCCGATCTTCGACATGATCTATCTAGTTCCCGAGAGGATGCCCGGACCCGTCACACACAGCTGGTCGAGATGTTACGTTCCTTGGGATCCAGGCCACCCCGTCCTCCTCATCTCGATAGACTTCATCATCACTATGTATATTCTATTATGATCATTGTATGTTGACCTTGATATTTACTTATACTATTTTGGGTTACTCCGACTTAAGTATATCTCGACTTTAACAATGATTTAGTCTGATTTGTTTATTAGACTAGGATACAAAAATTGCAAAACATGTTTTCAAAAATAACATTTTCAAATTCTAGGATAAAATCTTTGTATTTTCTTAAAATCTTCCATGTCTAGAATTTTAAATCAGTTTTAGCCTTAGACTAGAATAATCTCTTAGAAAGCATGTTCCCCTAGGGATAGTACTTGAGCATCTCACCAACACCCTAGGATTCCCTTGTTTGTGATTGCCAAATATAGAAAGGGGTGAGATGCATAGACAAATTGCCTTGACTTAAGATGTTTATTTTAGTGCATCGACATAAGTCTGGGCGTTAAATACCAAACAGATATTAATCAAGTTAAGTCATTCAGTTTAGTCAAATACTAACTGATGCTTAGACTTAACTTGACTAACCAAGTAAAAGCTGCTATCCTCTAATAGTCAGTAAGTAGATAACTGGTTAGACAGATTTTGTAATGTCAGTTTCAATTTTGTAATAGTCAGTATGTATAATTATTTTTATACGTATTTTAAAATTAATCTTTGAAAAATATTTTTTCTGGATTTTTTGAAATTAATTTTGAAAGTTAAAATTATTTTTGAAAATTAGATTTATTTTCAAACTTTAAACTTTTCAAATATAATTTTGAAAATGATACCTTCTAAACTTAGTTTTTAAAGTTGGTTTTGAAAATTTGACTCTTCAACTTGAAAATTATAGGTTTAAAAATATACTTTTGAAAATTTATTTTGAAAATTGGAGGTTACAGGCTCAGATTTGAAAATAAATTTTACTTAGTTAAGTTTTACAAACTAAAACTTGATTTTACTTAAATTGAACTTAACCCTAATAATTTTTTTGCTATCTTTGAAAATTATGTTTCCAAATTGCAAAACTCTTTTCGAAAGATTAAGTTAAATTACAGTTATCTTTCTTAAGTTAAAAATGCTACTTTATGAAAAAGATAAAAGTTTAAAGCTTAAATTATTTTTTTATGTTTTTAGCTTAAAATCCCCCAAGATAATCTGACTTACATTTCTAGATTTTTTCTACCTAGCATTTTTAATTACAGGTTGTTCTATGTTTATTTTTTTAATGAATGCCAAAGGGGGAGGGTTTGGTGTTTAAGTTAGTTAAAACAAACAACAAGAACAACAAAAGCTAAAAGCAAACTTAATAACCTTATGCTGATTTTTACTTGCATATTTTTTACTAACTTAACCAGGTTGTCATTGCATCAAAAAGGGGGAGATTGTTGGTGCGGTTAACACTAACGGTCTAACTCAAGTTTTGATGAATGCCAAAGTAGGTTAAGTTAGTTTCATTTTTATCTAACACTCTGACCGAGTGTGCAGGTGAAGCTCAGACAGATCGACGGGCTGACCTGATGTCTGGCACGAAGCCCAGCTAGGTCGATGGGCCGATCGAATAGCTAGCACGAAGTCCAAACGGGTCGATGGGCTGACTGGACGTTTGGCGTGAAGTCCAGCTAGGTCGATGGGCTGACCAGATAGCTGGCACGAAACCCAGACAGGTCGAAGGGCAGATCGGACGTCTGGTAGGTAAGTGAAGGTAAGTCACTAGAGGGGAGTGACTGTGAGGACGCGTTCCCAGAAAGGGAACATTAGGTGTCAATCCGACTTAGACCCATTTCAGATATCTAAGTCGAGATCATGACTAGATTCCGGTCTCGAGGAGACAGAATCTAGCTAATACTCTGCATGTTAACTTTAAACTGTGCTAACACTTTGTTTTGCAGGATAATATTATTTACATTTTACCTCGGACTAATTCTTTCTTGCAGGAGAATGATTTTCTGGAGAAGAGTGGTCCGGGCGCCCGGAAGGGATCCGGGCACCCGGAGGTCTGGTCGCCCGGGAGGGATCCGGGCGCTCGGAGGTCCGGGTGCCTGGGAGGGATCTGGGTGTTGGTGCGGGAAGCATCCGACGATCGAACCTTAGTTTTGATAATGTCAAAGGATTCAAAGTTAAGTTAGTGTGTGATCTAATACGTTTGAATAAGTGTTTCAGGAAAGTCCTAGCTGCGGTTAGGCAGGTGAAAAACCCTAAGGGGTGGTAACCTTAGGTCCTAGGGGGTGGTAACCCTAGGTGGAGGAAAACCCTAAGGGGCGGTAACCTTAGGTCCTAGGGGGTGGTAACCCTAGGTGGAGGAAAACCCTAAGGGGCGGTAACCTTAGGTCCTAGGGGGCGGTAACCCTAGGTGGAGGAAAACCCTAAGGGGCGGCAACCTTAGGTCCTAGGGGGCGGTAACCCTAGGTGAAGGAAAATCCTAAGGGGCGGCAACCTTAGGTCCTAGGGGGTGGTAACCCTAGGTGGAGAAAAACCCTAGGCGGCGGTAACCCTAGGTTCTAGGGGGTGGTAACCCTAGGCGGAAATTCCAGTCGGTCTGGAGGACCGGACTGGCATCAGGTAATCTCTCCTGAGGGGAGTAGGTGAGGACGCGTTCCCCGTAGAGGGAACAGTAGGCGTCGGGTCGACCTAGGGTTTCCGGTTGGGAATCCGAAGTCAGACTCGGACAGTCCGAAGACTGCCAGTTCTTCTTTACTATGTTTTATCAGATTCTAACATTGTCTTACAGGGTATTTGCTGGGACTAACCTTGTTTTGCAGGAGAGGAACCTGCTGGAAAAAGGTGGTCCGGGCGCCCGGGACCAAACTTTATCCCCTGCCGCGACTTCGCCACGTGGAGCATCCTGGTTGGTTGGCCACGTCACACTCCAGGCGCCCGGAAGGGATCCAGGCGCCCAGAAGGTCATATAAAAAGAGGGTCGAGGGAGCAGCTGAAAGAACAAGATATTCTAAGCTTTCTTTTGTGAAGAGCTGCCTACGAGACGATCCCGAAGTGCTGCAACGACACCCCGACAACCCGGAGCTTCAGATTTAGTCCTTTGTTGTAGGTATGATCATTTTACTACTTTGAATTGTAATTAGTTTGTAATAGTTTTTACGAGCTTATAGTTGTTGCCCACGGAAAGCGATCAAGGATCGCGGGCCTTCGAGTAGGAGTCGATCAAGGCTCCGAACGAAGTAAATCCTCCTGTCTCTGTGTGCTTGCTTTCTTATTTTCCGCTGCGTTTTAATTACTCGAGTGTTTTACGAATCAAACGAATTAGCCGCGAGCACTATTCACCCCCCCTCTAGCGCTTTCGATCCATCACCGGACACTCGGAGGTCCGGGCGCCCGGGAGGGATTCGGGCACCCAGAAGTGAATTTCTATCCGCAACATCATTTCTCCATGTGGAGCGCCTTGGTTGGCTCGACTACGTCATATTCATGGCGCCCTAGAGGTTCCGAGTGCCCCAAACCTCCTATATAAGGAGGGTAAAGGCTGGAGTCACTACAACAATGAAAGATCTACTCCTCTGTGCTCCTGCGACGCTGCGAAAGCTCTCGGACAAAAGTGATATTTTCGTTTCTATTTTTTTTATTTATTGTCAGCTTTTTTTCTGCTAATTAATTCCTATACTTAACTTGTAATCAATTATTTCAAATTATTAGTGGTTGCCCATCAAAAGCACCCTTGTGTGCGAGCCTTGGAGTAAGAGTTACCAAAGGCTCCGAACCAAGTAAATCTCTGTGTCTACTTTGGCTTAATTATTTTCCGTTGCTTACTCTCAAATTTTTTAATCGATATTCACCCCCCTCTATCGAACACTTCGATCCAACAATATGTATTGATAGAGGCATTATTAAACAACTGACAATCCCTGGAACTTCATAGCAAAATGGGGTAGCTAAAAGAAAAAAATAGTACTTTTCTTAAAATGGTTAGGTCTATGATGGCATAGATTAATTTGCCGATCTCCTATTGGAGTGATGCATTAATAACTATGACCTATATACTTAAGAATGTGCCTTCAAAGTCAATCCCATCTACCCTATATGAATATTGAATAGGCAGAAAACTAGATTTGAGTAATCTGAGACCTTGGGGTCATCTGCTTATGTTTATGATAGTTCTCAGAAGTTTGGAAAACTAGGGCCTAGGTGTTAGGATGTATACTAAAAGACTAGTTTTTTGTATGAACATTTATTTTGAAATAAGAATCACATTGGTCAAATGTCTGCATTTAGTGAAATACAGTTGTCCATTTAATTTATATTGTAGATAACATGGTGTGTGGTGTCACACAGAAGATCATGTTATCTGTTCCTTATAAATTATAAATAGTAGCTCACAACCAAGATGGATTGGGACAAACAATTGGAATGGTTGTAGTGTAATTTGATGTTAGTTTATCTTAACTATAAAATTACACTAGTACACTATGTGTGTATTGAGCAGGACCATTTGAGGTCTTTCCTTTTATACTGATTACATAAAAGAACGTAACCTCTGTTATTATGGATGTGCGTACTCTTAATCCCGATATAATTACAAGCACATATACTTAGTTTTTATTTCTTTAATTTATCAATAGGTGAGATTTATTCGTTAAATCAATAGACTCGATAAGTTGGGAAATAATATTATTTATATGGTGTGTTGTTGATTATAGAAGAAACTGTGTCCTAGTTATCTAGGTTGATGATGTCCCCTTGAGGAGCTCATAAGGATTGTCATGTAAACCATACAGGTGGACTTAGTCCGACATGACAATGAAGTTGAGTGGTACTACTCTTGGAGCTAGATATTAATTAAGTGAATTATTAGTAACTCATTTAATTAATGGACTTTCAATATCTTAAACATAGGGAGATTAATGCACTTATGATAAGAAGGAGCCCATAATGTAATATGAGATTGGTGCGGTAGTTCAATAATAACTCTTTAGTGGTATGAGTTATTATTGATGAACTTGAGTTGGGTGTTCGGGTCAAACACAGGAAGCTCAAGCTCATCGGGCTGCCAAAACCAATTTCTCCTCTCGGTCCCTGCTCTAGCCTCTATAAAGCCTCACGTTCACCCATTTTGATTTTCCTTCTTACGCAAATGAGGGGCCGGCCACATCCTTGCTTGGCGCCCAAGCAAGAGACCGGCAAAGTCCTCTTGGTGCCCAAGATGTGGGCCGGCCATGCCATGCTTGGCCAAGCCATGCTTGGTGCCCAAGTATGGGGCCGGCCATACAAGAAGAGAAAAGGAAGTTTTGTTGAAAATAAAATTTTGTTAAAATCTTTTCTTTTATAGCTTTCTATAATGGATTAAAAGATAGATTTTAATTTTGTTAAAATCTTTCCTTTTTTTAGTTATCTACAATGGTTAAAAGAGAGATTTTAATTTTTTTAAAATATTTCTTTTTTTGGTTAAAAGTGAGATTTTAATTTTGTTAAAATCTTTCCTTTTTTGTAACTAATAATTATAGGCATAAAAAGGAAGAGTTTGTTTAAAATAAAATTTTGTTATAATCTTTCCTTTTATAGCTATTTACAATGGTTTAAAAGAGAAATTTTAATTTTGATAAAATTTTTCCTTTTTGTAACCATCTACAATAGCAAATAAAAGGAAATTTTATGAAAAACTTTCCTTATTAATGACTAGCAAAGGTTATAAAAGAGGAGGAGGGAGGTGCTCAAAAACTAACACAACCAAGACTCCTCTTCTAATTTCTTGTGGCCGGCTCTTCCCTTTTTTCCCTTTCCTCTTTATAAGGCTCGGCGGCACTTGGAGAAGGACCTTCACCTTGTGGCCGGTTGCTTGGAGGAGAAGAAGAAGGAGGAGGAGGCCTCTTTACTTTGTACTCTTTGGTGGTCGAAAGCTTGGCAAAGAAGGAGAAGGTCAGGTGTCTTCGTCTTGGTAGATCGTCGCCCACACGACGTCTAAGAAGAGGAGAGGAATACAACAGAAGATCAAGAGGTTTAGGTTACAAAGAAAGGTATAACTAGTTATATATTCCGCTGCATACTAGTTTAGTTTTTCTTTGTGTGGATCCTGAAATACCAACATAAGAGGCTATCGATTTTGTGTTTCTATTGTGGTCTCTATAGTTAAACCAAAGGTTACTGTAAGAAGTTTAAATATTCAATTTCTTTAAAAGGCTTTGTCTAGGAAGTGGTGGATGATCCCATACCTAAGAAGGTCGAGTGCCTCACCATGTTTAACCTGGAAGCGAATCTTTGAAATAGATATTTAATCAACTTCTGTAATATGGTTTAACTTCTGAAGAACACATGGGTTGAACTTGGAGTAAAAATCTTAAGTTTCGTTTCCAATCCAAGTTTAACATCTGAAGAATAACTTGGATTAAAAATATTAAGTTTCGTTTGCAATCCAGTTTAACTTCTGTAGAGCACATGGGCTGCTAGGAAAAGTTCTGTTCTTGTACAAATTTTTATATAGGGGAAACATAATAGAATTCCAAGTAGCACCCAACAATTGGTATCAGAGCTAGTTTTCTGCCTCTGTTTGGTTTTCAGTTGAATTGTGCACTTTTCATACATAATTTAGGTAGGATAATAGTAGGATGTGCAAATAGATTAACTCTATGGTTGCAGACATACTAGTTCCAACTATTATGACCCTATTGTGTTTTTGTGTGATTGGACCCTCGGGCATGTCGAGGGCATTTTATGCGTGTGCATGATTGTAATTATTAAATACAGTAGGAGCTGTATTAATTTTAGGATTTTACATTTATTTGATCTAGATTACATGTATATTCCCTTGTGGAATATAGGATCGATAAATGTAAAATTTTATTTTTGTCGACTAAACTTATGGATCAGTTGACCGAACTAGGTTGATACAAAATAGCAATCAGATCGCGCCAAGCAAACATGGAAGCCAAATTAATTAGTTGACCAAATCCAGGGATCGGTCAACTGAAAAATTAATGCATTAATGGAGAATTAATGGTGAATCCCAATGAACAGGGAAACTGCTATGTTCGATCAATCGAACAAGGTGATCTATCGACTGATCAATTAATTCTCATATGAGAAGATCAAATCTTAGAGAAGAAGGAAAGCAGGTGGTTTGTCGATCGAATGACTTTTTCATCGACCGAACAAGGCTTATATAAGGGGAGCTCGAGGTCCAAGGCAATCAATCAATATTTAGTTCATCTCTGTGCAAAACTAATGTTCATGCTCTTACACTGTGCTTCATCTTCACAAGCAAACTGCTCCATCAAGAAGTGTTGTGTTACTATCTTTTTATTTGTACAAATTGCTACTTTTCAAAGGTTTCAGAAATAAGAGTTATAGTGAATTACCAAGAGGTGCGATCAAGGATCACGAGCCTTAGAGTAGGAGTCGACATAGGCTCCGAACCAAGTAACTGAAGGAGTCTTATTGTAACAACCAGTCCCCTCGACCCCTTGGGCGGCCCAACTGGCAACCCATTTAGCGACCCCTTGGCGGTCCCTTGGGCAGCCCAACTGCGACCCATTTGACGACCCCTTATGTCGTCGACCGACGACCCTCAGGCGTGCCGTTACTCACTAGGTCTTCCCACCCCTGGCCATTGGATTTTTGCCTTCTCCAGGATTCAAACTCTAGACCTACAGACTAAGTACTAGAGTTTATGAATCCTGGTAGCCAAGTGAGTCTCTGCCAGACAAAAATCCGGCAACATCTCCCCTGTACCAATGATAATCCAAAGTATATATACATACGAAATATACATCAACCATATGCGGATGGAATATATACACAACCACACAGTTAATAATCTCAGCCTACATGGCTGGACAAATATAAAAACAACCACACAATTATATATATACAACGAACAATCCACTCGGCTGCATTAAAAATCAACACAGCGGAAAAACGATAACGAAAAACCCAATCAACACACTACTAGCCGGCTAGGCTTTATACAACAACCACAATAACACGAATACAACAACAACACCAAATACAAATAAAGCATAAACGAAACCCGAAGAGATCTTCGGATGTGACGTAGGACCCGACAGATAGGATACTCCAAGCGACACACCAACCATCTACTTGCTACCTGAAAACATAAAGGTACAAATGCGGTGGTGAGTATAGGTAACTCAGTGGGTAATAGACAGAATAGTGCATGGTTCATAAATAAACATGGAGATCAAAGTATACAGTCTTAGTAGAGAATAAAGAACATGATCATACTATTATAATCAATGCATCTAAACATATCTGACATAATAACCTGACATACAAACTGTACAAACCACAACTATCATAATGATAGATACATACCCAATCTGGAAACGACACATGATACAATGATCGGTAAACTCACTGGATCTGCAACAAACCCCAGTCATGACACCTATGCAATATCAATACAACTGCATATACATGTAAAATAAATGACATGTATGCAACATGATAACCATATGCAACAAGCATATCTCAAACAAGTGAAACAACCACAATCACATGCAACTAGTATCTACTAGGCATGTATGCAATATATCTCCACAGATGCACCGCGCATCATATGCAAAAATGCGTATGCATGCTCCATGGTCACCCCCGCCACCTCTCCAGACACCACGACCCCGGTATGGCCGAGAGGCTTGGGTCCGTGACAAACCGTACAAGCCTCACGCACATAACCACTATAAAGCAACTAAGGCGACAGTATACTATGTAGTTATCTAACTACATAGCTAAGGGTCCCTGACCACTCACAACTCAAGCCCTCTGACTACTGTACCCTCAAGACCCACTACTCCAGAGTGGTTGAGGCTGACAGAGTAAAAACACTGAGCAGCTGAGTAAGCGCGACAGGACATGACATTGCTCCACTCCCAGCTACCACTCTCCATCAATGGTAGAATGGACAGCTATAAAACACTGACAATCCACTCAACCACAAGGGAGACAATAATCGTCAGATGCAATGAATGATGAACATGATATATATATATATATATATATATAATCATGATACCAACACTGTCATCATCAACACAACCTCCAAACCACATGAGCACTCCACAACATGAATATAACCGTCATGATAAATCCACATATCCCAACAAACACATGTACACAACTACACACGTATAATCAACCAAAAATCTCTAATAATCCCACTGGACACATATACAAAGTACAATCAACATGTATTCTCCAATAATAAACACATCAGACACGTGTATAAACCACAAACATACAATCAACAAAAAATTGTCACGCCCCTAGAGAAGTTTCTGCCAGACAAAAATCCGGCAGCATCTGTAACGCCCGCCCTTACCCTAACTGATGGTCAGGGCGGCACTACATGAACATACATTCATGCATAAGAAATCATTGCAACGAAAGAAAATTTTGTTCTTTTTTTTCTCTTTACAACTTAAAACTTAATGATATAACCAAAACATGTGAACATGCTAGCATTCATGTATATAAAAATTTATTTACTATCTATTACTTGAAACAAGATACATGCTTGTCTAACTAAAGTATAAAGCGTACTAAGATAAGAAGAAAACTAAACATGTATACTGCTCTCTAGAGCTCATGATCACTAACAAGTCTCTAAATAAACAAGTACTTAGCATTTCGAGGTATCATGGAAGCAAGGGTAAGTATAGCTCACCTTAAGTATAAAACATCCAACAAGTCAAGCTAATATCATCAAAAGTAGCAAGAAAGAAATAGTTCACATGCAAAAGCTTAAAACATATATAAGTCCTGAAAACACAAAACAGATCTCTTCCACCCTGCCACTGCCACACACATCCTTTGCCCCTCCTGCTGCTCCCTTAGTTTAACCATGCTTTACCCTTTTCTACAGTACAAGGAAAATAAAACTATAAGCACATAGGCTTAGTAAGATCCTTTCCTACTCACAAAAACATACATCATGAAGTTGAGATAAAGTAATGACATGTTCATCTAATCAAACAAGCATAAGCATAAGGTAGTAGCATGTTCATTTAGGCATCATAGACATATCACACAAGAGCATTTTCATGAAGCATAATAATCATGTAGCATGAGATAAGCATATATAAGATGTTCTTTTGAAAACATATATCCTAATCGTATAGCATGAAACAAACATATGCAAGATGTTCTTTTGAAAACATATATCATATCATATAGCATGAAACAAACATATGCAAGATGTTCTTTTGAAAACATATATCATATAGGTACTTAAACATAAATCTCAACATGAGGGCCTGACATTGTACCACATACATGAATTGCGGCCATCCTAAATAAATCTAAGGTAGCAAATCTCGAACCTACTAGGAACTAGGCATGTTTCCTTGACCATCGGCCTAGGGGCAACATAGGAGCCCATCCCATGGACCATTCTTAGGGTCCGGTACAAGTCAATACAAAAGTAAAATAGTATATCATCTTCTTGTCATATCATGAAACATAGCATGTTCTTGTCATATCATGAGGCATATCATGTTCTTGTCATATCATGAAGCATATCATGTTCTTGTCATATCATGAAGCATATCACATAGCATAACATAGAGAGTCATTATCATGCATGGTTAGGGTTTTGAACTTTCCATAATTCCTAATCCACATCTTGGACGAAAATTGCATGGACATGATCTTAAATTTTTAAGTAACTTTAACCAAGGAAAGCATCATACTAGCATCATATCATACATAGAATAACATGGGAGAAAACATAAGCAAGTCTAGTTGGAATTAAGCTTCCCTAAGTCCCTTCCTTTCTTCTTGGCCGAAACTTACAAGGTATGGCCTTAGGTTTTAAGTACTTTTAAAACAAGGAAAATATCATACTAGCATCACATGGTACTCATCCTAACATGGGAGACCTTTAGCAACATAAAAGGACTTATCACCCTATTTTTCCTTGGTTGGCCGAAACTTACCAGAGGTGTCATCCTAGCTGTTAAGCAACATAAAGCATGGAAACTTTGCACTAACATCATATAATGGATTAGACACCATGAGCAAGCATAGTTAGGTTTTAAAACTTTCCTAAATCCATTTTATTCCTCCTTGGCCGAAACCTAAGAGCATGGTTCTAGGGTTTTTTTTAGCAACTTTAAAATATGAAAACCTTAACTAACATAATATAGTAGATCACATACCATAAGAAATCATAAGCAAGCATAGTTTAGGTTTAAAACTTTCTTAAATCTATTTTATTCCTTCTTGTCCCAAAACCTAAGAGCATGGTTCTAGGATTTTTAGCAACTTTAAAACATGAAAACCTTAACTAACATAACATAGTAGATCACAAACCATAAGTAATCATAAGCAAGCATAGTTTAGGTTTAACAACTTTCCTAAATTCATCTTATTCTTTCTTGGCCGAAACCTAAGAGCATGGTTCTATGTTTTTAGCAACTTTAAAACATGAAAACCTTAACTAACATAATATAGTGGATCACATACCATAAGGAATCATAAAAAACATAGTTTAGGTTTAAAAACTTTCTTAAATTCATCTTATTCCTTCTTGGCCGAAACCTAAGAGCATGGTTCTAGGTTTTTATTAACTTTAAACATGAAAACCTTAACTAACATAATATAGTAGATCACATACCATAAGGAATCATAAGCAAACATAGTTTAGGTTTAAAACTTTCTTAAATCTATTTTATTCCTTCTTGGCTGAAACCCTAAGAGCATGGTTCTAGGGTTTTTAGTAACTTTAAAACATGAAAACCTTAACTAACATAATATAGTGGATCACATACCATAAGGAATCATAAAAAACATAATTTAGGTTTAAAAACTTTCTTAAATTCATCTTATTCCTTCTTGGCCGAAACCTAAGAGCATGGTTCTAGGTTTTTATTAACTTTAAACATGAAAACCTTAACTAACATAATATAGTAGATCACATACCATAAGGAATCATAAGCAAGCATAGTTTAGGTTTAAAACTTTCTTAAATCTATTTTATTCCTTCTTGGCCAAAACCCTAAGAGCATGGTTCTAGGGTTTTTAGTAACTTTAAAACATGAAAACCTTAACTAACATAATATAGTGGATCACATACCATAAGGAATCACAAACAAACATAGTTTAGGTTTAAAAACTTTCTTAAATTCATCTTATTCCTTCTTGGCCGAAACCTAAGAGCATGGTTCTAGGTTTTTAGCAACTTTAAAACATGAAAACCTTAACTAACATAATATAGTAGATCACATACTATAAGGAATCATAAGCAAGCATAGTTTAGGTTTAAAACTTTCTTAAATCTATTTTATTCCTTCTTGGCCGAAACCCTAAGAGCGTGGTTCTAGGGTTTTTAGCAACTTTAAAACATGAAAACCTTAACTAACATAATATAGTGGATCACATACCATAAGGAATCACAAACAAACATAGTTTAGGTTTAAAAACTTTCTTAAATCTATTTTGTTCCTTCTTGGCCGAACCCTAAGAGCATGGTTCTAGGGGTTTTAGCAACTTTTAGAACATAAAAACCTTGAAAGCTACTTGTACTGCAGGTGAGGGAGATACTTACATCCTCTTGCTTGGGTTTACTAAGAGAATACCCTTGGTGAAGAAGAAGGAGACCCTTTTCGCTTCTAAAATTCCCTTTTCTTTATTCTTTTTCTTGCAAGAAGAAGTGTGTTTTAAGGACCTCCCTTTGTGAAGTTTTCTTAGGGAAAAAGCCCTTAACTTGAATTTGGCAATGGGAGAAAGAGGAGATTGGATTTTCAGTGAAGGAAGGAGAAGGAGGAAGAAGGAAAAGAATATCTTTTCTTTCCCTTTCTTCTATTTATTCTCCATGAAAGGGAGAAGGGAAAATACCTTTTTATTCTTCCTTTCATTTATTCTAAATGAAGGGAAAAGGGAAAATGAACTCTTCATGCTAAATGAAAGGGGAGAAAGAAAAGATAAAATTTTCTTCTAAGTGAAGGGAGAAAGGTGTCCCTTCACCATCCCTACCCTTAACTACAATTCCCCTTTCCTTCCTACCAATACTTTCTCTTGGCCTATTGGTTATCCCATACTACTTAAAACATGTCACTTGTTAAGAGGTTCAAGGTTCAAGCCTTGACCACACTTTTTTTTTTCTTTTTGGTTCAATTTTCTCTTATTCTTAAAAGAAATTCTTATGAAATTGCTGGGCGTTACAGCATCTCCCCTATACCGGTGACAATCCAAAGCATATATACATACAAAATATACATCAGCCACATACGGCTGGAATATATACACAACCACGCAGTTAATAATCTCAGCCTACACGGCTGGACAAATATAATAACAACCACGCAGTTATATATATACAACGAACAACCCACTCGGCTGTATTAAAAACCAACACAGCGGAAAAACGATAATGGAAAGCCCAATACAACACAATCAACACAACTCCTCCAAAAGTACATAACCATATACGTGTGTACATACAACATGTAAATGTACGGTCAACATGATGACTCCTATAACACACACCAACCTACGTACAATTCACATCCTATGCACAATCAGCATGGTAATTCAATCAACCAGACAATCCCTACAATGCATACTCTACACGTGTAATCACAACAGAGTATATATCAAGAGTTGAGACTGTATATGATATAACTAGAACACCTCAGAGATCAAGCATAAGTATCAAGTAGGAAGGCAACAAACGAACACGATATAAGGTAAAACAGCCTAATCCATCGAATAATAACTGTGCACTAAGCTCAAAGATATATATAAAAGCCAAGGAAGAAATACCCGCCTTAATACATAAATCACGTCCAAAAATCCCACGTTAAGACACTCATCCCGAATCCAAGTCCTGCGATCACAAAGTATATTTAACTAATTACATAGAAAGAAATTAACTAAACAACTCCCCCACTTAATTAGAGTTACTCTAATCAAACATGGTTATAGATTAATCCCCAATTAACCCTAACCATACTACAACCTAATTAGATTAGGTTTACCATGAATCATCTCTATAGCTTCCCAAATAAACACATCGTTTAATCCAATACAAATCCATCTCTTAATTACCAATCCACAATATAATATAATCAATTTCTACAATCCATCATTTTAATCCCAAACCAACATAGAAATGGAAATCAACTTCCAAAACTCACCGAATTAGATGATTTCCCCATCAACTCTCAGCTGAAGAGATTCACTGCTGAATCATTTGGTCACTGCCATCCAAACAAATCACCCAAAATCAGTACTAAGTAAGGGATCAAATGCCCAATTCAAATGCTAGGTTTAATCACTAACCTTCAAGAATCAATCTTGTTCCGTAAACTCCTCTCGGATGAATGTTGATGCTGTGATTATGAGTAAAGGTAGAAGGTAGGATAACACCAGCAATATAGAGCAGCACTGTGTTAACCCAGGCTAGGAAAATGGATTTCCTTGATCCAAGATTCCGTGGTGAGGAGGCAGCTAGGGCACAGCTTCAAGAAAAGCTCCGGCGGAGGAAGACGAGGCACTGTCGTACCCTCTCTGGTCCAAGATCCAGTGAGGAGAGGTAATCGAAGAACGTACGAGCTTAGCTCCGGTGTCTCATGGGCCAATAGATCGCAGCGGTACAAGAGGAAGAGGAAGGAAGAGATCAGCGACGACTTCCAGGAGATGGTGGCTAGAGGACCCGCGACAATCGGGAAAGGCAACCTCGTTGTCGGCCCGGTGTCGCGTGAAGGGCGGTAGGCGACAATCGACTGAGAGGGGCGATGGTGGAGCAGCCACAGTGAGGAAGAAGGAAGAGGGTTCGTCGGCTTAACTCCAACATCTCGTGGGTCTACGGATCACAACGACACGAGATGGAAAGGGAGGAGGGAGGCTCGGCCGAGGTTATTCCGACGGACGGTGATGTGCTTGGCATCACTGTGGGGGAGAAATCGCAAGTGAGGGGAGAGGGCTCGTGATCGGGCGCGATGTGAGGAGGAGATCGGGGAGAGTGAATCAGAATTTTAGAGATTAATAAACCTAGGTAAGCTTAATTAATCTCTAAGTTTATTCCTCAATCAACTCCTATCTAAGGGGTATTCCGAACAGACTTTCACTATACCTCGAACCCATCCCCTCTAAACGGGTCATACGAACTCCGTTTAAATCTCAAAAAATTTCTAAAAATCCCTTAAATCCCAATAAGATTTTTTGTCCAATAACATTTATTATTTAATTTTACGGTATCTTACATTCTCCCCCACTAATAAAAATTTGGTCCCCAAATTTATTGGTCAACTCAGGGATCCTCATCCAAGGGTAGCATCCAAGCAACAAACTCATATACCACTCCATCCAAATATCAAGAACAAATCTCCAACCCTAAAGGATGTCTCTATGGGTTATGAGCTCACCCTACTTCTGCTATTCCCACATCACTACCTAGCCAACTTTGAACAAATTAACTACCTCTGAAAACCATTATCCATTATCATCAGATCCTCCAACATAATCTCAGTCAGAACTATGATTTGAAGTCACGGATCTCCATCCAATACAATACTCAGAGATATACCATCAGGTCCGATAATCTCTCCACCGTATAATCCTGCTACTCAATCCAAAAGAATCCGTCCTACAAATCGATAGCCAGGGAGCAAAGTCATCATCCAATAATGATTACCCAATCCATCATATCCTCTCCATGTCCTGAGTAATCCTGCAACAAAATCCATCATCACATGCTCCCAACTCCACTCTAGTACGTGAATCAACAGAGACATCCCGACTAGTCTCTAATATTCAGCCTCCACTTGCTGACACACTAGACATCAAGCTACAAAATCTACGATGTCTTTCTTAATGTCATTCCACCAATAGGAATGCTCCAAATCTCTATAAAATATATATCATATGAATGTATCACAAATCCAGCTCGATGTGTTTCCTACAGTAACTCCTCTCGGATAAGAAGTGACTCGGAAACACACATAATCTCCCATGGAAATAAAGAATAAAATTCTCATTTCATGAGAATTCTAACTATTAGCACGAGACTACTCCGCTCATACTACATCGGATTGCACCAAACTCTAGGTACAATACCTAGGTGTAGAGTACAAATCCGTCTACACTAGAAAGTAAAACAAAGACCGGTACAATTATCAGTTTTTCGTTTCAACTCTTGAAACTGATCTCGTAAGCCTCTATCCAAAATATTCCCTACCCTTCCTAGATAGTCCAGTCAATGACATAACAATGCTGGAGAAACTCTCAACCAATCTCCAGTAATATCCAGTCAGACCAAGATAACTACGAGTCTCCTATATAGACTACGATTACTCCCAACTGGTAACAACCTCTATCACCTATAAATCCACAAGTGTACTACTGGTGGCCATGTGTCACAGAAATCCCACAAAAGACAATCAAAATATACACTATTGAACTTCACATTTAAACATTTTCGTCGAAACATCTCTAGAACTATATGAAGATGATGCACGTAATCCACATCAGATCAGGAATAGATCACAAAATTGTCAATAAAGACAATGAAAACTAATCCAAACACCCTAGGAATACTGAATACATCGAGTCCATGTAAACAAAACGTCTAGGGCACTATAAACCTAAATGGTAAAACCAAGGACTCATAATATCCATACAACAGGCACACTCAACCGTAAGATCTCCGACAAATCTGCTATCTGATCTCCAACTACAAATCAACAAATCCATATATATCACAAACAGACTACACTCCATGTCACTATTAACATCAAACACCAAATAATAGATCATCAAACTAAACATCCACCAATAGATCATCAAAAGACAACATATCACCACACCTGATCTCCCAACATCCACCAATCAAGATCATCCTCGACATCAATCAATCATACCAGATAGTCTCTTAAACAATGATAGAAGAACACTAGAACTAAATAACTAGTACAAATATCTGTCAGTCGACGTTCTACCCCTTGAAGATCATCATCTGAAATTATACCTAGTTACGATCTAACCTCCTAGGTATTACTCAACTAACACCACTTCCTCTGTATCATTACAGGTCATAGATCACTAGGTACATCAAGGATATCTAACTATATCCGATCAGTCCATGAGTCAGGATCTCCCATGGAACAACGTTAGATGAGTTGACTGATCATCGTCTTATAAACCATCACGCTACTGAAAGAGGTAAAGAAGTACTCTCTCTCCAAAAACCTCAAAGAAATCACTAATTGATGTCCTGATCTCCAAAAAGCATTCTTTGATTCCTCCTTCACGTGGTACCGGGTCACGTAAAGGTTAAGCAACTAACTTCAGCTTTCTCATGCCAGAACAAATCATATGTTCGCATGTACTCTCCAACTCATACACCCTAGTAATGGGTGTATCTCATAAGTGTTAAGCAGGTAGCTTTACACTTTTCCACATCAGTGGAGGTATCCTATCCGAATGTACCTTCTAAGTCAATCAACTAGGTACAGACAGTCCATGGTCAAAGTCCCCATGAAATAGGATATGACAATCCTCTATAGGCTGACCCAACCAATAATCGTATACTGCTAATTCAGTCCTTTCCACGATGGTACAAGTCATGTACTCAAATGTGTCTCTCAAAATATCTAACCAAGCACGGAATAACCCCAAGATAGAATCTCTAAAAATAGAGTAAGTTAGTCCCCTACTGGTCGGACTAACAAAATAAATCGATCAAATACTATCTGATCCAACAAAAGTAAATCCATCATGCACTGATGAAACTAACTAGGTAAATCGATACACAAGTACCTAAGTCAACAAGGATAAATCGATCCTCTATAAACGGAGCCAAAAAGAATCTAAATTAATCCTCTACTGATCGAACTAACAGGAGCACGAAATCAACTAAGATATATCAAACCCCACTGCACAAGTCAAACAGCTAAATCAGTCCCTAGACTAAATGAACCAATAGGAGTACACCAGTACTTTACTAACTGTGTCTTCATGAGTATACAGATATCATCCACTACTCAGCTAATAATAACAAGAACTAGTGTGTGACACTAACTATCAACCAACTAATAGCAACGAACACTAAAACTACTGGTAGTATGATATGACGAATCCCCTGAGACTGTAATCCTTGATCTCCAGTAGGGTCAACCGTGATCAGTGATTGACCCAACACATGGAATGCATGCTACAATCAACTAGACAAGTACTAACAAAAGAGTACTAACATATGTCAGAACTATTAGAACAACTATGCATGTACTAACAGAAATGTAAGGTAATAATATGCAAACATACCTCCTATAGCTTGGAGATGTCCTGCTCCTGCCTGGTCCTAAAACTCAAAAAGTCACATCAAGAAAATTGAAACACGAAATCCAAAAACACGAACAATAGGCATCGCAAACCTGCTCTGATACCAAAAATTATCACGCCCCTAGAGGAGTCTCTGCCAGACAAAAATCTGGCAACATCTCCCCTGTACCGGTGATAATCCAAAGCATATATACATACAAAATATACATCAGCCACATGCGGCTGGAATATATACACAACCACGCAGTTAATAATCTCAGCCTATATGGCTTGACAAATATAACAACAACCATGCAGTTATATATATACAATGAACAATCCACTCGGCTGCAATAAAAATCAACACAGCGGAAAAACGATAACGGAAAGCCCAATACAACACAATTAGCACAACTCCAAAAGTACATAATCATATACGTGTGTACATACAACATGTAAATGTACGGTCAACATGATGACTCCTATAACACATACTAACCTACGTACAATTCACATCCTATGTACAATCAGCATGGTAATTCAATCAATCAGACAATCCCTACAATGCATACTCTACACGTGTAATCACAACAGAGTATATATCAAGAGTTGAGATTGTATATGATATAACTAGAACACCTCAGAGATCAAGCATAAGTATCAAGTAGGAAGGCAACAAATGAACACGATATAAGGTAAAACAACCTAATCCATCAAATAATAACCATTCACTAAGCTCAAAGATATATATAAAAGCCAAGGAAGAAATACCCGCCTTAATACATAAATCACGTCCAAAAATCCCACGTTAAGACACTCATCCCGAATCCAAGTCCCGTGACCACATAGTATATTTAGCTAATTACATAGAAAGAAATTAACTAAACAACTCCCCCACTTAATTAGAGTAACTCTAATCAAACATGGTTATAGATTAATCCCCAATTAACCCTAACCATACTACAACCTAATTAGATTAGGTTTACCATGAATCATCTCTATAGCTTCCCAAATTAACACATTATTTAATCCAATACAAATCCATCTCTTAATTACCAATCCACTATATAATATAATGAATTTCTACAATCCATCATTCTAATCCCAAACCAACATAGAAATGGAAATCAACTTCCAAAACTCACCGAATTAGATGATTTCCCCATCAACTCTCAGCTGAAGAGATTCACTGCCGAATCATTTGGTCACTGCCATCCTAACAAATCACCCTAAATCAATACTAAGTAAGGGATCAAATGGCCAAATCAAATGCTAGGTTTAATCACTAACCTTCAAGAATCAATCTTATTCCATAAACTCCTCTCGGATGAATGTTGCTGTTGTGATTATGAGTAAAGGTAAAATGTAGGATAACACCGGAAATATATAGCAGCAATGTGTTATCCCAGGCTAGGCAAATGGATTTCCTTGATCCAAGATTTGGTGGTGAGGAGGCACCTAGGGCACAACTTCATGAAAAGCTCCGGCGGAGGAAGACGAGGCACTGCCGTACCCTCTCTGGTCCAAGATCCAGTGAGGAGAGGCGATCAGAGACCGTGCGAGCTTAGCTCTGGCGTCTCATGGGCCAACATATCGCAACAGTACGAGAGGAAGAGGAAGGAAGAGATTAGCGACGACTTCCAGGAGATGGTGGATAGAGGACCCGCGACAATCGGGAAAGGCAACCTCATTGTCGGCCCGGTGTCGCGCGAAGTGTAGTAGGTGGCAATCAACCGAGAGGGGCGATGGTGGAGCAGCCACAGTGAGGAAGAAGCAAGAGGGTTCGGCGGCTTGGCTCCGGCATCTCGTGGGTCAACAGATCGAAATGGCACGAGATGGAAAGGGAGGAGGGAGGCTCGACCGAGGTTACGTCGGCAGACGATGGCGTTGCTCGGCATCACTGGGAGAGAAATCATAAGTGAGGGGAGAGGGCTCGCGATCGGGCGCGATGTGAGGTGGAGGAGATCGGGGAGAGTGAATCGGAATTTTAGAGATTAATAAACCTAGGTTAGCTTAATTAATCTCTAAGTTTATTCCTCAATCAACTCCTATCTAAGGGGTATTCCGAACTGACTTTCACTATACCTTGAACCCATCCCCTCTAAACTAGGCATATAGACTCTGTTTAAATCTCGAAAAATTTCTAAAAAACTCCAAAAATCTTATAATATTTTTCGTCCAATAACATTTAGACATGACCAGAGAAGAGGGAGGACTGGGCCGTGCCAATCGGCATGACCGTGCCCAACCTAACCCGGCCGTGCCTATAAGACACGGTCGTGCCCCTGCCCGTGTGTGATGTGCGTAGATTATATACACTTATTGGCATGTTTTGACGCACATTCACTTACTTTGAGCATGCTTGATCTATGCATTTTCGTACTTTCAGCTTTCCTTTTTAGCATATTTACTCTCTTTGTTAGGAGATCTGCTTTTGTGCATCTTTAGTACAAAGGAGTCGAATTTGGTGAAGATTTCATGTTCAAGGCCAAACCTATAAATAAAGTAAGGGGAGAAAGCACCTGGACGTGTACCAGACACGACCATGCCACAGAAGGGTGCTCAAGCCATGTGGAGATCAGAGGTCGTGTGGCAGCAACAGGAAAGGAAGTAGGCTCGGCCGTGTGAACCTCACACGGCCGTGTCAAGATATGAAGCGATCCAGAGCTTAAACCTTACATGGCCATGTAGATCTACATGGCCGTGTGAGGTTTCCAGAGACCAGCAAGGCTCTGGCTGTGTGCACTATACGGCGGTGCAGGGTTTCCAGTAAACAAGAGAGCTCTGGCCGTGTGCACCACACGGCTGTGCCAGGCTTCCAGAGGTAGGAGCAGTTCAGGCCGTGTAGATCTACATGGCCGTGTGAAGAGGATATTGGAGATGTTTGCTACGGTCGTGTCTCACACACGGCCGTGCAAGGCTGACAGAGAGGAGAATGGGCAGGGTCGTGTGAACCTCACACGGCCATGCCACGGGGCCGTGTGGCGCCCAAACCTCACCTCTATTTAAACCCTTCTTCAAGATTTGGAAGGGGATCTTCTCCCCCTTGGGAGAGATCAAGATTTGGGGCTTTCCCTCCATTCTTGGGAGGATTTGTTGGTGATCTAAAGGCAGATCTTCAACGGAATCGACTCCGGGAGCGTGGATTGGTTCCGAAGGCCAAACTTCATCTTAGATAAGTTTTCTTTCTCTCCTCTTCTTGGATTGGGGGGATCAAGAAATGCGTGTAATCTCTTTATTTTTGGATTTCTCTCTTCGATTCATGGAGTAGATCTCTTGTTTTAGGATGAGGGAGTATTTGAATGATGAATTGATGTAAACTCTTGTGGATTTGCCATTTCCTTGTTTCTATGATATTGTCTTGTTTGTATCAATTCAATCTTGGATGTATTGTTGTGATTTGGACCTAATTCACATTCTTTATTGATTGTTTGAATGTCTTGTGGATCTTGTAGAGATTATCTCTCACTCGATTTTCCGAGGGAAGCACGCGTAAGGTGCAAGGCCGTGTAAGGACGTGTGAGGTATGAACTTTAGGGGAGAGATAGGATAATTCAAGAAGGTAGGATAGATGTATGCATTAATCTTTATATCTTATGGGTTGAGAGGCAAGATTTCTATGTTGATTTTCCGAGGGATCTTCGTGACAGGAACACGCCCGTGTAAGGACAACATAGGCTCATATCCAATTGATCGCATCTAGGTTTAGATTTCAGTCCTAAGCCGGTTGTCTATTGCAAGAGAGAACCGATAACCTTCTATAAATATTAGACAATTGAGAAATACGGTTTGGTAGATCATTTAGATTGAGGAATCTTACAAAGAAATCAAAACTTCTAGAACATTCCTTTATCATAGCCCATAATCTTGTTTGTTGATCTTTCATTCCTATGTTTACTTTTCATTAGTTACATTTAGCTTTTGGAAATCAATTAATTAGTTGTTTAGCTAACTCGTGTTGAAACATTTCTAGTGCTTATTCCATTCCCTGTGGATATGATAATCTTTTATATTATTTGCGACATTTCTGTACACTTACGGAATGTAACAAGTTTTTGGCGTCGTTGCCGGGGACTGCACTTTAACATTAGGAATTATCAATTGAGTTAGACTAAACATAACTTTTCTTTCTTTTTCTTTTCTTTACATTTGCATAGATGTAATTAATTTCATTTTAGAATTCTGTTTCTATAAGCTTTTCTTTTCTTGAATAACTTTCTTGACAATTCTTTTTATTGCAATTCTAATTCTAACTTTGCATTCCTAATTTCTAACACTCTTCTCTGTTTCTTTTCTTTTCTTTTGAGAACATATCTTGTCATCTTGTTCTTGTGTATGCGAAGATCTAACTTTGCAGGAGAACTTGTTCCTCTGGACCCTGAGATAGACAGAACATTTCATAGGAGAAAAATTCTGCAAAGACAGCAAGAAGAACAAGAACATTCTATTATGGCAAACAGACCACTTAAGGATTATGCAGCACCATATGCTAGGGGTTTTCAATCTAGTATTTCTAGGCCTTCAGTTGAGGCAAATAATTTTGAGATCAAACCTGTAATCATATCCATGGTGCAGTAAAATCAATTTGATGGAGGACTGCATGAAGACCCAAATAAACATTTGGAGGTTTTCTATGAAATATGCAGTACAATGAAAATGAATGGTGTGCCTTCAGAGGCAGTGCATCTATTATTGTTTGGGTTTTCTTTGAGAGATAGAGCCAAGCAATGGTTGAATTCTTTGTCTCCAAATAGCATCACCACATGGGAACAATGTGAGCAACAATTCCTTGATAAATTTTATCCCCTAGCAAAACAGCTCATATGAGGAATCTTATTGCAAGCTTCAAACAAGCGGACTCAGAATCTTTATTTGAAGCATGGGATATATACAATAACATGCTCAGACAATGCCCACACCATGGTTTGGAAAGATGGCTAGTGTTACACACATTTTATAACGACATCAACTATCACACAAAAGTGTCCCTTGATTCAGCTGCTGGAGGGGCACTTATGAAAAAAAGTTTAGATGAGGCCGAGGAGATAATCGAGAGTGTAGCACAAAACCACCATCAATGGGCCAATGAAAGAAGTGGTGGCTATTCTTGTATGAACCCAACAACAAAAGCATCAAGGAATTTGATGTTGATGCAGTAACATTGTTGGCTACAAAACTGGATGCTCTTACAAAAAATTTTGAGAATATGGGTGCTAGTTCAAATACAACCAATGCCATTGTTGCTTCTTGTGAAGTATGTGGAAGTTCTGAACATCCAAGTGACTCATGCCCATTGGGGGATATAACTGCACAAATTAATCAATTAGAGCAATGTGATGCAATCATGGGTTACAATTAGAGATAGAACAACCCCTACTCAAATACCTACAACCCTGGGTGGAAGAGTCATCCTAATTTCTCTTATAGAAATAACCAAGATCAAGGATCATCCGTGGGGGCAAGGCCTAATTTTCAATCCAGGCAACAAAATTTTCAGCAACAATCATCTCAAAACTTTCCTATGTCCAAGATCGAAAAGATGTTTGAAGAAATTATGTCCAGTCAGAATGAAATGAAACAAGCTCAGAATGAAATGAAATAAGACATTCTGAAGCTTACTCAGAGAATGGATACTTTTGATAGACATAAAAAGATTTTGGAAAGTCAGATTACCCAACTAGCTTCCTCATCTTCTAGAGCACCAGGATAATTACCAGGAAAGCCTGATGTTAATTCCATGGAGCACTGTAATAGAATTGAGCTTAGGAGCGGACGGACCTTGGGAGATCCGCAAGTGACTGCTCCAAAAGGGATGCACAATGAAGAAGAGCTCTCTCCTCCATCACCAAATCAGATTCAAGTTGATGAGGAGAGTACCATTAAGGTCGAAGAGACTCTTCCACTCAACCATCAAAGTATAGCAGTCCCTTTTCCTCAAAGAATGATTATGTTAAAGAAAGATGAAGAGTTTGGCAAATTCTCAGAGAAGGTGAAAGAAATATGTGTTGAAGTACCACTTATTGATGCAATTCTCCAAATGCCCAAGTTTGCCAAATTCTTGAAGGACATCATGTCGAATAAAAGGAGGAAAGGAGATATAGAGATCATTGCACTTACAGAGGAATCCATTGCTCTTTTGGGAAAGAATACTTCCCCAAAGTTGAAGGACCCCGAAAGCTTTTATATTCCTTGCAATATAGGAACTGAATTTATTCAAAAGTTTTTTGTGATTTGGGGGCAAGTGTTAGCCTCATTCCGTATTCTATTTTTAATAAGTTAGGTCTCCAAAACTTTAAACTCACTACCATGGCACTACAACCTGTTGATCACTCCTATAGGTACCCTATAGGTATTGTGGAAGATGTGCCGGTAGAAGTTGGTGGGAGTATAATTGTTAGCTAGAGCCCTAGAGCCAATCATTTGATGATTGTATTATGGACTTGTTGTATCATATTCTTATATAAATAAAGACATGTGTTTTGGTTATTATACTTACTTGTATTGGTGCCAAATAAACTAAGTATAATAGCGTCCTTGAGTAGAAGGTTCTCACCTATATCAATCGGTTGGTTGAACCGATAGTGAGATGATATAGGGAACACTACTCTTAATCATTCCTAGTCGAGTATTAACATTCAGGGACAATGTTAATGCAATAAGACTAGCATGTACGTCAACTCGATGACTTGATCTCACAAGTCATGGATATAGAGATATCAAGTTGACACATGGGTATGCATTGGAGAATGTATACTGAATGACCTGCCATGAGAAAGTATCATGGATCATTATATGAGTGTCATATACTTTCTCATGTGGCTATTAGTATGACTACTAGTCCTTGGACCTGAAGTCACCATGGATCCCTACATAAGGAGTTATGTACTTTGGTTTCGTCAAACGTCACCCGTAACTGGGTGGACTATAAAGGCGATTACTGGGTATGTAACGAATTATGCAGAGGGATGTGAGTGATGTAGATGAGATCTATCCCTCCTATATGACGGGAGTGACATCGATATTCTTGATAGAGTGAGACCACGAAGTGCATGGCCATGCCCAAATGAGTCAATATGAGATATTGAGCTCATTTGATTTAGTGAGTCTACTTGGAGTTCAAGATTTAGATTTATTAGAGGATGACATGATCTATGCCTCATTTTGATCAATCTAGATGTCTAGGATAGAAGGACACTTGTCATATATTGTGAGGAGTCACAATTAGTAGTCATAAGGTGATGTTGGATCTCAACATTCTTGTAACTTGGGTAGTAATGATGTGTTGCTAGATACCGCTAATTACTTATGCTCCTAAATGGGTTTAGGGGCATTGCCAACATTACAAGAACCTATAGGGTCACACACTAAAGACAAATATATGGAGATTAGGTTCATATGATGAACCAAGAGGATTAGATTCATTTGATGAATCAAATTGGATTAAGAGTAATCCTAATTGAGCTAATTGAGTTGGACTCAAGTTGATTCATGTGTTCAATGAGTCTAATTTAGATTATGACTCATTGAATCAATTTAATTAAATGAATTAGATTCATTATATTAAATTGGCTTGAAGTAAATGGTTGGATTAGATCAACCATGAGAGAGATTAAGTCAAGTTTGACTTGACTTGAGAGGAAGATGAAGAGTCAAGTTTGACTTGACTTTATGCCACATCATTTGTGACTTACCATTGAATGGCCAATGATGATATGCCACATCATCATGTCTAGCACATGTGTGTACCACATCATGGAGGTTACAAGCCTCCTTTCCATTTAATGTGGCCGGCCACATTAATTGTAATGGAGTTACAATTGTGGCCGGCCACACATAGTGAATGAGATTTCATTTTTTCATTCAAGGCTAATCAACTCTTCTTCCTCCTTGAGCTCTCTCTTCTTGCTCTCCCTCTCCTATCTTGGCCGAACACCCTGTTGGGGATCGATCGACCGGCTTGAAGGGGGGTTGGATAGACGGCACCCCCAAATACTCGCTTCTTTCTACAACGTTAGTTTGCGCAGCGGAAATACAAACAAAACAAACAAGCTTAAAGATAAAGGCAAGAAAGAAATGCAAACCAAGCTACACGATCGTTTAACGTGATTCGGAGATTAGGGCTCCTACTCCATGGTTGTCCGTAAGGTGGACGATCCCGATCCTTCGGTGGATTACTCCTCGGTAAACTCCGGCTAGCTCACGTAGCTCCTTGTGGGTGGAGAAACCTCACCACAACCCTCACAAGAACTCTTTTGACGCTAGGGCACAAGTAGACTACTAATAGAGATTAACCACCTCTATTTCGTCAACCTCAACCAAGCTCCCAAGGCTTGGTTATATAGGCCACGGGTTAGAAATCCACGCCTACCAGTCGACTGCTAAAACATGCAGTCGACTGCCCTCTGTGGAAATTCAACCGTTACATCCCAACGGCTCGATTTCACACTAACCGAGCGAACAGAGACATTCTGTTCGCTGCCAGTCGACTGCCCCAATCGACTGCACCAGTCGACTGCTAAAACATGCAGTCAACTGCTACAGTACTGCTACAGTAGCGCTATAGTAAAACCCTAAAACTAGGATTTTACTCCGAGTACAATCTCTCATGCACTCGTACCCTCACCCTTATGACTCACTTGATGCTTCTTTGCAGCCTTGACATCTTGCCTTCAAGCTTACTTCCTTTGGCTCTCGTCCCTCGGATGCATTCAAGCCCTCGGCTCACCCCCAATGCCATCCTTCGCGTATGCCTCGAAGTGTCTTCCCTCGGTCCTTGCCCTCGCTGCCTTGTCCACGGTCCCTCGGATGCTCCATCCTTCACCAGACCCGAAGCCATCAACCTGAGTCACATGTGTATCCTGCATACCTGCACACTCACATACACATATCTAATAACAAGGGTGAACCTAACTTAAACCCTTTGCCCAAACACCAAAACACATGGTCCCGCGGACCATTGGGATTGCTCCAACAATCTCCCCCTTTTTGGTGTTTGGCAATACGTTTAAGTTAGGGAAAACATATAGCAAATAAACATGCTAAAATAAATGGACTTACGTTGCCAAGGCTACACACTTGGACTTACACTGCCGAATGGGCTTACGTTGCCAAGGCTACACACTTGGACTTACACTACCGAATGGACTTACGTTGCCAAGGTTACACACTTGGACTTACACTGCCGAATGGACTTACGTTGCCAAGGTTACACACTTGGCTACCGCCGTAACAAGCATCATGCATTGGAACCTATCCTAAGGCCCCCTTACACCTATGCTCCCCAATGAGCTAGGATTTTGACAACAGGCTTTTTAAGAACCTATCCCAAGGCTCCCCTACACCTACGCTCCCCAATGAGCTAGGATTTTTACAATGGGTTTTTTAAGAACCTATCCCAAGGCTCCCCCTACGCAAAGGCACTTTCAGATTTTCCCAACTAAACCTTACTTCTCCCCCTTTGCCTAACATCCAAAAAGTCCTCCAACAATATCCCAATTGTTGAAAACTTGTCATTCCAATTGACCCTAAACTTGTGTGTTTATCCCCCATGGATTTCATACACTTGTATGAATTGACTTGGTCAAAATTCAGTGCTGAAGACAATTTCAGACAGGTATCAGTCGACTGCAAGAAGTACCAGTCGACTGGTCACCACTAGCTGAGCGAACAGAATGCTTCTGTTTCCAGCCAGTCGACTGCATGTTTTAGCAGTCGACTGGTGCAGTCGACTGCTAAAACTAGCAGTCGACTGCACAGTTTTTCAGCCTTTTTCAGCATTTCTGACCCAATTTCAGAAATGCACCAATAATTCCACAAACCTCCAAAAATCCCCAAATTTTGTGGAGAGGTCTATTTTACCCATGTCTACATGGGAAAAATACATTAAAAAAATGTATCTATCACCAATCCCAAGATTGACACAAAACTCAAAACTAGCTAAATGGTTCAATTTAACCTTGACCTAAAGTCCTAGTTTTGGCTTCCTCTTGATGTATTTGCCCATACTAACCCACAATGCATCTCTAGCATTGGTTTATATGGCATCTATACATCCAAAATCAATTATCATGCTATATGACCCCAATGTCATATTTCTAAGCATGAAACAAAACTAAATTGTGCCAAAACCCTAGGTTTGAGACTCAAGTCCGTCTCCAAACCATTTGGCACATCCCATGACCCCTCTAGACTCCCAAGTACAACCCACCTGAGATCCATTGGCCATGGGTCCCAATTTGACTCTTAGAACTCCCCCTAGACCCCTTAACCTTAGCCACCTCTCTAGGTGACTCATCCACAATGACTAGGCTACATTGGTTCACCTCCGGTGACACTTGGCCTACAAACCTAACTTTTTAACCTTGGACACTTTGTCCTTGGTTAATTTATCCTTACCTTTAAATGACTTTCCCTTGCCATTTATTGGTTTCTCCTTGCCATAGTCATATGCCACCCTAGCATAAGACTTTCCCTTAGCATTGGAGCCACTAGATCGGTATCCCAAACCCGATCTATCATTGTTGGGTCTTTGGCTACCCAACACCATACCTAAACCCTTATATCCAACATTGAATCTTTCTAGGGTTTTCTCCAATTTATCAAGCTTTGCCTTCAAAGCTTGATTTTCCCTCTCTAAGTTGCTAAACCTAGAGTCAACATGTCCACCATGGACATTCCTAGACCTACCCTTTCTAGGCATGTGTCTCCCCTTCTTGGGATTAATGCCTTGGGTCTCCTTAGGTCTACTATTTCTTTGTTTATCATGCATTGGTCTTCTAGGATTTTGATCTACAATTACCCTACTCCTATCATGATATTTAAATCCAAAATTTTGCATGGGCATACAATGATAATCACAATCATTTCTCCTAGCATGCATGGGAACATGAAAATTTGAATTGCATTTCAAATTAGGGTATACCTCCCTTACCCTTGAAACTCCCCCTTGATTTGAGCTCCTCTTCTTCTTCTCCCATTTCTTTAGATGCGCAAGCTTCTTGATTTCCCACTTCTTGGGGCATTTTGTGTGGTAGTGGCCCTTCTCCCCACACGTGTAGCATGTAATGCACATTCTCCTCCTTTGGACTTCTTCATTCCTACAACCCATGTTAGTATTCAAAATAACTTGATTGGGTTTAGGAGTTACCTTCTTCTTACCCAATGGACACCTACTCTTGTAGTGTCCCTTCTCATTGCAACCGAAGCAAATGATATGGTCCTTTGACTTTGCTTCGGTGGAGGTGCTCACTAGGTTGACCTCCAAGATCTCTTCTTCCTCCGTCTTGGATTTTTCTTCAACCCTTGAGGATGTTGACGATGCTTCTTAATCCTCCTTCTCCTCCTTGGAAGTTGAGCATGACTCAACTTCCGTTTGCTCCTCTTCAACTTGAGCAATTAAACCCATCTCCTTGGGTTCTTCTTCTTCTTGTGTAGGTTTAGGTTCTTCCCGTAGAACCATCTTCACTTTGCTCCACAAATCGTGGGCGTTCTTATATTCACCTACACCACTTATCATATTAGGAGGCAATAAATCAATTAAAATTGCTATTACCTTTGAGTTTGCCTCCGATCGTGAGGTTTGCTCCTCCGTCCAATGTTGTGGTCGGAGCTTCTTCCCTTTCTTATCTTTCGGGACTTCGAACAGTTTCATGATCACTATCATGATATCCCAATCCGTGTTGAAGAAGATCTCCATCTTCATCATCCAATAGGTGATGTCCCCAAGGCTTCCTCCTTCAAACTTTGGAGGTTCAATCAAGCTGGTCATCTTCTTGTATTTGCTCTTCTCGGCGATTAGTCCGGTGAAGTGAGACCTTCGCTGTGATACCACTTGTTGGGAATCGGTTGACCGGCTTGAAGGGGGGTTGGATAGACGGCACCCCCAAATACTCGCTTCTTTCTACAACGTTAGTTTGTGCAGCGGAAATACAAACAAAACAAACAAACTTAAAGATAAAGGCAAGAAAGAAATGCAAACCAAGCTACACGATCGTTTAACGTGGTTCAGAGATTAGGGATCCTACTCCACGGCTGTTTGTAAGGTGGAGGATCCCGATCCTTCGGTGGATTACTCCCCGGTAAACTCTGGCTAGCTCACGTAGCTCCTTGTAGGTGGAGAAACCTCACCACAACCCTCACAAGAACTCTTTTGACGCTAGGGCACAAGTAGACTACTAATAGAGATTAACCACCTCTATTTTGTCAACCTCAACCAAGCTCCCAAGGCTTGGTTATATAGGCCACGGGTTGGAAAACCCCGCCTACCAGTCGACTGCTAAAACATGCAGTCGACTGCCCTCTGTGAAAATTCAACCGTTACATCCCAACGGCTCGATTTCACACTAACCGAGCGAACAGAGACATTCTGCTCGCTGCCAAACCGCCGTCACGCTATATCTTCCCTGCAGCGATGCTTATTGCTACTAAAAAACCCTAAAACTAGGATTTTACTCCGAGTACAATCTCTCGTACCCTCACCCTTATGACTCACTTGATGCTTCTTTGCAGCCTTGACATCTTGCCTTCAAGCTTACTTCCTTTGGCTCTCGTCCCTCGGATGCATTCAAGCCCTCGGCTCGTCCCCAATGCCATCCTTCGCGTATGCCTCGAAGTCGCTTCCCTCGGCCCTAGTCCTCGCTGCCTTGTCCACGGTCCCTCGGATGCTCCATCCTTCACCAGACCCGAAGCCATCAACCTGAGTCACATTGTATCCTGCATACCTGCACACTCACATACACATATCAAATAACAAGGGTGAACCTAACTTAAACCCTTTGCCCAAACACCAAAACACATGGTCCCGCGGACCATTGGGATTGCTCCAACACACCCTAGGTGCTAGCACACCTTTGTTTGGTCCTTCTCCATCTACTGTGTTCGTGTGGATACATGTAGAGGATTGTCTACATTGACAATCTTGAGATCTGGCAAGCCATTGGACTAGCGGGATAGCGAAGGGCATCGCATCGAGGCTAATACTCTTATCTAGTGTAGACGTAGAGTTTGTAAACTCGTACTCGTATTTTTTTTTTATTTTTCTTTGCACGGATTCGATGGCTGGGGCTTTCGAGGTTTCCGCGACGCGAAAACGCGGTTTTCACGGCCCGAAAAACCCAACAGTGGTATCAGAGCCACGTGCAAAGACTTGTACGAGTTTATTTTTGTTTTTTATGAAAAATATAGCTTCTGTGATTTTCTGTAAATTTAGGTTTTTTATGGTTTTTATGGGTAATTTTTTCGTAGAAGCGAAGCACAAGTGTTTCGGCACTTGTAGGCTTCGGCTACCAGGAAGATTGTTCCAAAACGACTTGGTTTCACCCCAAAATTTTTTGGGACAGCGGGCTAAAGCGCTGTAGGATCGCTATGGAACCCTCGCGATGGTTAGATCGCGGGTAGGGGCGCTTCCCCTGGCCCCGTAAGGGGATTCGTTCCGCGATTGCACCCGAAAACCGTTAAACGGGACCACCGGGAATTTTTACTCATAAAAATTATAAAAATTAGTATTAAAATTAAAGAAAATTATGGAAAATACATAATTTAGAATTATGTATAATTTGTGATAGTCATGGCCCAAAAGACCCAATTGGATTGGAATAAATGTGTTGTAATTCATAATACGGCCTGCGTGCCGTGATGTGATGTGCGTGTTGTATTTTTATTCACGACCTGCGCGTCGTGCCTTTCTCTATTTTATATTCTTGTTGTAAATTAGTTTAGACTTGAATGTAACTCGAGTTTCAAAATTGTAATGTACAAAATTGGAGCGGTGGAAGGTCCACTCGAGACGGAGTTACGAGGAGGGCGCGAGCAACACAAGGTGGTCAAAGGGAGGAGCTTGAGAAGCTGTTGACCCTAGGTTGACCATCCGATCTTCTCATTGGCTTGAGAAGATCATAGTAGGGCCATGACTAATCACGAATTAATTTAATTAATTGCTTGTGTATATGTGATGCATGATTAAGTAATTAATTAGTGCCTAACGATTAGATTAGATCTAAGTCGTGCACATGATGCACCCTTCGATTAGATTAGATCTATCGAGTATATGATACACATCATCGTTTAGATTAGATCTAAATCACATCAACTCTAATGCCTACCGTGCCATGATACCTATCACTACCTCGATCACGTGTTGTTGAATCTGCCAAAGCAGAGCAACACATATTATCTTGGTAGGGTACGGAGGGACAATCTTGGTCCCGCTTATCAACGCATGGATGAATACAAACTCAATTAGATTGAGTATTCCTAGTTAACTCGGTTGGATCGAGTACAACTATAGACATTCTTCCAATGGTTGGAAAGATAGGACATAAATCACATTTATATTAATTCTTGGGCGTATTAGCCAAAGCTAACTCAAGTTTTAATATAACTGCGGATAATGATCCTATAAACAAGAGTTGAATAGAGATGTAATTGGTAAATCGTTACCTACCGATCATACTAAGTCTTGAGCGTATTAGCCAAAGCTAACTCAAGGGTTAGTATGATGTGGATCTTGTCCCACATGAATTATAGAATTCAGTGGGAGCATCATTTTGTTAAAGGACTAATTAAATGATTTAAAGAATACGATATTTATTTTCTGCATTTTTCTGTTGTAGATAAACCATGACGTCAAATATGAACACCTTCTCTCTGTGTTCTGTCCTTGAGAAGGACAAGCTCAACGAAGCAAATTTCCTGGACTGGTACACGAACTTGAGAATAGTTCTCACGACGTGCAACGACATCACGCTCTATTCGGAGGCTCCTCCCCGTGCCACATAGCGGGATAAAGATGCTTACAAGCATCATGATGACACATTAGATGTGTCTGTCTAATGCTCGCGACCATGAACTCCGAGCTTGAAGCAACACGAGTTAATGGGCGCTTACAATATGGTTGATCATCTTCGTCAACCATATCAAGGACAAGCGAGGCATGATAGATTTGAGATCTCAAGGGCACTTTAGTGCAAGATGTCGATGGGCTCCCAGAGGCTCATGTACTCAAAATGATTGCATAGAAAACCTATGAGGTTGGGATTCTCACTTGGCAGAGCCGCACCGACTGATCTTGCAATCCTTGCGGATAACTATAGTCGGTTTGTTCTAAACTACAATATGAGCGAAATTGACAAGCCACTCGAGCCTAGCATGTTAACACTTGAGCTAAACCTTAAGCAGCCCCACCTCTATTCGATGGTTCGAAACATAAGGAAGGCAAGCCCAAAGGCAAAAAGTCCCAAGCCAAGGGCAAAGACAAAGACAAGCCTAAAGGAGGGTCGAGGATGCTACACTGCTCCCATATCGCGTCGTGCAGCCGAAGAGGAAGCTAGGTGTACACGGAAGATCTTAAGAAGAAGTGAAGTGAGACTTCCAATTCAGGATATATTGTAGAAGTCAATTTATCTATTTCTTCATCATGGGTATTAGATACCGGATGTGCATCTCACATTTGTACTAATGTGCAGGAGAAATAGCGGGGCACTAAGCGATGGGTGGACCTACATGTAGGTAATGGAGCACTACAGTATTGGCAGGACTTATTTTCTATCTCTGCCCTCTAGGCTTGTATTAGAGTTGGATGATTGTTGTTTTGTGCCTGTATTAACTAAGAACTTAATTTCATTTTCTTGTTTGGACAAGAAAAGTTTCTCTTTTATTATAAAGGACAAATGTTGTTCTGTTTATTTAAAAGATATGTTCTATTGTAGTGCACCTCTGATGAACGGACTCTACATTCTAGATATTGAAAGCCCTATCTATAACATAAATACCAAGAGTTCAAGGCAAATGACCTGAACCAAACCTATCTCTTCCACTGTCGCTTAGGTTATATAAATGACAAGCGCTTATCCCAGCTCCATAAGGATGGTTTGCTGGACTCATTTGATTTTGAATCTTATGAGACGTGCGAGTCATGCCTAATAGGCAAGATGACCAAGACTCCCTTTAGTAATGAAGAGCGACTTATTTGTTTGGACTCATACAGTGATGTATGTGGCCCTTCAATGTCATTCTAGAGGTGGTTATAGGTACTTCATCACATTTCTTGATGACTTCAGTAGATATGGTTATGTGTACTTGATGACATAAGTCGAATCCTTTGAAAAGTTTAAAGAATTCAAGAATGAAGTACAGAACCATCTTGGAAAGAGTATTAAGATACTTCAGATCGAGGTGGAGAATACCTAAGCCATGAGTTTCGTGACTACCTAGTGAGTGTGAAATTCTATCCCAACTCACTCCTTCCGGAACACCAGTGGAATGGTGTATTCGAAAGGAGGAATCGTACCCTTATTAGATATGGTACGATCTATGATGAGTCACATGCGATCTTCGACATACCTTTGGGCTATGACGAGCATTTTATACTCACGAGTTCCATCCAAGGCGTGATAAAGACACCATATAGGATATGGATGGGAGAGAGGTGTCTTTCATGAGGATTTGGGGTTGTGAGGCTTATGTTCGACGTCAAGTCTCGGACAAGTTAGGACCCAAATCAAGTGCTACTTTATTGGATATCCCAAGGAAACTAAGGGATATTACTTCTACATCGGAATCTTTCTAGAAAGGGACTTTGTTTCTAGAAAGACTAGTGGGAGTACATTCGAGCTTGAAGAAGTTCAAGATGCGCTGAAGCCTCGATGGAAGTTGAACTCGAATCCACAAGTGTTGTGGATGATGTTGTTCCACAAAGAGTTGAGGAACAACAACCAGTTTATAGACATACCTCTCAGCAGCGATAGGGTATGTCATCACCTGAGATACTCATTTCTCTTGTTTGACCATGATGATGTTGTGCTCATAGATGATGAGCCTACCACCCATCGGAAGCCGTGATGAGACCGGACTAGAAATGGCTAGAGGCCATGAGATCGAAATGGAATCCATGTACACCAACCAAGTATGGACTTTGGTTGATCCCTGAAGGGTAAAACCCATAGGGTGTAAGTGGGTCTTTAAGAGCCCATGGATGGGCTTATCTATAGGTCGTTAGGAGCCTAAAGGTTTCAAGCGATTCATGGTATTGACTATGATGAAACCTTTTCTCCAGAGGTGATGTTTAAGTCCATTCGGATCATGCTTGCTGCAGCTTACCATGACTATGAGATATTGTAGATGGATGTCAAACCTGCTTCCGAATGGAAACCTGCTCGAGGATGTGTACATGACACAACCCGAGGGTTTTGTAGATCCACAACATACTAGCAGAGTATGCAAACTGCATAGGTCCATTTATGGACTAAAGCAAGCTTCTCGGAGTGGAATCTTCGATTCGATGATGCAATCAAACAGTTTGGTTTCATCAAGAGCGAAGATGAGCCTTGTGTCTAGAAGAAGGTTATAGGGGATATAGTTGTCTTCCATTGTATGTGGATGACATACTACTCATTGGGAAGGACATCCCTTTGCTTCAGCCTGTCAAGACTGGCAAGGGAGTTGCTTCTCAATGAAGGACTTAGGTGAGACATCCCGTATTCTAGGGATCAGATCTATAGAGATAGATCTAAGAGATTGCTTGGCCTAAGTCGAGTACATATATTGACAAGGTACTCCTTTGGTTTGTCATGCAGAACTCTAAGAAGGATTTCTGCCGATGTCACATGGCGTGAGTCTTCGAAGACTCAAGGTCCCTCTTCTAGAGAGGAGAGAGACCGCTCTTATGCCTCAGTCATAGGATCTATCATGTATGCCATGCTATGTACTCGACCGATGTCTGATGCTTTGAGCATGAGCGTGATACAGTCGGATCCGTGAAAGTCATCAGATAGCGGTCAAGAATATTCTTAAGTACTTGAGAAGGACTAAAGAATATTTCATGATATATAGAGGCAATGACGAGCTAGCTGTAAAGGGTTACAGTGATGCTAGCTTCCAGACCGACCAGGATGATTATCGATCGCAGTCAGGGTTCGTATTTTGCATTAATGGTGGTGCTTTGAGCTAGAAGAGTTGGCGGACACAACTGATTCTACAACAGAAGGAGTACATCAAAGGTAGCAAAGGAGGCAGTTTGGATCCGAAAGTTCATCACTGAACTTGGGGTGGTTCCTAGTATCGCTGACCCTATTGAGCTCTATTGTGACAACAATGGAGCTATAGCACAGGCTAAGTAACCTCGCTCAAACCAGCGGACCAAACACATACTACGGCGCTTCCATCTCATTCGAGAGATTATCGAGAGAGGAGATGTGAAGATATGCAGAGTACCTACAGAGGTTAACATCGCAGATCCCTTGACCAAGGCTTTGGCACAGAGGAAGCATGATGGCCACACTAGGTCATTGGGGCTTAGAGCGTACACTGATTGGCACTAGTGCTAGTGGGAGATTGTTATTTAGAGCCCTAGAGCCAATCATTTGATGATTGTATTATGGACTTGTTGTATCATATTCTTATATAAATAAAGTCATGTGTTTTGGTTATTATACTTACTTGTATTGGTGCCAAATAAACTAAGTATAATAGCGTCCTTGAGTAGAAGGTTCTCACCTATATCAATCGGTTGGTTGAACCGATAGTGAGATGATATAGGGAACACTACTCTTAATCATTCCTAGTCGAGTATTAACATTCAGGGACAATGTTAATGTAATAAGACTAGCATGTAGGTCAACTCGATGACTTGATCTCACAAGTCATGGATATAGAGATATCAAGTTGACACATGGGTATGCATTGGAGAATGTATACTGAATGACCCACCTTGAGAAAGCATCATGGATCGTTATATGAGTGTCATATACTTTCTCATGTGGCTATTAGTATGACTACTAGTCCTTGGACCTGAAGTCACCATGGATCCCTACATAAGGAGTTTTGTACATTGGTTTCGTCAAACGTCACCCGTAACTGGGTGGACTATAAAGGCGATTACTAGGTATGTAACGAATTATGCAGAGGGATGTGAGTGATGTAGATGGGATCTATCCCTCCTATATGACGGGAGTGACATCGATATTCTTGATAGAGTGAGACCACGAAGTGCATGGCCATGCCCAAATGAGTCAATATGAGATATTGAGCTTATTTGATTTAGTGAGTCTACTTGGAGTTCAAGATTTAGATTGATTAGAGGATGACATGGTCTATGCCTCACATTGATCAATCTAGATGTCTAGGATAGAAGGACACTTGTCATATATTGTGAGGAGTCACAATTAGTAGTCACAAGGTGATGTTGGATCTCAATATTCTTGTAACTTGGGTAGTAATGATGTATTGCTAGATACCACTCATTACTTATGTTTCTAAATGAGTTTAGGTGCATTGCCAACGTTACAAGAACCTATTGGGTCACACACAAAAAACAAGTGGATGGAGATTAGGTTCATATGATGAACCAAGAGGATTAGATTCATTTGATGAATCAAATTGGATTAAGAGTAATCCTAATTGGGCTAATTGAGTTGGACTCAAGTTGATTCATGTGTTCAATAAGTCTAATTTAGATTATGACTCATTGAATCAATTTAATTAAATGAATTAGATTCATTATATTAAATTGGCTTGAATTAAATGGTTGGATTAGATCAACCATGAGAGAGATTAAGTCAAGTTTGACTTGACTTGAGAGGAAGATGAAGAGTCAAGTTTGACTTGACTTTATGCCACATCATTTGTGACTTGGCATTGAATGACCATTGATGATATGCCACATCATCATGTCTAGCACATGTGTGTGCCACATCATGGAGGTTACAAGCCTCCTTTCCATTTAATGTGGCCGACCACATTAATTGTAATGGAGTTATAATTGTGGTCGGCCACACATAGTGAATGAGATTTCAATTTTTCATTCAAGGCTAATCAACTCTTCTTCCTCCTTGAGCTCTCTCTTCTTGCTCTCCCTCTCCTATCTTGGCCGAACACCCTAGGTGCTAGCACACATTTGTTTGGTCCTTCTCCATCTAGTGTGTTCATGTGGATACGTGTAGAGGATTGTCTATGTTGACAATCTTGAGATCCGACAAGCCATTGGACTAGCGGGATAGCGAAGGGCATCGCATCGAGGGTAATACTCTTATCTAGTGTAGACGTAGAGTTTGTAAACTTGTACTCGTATTTTGTTTTATTTTTCTTTGCACGGATCTGGTGGCTGGGGTTTTCGGGGTTTCCGCGTCGTGAAAATGTGGTTTTCGCGGCCCAAAAAACCCAACAATAATTCCCACCGATTTTGTTGTGTTAGACATGGAAGAGGACCCGAAAATCTCGATCATATTGGGAAGACGATTCCTTGCTACAGCAGGAGCTATTATTGATGTTAAAAATCATAAACTTTCTTTCGTGATTGGTAAGGAATGGTTGGAGTATGATTTGTCTAAAGCCTCTAACAATGTCTCTTCTCTCTTGAATGCTTGTAGCAGGACAAGCATTTACAAATTGGAGGAATGAAATTTTCATCCTCATGGGAGGCCACCGAATGAAGATAACTATGTGGTGGAAGATGTTTGGAGGAGACCTCCCAACAAAAATGACAAATATATCTGCCCTCCAAGGGTAAAGAAAAGAGAGAAGTGATTAGATTGGTCGAGCTAAAGACCTTAAACAAGCGCTTCTTGGGAGGCTACCCAAGGGTTTCTTTTTAGTTAATTTCATTTCATGTCTCTATTCTTCATTAGTAGTGCTTTTACTTGTTTTCTTGTTGGTTTTTGTTTTGTTTTCAGGTTGAAATTTAATTTCCAAGAGCTGGCCATGATTTCTTCATGTACATGGAAGTGTGGGAGGAGCTAGAATGGATGAGGAAGTTTCAATTGGAGCAAAACAGAGCATGGTCGTGTGCTGCACACGACCAGGCTTACGGTGCAGAAAGTGGAGATGCTTGGGCTGTGTCTACTTGACACGACCGTGTGGAGTCTCCAGTGATGAGAAAGTATGCGGCCGTGTTCCCGACACGGCCGTGTGAAGAAACCAGAGGAGGAAGGGTTCTCGGTCGTGTCTCACACACGGCTGTGTAAAGGAACTAATGCAAAGGCCTGCATTGGTCGTGCCATCTGACACGGCCGTGTGAAGAATCCAGAGGAGGAAGGTTTCTCGGCCGTGTCTCACACACGACCGTGTGAGGGAACTAACGCAAAGGCCTGCACTGGCCGTGCCATAAGACACGGTTGTGCAGAAAAAGAGGAATTAAGCCGTGTAATGATACATGACCCAGTCCACACCCTTAAAGGGAGTTAGGGCATGGGGTGTGAGCGGCACATGACCGCACACCCCCTCCCTCTTCTTCCTTCTCTCTCATTTTTCTTTTCTCTAGTATTTCAACCACCATTTCTAATATCTTCCTCTCATTCTCCTTTTGAAGGCTAGAATCTCTTGCTCCATGGAAAATGTAATGGAAGAATCCTCTTCAACAAGGAAAGGGAAAGAGAAGGTGGTTGCAACAAAGGAGAAAAACTCTTGTCTTAAAGGTATTTCTAATGATTTTGGCATTGTCTTTTCTAGTGAGGAACAACGTTTTAGTTATTCTTCTTTATGTAAATGCCCTCTTGTTAGTACCAAATTTATAGATGATGAAACTTTGGCAACATTAGGATTTAAGGATGATTTAAATTAGTTGTTTGAAAGAATAGGCTGGAGTCGTTTAATGACAATGAAATATCCTACCTATCCTAGAATCGTTTTTGAATTTTTGAGTTCTATAACGGTTGATAATGTTCAAGGTGGGGGTAAGCTATAATTTCGACTGTTTAATGAGGATTATGTATGAACATTGAGTGATTTTAATACTTGTTATGAGTTGCCTAAGAATGATTTGTGTACAATTTTACCTCAGTTCGAAAATTCACATTTTTGGCAACACATTTTTGAGCAATCACATTTTAACCCTCATAATTCCAGAGCTCTTCACATTATTAACCCGATTTTTAGATATGCTTATCTAGTGATGAAGAATACCATATTTGGGAGAGAAGACAAAGAGGGGTTAGTAAGACTTGTAGATTTGTAATGTTTATGGGCAATGATTGAGAATGTTGATATTAATTCAGGTTATTTCTTTCTTAAACATTTAGTGAAACTTGGAAAATCTGACTCTACCGCGCCTATTATTTTGGGTGGATTATTAACCTAGATTGCTTTAGTGTTAGGGTGTGATTTAAATGAATTGGAAATGATTGACAATTCTTGTAGATTAGATTTGAATTCATGTTTAGCAATAAAAATGATAAGACGTGAAGAGCATGGATATAGTCTTCTTATTAAGAATAATTTCCCTTTAAAACTGCCCAATCATGACCTCACTACTATCCATGTTAGGGAAAATTGGTGCTTGAAATTAGCAATTCAACATTCGAAAACATTGTCAATTTCATTTTCAAAAAGAGTTCCTTTGGTTAATCGTGATGTTCATAGCTTTAATTTTCAAGAACTCCATTCTGCTCTAGATAAGATTCATAATGATTTGAACGCGACCGAAAATTTTCTTTCTAATGATAATCCCATGGAGGACGAACAATTTAAAAAATTGCAAGATTGTTTCAAAAGTGAGAGGGAATTGTGTGAAAAATTTCTCGGTTTATGAATTCTTATAGAACCCATTTTGAATTTAATGAAGATTTTCGAGGGTATATGAGGTTTTTCCAAGATGATGTTGATAAACTGTTCGAGTATCATATGTTTGTTAGAAATAAAGTAAGGTGGTTTATTGATTACTTCCCTTTTATTCTGCCTGAATTTCTTGATCTACCTCCACCTCCACCATATTGATTTCATCGGGACGATGAAAAGTTTGAGTCTGGGGGGGGGGGGGGGGGTCAAACCTGATTTCTTTTTGTTTCAGTTTTTGCTTGTTTTCTTGTTTTTTGCATGTGTAGTTTTTGTTTTACATTCTATTTTGATTGTCTTTCTTGAGTGTTTGTTTTGATAGTCATTTGATTATCTTTTGAAATCTTAGGGCATACATCTTGAGAACATCAAACTTCACTTATATGTTTTCTTGTCTTCAAGATTAAATGTTAGCACATTCATTATCTAGATTCATGATGTTGTAAATGATGCTAGTAGTAAGCTTTATGTACTTCTTTTCTCTATCTTGGGTAGCATGAAATAAGCTAAGAATCATATGGAGATGAGTTTTAGTTTTGGCTTGACCTTAAGAATCTTACTTTCACTACACTTTGACTTGATGCTTGAATGGTTGATATCATTGAAATAGTCATGATTCATCTTGTTTGCTTAGTACTTGGTTTCCATGGTGATTTCTCAAACTTCATTTTGGTTACTGGATGAGACTCAAATCATGTAAGCTCATTTGGAAAAATCAAAATATCCTAACATTTGTGCTAAAGGTACACTTGTGAAATAAGATTTGCACAATGCAAATGCTTATGAAAAAAAATGTGTGAAAGAAAAAACAATAAAGAATAAATGAATAAGGGATATAAAAAACAGTTGTCATGAGTGGAATCTAGCAAGTTACTCCTTTGAGACCGAGTTAGGTTACTGGGGAAATGACTGCTTAGCTTCTCTTGAGATTGAGCACGCCTTTGAAACCATGGGTTGATTGAGAAATATTAACCAAGTGTTTGGCAAGTAAGTGCCTATCACTGGTTACTTGTCCATCACTGGAAATATTAGGAACTCAAATTTGATGACGACTTGACTAGGACATAGATTGAAACTTGAAGGGTTTTATGTATTTTTTGCACTAAGCACAAGATACTTATGCTTGAGCCATACTTGACTTTATTTTCATGATCATGCTTGTTAGTGAAACTTTTTGATAGAGTTAGGAAAGTACATTATGGCTTATAAATGTGTTGTAGAACATATGAATGTAGATTGTAGCATTTTACTTGAGGACAAGCAAAGGTTTAAGTCTGGGGGAGTGATGTGCGTAGATTATATACACTTATTGGCATGTTTTGACGCGCATTCACATACTTTGAGCATGCTTGATCTATGCATTTTCATACTTTCAGCTTTCCTTTTTAGCATATTTACTCTCTTTGTTCGGAGATCTGTTTTTGTGCATCTTTTGTACACAGGAGTCGAATTTGGTGAAGATTTCATGTTCAAGGCCAAACCTATAAGTAAAGTAAGGGGAGAAAGCACCTGGCCGTGTACCAGACACGGCCATGCCACAGAAGGGTGCTCAAGCCATGTGGAGATCAGAGGTCGTGTGGCAGCAACAGGAAAGGAAGTAGGCTCGGCCGTGTGAACCTCACACGGCTGTGTCAAGATATGAAGCGATCTAGAGCTTAAACCTTACATGGCCATGTAGATCTACATGGCCGTGTGAGGTTTCCAGAGACCAGGAAGGCTCTGGTCGTGTGCACTACATGGTTGTGCAGGGTTTCCAGAGGTAGGAGCAGTTCAGGTCGTGTAGGTCTACACGGCCGTGTGAAGAGGATATTGGAGATGTTTGCTACGGCCGTGTCTCACACACGGCCGTGCAAGGTTGATAGAGAGGATAATGGGCAGGGCCGTGTGAACCTCACACGGCCGTGCCACGAGGTCGTGTGGCGCCCAAACCTCACCTCTATTTAAACCCTTATTCAAGGTTTGAAAGGGGATCTACTCCCCCTTGGGAGAGAGCGAGATTTGGGGCTTTCCCTCCATTCTTGGCAGGATTTCTTGGTGATCTAAAGGCGGATCTTCAATGGAATCGACTCTGGGAGTGTGGATTGGATCCGAAGACCAAGCTTCATCTTAGATAAGTTTTCTTTCTCTCCTCTTCTTGGATTGGGGGGATCAAGAAATGGTTGTAATCTCTTTATTTTTGGATTTTTCTCTTCGATTCATGGAGTAGATCTCTTGTTTTAGGATGAGGGTGTATTTGTATGATGAATTGATGTAAACTCTTGTGGATTTGCCATTTCCTTGTTTCTATGATATTGTCTTGTTTGTATCAATTCAATCATGGATGTATTGTTGTGATTTGGACCTAATTCACATTCTTGATTAATTGTTTGAATGTCTTGTGGATCTTGTAGAGATTATCTCTCACTCGATTTTCTGAGGGAAGCACACGTAAGGTGCAAGCCGGTGTAAGGACGTGTGAGGGATGAACTTTAGGGGAGAGATAGGATAATTCAAGAAGGTAGGATAGATGTATGCATTAATTGTTGGGTTCTTCGGGCCGCGAAAACCGCTTTTCGCGTCGCGGAAACCCCGAATCACCCAAGGCCAACGGATCCGTGCAAGGAAAAAACCGAACGAAAATACGAGTACGAGTTTCAAAGACTTTAGATCTATACTAGATGAGAGTTATACCTTCGAAGCGTGCCCTTTCGCGTTCCCGCTCATCCAAGGAATTGCCGGTTCTCTAGAGTATCAAAATAGATACTCCTCTAGAAGTATCCACACGAACACGTAAGTGGAGAAAACACACAAAAGGTGTGCTAGCACCTTGTGTGGTCACGGCAAGAGGAGGAAAGGGAGAGAGCTCTCTTGAGGAAGAAGAAGAAGAAGTAATGCCTTGAATAAAATCAAATTTCATTCACCACTTTTGTGTGGCCGACCACTCCATGGAGTGTAACTCCCATTCCATATTAATCACAATTAATGTGAAGCCATTAAGAGGTGTTGTGTAACTCCTATGATGTGGCACATCATGAAGATCTGGACCATTACCATTGGTCCACATCTTGCCACCTCACAATGATGTGGCAAATGAGTAACCTCCACTCATTTAATGTGGCCAACCCACATTAAATGCAATGGAGGCTTGTAACCTCCATGAGGTGGCAAAACAAGATGATGTGGAACAACACTATTGGTCCACATCTTGCCACCTCACTCATGATGTGGCAAAGAGTCAAGTCAAACTTGACTCTTCCTCTTCCTCTCTAGTCAAGTCAAACTTGACTCAATCTCCCTCATGGTTGATCTAATCTAACCATTTGATTCAAGCCAACTTAATATAATGAATCTAATTCATTAAATTAAATTGATCTAATGAGTCATAATCTAAATTAGACTCATTAAATACATGAATCAACTTGAGTCTAACTCAAGTAGCCCAATTTAGATTACTCTTAATCCAATTTGATTCATCAAATGAATCTAATCCCCTTGGTACATCATATGAACCAAATCTCCATCTAAATGTCCTAAGTGTGTGACCCTATAGGTTCTTGTAACGTTGGCAATGCCCTAAACCCATTTAGGAGCATAAGTAATGAGCGGTATCTAGCAACACATCATTACTACCCAAGTTACAAGAAATGTCGAGATCCAACATCACCTTGTGACTACTAATTGTGACTTCTCACAATATGTGACATTGTCCTTCTATCCTAGACATCTAGATTGATCAATGTGAGGCATAGACCGTGTCATCCTCTAATCAATCTAAATCTTGAACTCCAAGTAGACTCACTCGATCAAATGAGCTCAACATCTAATGTTGACTCATTTGGGCATGGCCATGCACTTCGTGGTCTAACTCTATCAAGAATATTGATGTCGCTCCCGTCATATGGGAGGGATAGATCCCATCTACATCACTCACATCCCTCTGCATAATTTGTTACATACCCAGTAATCGCCTTTATAGTCCACCCTGTTACGGGTGACGTTTGACGAAATCAAAGTACATAACTCCTTATGTAGGGATCCATGGTGACTTCAGGTCAAAGGACTAATAGTCATACTAATAGCCACATGAGAAAGTATATGACACTCATATAACGATCCATGATACTTTCTCATGGCGGGTCATTCGGTATACATTCTCTAATGCATACCCACGTGTCAGTTTGATATCTCTATATCCATGACTTGTGAGATCAAGTCATCGAGCTGACCTACATGCTAGTTTTATTGTATTAACATTGTCCCTGAATGTTAATACTCGACTAGGAATGATTTAGAGTAGTGTTCCCTATATCATCTCACTATCGATTCAACCAATCGATTGATATAGGTAAGAACCTTCTACTCAAGGATGTTACTATACTTATTTTATCTGGCACTAATACAAATAAGCATAATAACCAAAAACCAAATGCCTTAATATATATACAAGAATATGATATACATGAGTCCATACAATCATCAAATGATGGGCTCTAGGGCTCTAACTAACATTAATCTTTATATCTTATGGGTTGAGAGGCAATGATTTCTATGTTGATTTTCCCAGGGATCTTCGTGACAGGAACATGCCCGTGTAAGGACAACATAGGCTCATATCTAATTGATCACATCTAGGTATAGATTTAGTCCTAGGTCGGTTGTCTATTGCAAGAGAGAACCGACAACCTTCTATAAATATTGGATAATTGAGAAATAGGGTTTGGTAGATCATTTACATTGAGGAATCTTATAAAGAAACCAAAACTCCTAGAACATTATATTCCTTTATCATAGCCCATAATTTTGTTTGTTGATCTTTCATTCCTATGTTTACTTTTCATTAGTTACATTTAGCTTTTGGAAACCAATTAATTAGTTGTTTAGCTAACTCGTGTTGAAACATTTTTAGTGCTTATTCCAGTCCCTATGGATACGATAATCTTTTATATTACTTGCGACATTTACGTACACTTGCGGAACGTAACAGTGTGCGCCACCCATCTCTCTAAAAAAACCCTATTTCCATCTCCTTCTCTCCCAAAAGCCTTCTCCTCCCTACTACACCTCATCAAACCCTAATTTCCCACCTCTAGAGCTCATTTTTGCTTAGATCTACCACTAGATCTAATACTTTTTCAAGCCATAAATCCGAAAAGAGAGGAGAAACTTCCCTATTTTTCCTTCCTTCCCTCCTCTTCCACCCTCAAGACCCATTTCCACAAGAAATTCCCCAAAACCTTGCACCATGTCACAGATCTTGAAGAGACTTCGTCGAGAAAGCGGTGGATCTAGCGAAGGAGATGCACCGGGAGGCGACAAAGGTAAAGGGAAGGCTTCTACTTCAAAAGGAAAAGGAAAAAGGGTGACATGCGACGAAGGTAATGAAAACAAGTACAATATTATTTTTAGAAATCATGAACAAAAAGCTAGATATGATATCCTTGTCACTAGGAAAATTACACGCACTAACTATATGGATCCCATTACTATGGACATGGTAGGAATTAGGGATGATGTAGATTGGATGATAAGCTCCTTATCCCCCACCCCCTCCACCATATTGATTTCATCGGGATGATGAAAAGTATAAGTCTGGGGGGTGTTGTGTCTGTCTGTACAACCTGGGTCGAGTCGAGTTTTCTTTTCTTTTGAATTTTATTTTTGCTATGCATATTTTATTTTTATTAATCCGTTTTGTTTATTTGCATTTTTCTAATTTCATGTTTTTATTACATCTCATTTGCACGTTGCTTTGTTTATTTGAGAACATCAAACCTTCTACTTTTTCTGCTACTTGTCTAATATCAAAATGACTAGCATTTTCTTAGTTTATGTGGTGTCAAGATAGTGTTAGTATGTTTGGTATATCTCCTTTCTCTATCTCTAATAGCATGAAATAAGCTAAGTATTGTACGGAGTTTGCTATAAGTTTTGGCCTAACCTTAAGGATTTTATTTACACTACACTTAAGTACTTAAGCTTGAATTGTAGAAATACTTTTGGAATAGTTATGATTCATCCAAATTGTTTAGTACTGTTGTTCCCATGGTGATTTTTTATTTACATTTTGGTTACTGGATGATCTCAGATCATGGAAGCTCATTTGGAAAAATCTAGATCCCAACATATGCATCCCGCATGTGTGATTAGTGCTACACTATAGCACCAAAAGAAAATGAATAAGGGATAAAAAAATAGTTGTCGTGAGTGGAAACTAACAATTCACACCTTTGAGACCGAGTTAGTTTACTAGAGAAATGAATGTTATCTTTCTCTTGATTCCGAGAAGTATCCTTTAAGACCTTGTGTAACTTAAGAAAAACGAACCAGGCATTTGGCAGGTAAGTGCCTATCACCAGGAACATTAGGAACTCAATTGTATGACGACTTAACTAGGACAAAGAATTGAAACTTGAAGAGTTTGAGCTACTTATTGCACCGAGCACAAAGAACTTATGCTTTGGCCATACTTAGGTAACTCCACAATCATGCTTGTCAATGAAATTAGTTGATAGAGTTAGGCGAATGCACTAAGGATTATGAAACTCTGTCATGCGCTCATGAACATAGTTTGTAGCGTTTTGCTTGAGGACAAGCAAAGGTTCAAGTCTCGGGGTGTGATGTGCGTAAATATTATGATAGTTTATGCATGTTTTTACGTATATTCACTTTCTTTATACGTACATATTCTTTGTATGATCATCTCTTTTATCATGTACTCATCATATATACTGTTTTGTACGGATATCTGCTCTTTGTTTGATTTTATGTTGACAGGGACAACTTTTGGAGCGAAAATAGTATTTATCGACGCACCGGAGCGAGCTAGAGAACATGGTCGTGCAAACCTTCCACGACCATGTTGCTAAACAGAAGAGGAGAAGTGCACTGCCATGTAACCCTTGCACGGTCGTGCGACCAACCTAGAGGCAGATCAGAACAAGGACGTGCAACCCTACATGGTCGTGCCCCCCATGACCGAGACCAAGCAGCACACGACCGTGCAACCCTGCAAGACCGTGTCCCCAGAAGCCGAGTCCCAGCATCACACGACCATGCTGGTGTAGCTTATCTAAAGCCATGAAAGGGCACGACCGTTCCATCCTTGCATGGTCGTGCCGCCGCACCGCACCCTACCCTATATAAGGGGTTTTAACCCTATTTTCGAAGGGGGCAGAGCCGGGGAGGCGAGCTGTCGAGAGGAGAATCACTCTGGTGTCGTTCCACATCGTCCAGGACATCGATCCAGCGATCATTCATCACCACACCAACTCTAGAAGCAAGGGATTAGATTCGAAGATCACTCATTGTCGTTGGATAAACATACTTCTTCTATCTCTCTTCGTGTTGAGAATTTGTATATTTATATATATTATGTTTTCGGGGTTTTTTCCAACGTCAATGGAGGAGAGTCCTTGTTCTAGGATGAGGGAGTAATTGTGGATTGTTTTTGAATACCAGATTCATTTTGGGGATATGCTCTGGAAAGAGCAGTGTACATTCTGAATATGGTACCTTCTAAATCAGTACCCTCTACTCCCATGGAATTGTGGAATGGGTGTAAGCCTAGTCTGAGTCATATTCGGATATGGGATAGTCCAGCATATGTGCTGAAGGGAGATACTGACAAGTTGGAATCACGTACAGAAGTTTCTCTGTTTGTAGGATATCCTAAGGGAATGAAAGGTGGTTTGTTTTATAATCCTAAAAATTAGAAGATCATTGTTAGAGGAAGATTATGTAATGAACCATAAGCCCATGAGTGAAATTGTTCTAGAATAAATTAAAGAGGACTTGTCTAGTCTAGTACCAACAGTACAAGATGAAATATGACAAGAAACTGCAACACATGTCACAAATGATGCACAGTTACAGACAGTGCCTCGTCGTAGTGGGAGGGTTGTTAGGCAACCTGAAAGATTCATGTTTTGGGAGAGTCTTTGAACTTGATCCCTGGAGAACATGAACCTAATCCCTGGACATATGACGAAGCGCTCCAAGATAAAGATATAGTATCTTGGCAAAGAGCAATGAATACAGAAGTAGAATCTATGTATTCTGATAAAGTCTGGGAGCTTGTAGAACCACCAAATAGTGTAAAAGCTATTGGATGTAAGTGGATCTACAAAAGGAAAAGAGGGATAGATGGGAAGGTGGAAACCTTTAAAGCAAGACTTGTTGTGAAGGGGTATACTCAGAAAGAGGGAATCGATTATGAGGAAACTTTTTTGGCAGTAGCTATGCTTAAGTCTATCCGGATACTCTTATCTATTGTTGCTCATATGGATTATGAGGTTTGGAAAATGGATGTCAAGATAGCTTTACTTAACGGAAGTCTTGAAGAAAACATCCATATGAAGCAACCAGAGGGGTTCATTGAAAAAGGCAAAGAGCATCTAGTGTGCAAGCTAAATCGGTCTATTTATGGACTGAAACAAGCTTCAAGATCTTGGAACATCCGGTTTAATGAACTAATCCAATCATATAGATTTATTTAGTGTCTGGATGAGTCTTGTGTATACAAGAAGTGTGATGGAAACGTGGTGGTATTTCTTTACTATACGTAGATGACATTTTGTTAGTTGGAAACAATATCAAAGTGTTGTCAGAAGTAAGGGTATGGTTGTCTAAGCAATTCGATATGAAGGGCTTGGGTGAATGCGCACATATTCTCGGGATCAAAGTAAAAAGGGATCACAAGAAAAAAATGTTGTGCTTATCCCAAGCTTCATATATCTATACTCTCCTAGCTCGTTTTAGCATGCAAGACTCCATGAAAGGTTTTTCTACCTTTTGGGCATGGAGTATATTTATCTAAAGAGATGTCTCCGAAGACATCAAAAGAGATAGAACAAATGAAGGCAGCTCCTTATTCTTCAGGAAGCCTAATGTATGCTATGAATAAGACGAGATATCTGTTTTACCATGAGCATGGTTAGCAGATATCAAAGTAACCCAGGACCGGGACACTACACTGCCGTAAAACATATATTAAAGTACCTTAGAGGGACTAGAAATTATATGCTAGTTTATAAGGTAGATAATTTGCTCCCTATGGGACACACGGATTTTGACTTCCAATCGGATAGGGACAATAGTAAGTCGACATTGGGGTTTTGTGTTTACTTTAGGAGGTAAAGCCATAACAATGGAGGAGTGATAAGCATAGATGCTTTTCGGACTCCACCATGGAAGCTGAGTATGTGGCAGCCTCTTGTTAGTTAACGCCCTAGAGCAAATCATATGATGATTGTTGTATGGACTCGATGTATCATATTCCTATGTATATATATAAAGGTATTTTTTTTATGGTTATTATACTTACTTGTATTGGTGCCAAATAATTAGGTATAATAACGTCCCTGAGTAGAAGGTTCATATTTATATCAATCGATTGGTTGAATCGATAGTGAGATGATATAGAGAACACTACTTTTAATCATTCCTAGTCAAGTATTAACATTCAGGGACAATGTTAATGCGACGAGACTAGCATGTAGGTCAACTCGATGACTTGATCTCACAAGTCATGGATATAGAGATATCAAGTTGACACATGGGTATGCATTGGAGAATGTATACTGAATGACCCTCCATGAGAAAGTATCATGGATCATTATATGAGTGTCATATACTTTCTCATGTGACTATTAGTATGACTATCAATCCTTGGACCTGAAGTCACCATGGTTCCCTACATAAGGAGTTGCATACTTTGGCTTCGTCAAACGTCACCCGTAACTGGGTGGACCATAAAGGCGATTACTGGGTATGTAACAAATTATGCGGAGGGATGTGAGTGATGTAGATGAGATCTATCCCTCCTATATGACGGGAGTGGCATCATTATTCTTGATAGCGTGAGACCACTAAGTGCATGGCCATGCCCAAATGAGTTAATATGAGATATTAGCTCATTTGATTAGAGTGAGTCTACTTGAAGTTCAAGATTTAGATTGATTAGAGGATGACATGGTCTATGCCTCACATTGATCAATCTAGATGTCAAGGATATAAGGATATTATCATATATTGTGAAGGGTCACAATTAGTAGTCACAAGGTGATGTTGGATCTCAACATTCTTGTAACTTGGGTAGTAATGATGTGTTGCTAGATACTGCTCATTACTTATGCTTCTAAATGGGTTTAGGAGCATTGCCAACGTTACAAGAACCTATAGAGTCATACACAAAGGGTAATTAGATGGAGATTAGGTTCATTTGATGAACCAATAGGATTAGGTTCATGTGATGAACCAAATTGGATTAAGAGAAATCCAAATTAAACTAATTGAGTTGGACTCAATTTGATTCATGTGTCCAATGAGTCTAATTTAGATTATGACTCATTGAATCAATTTAATTTAATGAATAGAGATTCATTAAATCAACTTGACTTGAATCTATAGTTGGATTTGATCACCATGGGAGATAAATGGGTCAAGTTTGACTTCACTTGAGAGGGAAGGTGAAGGGTCAAGTTTGACTTGACCAAATGTCACTTCATTGGTCAAGTTTGACTTGACCAAAACCACTTGGCATGGGCCAGCCAATCATGGTGTTCCACATTATCAAGGTGTGCCACCTAATGAGGGAGATCAAGAGCCTTGACTCTTGATATTCCATGGAGGTTTATAACCTTCCAATAAGTGGCCAACCACTTTAGTTGAGGAATCAAGAGCATTGTGTGCTCATTCATTCCTTCTTCTTCCACCTCTCTTCTCTTCTCTCCCTCTCATCCTCCTTGGCCGAAACATCCAAGAGTGCTAGCACACTCTAGGTGTTTTTCTTCCATCTCTTGTCCCGTGTGGATACTTCTAGAGGTGTGTACACTTGAACACACTTGAAATCCGAAGAACCTTGGACGAGCGAGATTTGCGAAGGGTTTCGCTTCAAAGGTATATCCCTTATCATGTAGATCTAAGGTAGATATAGGGTAACAAACATGTACATGAATTTATTTTAATCTTCGCATGGATCCAGTGGCTAGACTTCGGGGTTTCCGCAACGCAAAAAGCGGTTTTTGCGGCCCGAAAGTCCCAACAGTGGTTTCAGAACCACGCGTGAAGCATGTACTTGTTTCATTTTGTATTTTTATGAAAAATTATAGATCTATAAGTTTCTTTGATTTTATTATTTTTATGGATTTTATTGGTATTTTTCTCGTAAAGGCGAAGCAACAAGTGTTTGGACATTTGTAGGCTTCGACTACCGAGAAACATCTTCCGAAACGGTAAGGTCTCGTCCAAAATGTTTTGGGACAGCGGCTTAAGGCACTGTTAGATTGTCGTGGGACACTCGTGAGACTCATTTCACGAGAAGGGGTGCTGCCCCTAACCCCGCAAGGGGCATTGTCCAGCGATCGCGCCTGAAAATCGCTAAACGGGACCGCCGGGGAGTTGTAACTCATAAAATTGTAAAAATAGTAATAAAATTATAGAAATTTATGGAAATTACATAATTTAGAATTATGTAAAATTTTGTGATGATCATGGCCCAAAGAACCCAATTTTATTGGAAATATATGTTGTAATTCATAATATGACCTACGTGCCATTTTTGTGTGATTGTGCGTGCTGTATTTGATATGCGACCTGCGTGTCATGCCTTTCTAATTTAATTCTTGTTGTAAATAGATTTTAGACTCAAATGCAATTCGAGTTTCAAATTTGTAATGTACAAAAAAATGAAGCGGTGGAAGGTCCACTCGAGACGGAGTTACGAGGATGGTGTGAGCAACACATGGTGGTCAAAGGGAGGAGCTTGGAGAAGCTGTTGACCCTAGGTTGACCGTCCGATCTTCTCATTGTCTTGAGAAGATCGTAGTAGGGTCATGACCTAATCAAAATTTTAATTAAGTGCTTGTATGTATTTGATGCATGATAGAGTAGAGTAATTAATTAGTGCCTTAACGATTAGATTAGTTCTTAATCGCGTATATGATACATCTTAACGATTGGATTAGATCTTAATCGCGTATATAATACACATTAACAATTAGATTAGATCTTAATCGCATCAACTCAAAATGCCTACCACGTTTTGATACCCATCACTACCTCGATCACATGTTGTTGTTGAATCTGCCAAAGCAGAGCAACGCATATTATCTTGGTAGGGTGCGGAGGGATAATCTTGGTCCTGCCTATCAAAGCTTGGGTGAGTACAAATTCAATTAGATTGAGTAAAACTAGTTAACTCAATTGGATCGGGTTTAACTATAGGCATTTTTCCAATGGTTAGAAGATAGGTCAAAATCACATTTATATTAACTCTTTGGTGATTTAGCCAAAGCTAACTCAAGTTTTAATATACATGCGGATCTTGATCGTATAAACAAGAGTTGCATAGAAATGTAATTGGTAATTAGTTATCTACCAATCATACTAAGTCTTCAGTGATTTAGCCAAAGCTAACTCAAGGCATAGTATGATGTGGATCTTGTCCCGCAAGAATTATATCTAGTTGGTTAGAATCTAGTGAGTGTGGTTTGACTACATCCATGACTTGATTCTACAAAAGCTCTATAATTCAGTGGGAGTATCGTTTAATTAAAAGCCTAATTAAATGATTAGTGGAATATGATATTTATTTTCTGTATTTTTCTGTTGTAGATTGCCATGTCAACAAACATGAACACCTTCTCTCTGCGTTCTGTCCTTGATAAGGACAAGCTCAATGGAGCTAATTTCTTGGACTGGTACAGGAATATGAGAATAGTTCTCACTCAAGAAAAAAAAAATGTACGTCCTGGAGCAGCCCATTCCCGAGGCACCTCCTGCCACTACCACGCGAGCTAACAGAGATGCTTATAAGAAGCATCAAGATGACGCATTAGATGTGTCATGTCTTATGCTCGCAACCATGAACTCTGAGCTTCAGAAGCAATATGAGTTGATGGGTGATTATGATATCGTTCAACTTCTTTGTCAACTATATCAAGGACAAGCAAGGCATGAGAGATTCGAGATCTCTAAGGCACTATTTCAGTACAAAATGCAAGACGGGACTCCCGTAGGCCCATATGTACTCAAGATGATTGGGTACATAGAGAACCTACAGAGTTTGGGATTCCCACTTGGCCAAGAGTTGGCCACTGACTTGATCTTGCAATCCTTGCCAGAAAGCTACAGTCAATTTGTCATGAATTACAACATGAACGAAATTGACAAGCCATTGCTTGAGCTTCTGAGTATGTTGAGAACTATTGAGCTCAACCTTAAGAAGGTTAAGCCCAACTCCATTTTGATGGTGCAAAGGCACAAAGGCAAGGACAAACCTAAAGGTAAGGGAAAGTCCCAAGCCAAGGGCAAAGGCAAGGCACTGAAACCCAAAGGAGGGGTCGCCAAGGATGCTACCTGCTTGCACTGCGGTCAGACCGGGCACTGGAAGAGGAACTGCAAAGTGTACCTAGAAGATCTTAAGAAGAAGAGAAGTGAGACTTTCACTTCAGGTATCTATGTTATAGAAGTCAATATATCTATTTCTTCATCATGGGTATTAGATACCGGATGTGCTTCTCACATTTGTACTAATGTGCAGGCGTTGAGAAATAGCAGGGCATTGACGAAGGGTGAGGTGGACCTATGAGTAGGCAATGGAGCATAGGTTGCTGATGTTGCTGTAGGGACTTACTATCTATCTCTGCCCTCTGGGCTTGTACTAGAATTAGATGAATGTTGTTATGTGCCTGCTCTCACTAAGAACATTATATCAGTTTCTTATTTGGACAAGAAAGGTTTTTCGTTTATAATAAAGAACAAATATTGTTCAGTTTATTTAAATGATATGTTCTATTGTAGTGCACCTCTGATGAACAGACTCTATATTCTAGACTTAGAGAACCCCATCTATAACATAAATATCAAAAGGTTCAAATCAAATGAAATGAACCAAACCTATCTCTGACATTGTCGCTTAGGTCATATAAATGACAAACGCTTATCCCAGCTCCACAAAGATGGTTTACTGGACTCATTTGATTTTGAATCATATGAGACATGCGAGTCATGCCTAATAGGAAAGATGACCAAGACTCCCTTTAGTGGACTCAGCGAGAGAGCGACTGACTTGTTAGGACTTATACATAGTGATGTATGTGGCCCTTTCAATGTCGCTGCCAGAGGTGATTATAGGTATTTCATTAAATTTACTGATGACTTTAGTAGATATGGTTATGTGTATTTATGACACATAAGTCAGAATCCTTTGAAAAGTTTAAAGCATTCAAGAATGAAGTACAAAACCATCTTAGCAAGAGTATTAAGATACTTTGAGCAGATCGAGGTGATGAATACCTTAGCCATGAGTTTCGTGACTATCTAGCTGAGTGTGGGATTCTATCCCAACTCACTCCTCCTAGAACACTACAGTGGAATGGTGTATCCGAAAGGAGGAATTGTACCCTATTAGATATGGTGTGATCTATGATGAGTCACACAGATCTTCCTATATCTATTTGGGGCTATGCACTAGACACAGCAGCCTTCATACTTAACCGTGTTCCATCCAAGGCTGTGATAAAGACACCATATAAGATATGGACTGGGAGAGATGCCCATGTGTCTTTTATGAGGATTTGGGGTTGTGAGGCTTATGTTCGACGTCAAGTCTCGGACAAACTAGGACCCAAATTCGATAAGTGCTATTTCATAGGATATCCCAAGGAAACGAAGGGATATTACTTCTACATTCCCAATCAACACAAAGTAGTTGTGGTTAAGACTGGGATATTTCTAGAAAGGGTATTTGTTTCTAGAAAAACAAGTGGGAGTACGTTCAATCTTGAAGAAGTTCAAGATATGGACCATAGCATTGAAGCCTTGATGGATGTTAAACTGGAACCACAAAGTGTTGTGGATGATGAGATTGTTCCACAAGGAGTTGAGGAACAACAACCAGTTCAAGTAGACATACCTCTTCGCAGGTCTGATAGGGTACGTCGTCAGCCTGAGAGATACTCGTTTCTCTTGTCTGACCATGATGACGTTATGCTCATTGAGAATGAGCATATCTCCTATCAGGAAGCTGTGATGAGACCAGATTCTGAGAAATGGCTAGAGGACATGAGATCCGAGATGGAATCCATGTACACCAACCAAGTATGGATTTTGGTTAATCCACCTGAAGGGGTCAAACCCATTGGGTGTAAGTGGGTCTTTAAAAGAAAGACTGACATGGATGGACTTATATATAAGGGGCGTCTGGTAGCTAAAGGTTTCAAGAAAATTCATGGTATTGACTATGTTGAAACTTTTTCTCTAGTAGCGATGTTTAAGTCCATTCGGATCATGCTTGCTATTGCAGCATACCATGATTATGAGATCTGGCAGATGGATGTCAAAACCACGTTTCTGAATGGAAACTTGCTTGAGGATGTGTATATGACACAACCTGAGGATTTTGTAGATCCACAGCATACTGGCAGAGTATACAAGCTGCATAAGTACATTTATGGACTAAAGCAAGCTTCTCGGAGCTGGAATCTTCGATTTGATGATGCGATCAAACAGTTTGATTTCATCAAGAATGAAGATGAACCCTGTGTCTACAAGAAGATTGTTGAGAACACAGTTGTCTTCCCTGTATTGTATATGGATGACATACTACTCATTGGGAACGACATCCCTTTACTACAGTCTGTAAAGACTTGGCTGGGGAATTGTTTCTCAATGAAGGACTTAGGTGAAGCAGCCTGCATTCTAGGCATAAAGATCTATAGAGATAGATCTAAGAGATTGCTTGACCTAAGTCAGAATACATATGTTGACAAGGTAATACTACGGTTTTCCATGCAGAATTCCAAGAAAGGATTTCTGTAAATGTCACATTGTATGAGTCTTTCAAAGACTCAAAATCCCTCTTCTAGAGAGGAGAGAGACCGCATGGATAAGATCCCTTATGCTTCAGCCATAGGATCTATCATGTACGCCATTCTATGTACTCATCCTAATGTCTCGTATGCATTGAGCATGACGAGCAGATACCAGTCAGATCCAGGTGAGTGTCACTAGATAGCGGTCAAGAATATTCTTAAGTACTTGAGAAGACTAAAGAATATTTCTTGATATATGGAGGTGATGACGAGCTTGCTGTAAGGGTTACAGTGATGTCAGCTTCCAAACTGACCAAGATGACTATAGATCACAATCTGGGTTTGTGTTTTGCTTGAATGGTGTAGCTGTGACCTGGAAGAGTTCGAAGCAGGACACAGTTACTGATTCTACAATAGAGGCCGAGTATATTGCTGCATCAAACGCAGCAAAGGAGGTAGTTTGGATCCGCAAGTTCATTACTGAGATTGGGGTGGTTCCTAGCATAGCCGATCCTATAGAGTTCTATTGTGACAACAATGGAGCAATTGCACAGGCTAAGGAACCTCACTCACACCAGCGGACCAAACATATACTACGGCGCTTCCATCTCATTCGAGAGATCATCGATAGAGGAGATGTGAAGATTTACAGAATACCCACAGAGGCTAACATAGCTGATCCCTTGACCAAGACTTTGGCACAGAGAAAGCATGATGGTCACACTAGGTCATTGGGCCTTAGAGCCTACACTGATTGGCACTAGTGCTAGTGGGAGATTGTTAGTTAGAGCCTTAAAGCCAATCATATGATGATTGTTGTATGGACTCGATGTATCATATTCCTATGTATATATACAAAGACATTTCTTTATGGTTATTATACTTACTTGTATTGGTGCCAAATAACTAGGTATAATAACATCCCTGAGTAGAAGGTTCATATCTATATCAATCGATTAGTTGAATCGATAGTGAGATGATATAGAGAACACTACTCTTAATCATTTCTAGTCAAGTATTAACATTCAGGGACAATGTTAATGCGATGAGACTAGCATGTAGGTCAACTCGATGACTTGATCTCACAAGTCATGGATATAGAGATATCAAGTTGACACATGAGTATGCATTGGAGAATGTATACTGAATGACCCGCCATGAGAAAGTATCATGGATTGTTATATGAGTGTCATATACTTTCTCATGCGACTATTAGTATGACTATCAATCCTTGGACCTGAAGTCACCATGGTTCCCTACATAAGAAGTTGCATATTTTGGCTCCGTCAAACGTCACCCGTAACTGGGTGGACCATATAGGCGATTACTGAGTATGTAACAAATTATGCGGAGGGATGTGAGTGATGTAGATGGGATCTATCCCTCCTATATGACGGGAGTGACATCATTATTTTAGATAGAGTGAGACCACTAAGTGAATGGGCATGCCCAAATAAGTCAATATGAGATATTGAGATCATTTGATTAGTGTGAGTCTACTTGGAGTTCAAGATTTAGATTTATTAGAGGATGACATGGTCTATGTCTCACATTGATCAATCTAGATGTCAAGGATAGAAGGATATTATTGTAACGCCCGCCCTCCCTGCTGACCCTAAGGGACGGGGCTACGATACTCTATGTACAAATAACAGTGGAAGACTTAAAATAATTTTCTTAGTTTAATAAAAACTTTTCTTTTGTTTTCCTTTTTATCAAATCCGAACTACACTATCAGTGCCTCAATAACATGATAACAAATTTAGTAGAAACATAACATCAAGTCACATATATGGTACTACAATTCATGATACCAAAGCGTAGTTCTTTAAAAGTTTTAAAGCAGGTTCTTATTTGGTTGACTAGCCACCGCCACACACATCTCCTTGCCTCTCCTGCTGCTCCTCTAGCTCATCCAGCTTTTTCCTTTATCTGTGGTACAAGGACAGTAAGCTGTGAGCACTCATGGCTCAGTAAGTTCCTTTCCTACTCACTAAAACCGAAAATCATAATATAATCAAAGAATGTCTCAACATGGCATCACTTCAACTAGTCATGACATAATGTAACATACTCTTTTAAGCATATCATGCAACATGAAGAAATCATAACTAGTCATGGCATATCATAGCGTAAAGCATAACATGAAGCATAACATGAAGCATAACATAATCGTATCTAATCATGGCATATCATCATAAGGAGTCATGGCATATCATACACATGAGCATATCATGGAACATAACGTAATCATATCTAACCATGGCATATAAATCATCATAAGGTATATGCATATGATTTTGAAAAACATGTATCCGAAAAACATGTGTATGTCTCATGATCTTTAAAACCATTTCTTCTTACATATATACTTGAACATAATCTCAACTTAAAGGGGATCCCGGCTATGTACTACTAACATATTGCGCGCAACCTATGTAGGTCCAAGGTAGCAAGTCTTGAACCCTACAAGGCAAACATACTAGGCCCGAGTCTTACTCCATCGACCTAGGGGTACTTAGGAGCCCATCCCTAACGAGGCCCGAGTCTTATTCCATCGACCCAGGGGCGCTTATGGAGCCCACCCTTGGTACAAGCCATATAAAGTAAAGTACATGTCATACTTATACATATCATACATCATAAAAGCATGCTTCACTTAGGCACACATCATATCATAAAAGTATGCATCACTTAGGCATACATCATGTCATAAAAGTATGCATCACTTAGGCATACATCATATCATAAAGGTACGCATTACTTAGGCATACATCATACCATAAAAGTATGCATCACTTAGGCATACATCATATCATAACAATATGCATCACTTAGGCATACATCCTATCATAACAATATGCATCACTTAGGCATGGATCATAAAAACATGCATATTTTAAGCATAAAGCATATCATCAAGCATGCATAATTTAACCACATAGCATATCATGAGAGCATGCATATTTTAAGCATAAAAATATTCTAGAGATTTTTAGGAATTTTTAGAGTATTTTTACGTAATTTTTGGAGGTCGTTTAGTAGAGTTACAAAAAGAAAGAAGTTTTAAAAAAAAAATGTTGAAGGTGAGATTCGAACCCACGATCTCGGGTCGGACTGACCCAAGCAAAACCAGCTTAACCAGCTGAGCTACACGGTTTTTGTTAATTATATACGGAGCGAAATGTATATATACAGTAGTTGGAACGTTTAAGATAAATTGGAATTAAAAGTGCGCGGCTGAGGGATTGAAGCCGAGACTCGTTGATTCGGTAAAAGGCAAGCTAACCAACTGGGCTAGCAGTTGTTACTTAATCAAATAAAGGGAGAATTTTATTTAATGAGTAGAAGTTAATAACAAGAATTAATGGGCAGAAAATGGTTGCAGCCGAGTTTCGAACCCGCAACACGAGCCTTAAGCAAAACGCAGCCAACCGACTATGCTAGCGATCGTTTGTTATTAAAGAAGGAGAAAAATTCCATTTAAGCTATAGTTGGAAACGAAAATAACCTTGAGTATAAGATTTAAATCCTTTTCCTAAAACCTAAAATTTCTCCCGAAATTCCCTTTCTCCTCTCTCGCGAACGGCGACGACGGCGGCGACTCCACTGTTCGGGCGGAGAAGGTGACGGAGCTAGGCCTTTTTTTCCGGCCGGTCTTCACTCAACCGTGACCTTCTCGCCGTGGAGAGCACGCGGATGCAAAGAAGCCGCCGGGGATCTTCATCTCTCCGAAACCCTAGAACCTCTCTTTCTCGGTTGTAAGTCCAAGAAAACGAAGGTAAGTGCTTCTCACCTGCAGTAGGAGTAGTTCCAAATTTTCGTTCTTCTTGTTTTCGAGTTTTCTTCTCGATTTCGAAGCGTGCGGTGAAGATTGGTGTATTAAAACTTGCTGTCGTGAGTCTTATGAAGAAAAAGGGAATTGTTTAAATGGGCTAGAATTGTTGTGGTTCTGGGAGGGTTCAGTGGATTGCAGTGCTTCATCTAGACCTGACGTTTTTTTTTATTGGTCAACCTGCTGTTAGAATCTTGTGTGGTTGGTCATGTACATACGGTTTTAGATCCATTGATAGTGTAGATTAGTATTTAAATTTGAGATTCCTTTATTAAATCTGAGCATGAAACCAATAGAAAGATTGTTAACCTACTATCATGCACAAATAGATTTTATGCTCTAGATATCACAGGCCATAGATGAATGTAGTTAGTGAAAGAATCGGATAGTAGATTTGATATTCTATTCCACTTGTTAGTTGTAGATTCTGAAGTTTAGATTGTATTTATCTGCTGTTAGATGTACAGCTTTCGGTTTCTATTAGTTGAACAGTTTTAGTTTCATTGCTATCAGTTGAGCATGTGTATCAAATTTAGTTTATATGGATACTCATGAGCAGTAGCAAATTTAGTTCGTATAGAATAACATGAGCATGATTCACTTGCAGTAGTTGATCTTGTAATTGAATTTAATTTCCAAGATGTATTAGTTCTTAATTCTTTAGTTTTCAGCCTTTAGTTATTTACAGTTTCAGATTTCATTAAAGCATTTAGCTTTAGTTTTCTCTATATATGCAGAATTTTGTTAGCTTGATATGCAGAATTTTGATTAGTATAGTTAGCATTTCAGATTTGATGTATTTTAGCATGAAGAATTGATATACATGTGTTGGTTAGCTTTTAATAGTTCTCTAATCTAAAGCATACCGTTAGATGTCTTTGCTATTTCAATGAACCTGAACAACCATTAACTTAAGCATGCACGGTTTAGCTTTCCTTGCTACTTAATGAGCATGCACAATTTGGTACCTGGCATGTTTGGTTAGATCTTTTATGCTATGCATAGGGCAAGAACAACCCTCATTTTTAAAGTATGCAATTTAGATTTAAGTTTCTTTACTACCTCATTTAGCATGAACATATCTACTTTTGGATTTAGTTATGATTCTCTACTGAATTACCAAAAGATAAGTAAAAGAAAGATAAAGAAAAGAAAGGAAAAAGGCTAAGGCCTTAAGAAAAATCCCGAAGTCAAGACTTTAGGGATTTTGGCACACAAGGTGCTTATTAAATGCCAAGGCATTTTATTATAAGAAGTATTTAAAGATAAAAAGTATTTTACTTTTAAAGGGCATGTACCGGACACAAGGTCCAAGGGATGGGCTCCAAGATGCCCCTAGGCACAAGGCCTAGAAGTACCTTAGTAGTTTCGGGATTAGCTACCTCGACTCTTATTAAGGATGCGCGCAAATTGATAAAATACCAAAGTGGTACAATGCCGGGTTGATTATTATTTTGAAGTATAAAAGTAAAAGTTTTTGGAAACAAATGAAACAAACATCAAATATGTTTAGAATTAGAAAGTTTAGCTTCTTGTTATTTGAAGCATGCAGTATCAGTTTTCATTTGCTTCCTTATGAGTTTATTTGAGCATGACTATATGTCTTATCATTTAGTTGATTTCTTGCTATTAGATTATTTAGCATGATTAGCTTTATTTGCTTTTCAGCATGTAGTTATAGTTTTATTCTTGTATAGCATGAGTAGCTTTACATGTTAGCTTTTCAGTTAATATGATTTCTATGCTATTTATGAGCATGATTACATGTTTAGTATTTCAGTTAATCTGATTTATTTACTAGTAGATGAGCATGAGTAGCTTTCTTCTAAGCATTCAGATTTAGCATGTTTGTCGTTATATACATGCATATCGAGTTTTTGTTAGTAGGTAAGCACTTACTAAGCTTTTAGCTTATAGATACTACTTTCCTCCTACTGCAGATAAAGGAAAAGCTAAAGCATGAAAGGAAGGCGACAAGGTGGTGGTGATGAAGGGGTGTGATGGCTGGACTGTGGAGAGATCATGAGTTTGCTAAGGAAACTGTCAAGACTCCTTCTTTGGAGTATTCTTTCAGTTATTAAATTGATAGAGATTGTTTTAGTAGTTTCCCTTTGTCTATGTTAAGTTTATTCCGCATTGTAGTTGAGTTATTTCCTATTGTTGGAGTTCTTTTGTTTACTATTGCTAGGATAGTTTATTTTTAGTTATATATAAACTGCGTGGTGATGTTATTGCTTTGTATATGTATGTACTTATGATTATTGTCACCAGTACAGGGGAGACTCTGCCGAAATTTTTCGGTAGGGATTCCTTGTAGTTAAGTAGCGTACCGGTTAAATAGAGTTAGTAGTTAAGTAACGGTCATCCTTAAAGTGTAGTAGCAGTAAGAAGGGTGGTCTTTACAGTTGGTATCAGAGCAGGTCCCATTCTCCAGCATCACACACACATCAGCATCATCCTTGCCGTCTCCAAGTAAGAAAGTATTTAAAATTCTTTCTTTATTCTGCTTTCCTTATTATTAACTGCAGTATAGAGTATTTGTTTTTGAATGCTTAAGTAAGATAGAAGATTTTGTTTCCCTTTACTCTATTCATATATATAAGTATGATTAGAAGGGTTAGAGAAGCTATCAAGCCTTTTCCTCTGCATAATTAGATGTCAAGAAGAGGACGTCCCCGTACCGTTCATACTGAGGACCAAGTTCAGGAGAACGAAGAGCCCAGAACCCCTGGGCCTATTCTCCCTGAAGTTGTTACTCAACTTCAGAGACAAGTAGCGAGCAACAGCAAGTGATTGCCAATCTAATGGCCAATCAGAAGCCAGCTCCTCCCACTCCCCCAACCATTAATGTGGAGACCCCAGTGGTGACTGAAGTCCCATCAGCTGCCCTGGAAGTCGCCACAGCATCTAAAAGACAAGAAGCATATCTCATCCAATGGCTGAAGCTGAAACCAGAAAGCTTCTCAGGAACGACTGAGCCCTGGGATGCCCAGGCTTGGTTCAAGACATTTGAGAGCACAATGGAGCTTCTTGACTGGCCAGAAGTCGAGAAGGTTAAGAGTGCCTCCTTCCGCCTATCAGGAAATGCTCGTATGTGGTGGGAGTGAGTTAAGAGTAGGAGAGTAGTCAACCAGATGAGCTGGGCTGATTTCCAGTCAGAGTTTTATGAGGAGTTTATAAAATTTAGACCAGATGACCTACCAGTAGAAGAAGCGGTTAAAAGATTTAACAGGCTAGCTCACCTTTGCCTATAGTTAGTAAGTATAGTGAAAGAATGAGTCAGACTGATGCTCCTAACGCTGAGACCAGAAATAACACCTAATGTGAGTAGTGAAACTCACCAACCATAGATTGGTGAAGAGCTGGTCAGTAGGGTATTAGTGAGCACTATCTGAACAACAACAAGGCACAACAAACGCAACACAAGCCAGTCAAGATAGAAGACAAGACAGGGGGGAACAGAGAACCCAAACAAGTAATCAGAACTGGAAGGACAAAGATAACAAGAAAGACCCAAGCAGGAAGATGTTCGGGTAGTTTGTGAGTATCCAGAAGTATTTCCAGAAGGGCTACCTGGACTACCTCCCAACAGAGAAGTGGAGCCAATTTCAAAAGCTTTGTACCAAATTTCTCTAGCAGTGCTAAAAGAGTTATAAGAACAATTTCAGGAGTTACATGACAAGGGTTTCATCCGCCCTAGTCACTCACCTTGGGGAGCTCCTGTGTTGTTTGTCAAGTAGAAGGATGGATCTATGCGGATGTGCATAGATTATAGAGCTCTGAATCAAGTGACAATCAAGAACAAGTACCCCCTTCCCAGGATCGACGACTTATTTGATCAGTTGAGAGGGGCGACAGTATTCTCAAAGATAGACCTGCGCTCTGGGTACCATCAGCTAAAAGTGAAGGAAAGAGACATACCCAGAACTGCTTTCAGGACCAGATACGGACACTACGAGTTCGTAGTCATGCCTTTTGGTGTGACTAATGCACCAGCAATTTTCATGGACATGATGAACAGAGTGTTCAGAGAATACCTTGACAAATTTGTCATTATGTTCATCGACGACATTCTAATCTATTCCAGACCCTAGAGGAGCATGACACGCACTTGAGAATAGTTCTGCAGACCCTTCAACAAAAGCAGCTCTATGCTAAATTTTCAAAGTGCGAATTCTAGTTGGAGCAGGTGGCGTTTCTAGATCACATAGTTTCTAGAGAAGGCATTCAAGTGGATCCAGCCAAAGTAGAAGCGGTTAGCAACTAGAAGAGACCCAAGAATGCCAGGGAGATCAGAAGCTTCCTTGGTTTAGCTGGGTACTACAGGAAATTCATGGAAGACTTTTTCCAGGATAGCCTCTCCACTAACGGCCTTAACCAGGAAGAACAAGAAGTTTGAATGGTCAGATAAATGTGAGCAGAGTTTCCAAGAGCTAAAGAAGAGACTGACCAATGCTCCCATTCTGACTGTTCCAGAAAGTGACAAGAGTTTTGACATCTACAGTGATGCTTCCAAGATGGGCCTAGGAGCTGTACTTATGCAAGAAGAAAAAGTTATAAATTATGCTTCCAGACAACTCAAAGATTATGAGAAGAACTACCCTACTCATAATCTTGAGCTGGCAGCTGTGGTCTTTGCACTGAAACTCTGGCGACATTACCTGTATGGAGTCCAGTGCAGAATCTTTACAGACCATCAGAGTCTTAAATACTTCTTCACTCAGAAGGACTTAAACATGAGACAGCGTAGGTGGCTAGAGTTGGTCAAAGATGAAATCCTCTACCACCCAGGTAAAGCTAATAAAGTGGCAGATGCACTAAGCAGAAAATCCAGTGCATCCCTGATGTCCCTGTCATCATTAGCCCTGCCACTACAGAAGGAGTTATCAGATTTTGGACTTGAAATTATTTATGGGCAATTCTCTGCATTGACCTTAGAGTCAACCCTACTCGAGGATATACAGAGAAAGCAAAGTGAAGATCCTAATATCCAAAAGATGAAGCAAGGGATACAGGAAGAAGGAAATTCGGAGTTTCGAGTATCAGACAGTGGAATTCTTTATCAGGGGAGTCGCCTTTGTGTTCCCAATGATGAAGAGCTGAGAAAGAAAATTTTGGAAGAAGCTCATAGTACACCTTATTCCATGCATCCTGGTTCTACCAAGATGTACCAAGACGTGAAACAGAAGTTCTGGTGGTCTGGACTCAAAAGAGATGTAGCTAAATATGTCAGTACCTACCTGACATGTCAGAGGGTCAAAGCAGAACACCAGAGACCAGGAGGAGTTCTATAACCTCTTCCAATACCAGAGTGGAAGTGGGAAGACATATCCATGGGCTTTATAGTAGGTCTCCCAAGAACCACAAATTGATATGATGCGATATGGGTGATAGTGGACAGATTGACCAAGTCTACTCATTTTCTAGCCATCAAGGTGTCCCACTCTATAGAGCAGTTGGCACAGTTGTATGTTAAAGAGGTGATCAGACTTCATGGAGTTCCCAAATCTATTATTTCTGATAAAGATGGGCGCTTCACTTCACACTTTTGGGAGTGCGTTCAGAATGCACTAGGCACCAAACTCAAGTTCAGCACAGCCTTCCATCCTCAGACTGATGGACAGACAGAGCGAGTAAATCAGATCCTAGAAGATATGCTCAGGGCTTGTGTACTAGATTTTAAAGGCAGTTGGTGCAAGTATCTGTGTTTAGCTGAGTTTGCCTACAACAATAGCTATCAGGCCACCATCAAGATGGCTCCTTATGAGGCATTGTATGGCAGGAAGTGCAGATCACCCATTTGCTGGCAAGAAGCAGGTGAAAGAAGAGAGATGGAAGTGGAACTGGGCATACAGACAGAGCTAATAGATGAGACTACTCAGGCTATTCAGACTGCCCAGAGCAGACAAAAGAGTTATGCTGACACACGCCGTAGGCCACTTGAATACCAAGTAGGGGATTCAGTCTTTCTTAAGGTCGCTCCTATGAAGGGAGTGATGAGATTTGGCAAGAAAGGCAAATTAAGTCCTCGTTATGTAGGACCTTACCTGATCACAGAAAGGATTGGGAAAGTAGCATACAAGCTGGATTTACCACAAGACATGTCAGCAATACACAATGTATTTCATGTCTCCATGCTAAAGAAGTGTCTCCATGACCCGAGCCAAGTGATTCAGCCTCAGTCAGTGCAGATCCAAGAGGATCTTAGTTATGAGAGTAGACCTACACAGATAGTGGACAGAGCAGTCAAGAGACTAAGAAATAAAGAAGTGCCACTAGTGAAGGTTATCTGGCAGAACCAGAAGCACGAGGAAGTCACTTGGGAACGGGAGGACAGTATGAGACAGAAGTATCCAGAGCTATTCTAAGTTCGAGGACGAACTTTTTATAAGGTATGGGGAATTGTAATGACCTAATTTTCCCTATTTCAAGTTCAAAAAGTCCATAAAAATATTTGGAAATACTTTTAAAATATTCTAGAGATTTTTAGGAATTTTTAGAGTATTTTTACGTAATTTTTGGAGGTCGTTTAGTAGGGTTACAAAAAGAAAGAAGTTTTAAAAAAAAAATATTGAAGGTGAGATTCGAACCCACGATCTCGGGTCGGACTGACCCAAGCAAAACCAGGCCAACCAGCTGAGCTACACGGTTTTTGTTAATTATATGCGGAGCGAAATGTATATATACAGTAGTTGGAACGTTTAAGATAAATTGGAATTAAAAGTGTGCGGCTGAGGGATTGAAGCCGAGACTCGTTGATTCGGTAAAAGGCCAGCTAACCAACTGGGCTAGCAGTTGTTACTTAATCAAATAAAGGGAGAATTTTATTTAATGAGTAGAAGTTAATAACAAGAATTAATGGGAAGAAAATGGTTGCAGCCGAGTTTCGAACCCGCAACACGAGCCTTAAGCAAAACGCAGCCAACCGACTATGCTAGCGATCGTTTGTTATTAAAGAAGGAGAAAAATTCCATTTAAGCTATAGTTGGAAATGAAAATAACCTTGAGTATAAGATTTAAATCCTTTTCCTAAAACCTAAAATTTCTCCCGAAATTCCCTTTCTCCTCTCTCGCGAACGGCGACGACGGCGGTGACTCCACTGTTCGGGCGGAGAAGGTGACGGAGCTAGGCCTTTTTTCCGGCCGGTCTTCACTCAACCGTGACCTTCTCGCCGTGGAGAGCACGCGGATGCAAAGAAGCCGCCGGGGATCTTCATCTCTCCGAAACCCTAGAACCTCTCTTTCTCGGTTGTAAGTCCAAGAAAACGAAGGTAAGTGCTTCTCACCTGCAGTAGGAGTAGTTCCGAATTTTCGTTCTTCTTGTTTTCGAGTTTTCTTCTTGATTTCGAAGCGTGCGGTGAAGATTGGTGTATTAAAACTTGCTGTCGTGAGTCTTATGAAGAAAAAGGGAATTGTTTAAATGGGCTAGAATTGTTGTGGTTCTGGGAGGGTTCAGTGGATTGCAGTGCTTCATCTAGACCTGACGTTTTTTTTTATTGGTCAACCTACTGTTAGAATCTTGTGTGGTTGGTCCTGTACATATGGTTTTAGATCCATTGATAGTGTAGATTAGTATTTAAATTTGAGATTCCTTTATTAAATCTGAGCATGAAACCAATAGAGAGATTGCTAACCTACTATCATGCACAAATAGATTTTATGCTCTAGATATCACAGGCCATAGATGAATGTAGTTAGTGAAAGAATCGAATAGTAGATTTGATATTCTATTCCACTTGTTAGTTGTAGATTCTGAAGTTTAGATTGTATTTATCTGCTGTTAGATGTACAGCTTTCGGTTTCTATTAGTTGAACAGTTTTAGTTTCATTGCTATCAGTTGAGCATGTGTATCAAATTTAGTTTATATGGATACTCATGAGCAGTAGCAAATTTAGTTCGTATAGAATAACATGAGCATGATTCACTTGCAGTAGTTGATCTTGTAATTGAATTTAATTTCCAAGATGTATTAGTTCTTAATTCTTTAGTTTTCAGCCTTTAGTTATTTACAGTTTCAGATTTCATTAAAGCATTTAGCTTTAGTTTTCTCTATATATGCAGAATTTTGTTAGCTTGATATGCAGAATTTTGATTAGTATAGTTAGCATTTCAGATTTGATGTATTTTAGCATGAAGAATTGATATACATGTGTTGGTTAGCTTTTAATAGTTCTCTAATCTAAAGCATACCGTTAGATGTCTTTGCTATTTCAATGAACCTGAACAGCCATTAACTTAAGCATGCACGGTTTAGCTTTCCTTGCTACTTAATGAGCATGCACAATTTGGTACCTGGCATGTTTGGTTAGATCTTTTATGCTATGCATAGGGCAAGAACAACCCTCATTTTTAAAGTATGCAATTTAGATTTAAGTTTCTTTACTACCTCATTTAGCATGAACATATCTACTTTTGGATTTAGTTATGATTCTCTACTGAATTACCAAAAGATAAGTAAAAGAAAGATAAAGAAAAGAAAGGAAAAAGGCTAAGGCCTTAAGAAAAATCCCGAAGTCAAGACTTTAGGGATTTTGGCACACAAGGTGCTTATTAAATGCCAAGGCATTTTATTATAAGAAGTATTTAAAGATAAAAAGTATTTTACTTTTAAAGGGCATGTACCGGACACAAGGTCCAAGGGATGGGCTCCAAGATGCCCCTAGGCACAAGGCCTAGAAGTACCTTAGTAGTTTCGGGATTAGCTACCTCGACTCTTATTAAGGATGCGCGCAAATTGATAAAATACCAAGGTGGTACAATGCCGGGTTAATTATTATTTTGAAGTATAAAAGTAAAAGTTTTTGGAAACAAATGAAACAAACATCAAATATGTTTAGAATTAGAAAGTTTAGCTTCTTGTTATTTGAAGCATGCAGTATCAGTTTTCATTTGCTTCCTTATGAGTTTATTTGAGCATGACTATATGTCTTATCATTTAGTTGATTTCTTGCTATTAGATTATTTAGCATGATTAGCTTTATTTGCTTTTCAGCATGTAGTTATAGTTTTATTCTTGTATAGCATGAGTAGCTTTACATGTTAGCTTTTCAGTTAATATGATTTCTATGCTATTTATGAGCATGATTACATGTTTAGTATTTCAGTTAATCTGATTTATTTACTAGTAGATGACCATGAGTAGCTTTCTTCTAAGCATTCAGATTTAGCATGTTTTTCGTTATATACATGCATATCAAGTTTTTGTTAGTAGACAAGCACTTACTAAGCTTTTAGCTTATAGATACCACTTTCCTACTACTGCAGATAAAGAAAAAGCTAAAGCATGAAAGGAAGGCGACAAGGTGGTGGTGATGAAGGTGTGTGATGGCTGGACTGTGGAGAGATCATGAGTTTGCTAAGGAAACTGTCAAGACTCCTTCTTTGGAGTTTTCTTTCAGTTATTAAATTGATAGAGATTGTTTTAGTAGTTTCCCTTTGTCTATGTTAAGTTTATTCCGCATTGTAGTTGAGTTATTTCCTATTGTTGGAGTTCTTTTGTTTACTATTGCTAGGATAGTTTATTTTTAGTTATATATAAACTGCGTGGTGATGTTATTGCTTTGTATATGTATGTACTTATGATTATTGTCACCAGTACAGGGGAGACTCTGCCGAAATTTTTTGGTAGGGATTCCTTGTAGTTAAGTAGCGTACCGGTTAAGTAGAGTTAGTAGTTAAGTAACGGTCATCCTTAAAGTGTAGTAGCAGTAAGAAGGGTGGTCGTTACACATCATACCATAAAAGTATGCATCACTTAGGCATACATCATATCATAACAATATGCATCACTTAGGCATACATCCTATCATAACAATATGCATCACTTAGGCATGGATCATAAAAACATGCATATTTTAAGCATAAAGCATATCATCAAGCATGCATAATTTAACCACATAGCATATCATGAGAGCATGCATATTTTAAGCACTAAACATTGCATCAAAGCATGCATAATTTAACCACATAGCATATCATGAAAGCATGCATATTTTAAGCACTAAACATAGCATCATAGCATGCATAATTTAACCACATATCATAACATAAGCATGCATATTTTCAGCTCATATCATATCGCCAAAGCATGTAAGATTTACCCACATATCATAACATAAAACATGCATATTTTGAACTCATAACATATCGTAGAAATTCTCATCTTGTATAGCTCACAAGCATACATGTCTAAGCATAAAAGTATATCATGTGCTTATCCAATCATAAGGAACAATGTAACATGATTAATTTGGGTACTAAGCTTCTTAATCCTTTGGGTTCTTATCATGGCCGAAACCCTCTTAGGTGCCCATTTAGGTTTTAAACACATCCAAGCATGTAGAACCTAATTCATTCACATATCATTTTCATAGGAAGTATCATAACCAAGATTTACTTGGACTCTAAGTTCTCCAAGTCCTTAAACCTCATTTGGCCGAATCTTAACAAGTGTGAAACAAGGTTCTAAAGGACATAAAGCATGGAACTTTAACCATATTTATAGCATTCATTTCAAGAAATATGGTAAGCACCATTGAGTTAGTTCCTAAATTCTTTAAGCCCTTAAATTTATGTCTTGGCCGAAACTTACAAGTACTCATTTAGATTTTCAAGCAAGCATACAAGCATGTGAACTTACTCTAACATCATGTATAAATTCATCAATGGCATCATACAAGTGGTCATGGCCGAAACTTCCCTTAGCATCAATTTAGGTCACTAACAACATATAGCATGTGAATTTTTAGCTTTCTACATTTCATATTTCATGGAGAGTGACATGAGCATGTTCAATGTAAGTTCTAGGGTTTCTAGGGCATGTATCCCTTCATGGCCGAGACCTTAAGGTGTCCATTTGAATCATAGTTAAATATATAAGCATGTGAACACAACAACATGTTATCTCAATTTCTTAAGAAGCATCTTTAACACATGAGGTCTAAATTTTTAGGGTTTCTAGGTCTTTAAACCCTACATGGCCGAACCTCATCAAGCATAGAATTTGTTCAAATGGCATAAAAGCATAGAAAGTCATAACACATTTCATAACATGTATAAAAGTCAAGCACTATAAGCATACATTTAAATTGTGTCTTAGGTTTCCTAGGTTTTCCTTTCTTTATCTCATAGCATATGTTTGGCCGAAACCTTCCAAGTCTTTAAACTAGGTTTTAGGTGGCCTAAAGTATGGAAAACCTAAACAAGTTTTATGGCAAAAATATCAAAGAACTATACATATAAATTTGGTTCACAACAAGCTAGGACCCTTGTGGTCATAATTATCATATATCATGCAACCAATTTTCCTATACTCTAATTAAGCATGGGAGCATTAAACAACTTTCATATCTTATTGTAATGGAGGTTTTGAGCATGTTAAAAATCTGTTTAAGATATTCTAAGCCATCCACCTTACCATGGCCGAAATATTAAGAGTGGTGTTCATGAGTTTCTATCAACATACAAGCATGCAACTTCTTTAAGAAACTCTATATTCTATCATATAAACATGGTGAGTTTAAATTCAAAGTGTTCCTAACCCTAAACCCTTCCTTGGCCGAAACTTGTGAGTGGGATACTTTTGGTTCCAAGTAACCTTCAAGTATGAAAACAATAATGGATCCTTAACAATTTATTTAGAGGGTTTTGTGCAAGTTAGGTAAACAAATAAATTCCCTAGCCCTTATAAAACCTTTTTGGCCGAAACTCTAGGGTTAGATACATCTCTAATCCAACATCACATATATATAAAAATATGAGAGAAAACCTTCTTACAAAGCATAGAAAAATTATCATGAATCAAGGCTTATTTTAAACATTCCTAGGATTACAAGTCCTTCCTTTGGCCGAATTTTTCACAACTTTGTTCTAGGTTTTAAAATCCTCATAAAATCCAAAAACACATCAAAACTACTTGTACCACAGGTGAGGGGATACTTACATCCTTTTTCTCTTGTGGTTCTAAAGTGTGGTGATGGAAGAAAGGGTCTCTTCTTCTTGTTCTCCTCCTTTGATTTCCCTTGGTAGCCTTCCTTATATCCTAGGAGGAACCTTGTTTTGGGGGCCAAAAATGGAGGAGAGGGGGCTGAGGTTCTCGGTGATGGAGAGGGGAGAATGAGAGAAATGAGAGAAAAATCAAATCTTCTCTTCACATGCTCCCTTTTATGTTAAGGGGGAAGAGGTAGCAAAATTGGTTTTTGCTTTCCTTCTCCCTTAGCCCTTTTTTTCATTTTCTTTTTATTTTATTTATTTATTTGTTCTCATCATTCATGATGAAACAAGGGGGAATGAATCCCCTTAATGGTCCTCTTTAAGTCACGGCAAAAAGAGAGAGGAAGAGGGAGAGAAAAGAAGGAAGGCAAGTTGCCTTTCTCTTGTTCTTTTCTTGTTTTCTTTTGGATAGCTTTTACTCTCATCCTTATCATGAGTTTCCCTCCTTTGCTATCAATATATTATTCCTATCCCAACTGGTTATTACCCATTAATCCTATCATTTACATCATGAGAGGTTCAAGGTTCAATCCTTGACAACTCCCTATTTTTATTTCTTTTTATTTCTTTTTGGTTCAACATTCTACTAATATTTTTCTAAGGCAAATTCATCATTCTCTTAGTTTATCTTAAAAGGTTAGTGGGTGTTACAATTATCATATATTGTGAAGGGTTACAATTAGTAGTCACAAGGTGATGTTGGATCTCAACATTCTTGTAACTTTGGTAGTAATGATGTGTTGTTAGATACCGCTCATTACTTATGCTTCTAAATGTTGGTTAGTCCTAGGATAATCGTACTGGTTCTATTGTACAAAAATTTTGTACAAGTGTCAAACCTTTCCTTAAATAACCAATTGTGTTCTTTAGAAGTTAATTAGGACTCGCAAACGGAACTTAACATCATTGATTCCTAATTTAACTTATCTGTTTTTGATGGTTTAGTTTGGATCGCAAGCGGAACTTAACACTATTGATCCAAATTCACCAATGTTATTAATTTCATTAAATATTAATTTCCAAAATTGACTTCCAGGACTACATGGCGAGGCCCATGACCTTCTTGGATATGGGAGCAACCACCACCACCTAGACAAAGCCTTTTAAGGAATGCTAATATTTAATTTCCTTAAATAACTCTAGGTTTAACCAAAAAGAACAATTGAATCATAAATTCGAAAAACAAAGAACACACAAACTCAAAAAATAAATTTGAAAAACTAGATCTAATGCCTCTTGTGTTTGGAATTCATACAAAGAAAAATAACTAGTATGATGCGGAAGAAAATTACTAGTTATACCTTTTCTTTGTATGTCAATGACCTCGAGATCTTCTGCCGTATTCCTCGCCTCGCCTTGGACGTCGTGTGGGCGACGATGCTCCAAGATGCACACCACCCAAAGCTTCTTCTTCCTCCTTCTAGTATTCGACCACCACCACCAATTTAGGAACCAAAAAGAGCAAGGAAAAAGGGATAGGAAGAGGGCCAGCCATAATGAAGAACTCCACAAGAGAATAAGAGTTGTTGTCTTCCCTACTTCTCCTCTTCTTCTACTTTTCTTGTATCCGGCCACAATGAAGAACCACAAGAGGTGGCCGACCCTAGCATGAAGAGAAGCAAGGGCCGACCCTTAGGAGAAAACTAGAGAGAAGAGATAAAAGAATAGCATCCTTCATGAGGTCTCTCCTCCCCTTCTTTTATATTACTTGCCCAAGGCAAATAAGGAAAGACTTTTTACAAAAAATAAAATCTTCCGCTTGTTTTTCCTTTTCCCTTTTATTTTTCCTTTTCTTTCCTCTTGATTGAATCAATCACCAATCCTTAATTGGGTTTAATTTGATTAAGTCTTCTTAAAGGATGATTGGCCGACCCCTTGCTTAGGCACCAAGCAAGGTGGTCGGCCACAATTAAAAGGAAAAAATAATCCTTGTAAAAATTTTATAAGCAAAGAAAAAACTCTTATAAAATTTTACAAGCTCTCTTTCAATTTCCTAAAGTGAATGTTAAAAAGGAAAGTTTCAAAAAATTAAAAACATGTTTTTAAAATTTGAAACTTCTCTTCTAAAAATTTCTTTTTTAACACGGTGATAGAAAATTTAAAATTTTAAAACTTCTCTTTCTTTTTTTCTTAAACCATGAGGATGGTTAAAAAAGGAAAGTTTTAAAACTTTTAAACTTTCTTTTAAAACATGTAGCTTAATTCAAATAAGGAAATTTTTTAAATTTAAAATCTCTCTTTTACAACTTGTAGTTTTATATAAACAGAAGATTTTAAAAATTCAAAACACCCCTCCTTGTTTGAATTAATGTGGCCGGCCCCCTCTTGCTTGGGCACCAAGCAAGGGGCCGGCCCCTTTAGAGGATAATGTGGCCTGCCCTTGCTTGGTCACCAAGCATTGAGTCAACCCCCTTCTTGGACACAGAGATAGACTTATATTTGGATGGACTTGAGGCTTTAATGAGGCTACGACAGGGACCTAGAGGAGAAATTGGTTTTGGCCTTTCGATGAGCTTGAGTATCCCGTGTTCGCCCCGAACACACAACTCAAGTTCATAAATAATAACTCATTCCACTAGAGAGTTATTATCACACTACCACACCAACCCCAAATTACATTATGGGCTCCTTCTTATCATGAGTGTGTTTGTCTCCCTGTGTTTAAGATAATGAATGCCCACTAATTAAATGAGTTACTTACAACTCACCAAATTAATATCTTAGTCCAAGAGTAGTACCACTCAACCTCATCGTCATGTTGGACTAAGTCCACCTGCAGGGTTTAACATGACAATCCTTATGAGCTTCTCTTGGGGTCATTCTCAAACTAGATTACTAGGACACAGTTTCCTTCTATAATCAACAACACACACTATAAGTAATATCATTTCCTAACTTATCGGGCTTATTGACTTATCGAGTTTAATCTCACCCATTGATAAGTCAAAGAAATAAATACTAAATATATGTTTTTGTTATTATATTAGGATTAAGAGCACACACTTCTATAATAACTAAGGTCTAGTTCTTTTTGAAAGTCAGTACAAAAAGAACTTACCTTAAATAGTCCTACTCAATACACTTGGAGTGTATCAGTGTAATTTATTAGTTAAGATAAACTAATACTTAATTACACTACGACTACTTGAATAGTTTATTTCTTTCCATCTTAGTCGCGAGCAACTGTTTATAATTTATAAAGAACCGATAACATGATCTTCTGTGTGTGACACCACACACCATGTTGTCTACTATATAAATTAATTGAACAAATTACATTTAACAAATAAATGTAGATATTGACCACTGCGATTCTTTATTTCTAAATAAGTGTTTATAAAAAAACTAGACTTTTAGTATACACTCTAACAATCTCCCACTTATACTAAAACACTATGCTACCATATATCCTGCCATACATCTTATTCCAAAACCTTCAACATGCCCATCAAAAGCTCTTGCCTTAGGGGCCTTAGTGAAAGGATCTTACAGATTATCACTTGATGCAATATAGGCGGCAACAACTTTTCCTTGTTTATACGATTTCTCGTATTAGGTGGTACTTGTGCTCTATTGTGTTTACTTGCCTTATTGACTTATGGTTTCTTCGAGTTTGCTACTGCACCACTATTATTACAATAAATTGTATTAATTTTTGGGCAACCCAGAAAACATGTCTAAGTCCATCATGAAGTATCTGAGCCATACAACTTTCTATGACTGCCTCAGAAGCTACCACTTACTCAGCTTCTATGGTGGAGTCTGAAAAAGTACCTTTGCTTATCACTCTTCCATAGTTATGACTTCACCTCCTAAAGTAAACACAAAACCCCAAGGTCAACTTACTATTGTCCCTATCCGATTGTAAATCATAATCCGTGCAACCCACAAGGACCAAATTATCTGCCTTTTAAGCTAGCATATAATCTCTCGTGCCTCTAAGGTACTTCAATATATGTTTTACCACATTCCAATGTCCTTGTCCAGGGTTACTTTGATATCTGCTAACTATGCCCTCAGAAAAATAGATTTCTGATCTCGTACATAGCATACATTAGGCTTCCGACAACCGAAGCATAAGGAACTGCCTTCATTTCCTCTATCTCCTTTGATGTCTTCGAAGACATCTCTTAAGATAAAGCTACTCCATGCTGAAAAGGTAAGAAACCTTTCTTGGAGTTTTGCATGCTTAAAATGAGCAAGGATTGTTTCGATATATGAAGCTTGGGATAAGTAAAGTATTCTTTTCTTGAGATCCCTTATTACTTTGATCCCAAGAATATATGCATTCTCCCAAGTCCTTCATATCGAATTGTTTGGACAACCATACCCTTACTTCTGACAACACTTTGATATTGTTTCCAACTATAAAAATGTTATCTACGTATTGTACAAGAAATACCATCACGTTTTCATCACACTTCTTGTATACACAAGACTCATTCGGGTATTAAATAAATCCATAGGTCTGGATTACTTTATTAAACCGGATGTTCCAAGACCTTGAAGCTTTACTTCAGTCCATAAACTGATTGAGCTTACACACAAGATGCTCTTTGCTCTTTGCAATGAACCCTTCTGGTTGCTATATATGGATATTTCTTCAAGACTTCCATTAAGGAAAGCTGTCTTCACATTCACTTGCTAAATCTCATAGTCCATATGAGAAGTAATAGATAAAAGAATCCGGATAGACTTAAGTATGGCTACCGGTGAAAAAGTTTCCTTTTTCAACAAGCCTTGCTTTGAAAGTTTCCACCTTCCTGTCTATCCCTCTTTTCCTATTGTAGACTTATTTTCACCAATGGCTTTTAAGCTCCCAGACTTTATTAGAATACATATATTCTAATTCTGTATTCATTGCTCTTTACAAAGATGCTGCATCTTTATCTTGGAGCACTTTTTCATATGTCCGGGAATTAGATTCATGTTCACCAGGAATTAAGTCCAAAGACTCTCCCAAAACATGAATATTTTAGGTTCCCTAATAACCCTCCCACTACGACGAGACACTTTCTGCAATTGTGTATCATCTGTGATACGTATTGCAGTTTCTTGTGATATTTCATTTTGTACAGTTGGTACTAGATTATACGTGTCCTTTATTATTTCCTTAAGAACAAATTTACTTATGGGCTTATGATTTATTATAGACCTCTTCTAAAAATCGTGCATTGGTGCTAACAATAACCTTCTGATTTTTAGGACTATAAACCTCCTTTCGTTTCTCTAGGATAACTTACAAACAAGTGAACTCCTATCCAACTTATTAGTGTCTCTCATGTGATAGACCACCTGAATATACTTCAGACTAGGCTTACACCCATTCTGTAATTCTATGGGAGTAGAGAGTTCTGACTTAGAAGGTACTATGTTCACTTCCGTTTCCAGTGTATATCCTCAAAATGAATTTTGGTAATTCTAAATAACTTATCTAACTATTTCCATAAGTGTCCTATACCTTCGTTCTACTACACCATTCTATTGGGGTGTACCAGGTACAGTTAGTTGGGATTGAATCCCGTCTTCTGATAAGTGACTCCTAAACTCTCCCAAGAGGTACTTGCCACTACGATCTCAGCGTAGTGTCTTGATACTTTTACCTTGACGTTACTCCACATCAGCCTAATACTCTTTGAACTTATCAAATCACTTAGACTTGTAGCGCATCAAGTAAATGCACCCGTATTTTGAATAGTTGTATATAAAATTGACGAAATATTCAAAACTACCTCTTGTCTGGATAGTCATAGGATCACACAAATTAGAATGAACTAATTTCAACATATCTTTGGCTCCATACCCCCTAGACTTAAAAGCTTCTTGGTTATTCTTCCTTCCAAGTAAGATTCGCAGGTTAGAAAAGATTTCCACTACCAATAAACCCAAGAGTTCATTGGTTATTATCCTTTGAATCCTACTAAAGTTAATATAACCTAGCCTTAGATGTCAAAAATATGATTGGTTCATTTCCGAAGGTTGCTTTCTCTTATTAAAGTTAGAAGATGTGTTATTAATTTTCATTTGTTGCATCGTGTGAGTTATTGGATTATAAATTGTCAACCAACATATAGAATAGATAACTTCTCTATTTTTCTTGATAACAAGTTTGTTATCAAAATAGACAGAATATCTATTCTTTGATAGTTTAGAAATCAAAATCAAGTTCTTTATAAACTTGGTATGTAAAGACAATTTTCTCAAAATTCACTTTTTATTCCTACCAGAGGATAAACATCTCCCACTGCAACAGCTGCTACTTTTGCAGTAATGCCCATGTAGATGGTGATTTTTCTCTCATATAATTGTCGGGTTTCCTGGAACCCCTGCAATAAATTGCAGACATGATCAGTGGTTCCCGTATCTACACGCCAGGTACCGGTAGATAACTCCACTAAACATGTTACAACTAATGAATAAAATACACCTGAATTATTCTTAGTTCCAAGAAGACAGTCTACCTTAATGTCCAAGTCCTATTTCTAATAATTATAATTGGGACTATTAAGTCTTTTCTATAGTATAACAACTAGGGGATTGACAAACATTTGAAATCCTAAGAATCACAAAAATATTTGGTCAAGACCAACTCCTTAAAAATCCCCGTGAATTTTGTATGTCACGATAGTGTGGACATATACAAAATCAAAGAGGAGATTTTATCCATTAACTTTATTATCTCGTCAACCTTACTTTATGACGAATAAAATTAATAGTTGGTCTATCTTTCATCATATATTTGATCAAAACTTTGAATTTAAAATAACATTGATTCCTTAAACAATATTATTTAAATTCACCAACACCTCAAACGCCGGGAATTATGCATGCCACGTTAGTGTGGACGTATACAAATTCAACATTCGTAAGAGGAGGGTCTTACCCATTAATTATCTTGTCAACCTTAAATTACCTCAAACACCATGAATTTTGTACGCCACGTTAGTGTAGACATATACAAATTCAATTGTTTGTAAGAGTAGGTATTACCCATTTTATATTGTCAACCTATAAAATGCCCGAAAATTCTCAAAATTATTTTAGAAATATTCTATGAATTTTCTGGAATTTTAGAATAGTTTTACGGAATTTTTAGAATAACGGAAGTAGCAAAAATAAATGGAAACGTAAAATAGCTTAAGCGGGGATTGAACCCGAGACCTATTGGGTCCTACGACTTATAGTGAACTCTAGTAACCAGGTGAACCCAGTAGGGCCGTGCTGAAAGGAAAGGGGAACAATTATATTTATGTTTCAGTTGGGCCGAATTACCCACTAAATATAAATAGGGATTTAAGTGAGGAATTGTTATTTTCTTAAACGAGAAAAAACCTTTCCCTCACCCTAGTCACGCCACCCTCTCCTTTTCTCCCTCACCTCTCGGCGCCAACCTCAAGAAACCTAGGGTTTCCGTCCCAAGGGCAAGAGGAACACCTTCCGGCGATATCTCGGCTACGAGAACGTTCCTCCCCGCGAGAAGAGCACGTGGACGCGAGGAAATCGACGGAGGGATCTTCTCCATTGGAAATCTAGCGATCCGATCGTAAGGAAATCTAGCGCAGGATGTAAGAAACCCCTCACCTGCAGTATAAGTAGCTTCCATGTGAATTCCATGTTTTAGATAGTAGTATATAGCTTTTCGGCACAAAGGATGCGAATTAGCGCATACCAAGTGTTCGATTAAATTACTAGCACAGTTAAAATGTAACTTAGGCATTTTAATAGCTTAGTTAAATGCAATAGAAGCATTTCACAGCTCATATAGTCTTGCTACAGCTTTTACAGGACTAGATGTCCAATGGGTGGGCTCCCACAGTCGCCTCTAGGTTTAGATAACCTAGTTCTTGGTTTAGACAACCTAGTAAAAGCAAGACAAGAATTTATTAGCTTATGTTCAGTATTTTACTTTCTCAGTGGCACTGTACTGGATTAGATATCCATTGGGTTGGGCTCCCATAGTCGTCCCTAGGTTCAGCTAACCTAGTAACCCTACTAAATTCGGGACTTGCAAACCCGGGTCTAGTTAGGGATGCGCGCATAGCTCGTACAGTTTGTAACGACCCAAATTTCCTCAATTAGAGTCCTAAAAGTAATTTAAAAATATTTAAAAATGCTATAGAAATATTCTAGGGATTTATAGAAATTTTTAGAGTATTTTTATGTAATTTTTGGAGGTCGTTTGGTATTTTTACTAAATGAAGGAAGTTTCGACAAAAAAATGTCCAAGCCGAGAATTGAACCAACGACCTTTGACTCGGTAAAAACCCAGGTGACCAGGTGGGCAAACAGATTTTTCTGTTTAGAAAAGGTAGTGAATTTATTTAAGATAGTTAACAGAATATTGGATTATAAAAGGGATAAGTTGATCTTGGATTTATCTATTTAGAAAAGGTAGTGAATTTATTTAAGATAGTTAACAGAATATTATAAAAGGGATAAGTTGATGTTGGATTTGTCTGTTTAGAAAAGGTAGTGAATTTATTTAAGATAGTTAGCAGAATATTAGATTATAAAAGGGATAAGTTGATGTTAGATTTGTCTGTCTAGAAAAGGTAGTGAATTTATTTAAGATAATTAACAGAATATTGGATTATAAAAGGGATAAGTTGATGTTGGATTTGTCTATTTAGAAAAGATAGCGAATTTATTTAAGGAGTTAACAGAAATATTAAGTTATAAAAAGGGATAAGTTGATGCTCTGTTTTCCCGTGACTTAAACCATTCTCTCCTTCTCTTCTGCGTACGATGGCGGAGCTCGGGCAGAAAACGAAAGGGAGTTAGGGCATCATCTCCAGCGGCCGGCCAAGGTCCTAGAAGCCCTTTTTGTTCGGTTGTGAGTCCAAGAATCAAGGTAAGTGCTTCTCACCTGCAGTAGGAGTAGTTTCAGACCTTTGTTCTTCTTGAATTCGAGGCATGAGAAGCGCTTATGGTGCAGATTTTTAATTAAGCCTATAGTGCAGATTTTAATTAAGCTTATAGTGCAGATTTTTAATTAAGCCTATAGTGCAGATTTTAATTAAGCTTATAGTGCAGATTTTTATGTAGGCTTATATTGCAGATTTTTAATTAAGCTTGTAGTGCAGATTTTTATGTAGGCTTATAGTGCATATTTTAATTAAGCTTGTAGTGTAGATTTCTTAGAGCTTAAAATGTAGATTTCTTTAGAGCTTGTAGTGCAGATTTCTTAAGAGCTTATGGTACATATTTCTTTAAAGTTTATAGTGCAGATTTTTGGTGGAACTTGTAGTGCAGATTTTTGGTGGAATTTATAGTGCAAATTTTTGGTAGAACTTGTAGTGCAGATTTTTGGTGGAACTTATAGTGCAGTTTTTAAAGAAAAAGATTATAGTGCAATTTGGTTAAGTATTATAGTGCAGAATTTATGTTTGCATAGTATGCAGAAATAGTGTAGCATAGAATGCAGAATCTTGATTAGTATAATATGTAGAATTTTGATTAGCATAGTATGCACATTTTTGTTTATGCATTTCAAAGTTAGAATTTGTTTAAACATTTCAGTTTTTAAAGAAGCATTCTTTTATTAGAAGTATTAACAAGTGTAAGAAAGATAAAGAAAAGAAAGAGAAAGGCCAAGGCCTTAAGTAGATCCCAAAGTCAAGACTTTAGGGATTTTGGCACACAAGGTGCTTAAAGAAAATGCCGAGGCATTATATATTAGAAGTAATAAAAGATAACAAGTATTTTACTTTATTTAAGAGGCTAGTACCCGACTTCCGAGGTTGTCGTTAAACAAATCCAGGTGTCCAATTCCGAGGTCTTGGCCCTGGTCGACCGAGGTCTGCTCTTTTAGGATTGGTGGCTCGCTACCCCAACCTATTAGGGAACGCGCATAAGATGGTACTACGCCTGGGCCCAAGAAGAAAGTTGATTATTATTTTGAAGTATTAAAGTATAAGTTTTAAACAAGTGAAATAAAAGAATAAGTTTTTAAGCAAGTGAAATAAGATTCAGAAAGTGTTTGAAACTCAGCAAATTTTAGTTTTCCTTATGCTAGCATGTTATTCTGATTAGCTTTACATGTTTAGCATTCCAGTATGCATTGTTCTTTGGCTATTAGATGAGCATGCGTAGTATTTTCTTTAGAGCTTTTAGTTCTTGGATTTCAGTATATTTACATGCATATTCGAGTTTTTGTGAGTTAGATAGCGCTTACTAAGCATTCGCTTATAGTTTGCATTTCCTCTTACTGTAGATACAGGAAAGGAAAATTTTTAGCAAAGGAAGGCGACAAAGAGGTGTTTGATGATGTGTGATGCCTGGACTATAGAAGCCTTGGGATTTAGCATAAGAATTTATTAACAAAGAGTTGAGTAGAATGTATTAGATGAGTCATTTAGTCTTCCACTGCTAGTTAATTGTAAGTTTTGAGTTCTCCGAGAGTTCTAGGAATTACTATCAACATGTGAACAAGGATAGTTAAGTAAAGTTAGTAGTCCAGTAGCGCTCCGCCCTCACAGTCCAGTAGTGAGGAGGGTGGGGTGTTACAAGTTGGTATCAGAGCAGTTCCTATTACGACTTTTAGCGGACTCCAGTAACCAAGTGAACCCAGCAGGGCCGTGCTGAAAGAAAAGGGAGACAATTAAATTTATATTAGAGTTGGGGAAAATTAACCACTTAATATAAATAGGGAATTAATAAGTGAAGAGTTATTTTTAACGTAACTTTTCCTTACCCTCACCCTAGCCACGCCACCCCCTTCTCCTCTTCTTCTCTCGGCGCCAACCACAATCACACCTAGGGTTCCATCCCTAGGGCCATAGGGGTACTTTCCGGCGACGACTCTGACACGAGGACGCTCCCCTCCGCGAGAGGAACGCATAGACGTGAGAAGATCGTCGAAGAGATCTCTCCTCCGGAAAACCTAGCGATTAGATTTGTAAGAAAATTCAAACAGGAGGTAAGAAACCCCTCACCTGCAGTATAAGTAGCTCTCGTGTTATTGCATTCTTTAGTTTAGTAGTATATGGATTTTTGGGCACATAGGGTGTGCAACAGTGCATGCCAAGTGTTCGATAGTATGTTCAGCGCAATTAAAATGTGACTTAGGCATTTTAATAATTTAGCTAAATGCAATAGAAACATTTAATTAGTATATGCAGTTTTACTACAGCTTATATGGGACTACGGTCCAATGGGTGGGCTCCCACAGTCCCCTCTAGGTTCAGATAACCTAGCTCTGGGTTCAGATAACCTAGAAATAGCAAGAACATCAAAATTCAGTTATAACCAGTATTTTATTTTATCAGTGGCACTGTACTGGATTAGATATCCATTGGGTTGGGCTCCCATAGTCGTCCCTAGGTTCAGCTAACCTAGTAAACCCTACTAGATTCAGAATTTGCAACCCCGGAGTTAGTTAGGGATGTGCGCACAGCAAGTACAATTGTCGGGCCCATCAGCAGCATGATTAGTATTTTCATCTATTATTTATGAATATAGTTTTCAAACATCACAAAATAGTTATGTGAGTTTAGTACAGCTTTAGCACCAGATTAGTATTAGCCTAGCCTAGCTTTGGTACCAGTTTAGCTTTCTGTTGATACAACATGATAGTTTATAATTAGCTTTATTGCCATGATCAGTTTTGCTTCTACGTGTTGTATGCCATGCCATGCTTAGTATATTCAGAATGTATTTCAAATAACATGTTTTAAAAACATAATTTGCATCGTATGCATGTTTTAGTGAGGTAGATGGTTTCTTACTAGGCTCTCAAGCTTACAGATACTATTTTCCTTATACTGCAGATAAAGGTAAAGGGAAGATGGACTAGCGGAGGATGGAGGTCAATGCAATGATGAAGATGTGTGTGGATGGAACTTGGAACAAAGATCATAGGGAATTGCAGCGAGTTTTGTTTTGAACATTAGAACTGTTAGCATTTTATTATTCCGCACCTTAGTATGTTAAATGCCATGAACTAGTAAATTATGCACTCTACCATGCTTAGAACATTGGTTATGTGTTGTTAGAATGTTTCCCAGTTGTCTTAGAATTTGTATGTGTGATTGAGGCATGAAACAGTGCTGAAATCAGACTTCTGGTACGAAATCAGAAACCCCAATCGATCGGCCGATCGATTGGAGGCTTCTCAATCGATCGGTTGATCAATTGAGAAGTTCGTACCGCGAACAGTAAGCTCCTGGATCGATCAGCCGATCGATCCGGATGCCTTCTGTCGCGAACAGAAAGCCCTGGGATCGATCACTGGATCGATTGGCCAGTTTGGATCGATCAACCGATCGATCCAGAATATTGCCCCGAGCACAGTAGCGTGCAGGATCGATCACTAGATCGATCCAACCTAAGTTCCGCATACAGTAGCATGCTGGGTCGATCATTGGATTGATTAGACCATTCCAATCGATCCATGGATCGATTGGGAGGCCTGACAACAGTCGGAAACCCTTAGTTCAGTTCCTTGACCATGGGGGATGTAAAATATGTCATGAATAGTTAGATTACACCCCTTAGCACATATAGAATAAAAAAATGATAAGAGCTTAGCAAAGTTTTAATTAGTACAGCTTCCGCATCTAGATTTAGTGATGGTCATGGATATAGTTTAGCACAACATAATGTGACGGTCTGGCCTTACAGCCCAGCCAGTAGAAGGCGGGTCGTTACAACCCGTAACTGGGTGGACTATAAAGGCGATTACTGGGTATGTAACAAATTATGCGGAGGGATATGAGTGATGTAGATGGGATCTATCCCTCCTATATGACGGGAGTGACATCGATATTCTTGATAGAGTGAGACCACAAAGTGCATGGCCATGCCCAAATGAGTCAATATGAGATATTGAGCTCATTTGATTTAGTGAGTCTACTTGGAGTTCAAGATTTAGATTGGTCAGATGATGACATGGTCTATGCCTCACATTGATCAATCTAGATGTCTAGGATAGAAGGACACTTGTCATATATTGTGAGGAGTCACAATTAGTAGTCACAAGGTGATGTTGGATCTCAACATTCTTGTAACTTGGGTAGTAATGATGTGTTGCTAGATACCGCTCATTACTTATGCTCCTACATGGGTTTAGGGGCAGTGCCAATGTTACAAGAACCTATAGGGTCACACACTAAGGATAATTAGATGGAGATTAGGTTCATATGATGAACCAAGAGGATTAGGTTCATGTATTGAACCAAATTGGATTAAGAGTAATCCAAGTTAGACTAATTGAGTTGGACTCAAGTTGATTCATGTGTTCAATGAGTCTAATTTAGATTATGACTCATTGAATCAATTTAATTAAATGAATTAGATTCATTATATTAAGTTGGTTTGAATCAAATGGTTAGATTAGATCAACCATGAGAGAAATTTGGTCAAGTTTGACTTGACTTGAGAAGGAAGATGAAAGTCAAGTTTGACTTGACCATTTGCCACCTCATTTGTGAGTTGGCAATAGGAGGACTAATGATGATGTGCCACATCATCAAAGCTAGCACATGTGTGTGTCACATCATGAAGGTTACAAACCCCTTTCCATTTAATGTGGTCGGCCACATTAATTGTAAGGGAGTTACAATTGTGGCCGGCCACTCAAAATGAATGAGAATGAATTTTTTTCATTCAAGGCATTCATTCTATCTTCTTCCTCCTTGAGTTCTTTCTTCTCTCCCTCTCATCCTACCTTGGCCGAACCCTACTAAGGTGCTAGAACACTTTAGTTTAGTTTTCTCCCTCTTTTGTTCGTGTGGATACGTGTAGAGGATTGTCTACTTTGACAATCTTGAGATCCGGCACCTTGGACGAGCGGGATTCGCGAAGGGCGCGCATCAAGGGTAAAAACTCTTAACCATTTAGAACTCTAATGTAGATCTAGAGTTAGTAAACTCGTACTCGAAGGTTTTTCGAAATTTTATTCTTCGCACGGATACGGTGATGGGGGTTTCGGGGTTTCCACGACGTGAAAAAGCGGTTTTCGCGGCCAAAAAAGTCCAACACTTTCTTTGTAGCTTAAAGACCTCTTGATCTTCTGTTGTATTCCTCTCCTCCTCTTGGACGTCGTGTGGGCGATGATCTGCCAAGACAACACCACCCAAGCTCTTTCTTTGCTACCAAGTTTCGGCCACCAAGGAATCAAAGAGCCACCGACCACCAAGGATTCAAAAAGCCACCGACCACCAAGGATATATAAGGTAGAGTCCCTCCTTCTCTTCTTCTTCTCCTTCAAGCAACCGGCTACCAATGGGATCAAAAGTGCGCCGTCGACCATAAGCTTTAAGAAGAAAAGAAACGAGCCGGCCTTTAAGAAGAAAACAAGAGAGGAATTGTGTAGATCATTATTCCTCTAAGGCACCATCTATCTTCTTTTATAATCCTTGGTAATGGCTAAAAAGGAAAGATTTTAACAACAATTAAAATCTCTCTTTTAAATTTCCTTTTGTGGATGGCTACAAAATGAAAGTTTTAAAATTAAAATCTCTCTTTTTAAAACATTGTAGATGGCTATAAAAAAGGAAAGATTTAAAAATTAAAACATCTCTTTTAAATCCCTTTGTAGATGGATATAAAAGGAAAGTTTTTAAAATTTAAAATCTCTCTTTTAAATCTCTTGGAGGATGGCTATAAAAGGAAAGATTTTAAAATATTTAAAACCTCTTTTAATTCCCTTGTGGATGGCTATAAAAGGAAAGTTTTAAAAATTAAAATCTTTCTTTTAAATCCCTTGGAGGATGGCTATAAAAGGAAATATTTTAAAATTAAAACTCCTTTTTAATTCCCTTGTGGATGGCTATAAAAGGAAAGTTTTAAAATTAAAATCTCTCTTTTAAACAATTGTAGATAACTATAAAAAAAAGGAAAGATTTTAAAATTAAAACTCTCTTGTGATTCCTTGTGGCTGGCCCCTTGCTTGGGCACCAAGCAAGGCTTGGCCGACCACCCCTTGGGCTCTAAGCAATGCTTGGCTGAGCCCTTGCTTGGGCACCAAGCAAGGATGTGGCCGGCCTATTACTTGGGTAAGAAGTGGACTTGGGTGGATACGAGGCTTTATACATAGAGGCTACAACAGGGACCTAGAGGAGGAATTGGTTTTGACCTCCTGATGGACTTGAGCTTCGTATGTTCAATCCAAACACCCAACTCAAGTTCATCAATAATAACTCATACCACTAAAGAGTTATTATTGAACTACCGCATCAAACCCATATTATATTATGGGTTCCTTTTTATCATGAGTGTATTAATCTCCCTTTGTTTAAGATATCGAATGCCCATTAATTAAATGAGTTACTGACAACTCAATTAATATCTAGCTCCAAGAGTAGTACCACTCAACTTTATTGTCATATTGGACTAAGTCTACGTACAGGGTTTACATGAAAATCCTTATGAGCTCCTCAAGGGGACATCATCAACTTAGATAACTAGGACACAATTTCCTTCTATAATCAACAACACACCATATAAATAATATTATTTCCCAACTTATCGGGCCTATTGATTTAACGAATAAATCTCACCCATTGATAAATTAAAGAAATAAATACTAAGTATATGTGGTTGTTATTATATCAGGATTAAGAGTATGCACATCCATAAAAACATATGTTATGTTCTTTTATGCAGTCAGTATAAAAGGAACAACCTCAAATGGTCCTGCTTAATACACATATAGTGTACTAGTATAATTTTATAGTCAAGATAAACTAGTACCAAATTACACTACAACCATTCCATTGGTTTGCACCAATCCATCTTGGTTGTGAGCTACTATTTATAATTTATAAGGAACTGATAACATGATCTTCTGTGTGACACCACACACTATGTTATCTATAATATAAATTAAATGGATAACTGCATTTTACTAAATGCAGACATTTGACCAATGTGATTCTCATTTCAAAATAAATATTCATACAAAAAGCTAGGCTTTTAGTATAGATCCTAACAGGAAGTAATTGTAATGTGTGGATGATGTAAATCCTATTGAATTGCAAATGCCTTACTTTGATGAAGATTATATGCATTTGTTCTATTTGATGAAATGCTCGCATAGAGGCTTTCCCTTATGATCATAAGTTTTATCTATCTAGATTGCATATCTTGTGCATAGATCTTATTCCTGAGTTAGATACATTGTTGTGTGTCTATAATTGGGACTGTACATACACCTGAATTTTTGTTTACTAGATGCATGGATCATTGTCTCATATGAGTGTATGGTCCGATATAGCTTGGCATGGTCTTAAGGTACTTGTTTGGAGTTGAGTATTTAAGGTAACTATCCTTCTATATGGAACATAACCTCCTAAAGGAGAAGAATTCTATGTATGGACAAGTCTATCACTCGACCTAATGGGTTTTTCTGAATCATATGCTACGCAAGTGACCTACGTAATCTAGAGACGTACAGTCAAGAGAGACCTTGTAATAGGAGGTACTCTACTACAAACCCAGACTCTCTAAGTTACTTCTTCACTTGATGGTGTACTTGGTTATTGGCAGGGAAAGCACTCCAATACACTGTCGTGGGGTGATATTCGGTAGTAACTTAGACTGTCCTACAAACGTATGAGTAGAGAACTAGGAATGGACTAATTTGTAGCAAAAAATCCACCATTGCAATGATGCCAACGGCCTAGAACACTTTCAGAATTAAGGACTTCCGCAAATTTACTTTCTCTTTAATCTTACCTTGTAGAAAAACACAAATCATACCTTTATCGATTTTTGTCTAATCTAATTTGAAGTGTAAAGAAAACTAGAATTTAATATTTAGTACTCGTGGGATCGACTTATAAATTTTATTACTTGACGAAGCCCATGTGGTTGCGGGTACAACACATCAACCATTTATGTGTGAGTTGATTAATAAATTAACTTAGTGTTTAATTAAATTAAACCTAAGTTTAGCATTGGGTATAAAACTTCTCTCCTCTTCATTCGCTACACATTCCCGATTTCTCTTCACCAATCGTCATCTTCCACGATGCCACAATCTCGATCACACCGACACTAATCAATCCACCATCGACCGAGCTCCTTATCTGCTCCATCGATTGCCTGACACTATCTGGCGGTTGTCCTTCTCCTTGAGTTGCTGCCGCGTGAGTAGAACTTACTTTATGAGGGGGAAAGGCAGAGGCCTAGCCTCGATTTCTCATCACCACTTCTCTGTGCATCATGTCTCTGAAGGCGCTGAAATTCCGTTCTATTTCAATTTTCCTATACAAAAATTGTATAAGTACAGAACTTTTCCTATCAATCCGCATGTTCAATCAGACATGTGTTTGATCAATCAAGCAAGTTCTTGATGGATCAAAGCACACCTTGATCAAAGTACAAGATCGCTAGCCTCTTGTGTTGGTATTCAAAATTGATTCAAAGAAAACTAAACTAATTACGCAGCAAATCAAAGAACTAGTTGTACGTTTCCTTTGTAGCTAAAGACCTCTTGATCTTCTGCTATATCTCCTCTTCTTCTTCTTGGACGTCGTGTGACCGACGATCTACCAAGACAAAACCCCACCCTTCTTCTCTTCTTTTCTTCCAAACCGCCGACCACCAAGGAGAGCCTAGGATGGGCGCCTTCTCCTCTTCTTCCTCTCCTCCAAGCCTCCGACCCTAAGATGGAGTTGAAAGAGATTTGTGCCGCCAACCCTAAGGTGGAGTTGGAAGAGATTTGTGTCGCCGGCCCTAAGGTGGAGAAGGAGAACCTTGTGCTGCCGGCACTAAGCAAGAGAAAAAGAAGACCCTTGTGCCGCCGACCCTAAGCAAGAAAGTTGTGGAAAACTTATGTTTAGGGTGTGCCACCTCCCCTTTTTATAACCCTTGTCGTCGATTACAAAGAAAGAAAAAAGAACAAAACTCTGTTGGGGTGGATGCGAGATTTTATATAGAGGCTACAACAGGGACCTAGAGGAGGAATTGGTGTAAGGAACTAGGGCGCTAAACATGCGAAAGCGTAGCGGAAAACATCTAGTTCCTTTCCAATAGATCCATGCAAAAGGAAACCATATACTAAGTATTAATTATCTACATGAGAAAGTTATACCTTTGTTGTGTGCCCTTCGCAATCCCGATTCCAACGTTTCTTTAGATGCGGATCTTAGCGCGATCAAGTGGCTGCACCTCTATGGTATCCACACGAACAAGTCTCGTTTGTCTCACAAACTCACAATGTGGAGAATGAAACAACCAAAGGTTGTGCTAGCAACCTTTCTTGGAGGTTTCAACCAAGTGGAAGATAGGAGGAGGAAGAAGAGCTAGAGCACCAAAAAAACTCATCATGAAAATGAATCCAAAAACCCCTTTTATAGATTCATGAAGTTGCCTAATGCCTTAATGTCAATTGTCTTGATTGACATTAATATTTATCTTCATCCAATGAATCCAATGCATGTGCAATTCAAATGGTTCACTCTTTATCCAATGAATTCAATGCATCCAATGCATGCAATGCATGAGTAATTCAAATTATTCACTCTTCATCCATTACATCCAATGCATGAGTAACTCAAGTTGTACACTCCTCTTTCTTCATGAATTAAAATTTCATGAAATCATATAATGAGTCCAACTCATTATTCATTAATTAATTCATGAAATCATATAATGAGTCCAACTCATTAATCATCAAATAATTCATGAAATCATATAATGAGTCCAACTCATTAATCATTAATCCAATTGATTCAATGAGTTTAATTTGAATTGGACTCAATCCAATAGTTGGATTTAATTGAGTCTTACTCAATGAGTCCAATTTGAATTAGACTTAATCCAATAATTCATCATATGAATCCATCTCCATTGACTTGTTCTTTGTGCGTGACCCAATAGGTTCTCGTAACATTGGCAATGTATCCAAATTAACATTTAAATACATAAGCAATGAGTGGTATCTAGCAAGGCATCATTGCTACCCAAGTGATGAGAATGTCGAGACCCGACTTAACCTTTCCGTGACTATTATCTTGTATGACTCAATCCTTCTATCATCGATATCTAGATTGATCAATGAGGTATAAACCGTGTCATCCTCTTATCAATCTTTATGTTTCTTGATCTCTAAGTAGATACACTCAATTAAATAAGCTCAATATCGTATATTGACTCATTTAAGCATGGTCATGCATTCTTGTTTCCTACTAATCAAGGGGCTCATATATATCACTTCCATCATATGGAAGGGATAGATCTCATCTACATCACTCAAATCTTTCCACATAACTTATTGCATACCCAGTGATCGACTTTATGGTCCATCCTGTTATGGGTGACGTTTGACAATACCAAAGTATACAACTCCTTATGTAGGGAACCGTAGTGACTTTAGGTATAAGGGTTATTCATACTAATAGTCACATGAGAATGTTTATGACACTAATATAATGATCCATGAAATATTCTCATGGCGGGTCATTCAGTATATATATTCTCTAATATTACCCATGTGTCAACTTGATATCTTATATCCATGACTTGTGAGATTAAGTCATCCATTGACCTACATGCTAGTCTCAATGCATTAATATTGTCCTTGCATATTAATGCTTGATTAGGAATAGTTAAGAGTAGTGTTCTATATATATCTATAATATCTCACTATCAATTGATATGTTGTAGATTAGAACTTCCTACTCTTGGACATTATTATACTTATTTATTCGGCACTAAATTGAAATGAATATAAGAACCAACTTCGTCTTTATTAATAATGAAATATGATACAAAAGGAGCCCTTTACAATCATCTCATAATTGGTACTAGGGCTAATACTAACAATTGGTTTAGGTCTCCTTATGGGCTTGGGCTTCCTATGTTCGGCCTGAACACTCAACTCAAGTCCATCAATAATAACCCATACCACTAAAGGGTTGAACTACCGCACCAATCTCATATTACAATATGGGCTCCTTCTTATCATGAGTGCGTTAATCTCCCTGTGTTTAAGATATCGTATGCCTGTTAATTAAATGAGTTACTGACAACTCAATTAATTACTATTTGATTCAAAAGTAGTACCACTCAACTTTATTATCATGCAGGACTAAATCCACCTGCAGGGTTTACATGATAATCCTCATGAGCTCCACAAGGGGACATCATCAGCCTAAATAATTAGGACATTGATTCCCTCTATAATCAACAACACACCATATAAACAGTACTATCTCCCAACTCATCGGGCCTATTGTAACGCCCGAAAATTCTTAAATTGACTTTTTGAAATATTCTATTATTTTTCTGGAATTTTAGAATATTTTTATGGAATTTTTAGAATAGCCGAAGTAGCAAAAATAAATAAAATCGTAAAATAGCCTAGTAGGGGTTTGAACCCAAGACCTATTAGACTCTATGCCTTATAGATGACTCCAGTAACCAAGGGGCCCCAGTAGGGGTGTGCTGGAAGGAAAGGAGAAAAATTATATTTAAAGTTAGTTGGGTGGTATTAACAACTTAATATAAATAGAAAATTAAGAGAGGAGTTATTATTTTTTTTATGACAACTCTCCTCTTCCTAAAACCCTCACACGCCGCCCCTCTCCTTCTCACTCTCCCGGCGCCCAAGACCAAGGAACCTAGGGTTCCATCCCTAGAATCGTAGGAGTATATTCTGGCGACGACTCCAGCACGAGGACGTTCCCCTCCGCGAGAAGGAAGCATAGACGCAAGAGGATCGCCGAAACAGTCATCTTCTCCGGAAACCTAGAGATAGGATTGTAAGGAAAACTAGCGCAGGATGTAAGTAATCCCTCACCTGCAGTATAAGTAGCTAAACGTATGGTTTTATACCTTAGTTCACTTTTATGTTATTAGTCTAGTCATATGCAGAATTAGAGCACACCAAGTGCTCGATAAAATGCCTAGAATAGTTAAACGCTGCAGCAAGTGTTTTAAGAGCTCAGTTAAATGCCCAGATGCATTCTTATTAGCATATATAGCCTTGCTTTAGTGGTATGGGACTACGGTCCAATGGGTGGGCTCCCATAGTCGCCTCTAGGTTCAGATAACCTAGCTCTAGGTTCAGATAACCTAGTAAAAAGCAAGATATGATAAACTAGCTATAAACAGTATTTTACTTTATTAGTGGCACTGTACTGGACTTCAGTTGTCCTTGGGTTGGGCTCCCACAGTCGTCCCTAGGTTCAAATAACCTAGTAACCCTACTAGAATTGGGATTTGCAACCCCGAGTCTAGTTAGGGATGCAAGCACAGTAAGTACAGTTGCCGAGCCCATTAGCAGCATGTTTAGTATTTTTATCTACTTACGAAAATAGTTTTCAAACTTCACAAAATAGATACGTGAATTCAGCTTAGCGTCCGTGCAGTTTCCTATTGATATAGTGGATGGCTTTATGTTCAATTCTTGATTGCCATGATTTATATGCTCACTCACCATATTTTAACATTTCTAGTATGATTCTCAGCTTGCATAGTAGCATAACATCTTTTTAAAAGTATGATTTCTGTAAATGCATGTTTTGTGAGGTAGATGGTTTCTTACTAAGCTCCTAAGCTTACAGATGTATTTTTCCTTATACTGCAGATAAAGGTAAAGGAAAGATGGAATAGTGGAGTTTGGAGGCAATGCGATGAAGGTGTGTGTGCGATGGAACTTGGAATAAAGACTCTTGGGGAATCGCCCATCAAAAGACTTAGAATTTCAGCTCTTAGTTACTTTTTTGTACTTTAGGATACTAAGTATCATGATATGTGAAACTATGTACTTTGTCATGCTTAGACTACCATTTGTCTTGATATTAGGTAGCAAAATAAGAGTAATAGCATGTCTAGTAGTACTGCTTTATGGTTTAGGGATTTCTAAAGGTTTTCAAGGAGTTCGGGTGGGTTTCTTTTGAAATCAGAACCCCAATCGATCAGCTGATCGATTGAGGAACCCTTGATCGAACAACTAATCAATTGGGAGAAACTCCCCGTGCACAGAATGACATGGAATCGATCAGCTGATCGATTAAGGAATCCTCGATCGATCAACCGATCGATTGAAACGTGATCTGTCGCATGCCGAGAGCTTATGAGTCGATCAGCTGATCGATCGGCCATGGATTGATCAACCAATCGATCGGGAATTTAATTCCCGCGAACAGAGAGCCTCTGAATCGATCATCGGATCGATTGGCTAGGCTGGATCGATCAGCCGATCTATCCAGATCTGACCTCATACACAGTAGCGAGCTGAATCGATCAATGGATCGATCAGACAACTCCAATCGATCAGCCGATCGATTGGGATGTCTGAATTCAGCCCAGAAGTGCCTAACTTCAGTTCTTGATCAAATAGAAAGTTAGTTTCCATTCTTTAGCACATACATAGCCTGTGTACAACTTCAGAAGTGTACTCTAAGAAGAATTATCAGAGTTCATAGTAAATAGCATAGAGTTTTAATTAGTTCAGTCTTGCTCAGTTCTTTTCCGCACCAGAATAGTTAGCATAATGTAACCCCCGGCCTTACAGCTTAGTTAGTAGAAGGTGGGTCATTACAGAGTGGTATCAGAGCAAGTTCCATACATCCTCACACACACATCAGCATTGAACCTGCAGCTTCCAAGTAAGAATACCTCTCACTTTATTTATGTTTTGTTTGCTTTCATATTTATAGATACTAGAGCTTGTTCATATATGATAACATCTAACCTGATAACAGTAGTTATGTACCTATGATTGTATTAGTTATGTATGCCCTCTATTTCTCTAGAAAATTGTATGAGGACGCCCAGCTAGAAAGGCACCAGCTACTGAGCCTCAGCATGAGGCAGGCAGCTCAGTGCCTCCTCCAGACCTTGCAGCAGTAGTGGCTCAGTTACAGAAACAACTAGCTGAACAGCAACAGGAGATAGCCACCCTGAGGGCTAATCAACAGAACACTCCTACCGTCACTCCAGAACCTAATCTAGCAACCCCAGTAGTGATAGAGGTTCCACCAGTCCAACCTACAGAACTAGCAGCCCCAGCAGCAGTAGAGGCAAGAAGGGAAGCCTATCTGATCCAGTGGCAGAAGATCAAGCCAGAAAATTTCTCAGGCACCAGTGAACCATGGGATGCCCAAGCCTGGTTCAAAACACTGGAGAGTACGATAGAAATTCTGGACTGGCCAGAACATGAGAAAGTGAAATGCGCCTCTTTCTGCCTGACAGGGGACGCACGTATGTGGTGGGAGAGAATTAAAGCGAAGGGCTCAGTGAACCAGATGACGTGGGCCGACTTCGAGAGGGAATTCTTTGAAGAGTTCTTTCACATGCAGGTCACAAACCGCCACTATGACGAGTTCACTGAATTTCGTCAGGGCAACCTTTCAGTTGAGGAGGCCTTGAAGAAATTCAACAGACTGGCTCGTCTATGCCCTGAATTAGTCAGCACTGAAAGAGAACGAGTCCGGTTGATGCTCAAAATGCTAAGGCCAGAAATAGCAATGAATGTGGCTAGCGGTGTTCATAGGCCGCAAACCACAGAAGAACTGATAAGTAGTGATCTGACCACCGAAAACTACCAGAACAGCATTAAGCAGCAGAAACAAGCCATCTCAGAGTCGAAAGGCCAAGGAGGCAAGAAGGGAAGTCTATCTGATCCTGTGGCAGAAGATCAAGCCAGAGAATTTCTCAGGCACCAGTGAACCATGGGATGCCCAAGCCTGGTTCAAAACACTGGAGAGTACAATGGAACTTCTGGACTGGCCAGAACATGAGAAAGTGAAATGCGCCTCTTTCTGCCTAACAGGGGACACACGTATGTGGTGGGAGAGAATTAAAGCGAAGCACTCAGTGAACCAAATGACGTGGGCCGACTTCGAGAGGGAATTCTTTGAAGAGTTCTTTCACATGCGGGTCACAAACCGCCACTATGACGAGTTCATTGAATTTCGTCAGGGCAACCTTTTAGTTGAGGAGGCCGTGAAGAAATTCAACAGACTGGCTCGTCTATGCCCTGAATTAGTCAGCACTGAAAGAGAACAAGTCCAATTGATGCTCAAAATGCTAAGGCCGGAAATAGCAATGAATGTGGCTAGCGGTGTTCATAGGCCGCAAACCACAGAAGAACTGATAAGTAGTGCTCTGACCACTGAAAACTACCAGAACAGCATTAAGCAGCAGAAACAAGCCATCTCAGAGTCGAAAGGCCAAGGAGGCTCAGGTACTCAGAAACACCAGGGCCACAGCTTTAACTGGAAAGGGAACTCCAGTAACAAACGAAAGCCAAGGAGTTACCCAAAAGGAGGACCAGCTAGTAAACAACCTAGTTATCCCAAGTGCGCTACTTGTGGGAAATTCCACCCCGGAGTTTGTCGCAAGGGCACCCGCGGATGCTTCAAATGTGGCCAGGAAGGGCATATGGCTAAGCAATGCCCGAACAAGCCCAGTCTCCCTCCACAACAGCCGATTTAGTACGGAGGTAACCCAGCGCAGTTACATCAGATGCAGGCTGCTATAGATGGACCACATATCAGTCAGGGCAGACTAGAAGCCCCTACAGCGACAACGAACGCGAGGATCTATTCACTCACCAAAGAGGACGTAGCGAATTCCTCGACAGTTGTTACAGGTCAGATTAGTATTTTACAGCAAAGTGCAACTGTCTTATTCGATACTGGGGCAACCCATTCTTATATATCCAGGACATTCGCTGAAAAGCTAGCAATATCTCCAGAGGTACTCAGTGGTCAGTTTTTGACAACACTACCTTCAGGAGAAATTATGGCATCCACGCACTGGCTCTGAGCAGTGCCAGTCATTATAGCAGACAGAGAGCTTTTTGGCGATCTGATAGTGTTAGATATGGCCGACTACGACGTTATTTTGGGAATGGATTTTCTGATCAAGTACGGTGCCTCCATAGAGTGCCGTAAACAGAGAGTTGTATTCCAACCTGAAGCAGGAGTGCAGTTTGGATACATCGGAGAACCCAAGAGGAAGGCCACGAAGTTTCTCTCAGCTCTGAAAGCACAGAAACTACTGAATTCAGGATGTACAGGATTCCTAGCACATGTAGTCAGTACCAGTCAGGACAATGACCAAAAGCTAAAGAAGGTCCAAGTCGTACGTGACTACCCAGCAGTCTTCCCTGAAGAGTTACCAGGACTAGCACCAGAAAGGGAGATTGAATTTAAGATAGAACTTATCCCCAGTACAAATCCCATCTCCAAAGCACCCTATCGCATGGCTCCAGCAGAACTGAAGGAACTTCAGGAGCAACTACAGGAGCTGCTTGACAAGGGCTTCATACGCTCTAGTCACTCACCATGGGAAGCACCTGTATTGTTCGTGAAGAAGAAGGACGGGAGCATGCGCCTGTGTGTAGACTACCGAACACTAAACCAAGTCACGATTAAGAACAGGTATCCTCTTCCCAGGATAGATGACCTGTTCGATCAGCTAAAGGGAGCAGCAGTGTTCTCTAAAATAGACCTCAGATCAGGATATCACCAAGTGAGAGTTAAAGAAGGTGATATACCCAAGAACGCTTTCAGGACCAGATACGGACATTATGAGTTTGTAGTCATGCCCTTTGGCGTGACAAATGCTCCAGCTACCTTGATGGATCTCATGAACAGAGTATTCAGAGAATACTTAGATAAGTTTATCATCGTGTTCATCGACGACATTCTTATTTATTCCAAAACTCAGGAAGAACATGCAGAGCACCTGTAAATAGTACTGCAGACCCTTCAGCAGAACCAGCTGTATGCCAAGTTCACGAAATGTGAATTCTGGCTAAATCAGGTATCCTTTCTGGGTCACATCATCTCCAAGGAGGGTATCATGGTAGACCCCAGTAAGATAGAAGCTGTGAGTAACTAGAAAAGACCTAAGAACGCTAGTGAAATCAGAAGCTTTTTGGGACTAGCAAGCTATTACAAAAAATTTGTAGAGGATTTCTCCAGGATAGCCTCCCCACTGACAGCTCTTACCAGAAAGAATAGAAAATTTCAGTGGACAGAGGATTGCGAGAACAGTTTCATGGAGCTTAAAAGAAGATTGACCAGTGCACCCATTCTGACTCTGCCAGAAAACACAGACAGCTTTGATATTTACAGTGACGCCTCTAAATTGGGATTAGGAGCAGTACTGATACAAGAAGGTAAGGTGATCGCCTATGCCTCCAGACAACTCGAGGACTATGAGAGGAACTACCCTACTCACGACCTTGAGCTTGCAGCAGTTGTGTTCACCCTCAAAATTTGGAGACATTATTTGTATGGAGCTCAGTGCAAAGTGTATATAGATCATCAGAGTCTGAAATACTTCTTCACTCAGAAGGATTTGAATATGCGACAACGCAGATGGCTCGAGCTGGTCAAAGACTATGACATAGACATCCTCTACCACCCAGGCAAAGCCAATAAGGTGGCAGACGCACTTAGCAGGAAGTCCAGTGCTACCTTACTATCCCTATCAGCCATGTCACCGCCCCTACAAAAGGAGATTGCAGATTTCGGTCTCGAATTAATAGTTGGGCAACTTTCTACTATGACATTAGCGTTACCCTTCTTGATGACATCCAGACAGCTCAGGATCTGGACCCTGAAACTCAGAAAATCAAGCAAGTGTTAGCAGAATAAGAAAGTGGAGAGTTCAGAGTATCTGATAGTGGGGTGTTATATTTTGGTGACAGACTATGTGTTCCGGATCAGGAGGAACTACGGAGGAAGATTCTAGATGAGGCTCACAGTGTTGGAGTGTATACTTAAAAGTTTAGTTTTTGTACACATTTATTTTGAAATAAAGAATTACATTGGTTAAATGTTTACATTTATTTGTTAAATGTAATTGTTCAATTAATTTATATAGTAGATAACATGGAGTGTGGAGTCACACTTAGAAGATCATGTTGTCGGTTCTCTATAAATTATAAACAGTTTCTCACGACTAAGATGGAAAGGAACAAACCATCAAAATAGACGTAGTGTAATTAAGTATTAGTTTATCTTGACTAATAAATTACACTGATACACTTTAAGTGTATTGAGTAGGATCATTTAGGTAAGTTCTTTTTGTACTGACTTAGTAAAAGAACTAGACCTTAGTTATTATGGAAGTGTGTGCTCTTAATTCTAATATAATAACAAGCATGTATATTTAGTATTTATTTCTTTGACTTATCAAAGGGTGAGGTTTAGCTCGATAAATCAATATGCCCGATAAGTTGGGAAATGATATTACTTATAGTATGTGTTGTTGATTATAGAAGGAATCGGTGTCCTAGTTATCTAGGTTGAGAATGTCCCTAAGAGGAGATCATAAGTATTGCCATGTTAAACCCTGCAGGTGGACCTAGTCCAACATGACAATAAAGTTGGGTGGTACTACTTTTGGAAGTGGCCGGCCCTTGCCTTGGGCAAGGGGGTCGACCGCAATATTTAAATTAGGAAGGTTGTTTTTGAATTTTTAAATTTCCTCAGATATTTACAATTTGCAAAAAGAGAGATTTTAAAAATTTATAAAATTTTCTTAATTTAAATTAGGCCACAAGGTTTTAAAAGAGAGTTGTAAAATTTATAAAACTTTCATTTAAAAAGAAATATTATTAGAGATGTTTTAAATTTTAAAACTTGGTTTTAAATTTTAAAACTTTCCTTTTAATATTCACATTAGAAAAAAAAGAGAGTTTGGAAAATTTTATTAGAAGTTTTCTTCTTTTAAATTTTATAAAAATTATTTCTTTCTTTCCCTTTTAATAAGTGGCCGGCCACATTGCTTTGTGCCCAAGCAAGGGGCCGGTCAAATAATTAAACATCAATAAATAGTTGTTTAATTAATAAATCAATCTAGGATTGATTAATTAAAAAGAAAGAACAAGAAAAAATTAAAAGGAAATAGGAATGAGTCTAATTTTTTATAAAACTCTTTCCATAATTTCCGTTGGAAAACTAATATAAAAAGGGGGGAAGGGGAGGCCTTGGAAAAACATAACAATTGATATTGTGTTGTTGGAGATCATCAAGTGGCCGACCCCTCTCCCTCTCTTCCCTTTGCTCTCTTTTGCTCCTTTGTGGTGGCGGTGGCCGAATTCTAGAGAAGGAGGAGAAGCTTTCTGGGTGGTGTTCGTCTTGGAGGATCGTCGCCCACACGACGTCTAAGAGGAGGAGAGGGATACGGCAGAAGATCTCGAGGTTTTAGCATTCAAGGAAGAGGTATAACTAGTATTTAATTTCCGCATCATACTAGTTAATTTTTCTTTGTATAAATACCAAATACAAGAGACATTCGATTCTTTTTTTTCGAATTTAATTTTGATGTTGTGTTCTTTTTCTTTTTTCCTTGTGATTTGATTGTTCCTTTTGGTTAACCTAGAGTTATATAAGGAAATTAAATATTAATTTTTCTTAAAAGGCTTTGTCTAGTCGGTGGTGGTTGCTCCCATATCCAAGAAGGCCAAGTGCCTCGCCATACAGTATTGGAAGACAACTTTGGAAACTAATATTTAATTGAATTTATAACCTAGGTGATTTGGATCAAACATGTTAAGTTTCGCAGGAGATCCAAATCTAAACCTAAAAGAACATGTAAGTTAAACTTGGAATTAAACGTGTTAAGTTCCGCAGGAGATACAAGTTTAACTGAAAAGAACACATAGTAGCTAGGAAAAGTTCAGATCACGTACAAAATTTTTGTACAGTGGAGCCATTGGGTTTTCCGAGTAGCAACCAACAATTGGTATCAGAGCTAGGGTTTTGCCTCTGTGTATTTGATATTTGTTTAATTATGCACATGTTATACATAATTTAGGCAGGTTAATAGTAGGATGTGCTAACTTTGTGGATGCAGGATCCAACTATTATGGCTTATAGTTATTATGTGTGTGATTGGACCCTTGGACATGTCAAGGGCATTTATTATGTGTGCATGATTGTATTATAAAATACAGCAGGAGCTGTATTTAGTTTTATTAGGATTTTATTTTTTGACCTAGATACATGTACATTCCTTTTATGAAATATAGGATCGATGGATGTAAATTTTATTTTATGTTCGATCTAGTTTACATGTACATTCCTTCGAGGAATATAGGATCGAAAAATATAAAATTCTATTTATGTCGCGGATCGAATCTTGCAAGGCGTGGAACCTTTTGAGGATCAGAGTGGCGCAGCGGAACAAGGAGCAAGATGGATACGACAACTATACCCGGTGGCGGTGGCCAAAGATGGCAGCAGCTAGGGATGACGACACACGGAGGACAACAATAGATAAAAGCCATAATAGTTGAAAATTAGTTTTTCTATTTATTGCTTTTGTATTGTGTTGTGTGTGAATGTTAGTGTACATGTTTAGTAGGCTAGCATCATCAAAATTCCTCACTTTAAATAACTAAGTGGGAGAGGAATTTATTTTTGTGAATTCCACGATCTCCATTACTGGTTTGTAAGTGATGCAAACAAACTTGCGCGTTGGCTCTGAGTGCCTTCCTCCATATCGGATGAGTTTGTTTGCGGATCACTAGACCAAACTTCCATTTCGGATGACTATAGGAAATTAATTAAGAGCGTGTGATCTTCCCCATTGGAAGGGGCACAATCTTATTAATGGACTTAGTGTCAAGTAATGGTATACACTTAGGCACGTCTAATAGTATCCTCCCCATCGGAGTCACTGCTATTATTTGTGTGACCGAAGGAAACCAACTATTAATTTTATTTGTCAAAAAATTAGGTTGACAAGATAATAAAATTAATGGGATATACCCTCCTTTTACAAATGTTGAATTTGTATACGTCCACACTGTCGTGGCATACAAAATTCATGGTGTTTTAAGGTGTTGGTTAATTTAAAATAGTATTGTTTGAGGAATCAATATTATTCTAAATTTAGAGTTCTGACCAAAATTTATTTTGTGATTCTTAGGATGATTTTCAACCCACTGGCCATTATTCTAAAAGAAAATAGACTTACTGGTCCCAACTATATAGATTGGAAAAAAACTTGGACATTGTTTTAACTGATGAAGGCTATAAGTTTGTATTGTCAGAGGAATGCCCAGAAACACCTAGCAATGATTCTACCCCAGAGGAGATTCAGCATCATAGTAAATGGGTAAAAACTGATGAGATGGCGTGGTGTTACATCTTGGCTTCGATGTCAAATGTATTGCAACATCAGCATCAGGACTTACCAACAACCTATGATATAATGAACAATCTCAAAGAACTCTTTGGACATTAGAATCGGGCTGCTAGGCAAGAGGCAATGAGAAAACTGATGACAGCCACCATGACTGAGGGGACTCCCGTGAGGGATCATATTCTCAAGATGATGACTTACTTAAACGAATTACAAGTGCTTGGAGGGGAAATTGATGGGGAAACCCAGGTCGATATCATCCTCTAAACTTTGCCCAGAAGTTTTGAGCATTTTCGCCTGAACTATAATATGAATAAAAGGATGTATTCATTGGCGAAACTTCTGACAGAACTTCAGGCAGCCGAAGGGTTGTTTCGTCAACATTCTCAAATTCACTATGCTAAAAATGATTCTACTTCTAAGCCGAAAGGCAAGAAGAAGAAGAAACAAAATGGCTCAGCAAAGAAGGTGAATAAACCTCAAGGTGCAGGACAAAAAGCTAGAATAAAGAAGCCAAAGGGCAAGTGCTTTATTTGCAAGCAGACTGGACATTGGAAGGCGGACTGTCCTCGTAGGAAACAGAACAATAAAGGTATATCTCATACTCTAGTAGTTGAAACATGTTTAGCGGTGTTATCTACCAGCACCTGGTGTGTAGATACGGGAGCCACTGATCATGTCTGCAATTCTTTACAGGGGTTCCAGGAAATCCGGCGACTATTTGATAGAGAGATAACTGTCTACATGGGCAATGCTACTAAGGTGGCGGCTGTTGCAGTGCGAGACGTCTACTTATCATTTGATAGGAATAGGAAATTGGTTTTAAGGAATTGTCTTTATGTACCCAGTTTTAGAAAGAATTTAATTTCAGTTTCTAAACTCTATTTGGATGGATATCCAGTTTCCTTTAGTAACAATGTGGTTATAAAGAGAAATAAAGTGATTATCTGTTCTGGTGCATTGGTTAGCAATTTATATACTTTAAATCCAATTTCTCCCACAAAGCAAAATATGGAAATTAATAACACATTTCTAACTCTAATAAGAGAAAAGAACCTTCGGAAATGAACCAAACACATCTTTGGCATCTAAGGCTTGGTCATATTTACTTAAGAAGGATTCAAAGGCTTGTAGCCGATGGACTCTTGGGTCCATTAGAGTTGGAAAACTTTCCAATGTATGAATCCTGCTTGGAAGGTAAGACGACCAAGAGACCTTTTAAGGCCAAGGGGTATAGAGCCAAAGAAGCGTTAGAATTGGTTCATTCTAATTTGTGTGATCCTATGTCTATCCAGGCTAGAGGTGGCTTTGAATATTTTGTCTCTTTTATAGACGATTATTCAAGATATGGATACATTTACCTAATGCGCCGCAAGTCTGAGTGCTTTGATAAGTTCAAAGAGTATAAGGCTGATGTGGAGAAACGTCTAGGTAAAAGTATCAAGACACTACGGTCTGATCGTGGTGGCGAATACCTCTTAGGAGAGTTTAGGAATTTATTTATCAGAGGTCGGGATTCAATCCCAATTATCCACACCTGGTACACCCCAATAGAATGGTGTGGCAGGACGAAGGAATAGGACTCTTATGGAGATGGTTAGATCGATGATGAGTTATTCAGAATTACCAAATTCGTTTTGGGGATACGCTCTGGAAACAGCAGTGCACATTCTGAACTTAATACCTTCTAAATCAGTATCTTCTACTCCCACAGAATTATGGAATGGGCGAAAGCCCAGTCTAAGACATATTCGGATTTGGGGTAGTCCAGCACATGTGCTGGAACAAGATGCTGATAAGTTAGAATCTCGTACAAAAGTTCGTATGTTTGTGGGGTATCCCAGAGGAACGAAAGACGGTTTATTTTATAGTCCTAAAGACCAGAATGTCATTGTTAGCACCAATGCCCAGTTTTTAGAAGAAGACTATATAATGGATCACAAGCCTAGTAGTAAAATTGTTCTAAAAGAACTTAGAGAGGACACGTCTACTTCAGTACCAACAGTACAAGATGAAGTACCACAAGAGACTGCAACACGTGTCACACATGATACACAACCACAGACGGTGCCTCGTCGTAGTGGGAGGGTTATAAGGCAGCCCGAGAGATTCATGTTTTTGGGTGAGTCTTCGGACTTGATCCCAGGCAAACATGAACCAGATCCCCGGACATATGATGAAGCACTCCAAGATATAGATGCAGTATCTTGGCAAAAGGCAATGAATTCTGAAATAGAATCTATGTATTCTAATAAGGTCTGGGAGCTTGTAGAACCACCTGATGGTGTAAAAGCCATTGGATGCAAGTGGATCTATAAAAGGAAAAGAGGACAGATGGGAAGGTAGAAACCTTCAAAGCAAGGCTTGTTGCGAAGGGGTACACTCAGAAAGAGGGAATCGATTATGAGGAGACCTTTTCGCCGGTAGCTACGCTTAAGTCTATCCAGATACTCTTATCCATTGCCGCTCATATGGATTATGAGATTTGGCAAATGGATGTCAAGACAGCTTTCCTTAATGGAAGTCTTGAAGAAAACATCCATATGAAGCAACCAGAAGGGTTCATTGAAAAGGGCAAAGAGCATCTAGTGTGCAAGCTTAATCGGTCCATTTATGGACTGAAGCAAGATTCAAGATCTTGGAACATCCGGTTTAATGAAGTAATCTAGTCATATGGATTTATTCAGTGTCCGGATGAGTCTTGTGTATACAAGAAGTGTAACAAAAACATGGTGGTATTTCTTGTACTATACGTAGATGATATTTTGTTAATTGGCAACAATGTCAAGGTATTATCAGACGTAAGGGTATGGTTGTCTAAACAATTTGATATGAAGGTCTTAGGAGAATGTGCACACATCCTTGGGATCAAAGTTATAAGGGATCGCAAGAAAAGAATGTTGTGCCTATCCCAAGCTTTATATATAGATACAATCCTTGCTCGTTTTACCATGCAAAACTCCAAGAAAGGTTTCTTACCTTTTAGGCATGGAGTAGCCTTATCTAAAGAGATGTCTCCAAAAACATCAAAAGAGATGTCTCCAAAAACATCAAAAGAGATTGAGGACATGAAGGCAGTTCCTTATGCTTTGGCTGTAGGAAGCCTTATGTATGCAATGTTGTGTACGAGACCTGATATCTTTTTTGCCGTGGGCATGGTTAGCAGATATCAAAGTAACCCTGGACAAGGACATTGGACTGCAGTAAAGCATATATTAAAGTACCTGAGAAGGACTAGAAATTATATGCTAGTTTACCAAGCAGACGATTTACTCCCTGTGGGTTACACGGATTCGAACTTCCAATCAGATAGGGACAACAGTAAGTCTACATCAGGCTATGTGTTTACTTTAGGAGGTGGAGCCATTGCATGGAGGAGTGTTAAGCAGAAATGAGTCTCAGACTCAACCATGGAAGCTGAGTATGTGGTAGCCTCTAAGGCAGCCAAAGAAGCTGTATGGCTCAGGAACTTTCTAATGGACTTAGATGTGATTCCTGGTTTTCCCAAGATTGTCACAATTTATTGTGATAATAGTGGAGCAGTTGCAAACTCGAAGGAACCACGAGCCCATAAGGCAAGTAAACATATAGAGCGCAAGTACCACCTGATACGAGACATCGTCAAGCGAGGAGAAGTTTGTTGATGCAACCTTAGGTCATGTTGACCTGGTTGACCTGACTCGAGTTGACCTGACTCGAGTTGTGTTTTGATGTTTGACGATGTTTGACGAGAAGAGAGTTGTATTCTTGATGTTTGACAAGAATAGGTGTTTGGGAGATTGTAGGTGCAACCTTAGGTCAAGGTTGACCTGGTTGACCTGATTCGGGAAAAGTCCAAGCAGGGAGCTTGGCACGCGAAAAGTCCAAGTATGGAGACTTGGCACTGGAAAAGTCCAAGTACGGAGACTTAGCACGGGGAAAAGTCCAAGCAGGTAGCTTGGCACGCGGAAAGTCCAAGTATGGAGACTTGGCACGGAGAAAGTCCAAACAGGGAGTTTGGCATGGGGAAAAGTCCTGGTGAGTGAAGCCAGGCAGTCGGAGAAGTCCTGGTGAGTGAAGCCAGGCAGTCGGGAAATCCTGGTGAGTGAAGCTAGGTGAAAATCCTAGTGAGTGAAGCTAGGTGAAAGTGGAAGTCCTGGTGAGTGAAGCCAGGCATTCGGGAAAGTCCTGGTGAGTGAAGCCAGGCAGTTTGGAAGTCCTGGTGAGTGAAGCCAGGCAGATTGGAAATCCTGGTGAGTGAAGCTAGGTGAAAGTCCTGGTGAGTGAAGCCGGGCAAGGGAAAATCCAGATGGATCAAGGGTGATCAGGACATCTGGTGTTGAGAAGGTCAAGTAGGTCAAGGGAGTGACCGGATACTTGACACAAAGAGGAAAGTCCAAGTGGGTCAAAGGGATTGACCGGACACTTGGTAGGGAGTCTTAGCAGGTCAAGGGAGTGACCGGATGCTAAGCATGATGTACCAACAGGTCAAGGTTGACCGGATGTTGGTTTGGGAGACTTGGGACTTGGTTTGGGCAAAAACCAAGCTCTGGATCGGTCACCAGACCGATCCAGTGATACGCTTGTGTATTTGATCGGTCTGCTGACCGATCAGATAACAAGCAGAAGGCACGTGGATCGGTCACCAGACCGATCTAGTGATACGCTTGTGTATTAGATCGGTCTGCTGACCGATCAGATAACAAACAGAAGGCACGCATCGATTCTGTGAGCTTACTGATCGGTTTTGGGACCGATCAGCATAGAGCCTGATCGGTCTGCAAGATCCCCTGATTGGTCCCCACGACCGATCAGAGCACGATCAGTAGCTAGCGGAGTTCGGGAGAAAGCGCTGATCGATCTGTGGACCGATCAGGCACACTCCTGATCGGTCTGTGGACCGATCAAGGCACTAGCCGTTGCGACGCAACGTCTATATTTCTTCGTGTTTTTCTTCGCAGGTATAAAAGAAGCTACAGGGCTTCGTTGCTGTTGCTGCTTCCTCCTTAGAACTTCTGTTCTTGTGCTCTAGAGCTTCTGCTCTTACCTGCTATCAGAGCTTTGCTGAGCTCCTCGCAGCTGAAGCTTCGCGTGAGCTTCTCGACTGGATTCTCGTCAGCTGCTGCTTCATCACTCCAGTCAACAAGAAAGGCAAGCAAGTGTGTCATTTCGTTTTTTGCTTTCTTGTATCTGTTGTACTCCTATCTTGCTTGTGCAAGAAACATTGTGGCGAGGTTTCTCCACCCAGAAGGAGTATATTGTATTAGCCGGTTCTCCGGGGACTCATCCACCGACGGATTGGTAGGCTTCGTCCACCTTACGGACATGCCGAGGAGTAGGAGTTCATCTCCGAACCTCATTACATCCATCGAGTTTGAGGTTTGATCTTCTCACCGTTTCCTTTCTACTGTTTTATTTCCGCTGCTAACTCGATTTGTAGAAAGAAAGCGAATTTGGCGTCGGCTATTCACACCCCCTCTCTAGCCTCCGTACGAAGGATCCTAACAAGTGGTATCAGAGCGAGGCGCGCTCTTCGTCGGATTAACACCCGTGGGAGCACAAGCTAGAGAATGGATCGACTCGGAGAAGACATTACGTTTCCACCCTTCTACGAGTGCTGCGACTTCGCGTATTGGAAGGTAAGAATGAGGTATTTTCTTATGTCTATCCTTGAAAATTGGAGTTGTGTTCAATTAGGTTTCAAGCCTCCGATGGACAAGAAAGGAGAAACCCTAGAGAAGAAGGAGTGGACCAAGGAGCAAATCCACCAATCAACCATCAATGATGAGGTAACGAAAATCATTGAATTCTCTTTACCTAATGATGTTTTGTGTAGGATAGGTGGATATAACGATGCCAAGGAGTTGTGGAATAACTTGGCAAAGTTCCATGAGGAGAACTCCACTTCAAGTCATGAAGAGGAGTCAAGTGAGCCAAGGAGTTCACATCATGGAGGAATGGATTTAGAAGTTGAGGGCCACTCAACATCTAAAGAAGAAGAGGAGAGTTCTTCTTCAAGCTCGGAGCAAGAAGAAGAAGCTTCTACCTCCGGAAGGGATGAAGAGAGCGTTCATCCATCCTCAAACCTAGGTAACTCAAGCATTTTAATTTCTAGCAAATTACACATAATGTGCTTTGAGTGTAGGGAATTTGGGCACTACAAGAGTAAGTGTCCAAAGAGGGTTAGGAAGTCTCCACCGGCGCCAAAGGTCAAGAAAGCCGGAGTCCCGATATGCAAAGGCAAAGAGCACGTGGTGTGCTTTCAATGCAAGCGAAGGGGACATTATCGGAGTCAATGTCCGAGGGGGAGGCAATCTCACAAGGACAAGAGACCGAGCACGTCGATAGAGGGAGCTAAGGCAAACCCTAAGGTAATATTTAAGGCACATTCTTGCAATAATAATAAGACTCATGCTAGTAGTTTTATTGCAATTGTCAAGAATGATAAGCATGATAATCTTAGGAATCAATATATGTGCTTAGGTGCCAAACATGTGAGCCTAGATAAGGATAACACTAGGAAAGCCAACCCTAGAATTAACTCATCTAAGGCTAAGGAAAACCTAGGTAGGAATCGCAAATCAACTAGACACATGCCTAGGAATGCCTCAAAGAACAATGATAAATTAAAACTTGAGGTATTAGAGAAGGAGAATCAAGTCTTGAGGTCAAGACTTGATACTTTGGAAAAGGCTCTTAAGAACTTGGAGAAGTCATCTCTAGGGTTTAAGGGTCAAAAACCAATGTCCAAGGACAAGAAAAGTTTGGGTCACAAACCTAGGTCCCAAGTGGTCAAGCCCACTTATCATAATGTTCCATTCGATTATGGAACAAAATCTAGGGCTAGGAAGACCATCACCAAGGTCACAAGGGGAGTCACCCCTAGAGTTGATCTTGATGAGTCTCAAATGACCAAGGCTTTAAAGCCTAAGAGGGTCATTAGGAGGGTTGCTAGGGAAGTTATCCCCAGTGAATATTTAGTGAACCAAATGAGCTCAAATAGGTATTGGGTTCCTAGGAGCATCTTCTCTACCCCATAGATGGGTTAGAGAGTGTCAACTCCGATTAGAATGGTAGTTAACCCAACTTTGAGGAAATTGACGCTCAAGGAGCATTTTCAAGGTTTTTGGGAACCTTTGAAAATGAAATGGAATATTTACTCCTTGGAAGAGTAAAATGTGCCATCATGGAAAATGATGATGTTAATTTCAATTGGCACAATTTGGGAAAATCTAGAGAACTCTTGAGGAAAAATGAAACATGCCAAGATTTGAGGATAAATTTGATCTTTAAGTGGCATGAATGAATCTAGAGTTCAAGAAGTGTCAAAATTAGGATTTTGGCATATTAGGGCAATCAAGGGTTAAAGCTTAAGTATTAGCTAAGGCTAAGAATACTTATATAGGTAATCTAGGTATGTCTTATTCATGCTAAACTTGCCATGATTGTTTGCCCTCACATGTCATGACATCATATTTAAGTTTATCTTTTGAAATGTCATGATAATGCTTAGGTTAGTTTTATGTTATGTTTATTTAAGTTCCAAACTTTATGCCATGACATCATGACATAGGCACATGCTTCTATTTATGATATTATTTCATGCCATGTCATCATCTCTTGCATTAATGATCAATTTAAATTGATTTAAGGATAGAAACATAATTTGATATTGAGATCAAATTGGTGTTTAGAAAATGCATAAGAACTTAGCCTAAGATGACCTAAACCCATATCTCACATCAAAATTGACTTGGATGTGTTTGATACACTTTAGATGTGTGTGAGATATTAGGATCATGAGTTAGGATCAAGGTGCATAGTTCTTGTACCTAGATGAGCCTAATTCAAGAAATTGAGGATCATAGGGAAAGCCTATGTACAAGTCATGTACATTTAGCCCTAAGATTGTGGTCCTAAATTAAAGGGTTAAAAATCATTTCAAAATTGATTTGAGAAACCTTGATGAAGCCATTCTAGTGATAGCATTCATCATTGAACATTGTGATACAAAGTTTACTTAACTTTGAACTATTTCAAAGTCTTTTGAACTTTGTATCAAGATTGAAAAATGGAAGTTATTTTCATAGAAAACTATTTTTCCTTGACAGTATATGGTATGAGGAATGTATCCTCAAAATTTCACAATTTTTCGAATTTTCTAGAATTTGTTGTGAGTTTCTGAATTTCGGGAGAGAAGAAATCAGAAACCGCCTGATCTGAACTTGGATCGGTCACTGGACCGATCCAGGGAAGGCTGGATCGGTCTGAGGACCGATCCAGAGGGGTCCTGATCGGTCCGGTGACCGATCAGGAGTGCTGAATTTGCTGAATTTCGACTGTGGTCTGAAATTTTAGCTGTGGGAGTTGAGTTTCGGGTTTCTAAAGGTTTGAAACTCTCCAAGACATTGTTGGTGCAATGGTCAAGGGGGAGTTGACCTTTAGGGGGAGTCTTAACTAATTGTCAAGGGGGAGTTGACTTTTAGGGGGAGTTTTTAAGACTTTTGAGGATCAGTGATATGGGATTGTCACTAAGTTGAGTGTTGAGTTTAGTATCAAGGGGGAAATTAAGGGTTTCAATGAAAGGTATGGGACTTTCATTAGGAAGAAACTCTTGACCTTGATTCCCTCTTTTTGATGTGTGTCAAAAAGGGGGAGAGATGTCCCAAGGGGGAGAGTGTAGGTTTTGGAAGAATGTTCAAGGAAGAACATTGGAAAACCTAAGTTAGGTTATCGGGTTAACCTAACTTGATTTTGGATTTTGTCAAACATCAAAAAGGAGGAGATTGTTGGTGCAACCTTAGGTCATAGTTGACCTGGTTGACCTGACTCGAGTTGTGTTTTGATGTTTGACGATGTTTGACGAGAAGAGAGTTGTATTCTTGATGTTTGACAAGAATAGGTGTTTGGGAGATTGTAGGTGCAACCTTAGGTCAAGGTTGACCTGGTTGACCTGATTCGGGAAAAGTCCAAGCAGGGAGCTTGGCACGCGAAAAGTCCAAGTATGGAGACTTGATGGAAAAGTCCAAGTACGGAGACTTGGCACGGGAAAAGTCCAAGCAGGGAGCTTGGCACGGGAAAAGTCAAGTATGGAGACTTGGCACGGGAAAGTCCAAAAGGAGTTTGGCACGGGAAAAGTCCGGTGAGTGAAGCAGGCGGTCGGAGAAGTCCCGTGAGTGAAGCTGGGCAACGGAAATCTGGTGAGTGAAGCGGTGAAAATCCTAGTGAGTGAAGCTAGGTGAAAGTGGAAGTCACTGGTGAGTGAAGCCGACATTGGGAAAGTCCTGGTGAGTGAAGCGGCGGTTTGAAGTCCGGTGAGTGAAGCCGGGCGGTTGGAAATCCTGGTGAGAGAAGCGGTGAAAACCTAGTGAGTGAAGCTAGGTGAAAGTCCCGGTGAGTGAAGCCGGGCAAGGGAAAATCCGGATGGATCAAGGGTGATCGGGACATCCGGTGTTGAGAAGGTCAAGTAGGTCAAGGGGTGACCGGATACTTGACAAGAGGAAAGTCCAAGTGGGTCAAAGGTTGACCGGACACTGGTAGGAAGTCTTAGGTCAAGGGGTGACCGGATGCTAAGCATGATGTACCAACAGTCAAGGTTGACGGATGTTGGTTTGGGAGACTTGGGACTTGGTTTGGGCAAAACCAAACTGGATCGGTCACGACCGATCCGGTATACGCTGTGTATTTGATCGTGCGATCGATCGGATAACAAACGAAGGCACGCATCGATTCTATGAGCTTACTGATCGGTGCGGGGACCGATCAAGATGAGCTGATCGGTCCGCAAGACCGATCAGGTGACGATCTTGAGGAGTGCGAGGAACCGCACTCAATAAGCCCTGATCGGTCAGCAGACCGATCAGGCCATACCCTGATTGGTCCCCACGACCGATCAGAGAACGATCAGTAGCTAGCGGAGTTCGGGAGAAAGCGCTGATCGATCTGTGGACCGATCAGGCACACTCCTAATCGGTCTGTGGACCGATCAAGGCACTAGCCGTTGCGACGCAACAGCTATATTTCTTCGTGTTTTTCTTCGTAGGTATAAAAGAAGCTACAGGGCTTCGTTGCTGTTGTTGCTTCCTCCTTAGAACTTCTGTTCTTGTGCTCTAGAGCTTCTGCTCTTACCTGCTATCAGAGCTTTGCTGAGCTCCTCGTAGCTGAAGCTTCGCGTGAGCTTCTCGACTGGATTCTCGTCAGCTGCTGCTGGTGTGAAGCTGCTGCTTCATCACTCCAGTCAACAAGAAAGGCAAGCAAGTGTGTCATTTCGTTTTTTGCTTTCTTGTATCTGTTGTACTCCTATCTTGCTTGTGCAAGAAACATTGTGGCAAGGTTTCTCCACCCAGAAGGAGTATATTGTATTAGCCGGTTCTCCGGGGACTCATCCACCGACGGATTGGTAGGCTTCGTCCACCTTGCGGACACGCCGAGGAGTAGGAGTTCATCTCCGAACCTCGTTACATCCATCGAGTTTGAGGTTTGATCTTCTCACCGTTTCCTTTCTACTATTTTATTTCCGCTGCTAACTCGATTTGTAGAAAGAAAGCGAATTTGGGGTCGGCTATTCACATCCCCCTCTCTAGCCTCCGTATGAAGGATCCTAACAAAGTTGTCGTCGCCAAGATAGCATCAGCAGATAACCTGGCAGATCATTTCACTAAGGCCCTTTCGGCGAAAGCTTTTGATCGGCATGTGGAGGGGATGAGAATCAGATGTATGGCAACAGATATGGCAGCTTAGACTTTTAGTATAAGTGGGAGATTGTTGGAGTGTATACTTAAAAGTTTAGCTTTTGTACACATTTATTTTGAAATAAAGAATCACATTGGTCAAATGTTTACATTTATTTGTTAAATGTAATTGTTCAATTAATTTATATAGTAGATAACATGGAGTGTGGAGTCACACTTAGAAGATCATGTTGTCGGTTCTCTATAAATTATAAACAGTTGCTCACGACTAAGATGTAAATGAACAAACCATCAGAATACACGTAGTGTAATTAAGTATTAGTTTATCTTGACTAATAAATTACACTGATACACTTTAAGTGTATTGAGTAGGATCATTTAGGTAAGTTCTTTTTGTACTGACTGTTCAGTTTTTCGGGCCGCGAAAACCGCTTTTTCACGTCGCGGAAACCCCGAAGCCCCTTAGCCAACGGATCCGTGTGAAGAAAAATTTTGAAAACATACGAATACGAGTTTACCTAGATCTACACTTAGATCTACATGGAGAAAATCTTATACCTTCGATGCGTGCCCTTCGCGAATCCCGCTTGTCCAAGGTATGCCGGATCTCGTGATTGTCAACGTAGACAATCCTCTAGAAGTATCCACACGAACAAGATGTGTTCTCTAACACACAAGGATGGAGAAGAGAGCACCACAAGTGTGCTAGCACTCTCTAGGGCTCTCGGGTAGGATTGGAAGAAGAAGAAAGGAAAAGAAGAGAACACACTCCTCTAAAATCTCTATGTGACTTTCACTAACCTTTCTTCTTGGATTAGATTCACTCTCCTTTCTTCTCCCTTGCTTGAAACCCACGACCAAGAGAAGAGAAGGAGCAAGAAGAGAGCTTAGGAGGAGGAAGATCACTTGAATGAGAGTTACACTTGCAAAATGAAACTCTTTTCATCTAATTAAGTGGTTTGTAACCTCCATGGGATACCAAGAGTCACAACTCTTGGTAACTCCCATGAGGTGGCAATTCACTTAAGTAACCATGATGATGTGGAGCATCATCATTGGTCCACTTAATGCCAACTCACCAATGAGGTGGCATAAAGTCAAGTCAAACTTGACTCTTCATCTTCCTCTCAAGTCAAGTCAAACTTGACTTAATCTCTCTCATGGTTGATCTAATCCAACCATTTAATTCAAGCCAATTTAATATAATGAATCTAATTCATTTAATTAAATTGATTCAATGAGTCATAATCTAAATTAGACTCATTGAACACATGAATCAACTTGAGTCCAACTCAATTAGCCCAATTAGGATTACTCTTAATCCAATTTGATTCATCAAATGAATCTAATCCTCTTGGTTCATCATATGAACCTAATCTCCATCCACTTGTTCTTTGTGTGTGACCCAATAGGTTCTTGTAACGTTGGCAATGCCCCTAAACTCATTTAGAAACATAAGTAATGAGTGGTATCTAGCAATACATCATTACTATCCAAGTTACAAGAATGTTGAGATCCAACATCACCTTGTAACTACTAATTGTGACTCCTCACAATATATGACAAGTGTCCTTCTATCCTAGACATCTAGATTGATCAATGTGAGACATAGACCGTGTCATCCTCTAATCAATCTAAATCTTGAACTCCAAGTAGACTCACTCAATCAAATGAGCTCAATATCTCATATTGACTCATTTGGGCATGACCATGCACTTCGTGGTCTCACTCTATCAAGAATACCGATGTCTTTCCCTGTAACACCCACGAAAAATTTAAAATAGGTATATGAATATTATTTTTCCTTAGAGCATAAAGGAATGAAAAGAATAAGAGAAAAAGGAAAATAAAAACAAAGAAAATATAGAATAAGAAGAGGTGAGGTGAAGGATTGAACCTTGAACCTCCCATAGGTAATGGAGATAAATTGATGCATGATAACCATTAGGGTAAGGAGAAATAATTGGATAGAAAGGAATGAAAAATTTAGTTAAAGGAGAAAAGAAAACTAAGCAAAAAGAACAAGAGAAAACCAAGTTGCTTACCTTCCTTTTCCCTCTTGGTTAAGAAAAGGGAGGAAGCAAAAGAGGGATTTTCTACCTCCCCTCCCTCCCTCTATTTTCGTGGGAATTAATGGAGTGAGGGAAAAGAGGAGTTGGGGGAAAGAATGGGGACATGTCTCATTGGAAAAGGGATAAATAGGATTAGAGAAGAAAAAAACAAAGGGATTTAATTCATTTTCTTCTTCCTCCTTCTTCCTTCTCCATTCTCACTGAACCAAGAAACCCTTTCCTCTCCTCATACCAATTTCTAAGTTAAGTTCTTCTCCAACAAAGCTAATTTCCGAGAAGGAAACTTCAAGTTCTAGCCCTTACAAGCAAAGGAAACAAGAGGAGGTACAAGAAGAAGAAGCTTCCACCTTCCTTATAACTAGAACACTTTTCTCTCTAAGGAAAACCACAAGCGAAAGGATGTAAGTTCCCCTCACCTGTGGTACAATAGCTCTTATTTTTCTATGTAGGATTCGGTCACATAAAAAGCTAAGAAAAACATCGTGAAGAAATTCTATCCAAAATAAGACCAAAGGAAAGACCTAGAGAAAGAAAGGATCTAAACATTTATATGCTTGATATTTCTCTTGTAGCATGTATATTATAGTAAGGAATTATCTATGTTGAAATGTTTGGTAGAACTTAGATTTATGAGTATTCGGCCATGGTAGAACTAAGGGCCTAGGGGAGCTTTAATTTTAAACTAAGTATGCCAAGATCTCCTTAAGATAAGATATGAAACTATTACGATATGCTCATGATTATATGTTAAGTTGAACTCTATCTTATGTCCATGAAGGTTCGGCTATGTTTGGATGTTTTGTTCTTAAAAAAAAACCTAGAAGAATTTAATGCAAATCTAAGATGCTCATGATCTCCTTGATGAAATGATTGTGTAGTTAATCTAATGTGCTTATGTTAATTGTTGTATGAAAATTTAAATTCATGCTATATAACCTTCGGCCACTTCATGATTTAGGACTTAGGAAACTTAGAACCCAACTCAATCATGCTCATGTTATTCTTTGAAATGTTTGTTAAGAAAGTTGTTTAAGGTTCTCATGTTTTTAGGGCACTTGAACCCTAATATGAAGCCCTACAAGTTTCGGCCACATCAAGATCTAGGGCTTAGGAAACTTAGAACCCAACTCAACTATGCTCATGTTATTCCTTGATATATTTGCTATAAAAGTTGTTTAAGGTTCTCATGTTTTTAGGGCACTTGAACCCTAATTTTAAACCCTACAAGTTTCGGCCACATCAAGATCTAGGGTTTAGGAAACTTAAAACCTAACTCAACTATGCTCATGTTATTCCTTGATATATTTGCTATGAAAGTTGTTTAAGGTTCTCATGTTTTTAGGGCACTTGAACCCTAATTTTAAACCTTACAAGTTTCGGCCACATCAAGATCTAGGGTTTAGGAAACTTAAAACCTAACTCAACTATGCTCATGTTATTCCTTGATATATTTGCTATGAAAGTTGTTTAAGGTGCTCATGTTTTTAGGGCACTTGAACCCTAATTTTAAACCCTACAAGTTTCGGCCAATACATGATGAAGGACTTAGGAAACTTAGAACCTAACTCAACCATGCTCATATTATTCCTTGAAATGTTTGCTATGAAAGTTGTTTAGGGTTCACAAACTTGAATGATAGTCTTTAACCCAATGCATGCTTGATAAGGTTCGGCCATGATAGGTTGTAAGTTTAAGTAACCTAGAACTCTACCTAAACTTGCTCTTGATAGTTCTTATGGTATAAGAAGTGATGCTTGCTTAGGGTTCACATGTTGGGATGAAGTTTTACCATAAACTAAACCTATATGGTTCAGCCACTAAGAGACATTAGGGTTAGAGATCGAATCATGTTTTCCATGTATCTTATATGCCATGATTTTGAGATTTCCATGCTTCTATGTTTAATTATGCACACTTATGATCTATACATGATGGAAACCCTTATGCTATGGTGTGTATTTATGATGAATCTATGTGCAAATTTATGCATGAAATATATGATGTGCTGTGTGCCTATTTATGCATGAAATATATGATGTGCTGTGTGCCAAATCTTTACATACCATCATGATGAGCTGTGTGCCCAAAAATCTATATGGTATGATATGATAAGTGACACGATGTACAATAAAAGATAAGAACCATGATATGTATAAACATGCTATTTTACTTTATGTACGGCTTGTACCAAGGGTGGTCGATGGACTAAGAAACGGGCCTCGTTAGGGATGGGCTCCTAAGTGCCCCTAGGTCGATGGACTAAGAAACGGGCCTAGTATGTATGCCTTGTAGGGTTCAAGACTTGCTACCTTGGACCTACATAGGACGTGCGCATTTATGTATGTGGTACAAGCCGGGGTCCCAATCATGTTAAGATTATGTTTAAGTATGTATATTATAAGTTTTCAAAGGACATATTGCATATGTTTTTTTTATGATACATGTTTATGAATTCACCTTGCATATACCTTATGATTATGCCATGATATTTATGATGATGTTATGATATGTCAGGGTGCAGTTGATGATTATGTTATGTTATGCCATGATACCTTATGCTTACGTTATGATATGCCACGATATGCTGCATGATATAATGAATTTCCTCCATGTGTTATGTCTTGTGATTTTAATATGTTATACGGTGTTTGTGAGTAGGAAAGGAACTTACTGAGCCATGAGTGCTCACAGCTTACTTTCTTGTACCACAGATAAAGGCAAGGAATGGATGAACTAGGGGAGCAGCAGGAGGGGCTAGAAGGATGTGTGTGGTAGTGCCTTGGCTAAAGGAGAAAGACCTGCTTTTGTTTAATAAGAACTATGCCTAGTTATGTTACTGCTTTATGACTCCATGACATTTAATTTTGTGTTTGGGCATTATGACTTACAAATCATGTTAAGTATGCTATGTGATTTTATATGTCCAGGTGATTAGTCATGTTGGTTTCAAAGAAAAGAAAAGTTTCTAATTTTTTTTTTATAAATAAGACTTCCGCTGTAGCAAGTAAGTATTCATAGGTATGTGCAAGTAACCCCCGTCGCCTTAGCAGGAGGGGCGGGGCGTTACATTCCCGTCATATAGGAGGGATAGATCTCATCTAGATCACTCACATCCCTCCGCATAATTTGTTACATACCCAGTAATCGCCTTTATAGTCCACCCAGTTACGGGTGACGTTTGACAAAACCAAAGTACATAACTCCTTATGTAGGGAACCATGGTGACTTCAGGTCTAAGAACTAGTAGTCATACTAATAGCCACATGAGAAAGTATATGACACTCATATAACGATCCATGATACTTTCTTATGGCGGGTCATTCAGTATACATTCTCCAATGCATACCCATGTGTCAACTTGATATCTCTATATCCATGACTTGTGAGATCAAGTCATCGAGTTGACCTACATGCTAGTCTTATTGCATTAACATTGTCCCTTAATGTTAATACTCGACTAGGAATGATTAAGAGTAGTGTTCCCTATATCATCTCACTATCGGTTCAACTAACCGATTGATATAGGTGAGAACCTTCTACTCAAGTACGTTATTATACTTAGTTTATTTGGCACAAATACAAGTAAGTATAATAACCAAAAACCAAATGCCTTTATTTATATAGAATATGATACAACAAGTCCAAAACACAATCATCAAATGATTGGCTCTAGGGCTCTAGCTAACAATCTCCCACTAGCACTAGTGCCAATCAGTGTAGGCTCTAAGCCCCAATGACCTAGTGTGACCATCATGCTTCCTCTGTGCCAAATTCTTGGTCAAGGGATCTGTGATGTTAGCCTCTGTAGGTACTCTGCAAATCTTCACATCTCCTCTCTCGATGATCTCTCGAATGAGATGGAAGCGCCGTAGTATGTGTTCGGTCAGCTGGTGTGAGCGAGGTTCCTTCGCCTGTGCTATAGCTCCATTGTTGTCACAATAGAGCTCAATAGGGTTAGCATTGCTAGGAACCACCCCAAGTTCAGTGATGAACTTGCGAATCCAAACTACCTCCTTTGCTGCCTCTGATGCAGCAATATACTCGGCTTCTGTTGTAGAATCAGCTACTGTATCCTGCTTCGAACTCTTCCAGCTCACAGCACCACCATTAATGCAAAATACGAACCTCAACTGCGATCTATAGTCATCCTGGTCGGTCTGGAAGTTAGCATCACTGTAACCCTTTACAGCTAGCTCATCATTGCCTCCATATATCAAGAAATATTCTTTAGTCCTTCTTAAGTACTTAAGAATATTCTTGACTGCTATCCAGTGACTTTTACCTGGATCTGACTGGTATCTGCTCGTCATGCTCAAAGCATACGAGACATCAGGTCGAGTACATAGCATGGCGTACATGATCGATCCTATAGCTGAGGCATAAGGGATATGATCCATGCGGTCTCTCACCTCTCTAGAAGAGGGACCTTGAGTCTTCGAAAGACTCATGCCATGTGATATCGGTAGAAATCCCTTCTTGGAGTTCTACATAGCAAACCGAAGGAGTACCTTGTCAATATATGTACTCTGACTTAGGCCAAGCAATCTCTTAGATCTATCTCTATAGATCTATATCCCTAGAATGCGGGATGCCTCACCTAAGTCCTTCATTGAGAAACAACTCCCTAGCCAGGTCTTGACAGACTGAAGCAAAGGGATGTCCTTTCCAATGAGTAGTATGTCATCCACATACAATATGAGGAAGACAACTATATCCCCTACAACTTTCTTGTAGACACAAGGCTCATCTTCGTTCTTGATGAAACTAAACTGTTTGATTGCATCATCGAATCGAAGATTCCAGCTCCGAGAAGCTTGCTTTAGTCCATAAATGGACCTATGCAGCTTGCATACTCTACTAGTATGCTGTGGATCTACAAAACCCTCAGGTTGTATCATGTACACATCCTCGAGTAGGTTTCCATTCAGAAACGTGGTTTTGACGTCCATCTGCCAGATCTCGTAATCGTGGTAAGCTGCAATAGCAAGCATGACCCGAATGGACTTAAACATCGCTACTGGAGAAAAGGTTTCATCATAGTCAATACCATGAATCTGCTTGAAACCTTTAGCTACCAAGCGACCCTTATAGATAAGTCCATCCATGTCAGTCTTTCTCTTAAAGACCCACTTACACCGAATGGGTTTTACCCCTTCAGGTGGATCAACCAAAGTCTATACTTGGTTGGTGTACATGGATTCCATCTCGGATCTCATGGCCTCTAGCCATTTCTCAGAATCTGGTCTCATCACAGCTTCTTGATAAGTGGTAGGCTCATCCTCTATGAGCACAACGTCATCATGGTCAGACAAGAGAAATGAGTATCTCTCAGGCTGACGACATACCCTATCAGACCGCCGAAGAGGTATGTCTACTTGAACTGGTTGTTGTTCCTCAACTCTTTATGTAACAACATCATCCACAACACTTTGTGGTTCCAGTTCAACTTCCATCGAGGCTTCAGTGCTATTATTCGCATCTTGAACTTCTTCAAGATTGAACGTGCTCCCACTAGTCTTTCTAGAAACAAAGTCTCTTTCTAGAAAGACCCCAGTCTTTGCCACAACTACCTTGTGCTGACTGGGAATGTAGAAGTAATATCCCTTAGTTTCCTTGGGATATCCAATAAAATAGCACTTGTCGGATTTGGGTCCTAACTTGTCTGATACTTGACATTGATCGTAAGTCTCACAACCCCAAATCCTCATGAAAGACACCTGGGCATCTCTCACAGTCCATATCCTATATGGTGTCTTTATCACGGCCTTGGATGGAACTCGGTTGAGTATAAAAGCTACCGTGTCTAGAGCATAGCCCCAAAGGTATGTCGAAAGATCTGTGTGACTCATCATAGATCGTACCATATCTAATATGGTACGATTTCTCCTTTCGGATACACCATTCCACTGTGGTGTTCCAGGAGGTGTGAGTTAGGATAGAATCCCACACTCAGCTAGGTAGTCACAAAACTCATGGCTAAGGTATTCTCCACCTCGATCTGATCGAAGTATCTTAATACTCTGGCCAAGCTGGTTCTGTACTTCATTCTTGAATTCTTTAAACTTTTCAAAGGATTCAGACTTATGTGTCATCAAGTACACATAACCATATCTACTGAAGTCATCAGTAAATGTGATGAAGTACCTATAACCGCCTCTAGCAGCGACATTGAAAGGGTCACATACATCACTATGTATAAGTCCTAACAAATCAGTCGCTCGCTCGCTATGCCCACTAAAGGGAGTCTTGGTCATCTTGCCTCGTAGGCATGACTCGCATATCTCATATGATTCAAAATCAAATGAGTCCAGCAAACCATCCTTATGGAGCTGGGATAAACGCTTGTCATTTATATGACCTAAGCGACAATGCCAGAGATAGGTTTGGTTCAGGTCATTTGACTTGAACCTCTTGGTATTTATGTTATAGATAGGGCTCTCAAGGTCTAGAATATAGAGTCTGTTTATCAGAGGTGCACTACAATAGAACATTTCGTTTAAATAGACGGAACAACATTTGTTCTTTATTATAAACGAAAACCTTTCTTGTCCAAACAAGAAACAGATATAATGTTCTTAGTTAAGGTAGGCACATAACAAAAATCATCTAATTCTAGTACAAGCCCAGAGGGCAGAGATAGATGGTAAGTTCCTACAACAATAGCAGCAACCCATGCTCCATTGCCTACTCGTAGGTCTATCTCACCCTTCGTCAATGCCCTGCTATTTCTCAGCGCTTGTACATTAGTACAAATGTGCGAAGCACATCCGGTATCTAATACCCACGATGAAGAAATAGAGAGGTTGACTTCTATAACATGTATACCTGAAGTAGAAATCTTATTTCTCTTCATCTTAAGATCTTCCAGATATTCTTTGGAGTTCCTCTTCCAGTCCCTTGCTTGTCCTTGATATAGGTGACAAAGATGTTCAACCATATCGTAAGCGCCCATCAACTCATGTTGCTTGTGAAGCTCAGAGTTCATGGTCGCGAGCATAAGACAGGACACATCTAATGCGTCATCTTGATGCTTCTTGTAAGCATCTTTGTCATCTCGCGGGGCATTGGCAGGAGGAGCCTCCGGAATGGGCTGCTCCAGAACGTACAGTTTACGTTCCTGAGTGAGAACTATTCTCAGGTTCCTGTACCAGTCCAGGAAGTTTGCTCCGTTAAGCTTGTCCTTCTTAAGGACAGAACACAGAGAGAAGTTGTTCGTGTTTGACGTCATGGAAATTCTACAACAGAAATAAATGCAGAAATAAATATCATATTCTTTTAATCATTTAATTAGGTCTTTAAGTAAATGATGCTCCCACTGAATTCTATAATTCATGTGGGACATGATCCACATCATACTAACCCTTGAGTTAGTTTTGGCTAATACGCCCAAGACTTAGTATGATCGGTAGGTAACGATTACCAATTACATCTCTATGCAACTCTTGTTTATAGGATCAAAATCCGCATTTATATTAAAACTCGAGTTAGCTTTGGCTAATACGCCCAAGAGTTAATATAAATGTGATTTTGACCTATCTACCAACCATTGGATTAATGCCTATAGTTAAACTCGATCCAATTGAGTTAACTAGTTACTCAATCTAATTGAGTTGTACTCACCCATGCGTTGATAGGCGGGACCAAGATTGTCCCTCCGTACCCTACCAAGATAGTATGTGTTGCTCTACTTTGGCAGATTCAACAACAACATGCGATCGAGGTAGTGGTAGGTATCACGGCATGGTAGGCATTACGAGTTGACGCGATTTAGATCTAATCTAAATGATGATGCGTATCATATACTCGATAGATCTAATCTAATCTAATCGAAGGGTGCATCATGTGCACGACTTAGATCTAATCTAATCGTTAGACACTAATTAATTACTTAATTAACTAGCATGCATCACATACACACAAAAGCAATTAATAAAATAATTTTGTGATTATGTCATGGCCCTACTACGATCTTCTCAAGCCAATGAGAAGATCAGATGGTCAAACTAAGGTCAACAGCTTCTCAAGCGCCTTCCTTTTGACCACCTTGTGTTGCTCGTGCCTTCCTCGTAACTCCGTCTTGAGTGGACCTTCCACCGCTTCAAAATTTACATTACATTTTGAAACTCGAGTTACACTCGAGTCTAAATCTAATTTACAACAAGAATAAAAGAGAAAAGCATGACGCGCAGGTCGCGAAAAAAAATAAAAAAACAACACGCACATCACATCACGGCACGCAGGCCGTATTATGAATTACAACACAAATTATCCAATCAAATTGGGTCTTTGGGCCATGAATATCACAAAAATAATATATAATTCAAAATTATATATTTCTATAATTTTCTATAATTTTTCTATAATTTTTACAATTTTTACGAGTACAATTTCCTGGCAGTTCTGTTTAGCGATTTTCGGGCGCAATCGCGGAACGAATCCCCTTGTGGGGCCAGGGGCAACGCCCCTATCCGCGATCTAACCATCGCGAGGGTTCCATTGCGATCTAACAGCGCCCTAGCCTGCTGTCCCAAAAAGATTTGGGGTGAAACTTGGCCGTTTTGGAAAATTATTCTCGGTAGTCGAAGCGTACAAGTGTCGAAACACTTGTGTTTCGCTTCTACGAGAAAAATACTCATAAAAACTATAAAAATCATAAATTTACAGAAATTCATAGAACTGAAAATTTTTCATAAAACACAAAATAAACTCGTATCGTCTTCGCACATAGCTCTGATACCACTGTTGGGTTTTTCGGGCCACGAAAACCTCTTTTTCATGTCGCGGAAACCCCGAAACCCCTTAGCCAACGGATCCGTGCGAAGAAAAATTTTGAAAAAATATGAATACGAGTTTACCTAGATCTATACTTAGATCTACATGGAGAAAATCTTATACCTTCGATGCGTGCCCTTCGCGAATCCCGCTCGTCCAAGGTACGCCGGATCTCGTGATTGTCAACGTAGACAATCCTCTAGAAGTATCCACACGAACAAGATGTGTTCTCTAACACACAAGGATGGAGAAGAGAGCACCACAAGTGTGCTAGCACTCTCTAGGGCTCTCGGGTAGGATTGGAAGAAGAAGAAAGGAAAAGAAGAGAACACACTCCTCTAAAATCTCTATGTGACTTTCACTAACCTTTCTTCTTGGATTAGATTCACTCTCCTTTCTTCTCCCTTGCTTGAAACCCACGACCAAGAGAAGAGAAGGAGCAAGAAGAGAGCTTCGGAGGAGGAAGATCACTTGAATGAGAGTTACACTTGCAAAATGAAACTCTTTTCATCTAATTAAGTGGTTTGTAACCTCCATGGGATACCAAGAGTCACAACTCTTGGTAACCCCCATGATGTGACACTTCACTTAAGTAACCATGATGATGTGGAGCATCATCATTGGTCCACTTAATGCCAACTCACCAATGAGGTGGCATAAAGTCAAGTCAAACTTGACTCTTCATCTTCCTCTCAAGTCAAGTCAAACTTGACTTAATCTTTCTCATGGTTGATCTAATCCAACCATTTAATTCAAGACAATTTAATATAATGAATCTAATTCATTTTATTAAATTGATTCAATGAGTCATAATCTAAATTAGACTCATTGAACACATGAATCAACTTGAGTCCAACTCAATTAGCCCAATTAGGATTACTCTTAATCCAATTTGATTCATCAAATGAATCTAATCCTCTTGGTTCATCATATGAACCTAATCTCCATCCACTTGTTTTTTGTGTGTGACCCAATAGGTTCTTGTAACGTTGGCAATGCCCCTAAACTTATTTAGAAACATAAGTAATGAGTGGTATCTAGCAATACATCATTACTACCCAAGTTACAAGAATATTGAGATCCAACATCACCTTGTGACTACTAATTGCGACTCCTCACAATATATGACAAGTGTCCTTCTATCCTAGACATCTAGATTGATCAATGTGAGGCATAGACCATGTCATCCTCTATTCAATCTAAATCTTAAACTCCAAGTAGACTCACTCAATCAAATGAGCTCAATATCTCATATTGACTCATTTGGGCATGGCCATGCACTTCGTGGTCTCACTCTATCAAGAATACCGATGTCTCTCCCATCATATAGGAGGGATAGATCCCATCTACATCACTCACATCCCTCCGCATAATTTGTTACATACCCAGTTATCGCCTTTATAGTCCACTCAGTTACGGGTGACGTTTGACGAAACCAAAGTACATAACTCCTTATGTAGGGAACCATGGTGACTTCAGGTCTAAGGACTAGTAGTCATACTAATAGCCACATGAGAAAGTATATGACACTCATATAACGATCCATGATACTTTCTCATGGCGGGTCATTCAGTATACATTCTCCAATGCATACCCATGTGTCAACTTGATATCTCTATATCCATGACTTGTGAGATCAAGTCATCGAGTTGACCTACATGCTAGTCTTATTGCATTAACATTGTCCCTGAATGTCAATACTCGACTAGGAATGATTAAGAGTAGTGTTCCCTATATCATCTCACTATCGGTTCAACTAACCGATTGATATAGGTGAGAACCTTCTACTCAAGGACGTTATTATACTTAGTTTATTTGGCACCAATACAAGTAAGTATAATAACCAAAAACCAAATGCCTTTATTTATATAGAATATGATACAACAAGTCCAAAATACAATTATCAAATGATTGGCTCAAGGGCTCTAGCTAACACTGACTTAGTAAAAGAACTAGACCTTAGTTATTATGGAAGTGTGTGCTCTTAATCCTAATATAATAACAAGCATGTATATTTAATATTTATTTCTTTGACTTATCAAAGGGTGAGGTTTAGCTCGATAAATCAATATGCCCGATAAGTTGGGAAATGATATTACTTATAGTATGTGTTGTTGATTATAGAAGGAATCTGTGTCCTAGTTATCTAGGTTGAGAATGCCCCCAAGAGGAGCTCATAAGTATTTCCATGTTAAACCCTGCAGGTGGACCTAGTCCAACATGACAATAAAGTTGGGTGGTACTACTCTTGGAGCTAGATATTAATTAAATGAGTTGTCAGTAACTCCTTAATTAGTGGGCATTCATAATCTTAAACACAGGGAGACAAATACACTCATGATAAGAAGGAGCCCATAATATAATTTGGGATTGGTGCGGTAGTGCGGTAATAACTCTCTAGTGGAATGAGTTATTATCGATGAACTTGAGTTGTGTGTTTGGGGTGAGCACGGGATACTCAAGCTCATCGGAAGGCCAAAATCAATTTCTCCTCTAGGTCCCTATTGTAGCCTCAATAAAGTCTCAAGTCCATCCAAAGAAAAGCATATCTTGGTGTCCAAGAAGGGGCCGGTTCATTACTTGGTGACCAAGCAATGGCCGGCCACATATTCTCTAGAAGTGGCCGGCCCTTGCCTTGGGCAAGGGGGCCGACCGCAATATTTAAATTAGGAAGGTTGTTTTTGAATTTTTAAATTTCCTCATATATTTACAATTTGTAAAAAGAGAGATTTTAAAAATTTATAAAATTTTCCTAATTTAAATTAGGCCACAAGGTTTTAAAAGAGAGTTGTAAAATTTATAAAACTTTCTTTTAAAAAGAAATATTATTAGAGATGTTTTAAATTTTAAAACTTGGTTTTAAATTTTAAAACTTTCCTTTTAATATCCACATTAGAAAAAAAAGAGAGTTTGTAAAATTTTATTAGAAGTTTTTTATTTTAAATTTTATAAAAAAAATTTCTTTCTTTCCCTTTTAATATGTGATCGGCCACCTTGCTTGGTGCCCAAGCAAGGGGCCGGTCAAATAATTAAACATCAACAAATAGTTGTTTAATTAATAAATCAATCTAGGATTGATTAATTAAAAAGAAAGAAAAAGAAAAAATTAAAAGGAAATAGGAATGAGTCTAATTTTTTATAAAACTCTTTCCATAATTTTCCGTTGGGAAACTAATATAAAAAGGGGGGAAGGGGAGGCCTTGGAAAAACATAACAATTGATATTGTGTTGTTGGAGATCATCAAGTGGTCGGCCCCTCTCCCTCTCTTCCCTTTGCTCTCTTTTTCTCCTTTGTGGTGGTGGTGGTCGAATTCTAGAGAAGGAGGAGAAGCTTTCCGGGTGGTGTTCGTCTTGGAGGATCGTCGCCCACACGACGTCTAAGAGGAGGCGAGGGATACGGCAGAAGATCTCGAGGTTTTTAGCATACAAGGAAAAGGTATAACTAGTATTTAATTTCCGCATCATACTAAATTTTTCTTTGTATAAATACCAAATACAAGAGACATTCGATTCTTGTTTTTCAAATTTAATTTTGATGTTGTGTTCTTTTTCTTTTTTCCTTGTGATTTGATTGTTCCTTTTGGTTAACCTAGAGTTATATAAGGAAATTAAATATTAATTTTTCTTAAAAGGCTTTGTCTAGTCGGTGGTGGTTGCTCCCATATCCAAGAAGGCCAAGTGCCTCGCCATGCAGTACTGGAAGCCAACTTTGGAAACTAATATTTAATTGAATTTATAACCTAGGTGATTTGGATCAAACGTGTTAAGTTCCGCAGGAGATCCAAATCTATACCTAAAAGAACATGTAAGTTATACTTGGAATCAAACGTGTTAAGTTCCGCAGGAGATACAAGTTTAACTTAAAAGAACACATGGTAGCGAGGAAAGGTTCAGATCACGTACAAAATTTTTGTACAGTGGAACCATTGGGTTTTCCGAGTAGCAACCAACACACAGGACTCCTTATGCGATGCATCCTGACTCCACCAAGATGTACCAAGACCTAAAGAAATGTTTTTGGTGGTCAGGGATGAAAAGAGACATCGCTAGATATGTTAGTACCTGTCTGACCTGTGAGAGGGTCAAGGCAGAACACCAGAGACCAGGAGGAGTTTTGCAGCCTATTTAGATCCCAGAATGGAAGTGGGAGGATATCTCCATGGATTTTATAGTGGGACTACCCAGAACCACGAATGGTTTTGATGTCATCTGGGTAGTAGTCGACAGATTGACTAAGTCAGTCCACTTCCTAGCTATCAGGATATCCTATTCTATGGAGCAACTGGCTCAGTTGTATCTCAAGGAGATCGTCAGACTGCATGGAGTTCCACAGACTATCATTTCAGAAAGAGACAGTAGATTCACGTCACACTTCTGGGAGTGTATACAGTCAGCGTTGGGCACCAAGTTAAAATTTAGCACAGCTTTCCATCCTCAGACAGATGGTCAGACGGAGTGGGTAAATCAAGTACTCGAAGATATGCTCCGAGCATGTGCCCTAGACTTCAAGGGAAGTTGGTGAAAATATCTGTGTTTAGCAGAATTTGCATACAACAATAGCTATCAGGCCACTATCGGCATGGCGCCCTACGAGGCTCTCTACGGGCGGAGGTGTAGATCTCCAATCTGCTGGTATGAGAGTGGTGAACAGAAAGAACTAGAACTTCAGACAGATCTAGTCGCAGATACCACGGCAGCTATATAGCAGATCCGCCAGAGGATAGAGACAGCTCAGACCCGCCAGAAGAGCTATGCTGATACACGGCGTTGACCCTTAGAGTTTTCAGTTGGGGATACAGTGTTCCTTAGAGTAGCTCCCATGAAGGGAGTAATGCGTTTTGGGAAGAAGGGTAAATTGAGTCCCAGATATGTGGGACCATACCTTATTACCAGAAGAGTTGGCAAAGTAGCATATGAGCTAGAGCTACCCCAAGAGATGTCAGCTATTCATAATGTATTCCATGTCTCTATGATGAAGAAACATATCCTAGATGCCACCCAGGTGATTGAGCCCCAGTCGGTACAAGACCGCGAAGACCTTAGCTATGACAGTCGGCCTATTCAGATAATAGACCGAGTAGTTAAGAAATTGCGGAATAAGGAAGTACCATTAGTAAAGGTCATTTGGCAAAATCACACAACAAAAGAGACAACTTGGGAGACAGAAGCTAGTATGAGACAGAAGTACCCAAAGTTATTCTAAGTTTGAGGATGAACTTTTTATAAGGTATGGGGGATTGTAACGCTTGAAAATTCTCAAATTGACTTTCTGAAATATTCTATTATTTTTCTAGAATTTTAGAATATTTTTATGGAATTTTTAGAATAGCCGAAGTAGCAAAAATAAATAAAATCGTAAAATAGTCTAGCGGGGGTTTGAACCCAAGACCTATTAGACTCTACGCCTTATAGATGACTCCAGTAACCAAGGGGCCCCAGCAGGGGTGTGCTGAAAGGAAAGGAGAACAATTATATTTAAAGTTAGTTGGGTGGTATTAACAACTTAATATAAATAGAAAATTAAGAGAGGAGTTATTATTTTTTTTACGACAACTCTCCTCTTCCTAAAACCCTCACACGCCGCCCCTCTCCTTCTCACTATCCCGGCTCCCAAGACCAACGAACCTAGGGTTCCATCCCTAGAATCGTAGGAGCATATTCTGGTGATGACTCCGGCACAAGGATGTTCCCCTCCGCGAGAAGGAAGCATAGACGCAAGAGGATCGCCGAAACGGTCATCTTCTCCAGAAACCTAGCGATAGGATTGTAAGGAAAACTAGCGCAGGATGTAAGTAACCCCTCACCTGCAGTATAAGTAGCTAAACGTATGGTTTTTATACCTTAGTTCACTTTTATGTTATTAGTCTAGTCATATGCAGAATTAAAGCACACCAAGTGCTCGATAAAATGCCTAGAATAGTTAAACGATGCAGCAAGTGTTTTAAGAGCTCAGTTAAATGCCCAGATGCATTCTTATTAGCATATATAGCCTTGCTTCAGTGGTATGGGACTACGGTCCAATGGGTGGGCTCCCATAGTCGCCTCTAGGTTCAGATAACCTAGCTCTAGGTTCAGATAACCTAGCTCTAGGTTCAGATAACCTAGCTCTAGGTTCAGATAACCTAGTAAAAAGTAAGATATGATAAACTAGCTATAAATAGTATTTTACTTTATCAGTGGCACTGTACTGGACTTCAGTTGTCCTTGGGTTGGGCTCCCACAGTCGTCCCTAGGTTCAGATAACCTAGTAACCCTACTAGAATTGGGATTTGCAACCCCGAGTCTAGTTAGGGATGCGCGCACAGTAAGTACAGTTGCCGGGCCCATTAGCAGCATGTTTAGTATTTTTATCTACTTACGAAAATATTTTTCAAACTTCACAAAATAGATACGTGAATTCAGCTTAGCGTCAGTGCAGTTTCCTATTGATATAGTGGATGGTTTTATGTTCAATTCTTGATTGTCATTATTTATATGCTCACTCACCATATTTTAGCATTTCTAGTATGATTCTCAGCTTGCATAGCAGCATAACATCTTTTTAAAAGCATGATTTCTGTAAATGCATGTTTTGTGAGGTAGATGGTTTCTTACAAAGCTCCCAAGCTTATAGATGCATTTTTCCTTATACTGTAGATAAAGGTAAAGGAAAGATGGAATAGCGGAGGCTGGAGGCAATGCGATGAAGGTGTGTATGCGATGGAACTTGGAATAAAGACTCTTGGGGAATCACCCATCTAAAGACTTAGAATTTCAGCTCTTAGTTACTTTTCTGTACTTTAGGATACTAAGTATCATGATTTGTGAAACTATGTATTTTGCCATGCTTAGACTACCATTTGTCTTGATATTAGGTAGCAAAATATGAGTAATAGCATGTCTAGTAGTACTGCTTTATGGTTTAGTGATTTCTGAAGGTTTTCAAGGAGTTCAGGTGGGTTTCTGCTGAAATCAGAACCCCAATCGATCAGCTGATCGATTGAGGAACCCTTGACTAATACAATGGCTTGTTAAGATAGACTAATACCATATTACACTACAACCATTCCAATGACTTGTCCCAATCCATCTTGGTTGTGAGCTACTATTTATAATTTATATGGAACCGATAATATGATCTTCTGTGTGGCACCACACACCATGTTATCTACAATATAAATAAAATGGATGACTGCATTGATATATATATAAATATAAAATGCAAACATTTGACCAAAGTGATTCTCATTTCAAAATATTTCAAAACAAATGTTCATACAAAAACTAGGTTTATAGTATACATCCCAATAATCTTCCACTTATACTAAAAGACTATGCTGCCATAAATGTTGTCATACATCTAATTCCCATCCCCTCAACATGTCTATCAAAAGCACTCGCCGGAAGGGCCTTAGTGAAAGAATCTACTAGGTTATCTACTGATGTAATCTTGGCGATAACAACTTCTCCTCATTTTACGATGTCTCGTATCAGGTGGTACTTACGCTTAATGTGTTACTTGCTTTATGAGCTCGTGGTTCCTTCGAGATTGCTACTGCACCACTGTTATCACAATAAATTATGATAACTTTAGACAAACCAGGAATCACATCTAAGTCCATCAAGAAGTTTCTGGACCATACAGCTTCTTTGGCTGCCTCAGATGCTGCCACATACTCAGCTTCCATGGTAGAGTGTGAAACATATTTTTACTTAACACTCCTCTATGTTATGGCTCCACCTCCCAAAGTAAACATATATCCTGAGGTTGATTTACTATTGTCCATATTTGATTAGAAGTCTGAATCCGTGTAACCCACAAGGAGCAAATCATCAGCCTGGTAAACTAGCATATAATCTCTAGTCATTTTTGTTGGTTAGTCGTAGGAAGATCATACCGGTTCCACTGTACAAAAATTTTATACAAGTGTTGAACCTATTCTAATAACCTATTGTGTTCTTTAGAAATTAAATTGGAAATCGCAAAAGGAACTTAACATTATTGATTCCAAATTTAACTTATCTGTTCTTAATGGTTTAGACTTGGATCGCAAAGGATGCTTAACATTATTGATCCAAATCCATCTATGTTATAAATTTAATTAAATATTAATTTCAGAAATCGGCTTCCAGGTTAAACATGGCGAGGCACTAGGCCTTCTTGGATAAGGGAGCAACCACCACTTCCTAGACAAAGACTTTCAATGAAATCTAATATTTAATTTCCTTATATAACCCTAGGTTTAACCAAAAGGAACAATCGAATCACAAATTTGAGAAACAAAAAAAACACAAACTTGAATCACAAATTCGAAACCTAGAATTATATGCCTCTTGTGTTTGGAATTCATACAAAGAAAAAAAACTAGTATGATGCGAAAAACAATTACTAGTTATACCTTTTTTTGTAAGCAACAACCTGTTGACCTCCTACCATATTCCTCTTCTTATCTTGGACGTTGTGTGGGCAACGATCTACCAAGATGAGAACCACCCAAACCCTTCTTCTTCCTCCTTGCAAGTTTTGGCCAAGCACTCCTCCTTGAAATGAAGAGTTTCGGCCACCACCACCTAGCTCCAAGGGATGCTAGAAACAAAGTCTCCTTTCTCTCCTTCTTTTCCAAGCTAGAACTGGCCACCAACAAGAGCTCCAAGAGAGGGTTGAAACCGGCCACTAAAGAAGAAGAGAAGAGGAAGGTCGAGGGTTGACCACCACCAAGGAAGAGAGGGAGGAAAAATAGAATAGAGTTGTTACCCATGATGGCACCCCTACCCCCTCTTTTATAATCCTTGGTCTTGACAAATATGGAAAATTTAAATAAAAACTTCCTTATTTTCTTTACAATGAAAAGAAAATTTTAATTAATTAAAACCAATTTCCTTTTCTTAAATCCACATGGCCGACCACCTCATAGCTCCAAGCAAGGAAAGATTTAACACAAGAATTAAAACTTCCTAATTTGTTTCCGGAAATTTTTAATAAAAATTTCTATAATAATTTTTCCCTTCATGGTTGGTTATAAAAGGAAATTTTATAAATTAAAATCTCTCTATTAAAACATGTGGATGATTTACAAAAAAGAAAGTTATCTTTTAAAATTAAAATCTTCCTCTCAATCTACAAATTAGGAAAGATATCAAATCTTTTCTTAATCTTTTGTAGAAACTTATAAAAGGAAAATTTTATAATTTTAAAACTCTCCTTTAAATCATGAACATGGTTACAAAAAAGGAAAGTTATTTCAAAATTAAAATCTTCCTTTCAATCTACAAATAAGGAAAGATATCAAATCTTTTCTTAATCTTTTGTAGAAAGCTATAAAAGGAAAAATTTATAATTTTAAACTCTCTTTTAAAATCATGGAATCCACATAAGAAAAATTTTAAAAAATTAAAATCCTTTTAATTTGATGTGGCCGGCCACACCAAGCTTTGGTTCAAGCAAGGGCCGGCCACACAACTTGATTCATCCTATTTGCTTGGCCGGCCCAAACTTGAGTTCTAAGCTTGCTTGGTCGGCCACCTTAGGATGGGTATAAAGGTGGGTATAGGTGGGTATAATTCTCTCTATATAAGAGGCTACGATAGGGACCGAGAGGAGGAATTGGTTTTGGTCTCCCGATGAAACTAAGTTTCCCGTGTTTGCCCCGAACATCCAACTTAATTTCATCAATAATAATTCATACCATTAAAGAATTATTATTGAACTACCACACCAATCCCAAATTATATTTTGGGCTCCTTCTTATTATGAGAATGTTAGTCTCCCTGTGTTAAAATGTCGAATGCCCACTAATTAAATGAGTTATTGACAACTCTCTTTAATTAATATCTTAGTCCAAGAGTAGTACCACTAATCCTTATCGTCATGTCGGACTAAGTCCACTTGCAGGGTTTAACATGACAATCCTTATCAGCTCCTCTTGGGGACATTATCAACCTAGATTCCTAGGACACAGTTTCCTTCTATAATCAACAACACACACTATAAGTAATATCATTTCCCAACTTATCGGGCCTATTGATTTATCAAGCTAAATCTCACCCTTTTGTTGGACCCCGTGGTTGTTTTGATGTGATCAACCAAGTTGGTTAGGTCCTGCGTGTTGTCTGACCCCTGTGTCTGAGTGTGCAGGAACTTAGGAGCACATAAAGTCGAGCGGAAGACGCAGCTTGCGAGAAGGACGGTATGGGAAGGGAGCCGACGGGCTCGGTGCGCCCGAAGGACGAGAGAGCTGCGGAAGAGTACTCCGGTGGAGCGAGAAGAACGTGCGTGGCGTTCAAGGGATGAGAAGCGCGACGGAAGCTTGCTCGAGGAGAAGGCCGAGAATTGGGTTCGAGTGAGCCCTATTCCGGTGGGCCGCAATCACCCCAGGAGCCGAACCGGAGCAAGTCAACTGGAGTTGACTTGTCAACGGTTCGATCGACCGAACCTATTGATTGGTCGATCGAACACTAATCCTAAGAGAACCAACCGCTGGTGACACGTCAGAAGCCACGTCAGCAAGCCAGCCGTTGGAGGACTGATCGGTCGACCGAACCTCTTAATTGGTCGACCGAACCCAAGATTATCCAGAGACTGAGTCGAGCGCTTTCATCAGGCCAGCGCAGAGGAAGACCGTTGGCCGATCGGTCGACCGATCCTCCCTCTCGAGTCAAAACCTGATCCCGAAGATCAGGTCATCCGATAAGCTCTAGAACCCCTATATAAAGAGGGTCTCGAGCAGCTGTACAGAACATCGAATACGAACGATTTTCAACTCTTGTACTGTCTAGTTAATCAATAGTTCTGTGCTTTTCAAAGTGTAAAAGGCTTCTCCGCCTTCAGAGAAGGAGTTTCTTAGTGCGCTTTCATCGCCCTGGATTAACAACCTTCTTGGTTGTAACCAGGTTAAAATAGCTGAGTCTTTCTTTTCTATTCATACTTTAAGTTTTGTTTCATCTTGTAGCTATTGCATCTATTTCAGTTTAAATTGGTTGAGGAGGGTTTAGTTTTTACTTGCAGGCAATTCACCCCCTCTTGCCGGTCTCCGCTGCACCAACACCTTTGATAACTTAAAGAAATGAATACTAAATATATGTGCTTGTTATTATATTAGGATTAAGAGCACACACTTCCATAATAACTAAGGTCTTGTTCTTTTATTAAGTCGGCACAAAAAGAACTTACCTTAAATGGTCCTGCTCAATACACTTAAAGTGTATTAGTGTAATTTTATAGTTAAGATAAACTAATACCAAATTACACTACGAATATTCCAATAGTTTGTTCCTATCCATCTTAGTATTGAGCTATTGTTTATAATCTATAAAGAACCGATAACATGATCTTCTGTGTGTGACACCACATACCATGTTATCTACAATATAAATTAATTGAACAAATACACTTATCATATAAATGTTGACATTTTTTACCAATGTGATTCTTTATTTCAAAATAAATGTTTACAAAAGCTAGGCTTTTAGTATACACTCTAACACTTTTCAGGTACTTTAATATATGCTTTACGATAGTACAATGTCCCGGTCCTGGGTTACTTTGATATATACTAACCATACCTACGGCAAAACAGATATCCGATCTCATACATAGCATCGCATACATTAGGCTTCCTACAGTCGAAACATAAGGAACTGCTTTCATCTTCTCTATTTTCTTTGGTGTCTTAGGACACATTTCTTTAGATAAAGGTACTCCATGCCGAAAAAGTAGAAAATCTTTCTTGGAGTTTTGCATGCTAAAATGAGCTAGGATAATATCGATGTATGAAGCTTGGGATAAGCACAACATCCTTTTCTTGTGATCCCTTATTATTTTGATCCAAATAATATGTCCACATTCTCCTAAGTCCTTCATATCAAACTACTTGGACATATATACCCTTACGTTTGACAACACTTTGACATTGTTGCCAATGAGCAAAATGTCATCTACGTATAGTACAAGAAATACCACCACGTTTCTGTCACTTTTTCTTGTATACACAAGATTCATCCTGACACTGAATGAATCCATAAGACTAGATCACTTCATCAAACCGGATGTTCCAAGATCTTGAAGTTTGCTTCAGTCCATAAATGGACCGATTGATCTTACAAACAAGATGCTCTTTGCACTTCGCAATGAATCCCTCTGGTTGGTTCATATAGATGTTTTCTTCAAGACTTCCGTTAAGGAAAGCTGGCCAACCTCATAATGTAGGACCGTTGGGCCGGTTAGAAGGGTTGGTAAATAACCTGTCAATTAAAAACAGACAACCCTTCCTCGAACGATTAAGCTAACACTTGTAAAATGAATTAAGCAGATAAATAAAAGCATAAAAGAAAAAGACGAGGCACCAGATGTTTACTTGGTTACAACCGATGTGATTGTTAATCCAAGGAAGATTAAGCTCAAAAACTCCTTCAGGCGGAGAAGCCTCTTACAGCGTTTAGGCACAGAAAATAGAAGCTTAACTACAACTAAAGCACACAAGTATTTGGAAATAGAATGATCGTGATTATTGAAAAGCTTCTGGACCAAGGCTATATTTATAGCCTTGGTCGGGGCGCCTGGATGGGTTCCGGGCGCCCTGGGGGGATAAAATTTATCCCCCAACGGTTGGATCGAGTCAAAGCTCGATCCTGTGAAAAAGTCCCTTCCGGGCGCCCCGGACAGCTCCGGGCGCCCCGGATAGTTCCGGGCGCCCCGGAGCCAAAAGTCAACCCAGTTGACTTTTGGTCCGTGCTCTCTTCTCTGGTTCAGCTCGCCTCTGGTCCGGGTCTTTCTGCTCCGGCTCCGCTTGCTTGGGTGATTTCTGACATCCGGAATAGGGCTCACCCGAACCCATCTTCCGGTCTTCTCGAGCGTGCTTCCCTCCGGCTTCTCGTCCCTCGGAATTATCACGTGTCCCTTCTCGTCCACCAGCGTTGTAACGCCCGAAAATTCTCAAACATGCATTAGAATTATTCTACGATTTTTCTGGAATTTCTAGATATTTTTCCGGAATTTTCCGAGTAGCGGAAGTAGCAAAAATAAATATAAGCGTAAAACGGCCTAGGCGGGGATTGAACCCGAGACCTATGGTTTAGTGGACAAGGCTAGTAACCAGTGGACCCAGCAGGGCTGTGCTGAAAGGAAAGGGGAACAATCCTAGTTAAGTGGGATTTGGGCGGAACTTATCACTAAGTATAAATAGGAAACTTAAGTTGGGTTTGGGTTAATTTTGGTTCGGCAGCCATCTCCTCATAAACCCTCACCGTGACCTATCCCTCTCCCAAAAACCTGCACCGCCGCCCACACCTCTCCCTCCTCCTCTCTCGGCGCCCAAGCCCCAAGGGCTCTCGGATCACTTTCCGACGACGACTCCAACACGAAAAGGGTTCTTCTCCGCGAGAGGAACGCGAAGACGTGAGCGGATCGTCGAGAGGACCATCTCCACCGGAGTTTTAGCGAATAGAATCGTAAGAAATTACGATTAGGAGGTAAGAAACCCCTCACCTGCGGTATAATAGCTTCCGTTTGAGTTTTTATGCTTTAGTTAGGATGTATGCAGTTTTTATCGATATCTAAGGTGTATTTAACTCTCTTTTCAGATTAGGGTCTTAGTTGAACACCTTTAGATGGGCCGGGCATGTCTTCCCTCTTCAGATAGGAGGTTAGATGTTGTCGGGTGCCTAGAGGTGGTCTCCCTAATAGAGAGGAGAGTTAGGGCACGCTAGGTGTTCGATAAAATAGCTAGTTTAGTAAAAATGCACCCTAGGCATCTTTAACAGCTCAGTTAGATACATTAGAAGTATCTATTCAGTATACTCAGTTTATTACAGCTTATATGGATTAGATATCCAATGGGTGGGCTCCCATAGTCGCCTCTAGGTTCAGATAACCTAGTTCTAGGTTCAGATAACCTAGTTTCAGCAAAACAGTATTAGCTACTTCAGTATTTTACTTTCAGTTGGCACTGTACTGGATTAGATATCCATTGGGCTGGGCTCCCATAGTCGGTCCCTAGGTTTAGATAACCTAGCTAGGTTTAGATAACCTAGTTAACCCTACTAAATTCGGGACTTGCAAACCCGGGTCTAGTTAGGGATGCGCGCATAGCAAGTACAGTACAGCAGCTTGTTTAGTATTTTCACTTACTATGTATTAGTTTTCAAAACTCAAGAAAAATCAGTTATACCAGTTGAGTTTGATTGCAGCTTCAGTTTAGTTTAGCTTAGCTCAGCATTATGCTTCAGTGTAATTTTCCATGTTAGATCTATGTTCAGCTTATGTTATGCCATGCTTGTATGATACTATGCCATGCCATGCCATGCTTGCATATTCAGTATGTTTTCCAAAAGCATGTTTTAAAAGCATATTTGCATCGTATGCATGATTTAGTGAGGTAGATGGTTTCTTACTAAGCTTTTTAGCTTACAGATACTATTTTCCTTATACTGCAGATACAGGTAAAAGGAAAATGGACTAGCAGCGGAGGCTGGAGGACAATGCGAAGATGGTGTGTGTGTGTGGAACTGGAATCAAAGGTCCTTAGGGGACTTAGCAGGATGAACATTAGACTCTTTAGCCTGTTTACCTTAGCACTTTACAGTTTATGGTTTAATACTTTCATCTTTATGCACCTTTAGTTTTGGAACGTACTAAACTATGAAAGAATGAGTTAGATTGTTAGTAGTCATTATGGGAATGTTTGTTAATGCATGTTAGAAGTAGCTTCAATTGATTTAGAACTGCTGTGTGAGGTTTTGGCACGCCAAAGTGCTGAAATCAGAACTTCCGGGTGAAATCAGACTCTGATCGGTCTCCAGACCGATCAGGGTCTGAGCTGTGCCACTGGATCGGTCAGCCGACCGATCCAGCGAGATACAGTATGCTACTGTATCCTCCGATCCAGGAGGATACAGTATGCTACTGTATCCTCCTGGATCGGTCAGCCGACCGATCCAGACATACCTGGATCGGTCTGCCGACCGATCCATCACGGGACAGTAGCGAACCCAGGATTACCTGGATCGGTCAGCCGACCGATCCAGGCATACCTGGATCGGTCTGCCGACCGATCCAGCCTCTACTGGATCGGTCCCCAGACCGATCCAGCCAGTGTTCGCATGGGGGTCAATGGATCGTTCCACGGACCGATCCAAAGCTCCAATTTTGCCTCCTCAGCCTAGCTATGAATATCTAGAAGGTAGTGGGACATGAAATCTCACTCTCACAGAGTTAACAGAGGCAACTACAATAGTTTAGTAAAATTTTTTTTATTCAGCCCAGTTTTCCGCATTAGTAATTTAGCTGCAGTTAGCAAAGAAACTGTAGCGGTCCGCCTTGCAGCCGAGCAGTAGAAGGTGGGTCGTTACAAGCGTACTCATCCACAGACTTCGTCCCTCGGTCGCACCCCGTGCCGACCTTCGCGCTAGCTGCGTCTCTTGCTCCCCGAGCAATCTTCCGCTCCGGCTTTTGTACCTCGGAACCACCGCACACACTTCCTTCTCGTCCACCGGTGTACTCTTCCGCAGCACCTCGTCCCTCGGACGCACAACGTGCCGTCCTTCTCGCTAGCTGCGTCTTCCGCTCGAGTACCTGTGCTCCTAAGCTCCTGCACACTTAGACACAAGGTTAGAAACAACGCAGGACCTAACTTAACTTGTTGATCACACCAAAACAACCTTGGGGTTCCAACAATCTCCCTCTTTTGGTGTGATCAACCCAAGTTAAGCTAGGGTCAACAATAGATATGAAATTAAACAGTTTATTGCAATAACATGCAACATGATAGAAAAAATTAAATTTCAAACATTTTAATTTTCAATTTTGTCTACCTCCCCCTAGACTTATACTTTCCCTTCTCCCCCTTTGATCACAATAAAAATGGGGTACAAACGAAATCTAAGGGTTAACATTAAAAAAAAAATTTTGAAACTATATTTCAATAATTTTCAGGGAAATATTTCTAAGTCAAGACAAATTTCTAAGTCATTCGACATCAAGCTTAAGAAGTTTCTAAACAGAAAGCTTTATGCAAGAAAATTTCAGAGAATTAATAACATAAAAAGAAATTTTCTATGCATTTATTTATTTATATATTTTATGCTTTAATCAGAAGGTTTAAATTTCCATTTTAATTTATCAGAAATTCTTAAGTCATACTTTTTCAGATTTAAAGCAAAAAATATTAAACATACAACAATTTGTATCATATTAATTTCTATTATTTTTTGAATTTCAAGTTCACAAAAATATTTCAATAGCATTGATTCTAACTTGATGAAATTTTTCGATGCTATAAAAAATTCTTTCGACAATGTGTAAAATTTGTTTGAAAGAATATTTTGTAATTTGCCAGAATTTTTTAACAATAAGAATTTGCCGGAATCTATTAATAATAGATTTCTTAATCCGAAAATATTTTTCGATGAATTAATTTCTAATTCATAAAACTTTTTCAATAAAGTAATTTGTAATTCCAAATTTTTAGGACCAGAAAAAGTTTTCGATAATATTTCTAAGTTGCATAATTCTTTCGAAAAACTTCTTTGTGATTCACAAAAGTTTTTTAGCAAAGTTTCCAACTTGCAAAATTCTTTTGTTAAGATATTTTGAAATTCGAAGAACTTTTTCGATAATATTTCAAATTTGCAAGATAAGTTTGACAATTGATTTTCTAATATAAATAACTCTTTCGATGATTCACAAAAATTTTCAGGCAATTCTTCGATTGAATCATTCAATTGATCAGAGGTTCGAGTCCATACCTGACTTACCTTGTCAGTAATTGATTCTCCCTCTATCGAGTTGCTTTCTTCCGAAGATTCTCCCCTTTCATCGATCTCGGGATGTACTTCGGCTGTTGTAGTACTTACCTCGATTTCGGACTCTTCTGTCGGTGGCTCGGTGTCTATTGAGGTGTCAGCATCTGAAGGTTCTTCGTAGAGCTGCAAGAACTTTTCCCAAAGTTCTTTTGCGCTTTCATAATCTGCGACTTTTTTGAAATCTTCCTTTGGTATTACATTCAGAAGATAATATTTTGCCCGCCCATTTGCCATAGACTCCTCACGTTGCTTTTCGTTCCAGAGGCGTAGATCGAGTCTTTCTCCGTTCGTGTTCTTTGGTTCTTCATAACCAAATTTCATTATTAAAGAAATACCAGAATCTGAGTTAAGATATACCTCCATGTTTTGTTTCCAAATGGAAAACTCCCCCTCGAATGCAGGTGGGTAGTCGCTAGCTCCGGCCATCGTTTTTGTTGCGTCAGACGGCGGTTAGTCCTTCTGAGGCGTACTCGGCTCTGATACCACTTGTAGGACCGTTGGGCCGGTTAGAAGGGTTGGTAAATAACCTGTCAATTAAAAACAGACAACCCTTCCTCGAACGATTAAGCTAACACTTGTAAAATGAATTAAGCAGATAAATAAAAGCATAAAAGAAAAAGACGAGGCACCAGATGTTTACTTGGTTACAACCGATGTGGTTGTTAATCCAAGGAAGATTAAGCTCAAAAACTCCTTCAGGCGGAGAAGCCTCTTACAGCGTTTAGGCACAGAAAATAGAAGCTTAACTACAACTAAAGCACACAAGTGTTTGGAAATAGAATGATCGTGATTATTGAAAATCTTCTGGACCAAGGCTATATTTATAGCCTTGGTCGGGGCGCCTGGATGGGTTCCGGCACTGGGGATAAATTTATCCCAGCGGTTGGATCGAGTCAAAGCTCGATCCGTGAAAGTCCCTTCCGGCGCCGGACAACTCAGGGCCGGAGCCAAAAGTCAACCAGTTGACTTTTGGTCGTCTCTTCTGGTTCAGCTCACCTCTGGTCCGGGTCTTTCTACTCCGGCTCCGCTTGCTTGAGTGATCTCTGACATCCGGAATAGGGCTCACCCTAACCCATCTTCCGGTCTTCTCGAGCGTGCTTCCCTCCGGCTTCTCGTCCCTCGGAATTACCGCGTGTCCCTTCTCGTTCACCAGTGTACTCATCCGCAGACTTCGTCCCTCGGTCGCACCTCGTGCCGACCTTCGCGCTAGCTGCGTCTCTTGCTCCCCGAGCAATCTTCCGCTCCGGCTTTCGTACCTCGGAACCACCGCACGTACTTCCTTCTCGTCCGCCGGTGTACTCTTCCGCAGCACCTCGTCCCTCGGACGCACAACGTGCCGTCCTTCTCACTAGCTGCGTCTTCCGCTCGAGTACCTGTGCTCCTAAGCTCCTGCACACTTAGACACAAGGTTAGAAACAACGCAGGACCTAACTTAACTTGTTGATCACACCAAAACAACCTTGGGGTTCCAACACATAATACATATGAGCAGCAATAGATAAAAGAATTTGGATAGACTCAAGCATGGCTACCGGTGAAAAAGTTTCCTCATAAGTGATTCCCTCTTTCTGAGTATACCCCTTCACAAAAAGCCTCGCTTTAAAGGTTTCCACCTTTCCATCTATTCCTCTTTTTCTTTTGTAGACTCATTTACATCCAATGGCTTTTACACCATTTGGTGGTTCTACAAGCTCCCAGTCCTGATTAGAATGCATAGATTTTATTTCAGAGTTCATTGCATTTTGCCAAGATGTTGCATCTTTATCTTGGAGTGCTTCATGATATATCCAGGGATCAGTTTCATGTTCACCAGGGATCAAGCCTGAAAACTCTCTCAAAAATATGAATCTTTAGGTTGTTTAACAACCCTCCCACTATGATGAGGCACTACCTATAATTGTGCATCATTTGCGACACGTGTTACAGTTACTTATGGTATCTCATCTTGTACCGTTGGTACTAAAGTAGAAGTGTCCTCTCTTATTTCCTTAAGAACAATTTTACTCATGGGCTTGTGGTTCATTACATCCTCCTCTTCTAAATATCGGGCATTGGTGCTAACAATGACCTTCTGATCTTTAGGACTATAAAACAGACCACCTTTCGTTCCTCTAGGATATCCCACGAACAAACGAACTTCTGTACGTGATTCTAATTTATCAGTGTCTCCCTTTAGCACATGTGTTGGACTACCCCAAATCTGAATGTGTTTAAACTAGGCTTATGCCCATTCCATAATTCTGTGGGAGTAGAGGGTACTGACTTAGAACGTACTAAGTTCAGAATGTATGCCGTCGTTTCCAGAGCATTTCCCCAAAATGAGTTTGGTAATTCTAAATAACTCATCATTGATCTAACCATTTCCATAAGAGTCCTATTCCTTCGTTCTGCCACACCATTCTGTTGGGGTGTGCTAGGTGCAGACAATTGGGATTGAATCCCGACCTCTGATAAGTAACTCCTAAACTCTCCTAAGAGGTACTATCCACCACGATCAGACCGTAATGTTTTGATACTTTTACCATGACGTTTCTCCACATCGACCTTGTACTCTTTGAACCTATCAAAGCACTCAGACTTACGACACATCAAGTAAATGTACCCATATATCGAATAGTCGCCTATAAAAGAGACAAAATATTCAAAACCACCTCTTGCCTAGATAGTCATAGGCCCACACAAATCAGAATGTATCAATTCCAACACTTCTTTGCTCTATACCCCTTTACCTTAAAAGGTCTCTTGGTCATTTTTCCTTCCAAGCAAGACTCGTAGGTCGGAAAGTTTTCCACTACCAATGAGCCTAAAGGCCATCAGCCATTAACCTTTGAATCCTACTCAAGTTAATATGACCCAACCTTAGATGACAAAGATATGTTTGGTTCATTTCCGAAGGTTGCTTTCTCTTATTAGAATTAGAAGATGTGTTATTAATTTCCATTTGTTGCATCATGGGAGTTATTGGATTAAGAGTATACAAATTTCTAACCAACACACCAGAACAGATAACCACCCTATTTTTCTTGACAACCACTTTATCATCAAAAGAAACAGAATATCCATCCATAAAAAATTTAGAAACTGAAATCAAGTTCTTTCTAAAACATGGTACATAAAGACAATTTTTCAAAATCAAAGTTTATTCCTACCAAAAGATAAATAAACATCTCCCACTCAATAGCCGCCACTCTCGTAGCATTGCCCATGTAGACGGTGATCACCCCTTCATGTAGTCGTCTGGTTTCTTGGAACCCCTGCAATGAATTGTAGACATGATCAGTGGCTCCCGTATCCACATACCAAGTACCGATAGATAACATCGCTAAACATGTTTCAACAACTAATGAATAAGATATACCTTTATTGTTCTCCTTTTTGCGAGGACAATCCACCTTCCAATGTCCAGACTGCTTGCATGTGAAGCACTTGCCTTTTGACTTCTTCACACCTGCCTACGGCCCAGTCCCTTGAGGTCGAATCACTTTCTTTGTCGAACCAACTTGTTTGTTCTTCTTTTTTCCGCCTTTTGGCTTAGACGCAGAAATGTTTTCAGCAATGTGAACTTGAGAACTTTGATGAAATAGCCTTTCTACTGCTTGGAGTTCTGTCAGAAGTTTCGCCAACGAATAAACCCTTTTGTTCATGTTGTAGTTTAGGCGGAACTACTCAAAACTCTTGGGCAGTATTTAGAGAATGATATCGACCTAGGTTTCCCCATCTATTTCAGCTCCAAGGACTTCCATCTCATTCAAATGAGCCAACATCTTGAGGATATGATCCCTCATGAGTTTCCCCTCAGTCATGGTAGTCGTCATTAAGTTTCTCATGGCCTCCTGCCGGGCAGCCTGATTCTGATATCCGAAGAGTTACTTGACATTGAGCATCATGTCATAGGTAGTGGGTAGGGCCTGATGCTGATGTTGCAGCACATTTGACATAGAAGCTAAAATGTAACACCGCGTCATCTCCTTGACCCATTTCCTATGTCTCTCTATCTCCTCTTCACTAGAATCCTTATTAGGCATGCTAGGACAGACCTCAAAAAGTATGAACTTGTATTCTTCAGCAGTTAAGACGATGCCCAAGTTCTGTTTCCAATCAATATAATTTGGACTAGCAAGTTTGTTTTCTTTTAAAATAACAACAAGAGGATTGAAAGCCATTTTAAAATCCTGAGAATCACAAAATAAAATATTTGGTCAAAACTTTAGAATTTCAAATAATATTGATTCCTTAAACAATATAATTTAAATTCACCAACACCTCAAAACACCGTGAATTTTGTATGTCATGATAGTGTGGATGTATATTAATTCAAACATTTATAAGAGGAGGTTTTACCCATTAATTTTATTATCTTGTCAACATAACTTTATGGCAAATAAAATTAATAGTTGGTTCATCTTCGGCCTCACAAATAATAGTAGTGATTATGATGGGGAGGATACTATTAAATGTGCATATGTATATACCATTACTTGATACTTAGTCCATTAATTAGGAGTGTACCCTTCAGATGGAGAAGATCACACATACCTAAATAATTTCCTATAATCATCCATAGAGAAAGTTTGATCTAGTGATCCGCAAAAAAACTCTTCCGATATGGAGGAAGGCACTTAAAGCCAACGTGTAAGTTTGAATGCATCACTTACAAACTAGTAATGGAGAGCATTGAATTTATTTAAATAATCCCTCTCTTACATAGTTATTTAAATCGAGGAATTTTAACATGCACACACATCACAACACATAAAAATAGCATATAAAGGCAATAAATATGAAAATAAAATTTTCAACTATTATGGCCTCATCTATCGCTGTCCTCCAATATGCCACCAATGGATCAAGTCGTCGCGTCTATCTTGCTTCTTTGTCGTGCCTCCGGTCCTCAAAATAGCACCACGTATAGTAAGGATACAAGCTGCAACAAAAAAATAAAAATTTACATTCATCAATCCTATATTGCACAAATGAATTTACATGTAATCTAAATCGAACAGAATGAAAAAAATAATACAGTAATCAGCCATATTTAATTATTACAATCATGCACAACACAAAACAACCTCGACATGCCTGAGAGTTCAAATCATACACAACACAAAAAGTCATAATAGTTGGATCAAGGACACCTGCAACCACAAAGTTAATCTTTCTTGCACATTCTACTATTATCCTGCCTAAACTTATATATGAGCAGTGCATAATTTAACCGAAAACCAATCACACAGAGACAGAAACCATGCTCTGATACCACTTGAAGGTGCTGGAATTTCGTTCTATTTCAATTTCCCTATACAAAATTTGTATAAGTACAAAACTTTTTCTAGCAACCCGCATGTTCGATCAGATATGTGTTTGATCAATCAAGCAAGTTCTTGATGGATAAAAGCACACCTTGATCGAAGTATAAGATCGCTGGCCTCTTGTGTTGGTATTCAAAATCAATACAAAGAAAACTAAACTAATTACGTAGTGGAATCAAAGAACTAGTTCTACCTTTCCTTTGTAGCTAAAGACCTCTTGATCTTCTGTTGTATCTCCTCTTCCTCTTCTTGGACGTCGTGTGGGTGACGATTTACCAAGACAAAAACCACCCTTCTTCTCTTCTTTTCTTCCAAACCGCCAGCCACCAAGGAGAGCCTAGCATGGGCGCCTTCTCCTCTTCTTCCTCTCCTCCAAGCCATCGACCCTAAGGTGGAGTTGGAAGAGATTTGTGCCGCAGGCCCTAAGGTAGAGTTGGAAGATATTTGTGCCACCGGCCCTAAGGTGGAGAAGGAGAACCTTATGCCGCCGACCCTAAGCAAGTGAAAAGGAGAACCTTGTGCCGCCGACCCTAAGCAAGAGAGTTGTGGAAAACTTATGTTCAGGGGGTGCCACCTCCCCTTTTTATAACCGTTATCGTCGATTACAAAGAAAGAAAAAATAACAGAACTCTCTTAGAGTGGATACGAGGCTTTATATAGAGGCTACAACAGGGACCTAGAGGAGGAATTGATTTAGGCCTCCTGATGGACTTGGGCTTCCTGTGTTTGGCCTGAACACTCAACTCAAGTCCATCAATAATAACTTATACCACTAAAGGGTTATTATTGAACTACCGCACCAATCCCATATTACAATATGGGCTCCTTCTTATCATGAGTGCGTTAATCTCCCTGTGTTTAAGATATCATATGTCCATTAATTAAATGAGTTACTGACAATTCAATTAATTAACATCTGATTCTAAGAGTAGTACCACTCAACTTTATTATCATGTAAGACTAAATCCACCTGCAGGATTTACACGATAATCCTCGTGAGCTCCTCAAGGCGGCATCATCAGCCTAAATAATTAGGACAAAAATTCCTTCTATAATCAAGAACACACCATATAAACAGTATTATCTCCCAACTCATCGGGCCTATTGATTTAACAAATAAATCTCACCCATTGATAAGTTAAAGAAATAAATACTAAGTATACGTGCTTGTTATTATATAGGGATTAAGAGGACGTACATCCATAATAACAGAGGTTCTGTTCTTTTATGTAGTCAGTACAAATCAAACAACCTCAAACGGTCCTGCTGAATACACACATAGTGTAATTTTATAGTCAAGACAGACTAATACCAAATTACACTACAACCGTTTCAATGGTTTGCCCCAATCCATCTTGGTTGTGAGCTACTATTTATAATTTATAAGGAACCGATAACATGATCTTCTATGTGGCACTACACATCATGTTATCTATAATATAAATTAAATAGACAACTGCATTGACATATATATAAATATAAAATGCAAACATTTGACCAAAGTGATTCTCATTTCAAAATATTTCAAAACTGATATTCATACAAAAATTAGGCTTATAGTATACATCCCAACAGTCTCGGATCTTCAGGTTGCACTACTCCAGTCAACCTCTTCCTCCTCCTCTCCTCATCACTGCTCGATCGTGTCGGATCCCTACTTGGTGTCGTTGAACGATTGCTCTAGATCCCTCTACTCGATGTCGATGATTGATTGTGCCGACACCACATTGTTGTCATTCTCTTCTCTGCCTCGGCTTGGCACCACAACAGCCATTGCCAGTCATGGCCCCGACCATAGGCCACCACCAGAGTGCCTTCTACATCCTCCATTCCACCCTGAGTGGATCACCCTTCTACTCTCCTATATTGTCTTCTGCCTAGGTGGCATAGCTTGTTGCTTAGCTGCTAGAACTTGGTCTCTAAATTAAATCTGTTGACACAGATATGGGTAAAATCTCTTGTTTAAGAAGATGTTTGATCAGTGATTTGTTCGATGATCAGATGTGGATGTATTAATTGTGAATTGGGGTGTTGATTTGAAGGGGAAGTGACAACATTGTAGCTTTGGCCATGAATCCCTTGCAGCAAGCTTCTCCGGTTGTGTCAACATTGAAGTCTCTGGATTTGGGTTAGTTTGGGTGATGGTTTTTGCATAAGATCTAATGTAATTTGATTGTGGAAGAATTATGGATATCTATTCCAATGTGGTTGTGATGGTTAATGGATTGAGATTAGTCCATTCTTATTAAGTTGAATTAAGTATAGTTGATTTATGTTGGGTTAGATTTAATCATTGGATTTATTAGAGATGATCATATAGCTAACCCTAAATTGAACAACGAAGGGAATAATTGAGGTTAATCATTAACTAGGATTAATAAATGATTGTTTGATTAGCGGTTTTCCTAATTAGGTTGGGGACTTTATTTAGCTATTTGATTTATATGAAATTAGCTAAATAAAATATATGATTTGCAGGATGATTGATTCTAGATGAGCGTCTTGATATAGGATTATTTAGCACGATCGACAGATAAAGACAGATATTTCTTCCTTGGCCTTTTTAGTTCTTTAAACTTAGCGCATGGTTGTTTTTAATTGATGGATTAGGATGTTTTACCTTAAATCTATCCATATTGTTATCCTGCTTAATACTTATGTCTGACCTTTAAGATGATCCATTTATTTTAGATACATTCTTAGCTTTTGGATATCTATACTCTGTTGTGTATATACATGTAGAGTATGTATAGTAGGGGATATCTTGTTGATTGAGTTAACACTGATTATGCATTTAATATTGAGTTACACCTGTTTTGTGTTTGTTGTAGGAGTCACCTGGTTGACTGTCTATTTGCATGTTGTATGTGTTCATATATCCAGTGTTTTCTATTCGAGAATCATGTTGATTGTATTTATATTGTGTGTACACGTGTCTGATATATTCTATTGGAGGAATCATATCGATAATACCTATGTTGATGATCTTAAGTGTCTGGTGTGATATTGGAGGTATCATATTGATTATACCTAAGTTGTAGGGTGCGTACGTGTATGGTATGTACGTGTTTGATGTGGCTACTGATTGTATTTGTTGTTTAGTGACACTAGTTGGATTTATCCATACCTGTAGACATAGGTATCAGACGAATCATTGTATTGGAGGTATTTATGATGATTGCAGGGCCGACCCTGACTTTTGGGGCCTTGGTGAAAATAGAAAAGGGACCTCTATAGGATTTTTTTTACTAACATAGAATTTAAATAGAGTTTAACAAAAAATTTAAAAAATCAGTATATTTCATTTGAAATATGATAAACTCCATATAAAATATATTTCTCAAGATTCTTTTAAAAGTGCAACACCGTATAAAAATATATTTTCGAAGTTTTTCCAAAAAGTGCTATACCTATGAATAAAAAAAACAAGTATGAAATAATTATTGAAAAAATCTAGATCTTCTTGCATTTTGAGAAGAAAAATAAATAATAAAGTCTTGAAAATCAAGTTTTTCTAACACCTTAATTTTTATGCATAAAATTATCAAGCCATTTACATTCAAATCATTATCATCATTTTCTCTCAATTCTTTCTGCTCATTTGTTGCATGATTATGATCATCATTTTCTCTTAATTCTTCTCACTTATTGATTGCATGATCATTTAGTTCTTCTTGATTACTCATTACTGCTAATTTGTTGCATGATCATTTAGTTCTTCTTGACTTTCTTCTTGTAATTCATCAACTAAATCTTCAATTGAAGAGCTGGCTTTAAAAAACTAATGAAGAACACTTTTGTGAGTTTCAATAATCTATTCCACTTTTTTTTCCTGACTCCCAAATTTATATTTCTTTGGAAATATGTTTGTACTTCAAATTTCAAATGTAAAAATAAAACACACAAAACTAGCAACAAGCTAATAATGAAACAAACACAAGTAGTAAAAATAATAGTGAAAAAGTCATAATGACTAGTTTGTGCTTGAAGCAATCGATATAATATATTCTATGATGATTAAAATTTGGATGATTTATTTAAACTCTTTCAAATATGCAAGAAAAATCATAAAAAATTAGACTCCAAGACAATATTAAAAATTAATATTAAATATTGATAATAAGAAAAATTATAGATAAGCGGGTAATTTATGTTGTAAGTTTATATTTTGATGAATGATGAAATTGATGAAACTAAAATTTTAATTGGAGAATAGACTTTTCTAATTTAATTAGAAGAGATTCAAAGGAGAATAATGGAGTAAATTAGCGTTCATGATTCAAACTTTACTCTTAAGAGTCTTCTAACTTCTATAAATGAATTAATGAAGAAATAGTTGTATAAGGAATAAAGTCTTGGAAAGGGAAAAAAAGATCATTTACATTCTTTTTTCCTTTCTTTCTTTCTTTTTTTAGATTTTTTCTTAATATTTTTTTTTGGCCTTTATTAAAGCAATCCAATGGTATATATATATTTGGACCTTTATTAAAATAATCTAATAAAATATATTTTTTTTGCTTTTATTAAAATAATCTAATTATATATAATATATATTGTATATGCTTATCAAATTTGGGGGCCCCTAAAAATCGAGATCCCTAGGCAGTCACCCCCGTTGACATGCCCTAGCGTCAGCCCTAGATGATTGGGATGTTGCATTGATGATGATCGTATTGGTATCATGATTATTTACATCATGCTCATCATTTCATTGCATGCTGATGACCATTGCATCCCTTGTGGTGTGAGATAGAGTCGTCAGTCAATTTTAGCACTGTACACTTGGCCACTCATGGGTAGTGGTAGTTAAAGTAGTTACCGCTTGTCATGTCGTGCTACCTGATCACTAGACGTTGTGATATCTGGCTATGTGAGCAGTCAGGGACCCCATCGTTATGTAGTTAGATAACTACTTAGCACACTATCGCCTCGATCGCTCAAGAGTAGTGTTAGCTAGAGGGTTATACAGTTGTCATTATCCCAACCCCTCAACCACACAAGGGTCATGGCAGGTGGAGGGACGACCGCGAGTGACACCATGTTGCATGCATGAGCATTTGCATATGATGCACAGTGCATCTTATGGAGATATATTTACATACATGTCTAGTAGAACCTAGTTACATGTGATTGTGATATGTTGCACTTGTTTGAGCTATGATTGTTGCATATGGTTGTCATACTTCATACATGACATTTATTATACATGTATATATGTTGGTTATATTGTTCAAGTGTTACAAGTAGATCCAATGCCTATGCCAGGTACATGTTTTCATACTTGGATGGAATGGTATAGGAGTATGTTATTTGTTGTTACCCTAAGGTGAGGATCCCGGAGTTGAGCAGGAAATTTAGGGACCAAATTTTTATTAATGGGGGAGAATGTAAAATACATTGCTCAAATTAATAATTAAATAATAAGGTTTAATAGGCTAATAGCCTTAACAGAATTTTTAGGAATTTTTAGAAATTTTTAGAAATTTTCTGAGAATTTTTCGGAGTCCGTTTGACGTAATTTAAGGGGATAAATTTATAGGCTACATGGAAGCCTGTTTAGAGATCCTAAAAAAATGGGAGTTGATTGAGCAATAAACTTAGGTTTTAATTTTCCTAAACCTAAGTTCAAACTTATATAAACCTAATCCTATTACCGTGCCCTAGCTCGAACTCCCTCTCCCGATTCCACCTTCGTCCAATGCCCTCTCCCAGCGTCGTCGAACCTCTTCCTCTGCCGAACTCCTGTCTTCTTCATTCTCCCTTGCACGGGTGCCCAGGACGCCGCCGGCCCTCCTCGCGCAAATGCCAAGACGCTGTCAGCTCTTCACTCCCGGGAACATCCAGACGCCGACGCCCTCTCCTCCTCACGCCAGCACCCGAGACGAGCCCCAGCCGCTGGTCTCCTCCCTTCCTTGCACGCGAGCGCGCCACAGTCGGTGATCTTCCTTCTCTTCTCCCTCGAGCCACGGCTGCGGCTCCCTTTCCCTCAGGTGAGCACCAGAGCCGCGACTCTTCCCAATCCCCTCCCTCTCCCTCTCACGACGCTGTGCCCTAGCAGTAATCTTGGAGGTAAGCGGTTAGATTTGGTTATGGATTTGAGCACAGGATGATGAGGTCTATTTTCCTATCGATTATGGAAGTTTAGGGACCATCTGTGGACTGATTGAGGTTTGTTAGAAGATGGCTTGTACTCCTGGTTGCATCTGAACGTGGGGTACAGTTTGTTGTTGGTATTAGATGTGGTAAGATGGTATTACTTTTTATGTTTATAGCTGTTAGGGATTTACAATTAATTTAAATGTTGTTCTTGATCTGTAAGATGGATTCAAAATCTCGTATCAGTTTGTTGGGTTTTGTTCGGAGGGAGTTTGATCTTATTCATCGTGGAGATTTTTGGGATTTCCAAAACTGATTTTGGTAGTAGTGATTTGATTTTGATACGTGCTTGTGTCTTCGCTAATGACTGAATGGTATGAACGAATTTATGTATTAATTGCTCCATAGTTGACTAAATGTTATGGATCGAACTGTGTATTTTGGATTGATTTCAATATGTGATCGTTTCACCACTGTTTAGCTAATTGCTCTTGATAGAATTTCGGGTTACGAGTTTGATTTTTCAATATGAGCTTATCTCGCCGCTGTTGGCTGAACATTTTAGACAGATTAGTGTGGTTCCGATTGGTTTTTAAGTGTGCTCATTCCTCAGTGTTGGCTGATTGCTTGGACAGATTGTGGTGGGAATGGTTTTGGAGTTTTCGGATTTCATTGTTAATGATATGAGTTTGATCAAGTATTAGATTGGTTATGGAAGAAATTAGGATCAATATAGGTAGATTATTAATTAAGGTTAATTAATAATCGTTTTGATTAGGGTATTTCCTAATTAGTTGGGATGTAGGTTAGCTAGTTGTGACATATGAAATTAGCTAAATTGTACATCACGTCATTTGCAGGACGTTGATTGAAGACGGTTGACATGATCTGCACATAAAGGCGGGTACTTCTTGCTTTGTTTTCTTTTAGTACTTTGACCTTAGTGCATGAATTATTTTGGATAAGGATTGTTTACCTTGACTCCACTCTTACTTTCCTGCGCTTGATACTTCCATGCAATCTTTGAGAAATTCGTTCCATATCTATATAGTCTCTTGTTGTTGTCCATGATCAGTAGCAGATACTAGATACCATGTTTGTATACTTTGACTGTTGTTTATTTATGTACTATATTGAGCATGCTGGCTTCATGTAGCATACCTGTTTCTGCTTATATATATATGATGACTGTTGCATTTTTCGCATCATGTCATTACATGCATGCCGCATCCTCGGCCACTCGAGAGAGTGGTAGCTGGAGTTGATGCCGCTTGTCCTGTCGTGCCGCACCCGGCCACTCGTGTGAGTGGTAGCTGGAGTACGAGCAGCAGGGACCCCGCCGCAGATGTAGCTAGTTAGTTACTATGCAACTGTCCCCTCGGCCACTCGTGTGAGTGGTAGCTGGAGTGGTGTACAGTCTGTCACTGACCCGGCCTCTCGACCATACAGGGGTCATGGTGAGGAGAGGTGGGCGGGAGTGGCCATCCGTGCATATGCTGTTTGTTATTATATTTGCTTTGGCTGCTACTGTCTATATATGTTGTTATTGCTTACTGTTGTTGTTCACATATGCTGATATGCTTACTTAAGTTGAGATATATTCTCATTGTAGACGTTTAGTCATTGGAAATTTGTATATACCTTGCTTATTACCTCTGTAGTATGAGCAGTACTGTAGCAGATTAGTACCAGTTCTGACCTACTATACCTATCCTAGGATATGGTTTCAGGTATGAGCATTTATTGTGGTTCTATTATAGTATCTTCTATTCCTCTTATGAGACTGTATACTGTTGATACTCTCTACTTATATGTCATGTTCATGCACTATCTCTTTCTTTACCCGCTGAGTTCCAATACTCACCACCCCACAAAATGGTTTTCTTTCGCCAGGTAACAGATAGATGAGACATGGATGCTTGGAGAGATGTCGGCTGCCAGTCCTGGGTCATGCGTTATATCGATTTTATTTCCGCTTTACTTGTATTTTTAGTATACAGTGATTTTGGTATTGTATGAGTTGGTCTATGTTTTACGTTCGTATCGGTTTATGTCTTCCGCTGTTGTGTGTTTACGTTTAGCCGTGTAGGCTTATTAAACTACGTGGTGGTATTTCTTTTGTTCCAGCCGAGTGGGCTGATGATATAAACTGCGTGGTTGTGTTTATTTCATTTTTGTCCAGCCGGGTAGGCTGAGTATATTAAACTGCATGTCATGTTGTTTATATTTTGTATATATATTCCAACCGAGTGTGGCTGAGGTATATTTTGTATGTAGTAATGTTTCAGATTGTCACCCGTACAGGGGAGATGTTGCCGAAATTTCTTCGGACAGAGACTCCTCTGGGGCGTGACACTAGTAGAACCTAGTTACATGTGATTGTGATATGTTGCACTTGTTTGAGCTATGATTGTTGCATTTGGTTGTCATACTTCATACATGACATTTATTATACATGTATATATGTTGGTTATATTGTTCAAGTGTTACGAGTAGATCCATTGTTAATTCCTCGGTGAGTTTACTTATCACTATAACATATGTGTTGATTTCTAGATTGGGTATGTGTGTTTCATTATTTCAGTTATGGTTATGTGTATTTATTTTGTCATTTATGACCTTGGCCTTATATGTTAGATCCAGATTGGGTATGTATGTTTATTATGTCAGGGGTGATCATATTCTTATATGTTAGATCCAAATTGTGTATGTGTATTCATTATGCTAGTTGTGTATAGATGCATTGTTTATGTCAATATGATCATGTTCTTATTTCTCTACTGAGACTATATACTTTGATCTATATATTTTATATATATCATGCATTATCTTGTCTATTATCCACTTAGTGACCTGCACTCACCACCACATTTGTGTATTATATTTTTCCTCAGATAGCAGGTAGATGATTATAGAGTGGCTTGGAGTATTCTGTCTGCTAGTCCCATGTCACATTCGAGGACAGTTTTTGGTTTTGTTTCCTCTTTTACTTGCATTACGGTTTATGGTCTTGGCATTATATATCTTGGCTTTATTTTGGAGTTTTACTATGTGGTGTTTTGTATTTGTTTTGTTATGTTTAAGCCGTGTCTGCATGTATTGTATTTTTTTTTTGAATGTGTGGCTTTCCTATGTCTTCCATTGTATTTCTAGTACATCCATGTGGTTGATAACTGAGGAGGTGGTTGATGATCCGAACTCGAGTCAGAACAAGAGTTCAAATCTGAATCCAAGATGGCAATAGCTAAGGGGGAGAATTATAGCGTCCGAAAATACTTATTTAATAAAGAAGATTTATTGGATTAATTATAATTTAATTAGATTTCAAATTTATTTAAGTAAGGATATTTGTTTGATTATTTCTAATTTAATTACAATTTTTATTTAATTAAGAGTTTATAAATGTAAATAGATGAATTTAGTTAGAATTAATTAAGTTAACTTATAATTATAAAATTTGGATTAATTAATTAAGAAAATAATAGGATGTATTATATATAATATAAAATATATAATTAAACAAGAATAAGGAAAAATTACAAGATTAATATTTTATGTAAGGTTTATGGAAATAAAGTATAAATAATATATTATATATAATATAAAAATGTATAATTAAATAAGAATATATATATATATATATATATATATATATATATATATAAAAGATTAATGTATTATGTAGGTAACGTGTAACCTATAGTGTATATAATGATTACGAAAGTATAATAATATAATATATGAATTATATATCTATATTATATATATGGATATTCATATAAAATTATATCAAATTGATGGCTTGGTATTCATATAAAAATCTATATAATCATGAATATAATTTTTTTATTTTCGGTATAAAATTTATAAAACTTGGTAGATAAAATTTTGATAACTCCACCCATGACAACCGGTTATGGTCGGTCCCAAGCCCGGATAAAGGAGGAGGGTTGCGTTAGGTTGTCAGCCAGCATCAAAAGTATGACAAATATTCAATGAATAAATCCATTAAACTATTGTGCTAATGCTAAGTTGTTCCCCGGAAGGAACGCGTTACAGGGTCCGACTGTAAAGTCTTGGCAAGGACCGCTACACCTCCAAAACTTGGGTGTAGTGCAAATATGTAAGAGTTCACGTTACAGGGTCCGACTATAATGTCTTAGCAAGGACCACTGTATCTCCATGAGAATTGGGTGTAGTGTTAAATAGGCAAGAGTTCTCACACCATAGGTTGGATAAGAACAAATATGATAGGAAAACTAATAATCTAAGATTTGGAACATAGAACATAGGAACTCTCACTAGTAAATCAATGGAGGTAGTTGATATGAAGATTAGGAGAAGAATTAGTATTTTGTATGTACAAGAGACAAAATGGACAGGCGAGAAGACAAAGATGATAGAGAACTCGGGTTTTAAGTTATGGTACACTAGAAAGAGTAAAGAAAGAAATGGAGTGGGTATTATTTTAGATAGTTTGTTAAAGGATGAAGTTATAGGAGTAGTTAAAAAAGGGGATAGAATTATAGAACTTAAGATAATAGTGGCGAAAAAACTATGAACATAATTAGCGTATATGCACCACAGCTAGGATTAGATGAAGCTACCAAATCAAGGTTTTGGAAGGACTTAGATGAATATTACAAAATATTCCACAAAATGAAATGATTTTAATAGGAGGTGATCTAAATGGGCATGTCGGAGTGAAAAATGAGGAATATGAGAGAGTACATGCGAGTTATAGGTTTAGAACGATGAATGAGGAAGGGAAAACTATATTAGATTTTACGATAGCATATGACCTTATATTAGCTAATACGTTTTTTAAGAAAAGAGAAGAACACTTAGTCACATTCAAAATTGGGAATAATAAATCACAAATTAACTTCCTTATGGTTAGGAAGAAGGATAGAAAGATTTGTAAAGATTGCAAAGTCATCCCTGGAGAAAACATAACTACCTAACATAGGGTAGTAGTGTTGGATATACGCCTTAAATATAGTATCAATAAAAAGAAAATATATATGATTCCATGAATTAAGTGGAGGAAGTTAAAGGATGGGAAGCAAAATATATTTAAGAAGAAGGTAGAAGTACAAGCATTAGGTGAAATATATGATGACTTTAATACAACATGGGATAAGATTGTATCAAAGTTAAAAATAATAGCTAAGGGTGTACTCGGTGAGTCAAAGGGACATGCACCACTAAGTAAAGAATCTTGGTGGTGGAATGAGAAAGTCCAAGAGAAAGTGAAGGAAAAATGAATATCTTATAAGTAATTATATATTTGTAAGAACGAGGAGAACTTAAAAAAATATACAATAGCCAAGAAAGAAGCTAAGAAAGTATTGAGTGAAGTAAAAAAAATGAAACTTTTGAATGATTATATCAAAAATTGGATACAAAAGAAGGGGAAAGAGACATTTATAGAATAGCTAAAGTGAGAGAAAGGAAAACAAGAGATCTTAGCCAAGTAAAATGGGTTAAAGATGAATATAATAGGGTATTAGTAAACGATGGAGAAATAAAAGAGTGGTGGAAGAGGTATTTTCATCAACTTTTTAATGAAGGTTTAGGTGACCAACTTAACTTAGGTAATTTAAGTAGGTCAAATGAGCATAGAAATTTTAATTTGTATCATAGAATTCAAACTTCAAAAGTAAAACAAACATTAAATGAGATGCACAATGGAAAAGTCGTTGGACCAGACGATATTCCGACAGAAGTATGGAAGTTCTTAGGGAAATAAGGTATTGAATGACATACAAAATTATTTAACATGATGTTGAAAATGAAAAAAAATACCAGGTCAATGGAGGATAAATACTCTAGTTCCCTTATATAAGAACAAGGGAGACTTACAAAATTGTGCAAACTATAGGAGTATTAAACTAATGAGTCATACTATGACACTTTGGAAAAAAAATGTAATAGAAAAAAAATTAAGGAAGGAGACCACAGTGACAAAAAATTAATTTTGGATCATACTTGGAAGGTCGACAATAGAAGCTATATATATCTTCTTAGACAATTAATTGAAAATATCGAGAGGAAAAACAAGATCAACACATGGTATTCATTGACTTAGAAAAAACTTATGATAGAGTCCCAAGAGAAATTATATGGAGAATTTTAGAAAAGAGAGGTATTAGCGTAACATATATTGAATTAATTAAGGATATGCATGAGGATGTAATGACTAGAGTAAAGACTTCAAGTGGAGTAACTTATGTAACATCCGTTAATTTTCTCTTTTCCAAAAGAGCAAAAAGAAAATAAATAAAAATATATTTATAAATGACCCGGGCTAGGATTTGAACCGAGACCTCTTACTTAAGATTTGTTTAAGTAGCCATTAGGTGGTAGTAAAGCATCACATGAGCAATATGAAACAATTCATTATATGTAGATAATATGTGAAGAGATGCTCCAACTTTCACTTAGTATAAAAGAGGATGGATGAGATTAAAAACCTAATTTTCATCTCCTCTTCTCCTCTAGCCAAAAGTTCTACTTCCTCCTTTCAAGTTTCGGCCAAGATTAAGAAATCTACGTGCAAGCTTATAAGTTCTTCAAGTGGAGGATCTAAGAGGGGAGTTTTTGGCAAGGATTGGTACGCGGTTAAAGGGTGGCTTGGAGAATAAGGCGTGCAAGAGAGAGGATTGTCTCCCCTACACCTTATAGTAGTAAGATCTAGCGAAAAGAAGTAACTATCTCTCACCTGCAGTATGAGTATCTTAGTTAATTCTTGTTACTATATCTATTAAGCGTGTTGCATGTTAAAGGAGATAGATGCTATGATATGTAAGATGCCCTCTAAAGTTTTGGGATTAAGAGCATGTTTAGATCATCTTGGTTAGCTTCCCATTAAGTTCTTGGACTAAGAAGTATAATCAAGTGTCTAAAGTGCTTCCCTATAAGTACGGGGGAATTAAGCGCACATAAGAGGTTTTGTAAAATGCCAAGCAAGTGCAAGTACAAGAAATTAATATTTAAAAGAAAGTATTTTACTTTAGAAAGGCATGTATTGGACACAAGGTCCATGGGTGGGCTCCTAGATCGCCCCTAGGCTCCAAGACCGCCTAGTAGTACCTTAATGGATTTGGGATTAGCTACCTTGGATCTTATTAAGGATGCGCGCAAAGTGGTACAATGTCGGGGCCAAACATGTGATTATTATTTTCACTATTATGTATTATAAAGTTTTTAAACTTCATGGATTGTCTTAGTGGAAGTTTCCTAAGTTGAGAATTTGAGTTATAAAGTGCAGCAGTGATAAACTCAATAATATGCCAAGATTCCTGTTTTTATTTCATTACTAACATGGTTTTTAAGTTGATAGTTTGCATGATACACTGGTTTGAAAATACATGTCATGTACATATTTCTGAAGTACGATTTTAGTGTGAATTATTGTCAAAAGCATGGTTACATTGTTGCATTTTTCCTCAAGCAATTTAAAAAGCATGTCCTCTTTTAATGTATCATTTTGTGAGTAGATGGTACTTACTAAGCATCAACTTATAGATTTGCATTTCCTTATACTGCAGATAAAGATAAAGGAAAGTTTGAGTAGGAGGAGGCAGCAGAAGCAGTGTATGGTGTGTGTGCAATGGAACCGTGGAAGAAGATCTTGGGATTTGTTATGTTAAACCTTGGTGCTAATGTATTTCCTTATTTCCGCTCTAGCTGAAACATTTGTAAGGGTCGTCATGATACATTTACAGTTTGATAGTAATTGGTGTGTCAAAGACTCCTCCTCAAGTAATGGGATAAAATGGTAGGCCAAGGCTGATTACAAAGGGGAGAAAAACCTCTCTTTGGAGCTCGGTGTGACCGTCGCATGGCCTGTGTCACGGTTGTGTGCAATAACACGGCCTCCTACTTCCTGCTTTCGGCCAAGGAGACACGGCCTTGTGAAATTACACGGTCATTCCCCTCTTCCTCTCGGCCAAAGTGACACGGCCGTGTGAAGTCACACGGTCGTGCACTTCTTCCTCTCAGCCAAAGTGACACGGCCGTGTGAAGTCACACGGCCGTGCACTCCCTCCTCTCGACCCAAGTGACACGGTCGTGTGGATTCACACGGTCGTGCACTTCTTCACCTCGGCCAAGGTGGCATGACCGTGTGAATTCACACGGTCGTGCCTTGCTTCTCCTCGGCTAAGGTGACCCGGCCATGTGGATTAACACGACCGTGTACCTCCCTCTCTCAACCAAGGAGACACGACCGTGTGGATTCACACAGTCGTGACACTACAAGAAAAAAGTCAAACAACAATGATTTTTCACTGTTGTCGTAGGCCATTTTGAACTGTTGTTAAAGGCCGTGTTGTTAAAAGGGGTGGCCAAAGACAACAGTTTTTAACCGTTGTCTTTGAAGGCAAAGACAACATTTTTTACAACGGTGAAAAACTGTTGTCTTTTCCTTCAAAGACAACAGTTTTTCACCGTTGTCTTTGAGCGTCTACCTTTAATAACAGGGTCTTCAACAACAGTTTTAAACTATCTACGACAACGGTGAAAAACCATTGTCTTTTTTAGAAAAAAAATAAAAAAAATTAATACACAATTTTCCAATATTATAAATCATTCAAAATACTAAATTTCAAAATAAAATTTAATATACAATTTTCTAACATTCAAAAATAATATTTATAACATTCTGAAGAAATTTCATAAGCAACCAACAAAATTTCATAAGCAACCAACAAAATGATAACACTATTAAAACAAAGGTAGAACAATATAACACAAGATTTTCTACTTAGATGTCGGTGAAGAGGAGGGATTGCAGCTCCTAGTGCTCCTTAATTTGTTAAAGTCTCTTCATTTTTTTAGCTTGTCGGCATTCTTCCCAATACTCTTGAGGACACCTAAAAAGAGCAGAATGAAATTATACAATCCTGTGCACAAGAACTATGTAATTCTAAGTGGTGGATCATGTCTGTCACAAGTTCGCCACTAATTTTTTTGACCATTATGCACAGATTGTAGACAAGCATGAAAATAAGCAGAACCATAAATATAAGCGAATAAAGGATACCTTTCAATCTTCAAAATCTTCTTTTCTGGTTGGCCCGTCTCCTTTTCCTCTCTTCTTTTGTTAACTCTGCCTCTTCTTTGATGTTTCCTTTTCCATGAAAAATCTCCTCAGGGGCAAGCATAGCCGCATCTGAGACGGCCAATGGAGCAACCTGCAAAACCATTGTATTTCAGTGACTCGAAACTGTTTTTACCATAAACTAAAAGACAACTCCAAAAGATATTTTTACCTCTTCCATTGCTAGAGCAGGTACATTGACTTGTATAGACATATCCTCAATAACCTACATCATAACTTATGGTCAATCAAGAAATAAATACTAAAAGAATTAAACACTTGATAAGCTTTATTGCTAACCAGCTTTGTAAACAAAAGTCCAAGAATAAAAGGTTGTAAAGATAATTACTTAACACTTCTGTTAGATAAAAAAATAGAAATTAATTCCATAAGTTTGCCTAAACATAATGCTAGAGCACCGAGAAATGCACTTCCTAAATGTTGTTAAATTGTAAAATGAGTGATTTTAGCAAATAAACCTACTCCTGACAAACTATATGTATTATCACACATTTTCAGTAAAAATCTTACAACAACTAGCACATTTAATTGCTCTGCTTGCACTATTGTACAGTCACAAAGAATATTCTTCATCAGGCTGAAATCTAACTTTAGAATATCTTAATCATTTTAGTAAGGACTGAAGAGTGAAGAGCATTAGTTGATCATTAGTTGTTTTTGTTGTGTCCAAAAACAATTGGACCAATCACACTGCAAAAATTGTTGTAGAATTTAATATTCATTGGCGTGCTTAGCCATTCAAGGACTTTAATGTTCCATGTTCATACAATAAAAACTTCTGGCATGATGAAATCAAATGTAAAGCAACAATATCTTTATGCCCTTCACAAGCCTAAAGCAACAAACAAGCAAACATATCATCCTTTGGCGCATACTCCATCTTACATTTTATAAGTATAAAGTTGGCAAATTAAGATATGACATACAACGATTGTACACACCAGAAGCTCTACTGATCTGACTAATCATGTCCACTTTATCAACATCTCTACATGATGATGCATTTAATTAAATTCCAGATTCCACCCTAGTTCAGTAAATATTCTGAAACTTCCTACGTCCACATTATAAATTTTTCTTTCAACATTATAAGAACACTTTATAAATCTGACAACAGATACTTGGAGTAACTTGCACCAAAATACCACTGATTTTGATCAACAAGAATTCTGACAATAGCAGAAGCTTCAACAAATAAATGTTTATATGAGTTAGAAAATACTAGCGCCCTGCTGGATAAAAGTTTCAACAAGGAAAAGGGACATGGAAACACTAGACAGTGGATGCTATTATAAACACAATGTTCCAGATTGGGCCAAGATTATAATGAGTAACAACTCCCTGTCCTACGTCTCTTCCAATCCACAAATGAATTTAGAAAATAACAACTCAACATGAGAAATCCTTTGCAATTTCCAAAAAAAATCAATTGTCAAGAAACAACACTGCATAAGAGAAGAAACTTACCCAGGTTTAGAGTCGGTGGAACTTGTAGGAGTATCGGCCTTCGTCTAACCCATGCAAGAGAAGAGACAGAAATGTAAGTAAATAACGAGACATATTGTATCGATTTACAAGGACGAGTAAGAACGAAACAACACTCAACTGCAACGGCATTTGTGATCAAATTCCTTCCACTGAGCCTACCGGAGATCCTTCCATCGGATCTAACAAGTTTAAGAAAATTTCATTCTAAGTTTAAGAAATCTTCCACCAGTCAATAAATCATCTATTAGAGTCAGCGTACTATCTCTTTAACCTTAAGACATGATCAATATTTATAAGGAAAAAATATCCCAACCGAATGTAATTATACATGTACCACCACTTTTCCTATATATTTCAATTAAAAAGACTAACAAAATCATTTGTGCTTTGGTTATCAAATGCACTGGTCCATGGTTAGATGCTCAATCAGAAACAAAAACGTACATCTCAATCGATCCCAATCAATGACCAGAATGCTGTTACCATTGGGTCAATAATCAAAGGTGCTAACCAAAGGGGGGAAAAAGAGAACATCAATACAATATGCAAATTTTGTAATTAATTACTGAAAGATTACTCGTTTTCTATAGCCACTAAGAATACAATCAACCCAATTTCATCAGCTATACATCGAAAATCAAGTGTTTAGAGTACTATTTTGTGAATAAAACAAAATATGAAAAAAAAATACAAGAATACATACAGCGGGCTAGGATAAATGAAATGCAGACACGCCAATCAAAAAATTGAGAAATCAATTTAAACTTCAGTGGAAAAATTTTATTTTGAATTTTAGATCATTTAGAAGGCCAATGAGAATTGATTACTCCGTTAAAGCTGAGCAGGAATTCAAACCTTCTCCAATCAGGGTTGAAAGCCATAGCATTTATCGGTCCAAAATGTCCTTTTACGCCACCAATTTCTTCTACGCTGACTCTAACAAGTTTACATTAGGAATTCTACCGGAGATGCTTCCTTTCGTTCCTGAGTGCCAAAGGAACAATCGTCATATCTTCAGATCCCAAATCAGTAATAGTTATCTGATTCGTAAAAGAGGCGAAAAAAAACCTGGAAGAGATCTCGCAGGGGATGCAAAGAGACGCCTGTGCGGATCAATACGATTTGAGAGGAAAACTGCCGACTGGAGTGATGCCGCCATTTCCGAAGCGAATCAAACCCAGAGAGAGGAGAAAGAGGAAGACGAGGAGTAGGAGGAGGAGGAGGACGAGAAAGGTCGAGGCTTGAGGAGGAGGAGGCGGTGAAGATGGCTGAAAGTAGAGGCCGCGAGGAGGAGGTGGCGAGGCTGAAAGTTGAGGCGATGAAGAGGGTGGCGAGGAAGGAGGCAGCGAAGAGGGTGGTGAGGAGGGAGGAGGCGAAGAGGGCGGTGAGGAGGGAGGCGGCGAAGAAGGCGATGAAGAGGGTGGTGAGGAGGGAGGCGACGAAGAGGGCGGTGAGGAGGAGTCGGCGAAGAGTAGGGTTTTGGGAAAGAGACAGAAAAAAACAAGGCGTAAAACAGACAAATGACGAAGGAGAAAAAGTAGCGAAAGAAAAAACAATTGCATTTAACAACACTTAATAGACAATGGTTTTTAAAAACCGTTGTCGTAATCCCAAAAAAGCGCACATAGACAACAGTTTTAAAAAATTGTTGTCGTACCCTTTAAAAACCGTTGTTGTATCCCCAAAAAAACATAAATAGACAATGGTTTTTAAAAACCGTTGTCATAGGCCAAAAAAATTACTAAAAGACAACAGTTTTTGTTAAAACCGTTGTTAAAAGGCAAAAAGACAACGGTTTGGTATAAAACCGTTGTCGTTTGAGTGTTGTTGAATGACACTTTTCTTGTAGTGTGCGGCTGTGCTTGGCTCCAGGTCATGTCCTATTTAGTCGAACAAGTTAGAGTTGACCTATGGGTTGAGCAGTACATAACGTGTAAGAATGCCAAAACAATCAGGAAGTACAAATAAGGGTAACGTATGTACCCTATGTGGTAAGGGTAGAGGGCCGGGAGTTACAGTATGGTATCAGAGCAAGTTCCATCCTTTCGTCACACACATCAAGCATTGATCCTGCAGCTTCCAAGTAAGAAAGTACCTTCGCTTAACTTTTACGCATTTATTTCAGTTATGATTAGTAAGAACTGTTGTTAAGATTAAGCATGCTTATACATGAAAGTGCTAATAGGTGCTATTGATAGCAAGTAAGAAAGAGAGCATGTTTATACATGGCAGTGCTAATAATAGCAAGTAGGAATGAGGATGGGTTGACGCATTGTCTCACTGGTTGGTGGGTGAATATGAAGATGGCCAGAGGATGTCCTGCTAGATAGTCAAGAGTTAATGAACCTTAACCAGAGACGAATGTGTCTGCACCGCAGGCTAACCTTCTAGAAGTAGTAGCTCAACTACAGAGACAATTTACGGAGCAGCAGCAGGTTATTGCCGCCCTGAAGGCTAACCAGCAAGCTCCTCCTGTAGTCCCACTGGAAGCCAATGTGGTGGCACCTATTATGGCAGAAGTTCCATCAATTACACTTGTAGCCCTAGCAAAGGTAGTGAGGCAAGAAGCGTATCTCATCCAGTTGCAGAAACTGAAACCAGAGAATTTCTCTGGCACCAAAGAACCATAGGATGCTCAGGTATGGTTCAAAACCCTGGAAAGCATAATGGAGCTACTGCACTGGCCGGAGGTAGAAAAGATAAAGTGTGTCTCCTTTTGCCTCACTGGAGATGTAAGAATGTGGTGGGAACGGGTCAAGGCAAAATGAAAAGTGGATTAAATGACATGGTCTGACTTCGAGACTAAGTTCTTCGAAGAGTTCTTCCATATGCGAGTTACGAACCAACACTACGACGAATTCACAGAATTTCGGCAAGGAAGTTTATCAGTTGTTGAAGTCGTGAAGAAATTCAATAGGCTGGCTCGCCTATGCCCCAAACTGGTCAGCATAGAACCAGAAAGGTTAAGGTTAATGCTTAAGATGTCGAGGCCAAAGATAGCTCTAAATGTAGCTGGCGGAATAAATAGACCGTAGACTGTAGAAGAGCTGGTTAGTAGTGCCCTGATCACGGAGCATTACCTAAACAACATCAAGTAGCAGAAGCCAGTACAGATTGAGAACAAAGGTCAAGGGAGTTCTGGCACTCAGAACACTCAAGGCCAAGGTTCAACCTGGAAGGGGAGCTCCAAGAGAAAGCAGTGGAGTAATAAGAAGGGAGGATCCATAAGGAAGCAGCCTAAGTATGCCACATGTTCCACGTGCGGAAAGATGCACCCTGGCATCTGTTGCAAGGGCACTAGTGGTTGTTATACGTGCGCTCAAGAGGGGCATATAGCCAAATATTGCCCGACCAAGATCCATCTACCTCCAGCACAACCTGTTCAGTATGCAGACAAACAGACACAGTTACCCTAGATGCAGGCCACGTTGGAAGGACCTTATGTTAGTTAAGGTAGATTGGAGGCTCCACCGAGTGATACTAATGCTTGAGTCTTCTCACTTACCCGAGAGAAGGTAGCAAATGTCTCTACTGTTGTCACAGGTCAGATACACATTTTTAGTCAATATGCAACTGTGTTATATGATACTGGGGCAACTCATTCGTTTGTCTCTATAGTATTTGCTAAAAAAATAGGTATACCCCCGGAGGTCCTAAGCAGACAATTCTTCATGACACTACCCTCGGGAGAGATAATGACATCTACACACTAGCTACGAACTATGCTAGTTAAAATTTTAGACAGAGAACTGTATAGTGATATGATGATGCTGAACATGTTTGATTATGATGTCATTTTTTGGATGGATTTTCTGAGCAAGTATGGTGCTTCCATCGAGTGTCATAAGTGAAGAGTCTTATTCCAACCTAAGGCAGAGTCTAAGTTTGAGTTCATCAGAGAATCAAGGAAGAGAACCCAAAAATTCTTATTGGCCATAAAAGCTCAGAAAATGTTAGCCGATAGATGTGTCGGGTTTGTAGCTCATCTGGTTAACACCCAGCAAGAAAAAACACAAAATCTAGAGGAAGTTAGAGTTGTATGTGACTACCAGGAAGTATTTTCGGATGAGTTGTCAGGCTTCGCCTCGAATAGGGAAATTGAATTTGAGAATGAACTCATCCCTGGTACCCATCCAATCTCAAAGGCACCCTACCGCATAGCTCCGGCAAAATTGAAAGAACTTCAGGAACAACTATAGGAGCTTCTTGATAAGGGTTTTATTCGCCCTAGTCACTCACCATGGGGAGCTCTGGTGTTGTTTGTAAAGAAGAAGGACGGGTCTATGCGAATGTGTGTGGACTACCGAGCGTTGAAAAAAGTAACAATCAAGAATAGGTATCCCCTGCCGAGAATTGACGATCTATTTGATCAATTAAAGGGAGCCACAGTCTTTTCCGATATAGACTTGTGGTCCGGATATCATCAAGTGAAAGTGAAAGCGGATGATGTACGGAAGATGACATTTCGAACGAGGTATGGGTACTACGAGTTTGTAGTTATGCCTTTTGGAGTGACGAATGCTCCTGCTACATTTATGGATCTGATGAACAGAGTATTCAAAGCATATCTGGACAAGTTCGTAATCATGTTCATAGACGACATCCTTATATACTCCAGAACTTAGGAAGAACATGCTGAACATTTGAGGATAGTACTACAGATTCTTCAACAGAGCCAGTTGTACGTAAAGTTCTCCAAGTGCGAGTTCTAGCTCGAGCAAGTGTCCTTCCTAGGTCACATTATTTCCAAGGATGGTGTTATGGTAGACCAGACAAAAATAGAAGCTGTGAGTAACTAGAATCGACCCAAGAATGTTAGGGAAATCAGGAGTTTCCTTTGGTTAGCAAGCTACTATAGGAAATTTATAGAGAACTTCTCCAGGATCGCCTCACCACTGACAACACTTACCAAAAAGAACTAAAAATTTGAGTGGACAGAGGATTGTGAGAAGAGTCTCGCTAAACCGAAAAGGAGACTGACCAGTGCCCCAATCCTGACTCTCCCAAAGACTAACGAAGGCTTCAATATTTATAGTGATGCTTCTAAATTTGGACTCGGAGCTGTACTGATGCAGAATGGCAAGGTTATCACTTATACCTCGAGACAACTCAAGGATTAAGAGAAGAACTATCCTACTCATGACCTTGAGTTAGCAGCGGTAGTTTTCGCTCTTAAGATTTGGAGGCATTACTTATATAGAGCTCAGTGCAAGATTTACACAGATCACCAGAGTTTGAGGTAATTCTTCACTCAAAAAGACCTGAACATGAGACAGTGGAGATGGCTGGAGCTGGTCAAAGACTATGGCTGTTAAATCCTCTATCATTCAGGGAAGGCAAACAAAGTGGAAGATACACTAAGTAGGAAATCTTGTGCCGCTCTATTGTCCTTATCTTCCATGGCCCTCCCCTCTAGAAAGAAATAGAAAATTTTGGTCTTGAAATCGTTACTAGACAACTCTCCACTTTGACATTAGTGTCAACCCTGCTTGACGAGATACAGAAAGGGCAAGATGAAGATTCTAATATTCAGAAGATCAAGCAGGGAATACAGGAAGGAGAAAATGGGTAGTTCTGAGTATCACACGGTGGGATACTATATTATGGTGATCACCTCTATGTCCCTAATCAAGAAGAACTACGAAAGAAAATTCTAGATGAAGCCCATGGAGCACCCTACGTAATGCATCCTGGTTCCACCAAGATGTACCAAGATTTAAAGGAGTGCTTCTGGTGGTCTGGAATGAAAAGAGATATTGCAAGATATGTCAGTACCTGCCTGACATGTCAGTGAGTTAAAGCAGAACATCAGAGACCGAGCGAAGTTCTATAGCCTATCCAGATTCCAAAGTGGAAGTGGGAGGATATATCTATGGACTTCATAGTAGGACTATCCAGAACCATGAATGGTTACGATGCTATCTGGGTAATAGTGGATAAATTGACCAAGTTTGCTCATTTTCTAGCTATTAGAATATCCTACTCTATTGAGCAGGTAGCGCAATTGTACGTTAAAGAAGTCATCAGATTGCATGGAGTTCCCAAAACCATAATTTCTGATAGAGATGGACGTTTCACTTCACACTTCCAGGAGTGTGTTCAGAGAGCTCTTGGCACTAAGCTGCGATTTAGCACAGCATTTCATCCTCAAATGGATGGGCAAATCAAACGAGTAAATCATGTCCTGGAGGATATGCTACGGGCTTATGCCTTAGATTTCAAAGGAAGTTGGTGTCGATATCTGTGCTTAGCGGAATTCACATACAATAATAGTTATCAAGCTACTATCAGAATGACACCCTACGAGGCTCTATATGGGAGGAAATGTAGATCCCCGATCTGCTAGTATGAAAGTGGTGAAAAGAAAGAAATGGGACTCCAAATAGATCTTATCGAGGACACTACCAAAGTCATTCAGAACATTCGCTAGAGGATAGAAACTGCTCAGAGCCGGCAGAAGACCTATGCAGATGTGCATTGTAGACCGTTGGAATTTGAGGTTGGAGATTCGGTGTTCCTCAAAGTAGAACCTATGAAAGGAGTGATGCAGTTTGGAAAGAAGGGAAAGTTGAGTTCACGTTATGTGGGGCCATACCTGATCACCAGAAGGGTTGGCAAGGCAGTTTATGAGCTGGAACTACCTCAAGAAATGTCAGTCATTCATAATGTATTCCATGTCTCAATGCTGAAGAAGCATGTTCCTGATACAAATCAAGTGATTGAGCCACAGACGGTACAAGTTCAAGAGGACCTCAGTTATGAAGGTTGACCGATTTAGATAATAGATCGAGAAGTTAAGAAGCTGAGGAACAAACAGATATTGTTAGTAAAGATGTTGTGGCAAAGTCAACAGTATGAAGAAGCAACATGGGAACACGAGGATGATATGAGATAGAAATATCCACAACTATTCTGAGTTCGAGGATGAACTTTTCATAAGGTATGAGGGATTGTAATAGTCGTTAATTTTCTCTTTTCCAAAAGAGCAAAAAGAAAAAATATATATATTTATAAATGATCCGGGCTAGGATTTGAACCTGAGACCTCTTACTTGAGATTTGTTTAAGTAGCCATTACGTGGTGGTAAAGCATCACATGAGCAATATGAAACAATTCATTATATGTAGATGATAAGTAAAGAGATGCTCCAACTTTCACTTAGTATAAAAGGGGATGGATGAGATTAAAAACCTAATTTTCATCTCCTCTTCTCCTCTAGCCGAAACTTCTCCTTCCTCCTTTCAAGTTTCAGCCTAGATCAAGAAATCTAGGTCCAAGCTTCTAAGTTCTTCAAATGGAGGATCTAAGAAGAGAGTTTTTGACAAGGATTGGTACGCGGGTAAAGGGTGGCTTAGAGCAAAAGAGAGGATTATCTCCCCTACACCTTATAGTAGTAAGATCTAGTGAAAAGAAGTAAGTATCTCTCACCTGTAGTATGAGTAGCTTCGTTAATTCTTGTTATGATATGTTTTAAGTGTATTGCATGTTAAAGGAGATAGATGCTATGATATGTAAGATGCCCTCTAAAGTTTTGGGATTAAGAGCATGTTTAGATCATCTTGGTTTGCTTCCCATTAAGTTCTGGGACTAAGAAGTATAATCAAGTACCTAAAGTGCTTCCCTATAAGTAGGGGGGAATTAAACACACATAAGGTGTTTGGTTAAATGTCAAGCAAGTGCAAGTACAAGAAATTAATAGTTAAAAGAAAGTATTTTACTTTAGAAAGGCATGTACTGGACACACGGTCCATGGGTGGGCTCCTAGATCACCCCTAGGCTCCTAGACCGCCTAGTAGTACCTTAATGGATTTGGGATTAGCTACCTCGGATCTTATTAAGGATGCGCGCAAAGTGGTACAATGTCGGGCCCATGCAAGTGATTATTATTTTCACTATTATGTAATATAAAGTTTTCAAACTTCATGGTTTGTCTTAGTGAAAGTTTCCTATGTTGAGAATTTGATTTATAAAGTGCAGCAGTGATAAACTCAATAATATGCTAAGATTCCTATTTTTATTTCATTACTAGCATGGTTTTTATGTTGACGGTTTACATGATAAACTGGTTTGAAAATACATGTCATGTACATATTTCTGAAGTACGATTTTAGTGTGAATTACTGTCAAAAGCATGGTTACATTGTTGCATTTTTCCTCTAACGGTTTAAAAAGGATGTCCTCTTTTAATGTATTATTTTGTGAGTAGATGGTACTTACTAAGCATCCATTTATAGATTTGCATTTCCTTATACTCCAGATAAAGGTAAAGGAAAGCTCGAGTAGGAGGAGACAGCAGATGCAGTGTTTGGTGTGTGTGCATTGGAACCGAGGAAGAAGATCTTGGGATTTGTTATGTTAAACCTTGGTGCTTTTGTATTCCCTTATTTCCACTCTACCTGAAACAATTGTAAGGGTCCTCATGATACATTTATAGTTTGATAGTAATTGGTGTGTCAAAGACTCCTCTTCAAGTAATGGGATAAAATGGTAAGCCAGGGCGGATTACAAAGGGGAGAAAAACCTCTTTTTAGAGCTCGGTGTGACCTCCGCACGGCCCGTGTCACGGTCGTGTGGAATCACACGGCCTCCTACTTCCTACTTTCGGCCAAGGTGACACGGCCGTGTGAAATCGCACGGCCGTGCCTCTCTTCCTCTCGGCCAAAGTGACACGACAGTGCACTTCTTCCTCTCGGCCAAAATGGCATGGCCGTGCACTCCCTCCTCTCGGCCCAAGTGACACGGTCGTGTGGATTCACACGACCGTGCACTTCTTCACCTCGACCAAGGTGACACAGCCGTGTGAATTCACACGGTCGTGCCTTGCTTCTCCTCGGCCAAAGTGACCCAGTAGTGTGGATTCACACGGTCGTGTACCTCCCTCTCTCGACCAAGGAGACACGGGCGTGTGGATTCACACGGCCGTGCAGCTGGGCTTGGCTCCAGGTCGTGTCCTATTTAGTTGAACATGTTAGAGTTGACCTATGGGCTGAGCAGTACATAACGTGTAAGAATGCCAAAATAATTAGGAAGTACAGATAAGGGTAACGTCTGTACCCTTTGTGGTAAGGGTAGAGGGTCGAGCGTTACAACTGAAGTATTTCCAATAAAGATAGGGTTACATAAAAGATCAGCTCTAAGTTCCTATCTTTTTATACTAATTATGGACGAACTCATTGCACACATTCAAGACACAATATCATGATTCTTGTTATTGATAGATGATATTATTTTGGTAGATGAAACACGTGAAGGAGTAAATGCTAAACTAGAATTTTTGAGAGAAACACTAGAAGGGAAAGGTTTTAAGCTTAGTAGATTAAAGACAGAATATATGGAATTTAAGTTTAGTAATATTAGAAGTAATGAAACAATTGTTAAGATAGGAGAGGACGAGTTGCCCAGAACCGAGAGATTTAAATATTTAGGATCATTTTTGCAAAACGATGGAGGGATTGGGAGAGATGTCTTATATAGAATATAAGCAGGATGGATGAAATGGAGGGGAGCATTGATTGTTTTATATGATAGTAAAGTACCTCTTAAACTTAAAGGTAAGTTCTATAAAATCGTAGTTAGACCTACTATGTTATATGGAGTTGAATGTTGGGCTATGACTCGAGCACATGAGCAGAAAATAAGAGTTGTAGAGATGAGGATGTTAAAGTGGATGTGTGGGCATACGAGGATGGACAAAATAAGAAATGAGAGCATTAGAGAGAAAGTCGGAGTTACATCTATTGAGAAAAAACTCCGAAAGACACGTTTAAGATCGTACATACATGTACTTAGACACCAATAAACGCTCTAGTTAGGTGATGTGAAATTATGATAAACATGCATATCAAACGAGGAAGAGGAAGAGGAAGACCAAAAAAGACTTGGTTAGCAACAATAAAACAAGATAAAATTTATTTAAATATAGATGATGATATAATAGGAGATGGAGCTCAATGACATAAAAAGATTCATACAGCCAACCCCACCTAGTGGGAAAATGCTTGGTTGTTGTCGTCGTTGTTGTTTGATAGATAAAATATTGATAAAGTCCTAAGCTCCATCTATTTAAAACTCCTATCTCGAAAAACCCTAGCCCCTGGATGTGCCGCCGGCCCTAAGGAGCTCCTCTCCTCCCCATTATTCTCCATCGATTTTATAGCTCCAAGGGAAGACAAGAAGAGGGAGTTAGTAGCTAAAAATTTGAATGCATGTTCTCTACCTTATTAATGCACTAGTTAATCTCTATAATTTGTTGAACTCAGACCATGTAGATTTCTATGTTCTTTACTTCTTTTATGAATAAAATGGGTAGGTGTGGAAAGGTTAACCAACGGTCAGGGTTTTCTATGCCTCTTTCGATTACTAGTTTCATTCATATGTCAAGTTATAAATCAAGTGTAGGTAGAACATAAAAAAAAATGCCGGAGGTTTTTATTTGATTTTCAACTTGAGGGAACTAACATCGGACCATACATGCATAGTGGGAAATGATACTTACGTGTTGATTTCTAACCTAGATAAATCTACTACTTTATGACAATTGAGTAACTCAGATAATAAGGGTGCAGGCTATGGTATGGGTATTTAGTTTATTTTGTATCCGTAGTTATGGTAATTAAAAATCATGTATTCTTTTGTTAGGAAATTGTAACACGGACACTAAGATTTGCATGCTTCATATCAAGGTGGATGGGTGAATAGTATGTTTAGGTGTGAAGCATGCTTATAAACTCTATCAGGTGAGTTACATGGTTATGGACAAATTCTGTTTAAATGCATTTATATGTTAAGGATTCCTCCTTTTACAGAATGTCATATGTATGCATGTATGAGGTTAGGGATGTCACGCTCCAGAGGAGTCCCTGTCCGAAGAAATTTTGGCAGCATCTCCCCTGTATAGCGGACAATCTGAAACTTCTACATAACACATATACTTCAGCCACAGGCGGCTGGAATTTTAACAATAAGTAAAAACAATCACCACGCAGTTTATATAGATATTCAGCCTCTGGCTGTCACAACCACGTAGTTAATAATAGTAATCACAAACAATAGTACTATGACTCGAAATCCAACCTACTCAACTACACTCGTAAAGCTCAAATCCGACGTACTCACCTCTTCTGCCGTCCAGACAGGCATGTAGTAGAATAAAATCCAAATCATATTAAAAGTCTATCAAACGGAAGGATTCCATACAATATCCATATGTAAAATCCAAAACAAGACTAAAACAAAGTCTGATAGAGAAAAGCTAAAATAAAATAACAACTCAAAACTAGCAGAGGACTAGCACGACGTGTTGTGGGAACCAGCGACTGGAACTGCTCCTGACAGCCTCAACCTAAAAATATATCAGCAATGGAAGCGGGATGAGTCCAACACTCAACAGGTATAACTGATATGCATAATAAAACAAATAACAGACAACACTAATCATGCGTACAATCTCCTAAATACGAGAAGGATAAATGCAACTGAAACGAAATCAGGAGATAACTGTACTAACCGGAATCAAAGTACAAAGCTAACAGGGTCGTCAGACCGGGGAAGTCATAATCCTGTATGCATGTCAATGATATGCATCCATATAAATGCAGCAAGTAAATGCAGCAATCACAAACAATAAATGCAATAAATGCATATGGTGACCGTGCACTCTAACATCACTGCTCCTGATGAGCGACCGAGTGGACGGGATGCTGTCTGAGTACTCCTGTCCTCTGACCCCAAATCATAAATGGGGGAGCTCAATGCTCTCATCTCCCGGTACACGATGGCGGGAAGGATATCTCTGCCGGCTACCACGCTGAGTCAACTAACCAACGGAGCCAAACAGAGTCCACCATCTGCCGGCTACCACGCTGCTACACTAAATGCCAACGGAGCCAAACAGAGCGGAACTGACTGCCGGCTACCACGCTGAGTCACCTGACCAACGGAGCCAAACAGCAGAACCGCCACACACCTGCCTGATATACCACTAATCCATGGGTGGTGGCGTGTGCAGTACATGTAACTGGCGATGGGCTCAACCATAGTGGAGCCGACAATCGCACAGCATGCAATCATAATACATGACACTAAGCATGGCAATCTCATGAATAACATAGTAATGACCAAATAAATAATACAAAGTGTGTACCACTAGAAGATGTATCAGATAGAAGGTACACAAATCAGATAGGGCATCAAATAAACCCTAGATCCAGAAGATAACATAGCATGTGGTTGGGTCACTACCTAAAGCATATATGATCAGGTAAATAATATGCAGTGCAGAATATATAAACAAGCAACCATGTAACTATCATGTAGTGACCAACCGAACAAAATGATTACACAATCACTGCTATATGTTAAACATATTATTATGCATATCAAAGACATAAGTCAAAGTACCCGCATCCAATAGGAAAATAAGATCGGTCCGGTCCAACTCGGACATCGAGATGCTCGTCTCGAATCAAAGTCCTGTAATAAACCGTATAGTTTAGCTAAATTTAAGTATAAGCAAATAGCTAAACTAATTTCTAATCCACTGACCAGTTAGGGTTAGTTTCATTAACCCCCAATTACACCGTTATATACCTTCTAAACCTAAATCAATAATTATTGCTAACACACTAGCAATAATCTACCACAAAGATCAAAACCCTAAATCTTACCTCAATTCACAGTCAAAGCTGATTGCTATAGGATGAGGTAGCTGCTGGAAACCCTCCACTGAGGTGATAAAAAACCTAACAAAATGTATAAAATCATATCCCAATTTCACACTAGCAGCTTACCCTTGACCGAAAATGGAAGAAACCCACCGTATAGGGGTGAACCAGGGTATCAACAACGACTTTGGGTCGAATCTGATGGCCAACGACAGTGCTAGGGCTCGGCTGTACTGGCTTCATGCGGGAAGTAGGAACTCGGCCGGCGGCAGATTAGGGCAGAGAAGAACAGCCGGCGCTAGACTCGGTTGCTGGCACAAAGGAGGCGACCGTCGGCACTACTCCGGCAGCGTTGGCTAGAGCTGAGGAGAAGCGGCAGAAAAGTAGAAAGGCAGCACGAAACTGTCGGCTGTGAGGGTCGCTGGCAGCACAGACGGGAGAAAGCTCGGTGCTGTACTGCAAGGTGACACCGTGGAGATGGGTGTCGCGGCTGAGGCTAGGGCACCGGCGACGACTCGAATGTCGACGAGGAGAAGAATTTGGCCGGCACTGTGAGTTGCGGCCGGCAGTGAATGGCTCGCTAGGGCAAGCGAGGAAGGAGCATAATCGTCTGAGGAACCTCCACGAGGGGCGATAGGCAGAGGAGAAGAGAAGTGGTCGAGGGATTTCAGGTTTCGGCGAGGAAGAAACCGCCGGGCCGGCGGTTAGGGCACAGTCGCGAGCGCAAGTGGAGGGAGGCCGTCGGCGCAAGTAGGGTTGGGTGAGAAGGAAGTTTAGGCACGGGGAAAAAGAAAATAAATGAAAAAGAAAAGGAATAAGGAATTTATAAAAGAAACAATTCCTCGCTTAAATGGGTCGCCTAAACAGGTTTTTTCCCGGTCCCGTTCTTGTCCCCGTTAACTCGTCCATACGAGTTCCGAAATTTTTTTGAAAAATTTTCAAAAATTCTGGGAAATTCCCTTATTAATATTCGTATATTTTCGATATTTTACATTATCCCCCACTAATAAAAATTTGGTCCCCAAATTTCATTATCTACCATCAGCAAATACTAACAACAAGTAAAGCATATAAATACTGAACGGTAAACTAAATCACATACCTCAAGTGAAAAGGTGGGGATATCGAGCTCGGATCGTATCCTCGAGCTCCCAAGTAGCCTCCTCGTCTGAATGATGCTGCCATCCGACTTTAACCAACCTGATGGTCTTGTTCCCCAACTGACGCTCTTTCCGGTCCAGAATTCGTACCGGAATCTCCTCATAAGTAATGTCAAGCTGAACTAGAACTGGGATATCTGCCAGCACATGTGTCGGGTCATGTACGTATCTCCTCAACATCGATACATGGAATACATCGTGAACGCCCGACAGGGACGGTGGTAGTGCCAGTCGGTAAGCTACCGCTTCGATCCTCTCTAAGATCTCGAAAAGGCCAATATACCGCGGAGCTAGCTTACCTCTGAGGCCAAATCTCTTCACCCCTTTCGTGGATGAAACTCGCAGAAATACATGGTCTCCAACAGAGAACTCTAGTGGTCTGCGTCTCCGATCAGCATAACTCTTCTGATGGTCCTGCGCCTCTGACATCCTCCGTCTGATAGTACGGATCAACTCTGCATCCTGCTGAGCTCTATGAGGTTCCAACAACTGGGCCTCTCCAACCTCATCCCAGAGGACGAGTGTCCGACAAGGTCTACCATACAACGCTTCAAACGGTGCCATCTGGATAGCCGAATGAAAGCTGTTGTTGTAAGCAAACTCTACCAACGGCAGATGGTCCTCCCAACTGCATGGTCCTCCCAACTGCCTCCAAAATCCATAACACATGATCTCAGCAAGTCCTCAAGAGTCTGAATAGTCCGCTCTGACTGTCCATCTGTCTGGGGATAGAAAGTTGTACTAAATCGGAGCTGTGTGCCCAAGGCCTGCTGCAGACTCTGCCAGAAACGAGACGTAAACCGTGGATCTCTATCCGAAATAATACTCAACGGAACACCATGTAGTCTAATGATCTCTCGACAATACAGATCTGCCAATCGATCCAGGGAATCAGTCCTCCGGATCGCTAAGAAATGCGCGGATTTGGTTAATCGATCAACGATTACCCAAATCGCGTCATGGCCTCGTCGTGTCCTCGGCAAACCCACCACAAAGTCCATAGTGATGTGATCCCACTTCCACTCAGGAATAGGAATCCGCTGAAGTAATCCTGCAAGTCTCTGGTGCTCAGCCTTCACCTGCTGACAGATAAGACATCTAGCTACAAAATCCGCGATGTCTTTCTTCATACCGCTCCACAAGAACGTCTCAAATCTCGATACACCGGTCCTACCGGATGGATCGAATCAAGAACGGTGAGCCTCAAGTAGCTCTGTAAGACTGGATGAGACCGAGTACGCATAATCGCCTCGGAGTATATAACACCCTCCTCGTCTCGTAAACTCTGCTGCCCGAAGCTATCGATCGCCAATGAACCGACAATGCCGATCACCGCACGGCCTCTCGGATCCTCATGCCGATCGACGATCGAGCAACTATGGTAACGAATACCGCCTGTGGATCCCTGCTCCTCAAGGTCTAACTCAGAGAAACTCTGAATCAAATCCGTGACTGAAGTCCGGTGGCAAGCCAAAGTCCCTCTGGACTTCCTGCTGAGTGCATCTGCAACCACATTAGCTTTCCCTGGGTGGTAGCTAATGGTACAATCGTAATCCTTCAGGAACTCCATCCATCTCCTCTGTCCGAGATTAAGCTCCTTCTGAGTGAAAATGTATTTGAGACTCTTATGATCAGTGAGAATCTCAAATGTAATACCGTACAAATGATGACGCAAAATCTTCAAAGCATAAATGATGGCGGCTAACTCTAGGTCATGAACTGGGTAGTTCTTCTCATGCTCCTTCAGCTGACGAGAAGCATAAGAGACTACTCTGCCGTGCTGCATCAGAACAGCACCCAAACCCTGAAGAGAAGCGTCGGTGTAGAGTACAAATCCGTCCTCTCCAGAAGGTAGAACCAAAACTGGAGCCGACACTAATCTCCGCTTCAGCTCCTGAAAGCTAGTCTCGCAATCCTCGGTCCACGTAAACTTCACGCCCTTCCTGGTAAGGCGTGTTAACGGCATAGCAATAAGCGAGAAACCCTCGACAAAACGTCGGTAATATCCAGCCAATCCCAGAAAACTGCGGATCTCCTGTACTGACTTCGGCTGCTCCCAACCAGTGACAGCCTCGATCTTCTGAGGGTCTACTGAAATACCTCTGCTAGAAACCACGTGTCCCAGAAAACCGACTGAGGATAGCCAGAACGCACACTTGCTGAACTTCGCGTACAGCTGATGTGGTCGAAGAATCTCCAAGACTATATGAAGATGTTGTGCATGCTCCTCCTCGGAATGCGAGTAGACCAATATGTCATCAATGAAAACGATAACAAACTGATTAAGATACTCCAGAAATATGCGGTTCCTCAAATCCATAAACACCGCTGGAGCATTGGTAAGCTCAAATGGCATTACCAAAAACTCATAATGACCGTATCGAGTACGGAAAGCTGTCTTCTGAATATTTGAGTCTCTGACTCTCAGCTGATGATATCCGGATCGCAGATCAATCTTAGAATACACTGATGTACCTCTGAGCTGATCAAACAAATCCTCGATCCGTGGTAAAGGATATTTATTTCTGACGGTCACTGCATTCAGCTGTCTGTAGTCAATACATAACCTCATGGTGTCGTCCTTTTTCTTGACGAATAACACCGGAGAACCCCATGGAGAAACACTAGGGCGAATAAATCCCCTATCCAAAAGCTCCTGGAGTTGAACCTTCAGCTCGTTCAACTCTTTTGGTGCCATACGATAAGAAGCTTTCGATACCGGTGCGGTTTCCGGAATCAACTCAATAGCGAACTCCACTGACCTTCTGGGAGGCAAACCTGGCAGCTCCTCTGGAAATACATCTGGGTACTCCCGGACTACAGGAACGTCGGATAGCTGCGAACTGCTGCTGTCCTCAGTACTGATCAAAGATAATAGAAAACCCTGACAGCCATGTGACAGCAACTTCTGAGCCTGTATCGTCGAAATGATCGATAAGCCGTCGTCTCTGATGCCAGTGAAATCCCACGAGGGTTGGTTCAGAGGCCGAAATGTAACCACCCTCGTTTGGCAATCAACTGTGACATGATATGCTGACAAACAGTCCATGCCAAGAATAATATCAAAATCGACCATTTCTAATACTAAAAGATCCACTGTATGTATTAGGTTGCCAAAATCTAACGGGCAACCTCTGACCTCCTGGGTGACTTCTAAAGTATCACTGGACTGTAGGGAGACGGTCAATCGCTGGGGTCTGAGAGTGGGCAATCTACCAACCTCCCGCATAAAAGTACGAGATATAAATGAATGCGAGCTACCAGTATCTATCAGTATATCTGCAGATAAAGCATAAATAGAAATCATACCGCGGATAACGGATCCATCGGCTCGCTGCGCATTCTCTCTGGTCATCGCATGAACACGTCCAGTCTCTGGTGGAGGAGGAGGTAACGCTGCCAGCGGATGCTGCGGCTGGGCAGAAGCCTGCCACTTAAGCGGTGCTGGATACTGCGCCAGAGAAGACTAAGAGGACGGTGTCTGATATGGTGCAGCTGGATGGGACTGAGTCTGGTACTGGCCTAAAGGCTGAGGCTGCATCTGATACTGCCCCTGCGTCGGATAATAAAGTCCTGGAACAGAACTCTGAGGTGCTATGGAAGCACTGGAGTACTCCTGTCCAAGCATGACATATGCCGCTGCTGCAGGTGAAGTACTCCGCTGCTGGCCATGCGAAGGTTGGGCTCTTCGCCCTCCTCAATAAGTTCCGGACTGACCGGACTGTCCTCCATGATCAGACCCTCCGGAAGTCATATGCTGAGTCTTCTGCGGACACTCTCGGCTCTGGTGCCCAGGCAGTTTGCAATGAAAGCAAACTGACTGTCCCAGAGAACAGGCTGAAGTGACATGATCTCTGGACCCACATCTGAAACAGCGAATGTCGCTGGCGGTTTGTTTCCGACTCTACTGGGAAGACCGGACTGAGGCCTACGCGATACCCCAGAAGTACCCTGATCTGACCGACTGCGCCTGCTCTACTGTGGTGTAGCCTGAGGCTGCTGGATCTGTCCAGATGTCTGACTCGGCTGCTTCCTTTTCCTATCCGAAAAAACTCTCTGCTGAGCTGACTCAATAATGAGGGCTCTGTCCAACATCTCCGCATAAGATGTGATACCAAGACCGACAAGTCTTAGTTGCAAATGTCCATCCAACCCCTGAATGAACTGCTGCATACGTGAACTGTCCTCAGCAACTAGCTCTGGACAAAATCTGGCCAATCTGACAAACTCTGTATTATACTCTGTCACCGACCGGTTGTTCTGTCACAGACTCAGGAAATCCTGCCGGCGAGTCATCTGATAAGCTCGTGGAAAGAAGCGGCTCTCAAAAGCCTCTCTGAATCTGGCCCAAGTGATGTTCTGCTCACCGATGATGGAACGCTGGGTAAGCCACCAAGTGTCGGCCGCGTCTCGTAAGTGAAAAGCAGCCAGCTCTGCTTTCTCCCACTCGGAGCATGCAATATAAAAGAAAGTCCGCTCCATAGTCTCAATCCAAGACAAGGCCACACTCGGATCTCTGTCTCCTCGGAAGAGTGTGAATCGACTCTTCATCGATTATGCCAACACTGGAATCCTGGCTCGTGCCGTGGCAATGTCAGTGAGGTGTGTCGGAACGACTGTCGGAACTGGCGGAACCACTAGAGCTGGTGCTACGGGTGGTACCGCTGTATAAACCGGAGGAGGTACTCCCGGTGCTGCTGGGTAAATTGGAGCATATGCTGTCGGTGGCACTGTAGGGTGAACATAGGTGGCCGTGACTGGAGATACAGTAGGTAATGGTACCGGATAAGAAGTAGCCGGTATCCCTAATGCAGGTGCTGCTGGGTACACCGTATGTACTAAGAGCACAGGTGTCGCTGGTGTCGGGTACATTGTAGGCCCAGGTGGCAGTGGTACCGCGTATGCCATAGGCTGGGCTGGAGCTGGTGTCGGGAATGTCAACGGTACCCCTGATGATACCGGAAATACAGTAGAAGTAGATACTGTCGGTGCAGCTGAGGTAGGTACCTCTAAGGAAGTCATCAGGGTCTAAGAGCCCGACGCGCCCGCAATATGCTGAGTCTGTCCCTGGCTGACAGGCTCATCAACAGAAGGCATCTCTGGCGTATCCAGAGATCCCGCAGTCCTCGTATGTGGTCGTCCAGCACCACGTCTCGCAGCAATACGTGTAGATCGCCTCATATCTGTTAAATTATATTACAGATATTACTACCAGTATAACCAACTACCAAAATGACATCATACCTAATTGCTGTCTGGAGATGTTCCGTCGCTGTCCAGCCCCCAATTTGACCCCAAAATTTCGAGCGAGAAAATCATCGGAAATCCATAATAAAATCCGAAACAAAAGTCCAAAACATATACGTAATGGAAAATCCGTACAACCAAAAATAACTACCCAGTTTGACTCGCAAACTTGGGTTAGCACAATATATCCAGAATACTAAAAGAAGGTATCACACCCTGCTCTGATACCAATAAATTGGTATAAGATAAATCTCAAAAATCCAACACACGGAAACCCAACAAGTATCGCCAAACTTTGGCGCTCTGATACCATATAAATTGGTATCAGGTTATCCTAAATATCCAGAATACGAAAACAACGATAGCAAAACTTAAGCTCTGATACCAAATAAATTGTCACGCCCCAGAGGAGTAACTGTCTGAAGAAATTTCGACAGCAGCTCCCCTATATGGCGGACAATCTGAAATTTCTACATAACACATATACCTCAGCCACAGGCGGCTGGAATTTTAACAATAAGTAAAAACAATCACCACGCAGTTTATATAGATATTCAGCCTCTGGCTGTCACAACCACGTAGTTAATAATAGTAATCACAAACAATAGTACTCTGACTCGAAATCCACCCTACTCAACTACACTCGTAAAGCTCAAATCCGACGAACTCACCTCTTCTGCCATCCAGACAGGCATGTAGTAGAATAAAATCCAAATCATACCAAAAGTCCATCAAACGGAAGGATTCCATACAATATCCATATGTAAAATCCAAAACAAGACTAAAACAAATTCTGATAGAGAAATGCTAAAATAAAATAACAACTCAAAACTAGCAGAGGACTAGCACTACTTGCTGTGGGAACCAGCGACTGGAACTGCCCCTGACAGCCTCAACCTGAAAATATATCAGCAATGGAAGCGGGGTGAGTCCAACAATCAGCAGGTACAACTGACATGCATAATAAGATAAATAACAGACAACACTAATCATGCGTACAGTCTCCTGAATACGAGAAGGATAAATACAACTGAAACGAAATCAGGAGATAACTGTATTAACCGGAATCAAAGTACAAAGGTAATAGGGTCGTCAGACCGGGGAAGTCATAATCCTGTATGCATGTCAATCATATGCATCCATATAAATGCAGCAAGTAAATGCAGCAATCACAAACAATAAATGCAATAAATGCATATGGTGACCGTGCACTCTAACATCACTGCTCCTGATGAGCGACCAAGTGGACGGGATGCTGTCGGAGTACTCTGTCCTCTGACCCCAAATCATAAATGGGGGAGCTCAATGCTCTCATCTACCGGTACATGATGACGGGAAGGATATCTCTGCCGGCTACCACGCTGAGTCAACTGACCAACGGAGCCAAACAGAGTCCACCATCTGCCGGCTACCACGCTGCTACACTAAATGCCAACGGAGCCAAACAGAGCGGAACTGACTGCCGGCTACCACGCTGAGTCACCTGACCAACGGAGCCAAACAACAGCCTAATATACCATTAATCCATGGGTGGTGGCGTGTGCAGTACATGTAACTGGCGATGGGCTCAACCATAGTGGAGCCGACAATTGCACAGCATGCAATCATAATGCATGACACTAAGCATGGCAATCTCATGAATAACATAGTAATGACCAAATAAATAATACAAAGTGTGTACCACTGGAAGATGTATCAGATAGAAGGTACACAAATCAGATAGGGCATCAAATAAACCCTAGATCCAGAAGATAACATAGCATGTGGTTGGGTCACTACCTAAAGCATATATGATCATGTAAATAATGCAGTGCAGAATATATAAACAAGCAACCATGTAACTATCATGTAGTGACCAACCGAACAAAATGATTACACAATCACTGCTATATGTTAAACATATTATTATGCATATCAAAGACATAAGTCAAAGTACCCGCCTCCAATAGGAAAATAAGATCGGTCCGGTCCAACTCGGACGTCGAGATGCTCGTCTCGAATCAAAGTCCTGTAATAAACCGTATAGTTTAGCTAAATTTAAGTATAAGCAAATAGCTAAACTAATTTCTAATCCACTGACCAGTTAGGGTTAGTTTCATTAACCCCCAATTACACCATTATATACCTTCTAATCCTAAATCAATAATTATTGCTAACACACTAGCAATAATCTACCACAAAGAGCAAAACCCTAAATCTTACCTCAATTCACAATCAAAGTTGATTGCTACAGGATGAGGTAGCTGATGGAAACCCTCCACTGAGGTGATCAAAAACCTAACAAAATGTATAAAATCATATCCCAATTTCACACTAACAGCTTACCCTTGACCGGAAATGGAAGAAACCCACCGTATAGGGGTGAACCAGGGTATCAACAACGACTTTGGGTCGAATCTGATGGCCAACGACAGTGCTAGGGCTCGGCTGTACTGGCTTCGTGCAGGAAGTAGGAACTCGGCCGGCGGCAGATTAGGGCAGAGAAGAACAGCCGGCGTTAGACTTGGTTGCCGGCACAAAGGAGGCGACCGTCGGCACTACTCCGGCAGCGTTGGCTAGGGCTGAGGAGAAGCGGCAGAAAAGTAGAAGGGCAGCACGAAACTGTCGGCTGTGAGGGTCGATGGCAGCACAGAGGGGAGAAAGCTCGGCGTTGTACTGCAAGGTGACACCGTGGAGATGGGTGTCGCGGCTGAGGCTAGGGCACCGGCGACGACTCGAAGGTCGACGAGGAGAAGAATTTGGCCGGCACTGTGAGTTGCGGCCGACAGTGAATGGCTCGCTAGGGCAAGCGAGGAAGGAGCAGAATCGTTTAAGGAACCTCCACGAGGGGCGATGGGCAGAGGAGAAGAGAAGTGGTCGAGGGATTTCAGGTTTCGGCGAGGAAGAAACCGTCGGGCCGGCGGTTAGGGCACAGTCGCGAGCGCGAGGGGAGGGAGGCGTCGGCGCGAGTAGGGTTGGGTGAGAAGGAAGTTTAGGCATGGGGAAAAAGAAAATAAATGAAAAAGAAAAGGAATAAGGAATTTATAAAAAAAACAATTCCTCGCTTAAATGGGTCGCCTAAACAGACTTTTTCCCGGCCCCGTTCTTGTCCCCGTTAACTCCTCCATACGAACTCCGAAAAATTCCCGAAAAATTTTCAAAAATTCTGGAAAATTCCCTTATTAATATTCGTATATTTTTGGTATTTTACAAGGGAAATATTTAATGCAACTTGATGGTAAGTAATAATGCTCTAGGGAAATATGCATGAGTGGATTCGTCTTCTTGGTTTTTAATCTGTTAATAATGCTCTAGGGAAATATGTGCCTGTGAGTTCATGCTTTTATGTGTTATTTAATATGTCAATGGGGCGCAATAGAAATATATGCTTGAGTGGGTTCTGCTTCAAGGCTTTGAGGAGGTTTTAAAAAGTTATATGCATGCTAGTCACTAATTAGAATATATGTCATGTAGGTTGGGATCTCAACAACCCTCACTGTGAAATTTAGAATTTATTATTATGCCACTAATGTTTTTACGATATTTTAGCATAGGTGTATATACAAGAATTAAATAAAAATTGAATGCAGATTGGATGATGTTTGCAAGTTTATGTTAGGTATGAGTATGAATAACTAGCTTTTAATGATTATGCATGATATGGATTTTATGATAATTAATAATTTTGTTTGTTATGGATTTTATGATAATTAATGTGGTAAAAAGGTGATTCGCTCACCTCCAGCGCCCCCGCCAATCCGTCCCTAGGCCAATACGGAGGAGGTAAATCACGGGTGCCTATTAGCCATTAGTGCAAATGGCCAAGACATGGGGGAGGTTATGCTCGGTCACACTGAGTTTCGACCCCAAGACCTCATGTGGAAACACCGCATGTTTTAACCATCGCATCGCCCCGAGGGGACAATTAATGAGTATGCATGTTACGGATTTTATGATAAATAATGATTATGCATGTTATAAATTTTATTATGGGTTGAGTTACCGAGGACCCAATCCCAAGGAGCTCACCAAATCTACGTGGTTGAGTGTGACCGATGTCCATAGCCCAGAAGCTCACCAAAATCTACACGGTTGAGTGTGACCGGTGTCCATAGCCCGTGAGCTCACCAGAACCTACACGGTTGAGTGTAACCGGTGTCCATAGCCCGGGAGCTCACAAAAACTACACGGTCGAGTGTTACTGGTGTTCATAGCTCGGGAGCTCACCAAAACTACGCGGTTGAGTGTGATCGGTGTCCATAACCCAGGAGCTCACCCGAAAACTATGTGGTTGTGTGTGACCGGTGTCCATAGACTGGGAACCCAGCAAATTCCATATGGTTGAGTGTGACGAGTGTCCCTAGCCCTAGTGCTCACCTATCCCATGTGATTATGCTTATGTTTATACTTAATGTACATGCTAAAGACTAAGTCTATTCTTATGTGTATATTTATGTCATACAAGTATGCTTATGATTATTCTTATATACATGCTCATGATTCAGTCTATTCTTATGTGTATGTTTATGCCATGCAAATATGCTTATGTCGATACTTAGAAATATGCCCGTGACCAAGTCTATTATTATGCCTAGTTCATTTATATGCTTATGTTTACGTTCTCATGCTTATGTCGATGCCTATTCTTACATTCATGGTATGTTAGCAGGAAGGTCCCTAGTTACCTAGAACGTGATTTCCTTAGTACATTGAATTATATGTAGTAATTATTGTTTAACATAGTTTTGGAATGTGCTGAGTCTCTCGACTCATAGACATTGACTTTTTTCAGACAAAGAAACCAATGAGGCAGGAAGCGTTGACTAGTGAGCTAACTCGGAACAATGGTAGTACAACCCGAAGATCTTCTAGTTTAATTCCGCATTTAGCTATGGGTATTTTTCTTCAAGTCGTTTATGTAATTTTATTTGAACAAAGAACCACGATGGAAGTATGAGTATGTGGCACCCACAGTTTATTTATTATATATAAAAAAACTAGGGTTTTACAAAAATCCTAACAAGGGTTCAAAAGGTTGCATTGTAAATATATATTCTAAATATCACATAACATGTTTTAAATGGAGTGAAAGAGGACACCATAAAAGCAAGTGTCCTACTTCAAAGAGTGGATTCACACAACTGGAAGCAAAGGAGGATCCGATACCTAGAGTTTGGAATAGGAAGGACCATATCGAATGCTTCAAGTGTAAAAGAATGGGATATTACAAATTTCAATGCCTAGAGAGAAGACTCAAGGACTTAGGGGGAGCAATTAAGGTAAATAAACTAAAATTTTATGAAAATTTGCATGCTTTAGATTTTTAATGTTTAGATTATACTAAAGAACTAAAAATGCATGAATGTTCTGAATTAATATTTTTTAACAAAAATAATTTAATTAATAAAAATTTAACTAATTCAAATATAACTAAACATGATAAAATTAATCTAAATATTAATTTATTTGATAAAAAGTAATATATTGAATTTACATTTAAATCTGGATAATAAAAATTTAAAAATATCTAAAAATAAATAAAATTTAATTAAAAATTTAGAAAATAAAAATAAGGATTTAATAAAAAATAATTCTTTAAAATTTAAAAACAAGAATTTAGAAAATAAATTTTCAACCAAAAAAATCAAAATTCTACCTTAAGATTAAATAACAAAGAAAATAAGTTTTAAAATTTTAAAAATTCAAAGATAAGAAAATTAGAAAAGAAAAATAACTTCTTGAAAAATAAAATTGTTAAACTAGAAAATATTATTAATAATTTTACCAACTCACAAAATCTAGATCTAGGTTACAAATCAAAGACAAATCTAAAGCAAAACTTTAAACTCCACAAACCTAATTATAATCATGTACCCTTTTATTATGAAACTAATTAATAATAATAATAACATCAATAATAATAATAACAACAACAATAACAACAATAAGAAAATGACTTATTTGACTTGATTGGTTAAATGCACATCTTGCCATGATCATGCATACGTTAATTAAATATGTCATGTCATTTTATCCTTATGTTAATGTGTTAATTTAGAAAGGTTTACCAAACCCTAATAACATAGTATCAAAATGGATTGAAATGACAGTACACCAAAGAAACTTTATCGAAGACATGTCTAGGCTGAATCATATGTATTCTACTTGGTGTACTTGAACTAGTGGATCTGACCAAAGCTACCATAGTAAAATATGAGCTAGTTAGACCAAAACATAATATTAAGTTCTTTGGGAAAGACTATTCTAGGAAGATTTAGAAAGTGGTCCACCGTTGATACACAAGGACATATGCCTCGCCACTGACTGAAAATATACCCTTAGAAAGCTTGCTTGATTAATTCAAAGCAAAGTTTGAATCAAACATTAAACAACCTTTTTGATAAATTTTTAATAATTCAAATCAATTAAAATAATATAAACGTTAACCAAACAATCACATTGTTTAATTAAATCTAAAACTAATTAATTAACCAAAAGTCTAAACCTTAATTCAAAACTCAATTAAAAGTTAATTAATAATTAATGAATCAATAAATAATATATTAAAACTAAATTAAAAATTAATTAAAATAATTACAATTTAATTAAAAATTAATCAATAAATTTTTTTAATACCTTAAACAAATTAAACCTAATTTAAATAAAAAAATTAATTATAACTTAATTAACACTTAAATTAAAATTAAATGAAAACTTAATTAAAAGCTTAACTAAAATTAAAAACTTAAAATTAATCAAAACTAGATTAATTATTATTTATTAATCAATTAATCCAATTAAATGTGAAATCAATAATTAATTACTAAATAAGTTTATCTTAATTAAATTAACAATTAACTTTGAAATTTAACTTAATACATGCGATTAATCAATTGGAAACTGACTTTAAATTATCACAAATTAAGCTTAACTTAAATAATTCAATAATCAATATATTTAACTAATAATCAACTTAACTTTAAATTAATCTTTAATTAATAATTGATAATATATAATTAATAATATTTAATTCAATTAAAATTTTACTTAGGTGAAACTAATCTAAAATTTTCAATCAAGCAAATTATCTCACAAAATCATAGGGTTCCGTTTATTTTATCATTTAGAATATGTGAGATAATAGGAAAAGTAACTTGAAAATGTCTTGATAAGATTTCTTTTAGGATTCATACATGATTATTGACCAACACCTAAGTTTTTAGGGTTTTTAAGTCAACCATGAATTACTAAAATCTTAGACACATAAGTATGTCTTCCTTGTGGATAATAAGGATATCCAAAAGAGTGTCTTATTAAGAAAAAGAGTCTCTATTGAAAGACACATTGTAATATTTTTGAAAAATTGTATATCTTCAAACAGGGTTTGAAAAGGTTTTACATCAAATATTCTCTTTTTCAACATTATTTAAAATATTTTTCAAAATCATAATTTTGAAAACATTTTGAAAAATTATGTTTTAAAAAATATTTTGAAAATTCCTTTGAAAAATTATGTTTCTTACATTGAAAAACTCTTTGAAAAAGATGTTTGCTAAATATTCTTAGCAAATCTTTACAAATATTTTTAACAAACTCTTATTCCTTGACAAATATTGGAAGTGGATTATTTTATAGTTTTATAAAGGGATTTTAAATCTCATGGTTGGAGATTTGTGCATGATTCTTGGATGAAGTAGATATAAGTATGTTGCTTAGTTGTTACCCTTCAATGAGAATCCCCAAGTTGAGCAGGAAATTTAGGGACAAAATTTTTATTTATGGGGGAGAATGTAAGATATCACAATTAAATAATAACTTTTATTTGAGAAATAATCTTATTGGATTTTTTAGAAAGTTTTATGGATTTAAACAGAGGTCGGATGACCCATTTTAAGGGGATGAATCCATTGGGTTCGGAGAAAGCCTGTTTAGAATATCCCTTAAGTGAGAGTTGATTGAAATATAAACTTACGTAATAATGTTTTTACTAAGTTATAAACCTAAGCTTCTCTCTTGCCCTATTCATTCCACCGCACGCTGCACAACTCTTCCTCGAGCCCGATCGCGCCACCCCCTCCTTGTGCTGATTGCCATCCATGTCGATCACCGTCCATGCCGAGCGTCATCCGTGCCAATTGTTGGCAGCATCGCCCTTAGCTGGGGCAGCCTTGGGGCTAGCGCTACAGGCCAAGGACACAACTATTACAAGCAGCCAACCTTTCTCACGGTCCACCCGACGCCGACCGCCGCCTCTTCCTCTCCACTACTCGGTGGCCCAATTCTTTACTTTCCCCCTGCCTCAATTTCTTCCTTGTTGTGTCGGCCATCAGAACTCTTCATCCAAAGTCACGCAATTGACCTAGCGTGCCTCACTTGTGCCCTAATCTAATTAGTGCCACTCCGATCAGCTGGATGTCATCAGAGCACCATCGATTGATTCATGCTGCATGATCCTCTCCCCTTTCTCCTTGTGTGTCGCTGCCCTCTCCATTTCCCAATCGCATCTGTTGGTCGTCTAGCACTAGTTGTGGCATAGTCGTCAATCTCCACTGCCCTTGAAATTTGAAGGTATGAGGTGCTCTCAGTATCTCTGCTCTTCCTTTGTCTAATTTCTTCATACGCATTGTCACTCGATCAACACGATTGATTGTAGATTTAAACTTGCAAATATTACACTTTTGTTTAATCTCGACTCACTCAGTGTCATCATTGTTGTATGATCGCCATGAGGCATCGCTAAACTTGGAGCTGTTGGCATAGATTGAGGTAAGATATGATCAGTGTATGATTATTTGAGTGTTTGCTCATTATTGAATTAGATTGGTAATTTGATTACAGATTTGATTAGGATTGTTTGATTTGGAGGGCTATGTCATCACCTAGTTCCAACCATCTTGTTCCGACAATGAACATCCCCGGCTGTGAGTCGATAAAGGAGTAATTCGAAATGAGGTATGTTTTGTATGGAGATTGGTTTGTATTTTTTTGATGGATTGATCAATTTCTGGTGATGGTTTGGGTTGATATAATTTTGTGTCAGTTTCTTATTGAGATTTTAATCTATTGTACCTTGGTGGATTAAACTGTGCTTAGTTGTAAATGAAGGATTGATTTGAATATTATAATTGGTTCGTTCATGTGTGGTTGATGGAGTTTTATTTCATATTTCCTATGGTGGTTGGGTTATTTGGTAGTTATGTTGAAGATGAATTGTTAACAGGAAATGTTGATTTTCATATAGTGGAATGTAGGAATTGATTTAAGTTGGATTATTGGATTGTAGATTATGTTTGGATTTAGAAGGATTTATGATGAGATTTGATTAATGATTGGTTATTTAGAATTAAGGAGTTGAAGGATGGTCTAAACATCTAACTGGATTTGGATCATTAGTGTAACGACGTAAAATTCATCATTTCGAGTCCTAGTAGTACTTAAAAATATTTAGAAAATCTTTAGAAAAATTCTAGAGATTTTTAGAAATTTTTAGAGTATTTTTATGCAATTTTTGGAGTTCGTTTGGTATTTTTACCAAAAGAAACAAGTTGCAAAAAAAATAAAGAGGTTAAGCCGAGGTTCGAACCAGAAACCTCCGGTTAAGCAAAGCCTTTAGTCGTCTCGGCAAACCAAGTGCCCAAGTGGGCAGTGTTGATTAAAAAGGAATGGAAATTAGTTTAAGCAGTATAGGAAATAGAAAAATAAATAGGAATAAAAGGGTTGCAGCCGAGATTCGAACCCGCGACCTCCGGCCGAACCAAGTTTTAAGCAAATCCAGCTAACCAAGTGCCCAAGCAGGCGGTTCTGTTTAGAAAAGGAAGCAAATTTATTTGAGGGGTTAACAGAATATTGGAGATTATAAAAGGGATAAGTTGAGGTGGTAAATTTCTCGGGCCGAAAACCCTTTCCCCTCTCTTCTTCTCTCTCGCTCATGACGGCAGAGCTCGGGCGGAAAACAAGTCACGGCTAGGTCTTGTCTTCAGCGGGCAATCAAGAGCCCAATCCGAGAGCTCTTCGCCTTCTCACGATCCTCTCAGCAAGGTGATCGCGTAGGCACAAGAGGAGGCCGAAAAGCTCGAGCTAACCAGAAACCCTAGGGCTTTTCTTCTCGGTTTTGAGTCCAAGAAACCAAGGTAAGTGCTTCCATACCAGCAGTAGAGTAGTTTCGGATTCATGTGAGCTTCTTCTTCTGGATTTTCGTAGCAAGTTTGTAAGGAGGATCATTTTGTGCTTGTTGCCATGAAATTTAGTTCAAATTGTTTAGAGTTTATAGTAACATTTCAGCAAGTTTAACTTGGTATTGTGCAAGGGAAAAGAAAGTAAAAGCAGCTCCTTTTGAAGTTCTGTGGATTTCGGATGGTGCTATAAAGGGGGCACGGACAGTTTTCCTTTAGGGTTTATAGTGCAGATTTTTGGTGGAAATTGTAGTGCAGATTTTTGGTGGAATTTATAATGTAGATTTTAATTAAGCTTATAGTGCAGATTTTTATGCAAGGTTATAGTGCAGATTTTAATTAAGCTTATAGTGCAGATTTTAATTAAGTTTATAGTGTAGATTCTTATTTAAGCTTGTAGTGCATATTTTTATTTAAGCTTATAGTGCAAATTTTAATTAAGTTTATAGTGTAGATTTTAATTAAGTTTATAATGCAGAGTTTTGGTGGAACTTGTAGTGCAGATTTTTGGTGGAATTTATAGTGCAGATTTTTGGTTGAACTTGTAGTGCAGATTTTTGGTGGAACTTATATTACAGTTTTTTTTAAAAAAAAAAGATTATAGTGCAGTTTGATTAAGTATTATAGTGCAGAATTTATGTTTGCATAGTATGCAGAAATTGCGTAGCAGAGAATGCAGAATCTTGATTAGTATAGTATGCAGATTTAGTTTTCAGTTTGCGATTTTGGTTTAGTATTCCAGTTTAGATCATGTTGTAACATGCTTAAAGATCTCTATTGCTCTATAAAAGTTTAAGCTTTACATAGGTATCAAGCTTTAACAGATTTTTAGTGTGGAATAGCTATGTGTAGCATTACAGATTTTGAATTGTTTAGCATTGTAGTTTTGACGGTTTAGCATTGGAAGATCCAATTAGATCTCTAGTAGCTTAATTAGATTTGCAGATTTTATTAAGCTTACAAGTGTAGATTTTATTAAGTTTACAATTGCAGATTTTATTAAGCTTACAAGTGCAGATTTTAATAAGCTTACAAGTGCAGAATTTTGTTAGTATAGTATGCAGAATTTTGATTAGCATAGTATGCAGATTTTTGTTTATGCATTTCAAAGTTAGAATTTGTTTAAACATTTCAGTTTTTAAAGAAGCATTCTTTTATTAGAGGTATTAACAAGTATAAGAAAGATAAAGAAAAGAAAGAAAAAGGCCAAGGCCTTAAGTAGATCGCAAAGTCAAGACTTTAGGGATTTTGGTACACAAGGTGCTTGTTAAAATGTCAAGGCATTTAAAGAAGAAGTAATTAAGATAAATCAGCTTATGAATTAGTATTTTACTTTTATCAGTGGCACTGTGTTGGACTCTTAGTTGTCCTTGGGTTGGGCTCACATAGTCGTCCCTAGGTTTAGATAACCTAGTAAACCCTACTAGATTCGGGACTAGCTACCTCGGGTCTAGTTAGGGATGCGCGCATAGCAAGTACAGTTGTCGGGCCCATCAGCAGCATGATTATTATTTTTATCTATTATGAAAATAGTTTTTCAAAACTTCACAAATCAGTTACATGAATACAGTTTAGATTCAGCATTAGCCTAGCATCAGTTTAGCTCAGCTTATGTATCAGTTCAGTTAAACTTATTATTCTGAAGTATAAAAGTATAAGTTTTGAACAAGTGAAATAAGCTTTACATGTTTAGCATTTTAGTATGTCTTGTTTCTTTTGCTATTAGATGAGCATGTGTAGTATTTCCTTTAAAGCATTCAGTTTTAGATTTATTTTATTCACATGCATATTCGAGTTTTGTGAGTTAGATAGTGCTTACTAAGCAATTTTGCTTATAGTTGCATTTCCTCTTACTGCAGATAAAGGAAAGGAAAAGTTATAGCAAAGGAAGACGACAAGGAGGTGCGGATGGATGTGTGATGCCTGGACTATAGAAGCCTTGGGATTTAGCATAAGAATTTATTAAGATTGTCATGTATTCAAAAATTTTTCATTTAAATTGTTATGCACATTAGACCTATTATCTGAATTGTACAATAGTTGCATGCATGTTCAGATTAATACATATATTTCAGCATGATTAGATTGATGTGTAGTTTTAGTTGTGTATACATACTGGAGTAGAATGTATAGATAAGTTGTTTATGATTTTCGCTACTATCAGTTGCATTTTTAGAGAGTTTATGTATCGATAATTACATGTGTGCAATGTTAGTTAAGATAAGTTAGTAGTCCAGTAGCGTTCCGCCCTCACAGATTAGTAGTGAGGAGGGTGGGGTGTTACAAGTTGGTATCAGAGCAGTTCCTATTCTCCGGCATCACACATCAGCACCAGCCTTGCCGTCTTCAACTAAGAAAGTATTTAAAATTCTTTTATTTAGTATGCTTTTTTTCCTTATTAATTGTAATATAGAGAAATTCTTAGAAATATTTGTTTATATGTGCTTACGCTAGATAAAAGTTCTTGTTTGTCTTTCTATGTTTTTTAAATATGTCTAGAGAGTATAGAGACAATTTCAGATTTTCTCTCTCTACATAATTAGATGTTAAGAAGAAAGATGGATCTATGCGGATGTGCATAGATTTTAGAGCGTTGAACAAAGTAACAGTTAAGGAAAAGTACCCTCTTCCCAGAATAGATGATCTATTAGCTAAAGGGGGGCAACAACGTTCTTTAAAATAGACCTGCACTCTGGGTACCATCAGTTGGAAGTGAAAAGAAGTGATACACCCAGAACAGTTTCCAGGACCATATATGGACACTACAAATTTATAGTCATGCCATTTGGTGTGACTAATGCACCTGCGGTCTCTAGGGACTTTATAACAGGTCTTCCAAGGACCACTAATGGGTATGATGTGATAGGGGTGATAGTGGATAGAGAAATTAAGAAAACTAAGGGACGAAGAAGTACCACTAGTGAAAGTCATTTGGCATCAGAAGCGCGAGGAAACTACTTGGGAGCGTGAACACAGTATGAGACAGAGAGATCTAGAATTATCCTAAGTTCGAGGATGAACTTTTTATAAGGTATGGGGAATTGTAACGACCCAAAATTCCTCATTTCAAGTCTTAGTAGTACTTAAAAATATTTAGAAATGCTTTAGAAAAATTTTAGAAATTTTTAAAGTATTTTTATGCAATTTTCGGAGTTCGTTTGGTATTTTTACCAAAAGAAACAAGTTGCAAAAAAATAAAGAGGTTAAGCCGAGGTTCGAACCGGAGACCTCCGGTTATGCAAAGCCTTTACTCGTCTCGGCTAACAAAGTGCCCAAGCAGGCGGTGCTGATTAAAAAGGAATGGAAATTAGTTTAAGCAGTAATAGGAAATAGAAAAATAAATAGGAATAAAAGGGTTGCGGCCGAGATTCGAACCCGCAACCTCCGGCCGAACCAAGTTTTAAGCAAATCCGGCTAACCAAGTGCCCAAGCGGGCGGTTCTATTTAGAAAAGGAAGCAAATTTATTTGAGGGGTTAATAGAATATTGGAGATTATAAAAGGGATAAGTTGAGGTGGTAAATTCCTGGACCGAAAACCCTTTCCCCTCTCTTCTTCTCTCTCGCTCGCAACGGCAGAGCTCGGGCGGAAAACAAGCCGCGGCTAGGTCTTGTCATCGGCGGTCGATCAAGAGCCCAATCCGAGAGCTCTTTGCCTTCTCACGATCCTCTTAGCAAGGTGATCGCGTAGGCACAAGAGGAGGCCGGAAAGCTTGAGCTAACCAGAAACCCTAGGGCTTTTCTTCTCGGTTTTGAGTCCAAGAAACCAAGGTAAGTGCTTCCTCACCTGCAGTAGAGTAGTTTCGGATTCATGTGAGCTTCTTCTTCTTGATTTTCGTAGCAAGTTTGTAAGGAGGATTGTTTTGTGCTTGTTGCTACGAAATTTAGTTCAAATTGTTCAGAGTTTATAGTAACATTTCAGCAAGTTTAACTTGGTATTGTGCAAGGGAAAAGAAAGTAAAAGCAGCTTTTTTTGATGTTCTGTGGATTTCGGATGGTGCTATAAAGGGGGCACGGACAGTTTTCCTTTAGGGTTTATAGTGCAGATTTTTTGTGGAACTTGTAGTGCAGATTTTTGGTTGAATTTATAGTGCAGATTTTTATTAAGCTTATAGTGCAAATTTTTTTGTAAGATTATAGTACAGATTTTAATTAAGCTTATAGTGCAGATTTTTACTTAAACTTGTAGTGTAGATTTTTATTTAAGCTTATAGTGCAGATTTTAATTAAGCTTATAGTGCAGATTTTAATTAAGTTTATAGTGCAGATTTTTGGTGGAACTTGTAGTGCAGAGTTTTGGTGGAATTTATAGTGCAGATTTTTGGTGGAACTTGTAGTGCAGATTTTTGGTGGAACTTATAGTACAGTTTTTTTTTTAAAAAAGATTATAGTGCAGTTTGGTTAAGTATTATAGTGCAGAATTTATGTTTGCATAGTATGCAGAAATTGCGTAGCATAGAATGCATAATCTTGATTAGTATAGTATGCAGATTTACTTTTTAGTTTACGATTTTGGCTTAGTATTCCAGTTTAGATCATGTTGTAACATGCTTAAAGATCTCTCTTGCTCTATAAAAGTATAAGCTTTACATAGGTATCAAGCTTTAACATATTTTTAGTGTGGAATAGCTATGTGTAGCATTACAGATTTTGAATTGTTTAACATTGCAGTTTTGACGGTTTAGCATTGGAAGATCCAATTAGATCTCTAGTAGCTTAATTAGATTTGCAGATTTTATTAAGCTTACAAGTGCAGAATTTTGTTAGTATAGTATGCAAAATTTTGATTAGCATAGTATGCAAATTTTTGTTTATGCATTTCAAAGTTAAAATTTGTTTAAACATTTCAGCTTTTAAAGAAGCATTCTTTTATTAGAGGTATTAACAAGTATAAGAAAGACAAAGAAAAAAGAAAGAAAAAAGCCAAGGCCTTAAGTAGATCCCAAAGTCAAGACTTTAGGGATTTTGGCACACAAGGTGCTTGTTAAAATGCCAAGGCATATAAGAAGAAGTAATTAAGATAAATCAGCTTATGAATTAGTATTTTACTTTTATCAGTGGCACTGTGCTGGACTCTTATTTGGGATACGCGTATAGCAAGTACAGTTGTCGGGCCTATCAGCAGCATGATTATTATTTTTATCTATTATGAAAATAGTTTTTCAAAACTTCACAAATCAGTTACGTGAATACAGTTCAGATTCAGCATTAGCCTAGCATCAGTTTAGCTCAGCTTATGTATTAGTTCAGTTAAACTTATTATTCTGAAGTATAAAAGTATAAGTTTTGAACAAGTGAAATAAGTTTTACATGTTTAGCATTTCAGCATGTCTTGTTTCTTTTGCTATTAGATGAGCATGTGTAGTATTTCCTTTAAAGCATTCAATTTTAGTTTTATTTTATTCACATGCATATTCAAGTTTTGTGAGTTAGATAGCGCTTACTAAGCAATTTTACTTATAGTTACATTTCCTATTGCTGCAGATAAAGGAAAGGAAAAGTTATAGCAAAGGAAGATGACAAGGAGATGCGGTTGGATGTGTGATGCCTGGACTATAGAAGCCTTGGGATTTAGCATAAGAATTTATTAAGATTGCCATGTATTTAGAATTCTTTCATTTAAATTGTTATGCACATTAGACCTATTATCTGAATTGTACAATGGTTGCATTCATGTTAAGATTAATACATATATTTCAGCATGATTAGATTGATGTGTAGTTTTAGTTGTGTATACATACTGGAGTACAATGTAGAGATAAGTTGTTTATGATTTCCGCTGCTATGATTTGCATGTTTAGAGAGTTTATGTATCGATAATTACATGTGTGCAATGTTAGTTAAGATAAGTTAGTAATCCAGTAGCGCTCCGCCCTCACAAACTAGTAGTGAGGAGGGTGGGGTGTTACAATTAGGTGGAATTTAAACATGTTTACCTAATCGAATTAGGATTAGGTTTTGCGTTTAGGTAATTGTTTTATATGAGATTAGCTAAAACTGTATATCATATGATTTGCAGGATGTTGATTTAAGATGAGCGTCTCAACGTGGGGGTTCTTTCATAGATGTGTTACATAAAGGCGAGTACCTTTGACTTATCTTCTTTTGATTTTGTCATTATGATATGCATAGTATGTTATAGCTAATGGTAATTGTTAGGTTTATATCTGCCTTGGTTTGTCACTACCTAGTACCTGTGCTATGCCTTTATTTTATCTGATATGCGTTTAGGCCTATATTATCTTGATTCTTGCCTTGTGTACTTATGTTCATATAAGTAGGTGATATACGATGCATTCCTGGGTATAGGACTAGGTACTAATTATACTTGGCATGCGTACTTTGACATTATGATACCTTGTTTATTGTTATGAATTCATTGTTCTTTTTGGTACATATTAGATGGAGGCGCATATTGTCAAATGTTACATGCTTTAATGTCATGCACCATCTTGCATGATTGCATGATGTGCGATTGTCGACTCCTTTGTAGTCGAGCACATTACCAGTTACATGATCTGCACACACAACCACTAATAGGTTTGTGGTACATCAGGCAAAGTGTGTGCAATTGCTCTGTCAGGGCTCCGCTGGTCTGCTCATGGGTAGTGGTGATGTAGTGTGGTGGCGGACAGGGATCCCTCCTCTTGACTATGAGACAGGGAGATGAGAGCTTCAGCTCCCCCATTTAGTTGGGGTTGGAGGATAGGTGTACTCCAACAGCATCTTGCCCACTCGGTCACTCAAAAGCAGTGATGGCAGAGTTTACAGTTGTCATAGCTCTACCAACTCGACCTCATCATCGCGATAACGGTGGCTGACTGACGTCAGGGGTGACCATGTCATTTGCACCATATTCATAGATTGCATTTATTTGTGTGTGATTGCTGCACTTTGGATGTTGCATTTTGGTGGTTGCATATGATTGGCATGCATGCTGGAGACATTATGTATTTGGTCTGACGATCCTGCGTCTGTTTGTATGGTTCACACACTCTTATGTCAGGATAGGAGGTCCTGGTGAGTACAGTTTCTTCTGTTGTTCAGTTTGCTTTATCTATTATTGTTCAGGGGACTGTATTGCATGATTATTACTGATAGTTATATTACTATGCATATCTACTAGATACCCGCTGAGTTCATTAAACTCACCCCGTTAATTTATATCTATTTCATGTTGAAGCCGTTAGGAGGTTCCAGCTGCTAGTCCCCTCCCCATGTCACAATGGTTTCTATTTTTGGTCTTTTGTTTCCTTGCTATGTGACCTATATGTTAGCTAGAGCCCTAGAGCCAATCATTTGATGATTGTATATTGGACTTATTGTATCATATTCTATATATAAATAAAGGCATTTGGATTTTGGTTATTATACTTACTTGTATTGGTGCCAAATAAACTAAGTATAATAACGTCCTTGAGTAGAAGGTTCTTACCTATATCAATCGATTGGTTGAATCGATAGTGAGATGATATAGGGAATACTACTCTAAATCATTCCTAGTCGAGTATTAACATTCAGGGACAATGTTAATGCAATAAGACTAGCATGTAGGTCAACTCGATAACTTGATCTCACAAGTCATGGATATAGAGATATCAAGTTGACACATGGGTATGCATTAGAGAATGTATACTGAATGACCCGCCATGAGAAAGTATCATGGATCGTTATATGAGTGTCATATACTTTCTCATGTAGCTATTAGTATGACTACTAGTCCTTAGACCTGAAGTCACCATGGTTCCCTACATAAGGAGTTATGTACTTTAGTTTCATCAAACGTCACCCGTAACTGGGTTGACTATAAAGGCGATTACTGGGTATGTAACAAATTATGCGGAGGGATGTGAGTGATGTAGATGAGATCTATCCCTCCTATATGACGGGAGGGACATCGGTATTCTTGATAGAGTGAGACCACGAAGTGCATGGCCATGCCCAAATGAGTCAATATAGGATATTGAGCTCATTTGATTTAGTGTGTCTACTTGGAGTTCAAGATTTAGATTGATTAGAGGATGACACGGTCTATGCCTCATATTGATCAATCTAGATGTTTAGGATAGAAGGACACTTGTCATATATTGTGAGGAGTCACAATTAGTAGTCACAAGGTGATGTTGGATCTCAACATTCTTGTAACTTGGGTAGTAATGATGTGTTGCTAGATACCGCTCATTACTTATGCTCCTAAATGGGTTTAGGGCATTGCCAACATTACAAGAACCTATAGGGTCACACACTAAGGACAATTAGATGGAGATTAGGTTCATATGATGAACCAAGAGGATTAGATTCATTTGATGAATCAAATTGGATTAAGAATAATCCTAATTGGGCTAACTTGAGTTGGACTCAAGTGGATTCTGTATTCAATTAGTCTAATTTAGATTATGACTCATTAAATCAACTTAATTTAATGAATTAGATTCATTATATTAAGTTGGCTTGAATCAAATGGTTAGATTAGATCAACCATGGAAGAGATTTGGTCAAGTTTGACTTGACTTGAAAGAAAGATTAAAAGTCAAGTTTGACTTGACTTTATGCCACCTCATTGTTGAGTTGGCATTGATGTGGACTAATGATGTTACTCCACATCATCATGAGGTGCCACCTCATGGAGGTTACAAGCCTCCATTCCATTTAATGTGGCCGGCCACATTAAATGAGTGGGATTACTCATGTGGCCGGCCACTCAAGAGGTAAATGTGAATGAATTTTTCATTCAAGTGTAATCACTTCATCTTCTTCCTCTTGGAGCTTTCTCTTCTCCCTCTCCTCCTCTCTTGGCCGAACAAGACAAGGTGCTAGCACACCTTTGTTTTGGTCATCTCCACCTAAGTTGTTCGTGTGGATACGTATAGAGAATTGTCTACGTTGACAACTTCGAGATCCGGCACCGTTTGGACGAGCGGAAAGGCGAAGGGCTTCGCTTCAAAGGTATACTCTTATCTACTGTAGATTTCTAGTATGAAACTCGTATTCATATTTGTCGAATGTTTTTCTTCGCACGAGATCCGTTGGCTAGGGTGATTCGGGGTTTCCGCGATGTGAAAAAGCGGTTTTCGCGGCCCGAAATACCCAACGGTGGTATCAGAGCCACGTGCGCAGCGAGTACGAGTTTAGATTCGTATTTTTATGAAAAATATGCATAGTGTAACATTCTGTGAATTTCCTAATTTTTATGATTTTATGGGTATTTTTCTCGTAGAAGCGAAGCACAAGTGTTCCGGCACTTGTTGGCTTTGACTACCGAGAAGAATTTTCCAAAACGGTAATGTTTCGACCCAAAATCTTTTGGGACAGCGGGCTAAGGCGCTCTTGGATCGCTTAGGAGCAACTCGCGATGGTTAGATCACGGGTAGGGGTACTGCCCCTAACCCCGCAAGGGGATTTGCTCCGCGATTACGCCCGAAATCGCTAATCGGGACCGCCGGGAAAAATTTACTCTTAAAATCTGTAAAATTATGAAAATTACAGAAAATTATGGAAAAATATATAATTTGAATTATATATTATTTTTGTGATAGTCATGGCCCAAAGACCCAATTTGATTGGACAATATGTGTTGTAATTCATAATACGGTCTGCGTGCCGTTATGTGATGTGCGTGCTTGTATTTTTATTTTTTATTTTATTTTCGCGACCTGCGCGTCGTGTCTTTCTCATATATTCTGGTTGTAAATTAGATTTAGACTCGAATGTAACTCGAGTTTCAAAATTGTAATGTACAAAATTGGAGCTGTGGAAGGCCCACTCGAGACGGAGTTATGAGGAGGGCGCGAGCAACACGAGGTGGTCAAAGGAAGGAGCTTGAGAAGCTGTTGACCTTAGGTTGACCATCCGATCTTCTCATTGGCTTGAGAAGATCGTAGTAGGGCCATGACATAATCACAAAATTATTTGATTAATTATTTAATTAATTGTTTTGTGTGTATGTGATGCATGCTAGTTAATTAAGTAATTAATTAGTGCCTTACGATTAGATTAGATCTAAGTCGTGCACATGTTGCACCCTTCGATTAGATTAGATCTATCGAGTATATGATACGCAACATCGTTTAGATTAGATCTAAATCACGTCAACTCGTAATGCCTACCATGCCGTGATACATACCACTACCTCGATCGCATGTTGTTGTTGAATCTGCCAAAGCAGAGCAACACATACTATCTTGGTAGGATACGGAGGGACAATCTTGGTCCCGCCTATCAACGCATGGGTGAGTACAACTCAATTAGATTGAGTATTCCTAGTTAACTCGATTGGATCGAGTATAACTATAGGCATTCTTCCAACGGTTGGAAAGATAGGTCAAAATCACATATATATTAACTCTTGGGCGTATTAGCCAAAGCTAACTCGAGTTTTAATATAAATGAGGATTTTGATCCTATAAACAAGAGTTGCATAGAGATGTAATTGGTAATCATTACCTACCGATCATACTAAGTCTTGGGCGTATTAGCCAAAGCTAACTCAAGGGTTAGTATGATGTGGATCTTGTCCCACATGAATTATAGAATTCAGTGGGAGCATCATTTAGTTAAAGGCCTAATTAAATGATTAAGAATATGATATTTATTTCTGCATTTATTTCTATTGTAGATTACCATGACGTCGAATACGAACACCTTCTCTCTGCGATCTGTCCTTAAGAAGGACAAGCTCAACGGAGCAAATTTCCTGGACTGATATAGGAACCTGAGAATAGTTCTCACCCAAGAACGTAAACTGTACGTTCTTCCTCCTGCCACTGCCACGCGAGCAGAACGAGATGCTTACAAGAAGCATCAAGATGACGCATTAGATGTGTCCTATCTTATGCTCTCGACCATGAACTCTGAGCTTCAGAAGCAACATGAGTTGATGGGTGCTTACGATATGGTTGAACATCTTTGTCACCTATATCAATGACAAGCAAGGCACTGGAAGAGGAACTCCAAAGAATACCTGGAAGATCTTAAGAAGAAGAGAAATAAGATTTCTACTTCAGGTATACATGTTATAGAAGTCAACCTCTCTATTTATTCATCGTGAGTATTAGATACCGGATGTGCTTCGTACATTTATACTAATGTACAAGCGCTGAGGAATAGCAGGGCATTGACGAAGGGTGAGATAGACCTATGAGTAGGCAATGGAGCACGAGTTGTTGCTATTGCTGTAGGAACTTATCATCTATCTCTTCCCTCTGGGCTTGTACTAGAATTAGATGATTGTTGTTATGTGCCTGCCTTGACTAAGAACATAATTTCAGTTTTTTGTTTGGACAAGAAAGGATTTTCGTTTATAATAAAGAATAAATGTTGTTCTGTCTATTTAAATGATATGTTCTATTGTAGTGCACCTCTGATAAATGGACTCTATATTCTAGACCTGGAAAGCCCTATCTATAACATAAATACCAAGAGGTTCAAGTCAAATAACCTGAACCAAACCTACCTCTGGCACGTCGCTTAAGTCATATAAATGACAAGCGCTTATCCCAGCTCCATAAGGATGGTTTGCTGGACTCATTTGATTTAGAATCATATGAGATATTCGAGTCATGCCTACGAGGCAAGATGACCAAGACTCCCTTTAGTGGACACAGCGAAAGAGCGACTGATTTGTTAGGACTCATACATAGTGATGTATGTGGCCCTTTCAATGTTGATGCTAGAGGTGGTTATAGGTACTTCATCACATTTACTGATGACTTCAGTAGATACGGTTATGTGCACTTGATGACACATAAGTCTGAATCCTTTAAAAAGTTCAAAGAATTCAAGAATGAAGTACAGAACCAGCTTGGCAAGAGTATTAAGATACTTCGATCTGATCGAGGTGGAGAATACCTTAGCCATGAGTTCCGTGACTATCTAGCAGAGTGTGGGATCCTATCCCAACTCACTCCTCCTGGAACACCACAGTGGAATGGTGTATCTGAAAGGAGGAATCGTACCCTATTAGATATGGTGCGATCGATGATGAGTCACACAGATCTTCCGACATACCTTTGGGGTTATGCTCTAGACACGACAGCTTTTATACTCAACCGAGTTCCATCAAAGGCCGTGATAAAGACACCATATAGGATATGGACTAGGAGAGATGTCCAGGTGTCTTTCATGAGGATTTGGGGTTGTGAGACTTACGTTAGACGTTAAGTCTCAGACAAATTAGGACCCAAATCTGACAAGTGCTATTTTATTGGATATCCCAAGGAAACTAAGGGATATTACTTCTACATTCCTAGTCAGCACAAGGTAGTTGTGGCAAAGACTGGGGTCTTTCTAGAAAGGGACTTTGTTTCTAGAAAGACTAGTGGGAGCACGTTCGATCTTGAAGAAGTTCAAGATGCGAACAATAGCACTGAAACCTCGATGGAAATTGAACTGGAACCACAAAGTGTTGTGGATGATGTTGTTCCACAAAGAGTTGAGGAACAACAACCAGTTCAAGTAGACATACCTCTTCGCAGGTCTGATAGGATACGTCGTCAGCCTGAGAGTGTGCTCATAGAGGATGAGCCTACTACCTATCAGGAAGCTGTGATGAGACCAGATTCCGAGAAGTGGCTAGAAGCCATGAGATCCGAGATGGAATCCATGTACACCAACCAAGTATGGACTTTGGTTGATCCACCTGAAGAGGTAAAACCCATTGGGTGTAAGTGGGTCTTTAAGAGAAAGACTGACATGGATGGACTTATCTATAAGGGTCGCTTGGTAGCTAAAGGTTTCAAGCAGATTCATGGTATTGACTATGATGAAACCTTTTCTCCAGTAGCGATGTTTAAGTCCATTCGGATCATGCTTTCTATTGCAGCCTACCATGACTATGAGATATGACAGATGGATGTCAAAACCATATTTCTGAATGGAAACCTACTCGAGGATGTGTACATGACACAACCTGAGGATTTTGTAGATCCACAGCATACTAGCAGAGTATGCAAGCTGCATAGGTCCATTTATGGACTAAAGCAAGCATCTCGGAGCTGGAATCTTCGTTTCGATGATGCAATCAAACAGTTTGGTTTCATCAAAAATGAAGATGAACCTTGTGTCTACAAGAAGGTTGTAAGGGACATAGTTGTCTTCCTCATATTGTATGTGGATGACATACTACTCATTGGGAAGGGCATCCCTATGCTTCAGTCTGTCAAGACTTGGCTAGGGAGTTGCTTCTCAATAAAGGACTTAGGTGAGGCATCCCGCATTCTAGGGATTCAGATTTATAGAGATAGATCTAAGAGATTGCTTGGCCTAAGTCAGAGTACATACATTGACAAGGTACTCCTTCGGTTTGCCATGCAGAACTCCAAGAAGAAATTTCTGCCGATGTCACATGGCGTGAGTCTTTCGAAGACTCAAGGTCCCTCTTCTAGAGAGGAGAGAGACCGCATGGATCAGATCCCTTATGCCTCAGCCATAGGATCGATCATGTACGCCATGCTATGTACTTGACCTGATGTCTCGTATGCAGATACCAGTCAGATCCAGGTGAAAGTCACTGGATAGCGGTCAAGAATATTCTTAAGTACTTAAGAAGGACTAAAGAGTATTTCTTGATATATGGAGGCGATGATGAGCTAGCTGTAAAGGGTTACAGTGATGCTAGCTTCCAGACCGACCAGGATGACTATAGATCGCAGTCGGGGTTCGTATTTTGCATTAATGGTGGTGTTGTTAGCTGGAAGAGTTCGAAGCAGGATACAGTAGCTGATTCTACAACAGAAGCCGAGTACATTGCTGCATCCGAGGTAGCAAAGGAGGCAGTTTGGATCCGCAAGTTCATCACTGAACTTGGGGTGGTTCCTAGCATTGCTCACCCAATTGAGCTCTATTGTGACAACAATGGAGCTATAGCACAGGCGAAGGAACCTCGCTCACACCAGCGGACCAAACACATACTACGGCGCTTCCATCTCATTCGAGAGATTATCGAGAGAGGAGATGTGATGATTTGCAGAGTACCTACAGAGGCTAACATCGCAGATCCCTTGACCAAGGCTTTGGCACAGAGGAAGCATGATGGTCACACTAAGTCATTTGGGCTTAGAGCCTACACTGATTTACACTAGTGCTAGTGGGAGATTGTTAGCTAGAGCCCTAAAGCCAATCATTTGATGATAGTATCACTACTACAAAATGAGCCTAAGGTATCACTTTGGGAGCAACACTTTAGTAAATTGTTGTCATATATCAAGTTTTGGAAAAAACATGCAACACTTTCAAATAAGTGTTGCATTATAACTAAAATGCAATACATTTTTTAAAAGTGTTGTAGTTGATATTAGAAATGGCAACACTTTTGTAAAAGTGTTGCAATAGTGCAGGAATACGTAACACTTTTTAAATGTGTTGCGGTAGTAGTAATATTTGCCGCAACCGGGATAAATGATATGTTTATTTTTCGCAATCTACCAGCAACTATTTTTCACCAAACAGAGCTCCCGTGCATGAACAAAACTCGTGAACTCCCTCCCTAAACTTGCGACCTCCCTCACACGAACCTAAACCCGCAATCTCCCTCACGCAAACCCTTGAATCACGTGTTCCTTCCCTCCCTCCACCGAACTTCTCTGCTCTAACCCTAAACTCGCAACCTCCTCCTCATGCTCCCTCAATAAAATTTCTCTGCTGCAAGCCAATCTAAACTCTATCTTCGTTGAACATCGCTGGCGAAGCCCTCTCCGTGGACGTCTCTAGCGAATTGAACATCTTCGTCAGATGTATAATCGTGTGAAAAGTGAGGAGTTTGTGGAAAATTATGATTTGTGGATTTTTCATGGAGTGGATCCATTATCATTTAAAACTACAAAAAATTTAAATGACGACGTTCCATGAATCCATAAAAATATTAATGAATTATGACAAGATACGATAATTAAATAATAAATATTATTAGAGAAATAAATTTATAGAATTTTTGTAAATTTTTTTAGAAATTTAAATAAAGTTAATAAGACGTGTTTTGAGAGAAATCTTATTTGGATAATAATTAAGTTGGAATTAATTGATTTCATTAAATTATTTAAATCTACCTATATAATATAATGTATATAATGGAAACTTAAGTTCCATACCCTAATTTCACTCGTGATTTCCCTTTCTCACTTGACGCCGCCACCCGTCCCTCCCCCTCTCGCAAACTCACCGCACCGCCCCTATCGCCGACGTCGCTGCCCTTACAGCGCCACTGATCGTCGTCTCCGGTCGTCGTTGTAATGACCTAAATTTCCTCATTTTGAGCTCCAAAAATAATTCAAAAATATTTTGAAATGCTATAGAAAAATTCTAGAGATTTTTATAAATTTTTAGAGTATTTTTACACAATTTTTGAAGTTCGTTTGATATTTTTATCAAGAGGAAGAAGTAAAAAAAAAATAATAATATATGTTGAAGCCAGGTTTTGAACCCAAGATCACGGATCCAAACCCGAGTCTTAACGAACTCAGCCCAACCAACCGATCTACGAGAATTTTGTTAATCAAGTATGGAGTGAAATATATTTAAGCTATAGTTAGAACGTTTAAAATAAATTCGAATAAAAGTGCGCGGCTGAGGTATCGAAGCCGAGACCTTTGATCCGAGCAAAACCCGCCTGACCAGCTGTGCTAGCGGCCGATGTTAATTAAGGAAAGGGATGAATAATACTTAAGCAGTAGTTAGATAATAAGAACCCTAGAGATAAAAGATAACTTAGGTTTATTTTCTCCCGACCCGAAACCTTTTCCTCCTCCTTCTCGCGGCGCGACGCCGTTCTTCTCTCGGGCGGAAACACGAAGGAGCTAGGGTTTCCTCCCTCCGGCGGCCGGCGAAGGCTTTTTCCGGCCGGTCTTCACCCGTGCGTGACCACCTCGACGCGGGGAGCTCGGAAACACAAAGGAGCCGCGAGATTTGAAGTTTCTCCGAACCCTAGAAGTTCCTTTCTCCGGCAGTATGTCCAAGAAAACTCAATGTAAGTGCTACTCACCTGCGGTAAGAGTAGTTTCACGTTTTAGTTTCTTTCTTTTGTTTCGGATTGTGTTGTGCCGAATTTATATTTGCTAGGGATTTTGATCTCCTTCTTTGCTTCCGGAGTGATGTGCAGAATTGAGTTTTTGCTAGAGGGTTAAGTGTAGTTCTGAGAATTGATTCCTCCTTTGTGTTTCTGCGGTAGCATGCTCAAAGATTGAATAAGTTTTGCATAGGTTTTATTTTAAAAACAAACCAGCAAGCATAACTTAGTATTGTGCAATGAAAAGGGTAAAAGCAGCTTCTCTTGAAGTGTTCTGTGGAGTTCGGTTGTGCTGAGAAAGGGGCACGAGCAGTTCCTTTTGGGGCTTGCTGTGCAATTCGGATATTGTTGCTGCCAGGCAATGAACTTGTGATGGTTTAGATTTTTGAGCATGTGGTTTAGGTTCTAATTTTCCAGCAAGTTCTGGGTTGATTTACGCTACAATAGGGGCACGAATAGCTTCATTTGGAGCTTAGAGCAGCCACATTCCTTTTTGCATTTCTGTAGGCGTGAGAAGTATGTGAGTGTTGACCTATGTTATCTCAGATTAGAAGTTGGAATTTGGTTGTAGTATATTGATTTGGGTAAATCTGGATCGATCAGTGGGTTAAAGATAGACTTGTTATCCAATTGATCATGTTAATGAATTTGGTATGTTTTCATCATGAAAGATTGCTATGATTTAGTTGCTTGAAGGTAGCTTTAACTAATGTTCTCTTGGAATTGCCATCACCTGCTACTCTTCAATCCATCTATGAATTAAATTTTATCCTTCAACAATATGAGTAGCTCTAAAATTTTGAATTATCCCTTTCTTTTATCCACCTGTTATGTATAAGACTTATTCTTATTTTTTTCACTGGTTGAACTCTTAATGGTTGGATATGATTATTTAGTTTTTTTTAGTGAACTGTAATTGTTTATTTGAAAAAAAATGCATATGAATGAGCTATACCTATTTGCAACGGTTCAATCATGCATGTGTTTGGATATAATACAGGGTTTTTTTAGGTTTTGAATGACTTCCAATGATTCAATGTGTAATGTAAGACTTTGTTTTCAATTAATTAACATGTGTTATTATTTTTTGGTGTGCACATTCGATGCATGGACAGATGTCTTTTGGGGGATTACTTAATTAAGTTGATCACATGTGCATTACCCTTTGTGGCTTCATATTCTGGTATCTTTGATCAGTCAAAAAATGTCTCAATAGCTAAAGTTGAAAATTTGCAAGAGAGCTCTAAAGTTGTAGATACTAGTGGGGCACTGAACATTTCTATCGAAGTAAGTTGGAATTAACTTTGTATTATAGTGTACATGTGAATCTCCTCTGATATTTTTGTATATACACAGATCATAAATGCACACTTGTTGCCTCACTGTGCTTTAACAAAATTTTTAATCAGGTGTATGCAGTGAATATTTTATTTTGCTCAACATTAAGAAGAAAGATACACTTGAAGTGAATGATATTTATGTATGAATTAGATGGGCAATAAAGTTGTTTTAAAAGACACTTTGAACTTTGCATGTTCATTTGGAAGTGCTTATGAATGTTTGTCATGTAAGTTTAAATTAACTAAATCCTCAGTCCTTACTTCCATTAATCATAGAAAAGCATTTCATTTTGACTATGGAAATTACCCACTTGTTATAATTTGATGCTTGAGGTTTAGTTCTTCCTGATGTGGCTTTATTGATAGCTATTTATTATTACTATTGACTTTGCAAGTTTGATGCTCAATTATATAATTTTTTGCTTTGAATTATGATAAGTTTAGCATCCAATTGCAAATTTATATAATAGGAGATTACTTGGACTAGTAACATGTGAGTCTTTCCTCATGTTTGTATATGTTTTACCTCTTGCTTTTCGCTAACACCCATTTCACTACTATTTCCTTTATTTTCCAGGATTTCTAAGATCAATGTGCTTTCGCATACATTTTTCTCATATAATAGTACTAGTTTATCATTCTTTATATGGTTGGTTCCTAGTTGTGCTATGAGGTTTGATACTTCTTTGCAGTTGATCGAGCACAAAGGTTATTTTCCAACTGAAAGATGGTAGTTGGATAAGGTGTGTTTAGATATATTGTTAGTTGAGCAAAAAAATTATTACTTTTGCTATATGATCAAATCTCTATTCTGACTTTTGTTGTCCACATTGTGATGCTTTTCTTGTAGGTGGCAAGCATTTTGGATAGCTAAGTAGCTGTTATAGTTGGGAATGGGAATGAGTGTTACATTTTGTATACCTATGTGATTTTTTTTAAGGCAAGCAAAGAGTATGTATTGTTAGTTGTCTTTTTTGGGGCATTCAAGAAGGTATTAATTGGTGGCTTTTGTATAGTGCTTTAGTTGGCTATATATTTGTAGATGTCATTTATTGAATTTTATAAAATTCTTAAGCAGAATATAATGTGGTACAATTTTTACAATACAATGATCATATTTTGAATAATCTATTTTATACAAATGTATTTGATTGTATAATTAAATTGCATTATCAATAATATATTGATGAAAAAAATAAGTATTATTATTAATGGGCAAACATGTCACATTTTAAAAAATAAAACACAAATATAAGTGTGGTATATGTATCAATAAGTGATGCGTTTAAGAGGTAAAAGTTTTAATAAAAAATGATGCATATAAGGAGAAAAGTGTTGAATTATTGTGTTAAAAAGATTATAAAAAGTGTTGCTATTAATAGTCAAAAATGTTGCAATTGTTTAAGAGTAACAAAAGAATAAGTGTTGTTGTTGGAAGGAAAAAAGTGTTGCATATAGAGAAGTATTGCCTTTGTTATATATCGCGATAGTTCAAGAAAGTGTTGCATAAAATGACAAAAGTGTTGCGTTATATCTAACATGACAGGACCTGATAAGATAGAATGAAAAGCGTTACCTTAGGTATAATGCAACATTTATATGACCAAAAACAATACTTTAGGAGTGATGTCTTAGCCTCAATTTGTAGTAGTGTATATTGGACTTATTGTATCATATTCTATATATAAATAAAGGCATTTGGATTTTGGTTATTATACTTACTTGTATTGGTGCCAAATAAACTAAGTATAATAACGTCCTTGAGTAGAAGGTTCTTACCTATATCAATCGATTGGTTGAATCGATAGTGAGATGATATAGGGAATACTACTCTAAATCATTCCTAGTCGAGTATTAACATTCAGGGACAATGTTAATGCAATAAGACTAGCATGTAGGTCAACTCGATGACTTGATCTCACAAGTCATGGATATAGAGATATCAAGTTGACACATGGGTATGCATTAGAGAATGTATACTGAATGACCAGCCATGAGAAAGTATTGTTTGGTTCGTCGGGCCGCGAAAATCGCTTTTTCGCGTCGCGGAAACCCTGAGTCACCCAAAGCCGTAGATCCATGCAAAGATTCGTAAACAAAAACTTTTCGAAAAACCTTTTCTTGTACGAGTTTGTAAAACCTTAGATCTACACTAGATAAGGGTTATACCTTCGAAGCGTGCCTTTCGCTTATCCCGCTCGTCCAATGAGTTGCCGGATCTCTAGACCGTCAAGCGCCGGTCCTCTAGAAGTATCCACACGGACACGTAGGTGGAGAAAACCTCACACAAAGGTGTGCTAGCACCTAGGTGAGATTCGGCCAAGCAAGGAGGAGAGGGAGAGGAAGAAGGAGGAAGAAAAACCACACTTCAATGAAAATGAATTCACTCCAATTCACAAAGTGGCCGGCCACTTTTCTTCTCTAGTGTAACTCCCCATTAAATGCAATTAATGTGAAGTTAATAAGAAAATGGCTTTGTAACTTCCATGAGGTGGCATCCATGATGATGTGGAATATCATCATTGGTCCACCTAATGCCAACTCACCAATGAGGTGGCAAAAGGTCAAGTCAAAATTGACCTTTGGTCTTCCTTCTCTAGTCAATCAAACTTGACTCAATCTCTACCATGGTTGATCTAATCCAACCATTTGATTCGAGTCAACTTAATATAATGAATCTAATTCATTAAATTAAATTGATTTAATAAGTCATAATCTAAATTAGACTCATTAAATACATGAATCAACTTGAGTCGAACTCAAGTTAACCCAATTAGGATTACTCTTAATCCAATTTGATTCATCAAATGAATCTAATCCTCTTGGTTCATCATATGAACCTAATCTCCATCTAATTGTCCTAAGTGTGTGACCCTATAGGTTCTTGTAACGTTGGCAATGCCCTAAACCCATTTAGGAGCATAAGTAATGAGCGGTATCTAGCAACACATCATTACTACCCAAGTTACAAGAATGTCGAGATCCGACATCACCTTGTGACTACCAATTGTGACTACTTACAAAATAATGACAAGTGTCCTTCTATCCTAGGCATCTAGATTGATCAATATGAGGCATAGACCGTGTCATCCTCTAATCAATCTAAATCTTGAACTCCAAGTAGACTCACTCGATCAAATGAGCTCAACATCTAATGTTGACTCATTTGGGCATGGCCATGCACTTAGTGGTCTCACTCTATCAAGAATACCGATGTCGCTCCCGTCATATGGGAGGGATAGATCCCATCTACATCACTCACATCCCTCTACATAATTCGTTATAGACCCAGTAATCGCCTTTATAGTCCACCCAGTTACGGGTGACGTTTGACGAAACCAAAGTACATAACTCCTTATGTAGGGATCCATGGTGACTTCAGGTCTAAGGACTAATAGTCATACTAATAGTCACATGAGAAAGTATATGACACTCATATAACGATCCATGATACTTTCTCATGGCGGGTCATTCAGTATACATTCTCTAATGCATACCCATGTGTCAGCTTGATATCTCTATATCCATGACTTGTGAGATCAAGTCATCGAGCTGACCTACATGCTAGTCTTATTGTATTAACATTGTCCCAGAATGCTAATACTCGACTAGGAATGATTTAGAGTAGTGTTCCCTATATCATCTCACTATCGATTCAACTAATCGATTGATATAGGTATGAACCTTCTACTCAAGGACGCTATTATACTTAGTCTATTTGGCACTAATATAAATAAGTATAATAACCAAACAAATACCTTTATTAATATACAAGAATATGATATACATGAGTCCATACAATCATCAAATGATTGGCTCTAGGGCTCTAACTAACAAGTATCATGGATCGTTATATGAGTGTCATATACTTTCTCATGTAGCTATTAGTATGACTACTTGTCCTTAGACCTGAAGTCACCATGGTTCCCTACATAAGGAGTTATGTACTTTAGTTTCGTCAAACGTCACCCGCAACTGGGTTGACTAAAAAGGCGATTACTGGGTATGTAACAAATTATGCGGAGGGATGTGAATGATGTAGATGGGATCTATCCCTCCTATATGACGGGAGGGACATCGGTATTCTTGATAGAGTGAGACCACGAAGTGCATGGCCATGCCCAAATGAGTCAATATAGGATATTGAGCTCATTTGATTTAGTGTGTCTACTTGGATTTCAAGATTTAGATTGATTATAGGATGACATGGTCTATGCCTCATATTGATCAATCTAGATGTTTAGGATAGAAGGACACTTGTCATATATTGTGAGGAGTCACAATTAGTAGTCACAAGGTGATGTTGGATCTTAACATTCTTGTAACTTGGGTAGTAATGATGTGTTGCTAGATACCGCTCATTACTTATGCTCCTAAATGGGTTTAGGGCATTGCCAACGTTACAAGAACCTATAGGGTCACACACTAAGGGCAATTAAATGGAGATTAGGTTCATATGATGAACCAAGAGGATTAGATTTATTTGATGAATCAAATTGGATTAAGAGTAATCCTAATTGGGCTAACTTGAGTTGGACTCAAGTGGATTTATGTATTCAATGAGTCTAATTTAGATTATGACTCATTAAATCAACTTAATTTAATGAATTAGATTCATTATATTAAGTTGGCTTGAATCAAATGGTATGCCTTAGAAATGAATATCTCTCAGGCTGACGACGTACCCTATCAGACCTGCGAAGAGGTATGTCTACTTGAACCGGTTGTTGTTCCTCAACTCCTTGTGGAACATCATCCACAACACTTTGTGGTTCCAGTTCAATTTCCATCGAGGCATCAGTGCTATTGTTCGCATCTTGAACTTCTTCAAGATCGAACGCGCTCCCACTAGTCTTTCTAGAAACAAAGTCCCTTTCTAGAAAGACCCCAGTCTTTGCCACAACTATCTTGTGCTGACTGGGAATGTAGAAGTAATATCCCTTAGTTTCCTTGGGATATCCAATGAAATAGCACTTGTCGGATTTGGGTCCTAATTTGTCTGAGACTTGACGTCGTACGTAAGCCTCACAACCCCAAATCCTCATGAAAGACACCTGGGCATCTCTCCCAGTCCATATCCTATATGGTGTCTTTATCACGACCTTTGATGGAACTCGGTTGAGTATGAAAGCTGTCGTGTCTAGAGCATATCCCCATAGATATGTCGGAAGATCTGTGTGACTCATCATAGATCGTACCATATCTAATAAGGTACGATTCCTCCTTTCGGATACACCATTCCACTGTGGTGTTCCAGGAGGAGTAAGTTGAGATAAAATCCCACAATCATCTAAGTAGTCACGGAACTCATGGCTTAGTATTCACCACCTCGATCTGATCGAAGTATTTTAATACTCTTGCCAAGCTGGTTCTGTACTTCATTCTTGAATTCTTTGAACTTTTCAAAGGATTTGGACTTATGTGTCATCAAGTACACATATCCATATCTACTGAAGTCATTAGTAAATGTGATGAAGTATCTATAACCGCCTCTAGCAGCGATATTGAAAGGGCCACATACATCACTATGTATGAGTCCTAACAAATCAGTCGCTCTCTTGCTGTGCCCACTAAAGGGAGTCTTGGTCATCTTGCCTCGTAGGCATGACTCGCATATCTCATATGATTCAAAGTCAAATGAGTCCAACAAACCATCCTTATGGAGCTGGGATAAGCGCTTGTCATTTATATGACCTAAGCGACAGTGCCAGAGATAAGTTTGGTTCATGTCATTTGACTTGAACCTCTTGGTATTAATGTTATAGATAGGGCTCTCAAGGTCTAGAATATAGAGTCCGTTTATTAGTAGTGCACTACAATAGAACATATCTTTTAAATAAACAGAACAACATTTGTCTTTTATTATAAAAGAGTATCCTTTCTTGTCTAAACAAGAAACTGAAATTATGTTCTTAGTAAGAGCAGGCACATAACAACAATCATCTAAATTTAGTACAAGCCCAGAGGGCAGAGATAGCTGATAAGTTCCTACAGCAACAGCAGCAACCCGTGCTCCATTGCCAACTCGTAGGTCCACCTCGCCCTTTGCCAATGCTCTGCTATTTCTCAGCGCCTGCACATCAGTACAAATGTGAGAAGCACATCCAGTATCTAATACCCATGATGTAGAAATAAATAGATTGACTTCTATAACATATATACCTGAAGTGGAAGTCTCACTTTACTTCTTCTTAAGATCTTCCAAGTATACCTTGCAGTTCCTCTTCCAGTGCCCGGTCTGACCGTAGTGGAAGCAGGTAGCATCTTTGGCGACCCCTCCTTTAGGCTTCAGTGCCTTGCCTTTGCCCTTGGTTTGGGACTTTTCCTTACCTTTGGGCTTGCCCTTGCCCTTGTGCTTCTGGACCATAAGAATGGGCTTAACCTTCTTAAGGTTAATCTCAGCAGTTCGTAACATACTAAGTAACTCGGGCAGTGGCTTGTCAATCTCGTTCATGTTATAGTTGAGAACGAATTGATTATAGCTATCTGGCAAGGACTGCAAGATCAAGTCAGTGGCCAGCTCTTGGCCAAGTGGGAACCCCAGTCTTTGTAGGTTCTCTATGTACCCAATCATCTTGAGTACATAAGGACCTACAGGAGCCCCGTCTGACATCTTGCACTGAAACAGTGCCTTCGAGATCTCAAATCTCTCATGCCTCGCTTGTCCCTGATATAGTTGGCGAAGATGCTCAACCATATCAAAAGCGCCCATCAACTCATGTTGCTTCTGAAGCTCTGAGTTCATGGTCGCGAGCATTAGACAGGACACATCTAATGCGTCGTCTTGATGCTTCTTGTAAGCATCTTTGTCGGCTCGCGGGGCATTGGCAGGAGGAGCCTCCGGAATGGGCTGCTCCAGAACGTACAGGGTGAGAACTATTCTCAAGTTCCTGTACCAGTCCAGGAAATTCGCTCCGTTGAGCTTGTCCTTCTCAAGGACAGATCGCAGTGAGAAGGAATTCGTGTTCGACGTCATGGTTATCTACAACAGAAAATTTGCAGAAATAAATATCATATTCTTTAAAACATTTAATTAGGCCTTTAATTAAATGATGCTCCCACTGAATACTATAATTCTTGTGGGACAAGATCCACATCATACTAACCCTTGAGTTAGCTTTGGCTAATACGCCCAAGGCTTAGTATGATCGGTAGGTAACGATTACCAATTACATCTCTATGCAACTCTTGTTTATAGAATAAAATCCTCATTTATATTAAAACTCGAGTTAGCTTTGGCTAATACGCCCGAGAGTTAATATAGATGTGATTTTGACCTATCTTTCCAACTATTGGAAGAATGCCTATAGTTGACTCGATCCAACCGAGTAACTATGAATACTCAATCTAATTGAGTTTGTATTCACCCATGCATTGATAGGCGGGACCAAGATTGTCCCTCCGTACCCTACCAAGATAATATGTATTGCTTTGCTTTGGCAGATTCAACAATACATGTGATCGAGGTAGTGATAGGTATCACAGCACGGTTAGGCATTTTAGAGTTGGTTCGATCTAGATCTAATCTAATCGAGAAGGATGCATCTTGTGCACGACTTAGATCTAATCTAATCGCAAGGGTACATCATGTGCACGACTTAGATCTAATCTAATCGTTAAGGAACTAATTAATTAATTAATTATTAAACATGCATCAAATACATAACAATTAATTAATTAATCTATTTGTGATTTAGTCATGGCCCTACTACGATCTTCTCAAGCCAATGAGAAGATCGAATGGTCAACCTAGGGTCAACAGCTTCTCCAAGCTCCTCCCTTTGACCACCTTGTGTTGCTCGTGCCCGCCTCGGAACTCCGTCTCGTGTGGACCCTCCACCGCTCCAATTTGTACATTACAATTTGAAACTCGAGTTACATTCGAGTCTAAATCTAATTTACAACAAGAATAAAAGACGAGGCACGACGCGCAGGTCGCGAATAATAAAATAAATATTACAAGCACGCACATCACATAACGGCACGCAGGCCGTATTATGAATTACAACACATTGTCCAATCAAATTGGGTCTTTGGGCCATGACTATCACAAAATTAATATATAATTCAAAATTATATATTTTCATAATTTTCTATAATTTTAAAAATAATTTTTACAATTTTTACAAGTAAAATTTCCCGGCGGTCCCGTTTAGCGGTTTCGGGCGCAATCGCGGAACGGATCCCCTTGCGGGGCCCAGGGGCAGCGCCCCTACCCGCGATCTAACCATCGCGAGGGTTCCTTTGCGATCCAACAGCGCCTAAACCCGCTGTCCCAAAACGATTTGGGCCGAGACATTGCCGTTTCGGAAAAATCTTCCCGGCGGGTTCGTTTTTAGCGATTTCGGGTGCAATCGCGGAGCAAATCCCCTTGCGGGGTTAGGGGCAGTACCCCTACCCACGATCTAACCATCGTGAGTTGCTCCTTTGCGATCTAATGGCACCCAAGCCCGCTGTCCCAAACGGATTTGGGGCAAAACGAAGCCGTTTACAAGAAAACTTTCCGGTAGCCGAAGCCTACAAGTGCCGAGACACTTGTGCTTCGCTTCTACGGAAAAATTATTCATAAAAACTCTAAAAACTTAATTTTTACAGAAAATCACAGAAGGTATATTTTTCATAAAAATACAAACGAACTCGTACAAGTCTTTGCACGTGGCTCTGATACCACTGTTGGGATCGTCGGGCCGCGAAAATCGCTTTTTCGCGTCGCGGAAACCCCGAGTCACCCAAAGCCGTAGATCCGTGCAAAGATTCGTAAACAAAAACTTTTCGAAAAACCTTTTCTTGTACGAGTTTGTAAAACCTTAGATCTACACTAGATAAGGGTTATACCTTCGAAGCGTGCCTTTCGCTTATCCCGCTCGTCCAATGAGTTGCCGGATCTCTAGACCGTCAAGCGCCGGTCCTCTAGAAGTATCCACACGGACACGTAGGTGGAGAAAACCTCACACAAAGGTGTGCTAGCACCTAGGTGAGATTCGGCCAAGCAAGGAGGAGAGGGAGAGGAAGAAGGAGGAAGAAAAACCACACTTCAATGAAAATGAATTCACTCCAATTCACAAAGTGGCCGGCCACTTTTCTTCTCTAGTGTAACTCCCCATTAAATGCAATTAATGTGAAGTTAATAAGAAAATGGCTTTGTAACTTCCATGAGGTGGCGTCCATGATGATGTGGAATATCATCATTGGTCCACCTAATGCCAACTCACCAATGAGGTGGCAAAAGGTCAAGTCAAAATTGACCTTTGGTCTTCCTTCTCTAGTCAATCAAACTTGACTCAATCTCTACCATGGTTGATCTAATCCAACCATTTGATTCGAGCCAATTTAATATAATGAATCTAATTCATTAAATTAAATTGATTTAATAAGTCATAATCTAAATTAGACTCATTAAATACATGAATCAACTTGAGTCGAACTCAAGTTAACCCAATTAGGATTACTCTTAATCCAATTTGATTCATCAAATGAATCTAATCCTCTTGGTTCATCATATGAACCTAATCTCCATCTAATTGTCCTAAGTGTGTGACCCTATAGGTTCTTGTAACGTTGGCAATGCCCTAAACCCATTTAGGAGCATAAGTAATGAGCGGTATCTAGCAACACATCATTACTACCCAAGTTACAAGAATGTCGAGATCCGACATCACCTTGTGACTACCAATTGTGACTACTCACAAAATAATTACAAGTGTCCTTCTATCCTAGGCATCTAGATTGATCAATATGAGGCATAGACCGTGTCATCCTCTAATCAATCTAAATCTTGAACTCCAAGTAGACTCACTCGATCAAATGAGCTCAACATCTAATGTTGACTCATTTGGGCATGGCCATGCACTTAGTGGTCTCACTCTATCAAGAATATCGATGTCACTCCCGTCATATGGGAGGGATAGATCCCATCTACATCACTCACATCCCTCTACATAATTCGTTATATACCCAGTAATCGCCTTTATAGTCCACCCAGTTACGGGTGACGTTTGACGAAACCAAAGTACATAACTCCTTATGTAGGGATCCATGGTGACTTCAGGTCTAAGGACTAATAGTCATACTAATAGTCACATGAGAAAGTATATGACACTCATATAACGATCCATGATACTTTCTCATGGCGGGTCATTCAGTATACATTCTCTAATGCATACCCATGTGTCAGCTTGATATCTCTATATCCATGACTTGTGAGATCAAGTCATCGAGCTGACCTACATGCTAGTCTTATTGTATTAACATTGTCCCAGAATGCTAATACTCGACTAGGAATGATTTAGAGTAGTGTTCCCTATATCATCTCACTATCGATTCAACTAATCGATTGATATAGGTATGAACCTTCTACTCAAGGACGCTATTATACTTAGTCTATTTGGCACTAATATAAATAAGTATAATAACCAAACAAATACCTTTATTAATATACAAGAATATGATATACATGAGTCCATACAATCATCAAATGATTGGCTCTAGGGCTCTAACTAACAAGTATCATGGATCGTTATATGAGTGTCATATACTTTCTCATGTAGCTATTAGTATGACTACTTGTCCTTAGACCTGAAGTCACCATGGTTCCCTACATAAGGAGTTATGTACTTTAGTTTCGTCAAACGTCACCCGTAACTGGGTTGACTATAAAGGCGATTACTGGGTATGTAACAAATTATGCGGAGGGATGTGAGTGATGTAGATGGGATATATCCCTCCTATATGACGGGAGGGATATCGGTAGTCTTGATAGAGTGAGACCACGAAGTGCATGGCCATGCCCAAATGAGTCAATATAGGATATTGAGCTCATTTGATTTAGTGTGTCTACTTGGAGTTCAAGATTTAGATTGATTATAGGATGACATGGTCTATGCCTCATATTGATCAATCTAGATGTTTAGGATAGAAGGACACTTGTCATATATTGTGAGGAGTCACAATTAGTAGTTACAAGGTGATGCTGGATCTCAACATTCTTGTAACTTGGGTAGTAATGATGTGTTGCTAGATACCGCTCATTACTTATGCTCCTAAATGGGTTTAGGGCATTGCCAACGTTACAAGAATCTATAGGGTAACACACTAAGGACAATTAAATGGAGATTAGGTTCATATGATGAACCAAGAGGATTAGATTCATTTGATGAATCAAATTGGATTAAGAGTAATCCTAATTGGGCTAACTTGAGTTGGACTCAAGTGGATTCATGTATTCAATGAGTCTAATTTAGATTATGACTCATTAAATCAACTTAATTTAATGAATTAGATTCATTATATTAAGTTGGCTTGAATCAAATGGTTAGATTAGATCAACCATGGAAGAGATTTGTTCAAGTTTGACTTGACTTGATAGGAAGATTAAAAGTCAAGTTTGACTTGACTTTATGCCACCTCATTGTTGAGTTGGCATTGATGTGGACTAATGATGTTACTCCACATCATCATGGGGTGCCACCTCATGGAGGTTACAAGCCTCCATTCCATTTAATGTGGCCGGCCACATTAAATGAGTGGGAGTTACTCATGTGGTCGGCCACTCAAGAGGTAAATGTGAATGAATTTTTCATTCAAGTGTAATCACTTCATCTTCTTCCTCTTGGAGCTTTCTCTTCTCCCTCTCCTCCTCTCTTGGCCGAACAAGACAAGGTGCTAGCACACCTTTGTTTTGGTCATCTCCACCTAAGTTGTTCGTGTGGATACGTATAGAGAGTTGTCTACGTTGACAACTTCGAGATCCGGCACCGTTTGGACGAGCGGGAAGGCGAAGGGCTTCGCTTCAAATGTATAACTCTTATCTACTGTAGATTTCGAGTATGAAACTCATATTCGTATTTGTCGAATGTTTTTCTTCGCACGAGATCCGTTGGCTAGGGTGATTCGGGGTTTCCGCGACGCGAAAAAGCAATTTTCACGCCCTGAAAAACCCAACACTATAACTGGTGATGTGTAGTTCTTACACTCATTTATTTTTATATTGAGTTTGGGTATGCAGCCCTCATTTTTCTGCTGCGAATGTTTCTGTTGGTGGGTTGTGTTTCCCTTGTTGTAGTGGAGTAGGTTATATATATCTGCGATGTTTTAATATTGTTTCACTTCTTTTCGTATTGTGTTGTCAGCAGAAGGCTATGTTTATTAAACTACGTGGAATGTTTATTTACTTTATGGTATATGTTCCGGCCGTGTTGGCTGAGGATTGTAAGGCCCTGAGGGCTATGTATTCAGGATTCATATTGTCACCGGTACAGGGGAGATGCTTCCATATTTTCACCGACAGGGACTCCTCCGGGGGCGTGACAATTTATTGGTATTAGAGCCACAAGTTTATAAGTCCTGTTTTCTCATGTTTTTCGATTTTCATGATTTGTTTTCTCGATGTGACCTTTTCAAGTTTTGGGACCAGGCAGTGACAGGACATCTCCAAGTTATAGTTCTATCATACACTTTTCTTGGTACTTGTCTAGTTATTTCTAACATGTATGACATGTGTGGATCAGCCACTGTTTAGGTCTATCAGTTCCTACTAGAGATTAAAAGATTCATGGATAAAAATAATTAATGCCAATAATTGATTAAGGACTACTAATGATCGATTTGAATAGGGTTTTTCCTATGGGGTTCGATCTTTGGGTTTAGCTAGTTGTTGCTTATTTGATTAGCTAACCAACTGCCCAAGCGGGCGGTTCTATTTAGAAAAGGAAGCAAATTTATTTGAGGGGTTAACAGAATATTGCAGTTTATAAAAGGGTTAAGTTGAGGTGGTAAATTCCCGGACCGAAAACCCTTTCCCCTCTCTTCTTCTCTCTCGCTCGCGATGGCAGAGCTCGGCCGGAAAACAAGCCACGGCTAGGTCTTGTCTTCGGCGGTCGATCAAGAGCCCAATCCGAGAGCTCTTCGCCTTCTCACGATCCTCTCAGCAAGGTGATCGCGTAGGCACAAGAGGAGGCCGGAAAGCTCGAGCTAACCAGAAACCCAAGGGCTTTTCTTCTCGGTTTTGAGTCCAAGAAACCAAGGTAAGTGCTTCCTCACCTGCAGTAGAGTAGTTTCGGATTCATGTGAGCTTCTTCTTCTTGATTTTCGTAGCAAGTTTGTAAGGAGGATCGTTTTGTGCTTGTTACCATGAAATTTAGTTCAAATTGTTCAGAGTTTATAGTAACATTTCAGCAAGTTTAACTTGGTATTGTGCAAGGGAAAAGAAAGTAAAAGCAGCTTTTTTTGATGTTCTGTGGATTTCGGATGGTGCTATAAAGGGGGCACGGACAGTTTTCCTTTAGGGTTTATAGTGCAGATTTTAATTAAGCTTATAGTGCAGATTCTTACTTAAGCTTGTAGTGCAAATTTTTATTTAAGCTTATAGTGCATATTTTAATTAAGCTTATAGTGCAGATTTTAATTAAGTTTATAGTGCAGATTTTTGGTGGAACTTGTAGTGCAGAGTTTTGGTGGAATTTATAGTGCAGATTTTTAGTGGAACTTGTAGTGCAGATTTTTGGTGGAACTTATAGTACAGTTTTTTTTAAAAAAAAATTATAGTGCTGTTTGGTTAAGTATTATAGAGCAGAATTTATGTTTGCATAGTATGCAGAAATTGCGTAGCATAGAATGCATAATCTTGATTAGTATAGTATGTAGATTTAGTTTTCAGTTTGCGATTTTGGCTTAGTATTCCAGTTTAGATCATGTTGTAACATGCTTAAAGATCTCTATTGCTCTATAAAAGTATAAGCTTTACATAGGTATCAAGCTTTAACAGATTTTTAGTGTGGAATAGCTATGTGTAGCATTACAGGTTTTGAATTGTTTAACATTGCAGTTTTGACGGTTTAGCATTGGAAGATCCAATTAGATCTCTAGTAGCTTGATTAGATTTGCATATTTTATTAAGCTTACAAGTGCAGATTTTATTAAGCTTACAAGTGCAGAATTTTGTTAGTATAGTATGCAGAATTTTGATTAGCATAGTATGTAGATTTTTGTTTATGCATTTCAAAGTTAAAATTTGTTTAAACATTTCAGTTTTTAAAGAAGCATTCTTTTATTAGAGGTATTAACAAATATAAGAAAGACAAAGAAAAGAAAGAAAAAGGCCAAGGCCTTAAGTAGATCCCAAAGTCAAGACTTTAGGGATTTTGGCACACAAGGTGCTTGTTAAAATGCCAAGCCATTTAAAGAAGAAGTAATTAAGATAAATCAGCTTATGAATTAGAATTTTACTTTTATCAGTGGCACTGTGCTGGACTCTTATTTGGGATGCGCGTATAGCAAGTACAGTTGTCGGGCCCATCAGCAGCATGATTATTATTTTTATCTATTATGAAAATAGTTTTTCAAAACTTCACAAATCAATTACGTGAATACAGTTCAGATTCAGCATTAGCCAAGCATCAGTTTAGCTCAGCTTATGTATTAGTTCAGTTAAACTTATTATTCTGAAGTATAAAAGTATAAGTTTTGAATAGGTGAAATAAGCTTTACATGTTTAGCATTTCAGCATGTCTTGTTTCTTTTGCTATTAGATGAGCATGTGTAGTATTTCCTTTAAAGCATTCAGTTTTAGTTTTATTTTATTCACATGCATATTCAAGTTTTGAGAGTTAGATAGTGCTTACTAAGCAATTTTACTTATAGTTGCATTTCCTATTGCTGCAGATAAAGGAAAGGAAAAGTTATAGCAAAGGAAGACGAGAAGGAGATGCGGTTGGATGTGTGATGTCTGGACTATAGAAGCCTTGGGATTTAGCATAAGAATTTATTAAGATTGCCATGTATTTAGAATTCTTTCATTTAAATTGTTATGCACATTAGACCTATTATCTGAATTGTACAATGGTTGCATGCATGTTAAGATTAATACATATATTTCAGCATGATTAGATTGATGTGTAGTTTTAGTTGTGTATACATACTGGAGTAGAATGTAGAGATAAGTTGTTTATGATTTCCGCTGATATCATTTGCATGTTTAGAGAGTTTATGTATCGATAATTACATGTGTGCAATGTTAGTTAAGATAAGTTAGTAATCCAGTAGCGCTCCGCCCTCACAGACTAGTAGTGAGGAGGGTGGGGTGTTACAATTAGGTGGAATTTAAACATGGTTACCTAATCAAATTAGGATTAGGTTTTGCATTTAGGTAATTGTTCTATATGAGATTAGCTAAAACTGTATATCATATGATTTGCAGGATGTTGATTTAAGATGAGCGTCTCGACGTGGGGGTTCTTTCAGAGATGTGTTACATAAAGGCGGGTACCTTTGACTTATCTTCTTTTGATATTGTCATTATGATATGCATAGTATGTTATAGCTAATGGTAATTGTTAGGTTTATATCTGCCTTGGTTTGTCACTACCTAGTACCTGTGCTATGCCTTTATTTTATCTGATATGCGTTTAGGCCTATATTATCTTGATTCTTGCCCTGTGTACTTATGTTCATATAAGTAGGTGATATACGATGCATTCCTGGGTATAGGACTAGGTACTAATTATACCTGGCATGTGTACTTTGACATTATGATACCTTGTTTATTGTAATGAATTCATTGTTCTTTTTGGTACATATTAGATGGAGGCACATATTGTCAAGTATTACATGCTTTAGTGTCATGCACCATCTTGCATGATTGCATGATGTGCGATTGTCGACTCCTTTGTAGTCGAGCACATTACCAGTTACATGATCTGCACACACAACCACTCATAGGTTAGTAGTACATCAGGCAGAGTGTGTGCAATTGCTCTGTCAGGGCTCCGCTAGTTTGCTCATGGGTAGTGGTGATGTAGTGTGGTGGCGGACAGGGATCCCTCCTCTTGACTATGAGACAGGGAGATGAGAGCTTCAGCTCCCCCATTTAGTTGGGGTAGGAGGATAGTGTACTCCAACAACATCATGTCCACTCGGTCACTCAAAAGCAGTGATGGCAGAGTTTACAGTTGTCATAGCTCTACCAACTCGACCTCATCATCGCGATAACGGTGGTTGACTGACGTCAGGGGTGACCATGTCATTTGCACCATATTCATAGATTGCATTTATTTGTGTGTGATTTCTGCATTTTGGATGCTGCATTTTGGTGGTTGCATATGATTGGCATGCATGATGGAGACATTATGTATTTGGTCTGACGATCCTACATCTGTTTGTATGTTTTACACACTCTTATGTCAGAATAGGAGGTCCTGGTGAGTACAGTTTCTTCTGTTGTTCAGTTTGCTTTATCTATTATTATTCAGGGGACTGTATTGCATGATTATTACTGATAGTTATATTACTATGCATATCTACTAGATACCCGCTGAGTTCATTAAACTCACCCCGTTAATTTATATCTATTTCAGGTTGAAGCCGTTAGGAGGTTTCAGCTGCTAGTCCCCTCCCCATGTCACAATGGTTTCTATTTTTGGTCTTTTGTTTCCTTGCTATGTGACCTATAACTGGTGATGTGTAGTTCTCACACTCATTGATTTTTATATTGAGTTTGGGTATGCTACCCTCATTTTTCTGCTGCGAATGTTTCTGTTGGTGGGTTGTGTTTCCCTTGTTGTAGTGGAGTAGGTTATATATATCTGCGATGTTTTAATACCGTTTCACTTCTTTTCGTATTGTGTTGTCAGCCGAAGGCTGTGTTTACTAAACTATGTGGAATGTTTATTTACTTTATGGTATATGTTCCGGCCGTGTTGGCTGAGGATTGTAAGGCCCTGAGGGCTATGTATTCAGGATTCATATTGTCACCGGTAACGGGGAAATGCTGCCATATTTTCACCGACAGTGACTCCTCCGGGGGTGTGACAATTTATTGGTATTAGAGCCACAAGTTTATAAGTCCTGTTTTCTCATGTTTTTGGATTTTCATGATTTATTTTCTCGATGTGACCTTTTCAAGTTTTGGGACCAGGCAGTGACAGGACATCTCCAAGTTATAGTTCTATCATACACTTTTCTTGGTACTTGTCTAGTTATTTCTAACATGTATGACATGTGTGGGTCAGCCACTATTTAGGTCTATCAGTTCCTACTAGAGATTAAAAGATTCATGGATAAAAATAATTAATGCCAATAATTGATTAAGGACAACTAATGATCGATTAGAATAGGGTTTTTCCTATGGGGTTCGATTTTTGGGTTTAGCTAGTTGTTGCTTATCTGATTAGCTAAATTGTATAATATATGATTTCCAAGACGTTGATTTGAGATGAGCATCTCGACGTGGGACTTGTTCCGATACGAACTATAGATAAAGGTGTGTACTTCTGTTTTATCTTTTTAGTACATTGATCTTAGTTCATGAGCTATATATTCGGATAGTTACTGTGTTTATCTTGACTCCACTCGTATTTTTCCTATGATTTATGCTTATCAACTCGATCTTTTAGCTACTCATTTCTATATCTATACAGTCTCATGTTACTATTTATGATCTTTAGCAAATACTAAATACCATGCTTACTTGCTTTGACTACTATTTATTCATGTATCTTATTGAGCATGTGACCTTCATGTAGCATACCTGATTTCTATTTATATTTATATGATGACTATTGCATTTTATGCACCATGTCATTGCATGCATGCCGACGACCAAGTCTCCCTTATGGTTGAGAGGGTCGTTAACTAGGGTCGCACGTTCGACCACTCATGGGTAGTGGTAGCTAGAGCAGATGTCGCTTGTCCCGTTGTGCTCCCACTCGCTCACTTATAGGTAGTGACAGCTGGAGATATGAGCAGCAGGGACCTCGTTCTATGTAGCTATTCAGCTACTACGCAAACTGTCCACTCAGTCACTTGAGAGTAGTGGCGGCTGGAGTGTCATACAGTTATCAGCGATCCAACCTCTTGACCATACAGGAGGTCATGGTGTAGAGGGGTGGGCGGGGTGACCATCCGTGCATATGCTGTTATTATTATATCTGCAGATGCAGTTGATTGCTTACTTATGCAGTTGTGTTATTATATCCATGTGATATGCTTACATATGTTGAGTTATACACCTGTTGCATGTGCTTAGTCATTGGCTTACTTGTTAGTAGTATGTATATACCTCCTCACATGTTACCCTTGCAGTTATGAGCAGTATTATGGCAGATTCTTACTACTCTTGGTCTTCTATTACTAGCCTAGGATATGGTTTCAGGTATGGATATTTATTAAGATATCACTGTAGTATCTGCTATTTTCCTTACGAGACTGTATATCTTTATATCTCTAGTTCTTTATTATGTTTATGCTGTCACGCCCCAGAGGAGTCTCTGTCCGAAGAAATTTCGACAGCATCTCCCCTGTACGGCGGACAATATGAAACTTTCTACATATCACCTATACATCAGCCACAGGCGGCTGGAATGATAACAATAAATAAAAACAAACACCCCGCAGTTTATAAAGATATTCAGCCTCTGGCTGTCACAACCATGCAATTAATAATAGTAATCAATAACAATAGGACTCTGACTCGAAATCCACCCAACTCCACTACACTCGTAAAGCTCAAACCCAACGAACTCACCTCTTCTGCCGTCCAGGCAGGCACGTAGTAGAATGAAATCCAATATTATATCAAAAATCCATCAAAAAATGTCACTCCATACAATATCCATAGGAAAAATCCAAAGACAATACTAAAACAAAGTCTGATATATAAAAAGGCCAAAATAAAACCAATAACGAACTAGTAGAGAACTAGCTCTACGTGCATATGGGGGGGCCAGCGACTGGAACTGCTCCGGACAGCCTCAACCTGAAAATATCAACAATGGAGGCGGGGTGAGTCCAACACTCAGCAGGTACAACTAACACTAATCATGCGTACAGTCTCCTGAATACAAGAAGGAATAAATGCAACTGAAACGAAATCAGGAGATAACTGTACTAACCGGGATCAAGGTACAAAGGTAACAGGTCGTCAGACCGAAGAAATCATAATCCTGTATGCATGTCAATCAAATGCATCCATACAAATGCAGCATATAAGTGCAGCAATCACAACAATAAAATGCAATAAATGCATATGGTGACCGTGCACTCGGACATCACTGCTCCTGACAGTGACTGAGTGGACGGAATGCTGTCGGAGTACTCCTGTCCCAAATCATAAATGGGGAGCTCAATGCTCTCATCTCCCAAGACGGAAATCACGGCCGGCTACCACGCTGAGTCTCCCGACCAACGGAGCCAAACAGAGTCCACCATCTGCCGGCCACGCTGCTACCCTAAATGCCAACGGAGCCAAACAGAGCGGAACTGACTGCCGGCTACCACGCTGAGTCCTCAGACCAACGGAGCCAAACAGCAGAACCGCCACACACCAGCCAGATATACAACTAATCCATGGGTGGTGTGTGCAGTACATGTAACTGGCGATGGGCTCAACCAAAGTGAAGCCGACAATCGCACAGCATGCAAACATGATGCATGATACTAAGCATGGCAATCTCATGAATAGCATAGCAAGATCCATACATAAATAAAAGGTGTACCACAAGTCAATGTATCAGATGAAAGGTACACAAACAGATAGGGTATCATATAAACTCTAGGTCCTGAACATGATGTATCACATGGTTGGGTCACTACCGAAAGCATGTATGGTCAGGTCAATAATAACATGCAGTGCATAATAAATAAACAAACAACATGTAACAGATCATGTAGTGACCAACCGAATCAAAAGGATAACACAATCATTGCTATATGTTAAACACTTTATTATGCATATCAAAAGACATAAGTCAAAGTACCCGCCTCCAATAAGAAATGGTCCAATCCGAAATAGATCCCTCGTCGAGACACCGTCTCGAATCAAAGTCCTGTACCAATCAACATATATATTTTTTATTTAGCTAAAATTCATAAGAATTTAAATAGCTAAATAAAATCCACGAGACTAAATTAGGGAAAACCCTAATCCACATAACCATTTGCCTACCTAAATTAAATCTAACAATTGACTAGGGTTAATTGTCTTAACCCTAATCATTCCATTAGATTAATTTAAAACCAACTCAATCTATAACAAGGATCCATTATCCTACACCATACCTAAATTCACAGCCACTGGTTTGTACTGGAATCAAAGAGTTGCTGGCTGGAATTACTGCCGTCAAGGGTTGTTGGCTGCTGAAATTCTTCACTGTTCGGATCAGATGAAATCAAGATCGATAATAACCAATCAAACAACAATTCTAATCAACAACCGAAGCTTACCTCACTCTAAGTATCTTCCTGCCAACTCACAAACACAGATCTTGCTGCTGGAAGTTATGTCCGAAGCTGTGGATCATCCTCAATAAGAATGGCTAAAGCCCAAACAGGTCTGAAGCTTCCTCTGGTGAAATCCAAATGCCACAATGATGCCGAGCCGGAACAGAGAAGAAGATCGGACAATAGTTGGTGAAGACAATAGCTATCCCTTCACCCAAATGGCTGGTGTGGAACAGATCCCACGCCTCTTCGCTGCTTATTACCGAGACCGAAAGAAGAACGATGTTAAGAAATCGAAGGAGACCAGAGAAACAACAAGATTTTCCCCCTTTACTGCAACGGCTAGGGCAAAGTGGCGTCGCCGTGATAGACAGAGGGTGCTAGGGCAGAGGAAGTCGCCGCGGCGCTGGGTCGGACCTGGTGGCCGGCGGGGGTGGACGGGCCGAGAGGAGGCACCAGTGTCGCGGAATAGAAGGGTGGCGACACCACTGCTTCAGCTCACGAGGCTTCACCGGCCGAGAAGAATTGCTCCGGCGCCGAAAAGGATTTGGACAGAGTGGCTCACAGAGAAGATAAGAGGAGGAGAGGCGAGGGGAAATGGCGATTTTGCGTCGCCGGTTGGGGAGAGGCAGTTAGGGCACGGTTCGCGTGGGAAAGAAGAGAAGGACGCGCGGGGAGAAAGGTTTCGGCGTCGGGTGTGCGGGGAAAGAAGCGGAGGAAATAAAGAAAAAGAGAAAACAAAATAAAAAGAAAAAGGAATTTAAGAAATAAACATTTTCCGGGCCCCGTTTTTATCCCCGTAAACTCGTCCATACGAGCTCCGAAAAATTCCCGAAAAATTTCCAAAAATTTCGGAAAATTCCCTTATTAATATTCGCCTATTTCCGGTATTTTACATTCTCCCCCACTAATAAAAAATTTGGTCCCCAAATTTCGTTATCTACCATCAGCAAGTACTAACAATAGATATAAAGTATAAATGCTGAACGGTAAATAATTCACATACCTCAAGTGAAAAGATGGGGATATCGAGCTCGGATCGTATCCTCAAGCTCCCAAGTAGCCTCCTCGTCTGAATGATGCTGTCATCCGACTTTAACCAGCCGGATACTCTTGTTCCACAACTTACACTCTTTTCGATCCAAAATCCGTACCGGAACCTCCTCATAAGTAATGTCAGGCTGAACTGGAACTGGAATATCAGCCAACACGTGAGCTGGGTCTACTATGTATCTTCTCAGCATAGATACACAAAATATGTCTTGAACACCTGTCCGGAACGGTGGTAGTGTCAGATGGTAAACTACCGCTCCGATCCTCTCCAAGATCTCGAAAGGACCAATGTAACGCGGAGCTAGCTTACCACTGAGGCCAAATCTCTTCACCCCTTTTATGGGTGAAACTCGCAGAAATACATGGTCACAAATGGAGAACTCTAAGAGTCTCCGACTCCGGTCAGCATAACTCTACTGGCAGCCTTATGCCTCTAACATCCTCCGTCTGATAATACGGATCAACTCTGCCTCATGTTGAGCTCTATAAGGTCCCAACAACTGGGCCTCACGGATTCTCGTCCTGATCGACGACTGAGCATCTATGGCAATAAGAATACCCTGCTCAGTCTATCCCTGCTCCTCAAGGTCTAACTCGAATAAACCCTGAATCAAATCTGTGACCACAACTCGGTGGCAAGCTAAAGTCCCTCTGGACTTCTGGCTAAGTGCATCGACAACCACATTAGCTTTTCCCAGGTGATAGCTAATGGTACAATCATAATCCTTCAGGAACTCCATCTATCTCCTCGGTCGAAGATTAAGTTCCTTCTGAGTGAAACAGATATTTGAGACTCCGATGGTCAGTGAGAATCTCAATGTAATATCATACAGGTACTGACGTCAAATCTTCGGGCAAAAATAATAGCAGTCAAGTCCAGATCATGAACTGAGTATTTTCTTCTCAGGCTCCCCCAACTATCAAGAAGTATATAAGAATACTCAACCGTGCTGCAACAGAACAGCACCCATACCCTGTAGAAATGTGTCGGTGTAGAGGACAAATTCGTCCTCTCTAGAAAGTAAAAACCAAAAATCGAAGCCGACACTAGTCTTCGCTTCAGCTCCTAGAAGCTGATCTTGAAATCCTCAGTCTAAATAAACTTCACGCCTTTCATGGTCAGGCGTGTAAGTGACATAGCAATCCGTGAGAAACCCTCAATGTATCTCCGGAAATATCGGCCAAACAAAGGAGGTTACAAGCCTCTTCTATTGACTCCATCTACTCCCGACGGTAACAATCTCGATCTCATGTGGAACCACGGTATACTTCTATTGGTGACCGTGTGGCTCAAACATCTCACATAAAACAATCCAAACCAGCACTACTGATAATCACATATAGATGTTCTCGTCGAATCATCTCTAGATCTATGCAAAGGTAGTGTACGTGACTCACCTCGGATCCGTAATAGATCACAACATCGTCCACAAAGATAATGGAAACCCATCCAAACATCCTCGACATACCAGGATCATCGAGTCCCTGAAAACATCTAAGGCACTGTAAGCCTCTATGGCAAAAACTGAGACACATAATGTACGTATCACAGACATTCCTATCCATAGGATCTCCAATAATAAATCGAAAAAATCTGATCATCAATAACATATATCACCAAAAAAAAATAAATCCTCCAGAGTGAGAGCAACGCTCCATCACAAGAAATCCTCAACATTTGGGAGCAACGCTCCACCACAAATAATCTGAAATATGTATCTGCAATAAATATAGGAGCAATGCTCCGCTACCAGCAATCCGTGATATGTGGGAGCAACGCTCCACCACAAAACAATATCCAAGTACCCCAAGGCACCTAACTATCCAGCTAGAGACTGTACAAGATCTCTCTACCATAATTCGCTGTGGTTAGCCTAGGATATAACAACCTAGTAACTAATCAAATCCATCATCAACTCTATCAGCATCCTAGTGGGTCATCCACTGATAGAAAAATTAGTTGATGAGTTAATTCAACAAATGACATAATGCAGTCACTCCACATTCTGCATTCAGTATAAGTAGAATCATCCTACTGTTACCAATGTATACACCTAGCACATGCTCACACAACATATGTATGATCAACAAAATCCTCCAATTATTATACACCAAACATACTCACAACTCAGGTATAATCAGTATGATACCTCCAACAATACATACCGAACACGTGTCCAAAATCAATGTAGGTAAAATCAACAATACACCTCAAACAACGCTCATATGACATATCTTCACCTATGCCAAGAGTATAACCAACATATACTTCCAATAAAGCATACTAAACCCAGGTGCACTCACAAATCAAACATAATCAAAAAGGTTACCTCAGATACCACACCAAACACATATGTACATATCACAACTCAGATTAAATCGACAAAACGCTTCCATCAAAACACCACCGATGTACTTATACTACATCTCGGATTTAATCAACAAGCTATCCTCAATAATACCTTCAGATACATACACCGAACTACATATCTATGATCCACCAGGAACCTTCAAACCATATCAGAACATGGATATATATACTACTGGCAAATGGACAGTCTACCATAGGACTCCTACAACACATAACAATCATAATATACATGCAACATAGACATGCAAAATCAGCATACCAGCTCAACCAAAGAGACCAACCTTATGCTACCAATACTCATGGGTTACAGGTATATCTAAACAAAATTCATGCATATGTATCAAGCATGAATACCTCAATCAAAAGCAACCCAAAATAAAGCAGTCTAATCATCCAGTAACAACCCTGCTCTAGGTTCAAAGGAACTAGTATCGGACAAGAAAGATATACACACCGTGGTATAACATTGCCAGTCAATGTCATACACTACCAAGACTATATCTAATGGGAAAATTTTTATCATCATAAATCCAAATGTACTCTCTCAGTAAACACTAGTAACGATTGTATCCCATAAGTGTTAAGCAATTAACTCTACACTTCCTTACACCAGCGGGGTCACATATCCCAATGCACCCTCTAAGTTATCCCACCAGGTATATACAATCCATGGTCAAAGTCTTCATGAAATAGGGTACATCGATCCTTTATCACCTATCCAAGCCGACAATGATATATGGCTAAATTGTCATTTTCACGTCAGTACAAAACATGTACTCAAATGTGCTCTAGATACATAACTAAGCACAAATAACCTAAAGGTTCGAACCTCTAAAAATAGAATATGGCAATCCTCTACTGATCACCCAACAAAACTAAATCATTCATCTACTAACTAATCAAGAATACCTTAATCCTCCACAAGCAACTAAGGTATATCCAACCACATGATATCATATGTATAAATGTGTACAACCCAAAAGAAAAAGTCAATATTTAGGAACATCAAGACACTCTCATTTTCATCCTCAAAAATATCAGCCCACATAATATCAAATAAATCAGTCTCTACTCCCATGAGGGCAAATTAGCATTCAAAACATCGATCAATATTTATCCACATAGTTCAATATCAAATGAAACAAATATCATTTTTTTTTTCCATCCTGTTAACTAACCACAACTAACCAGATTTATTCAAATCTCATAAGCACTCTAAACCATAAACTCTCTAGCACCCAATTTATAATCTGATCACGAATTATAATCATCAAACCTGTGAATATCATACATGACACTCACTATGTCACCATCAACAACAACCCAAATAATAGATCATCAAAATAGTTATCCACTAATAGATCATCAAACAACCACATAACATTTACTCTCATAAATCATTAGAAATCAACACATCACAATATCTGATCTCACAATATCCCTCAACCTCAAACCACTTTCAACAATGGTCATACATGATAACTCCCCAAATGATCAATTTTCATCATATCGGATACCCTAATATCCAAAAGATATGAATATAAAAACTCTACTGGCTAAGTCAACATGAATATGTAGGTATCATCCATTAGCCAGCTAACAATAGGAGAGGCTGGTATGTGCCTCCATCTCCTACTAGTAGTAACAAAAGCTAAAACTACTGATGGTATGATAAGAAAAATCACCAGAGACTATAATCCTTTATCTCTATTAAGGTCAACCATGCTCAATGGCTAATCCATCACATGTAATATGTGCTACTACAACCAAACATGTACTAAATAAAGAATGCTAATACCTGTCATAAACTATAAAATTAAACATCATACCTATATGCCGTCTGGAGATGTTCCATCGCTGTCCAGTCCCCAAAATGACCTCGGAATTCCGTACGAGAAAAACAAACACCGGAAATCCATATAAATCCAAAACGGAAGTCCATAACATAATCGAAACGGACAAATCTGTGCAACCGAAAATAACTGCCCACACCAATATGTCTCGCAACCAGGGCTCGTATAAAAATATCCAAAATACCAAACGCAGGTATCACACCCTGCTCTGATACCAATGAATTGGTATCATATAAATCTCGAAAATCCAACACACGGAAATCAAATAAATATCGCCAAACTTTGGCGCGCTAATACCCAATAAACTGATATCAGATTATTCAAAGTATCCATAATACGAAAACAAAGATCGTATAAATCTAGAACACACAGCAAGTATCGTATACCTGCTCTGATACCACTAAATTGTCACGCCCCAGAGGAGTCTCTGTCCGAAGAAATTTCGGCAGCATCTCCCCTGTACGGCGGACAATATGAAACTTTCTACATATCACCTATACATCAGCCACAGGCGGCTGGAATGATAACAATAAATAAAAACAAACACCCCGCAGTTTATAAAGATATTCAGCCTCTGGCTGTCACAACCACGCAATTAATAATAGTAATCAATAACAATAGGACTCTGGCTCGAAATCCACCCTACTCCACTACACTCGTAAAGCTCAAACCCAACGAACTCACCTCTTCTGCCGTCCAGGCAGGCACGTAGTAGAATGAAATCCAATATTATATCAAAAATCCATCAAAAAATGTCACTCCATACAATATCCATAGGAAAAATCCAAAGACAATACTAAAACAAAGTCTGATATAGAAAAAGGCCAAAATAAAACCAATAACGAACTAGTAGAGAACTAGCTCTACGTGCATATGGGGGGGGCCAGCGACTGGAACTGCTCCGGACAGCCTCAACCTGAAAATATCAACAATGGAGGCGACAGGTACAACTGATATGCATAATAAAACAAATAACAGACAAAACTAATCATGCGTACAGTCTCCTGAATACGAGAAGGAATAAATGCAACTGAAACGAAATCAGGAGATAACTGTACTAACCGGGATCAAGGTACAAAGGTAACAGGTCGTCAGACCGAAGAAATCATAATCCTGTATGCATGTCAATCAAATGCATCCATACAAATGCAGCATATAAGTGCAGCAATCACAACAATAAAATGCAATAAATGCATATGGTGACCGTGCACTCGGACATCACTGCTTCTGACAGTGATCGAGTGGACGGCTCCTGTCCTCCGGCCCCAAATCATAAATGGGGAGCTCAATGCTCTCATCTCCCGGTACACAACGAGGAACTCTGCCGGCTACCACGCTGAGTCTCTTGACCAACGGAGCCAAACAGAGTCCACCATCTGCCGGCTACCACGCTGCTACCCTAAATGCCAACGGAGCCAAACAGAGCGGAACTGACTGCCGGCTACCACGCTGAGTCCTCAGACCAACAGAGCCAAACAGCAGAACCGCCACACACCAGCCAGATATACAACTAATCCATGGGTGGTGTGTGCAATACATGTAACTGGCGATGGGCTCAACCAAAGTGAAGCCGACAATCGCACAGCATGCAAACATGATGCATGATACTAAGCATGGCAATCTCATGAATAGCATAGCAAGATCCATACATAAATAAAAGGTGTACCACAAGTCAATGTATCAGATGAAAGGTACACAAACAGATAGGGTATCATATAAACCCTAGGTCCTGAACATGATGTATCACATGGTTGGGTCACTACCGAAAGCATGTATGGTCAGGTCAATAATAACATGCAGTGCATAATAAATAAACAAATAACATGTAACAGATCATGTAGTGACCAACCGAATCAAAAGGATAACACAATCATTGCTATATGTTAAACACTTTATTATGCATATCAAAAGACATAAGTCAAAGTACCCGCCTCCAATAAGAAATGGTCCAATCCGAAATAGATCCCTCGTCGAGACACCGTCTCGAATCAAAGTCCTGTACCAATCAACATATATATTTTTTATTTAGCTAAAATTCATAAGAATTTAAATAGCTAAATAAAATCCACGAGACTAAATTAGGGAAAACCCTAATCCACATAACCATTTGCCTACCTAAATTAAATCTAACAATTGACTAGGGTTAATTGTCTTAACCCTAATCATTCCATTAGATTAATTTAAAACCAACTCAATCTATAACAAGGATCCATTATCCTACACCATACCTAAATTCACAGCCACTGGTTTGTACTGGAATCAAAGAGTTGCTGGCTGGAATTACTGCCGTCAAGGGTTGTTGGCTGCTGAAATTCTTCACTGTTCGGATCAGATGAAATCAAGATCGATAATAACCAATCAAACAACAATTCTAATCAACAACCGAAGCTTACCTCACTCTAAGTATCTTCCTGCCAACTCACAAACACAGATCTTGCTGCTGGAAGTTATGTCCGAAGCTGTGGATCATCCTCAATAAGAATGGCTAAAGCCCAAACAGGTCTGAAGCTTCCTCTGGTGAAATCCAAATGCCACAATGATGCCGAGCCGGAACAGAGAAGAAGATCGGACAACAGTTGGTGAAGACAATAGCTATCCCTTCACCCAAATGGCTGGTGTGGAACAGATCCCATGCCTCTTCGCTGCTTATTACCGAGACCGAAAGAAGAACGATGTTAAGAAATCGAAGGAGACCAGAGAAACAACAAGATTTTCCCCCTTTACTGCAACGGCTAGGGCAAAGTGGCGTCGCCGTGATAGACAGAGGGTGCTAGGGCAGAGGAAGTCGCCGCGGCGCTGGGTCGGACCTGGTGGCCGGCGGGGGTGGACGGGCCGAGAGGAGGCACCAGCGTCGCGGAATAGAAGGGTGGCGACACCACTGGTTCGGCTCACGAGGCTTCACCGGTCGAGAAGAATTGCTCCGGCGCCGAAAAGGATTTGGACAGAGTGGCTCACAGAGAAGATAAGAGGAGGAGAGGCGAGGGGAAATGGCGATTTTGCGTCGCCGGTTGGGGAGAGGCAGTTAGGGCACGGTTCGCGTGGGAAAGAAGAGAAGGACGCGCGGGGAGAAAGGTTTCGGCGTCGGGTGTGCGGGGAAAGAAGCGGAGGAAATAAAGAAAAAGAGAAAACAAAATAAAAAGAAAAAGGAAATTAAGAAATAAACATTTCCTCGCTTAAATGGGGTAACCCAAACAGGCTTTCCCGGAACCCCGTTTTATCCCCGTAAACTCGTCCATACGAGCTCCGAAAATTTCCCGAAAAATTTCCAAAAATTTCGTAAAATTCCCTTATTAATATTCGCCTATTTTCGGTATTTTACATATGCACTATCTGTCTATTACCCATTGAGTCTTCGGGGACATTTGGTTTAGGGGAATATGAGTGGGAAATGGGAATGAGAATCATTGATTGTTATTGTTAATGTTTGGATTATAGGAATAGGAACACAAATAAAGGAATGAATCCTTGAAATTAGGTAATAACTCATTCCCATGTACCTCCCTTTCAATGAGTCATTACCCTATTTTTATCAATCAAAATATTCCCTTATTCCAAAATACCTTTGACCTAAAACTAAAATTTTCTCCCTTAATATCAAATATCAAAATATATTTATTTATTTTTTCTTTCATATCACTTCTCTCTCTTGTTCTCTCTCATCATATTTTCTCTCATCATTTTATCACACACTTTCTCTCTCCTTAATCTCTCCTATCACACTCTCTTTTCTCTTTTTTTTTCTAATTACACTTTCTCTCTCATCATACTTTCTCTCTCCTCAATCTCTTCCATCGCACTCTCTTCCTTCTTTTTTTCTCATCATACTTTCTTTCTCATTATATTTTCTCTCTCGTCAATCTCTCCCATCACACTCTCTTTTCTCTTTTTTTCTCATCACACTTTCTCTCCTCAATTTCTCTTGTCACACTCCATCCTTTTTTTTCCTCAACACACTTTCTCTCTCACCATACTTTCTCCCTCATCATACTTTCTCTCTCCTCAATCTCTCCCATCACACTCACTGTTCTCTTTTTTTCTCATCACACTTTCTCTCTCATCATACTTTCTCTCTCACCATACTTTCTCTCTCCTCTCTCTCTCTCATCACACTCTCTCTTCATTTTTTCTCTCTTCATCCTCTCCTATCATACTTTCTCTCACATCATATTTTCTCACTCATCTTCTCTCATCATGCTCTCTCCTATCACACTCTCTTTTCTCATTTTCTCTCATCACACTTTCTCTCTCTTCATTCTTTCTCATCACACTTTCACTCTCATCATACTTTCTCTTTCATCATATTTTTCTCTCACATTCATCTTTCTCTCACATCTATTTTTTTTCTCTTATTTTTCTTTAAGGGTAAAAAAGGAAATTTTGATTTATTCCGTTAGAAAATATGCAACTAACCAAACATTGCTTTTATGAGTGATATTCATGCTCATACCCATTCTCATTCCACAATACAATGATTCTCATTCCGATTCCTATTCCTAGGAAAGAACCAAACACCCCCTTAGTACTCACCACCCCGTAAACTGGTTTATTTTTTACCAGGTAGCAGGTAAAAGATTTTTAGAGTCACCTGGAGATCATGTTCGCCAGTCCCATGTCACATCGAGCGACCTTTATCATTATTGCTTCCACTCGCATTATTGGATTTGTACTTGTATTTGAATTATGTACCTTTTGTATGGTTTTCCTGGACTTGTGGTGTCCTTTATTTTGGTTATGAACTTCTTGTGTCAAGTCGGGTTGACTCGCAGTTAGTTGTATTATTTTTATATTTTGCTTATGTTTTCGGCTGTCTTTTTGTTCCGGCCATGTGGGTTGTGTATGAAACTGCGTGGTTGTGTTTTATATCCAGCCGCGTGGGTTGTTGTTGGCTTGTGAGTAGCCTTGGGCAATGTATACTGGTTTCATTTGTCACTACTATAGGGGAGGTGCTATCCATTTTTGTCGGACAACCTTACTCTCGGGACGTGACAGAAATATTTTTGAAAAATTATATATCTTCAAAAAGGGTTTGAAAAGGTTTTACATCAAATATATTTTTCAAAATCATACTTTTGAAAACATTTTGAAAAATTGTGTTTTAAAAAATATTTTGAAAATTCCTTTGAAAAATTATGTTTCTTACATTGAAAAACTATTTGAAAAAGATATTTGATAAATATTCTTAGCAAATCTTTACAAATATTTTTAATAAAGTCTTATTCCTTGACAAATATTTTTGAAAATAACTTTTTACTTGAAAATTTTTGAAAGCATTAATTCTTCTCTATCTTGGTTTTATAAAAATATTTCAAGTCTTGAAAATTTTTAAATATTTTTTACAAGAAAGTTTGAAAATATTTTTGAAATGAGTCTTTCAAATGATATTTTTTTTCAAAATATGAAAACTCTAAATTGTCTTTTAAGAGGGAGATATTGTTCATACAAAACTTAAGGAATACCTTAGAAATCAAATACATTTATGAAGGGTTCTTTTTTATTAGTGACAAAAGGGGGAGAAGATAGGTTTAAGTTAAAAACCCAAATCTTTTGAATAGATAAGTAATTAGCCTAATTTAAACATATTTGTCAAACTTCAAAAAGGTATAGATTATGTTGGTGCGGGAAGCATCCGACGATTGAACCTAAGTTTTGATAATGGCAAAGGGTTCAAAGTTAAGGTCATTTGTGGTTTAATGTGTTTGAATGAGTTTACAGGAAAGTCCTAAGTGTACTTAGGCAAAAGTTCTAGCTACGGTTAGGCAGGCGAAAAATTCTAGGGGGTGGTAACCCTAGGTCCTAGGGGAGGTTGTTGGATGTATACTATAAGCCTAGCTTTTGTATGCACATCTATTTTTGAGATGTTTTGAAATGAGAATCACTTTGGTCAAAAGTTTACATTTTATTGAGTTTCATGTTTTTTTACCTGAATTAGGTCAAATTCGGGTTAAAAAATCACCACAGTAAATATATGAGATTAAAATTATGGATGAGGATATTTTTAAGATCATGAGAAAATTAGGAACCCAAAGAAACTTGTTTCATGAAATTCCGAGATCGTTAGGTCCATATTTAGGCCTCCCGAATGATTTTTCTTTTAAATTTTATTTTTCTTAAATTTGGGACGAATCTTGAATTCGTCCCAAATTTTGGGACGAATCCTGGATTCGTCCCAAAATCTGGGACGAATCCAGGAATTCATCCCAAAATTTGGGACGAATTTCTGGATTCGTCCAAAAATCTGGGACGAATCCAGGAGTCGTCCCAAATTTTAAAAAATAAAAAATAAAAGAAAATTTATTTGGAAGGCCTAAATATGGACCTAACGATCTCAGAATTTCATGAAACAAATTTTTATGGGTTCCTAATTTTCTCATGATCTTAAAAATATCCTAAATCTAAATTTTAACCTAATATATTGGGATTAAAAAATTCCAAAAATAAATATATTTGGTAAAAAAAATATTTTTATGGATGTATTTACGATCACGACAACGATACGAACGCATAGAAACTTGTTTCATCAAATTCCGATGTTTCTAGGTCTGTATTTAAGGCGTCCCATTTTGTCCTATTTTTTTAAATAATTAACTTTTTGGGACGAATCTTTGGATTCGTCCCAAAACTGAAAATATTTTTTAAAAAATAAAATTAAACACCGAAGGCTTATATAATGACCTAGAGACATCGGAATTTGATAAAACAAGTTTCTGTGCGTTCGTATCATTGACCTGATCATAAATATGTCATCATCCATAATTTTTAATTAATATTTTAGTGATTCAAATTTTTAACTCCAAATTAGGGCAATTTGGGATTAAAATATTCTAAAAATAAATATATTTGGTCAAAAATATTTTTATGGATGTATTTACGATCAGGACAACGATACGAACGTATAGAAACTTGTTTCATCAAATTCCGATGTCTCTAGGTCCGTATTTATTCCTTCTGATTTTGTTCCTCTTTTATTTAAAAAAATTTAAATTCTGGGACGAATTCCTGAATTCGTCCCAGATTTTGGGACGAATCCATGGATTCGTCCCAAACTCATTCGTCCCAAATTTAATGACGAAATTGGGAACAAAAAATATTTGATGCTAATAACCCTAGATCTACTCCTCAGCCCGATTCTTTTTCCCTTCCCTCATTTCTTTCCTCTCTCTCTCCCCCGTTCCCCCTTCCCAGCTACGATTTTCAGGGTTTCGGCCACATCTCCGACTGACGACGACGTGATATGCAACGATCGCTTGATCTCCTACGGTGGAAGGTTTTCGTTTGGTAAGCCCTCGACTCTCGGATCTCTCTCTCTCGGCGTCGCGGGGCTGCCTGCCGGCGTGGGTTGGCCGCCGCTAGGCGCTGCCTAGCCGCCGCCGCCAGGCCCTGCCTGGCCTCCGGCAGGCCCTGTCTGGCCTCCGGCAGGCCGCTGCCTGGCCGGCGTGTGGCTGGCCACTGCCCGGCGCTGGCTGGCCGGCGTCTGGCTGCCGGCGTGGACCTTCTGAATTTTTATTTAATATTAAAAAATTACTGTCTGAATTGATAATGTTGTTTGTGCAGGTCTCATTTTGGCGTGATCTCAGTGTAGTTGAAGACAACTGTATTTGTTGACCTCTTTTCGATATTCTTAAGTTCATTATTTTGCATTTACTAATTTGTATATAAAGTTAGCTTTAAATAATTATATTATAGTTGATTAATTGTGTTCCTTCTTTTTTATTAGCTGTTGTTTTTGTTTTGTCTTCAATGATAAGATTTATCTATAGTAACTTTTAATAATGTTTAACTGAATAGTTGAATTCAGGTAAAATGTAGAATGAGCGAAGTTGGATGTAAAACAAGAATTTGCCTAATCATCGGGGGTTAACTCCTGAGTTTATCACTGGCCTAAGGCAATTTTTGAATTTTGCATCTAGTCAAGTTATGTATATGGATGGCAAGAAGATAAGGTGCGCATGTAGAAAATGTCACAATGAGAAATTTTTACCCACTGATAAAGTTGAAGAACATCTTTGTAGATTTGGTTTTACTCCGAATTATTATAATTGAACAAGTCATGGAGAACCATTCATATCTGATGAGGATTATGGACGAAATTTCCAAGCCTCTGCTAGTGGGGATCAGAGTTATTATGAACAATTCAATCCATATCAGAGGATGGTAATTGATGCAAGTTGTCAGAATTATATTCCCGAAATGTTTGGTGCAAGTTCTAGTTTTCCTCCAACAAGTGAACAAATGTTTGCCACTAATACATTGCCGTTGGAGGAGCCTAATGTACCAGGTCTGGATGAAATATATTATAAATTTCAAGAAGTATTGAGTGCTGCAAATGAACCATTATATTCCGGTTGTGACAGCCAGACTAAATTATCTCTCACATCCAGATTATTAAATATAAAGGCAGACCATAATATGTCGCAAGATTGTTTTTGTTGAGTTTTTCGGGCCGCGAAAACCGCTTTTCGCGTCGCGGAAACCCCGAATCGCCCAAGCCACGGATCTCGTGCAAGGTAAAACTTTCGAAAAATGCGAGTACGAGTTTAAAACACGATCGACTCTTAGATCTACGAGGGAAAAACATTTACCCTTGATGCGTGCCCTTCGCAATCCCGCAACGTCCAAAGGTAGCCAGATCTCGAGACCGTCAAGCGAACGGTCCTCTAGCGGTATCCACACGAACAAGGAGTGGTCTTCTACCACTCAAAGATGGAGAAGAGAACCCACAAGTGTGCTAGCACTTTCTAGGGCTCTAGGATTGGATCTAAAAGGTGAGAAAGGAGAGAAGGGAAAAAGGAACTCACACACTCCTCTAGTTACTCTCCTTTTGTGACCTTCACACCACCTAGTTGCTTAGAATCAACTCTCACTTCTTCTCCACCATGAAGCCACGACCATCAGCAAGCTAGAGAGAGGGAGAAGCACCCAAGGAAGAAGAAGCATTGAACACAATTCAATTACACCAAATGAAAACAACTCATCACTTAGTGTGGCCGGCCACCACATGTGTAACCCCCACATTAATGTGGCCGGCCACATTAAGAGGATTAATGGTGTGTAACCTCCATGAGGTGGCACACCATTATATAAGGGGATGATATGGCATGCCATGTAGGATGAGTCATCCTCATGATGTGGCAATTCATCAAGTCAAAACTTGATGTGTCAACCTCTATTTGGTCAAGTCAAACTTGACCAATGCTCTTCCTTGTTGAGTTAAATCCAAGCTTTGATTCAAGTCAATTTTAATTTAATGAATCTCAATTCATTAATATAAATTGACTCATGAATCAAATTTAAATTAGACTCATTCAACAATTGAATCTAATTGAGTCTAACTCAATAAGTCTAATTTGAATCCAATCTTTGATTCATCATATGAATCTAATCCTATTGGTTCATCATATGAATCTAATCTCCATGCACATGTTCTTTGTGTGTGACCCAATAGGTTCTTGTAACGTTGGCAATGTTATAAACTCTTTTAGAAACATAAGCAATGAGCGGCATCTAGCAATACATCATTGCTACCCAAGTTATAAGAAATGTTGAGATCCAACATCACCTTGTGACTACTAATTGTGACTCCTCACAATATGTGACAAGTGTCCTTCTATCCTAGACATCTAGATTGATCAATGTGAGGCATAGACCATGTCATCCTCTGACCAATCTAAATCTTGAACTCCGAGTAGACTCACTCAATCAAATGAGCTCAATATCTCATATTGACTTATTTGGGTATGGCCATACACTTCGTGGTCTCACTCTATCAAGAATATCGATGTCTCTCCCGTCATATAGGAGGGATAGATCCCATCTACATCACTCACATCCCTCTGCATAATTCGTTGCATACCCAGTAATCGCCTTTATAGTCCACCCAGTTACGGGTGACGTTTGACGAAACCAAAGTACATAACTCCTTATGTAGGGATCCATGGTGACTTCAGGTCTAAGGACTAATAGTCATACTAATAGCCACATGAGAAAGTATATGACACTCATATAACGATCCATGATACTTTCTCATAGCGGGTCATTCAGTATACATTCTCTAATGCATACCCATGTGTCAGCTTGATATCTCTATATCCATGACTTGTGAGATCAAGTCATCGAGCTGACCTACATGCTAGTCTTATTGTATTAACATTGTCCCTGAATGTTAATACTCGACTAGGAATGATTTAGAGTAGTGTTCCCTATATCATCTCACTATCGATTCTACTAATCGATTGATATAGGTATGAACGTTCTACTCAAGGACGTTACTATACTTATTTTATCTGACACTAATACAAATAAGCATAATAACCAAAAACCAATGCCTTTATTAATATACAAAAATATGATATACATGAGTCCATACAATCATCAAATGATTGGCTCTAGGGCTCTAACTAACAGTTTTAATGATATTGTTCAAATGTTTGACGATACATTGCCACGTGATCACAATTTGCCTCTTGATTTTTACAGTATGAAAAAACTGGTGAAAGATTTAGGTCTTCCGGTTGAAAGAATTGATGTTTGCAGAGATAGTTGTATGTTATATTGGGGAGATGATGTAAAATACCGGAAAGAGGCGAATATTAATAAGGGAATTTTCCAGAATTTTTGGAAATTTTTCGGGAATTTTTCGGAGCTCGTACAGACGAGTTAACGGGGACAAAAACGGAGGCCGGAAAAGCCTGTTTAGGTTACCCCGTTTAAGTGAGGAAATGTTTATATATCCTTTTCCTTTTTATTTTCTTATTCTTTTTCTTTTCTCTTATACCTCCCGCGCGCCTCTCTTCCCTTCTCCTCTCACGCCCGTCACCTTCCTCACCGATCTTGTGCCCTAGCCGCCAGGAACCCCATCGCCGGCCGTTGTCACGAATGCCCTAGCCGACTTTTTCCCGACGCCTTCCTCTTCACTGCCGTCAGGACGCCAAGCGCCACAGCACACAGCCGACGCCGCCGGAGTACTGCCGACTCAGCGACGCCGTCTCAGTGCCCTAGCCACCGTTGCTGACACCGAGCAGGAGCCGAGCGATTTCTTGCCCTAGGTGCCGACGCCGCACCTCTCTTCCCTAGCGCCGGGCCGCCGTCGAGCCCTAGTTCTCCGGCCGACTCTTCCTTCCCGAGCTGCACCAGGCGATGCCATCACTTGAGGCCGAACGGAGCAGTGCATACCCCTACTTCAATTGCCCAGATTCGGTAGCCAATTTGTTCCTCTGCCTAGTGTCAGTAAACAAGCCTTCTTCCCTCTGTATTGTCGTTGGCCACAAGATTTCGAGCATCAACAGATTTCTATAGCCTATTGACAGAGAGGAAGAAGATTTGGGTAAGGCAGGTAGGGTTCTGTGTTTGCAAATTCTTGTGTTAGTGGGTGAATTGATCATATTGGTGTTTTATTTGTTTACAGCAGCAATATACCTTTGCTGGCAACAACAAACCGTGTGTGTGGATCAACAATCAAGGCTGTGAATTTAGGTAAGGGTAGGAATTTGATGCGTTTTGTAGTTAGATGTTTATGTGTTAAGGGAATTAGGTTTGGATTTAATCTAATGGGTTGATTGGGGATTTAGTTGCTAACCCTAATTAACTATTAGATTTAAAAAGGTAAATTGAGGATATGTGATTAGGGTTTTACCCTAAATTTAGTCCTAGGGATTTTATTTAGCTGTTCTTATGAAGTAGCTAAATAAAATATTTGTATATTGTTTGATATAGGACTTTGACGCGAGACGAGTATCTCGACGTCGTGGACCAGATTGGACTTTTCTATTTTCGGAGGCGGGTACTTTTGACTTATGTCATTTAATATGCTTAGTAATTAAATTAACATGTTGCATTAATGGTGTTTCTTATCTGTTTCGGTTAATCACTACCCAAATCTTACATGCTTGATTGATTGATTGGTTTTGCATCTCAGGTATATTTTACCTGTTTATACATGCTTATAGGGGTAGTGATATACCATGCTTCACCATGTTCAGGACCTAGGTTTTTATACCTTCTGTGTACCTTTGATTCGATATGATTCGTTGACCTAGGGTGCACTTTTCTATATACATGGATTAGGTCAGGATGTTTATATGGTTATTGCCATGCATCATTTGCATGATTGCATGCTGTGCGATAGTCCGCTCCATTATTGTTGAGCACATCGCCAGTTACATGGATCTGCACACACCACCACTCATGGGTTAGTGGTCGATTCAGGCTGAGTGTGTTGCAGCAGGGACTCTGTTAGGCACCGTTGGTCCGCTCATGGGTAGTGTGACACAATGTGTTAGCCGGCAGGGATTCCTCCCCGTCATCGTGTACCGGGAGTTGAGAGCATTGCGCTCCCCCATTTATGATTTGGGGTAGGAGGATAGGTGTACTCCGACAGCATCCCGTCCACTCATCAGGCGTAGTGACGACAGAGTGCACGGTTGTCACAGCCCTATCCACTCGGCCTCACTATTGTGTGAAGTGATCGACTGGCGTCAGGGGTGACCAGGACGCATAATTGGCATCATATGCATGATGCATTTATTGCTTGTGTTTGTGTTTACTGCATTTATATGCTGCATATTGTTTGGATACCTATGTTTGACATGCATACAGGATTTCCATATCACTCAGACTGTTTGTCCTTATACCCCGGTCCTGGTTAGTATAGTATTCTCCTGTTTACTTCAGTTTGCATTTACCTTTATTACATCAGGAGACTAGTGCTAGGTGTTGTTTATTTACTTTGCATATCAATTGTACCTGCTGAGTATTGGACTCACCCCGCCTCCATTGTTGTTATTTTCAGGTTGATGCTGTCAGGAGGGAGTTCCAGTCGCTAGTCCCCACTGCACGTAGTGCTACTCCGCTGCTGGTTTTTGAGTTGTTTCATTTTAGCTTTTCGCTATCAGACTTTATTTTAGTTTTGTTTTGGACTTACATATGGATATTGTATGGAATCTTTCCGTTGGATGGACTTTTAGTATGATTTGGATTTACTCTACTACATGCCTGCCTGGACGGCAGAAGAGGTAAGAAAAAATCGGATTTGGGCTTTACGAGTGTAGTTGAGTAGGGTTGATTTCGAGTCAGAGTATTACTATGTTGTTTATTTTATTTACTGCGTGGTTGTGACAGCCAGAGGCTGAATACATATATAAACTGCGTGGGGATTGATTTTATTTACTGTTATTATTCCAGCCGCCTGTGGCTGAGGTATTTGTGAGATGTAGAAAAGTTTCAGATTGTCCACCGTACAGGGGAGATGCTGCCGAAATTTTCTCGGACAGGGACTCCTCTGGGGCGTGACAGATGATGCAGATGTAGAGGTTTGTAAATTCTGTAATCAAGATAGGTATAAGACAAACAGAAGGAGTCAACAACGATGTAAAGCACACAGCCAGTTGTTTTATTTACCTTTAACTCCTAGGTTACAAAGATTGTATGCATCAAAGGCAACTGCGGAACACATGACTTGGCATACAACTCATCAAACAGAAGAGGGTTTAATGTGTCATCCATCAGATGCAGATGCGTGGAAAAATTTTGATAGAACATATCCAGATTTTGCAAAGGAGACTAGAAACATTAGATTATGTCTCTGTGCTGATGGATTTGCTCCATTTGATAAATCAGGAAGAAATTATTCTTGTTGGCCAGTTATCTTAACATCATATAATCTTCCACCTGGGATGTGCATGAAAACACCTTATATATTTTTATCATTGGTTGTACCATGTAATGCCCGAAAATTCTCAAAATTATTTTAGAAATATTCTATGAATTTTCTGGAATTTAAAAATATTTTTACGGAATTTTTAGAATAACGGAAGTAGCAAAAATAAATGGAAACGTAAAATAGCTTAAGCGGGGATTGAACCCGAGACCTATTAGGTCCTACGACTTATAGTGAACTCTAGTAACTAGGTGAACCCAGCAGGGCCGTGCTGAAAGGAAAGGGGAACAATTATATTTATGTTTCAGTTGGGCCGAATTACCCACTAAATATAAATAGGGATTTAAGTGAGGAATTGTTATTTTCTTAAACGAGAAAAAACCTTTCCCTCACCCTAGTCACGCCGCCCTCTCCTTTTCTCCCTCACCTCTCGGCGCCAACCTCAAGAAACCTAGGGTTTCCGTCCCAATGGCAAGAGGAACACCTTCTGGCGATATCTCGGCAATGAGAACGTTCCTCCCCGCGAGAAGAGCACGTGGACGCGAGGAAATCGACGGAGGGATCTTCTCCATCGGAAATCTAGCGATCAGGTCGTAAGGAAATCTAGCGCAGGATGTAAGAAACCCCTCACCAGCAGTATAAGTAGCTTCCATGTGAATTCCATGTTTTACTTAGTAGTATTTAGATTTTCGGCACAAAGGATGCGAATTAGCGCATACCAAGTGTTCGATTAAATTACTAGCACAGTTAAAATGCAACTTAGGCATTTTAATAGCTTAGTTAAATGCAATAGAAGCATTTCACAGCTCATATAGTCTTGCTACAGCTTTTACAAGACTAGATGTCCAATGGGTGGGCTCCCACAGTCGCCTCTAGGTTTAGATAACCTAGTTCTGGGTTTAGACAACCTAGTAAAAGCAAGACAAGAATTTATTAGCTTATGTTCAGTATTTTACTTTCTCAGTGGCACTGTACTGGATTAGATATCCATTGGGTTGGGCTCCCATAGTCGTCCCTAGGTTCAGCTAACCTATTAACCCTACTAAATTTGGGACTTGCAAACCCGGGTCTAGTTAGGGATGCGCGCATAGCACGTACAGTTGCCGGGCCCAAACAGCAGCATGATTAGTATTTTCATCTATTATATATGTAGTTTTAAACTCTCACAAAATAGTTAGGTGAAATCAGTATAGCTTTAGCATTTGCTAGAATTAGCTCAGTTCATGCTTCAGTTCAGTTCACTTTTATGACTATGTATGATAGCTCTATGTTCAGCTTTTGTTACACATGCTTTGGATGATAGTATGCCATGACTAGCTTTTGGTTTCCATGTATTGTATGATAGCATGCCATGTTTTAGTTTAATCAGTACATATTCAAATAGCATGTTTGAAAAGCATATTGCATCGATTGCATGTTTTGTGAGGTAGATTGTTTCTTACTAAGCGAAAGCTTAAAGATACTTTTTCCTTATACTACAGATAAAGGTAAAGGAAAGATGGACTAGCGGAGGCTGGAGGGCAATGTGATGAAGATGTGTGTGGATGGAACTTGGAATAAAAGATCTTAGGGAATTTCAGCAAGCTTGTTTTAAGCACAAAAACCTTTTCGCATTTTATTATTTTGCACCTTAGTATGTTAATTGCTATGAATTAGTTAATCATGCACCCTATCATGCTTAGAACACTATTTGTGTGATGTTAGAATGTCTTGCATGTAGTTTAGAATTGATATAAGAAATTTTGGCACGAACAAGTGCTGAAATCAGAGCTTAGCTGCAAAATCAGAAACCCCAATCGATCGGTGGATCTATTGGGGGTCCTCAATTGATCAATGGATCGATTGGCAGCTCGTTCCGCGAACAGACTGCGTCTGGATCGATCAGCCGATCGATCCAGCCTAGTTTCATCGCGAACAGAGAGCTCCGGAATCGATCACTAGATCGATTAGTTAGCCTGGATCGATCAGCCGATCGATCCAGAATATTGCCCGAGCACAGTAGTGTGCTGAATCGATCACTGGATCGATCCAACCCAAGTTCCGCATACAGTAGCATGCTGGATCGATCACCGGATCGATTTGACCATTCCAATCGATCGGTGGATCGATTGGGAGGTCTGATAACTGTTGGAAAAGGTTTAATTCATTTTCTTGACCCTAGGGGATGTAGTATATGCTAGGTATACTTTAGATTACACCCCTTAGCACATATGGAATAAAGAAATGACAATAGTTTAGCAAAATTTATTTAGTATAGCTTCCGCACCTAGATTTAATGATGGTCAGGGAATAGTTTAGCACAACATAATGTGATGGTCCGGCCTTACAGCTTAGTTAGTAGAAGGCGGGTCGTTACAGAGTGGTATCAGAGCAAAGTTCCATACTTCCTTCACACATATCAGCATTGAACTTGCAGCTTCCCAGTAAGAATACCTCTCACTTTGTTATGTTTATGGCTTTCCTGTTTGTAGATAACTAAAGTATGCTTATCTGTGATAGTAACTAACATGATAGTATTAGCTATGTAACTATGATGCTTTAGTTATGTATGTCCTCTCTTCCTTTAGAAATGGTAAGAGGGCGCCCAGCTAGAAGGGCACCAACTACTGAGCCCCAGCACGAGGCAGGCAGTTCAGTGCCTCCCCCAGACCTTACAGCATTAGTGGCTCAGTTGCAGCAGCAGCTAGCTGAACAGCAACGCCAGTAGTCTTAGAGGTTCCACCAGTCCAGCCTACAACACCAGTAGCCCCAGCAACAGAGGCAAGAAGAGAAGTCTATCTGATCCAGTGGCAGAGAGTCAAGCCCGAGAACTTCTCTGGCACCAGTGAACCATGGGATGCTCAAGCCTGGTTCAAAACACTGGAGAGCACGATGGAGCTTCTGGACTAGCCAGAGCATGAAAAGGTGAAGTGCGCCTCCTTCTGCTTGACAGGAGATGCACGTATGTGGTGGGAGAGAATTAGAGCGAAGCGCCCAGTGAACCAGATGATGTGGGCCGACTTCGAGAAAGAATTCTTCGAGGAGTTCTTTCACATTCGGGTCACAAACCGCCACTACGATGAGTTCACGGAGTTTCGTCAGAGCAACCTATTAGTTGAGGAAGCCGTGAAGAAATTCAACAGATTGGCTCGTCTATGCCCTGAACTAGTCAGCACAGAAAAAGAACGAGTCCGGTTGATGCTCAAGATGCTGAGGCCAGAAATAGCAATGAACGTGGCTGGCGGCGTTCATAGGACGCAAACCACCGAAGAACTAGTCAGCAGTGCTCTAACCACCGAGCACTACCAGAATAATATTAAGCAGCAGAAGCAAGTCTTCTCAGAGTCGAAAGGGAAAGGAGGCTCAGGTACTCAGAAACAACAGGGCCACAGCTCTAACTGGAAAGGGAACTCCAGCAACAAGCGCAAACCAGGGAGTTACCCAAAAGGAGGACCAGCTAGCAAACAGCCTAGTTATCGCAAATGTGATACTTGTAGGAAATTTCACCCAGGAGTTTGTCGCAAGGGCACATGAGGATGCTTTGAATGTGGACAGGAAGGGCATATGGCTAAGCAGTGCCCAAACAAGATTAGTCATCCTTAACCCCAGCCGATTCAGTACGAGGCCAGCCAGCTCAGTTACATCAGATGCAGGCCGCTTTAGATGGTCCACATATCAGCTAGGGCAGACTAGAAGCCCCTCCAGCTACGACCAATGCGAGGATCTACGCACTCACCAGAGAGGACGTAGCAAATGCCTCGACAGTTGTTACAGGTCAGATCATTATTTTACAGCAAAGTACAACTGTCTTATTCGATACTGGGGCAACCCATTCCTATATATCCAGGATGTTTTTCGAAAAGTTAGGGATACCCTCAGAGGGACTCAGTAGTCAGTTCCTGACGACACTACCTTCGAGAGAAATTATGGCATCCACGCACTAGCTCAGAGCAGTGCCAGTCATTATAGCAGACAGAGAACTCTTTTGTGATCTGATAGTGCTAGACATGACTGATTACGATGTCATTTTTGGGATGGACTTCCTGATCAGATACGGTGCCTCTATAGAGTGCCGTAAACAGAAAGTCGTATTCCAACCTGAAGCAGAAGTGCAGTTTGAATACGTCGGAGAACCAAAGAGAAAAGTCAAGAAGTTTCTCTCAGCTATGAAAGCACAGAGATTAATGGATTCAGGATGTACAGGATTTTTAGCACACGTAGTCAGTACCTGTCAGGACAAGGACCAACATCTAGCAGAGGTCCGAGTCGTATGTGACTACCCAGCAGTCTTCCCTGAAGAGTTACCAGGCCTAGCACTAGACAGGGAGATTGAATTCGAGATAGAACTCATTCCCGGTACAAATCCTATCTCCAAAGCACCCTGCCGCATGACTCCAGCAGAACTGAAGGAACTTCATGAGCAACTACGGGAGCTGCTTGATAAAGGCTTCATACGCCCTAGTCACTCACCATGGGGAGCGCCTGTATTGTTCGTGAAGAAGAAGGACGGGAGCATGCGCCTGTGTATAGATTACCGGGCACTGAATCAAGTCACAATCAAGAACCTTCCCGAATTGATGACCTGTTTGATCAGCTAAAGGGAGCAGCAGTGTTTTCGAAAATAGACCTCAGATCAGGTTATCATCAGGTGAAAGTTAAAGAAGGGGATATACCCAAGACAGCATTCAGGACTAGATACGGACACTACGAGTTCGTAGTCATGCCCTTTTGCGTGACAAATGCTCCAGCTACTTTCATGGACCTCATGAACAGGGTATTCAGAGAATACTTAGATAAGTTTGTTATCATATTCATCGATGACATCCTTATCTATTCAGGAACTCAGGAAGAACACGCCGAGCACCTGAGAATAGTATTGCAGACCCTTCAGCAGAACCAGATGTACGCCAAGTTCACGAAATGTGAATTTTAGTTAGATCAGGTGTCCTTCCTGGGTCACATCATCTCAAAGGATGGTATCATGGTAGACCCCAGTAAGATAGAAGCTGTGAGTAGTTGGAAAAGACCCAAGAACGCTAGTGAGATCAGAAGCTTTCTGGGATTAGCAGGTTATTACAGAAAATTCGTAGAGGACTTCTCCAAGATAGCCTCCCCGCTGACAGCTCTTACCAGAAAGAACAGAAAATTCCAGTGGACAGAGGACTGTGAGAACAGTTTCAGCGAGCTGAAGAGGAGATTGACCAGTGCACCTATTCTGACAGTACCAGAAAATACAGACAGCTTTGATATATATAGTGATGCCTCTAAGTTGGGACTAGGAGCAGTGCTGATGCAAAATGGCCAGGTGATCGCCTATGCCTCCAGACAACTCAAGGATTATAAGAGGAATTACCCTACTCATGACCTTGAGCTTGCAGCAGTGGTGTTCACTCTCAAGATTTGGAGACATTACTTGTATGGAGCTCAGTGCAGAGTGTATACAGATCATCAGAGTCTGAAGTACTTCTTCACTCATAAGGATCTGAATATGCGACAGCGCAGATGGCTAGAGCTGGTCAAAGACTACGACATAGACATCCTCTACCACCCAGGAAAAGCAAATAGGGTGGCAGACGCACTTAGCAGAAAGTCCAGTGCTGCCTTATTATCTGTAGCAGCCATGTCACCACCCCTACAGAAGGAGATCACAGATTTCGATCTCGAACTCATAGCTGGACAGCTCTCTACTATGACATTAGAGTCTACCTTGCTTGGTGACATCCAGACAGCTCAGGAGCAGGATCCTGAAATTCAGAAAATCAAGCAAGGATTAGCAGAATCAGAAAGTGGAGAATTCAAAGTGTCCGCTAGCGGGGTGTTGTGTTTTGGTGACAGGCTATGTGTTCCAGATCAGGAGGAACTACGAAGAAAGATTTTAGATGAGGCTCACAAGACTCCCTATGTGATGCATCCTGGCTCCACCAAAATGTATCAAGACTTGAAGATACGTTTTTAGTGGCCTGGGATGAAGAGAGACATCGCTCGATATGTCAGCACCTGCCTAACCTGTCATAGGGTTAAGGCAGAACATCAGAGACTAGGAGGAGTTTTACAGCCCATTCAGATTCCAGAATGGAAGTGGGAAGATATTTCTATGGATTTCATAGTGGGATTACCCAGAACCACGAATGGTTTTGATACCATCTGGTAATAGTCGACAGATTGACTAAATTAGCCCACTTATTAGCTATCAGGATATCCTACTCCATGGAAAAGCAAGCTCAGTTGTATCTCAAGGAGATCGTCAGACTACATGGAGTCCCACGGACCATTATTTCAGACAGAGACAGTCGATTCACATCACGCTTCTGGGAGTGTGTACAGTCAGCTTTGGGCACTAAGTTGAAATTTAGCACAGCTTTCCATCCTCAGACAGATGGCCAGACGGAGCGAGTAAATCAGGTACTCGAAGATATGCTCCGAGCATGTGCCCTAGACTTCAAAGGAAGTTGGTGCAAATATCTGAGTTTAGCAGAATTTGCATACAACAACAGCTATCAGGCCACCATCGGCATGGCACCTTACGAGGCTCTCTATGGGCGGAGGTGTAGATCTCCAATCTGCTGGTATGAGAGTGGTGAACAGAAAGAACTAGAACTCCAGACAGATCTAGTAGCAGATACCACAGCAGCTATACAGCAGATCCGCAAGAGGATAGAGACAGCTCAGAGCTGCCAGAAAAGCTATGCTGATACACGGCGCAGACCTTTAGAGTTTTCAGTTGGGGATTCAGTGTTCCTCAGAGTAGCTCCCATGAAGGGAGTAATGTATTTTGGGAAGAAGGGCAAGCTAAGTCCCAGATATGTGGGACCATACCTTATCAGCCGAAGGGTTGGCAAGGTAGCATATGAGCTAGAGCTACACCAGGAGATGTCAGCTGTTCATAATGTATTTCATGTCTCTATACTGAAGAAGCATATCCCAGATGCCACCCAGGTGATTGAGCCCCAGCTGGTACAAGTTCGCGAAGACCTCAGCTATGACAGTCGGCCTATTCAGATAATAGACCGAGAAGTTAAGAAATTGCGAAACAAGAAAGTACCATTAGTAAAAGTTATTTGGCACAGTCACACAGCAAAAGAGGCAACTTGGGAGGCAGAAGCCAATATGAGACAGAAGTACCCAGAATTATTCTAAGTTCGAGGATGAATTTTTTATAAGGTATGGGGGATTGTAACGCCCGAAAATTCTCAAAATTATATTAGAAATATTCTATGAATTTTTTGGAATTTTAGAATATTTTTACGGAATTTTTAGAATAACGGAAGTAGCAAAAATAAATGGAAACGTAAAATAGCTTAAGCGGGGATTGAACCCGAGACCTATTGGGTCCTACGACTTATAGTAAACTCTAGTAACCAGGTGAATCCAACAGGGCCGTGCAGAAAGGAAAGGGGAACAATTATATTTATGTTTTAGTTGGGCCGAATTACCCACTAAATATAAATAGGAATTTAAGTGAGGAATTGTTATTTTCTTAAACGAGAAAAAACCTTTCCCTCACCCTAGTCACGCCGCCCTCTCCTTTTCTCCCTCACCTCCTCGGCGCCAAACTCAAGAAACCTAGGGTTTCCGTCCCAAGGGCAAGAGGAACACCTTCCGGCGATATCTCGGCTACGTGAACGTTCCTCCCCGCGAGAAGAGCAAGTGGACGCGAGGAAATCGACGGAGGGATCTTCTCCATCAGAAATCTAGCGATCAGGTCATAAGGAAATCTAGCGCAGGATGTAAGAAACCCCTCACCTGCAGTATAAGTAGCTTCTGTGTGAATTCTATGTTTTAGTTAGTAGTATATAGCTTTTCGGCACAAAGGATGCGAATTAGCGCATACCAAGTGTTCGATTAAATTACTAGCACAGTTAAAATGCAACTTAGGCATTTTAATAGCTTAGTTAAATGCAATAGAAGCATTTCACAGCTCATATAGTCTTGCTACAGCTTTTACAAGACTAGATGTCCAATGGGTGGGCTCCCACAGTCGCCTCTAGGTTTAGATAACCTAGTTCTGGGTTTAGACAACCTAGTAAAAGCAAGACAAGAATTTATTAGCTTATGTTCAGTATTTTACTTTCTCAGTGGCACTGTACTGGATTAGATATCCATTGGGTTGGGCTCCCATAGTCATCCCTAGGTTCAGCTAACCTAGTAACCCTACTAAATTCGGGACTTGCAAACCCGGGTCTAGTTAGGGATGCGCGCATAGCACGTATAGTTGTCGGGCCCAAAAAGCAGCATGATTAGTATTTTCATCTATTATATATGTAGTTTTAAACTCTCACAAAATAGTTAGGTGAAATCAGTATAGCTTTAGCATTTGCTAGAATTAGCTCAGTTCATGCTTCAGTTCAGTTCACTTTTATGATTATGTATGATAGCTCTATGTTCAGCTTTTGTTACACATGCTTGATGATAGTATGCCATGACTAGCTTTTGGTTTCCATGTATTGTATGATAGCATGCCATGTTTTAGTTTAATCAGTACATATTCAAATAGCATGTTTGAAAAGCATATTGCATCGATTGCATGTTTTGTGAGGTAGATTGTTTCTTACTAAGCGAAAGCTTAAAGATACTTTTTCCTTATACTGCAGATAAAGGTAAAGGAAAGATGGACTAGCGGAGGCTGGAGGGCAATGTGATGAAGATGTGTGTGGATGGAACTTGGAATACAGATCTTAGGGAACTTCAGCGAGCTTGTTTTAAGCACAAAAACCTTTTAGCATTTTATTATTTTGCACCTTAGTATGTTAATTGCTATGAAATAGTTAATCATGCACCCTATCATGCTTAGAACACTATTTGTGTGATGTTAGAATGTCTTGCATGTAGTTTAGAATTGATATAAGAAATTTTGGCACGAACAAGTGCTGAAATCAGAGCTTAGCTGCAAAATCAGAAACCCCAATCGATCGGTGGATCTATTGGGGGTCCTCAATTGATCAATGGATCGATTGGCAGCTCGTTCCGCGAACAGACTGCGTCTGGATCGATCAGCTGATCGATCCAGCCTAGTTTCATCGCGAACAGAGAGCTCCGGAATCGATCACTAGATCGATTAGTTAGCCTGGATCGATCAGCCGATCGATCCAGAATATTGCCCGAGCATAGTAGCGTGCTGAATCGATCACTGGATCGATCCAACCCAAGTTCCGCATGCTGGATCGATCACCGGATCGATTCGACCATTCCAATCGATCGGTGGATCGATTGGGAGGTCTGATAATGGTTGGAAAAGGTTTAATTCAGTTTCTTGACCCTAGGGGATGTAGTATATGCTAGGTATACTTTAGATTACACCCCTTAGCACATATGGAATAAAGAAATGACAATAGTTTAGCAAAATTTATTTAGTACAGCTTCCGCACCTAGATTTAATGATGGTCAGGGAATAGTTTAGCACATCATAATGTGATGGTCCGGCCTTACAGCTTAGTTAGTAGAAGGCGGGTCGTTACATACCAGGTCTGCAAAATCCAAAGAAGTTAATAGATATTTATATGCAACCTCTGATAGCAGAACTTAAACAACTATGGGATGAAGGTGTTTCTACATACGATGTTCATTCTAATCAGATGTTTATACTGAAGGCTGCTCTTCTTTGGACCATAAATGACTTTCCAGGTTATGGTATGCTATCAGGTTGGAGTACTGCTGGGATCTTGGGATGCCCAATATGTATGGAGAGATCAAAGTCATTCAGATTGAAACACGGAAAGAAACCAAGTTATTTTGATTGTCATAGGCAATTCTTACCAACAAATCATAAGTTCAAAAAGAATAAAGATGAATTCACTAAAAATAGGATCGAAAGAACACTTTCGCCATTGAGATTGATAGGTCAAGATATTTGGTACAGAGTGCATCACTTTCCCTCTGTTATTGAACAACCATTTGGTACAACATATGAATATGGGAGTACACATAAATGGACTAAACGAAGTATATTTTGGGATTTGCCGTATTGGTTTAGTCATTTGATACATCATAATCTCGATGTAATGTATATTGAGAAGAAATTTTTGATAATCTGATAAATACTGTGATGGATATCACCAGAAAAACAAAAGACAATCTTAATGCAAGAAAAGATATGCGACTCATATGTAAAAGACCCACTCTTGATGTCGATGAAAATAGTAGGGGACCAAAGCCAAAGGCAGTTTATACATTAAATAAGGATCAACGACGTGTCCTATGTGAATGGTTGAAATCTTTGAAATTTCCAGATGGGTATGTCTCTAATCTTGGAAGATGTGTCGATATGAAAGAATGGAAGTTAATTGGTATGAAAAGTCATGATTGTCATATCATAATGCAAAGACTGATTCCTATTGCTTTTAAGGAACTCTTACCACAATTTGTATGGGGAGCGATTACGGAGTTAAGTATTTTCCTACATGATATTTGCTCAACAGTTTTGAGACGTTCACACATGGAGAAGTTAGAGAGAGATATTCCAATCATTTTGTACAATTTGGAAAGGATATTTCCACCCTCTTTTTTTGACTCTATGGAGCATCTTTTGGTTCACTTGCCATATGAGGCCAAAGTTGGAGGACCTGTCCATTTTCGGTGGATGTATCCATTTGAAAGGTAGAGTGTCTTATTTGTATAATTCGACTGTTTGAATGCAAAAAAAAAAAAAATTACATCTACTCCTGGATCATTTATATATATATATATATATTTAATATAATTTTATATATCTTCAACAGATTCTTATATCATTTGAAGAAAAAAGTGAAAAATAAAGCACGAGTTGAAACCTCTATTGTTAATGCATACATTGTGGAGGAAGTCACCACTTTTGCATCATATTATTTTGAACCTCATGTTCAATGCAAAAGGCGAAGAGTGGGCAGAAATGATGATGGTCCTATTGATCCAAATGTTACCTTATTTTCAATTTTTAACTACTTTGGTCGACCAAGTGGACCATGTAAACAAAGATACTTAACTGGTAAAGAATGGCGGGCAACCCAAACATATATTTTACTAAATTTTCCAGAAGTATCGTCATATTACGAGTAAGTATATATTTTTATTTTTATTTTTTTATTTTTTCAATTGTTTGTGTAACAATATATTTTTTTGAGTAGGATATTTACCAACTTATATTCTGAATTATTGACACAAGAGTTCGATCGATTTTGTGAAGAAGAATTTGCTGCATGGTTCAAATCATATGTAAGTAAAAAATCTATATTTTGTTGATACATATGCATACTTTTAACAATTTGTGTTTTGACCTTAGGTTCAAGCTAATCAAGCTCACCTTGAGCAAGAATGGCTAATCCATCTGTCATGGGGTCAAAATTTATGCGTACGCACTTGGCCAGCATATTTCATAAATGGATATAATTTTCATACTCAAAACTATGGAATGGGCAAGAATACCATGAATAGTGGGGTGTGCATATCGTCATCCAATGAAGGAGGTGCAAGCAATGATTTTTATGGTTTGTTGGATGAAATTATAGAAGTAGAATACCCAGGGCCACAAATGCAAGTTATATTATTTATGTGTCGCTGGTTTGACCCTGTTAGAGGGATGAAAGTGCATCCACATTATAATTTAGTTGAAATAAATCATAAGAGATTTTATAAGAGATATGAACCATTTGTGTTGGCACAACAAGCAATTCAAGTATTCTATTCTTCATATCTGAGTTTGAAACGCGATAAGATTAATTGGTGGGTTGTTTGTAAAACTAAAGCACGAAAAAAAATTGAAGCACGTTGGGAAAACATTGCATATCAACAAGAGGAAGTTTCAAACACCTTTTAGACAGAGGAATATATTATTCCAACTTTATGAGATCCCAACGGTGTAGTAATCAACGTGGATAGAAGTGAAATTGATGATGATTAGGAGGAGGAGGAGGAGGAGGAAGGAGAGGAGGAGGAAGACGAAGAGGAGGAGGAAGACGAAGAGGAGGAGGAGGAGGAGGATGATAATGACAATAATGACTTTGATTTTTTATGATGGGTAAGTTTTGTTAGCTTATTTAAAGAAATTTTTCATATTTTATTGTATATACTATCTCTTTTATAATTTGATTTACTTTATCTGTTAACATATTGTATTTGTTCCTACAGGTCATCAGAGGTCACATTTCATAAATTTCCCCTCCCCCCTTTTCCAGAATCTTTACATAAAAATGGTAAGTTTTTAATTATCCTTTGTTATGTATCAGATCTGTAATTAACTTTATTAAATTATTGAAATTTCTAGCATATATTTCGACGTGGTGGACGTAGACGGCGACCACAGGACCAGACACATCCATCACCTGCAGTGAACCTATGTCACCCCCTACTCAGGCAGGACCATCCCATGTGTCTTCTCCACCGGCATCATATTCCCCTGCCAGTGTACCTATGCCACCCCTTCATCAGCCGGGCCCATCTCATGTACCTTCTGCACCGGTTTCATATTCGCCGCCGCAAGTACCATACCTAGAGCAGTTCCCTGTCCACTCAGATCCTCCTGACTCAGCAAGAAACTCATTTGCTGAGTTTAGGAATGATAGAGCTCCTTTAGTGCCCATCGGTGATTCGTAAGTACTATAAAATATTTTATTTGTTAGGCCTATCTTAATTATTTAACATCGTTATTTTGTAATTTAATGCAGATTTGAAAATCCAGTACAAGTTGTTTGAGAAATAAATAGAATCGTGAACAACCATTGAGGAGGGGATTCTTTGACATATTCAAGCACTCTACCGGCCACAAAACAACTTTGGTGGAGCTAGTTCAAAGTATATTTTCTTGAGTTTACTTCAATTTTACAGTTATTATATAATAAAACAAATTTCTATTTCAGCGCTTAAATAATTAGGACCCGAATGACGAAATGGAGATACGAAGAATATTTAAAAAGAAATGTGGCGATCACATTAGACATGTATTAAGTCACACAAAGAGTCGGGGGAAAAAGTCAAACTTCATCACTGAAGAAAATTGGGAGAGGATCACTATATTTTGGGCAACGGAGGAAAGTAAACAAAGGAGTGACCTGAATAGAATGAATCAATCTCATAATTCTAGTGACTCAAGTGCTATATATGCAGGAGGCTCCATTAACATAGATGAGCATAGACGGAGAATGGTAATTTTTTCACTCTTTCACAAATTTTTAATATATATCAAATTATTTCATTATTTGAAATAATGTTTTTTTAGACCAAGGAGATAGGGAAGGAGCCTTCTTTCATTGATACTTTCACCCGCACTTTTTGAAAAAAAAGATAACACATGGAGTGGGGCGAGAGCAAAAGCAGTCAAGGTTGGAATTATTATTTATTTTATCTTAATATATGATTTAAATTTAATTAGTTACGTACCATTATTGTCTTAATATTATATGTGTTTCTATTATATCTAATCAATATCGTATGTGTTTTACAAAACAGGAAAAATATGATCAACTTGAGCTAGCCCAAACATGCTCACAAGCTAGTATCGATAGTCAGGGGTCTGAGGAGTCTGTTGGCAATAATTTGAGTTTATGGTTAGAGGCCAGTGGAGGACAAAAAGGGGGAAGGATATTGGGGATGGGTTCCTTGAGTAGAACCCAAAGATTAGTTGGAACTTCTTTCTCCACATCAGCACTTACGACCCAAATAAATACCTTGACTGATGAGGTTAGCCATCTGAAGGAAATAATATCGCAAAGAGACCAAGAAAGGGTGCAAAGAGACCTAGAACGGGCTAATTTGGAGAAAGATATTAGAGATATGCGCCGACAACAAGAATTAATCATGCAACACCTTCAGTTGAGCTCCTCTCAAAGTCAGAATCCTCCCAATGACGACGATGATGATGCCTACGATGATAACGATGATGGTGGTGATGATTTTTGATGATTTTAATAATGTATGATGAATTTTTTTTCTCATGTTTACTGTTTTACACATTAATCAATGGTTTTTTAACTTACTAGAATATAATATTCCATATGAGCATATAAACCCAGCCATAGGACAACATTAACTGATTTAGTAAAAATTGATAAGATAAGATGTTTCTTGATAATTGGCATAGGAGATTTTAACAGAATTTATATGTAAGAGTTTACATAGTTGCCATGATTTAGTGAAAGGAAAGCTTGCAATAGAAGTGCAAATAGATATACATGAAATTTATTGGGAAAAAAATCATGTGCTCACTAGTAAAGTCAACTCTGTCATTTGTAGGTTAAGTCTGTTGTCTTCTTGCACTGTTCCACTGTCAATGTATGAGATGACTTATCTTTGACATAGACTAATCTATATGATTCTTAGTTGTGTACCAGTAACAAAATTAAAGCATAACTAGGCAATATGAATGGAGTCTCTAATACTCTGACTTTATTTTTATCCTGAATTGATAATGTTGTTTGTGCAGGTCTCAATTTGGTGTGATCTCAGTGTAGTTGAAGACAGCTGTATTTGTTCACCTCTTTTCGGTATTCCTAAGTTCATTAATATACATTTACTGATCTATATATAAAGTTAGCTTTAAATAATTATGTTATAGTTGTTTAATTGTGTTCCTTCTTTTTGATAAGCTGCTCTTTGTTGTTTTGTCTTCAATGATAACGATGCATAAAAGTTCTGAATTTGATCTATGTACAGTCTCAAAACTATATAGATACATAAAAGTTCTATATTTCATCTAGAATTACATCACACTATTCTAAAATTCTTTACTAGATAACGATGCATCCTCCTAGCTTAATATTTTGCAAAGAGTTGTTAAAGATGTGCTAAATCTAATCATATGAAATTGTCAACTAGTTAACACAATGAAAGGAACAATTATTTTAAACATCCTTTAGTTTACATTAAACACCAAAACACAACTAAACCAAAGACAAAACTATAAATTCAGCAAATTAAAATGAAAAATAAAATTAACTAAGTGAGGAAATTTGAACCCTAATACCATACCTCACAAGATCTCTCTCTCTCTCTCTCTCTATATGATGTGTTAATTATATTAGGTTGTATCATAGTTACGATACTTGTACTTATCTTCAAAATAATTCTTATAATTTTATTTACCGTTGCTATGACATGGATGGTTCATATCGTTGGTAAATAGGGCATTTATTTGAATGTTTAAGGAATTTCACAGTTATGTCTTGTTTCCAATCATTCTTGTTACATGGCCATATCGTATCATATTTACAATCTTTCTTGTTACACATGATCTGGTTTATTTGTTTGTTGTTATGTAGGCAAAGGAGATTTGATGGGGAGCAAAGCATTTGTAGCAGACGAAGATGACTTGATGTATTCTTAGTGTATTTACCTTCTTGGATGGATGATGGACTTATAAAACATTGGGTTGTTGATCTTTGTATCATATTTTCTAGCAGCTTGAACAAGATGAATCTTGTAAACTTTGTTGAAATCTTTATATTTGTTGAATTATGAGTTGAGTTCAATTATTAATATTGTATGTTAAATTAGGATGTGTTGATTGTATATTATTTGTTATTTGATGATGGGTGTTTATGTATTTATGGAGTGTATTGCAGAAATAATTTGAATCTGGAAAAAATATTTAATATATGGACGAATTTGGTGACGAAAATAATTTGTCCCAATTCTATCGTAATTTGGGACAAAAATATTTTCGTCCCAGAATTCGTCCCAGAATCTGGGACGAATCCACAAAATTCGTCCTAGAATCTGGGACGAAAATTTATCAAATGCTTATGAAATTTATCGACGAATTTGGCAACGATAATTTAAATCGCTGGCAAGTTTGTGTTGCCAAATTCGTTGCCAGTTTTGCAACAAATTTATTATTCGTTGCAAAATTAGGAACAAAAATGACAACAAAAATGTCACCGAATTTGCCAAAATTTGTTGCAATATTAGGGACAAACTTGGCAACAAAAAATAATTTGTCACCGAATTCGTCCCCAAATTTGTTGCAAAAATAGAGACAAATTTGACGGAAAAATTATGTGAATTCGTCCCCAAATTCGTTCCTAAGTTTGCAACAAAAATAATTTTCGTTGTAAATTTGTATACTTTTTTGCAATGAATTTGGGGACGAAAATTTTATCCGTCCCCAAATTCGTTCCCAAATTTGCAACAAACCATAATTTCTTCCAAAAGTTGGCATCAACCATTTTGGGACGAAAAAATTTTCGTCCCTGATTTTGTCCCAAAAATTTTTGCAACGAATTTTTTTTTTAAATTCGTCCCAAATTTTGTCCCAGAATGCCTTATTTTTTGTAGTGAGGTGTTGCCGCGAGAAGGCGAAGCTGTCGGCATCCAAAGCCGGTGGAACACTGGCACCCGTCCTTAGCTGTTGTTGCCCGAAGAGGACCGGCAGCTACAGGGAGCTCCAGTGAAGGGCGGCGACATCGAGTGAGGGAGAAGGGTGGCGACGGTGGAGAGAGGGAGAGGGTGATTAGGTTTTTTCAAATATTTAGGTTAATCTCATTAATTCATAGTATATATGCTCCCTCTTTATTGGGTATGGATCCAATCCACAACCCAATCTATAAAATACGACAACAAATAATAATTAAATAATAAGATTTAATGGACGAAAAACCTTAACGGAACTTTTAGAAATTTTTAAAAATTTTCTGGGATTTAATTGGAGCTCGTATGACGTAGGTTAAAGGGATGGATCTATTGGGCTCGGAGAAAGCCTATTTGGAATATCAATTTATATGGGAGTTGATTGGATTGATAAGCCTAAGTTTTCTATTAAAACCTAGGTTTCTATCTTTCTCCTTATTTTTCCTTCTCCGCCGAATTCTTTAACCCCGATCCTGTGCCCTAGCTCCCCCCGCGACGCCGAGCTTCTTCCTCGAGCCTTCCCTCCGTGAGCACCAGTCGGCTTCCCTCTTCCCTCAGCCCTCACGCGTCGCCGTTTCGCCTCCTTCGTCGGTCTCCTTCGCCCTCACCCTGAGACGCCACACCACCGCCGGTCACGACGAGCCCCAGCTGCCTACCTCTCCTCCCCATGCGGATAGCACAACGGCGATCCTTATTCTCCCTCACCAAGCCGACTTCTTTTCCCTTCCCCGTGCCATGAGCCTGACGCCGACTTCTCCCGATCTCCTCTCCCTCTGGCGGTGCCGAAAACCTTCTCCACCTCACCTCAACGACGAGCCTCCCGATTCCCCTCACCAAGTCGCCGATCCTACTTTCTCCAAGCTGGTGCCCTAGCGTTGTTGCTATTCATCTACCACGGTCCTGACCATGGGCCGCTGCCGATTGATTTCATCTAGATTTCCTTCTCCAAGTAGCAAAAGATCAGTTTAAGGTAAGATCTAAATAGTGCTTGGATAATAGAGTGATTTTTCTATTTTGATATTAGATTGGATGTGTGAATTGGAATGTTGGAAATGAAGGGGCAGCAGCTTCATTGTAATTTTGGTTATGACGTTCAAACAACAAGGGGTTTCTGACAGGTGGCTGATTCAGAAGCAAACATATTTGGGTAAGTTTGGAAGAAATTCTTGTATAAACTCAATTTAATTTAGTTGTACAATAGTTGGGTTTTATCCTAATTCAATTTTGTGAGTGATTGATTTATTTAGTTGCATGGTCAACATTGGGATCATTGAATTGTTGTGGATGAATTAGGTGTGTATTGATCTTAGAAGATGACCATGATTAAATTGATTAACTCACGAGTGAGATTGAAGTGAAGAAATGGTGGATTGGGTTAGACCTAATTGGATTAATAAATTAGGTTAATTATTTCGATTAGGATTTTCCTAAATAGGTTGGGGATTTTATTTAGCTATTTGCTATATATGTAATTAGCTAAATACATATTGTGATCACAGGACTTGAGACGAGCGTCTCGGCGTGAGACTACTTGATGCGATCTACGTATAAAGGTGGGTACTTCTTGCTTTGTTTTCTTTTAGTACTTTGACCTTAGTGCATGAATTATTTTGGATAAGGACTATTTACCTTGACTCCACTCTTATTTTTCTGCGCTTGGTACTTCCACGCAATCTTTGAGAAATTCGTTTCTATATCTATACAGTCTCTTGTTGTTGTCCATGATCAGTAGCAGACACTAGATACCATGTTTGTATGCTTTGACTGTTGTTTATTTATGTACTATATTGAGCATGCTGGCTTCATGTAGTATAGTTGTTTCTACTTATATATATATATGATGACTGTTGCATTGTTCGCATCATGTCATTGCATGCATGCCGCATCCTCAGCCACTCGAGAGAGTGGTAGCTGGAGTTGATGTCGCTTGTCCTGTCGTGCCGCACTCAGCCACTCGTGTGAGTGGTAGCTGGAGTACGAGCAGCAGGGACCCCGTCGCAGATGTAGCTAGTTAGCTACTATGCAACTGTCCCCTCGGCCATTCGTGTGAGTGGTAGCTGGAGTGGTGTACAGTCTGTCACTGACCCGGCCTCTCGACCATACGGGGGGTCATGGTGCAGAGAGGTGGGCTGGAGTGACCATCCGTGCATACGCTGTGTTTATTATATTTGCTTTGGCTGCTGCTGTTTATATATGCTGTTATTGCTTATTGCTATTGTTCAAATATGCTGATATGCTTATTTGTGTTGAGATATATTCTCATTGTAGATGTTTAGTCAGTGGAAAATTGTATATACCTTGCTTATTACCTTTGTAGTTATGAGCAGTACTGTAGCAGATTAGTATCAGTTTTGACCTACTATACCTAGCCTAGGATATAGTTTCAAGTATGAGCATTTAATTTGATTCTATTTTAGTATCTGTTATTCCCTGTATGAGACTGTATACTCTTGGCTCACTTCCTAGTTATATTTTATGTTCATGCACTATCTCTTTCCTTACCCGCTGAGTTCCAATACTCACCACCCCACAAAATGGTTTTCTTTCGCCAGGTAACAGATAGATGAGTCATGGATGCTTGGAGAGATGTCGGTTGCCAGTCCTGGGTCCTACGTCACACTCGAGGATAGTTTTCGTTTTGGTTTTATTATCGTTTGGAGTGGTATATTGATTTGGTGTGTTTTGTTTTTCAACAAGTCGATGTGAATTTTGGGTCAAGTCTGTGATGACAGGTATTTTTGTTAGTGTCGTTAGTTTTACGTTCGTATCGCTTTATGTCTTCCGCTGCTGTGTGTTTACGTTCAGCCATGTAGGCTTATTAAATTGCGCGGTGGTACTTATTTTGTTCTAGCCGAGTGGGTTGATGATATAATCTGCGTGGTTGTGTTTATTTCATTTTTGTCTAGCCGGGTAGGCTGAGTATATTAAACTGCGTGTCATGTTGTTTATATTTTGTATATATATTCCAGCCGAGTGTGGCTGAGGTATATTTTGTATGTAGTAATGTTTCAGATTGTCACCCGTACAGGGGAGATGCTGCCGAAATTTTTTCGGACAGAGACTCCTCTGGGGCGTGACACAATCTACTAGCGCACATCCATTACCAATTAACTTAAGTTGGGTTCAAAGCAAGTTGGTTCAAGACCAAACTATTTGATTCAGGAATCAAAACACCTCCAATTAAAACCAAACCAATTTAGTTCATTTCATCTTCAAAATTAAGGACTTGATCTTGATTTATCCGGACTTCTATCTTTATCTAGATCAACTTTGATCTGTCAAAACTTCTACATTTGTCTAAGTCAATTTTGATTTGATAGAACTTCTATCTTTGTCAGTCATTCAGTCATCCAATCAACCTTGATCTGACTGGACTTTTTTCTTGTCAAACATCCGATCAACTTTAATCCGCTTGGACATTTTCTTTTGTCCATGTCAGTCTTGATCTATTAAGACTTCTAATTAACTTGGTTAACCTTGATCAAATTTCATTAAATATATTGTTAAATAAATATCAAAATTCTATTGATCAATTGCACTAATAAAAGCGATCCTCTCCAAGCTTATATGACACGTAAAAATAGTTTATCGCAATTTGGATAGCATCAAATGTATAAATAGGCAGATATGACTTTTTCTTCTTCTTACTTTTCTTGTACATAATAGTGACCAAACTTCGGATGACAAGATGAAACATCCATCAACAAGTACAAATTGCTTGATTGAGGTGGCTGCAGGTGCATGTTTGGGTATGTATCTCAACTCTTCCATAGTTATGACTTTACCTCCTAAAGTAAACACAAAACCCCGAGGTTGACTTATTATTGTCCCTATCCGATTGGAAGTCAAAATCCATGCAACCCACAAGGACTAAATTAACTGCCTTGTAAGCTAGCATATAATCTCTAGTGCCTCTAAGGTACTACAATATATGCTTTACTGCAGTCCACTGTCCTTGTCCAGGGTTACTTCGATATCTGCTAACTATGCCCTTGGCAAAACAGATTTCTGATCTCGTGCATAGCATACATTAGGCTTCCAACAGCCGTAGCATAAAGAACTGCCTTTATTACCTTTATCTCCTTTGATGTCTACAGAGATATATCTTTAGATAAAGTTACTCCATCCTGAAAAGGTAAGAAACCTTTCTTGGAGTTTTGTATGCTTAAAACGAGCAAGGATTTTTCCGATGTATGAAGCTTGGGATAAGTAAAATATTCTTTTCTTGCGATCCCTTATTACTTTGATCTCAAGAATATATACATTCTCCCAAGTCCTTTATATCGAATTGTTTGGACAACCATACCCTTACTTCTGACAACATTTTGATATTGTTTCCAACTACCAAAAATGTTATCTAAGTATAGTACAAGAAATACCACCACGTTTCCATCACATCTTTTGTATACACAAGACTTATCCGGTTACTAAATCCATAGATCTGGATTACTTTGATAAACCGGATGTTCCAAGACCTTGAAGCTTTGCCTCAGTCCATAGACAGATTGAGCTTACACACAAGATGCTCTTAGCCCTTTGCAATGAACCCTTCTGGTTGCTTTATATGGATGTTTTCTTCAAGACTTCCATTAAGGAATGCTATCTTGACATCCACTTGCCAAATAGATAAAAGAATCCGGATAAACTTAAGCATGGCTACCAGTGAAAAAGTTTCCTTTTCCTTGCTTTGAAAGTTTCTATCTTCCTGTCTATCCTAATATAGACCTTTTTACACCCAAAGGCTTTTATACTATAAGCTTCCAGATTTTATTAGAATACATATATTCTAATTCTGTTATTCATTACTCTTTGCCAAGATATTGCATCTTTATCTTGGAGTGCTTCGTCATATGTCCGGAGATCAGATTCATGTCCTCCAGGGATCGAGTCCAAAAATTCTCCCAAAACATAAATCTTTTTAGGTTGCCTAACAACCCTCCCACTACGATGAGGCACTTTCTGTAATTATGTATCATTTGTGATACGTGTTGCAGTTTCCTTGTGGTATCTCATCTTGTACAGTTGGTACTAGATTAGACATGTCTTTTATTATTTCCTTAAGAACAAATTTTCTTATGGGCATGAGGTTTATTACATAGTTCTTTTCTAAAAATCGATCATTGATGCTAATAATGACCTTCTGATTTTTAAGACTATAAACCTACTTTCATTTCTCTAGGATAACCCACAAACAAGTGAATTCCTGTCCAACTTATCATTGTCTCTCTTCAGCATATGTGCTGGACTACCTGAATCCGAATATGCTTCAAAATAGGCTTACGCTTATTCAGCAATTCTATATGAGTAGAGAGTTATGAATTTGGAAGATACTATGTTCACTTCCGTTTCCAGAGTATATCCTTAAAATGAATTTGGTAATTTTCTAAATAACTCATCATCAATCTACTTATTTCCATAAGAGTCCTATACCTTCCTTTTTCTACACCATTCTGTTGGGATATACCTAGGTGTAGTTAGTTGGGATTGAATCCCTACTTCTGATAAGTGACTCCTAAATTCTCCCAATAGGTACTTGCCACTACGATCTCACTGTAGTGTCTTGATACTTTTACCTTGACATTTCTCCACATCAGCCTCATACTCTTTGAACTAATCAAAGCACTTAGACTTGTGGCACATCAAGTAAATGTATCCGTATATCAAATAGTTGTCTATAAAATAGACGAAATATTTGAAACAACCTCTTGCTTGGATAGTCATAGGATCACACAAATCAGAATGAACCAATTTCAACATATCTTTGACTCCATACCCCTTAGACTTGAAAGCTTCTTGGTTATTTTTCCTTCCAAGTAAGACTCGCAGGTTGGAAAGATTTCCACTACTAATGAACCCAAAAGTTCATCAGCTACCAATGAATCATACTCAAGTTAATATAACCTAGCCTTAGATGCCAAAGATATAATTGGTTCATTTCCGAAGGTTACTTTCTCTTAAAGTTAGAAGATGTGTTACTAATTTCCATTTGTTGCATCGTGAGAGTTATTGGATTTATAAATTGACAACCAATGTACCAGAACAGATAACTTCCATCTTTTTCTTAATAACAACTTTGTTATTAACAGAGACAGAATATCATGTTCTTTGAATAGTTTAGAAACTGAAAACTAGTTCTTTCTAAACTTGGTGCGTAAAGACAATTACTTAAAAATCCATGTTTTATTTTTATCAAAAGATAAACATCTCCCACTGCAACAGCTGCCACTTTTACAGCAGTGCCCATGTGGATGGTGTTTTTATTTTCATTTAGTTGTCGGGTTTCCTGGAACCCTGCAATGAATTGCTGACATGATTAATGGCATCTGTATCTACACTCCAGGTTCTGGTAGATAACACCACTAAACATGTTTCAACTAATGAATAAAATACACCTATATTGTTCTTAGTTCTAAGAGGACAGTCTACCTTAATGTCCAAATCCTATTTCCAATCAATTATAATTGGGATCACTAAGTCTATCCTAAAGTATATCAGCTAGGGATTGACCATCATCCTAAGAATCACAAAAATATTTGGTTAAGATCAACTCCTTAAAATCTCCATAAATTTTGCGTATACAAAATCGAAGAGGAGATTTTATTCATTAATTTTATTATCTCGTCAACTTTACTTTATGACGAATAAAATTAATAGTTGATCTGTCTTTGATCAAATATTTGGTCAAAACTCTTTGAATTTAAAATAACATTGATTCCTCAAACAATATTATTTAAATTCACCAACACCTCAAACACCGTGAATTTTGCATGCCACGTTAGTGTGGACGTATACAAATTCATCATTTGTAAGAGGAGGGTTTTACCCATTGACTATCTTGTCAATATAACCTTTTGACAAATAAAATTACCTCAAACACCATGAATCTTGTATGCCACGTTAGTGTGGACGTATACAAATTCAAACATTTGTAAGAGGGGTTTATTAATTTTATTATATTGCCAATCTAGTTTTATGACAAATCAATAGTTGGTTTCCCTTTGGTCACACAAGTGATAGTTGTGACTCCGTTGGGGAGGATACTATTAAATGTGTCTAAGTATATACCATTACTTGACACTAAGTCCATTAATAAGATTATGCCCCTTCCGTTGGGGAAGATCACACGCTCTTAATTAACTTCCTATAGTCATCCAAAAATGGAAGTCTGTTCTAGTGATCCACAAACAAGCTCATCCGTTATGGAGGAAGGCACTCAGAGCCAACGCGCAAGCTTGTTTGCATCACTTACAAACCAGTAATGGAGACCATGGGGTTTACTTAAAAATCTCTCTCCCACTTAGTTATTTATAAATGAGGAATTCTAACTATGCTAGCCTACTAAATATGTAAACCAACATGTACACACAGCACAATATAAAAGCAATAAATAGAAAATCTAATTTTCAACTATTATGGCTTTTATCTCTAGTTGTCCTCCGTGTGTTGTCATCCCAAGCTGCTGCCATATTTGGCCACCGCCACCAGGACTAGCTGTCGCATCCATCTTGCTCCTAGTTCCGCTGCGCCTCTGGTCCTTAGAAGGTTCCACGCTTTGCAAGATTCGATCCGCGACATAAATAGAATTTTACATTTTTGATCCTATATTCCATAAAAGGAATGTACATGTATCTAGATCAAAAATAAAATCCTAATAAAACTAAATACAGCTCCTGCTGTATTTTATAATACAATCATGCACACACATATAAATGCCCTTGACATGTCCAAGGGTCCAATCACACACATAATAACTAAAAGTCATAATAGTTGGATCCTGCATCCACAAAGTTAGCACATCCTACTATTAACCTGCCTAAATTATGTATGACATGTGCATAATTAAACTAATACCAAATACACAGAGGCAAAACCCTAGCTCTGATACCAATTGTTGGTTGCTACTCAGAAAACCTAGAGGTTCCACTGTACAAAAATTTTGTACAAAGGTCTGAACCTTTTCCTAGCTACCATGTGTTCTTTTAAATTAAATTTTGGATCGCCTGCGGAACTTAACACGTTTGATCCAAAACTTAATCTATTTGTTCTTTTAGGTTTTGACTTGGATCTCCTGCGGAACTTAACACGTTCGACCCAAGTCACCTTAAGTTATTAATTCCATTAAATATTAATTTCCATAATCGGTTCCCAGTACTGACGTGGCGAGGCACATGGCCTTCTTGGATATGGGAGCAACCACCACCGACTAGACAAAACCTTTTATAGAAAGGTAATATTTAATTTCCTAAAATAACTTTAGGTTAACCGAAAAGAACAATCAAATCACAAGGAAAAAAAAACAAAAGAACACAACATCGAAAAACATATTCGAAATTCTAGAATCGTAAGCCTCTTGTATTTGGTATTATTTCCATAAATAACTAGTATGATGCGGAAAGAAAAATTACTAGTTATACCTTGTAGAAAAACCTCTTGATCTTCTACCGTATTCCTCTTCTAACCTCGGACGTTGTGTGGGCAACGATCTTCCGAGATGAGAAACTACCAAGCACCTTCTTCTTCTCCTAGCTAGGTTCGGCCAACACAAAGAAGCTTCACCAAGGACGAAGAACAAAACACCAACCAAGCTCCAAGGGATACAAGCTTTCTCTCCTTCTTCTTCTTCTTCTCCAAGTAGTATCCGGCCACCACAAGAATTCCAAGCAAGAGATAAATTTCGGCCACCACAAAAGAGGAAGAAAGGAAGAGGATGGCCAGCCACAATAATTTTCTTCAAGGATGAATAATTTCGGCCACCACCAATGCTCCGAGGGATGCTAGAGATGAGACTTGCTTTCTCTCCTTCTTCTCCTTCCTTGATCCGGCCACAAACAAAAGCTCCACCAAGAAGATAGGTTTTGGCCAACAAGAGGAGAAGAGAGAAAGGGAAGGGCCGGCCACCACACCAAAGAAAAGAGGGAGAAAAATAATAGAGGTTATTCACCATGAAGGCACCCCTACCCCTTCTTTTATATTCCTTGGCTTTGGCAAATAAGGAAATTTATTTATAATAAAATTTCCTTAACTTTCCATGACAACAATTAATTAAGAAAAAATTTAAAAAAATTTCCTAATTAATTGTATATGGCCGGCCACCTCATGTAGAGCAATTAGGATAATTTTAATCAACAATTAAAACTTCCTTTTTTGTCTTTGGAAATTTTTAAAAAAAAATAAAATTTCCTTTTAAAATCCCTTCATGGTTGATAAAAAGAAATTTCTATAATTTTAATTTTCAACATGTGAATAATTTTTCAGAGAGAAAAAATAAAATATCTTTCCAATCTACAAATAAGGAAAGAGATCTAATCTCTTTCTTTTAATCTTTTTGTAGATCTTTTTAAAGAGAGATATTTTAATTTTAATTCTCTGTAATAAATTATATCTTCCACATAATAAAAATTAAAATTAAAATTCTTTTTAATTTAATGGAGGTCGGCCACCTAAGCTTGGGTTCAAGCTAGGGCCGACCACCCATGAACCAAGGCTTGGCCGGCCCTAGCTTGAACCACAAGCTAGCTTGGTCGGCCCCTTTCTCATGGGTATGAAGGTGGGTATAGGTGGGTATAGTACTCTATAAATAAGAGGCTACGATAGGGACCGAGAGGAGGAATTGGTTTCGGTCTCCCGATAAAATTAAGCATCCCGTGTTCGCCCCGAACACACAACTTAATTTTATCAATAATAATTCATTCCACTAGAGAACTATTATTGAACTACCGCACCAATCCCAAATTACATTTTTTGGCTCCTTCTTATTATGAGTGTGTTAGTCTCCCTGTGTTTAAGATATCGAATGTCCACTAATTAAGTGAGTTACTGACAACTCATTTAATTAATATCTTAGTCCAAGAGTAGTACCACTCAACTTTATTATCATGTCGGACTAAGTCCACCTGCAGGGTTTAACATGACAATCCTTAGGAGCTCCTGTTGAGGACATTATCAACCTAGTATCTCTAGGACACAGTTTCCTTTTATAATCAACAACACACACTATAAGTGATACCATTTCCCAACTTATCGGGCTTATTGATTTATCGAACTAAATCTCACCCATTGATAAATTAAAGAAATAAATATCAAATATATGTGCTTGTTATTATATTAGGATTAACAGCACACACTTCCATAATAACCGAGGTCTTTGTTTCTTTATAAAGTCAGTATAAAAGAAACGACCTCAAATGGTCCTACTCAATACACTCTGAGTGTACTAGTGTAATTATACAGTCAAGATAAACTGATACCTAATTACACTACGACCTTCCAATGGTTTGTTCCTTTCCATTATGGTCGTGAGCTACTGTTTATAATTTATAAGATACTGATAACATGATCCTCTGTGTGTGCCACCACACACCATGTTATCTACAATATAAATTAATTGAACAACTACATTTATCACAAATGTAGACATTTGACCAATGTGATTCTTATTTCTAGATAAATGTTTATATCAAAAGTTAGGCTTTTAGTATACACTCTAACAGGAATGAGCGAAGTCCAAGTATCTGTGCCTTTTACACCATAAAATCCAACAATTTTTTGATATGTTTGACAAATTCTATACCACCCAGTTTCTTGAAATGAGTTTAGCATATAGCCAATAGAAACATAGAACATTGTTCTAGTGATAAAGGCATAAAAAGGAAAAAGTTAAATGGTTCCAACATAATGAAAAATGCAAGGGAGTTGATGCCATCATCACTTCACATGACAAAATAACCTTCAAGCATGAATGTTCGATCAAGAGAGAATGCAGAAACTTTTCAGTGACACTTTATCCACCTAACTTTTAAATATAATATGAGCTTGGTTACAGAACAAAATAATTACTAGTTTTTTTTTTCTTTGGAAGCTTCACATGACTATTTAATCCATAATTAATATTATACTATGAGCGAAAACAACCATGTAACTATTTCCTTCAACTATTAATGTTTAGTTGAGAGAAAGAAACAAGAGGAGAATGCAACAATGAGAGAGAAATCATCATTTCCTTGGGAAGAAGATTGGACAGGGAAAAGGTGGGAAATTTTCTTTTCTTTTCCTTCAAAAATAGATCTGTTTGAATCAGGCAAAAAATATTATTCCACCAAACTATCTTCGACAACACCATTCCATCTCTGGCCATGTATGCATATTTGATGCCGTAACACTTAAACAAGCTTGACCAGCACTCTCCTTTCTTTTTTATCTTCTTCCTCATTCAGTTTTAGGTTTAAGCTATGTAATTATCTCCTTAGTTTTCATTATTGCCACAACATTTTCATTATAATTAACTTGTACATTCTCCAATTATTTATTGACTCCTAGTTAGATTCACCCTACAGTTTCCTTTGAAAGAGAAAAAAAAAGATGTTACTTTTTGCACAGTTACATCAATTGATCAAGTGTGGTGTGCAATACAATCACACACTAATCTCATTTATGATCGGATAGGAATACTAGAAAATTTCAATGGATCCAATGTTTTCAAATAAGAACAAAGGCCACTGTGTAAACCGGTAAAGTAAGAAAGATTGGCATTAAGAACAAATCATCTGAACAAAAGGACTTAATCCAAAGGACCAACAAAATGCAAATTAGTGAACTTAGAATGACTAGCAAGTTCCTATGCATGGCAAACATTCAGTCTCATGAATCATAAATTCATTAGTACAGAGTACAGGTAAGTACTCTGGGTCACCGAACTCTAATAATTATATGTAAAAAAAAATAAAAGAATGTAAAAAAAAAACACAGACCTGGTCTTGCAAAATTGACTGTGTTACAGCAGGAGTATAGTGGACTTATTGCACATCTATTATACGTCAATAGAATTCGGCAGCCTTAGAACTTGTGGCAAAGATAGTTTTGCAACAATAGTACACAATCCCAAGGGAAACATACATGCAGAGAAATCAACCCATTAAATAAGGGAAAAAAAAAATCCAAAAGAAGCACCTGGAGTGGGGACTGCAGTTATGTAGTTGCATGTCCTACAACGTGCATGAGAGGCTCTCCTAGGGTAAAGAAGAACGCTCCTGCAACCGTTGCAAACAAATTGTCCCTGCATGTCTGTAGTAATCATAAACAACGCATCAAACTATCGGCAATTTAACGTGGATGGCTCATAAAATTAGAACAGAAATACGAACAAATTGATCCCCAGAACGATGAATCTAGCAAAGACCGACTCACCTCCAAAAACTAAAAAGAGATTGATGCTCCAAGGAGGAAAGACGAAACCTTTCTACCTTCTCCTCTTCGTTTGGGATCGACGTTGCAACTGAATTCCAGAGGTTTATAGAGGAGTCAAATAACAAAAAAAAAAAGGAAAGAAATTTTAATTTACTTAAAAAATTAGTAACATACAATTCTGTTACCAAAAAATATTTTAAATAGCAAAGGAAAGAAATTAATAATCATCTATACAATTTCTATTCCTCTTCTATTCTCCTTGTGGCCGACCCCCTCATATTCTTATTCTCCCCTTGCTTTCTCACCTAAGGCCAGCGGCATCAAGAGGCTTCAACCATCTTGTGGTCGGTGGGTTGCAAGGAAGAAAGAAAAACAAGAGGTGGTGTTCCTAGTTTTAATCCCTTGGTGGCCAAAAGTCTTGGAAGAAAGAAGGACTTGGGTGATTTTTGCATCTTGGTAGATCGTCGCCCACACAACGTCCAAGAGGAGGAGAGGAATACAACAAAAGATCAAGAGGTCTTTAAGCTACAAAGAAAGGTATAACTAGTTAATTGTTTCCGCTGTGTACTAGTTTATTTTTCCTTTTTATGGATCCTGAAATACCAACACAAGAGGCTAGCGATCTTGTGTTTTTGATTGAGTCTCTGTAGTTTAACCTAGGGTTTACTGTAACGAGTTTAAATATTCAATTTCTTTGAAAGGCTTTGACTAGAAGTGGTGGATGATTCCATACCCAAGAAGGTGGAGTGTCTCGCCAACAACCTGAAAGCTAATTCTTGAAATAGATATTTAATCAACTTCTATAATATGGTTTAACTTCTGATGAATACACATGGGTTGAACTTGGATTAAAAATGTTATTTTTTGTTTGCAATCCAAGTTTAACTTCTGAAAAGCACATGGGTTGCTAGGAAAAGTTTTGTGCTTGTATAAATTTTTGTACAAGGGAAAAAGAACGGAATTCTGAGTAGCACCAAAAATTGATATCAGAGCTAGTTTTCTGCCTTTGTGTGTTTGGTTTTCAGTTAAATTATGCACTTTTCACATCTAAATTTAGGTAGGATAATAGTAGGATGTGCAAATAGATTAACTCTATGATTGTAAGCATCCTAGTTCCAACTATTATGGCCTTTTTGTGTTTGCGTGTGATTTGGACCCTCGAGCATGTCGAGGGCATTTTATGTGTGTACATGATTGTAATTATTAAATACAGCAGGAGCTATATTAGTTTTAGAATTTACATTCTGCTCGATCTAGATTACATGTACATTGCCTTGTGGAATATAGGATTGATAAATGTAAAATTTTATTTTTGTCGCGGATCGTATCCTTACGAGGCGTGGTGCTATTTGAGGATAAAAGGCACAATGAAAAAGAAAGCAAGATAGACGCGACGACATGACCCATTGGTGGCGGCTAGGGTTAGTGGCACACGGAGGACAACTATGGATGATGTCATAATAGTTGGAAAATTATTTTTCATATTTATTACCTTTTATGCTGTTTATATGTGTTGTGTGTGTGTGCATGTTAAAATTCCTCGTTTTAAATAACTAAGTGAGAGAGGAATTATTTAAACTGCATGGTCTCCATTACTAGTTTGTAAGTGATGTATTCAAACTTGTGCATTGACTTTGAGTGCCTTCCTCCACATCAGATGATTGTAAACGAAACTTGGACATTGTCTTAACTGCTGAAGGTTACAAGTTCGTACTTTTTGAGATCTGTCCAAGCCTGCTAATAGCGATTATAGTAAAGAGGAGATTGAGTATCATAAGAAATGGGTTAGGACGGATGAGATGGTGCGGTGTTACATTTTGGCTTCTATGTCAAATGTGCTGCAACATCAACATCAGGCCATGCCTACCGCTTATGACATGATGCGCAATCTCAAGGAACTCTTTGAATGCTTGAATCGGGCTGCTAGGTAGGAGGCTATGAGAAACTTGATGATGACCACCATGACTGAGGGGACACCCGTAAGGGATCATATCCTCAAAATGATGGCTCTTTTGAATGGGATGGAAGTCCTTGGAGCAGAAATCGATGGGGAACCCCAGGTTGATATCATTCTCCAAACACTGCCTAAAAGTTTTGAGAAGTTCTGCCTGAACTACAACATGAACAAAAGGATTTATTCATTGGCAGAACTTCTGACAGAACTTCAAGCAGCAGAAGGGATATTTCGTCAAAGTTCTAAAATTCACATTGTTGAAAATATTTCTACTTCTAAGCTGAAAGGCAGAAAGAAGAAAAAGAAATAAGTTGGTTTAGCAAAGAAAGTGAATCGATCTCTAGGGACTGGGTCGCATGCAGGTGGGAAGAAGCTGAAGGGCAAGTGCTTCACATGCAAGCAATCTGGACATTGGAAAGTGGACAATCCTCGCAGAAAGGAGAACAATAAAGGTATATCTTATTCTCTAGTGGTTGAAACATGTTTAGTGGTGTCATCTACCGATATCTAGTGCGTAGATATGAGAGTCACTAATCATGTCTGCAATTCATTGTAGGGGTTCCAGGAAACTTGATGACTACATGAAGGGGAGATTACCGTCTACATGGGCAATGTTACAAAAGTGGTGGTTGTTGCAGTGGGAGATGTTTATTTATCTTTTGATAGAAATAAAATATTGATTTTTAGAAATTATCTTTATGTACCATATTTTAGAAAGAACTTAATTTCAGTTTCTAAACTATTTATTGTTGAATATTCTATTTCTTTTAATGACAAAGTAGTTGTCAAGAAAAATAGGGTAGTTATCTGTTCTAGTACGTTTGTTGGTAATTTGTATACTCTAAATCCCAGGATACAACAAATGGAAATTAATAACACATCTTCTAATTCTAATAAGAGAAAGCAACCTTCAGAAATAAACCAAACATATCTTTGGCATCTAAGGATTGGTCATATTAACTTGAGTAGGATTCAAAGGCTAATAGCCGATGGACCTTTGGGTTAATTAGTGGTGGAAAATTGTCCAACTTGTGAATCTTGCTTGGAAGGAAACTAACCAAGAGACCTTTTAAGGCCAAGGGGTATACAGCCAAAGATGTGTTGGAATTGGTTCATTCTGATTTGTGTGGACCTACGACTATCCAGGCAAGAGGTGGTTTTGAATATTTTGTCTCTTTTATAGACAACTATTCGAGATACGGGCACATTTACTTGATGCGCCATGAGTCTTGGTGCTTTGATAAGTTCAAAGAATACAAGGCTGATGTTGAGAAACATCATGGTAGAGATATCAAGACACTACGGTCTGATTGTGGTGGCGAGTATCTCTTAGGAGAGTTTAGGAGTTACTTATCAGAGGTCGGGATTCAATTCCAACTGTCTGCACCTGGTACACCCCAATAGAATGGTGTGATAAAATGAAGGAATAAGACTTTTATGGAAATGGTTAGATCAATGATGAGTTTTTCAGAATTACCAAATTCATTTTGGGGATATGCTCTGGAAACGGCAATGTACATTCTGAACTTGGTACCTTCTAAGTCAGTAACCTCTACTCCCACAGAATTGTGGAATGGGTGTAAACCTAGTCTGAAACATATTCGGATTTGGGGTAGTCCAGCACATGTGCTGAAGGGTGACGCTGATAAGTTGGAATCACATACAAAAGTTCGTTTGTTTGTGGGTTATCCTAAATGAATGAAAGGTGGTTTATTTTATAGTCCTAAAGATCATAAGATCATTATTAGCACCAATGCCTGATTTTTAGAAGAGGACTATGTAATGAACCACAAGCCCATAAGTAAAATTGTTCTTGAGAAAATAAGAGAAGACACGTCTACTTTAGTACCAACGGTACAAGATGAGATACCACAAGAAACTGCAACACATGTCACAAATGGTGCACAATTACAAGTAGTGTCTCGTCATAGTGGGAGGGTTGTTAGGCAACCTGATATATTCATGTTTTTGGGAGAATCTTCGGACTTAATCCCTGGTGAGCATGAACCTGATCCCTGGACATATGATGAAGCACTCCAAGATAAAGATGTAGCATCTTGGCAAAGTGCAATGAACTCTGAAATAGAATCTATGTACTCTACTCAGGTCTGAGAGCTTGTAGAACCATCAAATAGTGTAAAAGCCATTGGATGTAAATGGGTCTACAAAAGAAAAAGAGAGATAGATAGGAAGGTGGAAACCTTCAAAGCAAGGCTTGTTACAAAAGGGTATACTCAGAAAGAGGGAATCAATTATGAGGAAACCTTTTCGTCGGTAGTCATGCTTAAGTCTATTCGGATTCTTTTATCTATTGTCGCTCATATGGATTATGAGATTTGGTAAATGGATGTCAAGACAGCTTTCCTTAATGAAAGTCTTGAAGAAAATATCCATATGAAGCAACCAGAGGGATTCATTGCGAAGGGCAAGGAGCATCTTGTATGTAAGCCCAATCGGTCTATCTTTGGACTGAAGCAAGCTTCGAGATCTTGGAACATCCGATTTAATGAAGTGATCCAGTCTTATGGATTTATTCAGTGTCTGGATGAGTCTTGTGTATACAAAAAGAGTGACGAAAATGTGGTGGTATTTCTTGTACTATACGTAGATGACATTTTGCTCATTGGCAACAATGACAAAGTGTTGTCAGACGTAAGGATATGGTTGTCCAAGCAGAATGATATGAACGATTTGGGAGAATGTCGATATATTCTTAGGATTAAAGTAATAAGGGATCGCAAGAAAAGAATGTTGTGTTTATCCCCAAACTTCATACATCGATACTATTCTAGCTCATTTTGTTAGCTAGAGCCCTAGAGCCAATCATTTGATGATTGTATTTTGGACTTGTTGTATCATATTCTATCTATGTAAATAAAGGCATTTAGATTTTGGTTATTATACTTACTTGTATTGGTGCCAAATAAACTAAGTATAATAATGTCCTTGAGTAGACGGTTCTCACCTATATTAATCGATTAGTAGAACTGATAGTGAGATGATATAGGGAACACTACTGTTAATCATTCCTAGTCGAGTATTAACATTCAGGAACAATGTTAATGCAATAAGACTAGCATGTAGGTCAACTCGATGACTTGATCTCACAAGTCATGGATATAGAGATATCAAGTTGACACATGGGTATACATTAGAGAATGTATACTGAATGACCCGCCATGAGAAAGTATCATGGATCGTTAGTTGAGTGTCATATACTTTCTCATGTGGCTATTAGTATGACTACTAGTCCTTAGACCTGAAGTCACCATAGATCCCTACATAAGGAGTTATGTACTTTGGTTTCGTCAAACGTCACCCGTAACTGGGTGGACTATAAAGGCGATTACTAGGTATATAACAAATTATGCAGAGGGATGTGAGTGATGTAGATGGGATCTATCCCTCCTATATGACGGGAGAGACATCGGTATTCTTGATAGAGTGAGACCACGAAGTGCATGGCCATGCCCAAATGAGTCAATATAGGATATTGAGCTCATTTGATTTAGTGAGTCTACTTGGAGTTCAAGATTTAGATTGGTCAGAGGATGACACGGTCTATACCTCACATTGACCAATCTAGATGTCTAGGATAGAAGGACACTTGTCATATATTGTGAGGAGTCACAATTAGTAGTCACAAGGTGATGTTGGATCTCAACATTCTTGTAACTTGGGTAGTAATGATGTGTTGTTAGATACCGCTCATTACTTATGCTCCTAAATGAGTTTAGGGCATTGCCAACGTTACAAGAACCTATAGGGTCACACACTAAGGACAATTAGATGGAGATTAGATTCATATGATGAACCAAGAGGATTAGATTCATTTGATGAATCAAATTGGATTAAGAGTAATCCTAATTGGGCTAACTTGAGTTGGACTCAAGTTGATTCATGTGTTCAATGAGTCTAATTTAGATTATAACTCATTGAATCAATTTAGTTAAATGAATTAGATTCATTATATTAAGTTGGCTTGAATCAAATGGTTGGATTCGATCAACCATGGAAGAGATTTGGTCAAGTTTGACTTGACTTGAGAGGAAGAGGAAGAGTCAAGTTTGACTTGACTAATTGTCACATCATTAGTGAGATGGCAAGATGTGGACCAATGATGATGTGCCACATCATCAAAGTGTGCCACCTAATGGGAGTTACAACTCCATTCTCTTTAATGGCTACATTTAATGAGAATGGGGGTTACATCTTGGAGATGTGGCCGGCCACTTATCATTGTGAATGAAATTGGTTTTTCATTCAAGGCATATTGATTCCTTCTTCTTCCTTGAGTTCTTCTTGCTCTCTCCCTCTCCTCTTCTTGCCGTGACCTATCAAGGTGCTAGCACACCTTTGTTTAGGTCTTCTCCACCTAAGTTGTCCGTGTGGATACTTCTAGAGGACCGTACGCTTGATGGTCTAGAGATCCGGCATTTTGGACGAGCGGGATACGCGAAAGGCACGCTTCAAAGGTATAAAAATGTTTTCTTCCTTTGTAGATCTACTGTAGATTGAAGCTTTAAACTCGTACTCATATTTTCGAAAGTTTTCTTCGCACGAGATCCATGGCATGGGTGATTCGGGGTTTCCGCGACGCGAAAATGCAGTTTTCGCGGCCCGAAAAACCCAATAGTGGTATCAGAGCCACGTGCGAAGCGAGTACTAGTTTCAATTAGTATTTTTGTGAAAAATATGCATACTGTGACATTCTGTGAATTTCCTAATTTTTATGATTTTATGGGTATTTTTCTCGTAGAAGCGAAGCACAAGTGTTTCGGCACTTGTAGGCTTCGACTACCGAGAAGAATTTTCCAAAACGGTAATGTTTCGACCCAAAATCTTTTGGGACAGTGGGCTAAGGCCCTCTTGGATCGCTTAGGAGCACCTCACGATGGTTAGATCGCGGGTACGGGTACTGCGCCTAACCCCGCAAGGGGATTTGCTCCGCGATTGCGCCCGAAATCACTAATCGGGACCGTCGGGAAAATTTTATTCATAAAATCTGTAAAATTATCAAAAATTACAGAAAAATTATGAAAAATATATAATTTTGAATTATATATTATTTTTGTGATAGTCATGACCCAAAGACCCAATTTGATTGGACAATTGTGTTGTAATTCATAATACGGCCCGTGTGCCGTTATGTGATGTGTGTGCTATATTTATCTTATTTTTATTTATTTTATTTTTCGTGACCTGCGCGTCGTGCCTTCCTTTTATTCTGGTTGTAAATTAGATTTAGACTCGAATGTAACTCGAGTTTCAAAATTGTAATGTAATTTTGAAGCGATGGAAGGTCCACACGAGACGGAGTTACGAGGAGGGCGCGAGCAACACAAGGTGGTCAAAGGAAGAAGCTTGAGAAGTTGTTGACCTTAGGTTGACCATCTGATCTTCTCATTGGCTTGAGAAGATCGTAGTAGGGCCATGACACAATCACAAAATAATTTAATTAATTGCTTATATGTATGTGATGCATGTTTAATTAAGTAGTTAATTAGTGCCTAGCGATTAGATAAGATCTAAATCGTGCACATGATGCACCCCACGATTAGATTAGATCTAAATCAAGTATTTGATACGCATCATTATTTATATTAGATCTAAATCATGTTAACTCTAATGCCTACCATGCCGTGATACCTACTACTACCTCGATCGCATGTAGTTGTTGAATCTGCCAAAGCAGAGCAACACATACTATCTTGGTAGGGTACGGAGGGACAATCTTGGTCCCGCCTATCAACGCATGGGTGAGTACAACTCAATTAGATTGAGTATTCCAAGTTAACTCAGTTGGATCGAGTATAACTATAGGCATTCTTCCAACGGTTGGAAAGTTAGGTCAAAATCACATATATATTAACTCTCGGGCGTATTAGCCAAAGCTAACTTGAGTTTTAATATAAATGCAGATTTTTTATTCTATAAACAAGAGTTGCATAGAGATGTAATTGGTAATCGTTACCTACCGATCATACTAAGTCTTGGGCGTATTAGCCAAAGCTAACTCAAGGGTTAGTATGATGTGGATCTTGTCCCACATGAATTATATAATTCAGTGGGAACATCATTTAGTTAAAGGCCTAATTAAATGATTAAGAATAAGATATTTATTTCTGCTTTTATTTCTGTTGTAGATTACCATGACGTTGAATACGAACACCTTCTCCCTGCGATCTGTCCTCGAGAAGGACAAGCTCAACGGAGCAAACTTCCTGGACTGGTACAGGAACCTGAGAATAGTTCTCACCCAAGAACGTAAACTGTACGTTCTGGAGCAGCCCATTCCGGAGGCTCCTCCTGCCACTGCCCCGCGAGCTGACCGAGATGCTTTCAAGAAGCATCAAGATGATGCATTAGATGTGTCTTGTCTAATGCTCGTGACCATGAACTCTGAGCTTCAGAAGCAACACGAGTTAATGGGCGCTTACGATATGGTTGAACATCTTTGTCAGCTGTATCAAGGACAAGCGAGGCATGAGAGATTTGAGATCTCAAGGGCACTGTTTCAGTGCAAGATGTCAGACGGGGCTCCCGTAGGCCCATATGTACTCAAAATGATTGGATACATAGAGAACCTACAAAGGTTGTGGTTCCCTCTTGGCCAAGAGCTGGCTACTGACCTGATCTTGCAATCCTTGCCGGATAGCTACAGTCAATTCGTTCTAAACTACAATATGAACGAGATTGACAAGCCACTGCCCGAGCTGTTAACTGCTGAGCTAAACCTTAAGAAGGCTAAGCCCAACACTTTTTGATGGTTCGAAACATAAGGGCAAGGGCAAGTCCAAAGGCAAGGAAAGTCCTAAGCCAAGGGCAAGGCAAGGCACTAAAGCCTAAAGGAGGGGTCGCCAGGATGCTACCGCTTCCACCGGTCAGACCGGGCACTGGAAGAGGAACTGCAAGGTATACTTGGAGGATCTTAAGAAGAAGCGAAGTGAGACTTCCACTTCAGGTATATATGTTATAGAAGTCAATCTATCTATTTCTACATCATGGGTATTAGATACTGGATATGCTTCTCACATTTGTACTGATGTGCAGGCGCTGAGAAATAGCAGGGCATTGACAAAGGGCGAGGTGGACCTACGAGTAGGCAATGGAGCACGGGTTGCTGTGTTGCTGTAGGGACTTACTTTCTATCTCTGCCCTCTGGGCTTGTACTAGAGTTAGTCGATTATTGTTATGTGCCTGCATTAACTAAGAACATTATATCAGTTTCTTATTTGGACAAGAAAGATTTCTCGTTTACTATAAAGAACAAATGTTGTTCCGTCTATTTAAACGATATGTTCTATTGTAGTGCACCTCTGATAAACGGACTCTATATTCTAGACCTTGAGAGCCCTATCTATAACATAAATACCAAGAGGTTCAAGTCAAATGACATGAACCAAATCTACCTCTAGCACTGTCGCTTAGGTCATATAAATGACAAGCGCTTATCCCAGCTCCATAAGGATGGTTTGTTTGACTCATTTGATTTTGAATCATATGAGATATGTGAGTCATGCCTACGAGGCAAGATGACCAAGACTCCCTTTAGTGGGCACAGTGGGAGAGCAACTGATTTGTTAGAACTCATACATAGTGATGTATGTGGCCCTTTCAATGTTGCTGCTAGAAGCAGTTATAGATACTTCATCACATTTACTGATGACTTCAGTAGATCTGGTTATGTGTACTTGATGACACATAAGTCTGAATCCTTTGAAAAGTTCAAAGAATTCAAGAATGAAGTACAGAACCAGCTTGGCAAGAGTATTAAGATACTTCGATCCGATCGAGGTGGAGAATACCTTAGCCATGAGTTTCGTGACTATCTAGCAGAATTTGGGATCCTATCCCAACTCACTCCTCCTGGAACACGACAGTGGAATGGTGTATCCGAAAGAGGAATCATACCCTATTAGATATAGTGCGATCTATGATGAGTCACACAGATCTTCCGACATACCTTTGGGGCTATGCTCTAGACACGGCAGCTTTTATACTCAACCGAGTTCCATCCAAGGCCGTGATAAAGACACCATATAGGATATGGACTAGGAGAGATGCCCAGGTGTCTTTCATGAGGATTTGGGGTTGTGAGGCTTACGTTAGACGTCAAGTCTCAGACAAATTAGGACCCAAATCTGACAAGTTCTACTTTATTGGATATCCCAAGGAAACTAAGGGATATTACTTCTACATTCCCAATCAGCACAAGGTAGTTGTGGCAAAGACTGGGGTCTTTCTAGAAAGGGACTTTGTTTCTAGAAAGACTAGTGGGAGCGCGTTCGGACATAAAGAAGTTCAAGATGCGAACAATAGCACTGATGCCTCGATGGAAATTGAACTGGAACCACAAAGTGTTGTGGATGATGTTGTTCCACAAGGAGTTGAGGAACAACAACCAGTTCAAGTAGACATACCTCTTCGCAGGTCTGATAGAGTACGTCGTCAGCCTGAGAGATACTCATTTCTATTGTCTGACCATGATGACATTGTGCTCATAGAGGATGAACCTGCCACCTATCAAAAAGCTGTGATGAGACCAGATTCCGAGATATGACTAGAGGCCATGAGATCCGAAATGTAATCCATGTACACCAACCAAGTATGGACTTTGGTTGATCCACCTGAAGGGGTAAAACCTATTGGGTGTAAGTGGGTCTTTAAGAGAAAGACTGACATGGATGGACTTATCTATAAGGGTCACTTGGTAGCTAAAGGTTTCAAGCAGATTCATGGTATTGACTATGATGAAACCTTTTCTCCAGTAGCGATGTTTAAGTCCATTCGGATAATGCTTGCTATTGCAGCTTACCACGATTACGAGATCTGGCAGATGGAGCTCAAAACCGCGTTTCTGAATGGAAACCTACTCGAAGATGTGTACATGACACAACCTAAGAGTTTTGTAGATCCACAGTATACTAGCAGAGTATCCAAGCTGCATAGGTCCATTTATGGACTAAAGCAAGCTTCTCGGAGCTGGAATCATTGATTCGATGATGCAATCAAACAGTTTGGTTTCATCAAGAACGACGATGAACCTTGTGTCTACAAGAAGGTTGTAGGGGACATAGTTATCTTCCTCATATTGTATGTGGATGACATACTGCTCATTGGGATGGACATCCCTATGCTTCAGTCTGTCAAGACCTGGCTAGGGAGTTGCTTCTCAATGAAGGATTTAGGTGAGGCATCTCACATTTTAGGGATACAGATCTATAGAGATAGATCTAAGAGATTGCTTGGCCTAAGTCAGAGTACATATATTGACAAGGTACTCCTTCGGTTTGCCATGCAGAACTCCAAAAAGGGATTTCTGCCGATGTCACATGGCGTGAGTCTTTCGAAGACTCAAGGTCCCTCTTCTAGAGAGGAGACGGCATGGATCAGATCCCTTATGCCTCGGCCATAGGATCGATCATGTGCGCCATGCTTTGTACTCGACCGATCTCTCGTATGCTTTGAGCATGACGAGCATATATCAGATCGGTGAAAGTCATGGATAGCGGTCAAGAATATTCTTAAGTACTTAAGAAGGACTAAAGAATATTTCTTGATATATGGAGGCAATGATGAGCTAGTTGTAAAGGGTTACAGTGATACTAGCTTCCGGACGACCAGGATGACTATAGATCGCATCGGGGTTCATGTTTTGCATTAATGGTGGTGCCGTGGTCGAAGAGTTCAAAGCAGACACGATGGTGATTCTACGGAGGCCGGTATATTGCTTCATCGAGGCAAAAAAAGAGGCGGTTGATCCGCAAGTTCAGCACTGAACTTGGGGTGGTTCCTAGCATTGCTGACCCCATTGAGCTCTATTGTGACAACAATGGAGCTATAGCACAGGCGAAGGAACCTCGCTCACACCAACGGACCAAACACATACTACGGCGCTTCCATCTCATTCGAGAGATCATCGAGAGAGGAGATGTGAAGATTTACAGAGTACCTACAGCGGCTAACATCGCAGATCCCTTGACCAAGGCTTTGGCACAAAGGAAGCATGATAGTCACACTAGGTCATTTGGGCTTAGAGCCTACACTGATTGGCACTAGAGCTAGTGGGAGATTGTTAGCTAGAGCCCTAGAGCCAATCATTTGATGATTGTATTTTGGACTTGTTGTATCATATTCTATCTATATAAATAAAGGCATTTGGATTTTGGTTATTATATTTACTTGTATTGGTGCCAAATAAACTAAGTATAATAATGTCCTTGAGTAGACGGTTCTCACCTATATCAATCGGTTAGTTGAACTGATAGTGAGATGATATAGGGAACACTACTCTTAATCATTCCTAGTTGAGTATTAACATTCAGGGACAATGTTAATGCAATAAGACTAGCATGTAGGTCAACTCGATGACTTGATCTCACAAGTCATGGATATAGAGATATCAAGTTGGCACACGGGTATACATTAGAGAATGTATACTGAATGGCCCACCATGAGAAAGTATCATGGATCGTTATATGAGTGTCATATACTTTCTCATGTGGCTATTAGTATGACTACTAGTCCTTAGACCTGAAGTCACCATAGATCCCTACATAAGGAGTTATGTACTTTGGTTTCGTCAAACGTCACCCGTAACTGGGTGGACTATAAAGGCGATTACTGGGCATATAACAAATTATGCATAGGGATGTGAGTGATGTAGATGGGATCTATCCCTCCTATATGTCGGGAGAGACATCGGTATTTTTGATAGAGTGAGACCACGAAGTGCATGGCCATGCCCAAATGAGTCAATATGGGATATTGAGCTCATTTGATTTAGTGAGTCTACTTGGAGTTCAAGATTTAGATTGGTCAGAGGATGACACGGTCTATGCCTCACATTGACCAATCTAGATGTCTAGGATAGAAGGACACTTGTCATATATTGTGAGGAGTCACAATTAGTAGTCACAAGGTGATGTTGGATCTCAACATTCTTGTAACTTGGGTAGTACTGATGTGTTGCTAGATACCGCTCATTACTTATGCTCCTAAATGAGTTTAGGGCATTGCCAATGTTACAAGAACCTATAGGGTCACACACTAAGGACAATTAGATGGAGATTAGGTTCATATTTTGAACCAAGAGGATTTGATTCATTTGATGAATCAAATTGTATTAAGAGTAATCCTAATTGGGCTAACTTGAGTTGGACTCAAGTTGATTCATGTGTTCAATGAGTCTAATTTAGATTATGACTCATTGAATCAATTTAGTTAAATGAATTAGATTCATTATATTAAGTTGGCTTGAATCAAATGGTTGAATTCGATCAACCATGGAAGAGATTTGGTCAAGTTTGACTTGACTTGAGAGGAAGAGGAAGAGTCAAGTTTGACTTGACTAATTTCCACATCATCAAAGTGTGCCACCTCATGGGAGTTACAACTCCATTCTCTTTAATGGCTACATTTAATGAGAATGGGGGTTACACCTTGGAGATGTGGCCGGCCACTTATCATTGTGAATGAAATTGATTTTTCATTCAAGGCATATTGATTCCTTCTTCTTCCTTGAGTTCTTCTTGCTCTCTCCCTCTCCTCTTCTTGCCGTGACCTATCAAGGTGCTAGCACACCTTTGTTTAGGTCTTCTCCACCTAAGTTGTCTGTGTGGATACTTCTAGAGGACCGTACGCTTGACGGTCTAGAGATCCGGCATTTTGGACGAGCGGGATACGCGAAAGGCACGCTTCAAAGGTATAAAAATGTTTTCTTCGTTTGTAGATCTACTGTAGATTGAAGCTTTAAACTCGTACTCATATTTTCGAAAGTTTTCTTCGCACGAGATCCGTGGCATGGGTGATTCGGGGTTTTCGCAACGTGAAAATGCGGTTTTCGCGGCCCGAAAAACCCAACACATTTTAGCATGCAAAACTTAAAGAAAGATTTTTTACCTCTTCGGCATGGAGTACCTTTATCTAAGGAGATAATTCCTAAAACATCAAAGGAAATAGAGGACATGAAGGCAGTTCCTTATGCTGCGGCTGTAGGAAGCTTAATATATGCGATGCTATGTACGAGACCGGATATCTATTTTGTCGTGGGCATGGTTAGCATATATCAAAGTAACCCAGGACAAGGACATTGGGCTGCCGTTAATCATATATTGAAGTACCTGAGAAGGACTAGAGATTATATGCTAGTTTACTAGGCAGATCATTTGCTCCTTGTGGGTTACACGGATTCAGACTTCCAATCAGATAGGGGCAGTAGTAAGTCGACCTCAGGATATATGTTTACTTTGGGAGGTGGAGCCATAGCATGGAGGAGTGTTAAGCAAAAATGCGTTTTGGACTCCACTATGCAAGCTAAGTATGTGGCAGCCTCTTAGGCGGCCAAAGAAGCTGTATGGCTCAGAAACTTCTTGATAAACTTAAATTTGATTCCTAGTTTGCCAAAAATTATCACAATTTATTGTGATTATAGTGGTGCAGTAGCAAACTCGAAGGAACCATGAGCCCATAAGGCAAGTAAACACATTGAACGCAAGTACCACCTGATACGAGACATTGTAAAGCGAGGAGAAGTTGTTGTCGCCAAGATTGCATCAGAAGATAACCTGGCAGATCCTTTCACTAAGGCCCTTTCGGCGAGAGCATTTGATGGGCATGTTGAGGGGATGGGATCAGATGTATGACAGCATATATGGCAGCATAGTCTTTTAGTATAAGTGAAAAATGGTTAGAAAGTATACTAAAAGCCTAGCTTTTTGTATAAACATTTATTTTGAAATGAGAATTACATTGGTCAAATGCCTGCATTTAGTTAAATGCAGTTATCCATTTAATTTTTATTGTAGATAACATGGTATGTGATGTCACACAAAAGATCATGTTATCAGTTCCTTATAAATTATAAATAGAACCTCACAACAAAGATGGATTGGGACAAACCATTAGAATGGTTGTAGTGTAATTTGGTACTAATTTATCTTGACTATAAAATTACACTAGTACACTATGTGTGTATAGAGCAGGACCATTTGAGGTTGTTCCTTTTATACTGATTGTATAAAAGAACAGAACCTCTGTTATTATGAATGTGCGTACTCTTAATCCCGATATAATAACAAGCACATGTACTTAGTATTTATTTCTTTAATTTATCAAAGGGTGAGATTTATTCATTAAATCAATAGGCCCGATAAGTTGAGAAATAATATTATTTATATGGCGCGTTGTTGATTATAGAAGGAAACTATGTCCTATTTATTAGGATGATGATGTTCCCTTGAGGAGCTCATAAGGATTGTCATGTAATCCCTGCAGGTGGACTTAGTTCCGACATGACAATGAAGTTGAGTGGTACTACTCTTGTAGCTAGATGTTAATTAAGTGAGTTGTCAGTAACTCATTTAATTAATGGGCATTCGATATCTTAAACACAAGGAGATTAACACACTCATGATAAAAAGGAGCTCATAATGTAATATGGGATTGGTGCGGTAGTTCAATAATAACACTTTAGTGGTATGAGTTATTATTGATGAACTTGAATTGGGTGTTTGGATCGAATACAGGAAGCTCAAGCTCATCAAGAGGCTAAAACCAATTTCTCCTCTAGGTCCCTGTTGTAGCCTCTATGTATAAAGCCTCGCATCCACCCAAGTCATCCTTATGGCCAGCCACATCCTTCCTTTGTGCCCAAGCAAGAGGTCGGCCACCCCTTGCTTGCTGCCCAAGCAAGGGGCGGACCAAGATGGGTTTAAAAGTGGGTTTTTAATTTTTTAAATCTTTCTTTTTGTAGCCATATACAATGTTTAAAAGAGAGATTTTAAATTTTAAAAACTTTCCTTTTTTTAAGCCGTCCACATGGTTTTAAAAGAGAGTTTTAAATTTAAAAAATCTTTCCTTTTGTATCCATCTACGATGGTTTAAAAGAGAGATTTTATTTTTGTTAAAACTTTCCTTTTTTTTGTAACCATGATTTAAAAGTGAGGTTTTAATTTTAAAAATCTTTTCTTTTTGTAGCCATCTACAATGTTTAAAAGAGGGATTTTTAATTTTAAAACTTTCCATTTGTAGCCATCCATAATAGGAAATTTAAAGAGAGATTTTAATTGTTGTTAAAATCTTTCCTTTTTAGCCATTATCAATAATTATAAAAGAGGATAGATGGTGCCTTAGAGGAAATAATCATCTACACAATTTCTATTCCTCTTCTATTCTCCTTGTGGCCGACCCCCTCATATTCTTATACTCCCCTTGCTTTCTCACCTAAGGTCGGCGGCATCAAGAGGCTTCAACCATCTTGTGGCCGGTGGGTTTCAAGGAAAAAAGAAGAACAAGAGGTGGTGTTCCTAACTTTGATCCCATGGTGGCCGAAAGTCTTGGAAGAAAGAAGGACTTGGGTAATTTTTGCGTCTTGGTAGATCGTCGCCCACACGACGTCCAAGAGGAGGAGAGGTGTAAAATACCGAAAATAGGCGAATATTAATAAGGGAATTTTCTGGAATTTTTGGATATTTTTCGGAAATTTTTCGGAGCTCGTACGGACGAGTTAACGGGGATAAAAGCGGGGCCCCGGGAAAGCCTGTTTAGGCTACCCATTTAAACGAGAAATTGTTTATTTTATAAATTTCTTTTTCCTTTTTCTTATTCCTTTTCCTTTATTTTCTTGTTCTATTTTCTTCCTCGCCGAGGCCCCCCGCACGTGCCCGACGCCCTCACCCGCGTGCCCTAATCTCCCTTCTCCTCGCGCCGAGTCACCGACTCCTTGCCCTAACCGCAGGCGGCGGTTACTCCTCGAGCATACAACCCCTCCGCCAAGCCCTCTCTTCTTCTTCTCCATTTTGTTTTCCTCCCGAGCCGCACACCCGATGCCATTGCCGTTGCTCTTCCTCCTCGCCGAGCGACGACGCCGATCGCCGGCCAGTCGTTCCCCCCTCAACCCTAGCACCATGCCCCTCTTCCTCTTAGCCTCTCCACCAGCCGCACCCGAGCACCGGCCGCCGACAAATCTCCCTGTGCCCTAGTTGTTTTCCCCTTGCCACGGGCTACTTCCGCCGCCGATCAGCAGGAACCCTCCAGCAACGCCGGCGTCCTCTTGTGCCCTAATTCCCGACTTAGTGTCCTAACTGTGATCGTGAGGTGAGTCCAGCAGAGAGGCTACTTTGCTGTTGGGTTTTCTTGGATCCGGCAGTCACTCTTTCCAGCACCAGCACGACTGTGAAATTAAGGTAAGGTCTTAGGGTTTGGTTTCCGAGTTTGTGCTATGTTTCTTGTCCTACCATGAGCAGTCCTTGTATAGGGTGGAGGTTATGTTAGCTAGGGATGAAGGTTTCTAATTGTAGATTCATTTTGCTGGTGGTGTTTCAGGTTTCCAGTAGCAGCTATTCCTTCCGGCAGCACTATCTCTAGTTGTGGATCAACATCTGTACTGTGAGAATTTAGGTAAGGTGTAGTGCAATTGTTTCTTTTGTTGTAGCGTGCACCAATTTGTAGGAAAGGACAAGAAATGAATGTCACAAAAATCTATTTAAGTCTAAGTTGTTATGAGTAAATGGATTAGGTTTAGAATTTATCTAATGGTATGATTAGGGTTTATCCTAATTTAGAGTTAGAGGTTTTATTTAGCTATTTATGTGAATTTTAGCTAAATAAATGTATGTATATCGGTTGACACAAGACTTTGACGCGAGACGAGTATCTCGACGTCGGATTTGGACTGATTGGACTTATCCTATTGGAGGCGGGTACTTTTGACTTTATGTCATTGATATGCATAGTAGTGAATTTAACAAATAGCAACAATTATGTTTCTTAATTGTTTCGGTTAATCACTACCCGGTACCGGTTACATGTTTGGTTGTTTGTTTGTTTTGCATCTCATGTTATTACTGTTAGATAGAGCCCTAGAGCCAATCATTTGATGATTGTATTTTGGACTTGTTGTATCATATTATATATATATAAAGGCATTTGGTTTTTGGTTATTATACTTACTTGTATTGGTGCCAAATAAATTAAGAATAATAATGTCCTTGAGTAGACGGTTCTCACCTATATTAATCGGTTAGTTGAACTGATAGTGAGATGATATAGGGAACACTACTCTTAATCATTCCTAGTCGAGTATTAACATTCAGGGACAATGTTAATGCAATAAGACTAGCATGTAGGTCAACTCGATGACTTGATCTCACAAGTCATGGATATAGAGATATCAAGTTGACACATGGGTATGCATTGGAGAATGTATACTGAATGACCCGCCATGAGAAAGTATCATGGATCGTTATATGAGTGTCATATACTTTCTCATGTGGCTATTAGTATGACTACTAGTCCTTAGACCTGAAGTCACCATGGTTCCCTACATAAGGAGTTATGTACTTTGATTTCGTCAAACGACACCCGTAACTGGGTGGACTATAAAGGCGATTACTGGGTATGTAACAAATTATGCGGAGGGATGTGAGTGATGTAGATGGGATCTATCCCTCCTATATGACGGGAGAGATATCGATATTCTTGATAGAGTGAGACCACGAAGTGCATGGCCATGCCCAAATGAGTCAATATGAGATATTGAGCTCATTTGATTTAGTGAGTCTACTTGGAGTTCAACATTTAGATTGATTAGAGGATGACACGGTCTATGCCTCATATTGATCAATCTAGATGTCTAGGATATAAGGACATTTGTCATATATTGTGAGGAGTCACAATTAGTAGTCACAAGGTGATGTTGGATCTCAACATTCTTATAACATTGGGTAGTAATGATGTGTTGCTAGATACCGCTCATTATTTATGCTCCTAAATGGGTTTAGGGGCATTGCCAACGTTACAAGAACCTATAGGGTCACACACTAAGGACAATTAGATGGTGATTAGGTTCATATGATGAACCAAGAGGATTAGATTCATTTGATGAATCAAATTGGATTAAGAGTAATCCTAATTGGGCTAACTTGAGTTGGACTCAAGTTGATTCATGTGTTTAATGAGTCTAATTTAGATTATGACTCATTGAATCAATTTAATTAAATGAATTAGATTCATTATATTAAATTGGCTTGAATTAAATGGTTGGATTAGATCATCCATGAGAGAGATTAAGTCAAGTTTGACTTGACTTGAGAGGAAGATGAAGAGTCAAGTTTGACTTGACTTCATGCCACCTCATTGGTGAGTTGGCATTAAGTGGCCAATGATGAGGTGCCACATCATCATGTTTAGCACATGTGTGTGCCACCTCATGGAGGTTACAAATCTCTTAATGGCCACACTTAATGCAAAAATGGGGGTTACACTTGGGAAAGTGGCCGGCCACCTTTTGTTGTTGATGTGAATTCATTTTCTCATTGATGTGCATTCACTTCATCTCCTTCCTCTAGCCATTTTTTGCTCTCCCTCTCCTTTCCTTGGCCGAATCCCATAAGGTGCTAGCACACCTTGTTTTGGTCATCTCCACCTAGTGTGTTCATCTGGATACGTATAGAGAAGTATCTATCTTTGATACTTTCGAGATCCGACGAATCTTGGACGAGCGGGATACGAAAAAGGGCACGCATCGAAGGTATAGATCTCTTCCATGTAGATCTAGGAGTAGATCTAAGTTTTAGTAAACTCGTACTCGTATTTAAATTTTTGAAATCTATCCTTCACATGAGATCCAGTGGCATGGGTGATTCGGGGTTTCCGCGACGCGAAAATGTGGTTTTCGCGGCTCGAATACCCAACAGTGGTATCAGAGCCACGTGTGAAGCGAGTACGAGTTTTGATTCATATTTTATGAAAAATATATATCTGTAAAATTTCTGTAAATTCATTTTTTTATAGTTTTAATGGGTATTTTTCTCGTAGAAGCGAAGCACAAGTGTTTAGACACTTGTAGGCTTCGACTACCGAGAAGGTTTTTCCGAAACGGCAATGTTTCGCCCCAAAACCTTTTGGGATAGCGGGCTTAGGCGCTGTTAGATCGCAAAGGAACCCTTACAATGGTTAGATCGCGGGTAGGGGCGCTGCCCCTGGACCCGCAAGGGGATTCGTTCCGCGATTGCGCCCGAAAATGCTAAACGGGACCGCCGGGAAAAATTTACTCATAAAATTGTAAAAAATAAATTATGAAAAATTATAGAAAATTATGAAAAAATATATATTTTAGAATTATATATTAATTTTGTGATAGTCATGGCCCAAAAGATCCAATGTGATTGGATTTGTGTTGTAATTCATAATACGACCTGCGTGCCGTTATGTGATGTGCGTGCAATATTTATTTTATTTTATTTTCACGACCTGCGCGTCGTGCCTTTCTCTTATATTCTGGTTCTAAATTAGATTTAGACTCGAATGTAACTCGAGTTTCAAAATTGTAATGTAAATTTTGAAGCGGTGGAAGGTCCACACGAGACGGAGTTACGAGGAGGGCGCGAGCAACAGAAGGTGGTCAAAGGAAGGAGCTTGAGAAGCTGTTGACCTTAGGTTGACCATCCGATCTTCTCATTGGCTTGAGAAGATCGTAGTAGGGCCATGACACAATCACAAAATAATTTAATTAATTGCTTATATGTATGTGATGCATGTTTAATTAAGTAGTTAATTAGTGCCTAGCGATTAGATTAGATCTAAATCGTGCACATGATGCATCCCACGATTAGATTAGATCTAGATCAAGTATTTGATATGCATCATCATTTAGATTAGATCTAAATCACGTCAACTTATAATGCCTACCATGCCGTGATACCTACCACTACCTCGATCGCATGTTGTTGTTGAATCTGCCAAAGCAGAGCAACACATACTATCTTGGTAGGGTACGGAGGGACAATTTTGGTCCCGCCTATCAATGCATGGGTGAGTACAACTCAATTAGATTAAGTAACTAGTTAACTCAATTGGATCGAGTTTAAACTATATGCATTATCCAATGGTTGGTAGATAGGTCAAAATCACGTTTATATTAACTCTCGGGCATATTAGCCAAAGCTAACTGGATTTTTAATATAAATGCGGATCTTGATCCTATAAACAAGAGTTGCATAGAGATATAATTGGTAATCGTTACCTACCGATCATACTAAGTCTTGGGCGTATTAGCCAAAGCTAACTCAAGGGTTAGTATGATGTGGATCTTGTCCCACATGAATTATAGAATTCAGTGGGAGCATCATTTAGTTAAAGGCCTAATTAAATGATTAAAAATATGATATTTATTTTTGCTTTTTATTTCTGTTGTAGATTACCATGACGTCGAACATGAACACCTTCTCCCTGCGATCTGTCCTTGAGAAGGACAAGCTCAACGGAGCAAACTTCCTGGACTGGTACAGGAACCTGAGAATAGTTCTCACCCAAGAACGTAAACTGTACGTTCTGGAGCAGCCCATTCCGGAGGCTCCTCCTGCCACTGCCCCGCGAGCTGACCGAGATGCTTTCAAAAAGCATCAAGATGACGTATTAGATGTGTCTTGTCTAATGCTCACGACCATGAACTCTGAGCTTCAGAAGCAACACGAGTTAATGGGCACTTACGATATGATTGAACATCTTCGTCAACTGTATCAAACTCAAGCGAGGCATGAGAGATTTGAGATCTCAAGGGCACTGTTTCAGTGCAAGATGTCAGACGGGGCTCCTGTAGGCCCATATGTACTCAAAATGATTGGGTACATAGAGAACCTACAAAGGTTGGGTTTCCCTCTTGGTCAAGAGCTGGATACTGACCTGATCTTGCAATCCTTGCCGGATAGCTACAGTCAATTCGTTCTAAACTACAATATGAACGACATTGACAAGCCACTGCCCGAGCTGCTTAGCATGTTAAGAACTGCTGAGCTCAACCTTAAGAAGGCAAAGCCCCACTCTGTTCTGATGGTTCAGAAACATAAGGGCAAGGGCAAGCCCAAAGGCAAGGGAAAGTCCCAAGCCTAAAGGAGGGGTCGCCAAGGATGCTACCTGCTTCCACTGCGGTCAGACTGGGCACTGGAAGAGGAACTGCAAGGTATACTTGGAGGATCTTAAGAAGAAGCGAAGTGAGACTTCCACTTCAGGTATATATGTTATAGAAGTCAATCTATCTATTTCTACATCATGGGTATTAGATACTGGATGTGCTTCTCACATTTGTACTGATGTGCAGGCGCTGAGAAATAGCAGGGCATTGACAAAGGGCGAGGTGGACCTACGAGTAGTCAATGGAGCACGGGTTGCTGCTGTTGCTGTAGGGACTTACTTTCTATCTCTGCCCTCTACGCTTGTACTAGAGTTAGTCGATTGTTTTTATGTGCCTGCGTTAACTAACATTATATCAGTTTCTTGTTTGGACAATAAAGGTTTCACGTTTACAATAAAGAACAAATGTTGTTCCGTCTATTTAAACGATATATTATATTGTAGTGCACCTCTAATAAACGGACTCTATATTCTAGACCTTAAGAGCCCTATCTATAACATAAATACCAAGAGGTTCAAGTCAAATGACACGAACCAAACCTACCTCTGGCGCTGTCGCTTAGCTCATATAAATGAAAAGCGCTTATCCCAACTCCATAAGGATGGTTTGCTGGACTCATTTGATTTTGAATCATATAAGATATGTGAGTCATGCCTATGAGGCAAGATAACCAAGACTCCCTTTAGTGGGCACAGCGAAAGAGCGACTGATTTGTTAGGACTCATACATAGTGATGTATGTGGCCCTTTCAATGTCGCTGCTAGAGGCGGTTATAGGTACTTCATCACATTTACTGATGACTTCAGTAGATATGGTTATGTGTACTTGATGACACATAAGTCTGAATCCTTTGAAAAGTTCAAAGAATTCAAGAATGAAGTACAGAACCATCTTGGCAAGAGTATTAAGATACTTCGATCCGATCGAGGTGGAGAATACCTTAGCCATGAGTTTCATGACTATCTAGCAGAGTGTGGGATCCTATCCCAACTCACTCCTCCTGGAACACCACAGTGGAATGGTGTATCTGAAAGGAGGAATCGTACCCTATTAGATATGGTGCGATCTATGATGAGTCACACAGATCTTGCGACATACCTTTGGGGTTATGCTCTAGACACGACAGCTTTTATACTCAACCGAGTTCCATCCAAGGCCATGATAAAGACACCATATAGGATATGGACTGGGAGAGATGCCCAGGTGTCTTTCATGAGGATTTGGGGTTGTGAGGCTTACGTTAGACGTCATGTCTCAGACAAATTAGGACCCAAATCCGACAAGTGCTACTTTATTGGATATCCCAAGGAAACTAAGGGATATTACTTCTACATTCCCAGTCAGTACAAGGTAGTTGTGGCAAAGACTGGGGTCTTTCTAGAAAGGGATTTTGTTTCTAGAAAGACTAGTGGGAGCGCGTTCGATCTTGAAGAAGTTCAAGATGTGAACAATAGCATTGATGCCTCGATGGAAATTGAACTGGAACCACAAAGTGTTGTGGATGATGTTGTTCCACAAGGAGTTGAGGAACAACAACCAGTTCAAGTAGACATACCTCTTCGCAGGTCTGATAGGGTACGTTGTCAGCCTGAGAGATACTCATTTCTCTTGTCTGACCATGATGACATTGTGCTCATATAGGATGAGCCTACCTCCTATCAGGTGTTAGTTAGAGCCCTAGAGCCAATCATTTGATGATTGTATGGACTCATTGTATCATATTCTTGTATATTAATAAAGGCATTTGTTTGGTTATTATACTTATTTGTATTAGTGCCAAATAGACTAAGTATAATAGCGTCCTTGAGTAGAAGGTTCATACCTATATCAATCGATTAGTTGAATCGATAGTGAGATGATATAGGGAACACTACTCTAAATCATTCATAGTCGAGTATTAACATTCTGGGACAATGTTAATACAATAAGACTAGCATGTAGGTCAGCTCGATGACTTGATCTCACAAGTCATGGATATAGAGATATCAAGCTGACACATGGGTATGCATTAGAGAATGTATACTGAATGACCCGCCATGAGAAAGTATCATGGATCGTTATATGAGTGTCATATACTTTCTCATGTGGCTATTAGTATGACTATTAGTCCTTAGACCTGAAGTCACCATGGATCCCTACATAAGGAGTTATGTACTTTGGTTTCGTCAAACGTCACCCGTAATTGGGTGGACTATAAAGGCGATTACTGGGTATGTAACGAATTATGCAAAGGGATGTGAGTGATGTAGATGGGATCTATCCCTCCCATATGACGGGAGCGACATCGATATTCTTGATAGAGTAAGACCATGAAGTGTCATACCCAAATGAGTCAATATGAGATATTGAGCTCATTTGATTGAGTGAGTCTACTCGGAGTTCAAGATTTAGATTGGTCAGAGGATGACACGGTCTATGCCTCACATTGATCAATCTAGATGTCTAGGATAGAAGGACACTTGTCATATTTTGTGAGGAGTCACAATTAGTAGTCACAAGGTGATGTTGGATCTCAACATTTCTTGTAACTTGGGTAGCAATGATGTATTGCTAGATGCCGCTCATTGCTTATGTTTCTAAAGGAGTTTAGAAACATTGCCAATGTTACAAGAACCTATTGGGTCACACACAAAGAACAAGTGGATGGAGATTGGGTTCATATGATGAACCAATTGGATTGGGTTCATATGATGAACCAATTGGATTCAAATTAGACTTATTGAGTTAGACTCAATTAGATTCAATTGTTGAATGAGTCTAATTTAGATTTGATTCATTGAGTCAATTTATATTAATGAATTGAGATTCATTAAATTAAAATTGACTTGAGTCAAAGGTTGGATTTAACTCAACAAGGAAGACAATTGGTCAAGTTTGACTTGACCAAGTAGAAGTTGAAACATCAAGTTTGACTTGATGTGTTGCCACATCATAAGGATGACTCATCCTTGCCACATCACATGCCACCTCATGGAGGTTACAACACTTCCCATTCCATTTAATGTGGCCGGCCACATTAAATGAGGGAGTTATGTGTGTGGCTGGCCACACTAAAGAGTGAATGGTTTTCATTTAGTGTGTGTTGATGTGTGGTAATTGTCTTATCTTCTTTCTTGATTCTTCCTCCTCTTCTCTTGTGGTTGCCGTGGGTTCCATGGGAAGGTGAAGGTGGTTGAGTGAGATCCAAGAGCAAAGGAAGAGTGAAGGTCACAAAGGAGGGATACTACTTCTTGAGTGTAAGACATTCCTTTTGCATCCTTTCTCTTCTTCTTTTTAAATCCTACCCAAGAGCCCTAGAAAGTGCTAGCACACTTGGCGCTCTCTTCTCCATCCAGGAGTGCTAGAGAGCACTCCTTGTTCGTGTGGATATCACTAGAGAAGTATCTACCATGATACTTTGGAGATCCGACACGTACCTTGGACGAGCGGGATTTGCGAGGGCACGCACCAAAGGTATAAAGTGTTTTCCTTTGTAGATCTACTGTAGATCATTGTTTATAACTCGTACTTGTGTTTTCGAAATTTTTCCTTGCACGGATCATACGGCTTTGGGTGATTCGGGGTTTCCGCGACGCAAAAAGCGATTTTCGCGGCCCGAAATACCCAACACAGGAAGCTGTGATGAGACCAGATTCCGAGAACTGGCTAGAGGCCATGAGATCTGAGATGGAATCCATGTACACCAACCAAGTATGGACTTTGGTTGATCCACCTGAAGGGGTAAAATCCATTGGGTGTAAGTGGGTCTTTAAGAGAAAGACTGACATGGATGAACTTATCTATAAGGGTCGCATGGTAGCTAAAGGTTTCAAGCAGATTCATGGTATTGACTATGATGAAACCTCTTCTCCAGTAGCGATGTTTAAGACCATTCGGATCATGCTTGCTATTGCAGCTTACCACGATTACGAGATCTGGCAGATGGACGTCAAAACCGCGTTTCTGAATGGAAACCTACTCGAGGATGTGTACATGACACAACCTGAGGGTTTTATAGATCCACAGCATACTAGCATAGTATGCAAGCTGCATAGGTCCATTTATGGACTAAAGCAAGCTCCTCGGAGCTGGAATCTTCGATTCGATGATGCAATCAAATAGTTTAGTTTCATCAAGAACGAAGATGAACCTTGTGTCTACAAGAAGGTTGTAGGGGACATAGTTGTCTTCCTCATATTGTATGTGGATGACATACTGCTCATTGGGAAGGACATCCCTATGCTTCAGTCTGTCAAGACCTGGCTAGGGAGTTGCTTCTCAATGAAGGATTTAGGTGAGGCATCTCGCATTTTAGGGATACAGATCTATAGAGATAGATCTAAGAGATTGCTAGGCCTAAGTCAGAGTACATACATTGGCAAGGTACTCCTACGGTTTGCCATGCAGAACTCCAAGAAGGGATTTCTGCCGATGTCACATGGCGTGAGTCTTTCGAAAACTCAAGGTCCCTCTTTTAGAGAGGAGAGAGACCGCATGGATTAGATCCCTTATGCCTCAGCCATAGGATCGATCATGTAGGCCATGCTATGTACTTGACCTGATGTCTCGTATGCTTTGAGCATGACGAGCAGATACCAGTCAGATCCAGGTGAAAGTCACTAGATAACGGTCAAGAATATTCTTAAGTACTTAAGAAGGACTAAAGAATATTTCTTGATATATGGAGGCAATGATGAGCTAGCTGTAAAGGGTTACAGTGATACTAGCTTCCAGACCGACCAGGATGACTATAGATCGCAGTCGGGGTTCATGTTTTGCATTAATGGTGGTGCTGTGAGCTGGAAGAGTTCGAAGCAGGACACAGTAGCTGATTCTACGACAGAGGCCGAGTATATTGCTGCATCAGAGGAAGAGAGGAGGCATTTTGGATTCGCAAGTTCATCACTGATCTTGGGGTGATTCCTAGCATTGCTGACCCTATTGAGCTCTATTGTGACAACAATGGAGCTATAGCATAGGCGAAGGAACCTCACTTACACCAGCGGACCAAACACATACTACGACGCTTCCATCTCATTCGAGAGATCATCGAAAGAGGAGATGTGAAGATTTGCGGAGTACCTATAGAGGCTAACATCGTAGATCCCTTGACCAAGGCTTTGGTACAGAGGAAGCATGATGGTCACACTAGGTCATTGGGGCTTAGAGCCTACACTGATTGGCACTAGTGCAAGTGGGAGATTAATAGCTAGAGCCCTAGAGCCAATCATTTGATGATTGTATTTTGGACTTTTTGTATCATATTCTATATAAATAAAGGCATTTGGTTTTTAGTTATTATACGTACTTGTATTGGTGCCAAATAATCTAAGTATAATAACGTCCTTGAGTAGACGGTTCTCACCTATATCAATCGGTTAGTTGAACTGATAGTGAGATGATATAGGGAACACTACTCTTAATCATTCCTTGTCGAGTATTAACATTCAGGGACAATGTTAATGCAATAAGACTAGCATGTAGGTCAACTCGATGACTTGATCTCACAAGTCATGGATATAGAGATATCAAGTTGACACATGGGTATGCATTGGAGAATGCATAATGAATGACCCGCCATGAGAAAGTATCATGGATCGCTATATGAGTGTCATATACTTTCTCATGTGGCTATTAGTATGACTACTAGTCCTTAGACCTGAAGTCACCATGGTTCCCTACATAAGGAGTTATGTACTTTGATTTCGTCAAACGACACCCGTAACTGGGTGGACTATAAAGGCGATTACTGGGTATGTAACAAATTATGCGGAGGGATGTGAGTGATGTAGATGGGATCTATCCCACCTATATGACGGGAGAGATATCGATATTCTTGATAGAGTGAGACCACGAAGTGCATGGCCATGCCCAAATGAGTCAATATGAGATATTGAGCTCATTTGATTTATTGAGTCTACTTGGAGTTCAAGATTTAGATTGATTAGAGGATGACAAGATCTATGCCTCATATTGATCATTCTAGATGTCTAGGATAGAAGGACAATTGTCATATATTGTGAGGAGTTACAATTAGTAGTCACAAGGTGATGTTGGATCTCAACATTCTTGTAACATTGCGTAGTAATGATGTGTTGCTAGATACCGCTCATTACTTATGCTCCTAAATGGGTTTAGGGGCATTGCCAACGTTACAAGAACCTATAGGGTCACACACTAAGGACAATTAGATGGAGATTAGGTTCATATGATGAACCAAGAGGATTAGATTCATTTGATGAATCAAATTGGATTAAGAGTAATCCTAATTGGGCTAACTTGAGTTGGAATCAAGTTGATTCATGTGTTTAATGAGTCTAATTTAGATTATGACTCATTGAATCAATTTAATTAAATGAATTAGATTCATTATATTAAATTGGCTTGAATTAAATGGTTGGATTAGATCAACCATGAGAGAGATTAAGTCAAGTTTGACTTGACTTGAGAGGAAGATGAAGAGTCAAGTTTGACTTGACTTCATGCCACCTCATTGGTGAGTTGGCATTAAGTGGCCAATGATGAGGTGCCACATCATCATGTGTGTGCCACCTCATGGAGGTTACAAATCTCTTAATGGCTACACTTAATGCAAAAATGGGGGTTACACTTAGGAAAGTGGCCAGCCACCTTTTGTTGTGGATGTGAATTCATTTTCTCATTGATGTGCATTCACTTCATCTCCTTCCTCTAGCCATTTTTTGCTCTCCCTCTCCTTTCCTTGGCCGAATCCCATAAGGTGCTAGCACACCTTGTTTTGGTCATCTCCACATAGTGTGTTCATGTGGATACGTATAGAGAAGTATCTATCTTTGATACTTTCGAGATTCGACGAATCTTGGACGAGCGGGATACGAAAAAGGGCACGCATCGAAGGTATAGATCTCTTCCATGTAGATCTAGGAGTAGATCTAAGTTTTAGTATACTCGTACTCGTATTTAAATTTTTGAAATCTATCTTTCGCACGAGATCCAGTGGCATGGGTGATTCGGGGTTTCCGCGACGCGAAAACGCGGTTTTCGCGGCTCGAATACCCAACAATTACTTACCTGAATACACATGCTTAGGGGTAGTGATATAGCTATGTTTCACCATGTTCAGGACCTAGGTGTGATACCCTATCTGATCTGTGAACTCTTGATATGATTTATTGATTATGGTGCACATCATGTATGTATATAGATTTGGTTCAGTATATTACCATGCTTAGTGTCATGCACCATTCGCATGATTGCATGCTGTGTGATAGATTGCTCCATTATTGTCGAGCACATCGCTAATTTCATCACAGTTCGGTGCTCCGTTGTTGACGCTCATGGGTAGCGTGATGCAGCGTGGTAGCACATCAGTTTGCTCATTCGGTGCTCTGTTGGTCCGCTCATGGGTAGTGTGATTGCAGCGTGGTAGTACGTCGAGACCCCTCCCCGTCATTTTGTACCGGGAGATGAGAGCATTGCCCTCCCCCATTTATGATTTGGGGTAGGAGTATGTGTGTACTCCGACAGCATCCCGTCCACTCCGTCACTCATCAGGAGTAGTGATGCAGAGTGCACGGTTGTCACAGCCCTACCTACGCGGTCCCACCATTGGGTGTGAGATGGCTGACTGGCGTCAGGGGTGACCATGACTGCATTGGCATCATACACATTGATGCATTTATCTCTTGTGATTGTGTTTGCTGCATTTATTTGCTGCATATTGGTTGGATGCCCATGCTTGACATGCATACAGGATTTCTATACCTCTCGGACTGTTTATCCTAGTACCAGGTCCTGGTTAGTACAGTTTTCCCCTGTTTACTACAGTTTGCATTTACCTTTATTTCGTCAGGAGACTGTACGCATGATTAGTGCTAGATGTTACTTCCTTACTATGTATATTAGTTGTTACCCGCTGAGCGTTGGACTCACCCTCGCCTCCGTTATTATTTTCAGGTTGATGCTGTCAGGAGAGAGTTCCAGTTGCTAGTCCCCTGCAGACCACGAGGACTTATTGATCTTTTGGGCTTTCTTCTTTACTAGACTATGTTTTAAACTTGTTATGTTTTGGATACTTTGGATCTTGTATGAATTGTTTTACTTGTGGATGACTTTTATTTGGATTTGCTTTTACTACATGCCTGCCTAGATGACAGAAGAGGTAAGTTGGTTTTATCGTCGGATTTGAGCTTTACGAGTGTAGTGGAGTAGGAATATGTTTTGAGCTTTATGAGTGTAGTTGAGTAGGGTTGTTTTTGAGTCATCGTACTACTGTTCAGTTTGATTATTATTAAACTGCGTGGTTGTGTCAGCCAGAGGCTGAAATATATATAAACTGCGTGGTTGTCTGTGTGTTGTATTTTATTTTTGTTATTATTCCAGCCGCATGTGGCTGAGGTATATAGTGCTTGTAGAATGTTTCAGATTGTCCGTCGTACAGGGGAGGTGCTGCCGAAATTTCTTCGGACAGGGACTCCTCCGGGGCGTGACAAGAGGAATGTAGCAGAAGATCAAGAGGTCTTTATGCTACAAAGAAAGGTATAACTAGTTAATTGTTTCCGTTGTGTACTAGTTTATTTTTCCTTTGTATGGATCCTGAATTACCAACACAAGAGGCTAACGATCTTGTGTTTTGATTGAGGTCTCTATAGTTTAAGCTAGGGTTTACTGTAAGGAGTTTAAATATTCAATTTCTTTGAAAGGCTTTGACTAGGAAGTGGTGGATAATCCCATACCAAAGAAGGTCGAGTGCCTCGCCAACGACCTGGAAGTCAATCCTTGAAATAGATATTTAATCAACTTCTGTAATATGGTTTAACTTCTAATGAACACATGGGTTGAACTTGGATTAATAATGTTAGTTTCGTTTGCAATCTAAGTTTAACTTCTGAAAAGTACATGGGTTGCTATGAAAAGTTCTGCGCTTGTACAAATTTTTGTACAAGGGAAATAGAATGAAATTTCGAGTAGCTCCAATAATATGGACTTCACACTAGCTATCTGGTCGACTCGTTGACCTAGTTGGACTTCACACCAGCTATCTAGTCAGCCCATTGATTTAGCTGGACTTCCTGCCAAATATCTGATTAACCCGTCGACCTATTTGGACTTCTCACCAAATATCTGATCATCCCATCGACCTATCTGGTTAACTCCTATACACTTGGTCAAGTGGTTAGATCACAGCAACACCTAACTTAACTTATTTGTCATTCATCAAAACCTGAGTTAGACCGTTAGTGCAAACTACACCAACAATCTCTCCTTTGTTGATGCATGACAACCTGGGTTAAGTTAGGAAAAAAAGATATGCAAAATAAGCATGAAAAAATGATTTTCAAGAGAAACAAAAAGTTTAAGACAATTAGTTTTGTTCTCTTGATCATTTTTATGGTTAAATTATTCTGATTTTCTTTTGTTTGCTAACTTAATCCCTAACCAACTCTCTTTGACATTCATAAAAAAAAACATGAGTAAAACAATGCTAATTAAAGCAATAAGGGCAAGTGGTGAAATTTTGGCAACATAAAAAAAAAAATTAAAATTATTGGGGGAGTTTAAAGAAAACTTGTTCAAACTAATGAAAAAATGAAGTTTACAAAACACTTATAATTTTTTAACCAAAAAAATAGTAACATTTTTAAAGGAAAGCTTTTGAAGATTTATACTAAGTTTTGGAAGCTATCCCAAGGAGACAAAGGGATATTATTTCTATAATCCCACACAAGGCAAAGTATTTGTTGCCAGAACTAGTATCTTTCTAGTAAGGGAATTTGTTTCTAGAAGAACTAGTGGGAGTCAAGTCGACATTGAAGAAATTCAAGATATACAAACTAACACTGAAGCCTTAATGGAAACTGAACAGGTACCACAAAATGTTATGGATCATGATTTTGTTACACCGCAAGATGCTATGGAGCAACAACCTATTCAAGTAACACAAGCTCTACATAGATTTGATAGGACCCGTCATCAACCTGAGAGATATTTTTTTCTCTTGTCTAACAACGGTGATGTAGTGCTAGTTGGTCTCAACAAGCCTACATCTTATCAGAAAGTTGTACAGGGCACAGATTTTGAGAAATGGCTAGAGGCCATAAGATCTGAAATGGAATCCATGTACACTAACCAAGTATGGACATTGGTTGATCCACCTAAAGGGATCAAACCCGTTGGGTGTAAGTGGGTCTTCAAGGTGAAGACTGACCTTGCTCAAGTCTTTTCGGATCATGCTTGCTAATTCAACTTACTATGATTATGAGATATGGCAGATGGATGTTAAAATTACATTTGTTAATGAAAATCTTCTCGAGGATGTGTACATGGCACAACCTGAGAGTTTTGTAGATCCAAAGAATGTTGGAAAGGTTTGTAAGTTGCAAAGATCTATTTATGGATTGAAGAAAGTTTCTAGATGGAATCTTCAATTTGATGATGCAATCAAAACTTTTAATTTCATTAAGAATGAAGATGAACCTTGTGTCTACAAGAAGGTTATTGGGAGCACAGTCATCTTTCTCATATTGTGTGTAGATGACATACTTCTCATTGGAAATGATATCCCTACTCTTCAGTCAGTGAAGACTTGGCTTGGGAATTATTTTTCAATGAAAGACATAGGTGAACTAGCCTACATTTTAGGCCTTCAGATTTATAGAGATAGATCTAAAAGATTGCTTCATCTAAGCCAGAGTTAACAAGATGCTTAAGCGTTTTTCCATGGAGAATTCTATGTAGGGATTCATACCTATGTCACATAGTGTGAGTCTTTCGAAGACTCAATACCCTCTAAAGGGAAAGTCAGATCAATAATGTTATGCATCTACTATCCAGTTTACTTTAGTATAGCACATGGACTAGCCCAGATGTCACGTATGCATTAAGTATGACGAGTAGATACCAGTTAGATCTAGGTGAAGGTCATTAGATAATAGTCAAGAATATTCTTAAGTACTTGAGAAGAACTCAAGATTATTTCTTGATCTTTGGAGGCGATGATGAGCTTTCTGTAAAGGATTACACTGATGCTAGCTTCTAAACTTACAATGATGATTATAGATCATAGTTAGGGTATGTATTTTGCTTAAATAGTGGTGTTGTGAGCTGAAAGAGTTCAAAGCAAGACATAGTCACTGATTCTACAACAGAGGGCAAGTACATTACCGCTTTAGTTGCTGCTAAAGAGGCTGTTTGGATCCAGAAGTTCATTACAGAGCTTGGTATTTTTCCTAGTATAGCAAACCCAATAGACCTCTACTGTAATAACAATGAGTCTATTGCACAGGACAAGGAACCTCGCTGTCATCAACGATCCAAACACATACTGCGATGATTTCATCTCATTCGAGAGATCATCGATAAAGGAGATGTGAAGATATACAGAGTACCGACTAATGCTAACATAGCAGATCCCTTGACCAAGGCTTTGTTACAGAGAAAGCATGATGGTCACACTAGGTCAATGGGTATTCGTACCTCAGTCAATGACACTAGTACTAGTGAGAGATTTTTAGTATTGACCCTAGTATCAATTAAGAAATGATTATAAATGGCTCCTTTTGTATCATATTTCATTATTAATAATAGGTAATGTTGGTTATTATATTTATTTTAGTTCAGTGTGGAATGAATAAGTATAATAATATCATAGGATAGTAGGTTCTAGTCTACAACATATCAATTGGTTGAATTGATAGTGGGATATTGTAGATATACGTAGAACACTACTCTTAACTATTTCTAGTCAAGCATTAATATACAAGGACAATATTCATGCATTTAGACTAGCATGTAGGTCAACGGATGACTTAATCTCATAAGTCATGGATATGAGATATTAGGTTGACACATGGGTATATATTAGAGAATATGTACTGAATGACCCGCCATGAAAATGTTTCATGGATTGTTATATGAGTGTCACAAATATTCTCATGTGACTATTAGTATGAATAGTCCTTAGACCTGAAGTCACTATGGTACCTACATAAAAAGTTATGTACTTTAGTATCAGCAAACGTCACCTATAACAAGGTAGACTATAAAGTCGATCACTGGGTATGCAATAAGTTATGTGAATGTTTTTGAGTGATGCAGATGGGATCTATCCCTTTCATATGACAGAAGCGATATCTATGGGCCCCTTGATTAGTATGACACAAGAATGCATGACCATCTCAAATGAGTCAATATACGATATTAAGCTTATTTGATTGAGTGTGTCTACTAAAAGATCACGCAACACAAAAATTGATAAGAGGATGACATGGTTTATGCCTCATTGATCAATCTAGATATCAAGGATAGAAGGATCAAGTCATACAAGATAATTGTTAGGATGTATACTAAAAGTCTAGCTTTTGTATAAACATTTATAAGAATCACATTGGTCAAATGTCTATATTTATGCTAAGTGTAGATGCCCATTTAATTTATATTGTAGATAACATGGTGTGAGGTGCCACACAGAAGTTTATGTTATCAGTTCCTTATAAATTATAAATAGTAGCTCAAAACCAAGAAGGAATGAGACAAACCATTGGAGTGGTTATAGTGTAATTTGGTATTAGTTTATTTTAACTATAAAATTACACTAGTACACTATGTGTGTATTGAGCAGGACCATTTGAGATTTTTCTTTTTATACAGACTGAAAAAAAAGAACAAGACCTATGTTATTATGGAAGTACGTACTCTTAATCATGATATAATAACAAGCACATATACTTAATATTTATTTCTTTAATTTATCAAACGGTGAGATTTAGTTCGTTAAATCACTAGGCCCGATAAGTTGAGAAATGATATTATTTATAAGGTGTGTTGTTGATTATAGAATAAACTGTGTCCTAGTAATCTAGGTTGATGATTGTAACAACACAAATTTCCCTATTTCGAGTTCTAAATATCCTTAAAAATATTTAGAAATGCTTTTAAAATATTCTAGAGATTTTAGAAATTTTTAGAGTATTTTTACGTAATTTTTGGAAGTCGTTTAATATTTTTACAAAATGAAAGAAGTTTTGACAAAAATAATGTCCAAGACGAGGTTTGAACCGGAAACCTCGGGTTAAGCAGAGAGTCGCTTAACCAACAGACCAGCCGAACTTTTCTTAACTAAACCTATAACGAAATATAGTTAAGTTGTAATGAAACCCTAGTATAAGAAAAAGGAACTTAGGTATTATTATGAACCTTTCTCCTCACCTCTCGCGTGCGCCGTTTTTGCCCGAGCGAGAACGAAAACGAAGACCTAGCTTCGTCTCCGGCCAAAGGGGATCCTTCCGTGAGCTTCTCGAATCCAAGCTCCCCTCGTCAAGAAGAAGGTTGTGAGCACGAAGAGGAAGCCAAAATCGCAAGCCACCGGAACCCTAACAGCTCCTCCTTCTCGGTTTGAATCCAAGAACATGCTGTAAGTTACTTACTCACCTGCAGTAGAGTAGCTTAGATTTTCCGTTGGCTTCTTCTTCTTGATTTGGAAGCATGTTATTAAGGAAGTTTGATTTCCTAAGATACTGCCGTGAGAAATTTGGATTGTCCAAGGATTTAGATTTCTTCTTTTAGGTTTTCAAAACATGGTGTAGAAAAAGTTGTAGTTTGCTAAGAATCTAGTTTTCTTTTGGGGCTTCGGATCATGTTATGCAGGATTGGGATTGCTGGAGGCTTGAGTGTAGCTTCGGGATTTGCCTTCTTCTATGTATTTCTGCTGTAGTATACAAGATTTATATGAGTTTCATATAGTCTTTTTTTAAGCTTCAGTACGCTTCAGTTTAGATTGGCCATATGTAGCATATTTGGGTTTCAGTTGTGATCTTTGAAATTTGCTGCCGTGAGGTTTTAGGGAAGAACATGAATGGTAAGTTCAAGCATGCGAGCGTTTTACCTCCAAGCTTTGTAGTTCAGTTTGTAATGCGTAGAATATAGCTGTACATACATCTTGAGTTGTAATTAATGTTGCATAATTCAGTTTTAAGGTTGTGCTGGATTCTTGCTTGTTTTCTACTATGAATCACAAAGAAAGGAAGTAAATAGTATAGTTTAAGCATGTGATTAGATGGTTCCTATTTGTTATTAGTTAAGCATGTGTAGTTTCTTTATTACTAGAATAGCATGAGCAGTATTGAATTATAATGTTTCTCCTTGCTATTAGAATAACATGAACAGACTTAGGTTTCGTTTATCTTGAAGTTTGCTGCAATAAAACCAAATTTAGTTGTTTAGATTTGGAAATGAGAGCATGTAACATCCTAGTATTTGATTTTCTTCTTTGCTGCCATGTGTAGGAATAGGCCTCTAAACGGGCATGCAGTAGAGTGGTTTTGTGCTGTTAGCATTTCAGTTGTTTAGTTTTCGATATAGATCCTTCCTTATTAGTTTTTATGCATGCATATTTCAAATTTATGTAGCTCCAATGAGTAGGAACAGCTATATCAGTTCACGTTGTAGTTTTGGTTTTCCTTTGCATTTTAACAAATCTGAACAGTTTTTATTCTAGCATGCTTAAATATTTCAGATATGTCTTCCTTTGATTTATGACTGTTGTAGCATACTTGAAGAAGTCAAACTTGCTCTTACGATTCGGATTTTCTGTACAGCTAGTGTGCTTTGTTTTTCTCGCTTTTGTTAGAATGTATACTAAAAGCCTAGCTTTTGGTATAAACATTTATCTAGAAATAAGAATCACATTGGTCAAATGTCTACATTTATGATAAATGTAGTTGTTCAATTAATTTATATTGTAGGTAACATGGTGTGTGGTGTCACACACAGAAGATCATGTTATCAGTACCTTATAAATTATAAACAGTAGCTCACGACCAAGATGGAAAGGAACAAACCATTGGAAGGTCGTAGTGTAATTAGGTATCAGTTTATTTTGACTGTATAATTACACTAGTACACTCAGAGTGTATTGAGTAGGACCATTAGAGGTCGTTTCTTTTATACTGACTTTATAAAGGAACAAAGACCTCAGTTATTATGGAAGTGTGTGCTCTTAATCCCAATATAATAACAAGCACACATATTTGATATTTATTTCTTTAATTTATCAATGGGTGAGATTTAGTTCGATAAATCAATAAGCCCGATAAGTTGGGAAATGATATCACTTATAGTGTGTGTTGTTGATTATAGAAGGAAACTTTGTCCTAGTGATCTAGGTTGAGAATGTCCCCAAGAGGAGCTCATAAGGATTGTCATGTTAAACCCTGCAGGTGGACTTTGTCCAACATGACGATGAAGTTGAGTGGTACTACTCTTGGAGCTAGATATTAATTAAGTGAGTTGTCAGTAACTTACTTAATTAGTGGGCATTTGTTATCTTAAACACAGGGAGACTAACACACTCATAATAAGAAGGAGCCCAAAAATGTAATTTGGGATTGGTGCGGTAGTTCAATAATAATTCTTTAGTGGAATGAATTATTATTGATGAAATTAAGTTGTGTGTTCAGGGCGAACACGGGATGCTTAATTTCATCGGGAGACCAAAACCAATTTCTCCTCTCGGTCCCTATCGTAGCCTCTTAATTATAGAGTACTATACCCACCTATACCCACCTTCTTACCCATCCCATAGGGGCCTCCCAAGCTAGCTTGGAGACCAAGCTAGGGCCGGCCAAAGATTGGTTCATGGGTGCTTCAAGGTGGCCGACCCTAGCTTGGGTTCAAGCTTGGTGTGGCCGGCCCAAATTAAAATAAAAGGATTTTTATTTTTTAAAATTTTTTCTTATGTGGATAACATGATTTAAAAGAGAGTTTAAAATTTTAAATCTTTCCTTTTATAAGATTCTACAAAAGATTAAGAGAAGAGCTAAATCTCTTTCCTTATTTGTAGATTAAAAGGTTGATTTTAATTTTGGTAAAAACTTTCCTTTTAATTATGTTCATGATTTAAAAGAAAGTTTAAAAATTAAAAATTCTCTTTTATTAAGTTTCTACAAAAGATTAAGAAAAGATTTAATATCTTTCCTTATTTGTAGATTGAAAGGAGATTTTAATTTTTAGAGATAACTTTCCTTTTTGGAAATTATCCACATGTTTAAAAGAAAGATTTTAATTTATAAAATTTCTTTTTATTAACCAATCATGAAGGGATTAAAATGTAACACCCCACCCTCCTCACTACTGGACTGTGAGGGCGGAGCGCTACTGGAATACTAACTTTACTTAATTAGAGTTGTTCACATGTAAAGATCAATACATAAACTCTAAAAAAACTCAAAACATACAATTAACTAGCAGCGGAAGACTAAATGACTCATCTAATACATTCTACTCAACTCTTTGTTAATAAATTCTTATGCTAAATCCCATGACTTCTATAGTCCAAGCATCACACATCCATCCGCACCTCCTTGTCGCCTTCCTTTACTATAGCTTTTCCTTTCCTTTATCTGCAGTAAGAGAAAATGCATCTATAAGCAAAATTGCTTAGTAAGCGCTATCTAACTCACAAAACTCGAGTATGCATGTAAGCTAAAAGAAATCTAGAAACTAAATGCTCATCTAATAGCAAACGAAACATAGCATACTGAAATACTAAACATGTAAGCAAATCTAAACAACATGTCAGTATATAAGAAAGCAAAACTTGCTGAATTTTAAACTTATGTGAAGCTTATTTCTTTTGTTTGAAAACTTATACTTAAATACTTTAAAATAATAATCAACTTTCTTCTTGGGCCCGACAACTGTACTTGCTATGCGCGCATCCCTAACTAGACCTGAGATAGCTGGTCCCGAATCTAGTAGGGTTTGTTGGAGCAATCCCAATGGTCCGCGGGACCATGTGTTTTGGTGTTTGGGCAAAGGGTTTAAGTTAGGTTCACCCTTGTTATTTGATATGTGTATGTGAGTGTGCAGGTATGCAGGATACACATGTGACTCAGGTTGATGGCTTCGGGTCTGGTGAAGGATGGAGCATCTGAGGGACCGTGGACAAGGCAGCGAGGACAAGGGCCGAGGGAAGCGACTTCGAGGCATACGCGAAGGATGGCATTGGGGACGAGCCAAGGGCTTGAATGCATCCGAGGGACGAGAGCCAAATGAAGTAAGCTTGAAGGCAAGATGTTAAGGCTGCAAAGAAGCATCAAGTGAGTCATAAGAGTGAGGGTACGAGTGCATGAGAGATTGTACTCGGAGTAAAATCCTAGTTTTAGGGTTTTACTGCAGCAGTACTGTAGCGCTACTGTAGCGCTACTATAGCAGTACTGTAGCGCTACTGTAGCGCTACTATAGCAGTACTGTAGCACTACTGTAGCAGTACTGTAGCAGGCGACTGCATGTTTTAGCAGAATGTCTCTGTTCGCTCGGTTAGTGTGAAATCGAGCCGTTGAGATGTAACGGTCGAATTTCCACAGAGGGCAGTCGACTGCATGTTTTAGCAGTCGACTGGTAGGCGGGGTTTTCCAACCCGTGGCCTATATAACCAAGCCTTGGAAGCTTGGTTGAGGTTGACGAAATTAGACTTGGTTAAGGTCTAATTAGTAGTCTACAAGTGCTCAAGAGTTTCCCTTGTGTCCAAGAGGTCTTGCTGAGTTTGTGGTGAGGTTTCTCCACCCACAAGGAGGTTTGAGCTAGCCGGAGATCTTCCAGGGAGTAATCCACCGACGGATAGGGATCGTCCACCTTACGGACACGCCGTGGAGTAGGAGCTTTATCTCCGAACCACGTAAATGATCGTGTAGCTTGGTTTGCATTCTTTCCTTTAGTATTTAGCTTTCTACTTCCTTTGTTTGCATTTCCGCTTACGCACTAACGTTGTAGAAAGAAGCGAGTATTTGGGGGCGCCGTCTATCCAACCCCCCTTCAAGCCGGTCGTTCGATCCCCAACAACTGGTATCAGAGCGAGGATGCTCTCCATTGGACTAACCGCCAAGGAAGCACAAGATAACCGACTTGATAGAACCGCCAAAGTTTGAAGGAGGAAGCCTTGGGGACATCACATTTTGGATGATGAACATGGAAGTCTTCTTTGACACGGATTGAGATACAATGATGGTGATCAAGTACCCGTTCGAAGTCCCAAGAGACAAGAAGGGAAAAAGGCTCCGACCACGACATTGGACGGAAGAGCAAATCACACGATCGGAGGCAAATTCAAAGGTAATATCTATATTGATTGATATTTTGCCTAATCATGTGATAAATGGTGTAGGTGAGTATAAGAACGCCCACGAGTTGTGGAGCAAGGTGAAGATGGTTCTACAAAAAGAACCTAAACCTACACAAGAGGACGAAGAACCCATTGAGATGGGTCTTGTTGCTCAAGTTGAAGAGGAACAAACGGAAGTTGAATCATGCTCAACTTCCAAGGAGGAGAAGGAGGATGAAGAAGCATCGCCAACATCCTCAAGGGTTGAAGAAGAATCCAAGACGGAGGAAGAAGAGATCTTGGAGGTCAACCTAGTGAGCACCTCCACCGAAGCAAAGTCAAAGGATCATATCATTTGCTTCGGTTGCAATGAGAAGGGACACTACAAGAGTAGGTGTCCATTGGGTAAGAAAAAGGTAACTCCTGAACCCAATCAAGTTATTTTGAATACTAACATGGGTTGTAGGAATGAAGAAGCTCAAAGGAGGAGAATGTGCATTACATGCTTCACGTGTGGGGAGAAGGGCCACTTTCACACAAAATGCCCCAAGAAGAGGGAAATCAAGAAGTTTGCGCATCTAAAGAAATGGGAGAAGAAGAAGGGGAGCTCAAATCAAGGGGGAGCTTCAAGGGTAAGGGAGGTATACCCTAATTTGAAATGCAATTCAAATTTTCATGTTCCCATGCATGCTAGGAGAAATGATTGTGATTATCATTGTATGCCCATGCAAAATTTTGGATTTAAATATCATGATAGGAGTAGGGTAATTGTAGATCAAAACCCTAGAAGACCAATGCATGATAAACAAAGAAATAGTAGACCTAAGGAGACCCAAGGCATTAATCCCAAGAAGGGGAGACACATGCCTAGAAAGGGTAGGTCTAGGAATGTCCATGGTGGACATGTTGACTCTAGGTTTAGGAACTTAGAGAGGGAAAATCAAGATTTGAAGGAAAAGCTTGATAAATTGGAGAAAACCCTAGAAAGATTCAATGTTAGATCTAAGGGTTTAGGTATGGTGTTGGGTAGCCAAAGACCCAACAATGATAGATCGGGTTTGGGATACCGATCTAGTGGCTCCAATGCTAAGGGAAAGTCTTATGCTAGGGTGGCATATGACTATGGCAAGGAGAAACCAATAAATGGCAAGGGAAAGCCATTTAAAGGTAAGGATAAATTAACCAAGGACAAAGTGTCCAAGGTTAAGAAAGTTAGGTTTGTAGGCCAAGTGTCACCGGAGGTGAACCAATGTGGCCTAGTCATTGTGGATGAGTTACCTAGGGAGGTGGCTAAGGTTAAGGGCTCTAGGGGGAGTTCTAAGAGTCAAATTGGGACCCATGGCCAATGGATCTCAGGTGGGTTGTACTTGGGAGTCTAGAGGGGTCATGGGATGTGCCAAGTGGTTTGGAGACGGACTTGAGTCTCAAACCTAGGGTTTTGGCACAATTTAGTTTTGTTTCATGCTTAGAAATATGACATTGGGGTCATATAGCATAATAATTAAGTTTTGGATGTATAGATGTCATATAAATCAATTCTAGGGATGCATTGTGGGTTGACATGGGAAAATACATCAAGAGGAAGCCAAAACTAGGACTTTAGGTCAAGGTTAAATTGAACCATTTAGCTAGTTTTGAGTTTTGTGTAAATCTTGGGATTGGTGATAGATATATTTTTGAATGTATTTTTCCTAAGTAGACATCGGTAAAACAGACCTCTCCACAAAATTTGGGGATTTTTAGAGGTCTGTGGAATTATTGGTGCATTTCTGAAATTGGGTTAGAAATGTTGAAAAAGGGTGAAAAACTGTGTCAGTCGACTGCTAGTTTTAGCAGTCGACTGCACCAGTCGACTGCTAAAACATGCAGTCGACTGGCTGGAAACAGAAGCATTCTGTTCGCTCAGTCAGTAGCGACCAGTCGACTGGTACTTCTTGTAGTCGACTGATACCAGTCTGAAATTGTCTTCAACACTGAATTTTGACCAAGTCAACTTATACAAGTGTATGAAATCCATGGGGGATAAACACACGAGTTTAGGGTCAATTAGAATGACAAGTTTTTAACAATTGGGATATTGTTGGAGGACTTTTTGGATGTTAGGCAAAGGGGGAGAAGTAAGGTTTAGTTGGGAAAACCTGAACGTGCCTTTGCATAGGGGGAGCCTTGGGATAGGTTCTTAAAAAGCCCGTTGTAAAAATCCTAGCTCATGGGGAGCGTAGGTGTAGGGGGAGCCTTGGGATAGGTTCAAATGCATGATGCATTGTTACGGCGATTGCCAAGTGTGTAACCTTGGTAACGTAAGTCCATTCGGCAGTGTAAGTCCAAGTGTGTAGCCTTAGCAACGTAAGTCCATTTGTTTTAGCATGTTTATTTGCTATATGTTTTCCCTAACTTAAACGTATTGCCAAACACCAAAAAGGGGGAGATTGTTGGAGCAATCCCAATGGTCCGCGGGACCATGTGTTTTGGTGTTTGGGCAAAGGGTTTAAGTTAGGTTCACCCTTGTTATTTGATATGTGTATGTGAGTGTGCAGGTATGCAGGATACACATGTGACTCAGGTTGATGGCTTCGGGTCTGGTGAAGGATGGAGCATCCGAGGGACCGTGGACAAGGCAACGAGGACAAGGGCCGAGGGAAGCGACTTCGAGGGTAGGTGGAATTTCACACCTCGGTTAGTGTGAAATCGAGCCATTGGGATGTAACGGTCAAATTTCCACAGAGGGCAGTCGACTGCATGTTTTAGCAATCGACTGGTAGGTGGGGTTTTCCAACCCGTGGCCTATATAACCAAGCCTTGGAAGCTTGGTTGAGGTTGACGAAATTAGACTTGGTTAAGGTCTAATTAGTAGTCTACAAGTGCTCAAGAGTTTCCCTTGTGTCCAAGAGGTCTTGGTGAGTTTGTGGTGAGGCTTCTCCACCCACAAGGAGGTTTGAGCTAGCCGGAGATCTTCCAGGGAGTAATCCACCGACGGATAGGGATCGTCCACCTTACGGACACGCCGTGGAGTAGGAGCTTTATCTCCGAACCATGTAAATGATCGTGTAGCTTGGTTTGCATTCTTTCCTTTAGTATTTAGCTTTCTACTTGCTTTGTTTGCATTTCCGCTTGCGCACTAATGTTGTAGAAAGAAGCGAGTATTTGGGGGCGCCGTCTATCCAACCCCCCTTTAAGCCGGTCGTCCGATCCCCAACAGGGTTTACTAAGTTATCTAAACCTAGGGACGACTATGGGAGCCCAGCCCAAGGACAACTGAGAGTCCTGCATACTAGGTTATCTAAACCTAGGGACGACTATGGGAGCCCAACCCAAGGACAACTAAGAGTCCAGTATAGTGCCACTGATAAAAGTAAAATACTTGTTATCTTTTAATACTTCTAATATATAATGCCTCGGCATTTTAACGAGCACCTTATGTGCCAAAATCCCTAAAGTCTTGATTTTGGGATCTACTTAAGGTCTTGGCCTTTTTCTTTCTTTTCTTTATCTTTCTTATACTTGTTAATACCTCTAATAAAAAAATGCTTCTTTAAAAACTGAAATGTTTAAACAAATTCTAACTTTGAAATGCATAAACAAAAATCTGCATACTATGCTAATCAAAATTCTGCATACTATTCTAATCAAGATTTTGCATTCTATGCTACACTATTTCTGCATACTATGCAAACATAAAATCTACACTATAAGCTTAATTAAAATCTGCACTATAAGCCTACATAAAAATCTGCTCTATAAGCTTAATTAAAATCTGTACTATAGGTTTAATTAAAAATCTGCACTATAAGCGCTTAATTAAAATCTGTAATATAAGCTCTACATAAAAATCTGTACTATAAGCTTAATTAAAATCTGTACTATAGGCTTAATTAAAAATCTGCACTATAAGTGCTTAATTAAAATCTGCAATATAAACTCTACATAAAAATCTTCATTATAAGCTTAATTAAAATCTGCAGTATAAGCTTAATTAAAAATCTGCACTATAAGCGCTTAATTAAAATCTGCAATATAAGCTCTACTTAAAAATCTGCATTATAAGCTTAATTAAAATCTGCACTATATGCTTAATTAAAAATCTACACTATAAGCACTTAATTAAAATCTGCAATATAAGCTCTACATAAAAATCTACATTATAAGCTTAATTAAAATATGCACTATAGGCTTAATTAAAAATCTACACTATAAGCGCTTCTTATGATTCGAATTCAAGAAGAACAAAGGTCCGAAACTACTCCTACTGCAGGTGAGAAGCACTTACCTTGATTCTTGGACTCACAACCGAACAAAAAGGGCTTCTAGGACCTTGGTCGGCCGCCGAAGATGATGCCCTAACTCCCTTTCGTTTTCTGCCCGAGCTCCGCCATCGTACGCAGAAGAGAAGGAGAGAATGGTTTAAGTCACGGGAAAACAGAGCATCATGCTTATCCCTTTTTATAACTTAATATTTCTGTTAACTCCTTAAATAAATTCACTATCTTTTCTAAACAGACAAATCCAACATCAACTTATCCCTTTTATAATCCAATAATGTATTAATTATCTTAAATAAATTCGCTACCTTTTCTAAACAAACAAATCCAACATCAACTTACCCCTTTTATAATCCAATATTCTGCTAACTATCTTAAATAAATTCGCTACCTTTTCTAAACAGACAAATCCAACATCAACTTATCTCTTTTATAATATTCTGTTAACTATCTTAAATAAATTCACTACCTTTTCTAAACAGACAAATCCAAGATCAGCTTATCCCTTTTATAATCCAATATTCTGTTAACTATCTTAAATAAATTTGCTACCTTTTCTAAACAGAAAAATCTGTTTGCCCACCTGGTCAGCCGGGTTTTGACCAAGTCAAAGGTCATGGGTTCAATTCTCGGCTTGGAGATTTTTTGTCGAAACTTCCTTCGTTTAGTAAAAATACCAAACGATCTCCAAAAATTACATAAAAATACTCTAAAAATTTCTAAAAATCCCTAGAATATTTCTATAGCATTTTTAAATATTTTTAAATTACTTTTAGGACTCTAATTGAGAAAATTTGGGTCGTTACAATTCCCCATATCTTATAAAAAGTTCGTCCTCGAACTTAGAATAATTCTATAGCATGTTCTCTACCTTGTACATGCATTAGTTAGCGTCCATAATCTAATGTACTAAGGAAAACCACATCAAAGGTATCTTAGGACCTCCTAACCTACATACAATGAACATAAGCATAAGCAGTGACATAAGCATGACAGCATAAATGTAAGCATGGTAGATGAACTAAACATAATGATAGACTCGATCACAAGCATGTCCATATGCATAGGCAAAAACATAACATGAACATAACGTAGACCTAAACATAAACGTAAATATAAACATAACATGACTTGAACATACTTGCATGCATACTCATAAACACACTATTGTGGTGGCCTAGTTGCACTTAGTAGCACCATAACATAAGTTGTTGATCAGACAACTACTCTAGCGCTAGGTTGGTAGGGGTCCGAACTTAGGACCGGAGTTCTCCTTTATTCTGGCGCACTCACCGGGCTTAGGTCCCTGGATCATACCATCATCCCAGAACATATCTTGTTTGATTATGGCGCGCTCACTGGGCTTAGGTCCCCAGATCATATCACCATCCCAGAACATATCTTATTTGATTCTGGCGCGCTCACTGGGCTTAGGTCCCCAGATCATACCACCATCCCAGAACATATCTTGTTTGATTCTGGAGCGCTCACTGGGCTTAGGTCCCCAGATCATACCACCATCCCAGAACATATCTTGTTTGATTCTGGCGCGCTCACCGGGCTTAGGTCCCCGGATCATACCACCATCCCAGAACATAAATTGGCAAGCTCTCCAAGCTTAGGTCCCCGGTTCATAAGCACTTCTAAACATCTCCCTATTCTGTACATATAATCTAATACTTCTAAGGATTTCTCTTTACTATAAAGAATAAAGAAAGCATACAAAAAAAAATTTAAATACTTTCTTACTTTAAGACGGCAAGGATGGTGCTAATGTGTGATGCTGGAGAATAGGAACTGCTCTGATACCAACTTGTAACACCCCACCCTCCTCACTACTGGACTGTGAGGGAGGAGCGCTACTGGATTACTAACTTTACTTAATTAGAGTTGTTCACATGTAAAGATCAATACATAAACTCTAAAAAAACTCAAAACATACAATTAACTAGCAGCGGAAGACTCAATGACTCATCTAATACATTCTACTCAACTCTTTGTTAATAAATTCTTATGCTAAATCCCAAGGATTCTATAGTCCAGGCATCACATCCATCCACACCTCCTTGTCGCCTTCCTTTACTATAGCTTTTCCTTTCCTTTATCTGCAGTAAGAGGAAATGCATCTATAAGCAAAATTGCTTAGTAAGCGCTATCTAACTCACAAAACTCGAGTATGCATGTAAGCTAAAAGAAATTTAGAAACTAAATGCTCATCTAATAGCAAACGAAACATAGCATACTGAAATACTAAACATGTAAGCAAATCTAAACAACATGTCAGTATATAAGAAAGCTAAACTTGCTGAATTTTAAACTTATGTGAAGCTTATTTCTTTTGTTTGAAAACTTATACTTAAATAATTCAAAATAATAATCAACTTTCTTCTTGGGCCCGATAACTGTACTTGCTATATGCGCATCCCTAACTAGACCCGAGATAGCTGGTCCCGAATCTAGTAGGGTTTACTAAGTTATCTAAACCTAGGGATGACTATGGGAGCCCAGCCCAAGGACAACTGAGAGTCATGCATACTAGGTTATCTAAACCTAGGGACGACTATGGGAGCCCAATCCAAGGACAACTGAGAGTCTAGTATAGTGCCACTGATAAAAGTAAAATACTTGTTATCTTTTAATACTTCTAATATATAATGTCTCGGCATTTTAACTAGCACCTTGTGTGCCAAAATCCCTAAAGTATACCAACTGTAACGACCACCCTTCTTAATACTCTATTACTCTCTAAGAGTGACCGTTACTTAACTACTAACTCTACTGAACCGGTATAATTAAAAACCACGAGGAATCCCTACCGAAAAATTTCGGCAGAGTCTCCCCTATACTAGTGGTCATAATCATTAATACATAACATAATATACACAGCCACAGGAGGCTGGAACATTTATCAAACAACCACGCAGTTTATAAGACACAACAACTAAAAAAAAAATTAACTATTCTAGCAATAACAAATGAATAAAACTCCAACAGTGGAAAATAACCAAACTAACCATGTAGAATGAAAATACAATCTAAAAAGACGTAAACCATAAGGTACAACTCAACTATTTCTATCCACTAAACATGAAAACTCAAAACTTCCCAGGTCTCTCCATAGTCCTAGCATCACACATCCATCCGCACCTCCTTGTCGCCTTCCTTTACTAACACTTTTCTTTTCCTGTATCTGCAGTAAGAGGAAATGCAAAATATAAGCAAAATGCTTAGTAAGCGCTATCTAACTCACAAAATCTCGATATGCATGTACATATATCTATAACATGATCTAACTGATTACTTACTGAAGACTACTCATGCTCATCTACTAATAAAAGAACAAGACATGCTGAAATGCTAAACATGTAAAGCTACTCATGCTCAGAAAATAGCAAAGAACAGTAAGCTAATCTAAATAACATGCTAGCATAAAGGAAAACTCAACTTGCTGATTTTAAAACAAAGTGAAACTTAATTCATCTGTTCTAAACTTATTCTTTAATTCACTTGTTTAAAACTTATTCTTTAATACTTTATACTTATGTAAAACTTGCTTTACTTGTTCAAAAACTTATACTTATAAAACTTCAAAATAGTAATCAACTTCTCTTGGGCCCGGTAACTGTACTTGCTTTTACTTTTGTAACGACCCGACCCATTTAGCGGCCCATTTGGCGACCCTCGGGTCGTCGACCGTCGGTCGTGCCGTTACTACTAGGTTATCTAAACCTAGGGACGACTATGGGAGCCCAACCCAAGGACAACTGAGAGTCCAGCCCGATAAAAGTAAAATACTTGTTATCTTTTAATACTTCTAATATATAATGCCTCGGCATTTTAACGAGCACCTTGTGTGCCAAAATCCCTAAAGTCTTGACTTTGGGATCTACTTAAGGCCTTGGCCTTTTTCTTTCTTTTCTTTATCTTTCTTATACTTGTTAATACCTCTAATAAAAGAATGCTTCTTTAAAAACTGAAATGCTTAAACAAATTCTAACTTTGAAATGCATAAACAAAAATCTGCATACTATGTTAATCAAAATTCTGCATACTATTCTAATCAAGATTCTGCATTCTATGCTACACTATTTCTGCATACTATGTAAACATAAAATCTGCACTATAAGCCTACATAAAAATCTGCACTATAAGCTTAATTAAAATCTGTACTATAGGCTTAATTAAAATTATGTACTATAAGCGCTTAATTAAAATCTGCAATATAAGCTCTACATAAAAATCTGCATTATAAGCTTAATTAAAATCTGCACTATAGGCTTAATTAAAAATTTGCACTATAAGCGCCTAATTAAAATATGTAATATAAGCTCTACATAAAAATCTGAATTATAAGCTTAATTAAAATCTGCACTATAGGCTTAATTAAAAATCTGCACTATAAGCGCTTAATTAAAATCTGTAATATAAGCTCTATATAAAAATCTGCATTATAAGCTTAATTAAAATGTAACGACCATCCTTCTTACTACTACTACTCTCTAAAGATGACCGTTACTTAACTACTAACTCTACTTAATCGGTATGATTAAAAATCACATGGAAACCCTACCGAAAAATTTCGACAGAGTCTCCCCTATACCGGTGACTTTATTCAACAATACATGCAATATATACTCAGCCACAAGCGGCTGGAACACATATCAATCAACCACGCAGTATAATAAATCCAAAATAAAGAAAACAACACAAGAAATCATCACACAAGATTACAATTCTTCTATTATGTCCTAATCATATCAAAATAACAAATACTATCTCAAATACTCCTAACATAGCAAAAGACAATAAAAACTAAACTAAAACTTCTTTCCTAGTCCCAAGGCTTCCAAAGTCCTGGCATCACACATCCATCCGCATCTCCTTGTCGCCTTCCTTTCTATATCTTTTCCTTTCCTGTATCTGCAGTAAAAGGAAGTGTAGTCTATAAGCAAAATTTTGCTTAGTAAGCACTATCTAACTCACAAAATCTCGATATGCATGTATATAAATAAAAACATGCTAAAACTGAATGCTAACATGTAAAGCTACTCATGCTCATACATAGCAAAGGAATCATACTAACTGAAATACTAAACATGTATAGCTAATCATGCTCATAAATAGCAAAGAACAGTAAACTAACTCATGCTCTTCTATTAGTAAAGAAACATACTGAAAGGCTAAACATGTAAGGCAAGTCTATACTATCATGCTTGCATAAAGAACTAAGCTTACTGAATTCTAAACACCTTCTGAATCTTATTTCACTTGTTTAAAGACTTATTCTTTAATTACTTTATACTTATGTAAAACTTGCTTTACTTGTTCAAAACTTATACTTATAATACTTCAAAATAATAATCAACTTCTTCTTGGGCCCGGCAACTGTGCTTTTACTTTTGTAACGGCCTGGCCCATTCGGCGGCCCATTTGGCGATCCTATGGTCGTCGACCGTCGACCGTCGGCCGAGCCGTTACTACTAGGTTAACCAAGGACAGAGAGTCCAGTACAGTGCCACTGATAAAAGTAAAATACTTGTTATCTTTTAATACTTCTAATATATAATGTCTCGGCATTTTATTTAGCACCTTGTGTGCCAAAATCCCTAAAGTATTGACTTTGGGATCTTCTTAAGGCCTTGGCCTTTTTCTTTTTTTTTCTTTATCTTTCTTATACTTGTTAATACTTCTAAAAGAATACTTCTTTAAAAAGAAACTGAAATGTTTAAGCAAATTCTAACTTTAAAATGCTTTAACCCAAAAATCTGCCTACTATGCTAATAAAATTCTGCATATTAAAAATCTGCATACTATACTTATAAAAATCTGCATGCTATGCTTATAAAAATCTGCACATGTTCAGCTAAGGGTAAATGAATTCTGCACACTAATACTTAATAAAAATCTGCATACTAAAATGCTGCATATTAAGCTGACACCATTCTGCATATTAAGCTCTAAAGAAACTAGAAACTGATTGTATTAGAAGGAAGGCTACTCATGCACATCTAATAACATAAGAAACTAGAAATCTGCTCATGTTATTCCAATAGCAAAGGAACTAGAAATCTAAATCTGCACATGTTCATGTTATTTACTAAGTCTAAATAGCAAAGGAACTGAATGAATATATAAATGCACACTTGAATAGATCTGCTCTTGCTCATGCTCATGCCTACTGGTGGGAGTTGTCTATAGTTCCACGGCAAGAAAGTAATATAAGGGAAGCAAAATGCTATACATAGCTATTTAAACAAACATATATATATCAAATTCACAGCTTAACCCTTTTTATAAGCAACCCTAATTCTCCGAATCATGCTTCATCAGATGGCAAAGAAAACCAACAACATAAACTTCAATTCATGGCAGTAAATGCTAACAAAACTACGATGCTAATTAAGATAATAAGGAAATCTAAGTTTGATACCCACGTAAAACCTAAACAAAGCTTACACTTTTATAGAGTAGAAGAGATCTAAATTGTCTCTAACAGCATACTACTCATAGCCCTAATCCATGAAACCAATAGCATACACTTGATACACTTACCCATTCTAAATTAATCCTTACCCAGCTGAGCATAAGGAAAATTACTGCTGTTATCACAAAAGTTAACACGTGATGTACTAAAACATGCACCCAATAGATCTACACAATCTAATTCTTCCCAACTAAGCATAGCATAAAGAAAAGTTGCTCATATAACTACCCATTGTAGTGTCCACAAAGAAACTACATACTAGTTTATGCACTTCTTCGTGCTCACTATCTGCCCACAGAAAACAAATGGACTACAATTATCTAAAATGACAATTCACAGTAGAAAACATGGCAGCAAGCTTCATAAGCAACTTCACAGCAGCAATCATTCAAAACAAGGAAGCTCACGGCAGCAAACAACAACTCAACATACTTAACTCTTCCATATCCTTACTTTGAGTCTCACGGCAGTAGCCCTAAACCCAATCTTCACAACAAAAATTCTAAAGCAAGAAGAAACTAAATCCCTATAAATTCCGAGATTCTTTACAACAAATCCGAAAGCTTAAAAGGGAAGAACAATCTTCTTTATAAAACTCACGGCACATTCACAAACTAGAGAAACTCTAAATCAAAGGCTCGAAACTATCTTACCGCAGGTGAGTAAGCGCTTACCTATCCTTGGACTCAAAACCGGGAAGAGGAGCTGCTAGGGTTCGGAGAAAACTCAAGTTCTCCGGCTCTTCTTCGTGCTCACGGGTCCTCCTCGACGAAGAATCACAACGGTGAAGGAACCTTCGGAGAACGCCTTCGCCGGCCGCCGGAAACGAAGCTAGGGCTTCGTTTTCTTCACTCGGCAGAATCGGCGCCGTCGCAGAAGGGAAGAGGAGAAAAGGAGAGAAAGGTTCGGGGAAAAAGAAAACTTAAGTTCTCTCTTCTTATAACTAAGGTTTCAATCATAACATATATATATATCTCGCACCCTATCTTTTCACGAAATATTCGCGGAAGAGTCGGTTGGCTGCGGTTTTGACCAAGTCAAGGGTTGTGGTTTCGAATCCTCCGCTGCGCACTTTTATTTCCAATTTATTTTACTGTTCCTAACTACTACTTAAATATATATCGCTCCATATATAATTAACAAAACATCTGTAGACCAGATGGTTGGGCTGAGTTCGTTAAGACTTGGGTTCGGGTCCGTGATCTTGGGTTCAAAACCCGGCTTCAACATATATTATTATTATTATTTTTTAAACTTCTTCCTCTTGGTAAAAATACCAAACGAACTCCAAAAATTGCATAAAAATATTCTATAAATTCCTAAAAATCTCTAGAATTTTTCTAAAGCATTTCTAGATTTTAATAAGGTCTTTTAGGACTCCAAATCATGAAATTTCGGGTGTTACAATCCTCTCTACCTTATAAAAAGTTCGTCCTCGAACTTAGACTAATTCTGGATATTTCTGTCTTATACTATACTTTACTAGTGGTACTTCTTTATTTCTTAATCTCTTAACTTCTCGGTCCTCTATTATTCATCTCGCATCGTACCCATTAGTGGTCTTCGGAAGACTTGATATCTTCTCTATCCTTTCTAAACATACTTATGTATATGAATATAAGAGAAACAAAACTTCTATCTTACTAAAACGCATATAAGCAATTACTCCATACTGCAATTAATAAAGAAAGCATAAAAGGAAAACTTAAATACTTTTTTACTTGAAGACGGCAAGGCTGGTGCTGATGTGTGATGCTGGAGAATGGGAACTGCTCTGATACCAACTGTAACGACCACCCTTCTTACTACTACTACTCTTTAAAGATGACCGTTACTTAACTACTAACTCTACTTAATCGGTATGATTAAAAATCACATGGAAACCCTACCGAAAAATTTTGACAGTCTCCCCTGTACCAGTGACATAATATACTCAGCCACAAGCGGCTGGAACACATATCAATCAACCACGCAGTATAATAAATCCAAAATAAAGAAAACAACACAAGAAATCATCACACAAGATTACAATTCTTCTACTATGTCCTAATCATATCAAAATAACAAATACTATCTCAAATACTCCTAACATAGCAAAAGACAATAAAAACTAAACTAAAACTTCTTTCCTAGTCCCAAGGCTTCCATAGTCCTGGCATCACACATCCATCCGTACCTCCTTGTCGCCTTCCTTTCTATATCTTTTCCTTTCCTGTATCTGCAGTAAGAGGAAGTGTAGTCTATAAGCAAAATTTTGCTTAGTAAGCGCTATCTAACTCACAAAATCTCGATATGCATGTATATAAATAAAAACATGCTAAAACTGAATGCTAACATGTAAAGCTACTCATGCTCATACATAGCAAAGGAATCATACTAACTGAAATACTAAACATGTATAGCTAATCATGCTCATAAATAGCAAAGAACAGTAAACTAACTCATTCTCTTCTATTATTAAAGAAACATACTGAAAGGCTAAACATGTAAGGCAAGTCAATATTATCATGCTTGCATAAAGAACTAAGCTTACTGAATTCTAAACACCTTCTGAATCTTATTTCACTTGTTTAAAGACTTATTCTTTAATTACTTTATACTTATGTAAAACTTGCTTTACTTGTTCAAAACTTATACTTATAATACTTCAAAATAATAATCAACTTCTTCTTGGGCCCGGCATAGTACCATCTTATGCGCGTTCCCTAATTGGTTGGGGTCGCGAGCCACCAACTACTAGGTTATCTAAACCTAGGGACGACTATGGGAGCCCAGCCCAAGGACAGAGAGTCCAGTACAGTGCCACTGATAAAAGTAAAATACTTGTTATCTTTTAATACTTCTAATATATAATGTCTCGGCATTTTCTTTAGCACCTTGTGTGCCAAAATCCCTAAAGTCTTGACTTTGGGATCTTCTTAAGGCCTTGGCCTTTTTCTTTCTTTTCTTTATCTTTCTTATACTTGTTAATACTTCTAAAAGAATACTTCTTTAAAAAGAAACTGAAATGTTTAAGCAAATTCTAACTTTAAAATGCTTTAACCCAAAAATCTGCCTACTATGCTAATAAAATTCTGCATATTAAAAATCTGCATACTATACTTATAAAAATCTGCATGCTATGCTTATAAAAATCTGCACATGTTCAGCTAAGGGTAAATGAATTCTGCACACTAATACTTAATAAAAATCTGCATACTAAAATGCTGCATATTAAGCTGACACCATTCTGCATATTAAGCTCTAAAGAAACTAGAAACTGATTGTATTAGAAGGAAGGCTACTCATGCACATCTAATAACATAAGAAACTAGAAATCTGCTCATGTTATTCCAATAGCAAAGGAACTAGAAATCTAAATCTGCACATGTTCATGTTATTTACTAAATCTAAATAGCAAAGGAACTGAATGAATATATAAATGCACACTTGAATAGATCTGCTCATGCTCATGCTCATGCCTACTGGTGGGAGTTGTCTATAGTTCCACGGCAAGAAAGTAATATAAGAGAAGCAAAATGCTATACATACCTATTCAAACAAACATATATATATCAAATTCACAGCTTAACCCTTTTTATAAGCAACCCTAATTCTCCGAATCATGCTTCATCAGATGGCAAAGAAAACCAACAACATAAACATCAATTCATGGCAGTAAATGCTAACAAAACTGCGATGCTAATTAAGATAATAAGGAAATCTAAGTTTGATACCCACGTAAAACCTAAACAAAGCTTACACTTTTATAGAGTAGAAGAGATCTAAATTGTCTCTAACAGCATACTACTCATAGCCCTAATCCATGAAACCAATAGCATACACTTGATACACTTACCCATTCTAAATTAATCCTTACCCAGCTGAGCATAAGGAAAATTACTGCTGTTATCACAAAAGTTAACACGTGATGTACTAAAACATGCACCCAATAGATCTACACAATCTAATTCTTCCCAACTAAGCATAGCATAAAGAAAAGTTGCTCATATAACTACCCATTGTAGTGTCCACAAAGAAACTACATACTAGTTTATGCACTTCTTCGTGCTCACTATCTGCCCACAGAAAACAAATGGACGACAATTATCTAAAATGACAATTCACAGTAGAAAACATGGCAGCAAGCTTCATAAGCAACTTCACAGCAGCAATCATTCAAAACAAGGAAGCTCACGGCAGCAAACAACAACTCAACATACTTAACTCTTCCATATCCTTACTTTGAGTCTCACGGCAGTAGCCCTAAACCCAATCTTCACAACAAAAATTCTAAAGCAAGAAGAAACTAAATCCCTATAAATTCCGAGATTCTTTACAACAAATCCGAAAGCTTAAAAGGGAAGAACAATCTTCTTTATAAAACTCACGGCACATTCACAAACTAGAGAAACTCTAAATCAAAGGCTCGAAACTATCTTACCGCAGGTGAGTAAGCGCTTACCTATCCTTGGACTCAAAACCGGGAAGAGGAGCTGCTAGGGTTCGGAGAAAACTCAAGTTCTCCGGCTCTTCTTCGTGCTCACGGGTCCTCCTCGACGAAGAATCACAACGGTGAAGGAACCTTCGGAGAACGCCTTTGCCGGCCGCCGGAAACGAAGCTAGGGCTTCGTTTTCTTCACTCGGCAGAATCGGCACCGTCGCAGAAGGGAAGAGGAGAAAAGGAGAGAAAGGTTCGGGGAAAAAGAAAACTTAAGTTCTGTAACATCCCAAAATTTCACTATTTGAAGTTCTAAAAGTACTTATAAAAATCTGGAAATGCTTTTAAAATATTCTAGAGATTTTTAGGAATTTTTAGAGTATTTTTATGCAATTTTTGGAGTTCATTTGGTATTTTTACCCAGAGGAAGAAGTTTTAAAAATAAAATAAAAAGAAAAGAAAAAAAAATAAAGTTTGTAGAAGCTGGGGTTCGAACCCAGCTCCTCGGCCCAAGCAGAAATCGGCCCAACCAGCTGAGCTACACGATTTTTGTTTACCTTATATGGAGCGATATATATTTAAGCAGTAGTTAAGAACAGTTAAAATAAAAGGGAAATTAAACGCTCGGTTGAGGTTTCGAAACTGTGACCAGAGGTTTCGGTTAAACACAGCCAACCAACTCTTCCAGCGGGCGTTTCTTATTAAAGAAGGAGAAATATTCTATTTGAGCAGTAGTTAGGAAATGGAGAATAAATACGAAATAAAATGGTTGCAGCCGAGATTCGAACCCACAAGTTGGGCTTTAAGCAGAACGCAGCCCACCAACAGACCAGCCGAACTTTTCTTAATTAAATAGATATCGAAATATATTTAAGTAGTACTAGTTAACAGAAATATGAGAGTATTAAAAGGAGAACTTAAGTTTTGGCCGTGACCTAATTTTTCCCCTCTCCTATTCTTTCTCTCGCGCGGCGTCGGGGTTCTCTTGGGCGAAATCGCAGCCGCCGCCAGGATTTCTTCCTCCGGTGGCCGGCGAAGGTTTCCTTCCGACGGATCTTCACCAATTGAGACCACCTCGGCAGGAGGGCGCGTAGGCACGAGGAAGCGGCCGGGGAAACTCAAGCTTCGCCGCAAACCCTAGATTTCTCCCTTCCGGTTGTAAGTCCTAAAAGCAAATGTGAGTTGCTTCTCACCTGCAGTAGGAGTTGTTCCGAACTTCGATTTATCTTCATGGTTTTTGGATTTTAGGTTGTGGAGATTTTTGGATTTTGTTCCTTCTTGATTCGGTTCTGTTCCTTTCCGTTAGTGCTATGCAAGTGAATGTACTTTGATCCTTCTTCTTGATCCGAATCCTAGCATCAGTTGGCAAATTGTTCCTTTTAAATTTTCAGTTGTGCTTAGGTTTACTTCCATCCGAACCCTAACTTTTAGTTGGAGATTAGTTTTTTTAGCTTCAGTTTTCAAGTTTCTTATTTCCAGTTCAGCAGATTGTAATCTCTCTTTATTCTAGCATGTTGTTAGATTTTCTAGCCCTAGCATTAAGCCTTCAGTTTTAGTTTAGCTTTTAGTGCTATTCTACATGTGTTCCAGATTCCTTGATTTAGCATTTCAGTTTCGCTAGTTTAATTGCAGTTTTAGATTTTGTTCTTTCTTCCTCCTTGCGGCAATGAAAAAGAACAGCCAAGTGTTAAGCAAATCCAGACTTTTGTATCAAACATCTAGTTTTCTTTGTGTAGCAGTAGGCGTGCACAACTAATGAAGCATGAGCAGATTTTTAGTTTGCATTTAGCTCATAGATTTCTTGTTGATTAGAATAAATTGTCATATGATCAGCCCTGTTTAATAGCATTGCAAATTCAGCCTCTTCGTTATTTAGTAAGCATGATAAAGAATGAGTATGTGCAACATTGATTCCTTTATTTCTAGTTTCCTTGATATTAGAAGTTCATGGGCAGATTTTTATAAGTACAGTATGCAGATTTTGATAAGCTCAATATGCAGATTTTTGTTAAGCTTTGCATGCAGATTTATGTTAAGCTTTGTATACAGATTTTCAGTACGTAGGGTGTGTTCTAGTGCACACCAAGTGCTTGATAAAATGCTTAGCTCAATATAATGCTACAGTAGGCATTTTAATAGCTCAGTTAATGCAGTAGAAGCATTTAAAATAACTTATTTAGTCTTGCTTCAGCTTATATGGGACTACGGTCCAATGGGTGGGCTCCCACAGTCGCCTCTAGGTTCAGATAACCTAGTTAAAGCAAGATAAGAAAATTAGCTATGAAATCAGTATTTTATTTTCAGCAGTGGCACTGTACTGGATTAGATATCCATTGGGTTGGGCTCCCACAGTCGTCCCTAGGTTTAGATAACCTAGTAAACCCTACTAGACTCGGAACTTGCAATCCCGGGTTTAGTTAGGGATGCGCGCACAGCAAGTACAGTTGCCGGGCCCATCAGCAGCATGATTATTATTTTGATCTATTATGTAAATAGTTTTCAAAACTTCACAAATTAGTTATGTGAATACAAGTTAGACTCAGTTTAGCATTAATTAGTTTAGCTTAGGTATCAATTCAGTTTCTCGTTGATACACATGATAGTTTTATGATTAGCTTTACATGTTAGCTTTTTAGTTAGTTTCTTCGCTATTTATGAGCATGATTATGATTAGTTGTACATGTTTAGTATTTCAGTTAGTTTCTTCGCTATTTATGAGCATGATTATGATTAGTTGTACATGTTTAGTATTTCAGTTAGTTTCTTCGCTATTTATGAGCATGATTAGTTGTACATGTTTAGTATTTCAGTTAGTTCCTTTGCTATTTATGAGCATGATTAGCTATACATGTTTAGTATTTCAGTTAGCATGATATGATTTCTTTGCTATTCATGAGCATGAGTAGCTATACATGTTAGTTTTCCAGTTAGTTGATTTCTTGGCTATTTATGAGCATGAGTAGCTTTACATGTTAGCATTCAGTTTTAGCATGTTTTTATTCATATACATGCATATCGAGTTTTTGTGAGTAGATAGCGCTCACTAAGCTTTATGCTTATAGACTGCATTTCCTCCTACTGCAGA